>NC_037330.1:1250000-2500000 GCF_002263795.3 Bos taurus
GCCTGGTGGGCTGCAATCCATGGGGTCACACAGAGTCAGACACAACTGAGCGACTTCACTTTCACTTTTCACTTTCATGCATTGGAGGAGGAAATGGCAATCCACTCCAGTGTTCTTGCCTGGAGAATCCCAGGGACGGGGGAGTCTGGCGGGCTGCCGTCTATGGGGTCGCACAGAGTCGGACATGACTGAAGTGACTTAGCAGTAGCAGCAGCAGCAGCATATATGTGTATCTGGGCTTCCAAGGTGGCTCACTGATAAGAATCTGCTTGCCAATGCAGGAGACGCAGAGGCAGAGGGTTAGATCCCTGGGTCGGGAAGATCCCCTAGAGGTGGAAATGACAACCCCCTCCAGTATTCTTGCCTGGAGAATCCCTTGGACAGAGAAGTCTGGCGGGCCACAGTGCAGGGGTTTGCAAAGAGTCGGACGTGACTGAGTGACTGATCATGCGCACACATATGCAGGCTATGTAATATGCCTTTTCTTGTTCATACATAAATATCGTACACATCATTCCAGAGCTTGCTTTTTAATCTAAGTATCTTGAAGATCTTTCCATAGCAGCACATTCAGAACTGTCTGTTGTGTTTGTTTATTTGAACTGCTTTACGTAAATATACTGAGATTTATTTACCTGGTTTCCAGCTGGTGGACATTTACATTGTTTGTCTTCTTCTACGTCTTTTTGTTTTGCTCCTGCAGATAATGATGTAATAAATATCAATAAATGTAAAAATGTGCTAATATCTCTGCATACTGTGAGGGTTTATCTGCAGACTAACAGAATAAATGAAAGTCTCAAAGAAATGGCAAAATCCCACCCGGAATTTTTACATGAGGGTTTTGTTCTAGAGCAGATTTCTTTTAAATGGTGCTAATGTTTAAGAGCATACTGTGAGGGCTGTGGGCTATGTGTGAAAGAACAAAGGCCTGGCAAGACCTGGCCTCTCCTCCAGGCTTCCTCCTGGCCCTGCGACATGCACCACGGGACCTCAGGAGTCACTTCACCTCCCTGACCTTCAGACTCTATCTGCAAAGTGGAGCAAGTAAGATCTGTCCAGCTTACAGTTCATGGGGTTGCAAAAGGGTCGGATATGACTTAGCGACTAAACAATAGCAGTAAAACATGTAGATATATATACACATATACACAGATACTGCACTTTCTGTGTGTGTGTGTATATATATATACATGTGCATATAACTTGTTTATAACTGCCTGGCGCAGAGTAAGTGCTGTCCACTAAAATGAGATACTTGTCTGCTGGCCTTGAGGGGCCACTGGGAAGGTGTAATAAATGGAGAGAGCTGAAATGTGGATTCTGCTTACCAAGGGCGGTCACGATCTGTCATTGCTTTCCTCCCAGAGCGCTGATGAGCACGGGCGCCATCTCCCTTGGCTGTCCTCAGCGTCCCATGCGTCTCTCTTGGTGGGAAGATCTGTTTACTTTCTCGCCTCCCTGCATGACGGTGAAGCCATTTATTTGTGTTTTTGCTTGCTCCTCACTGCCTAGCACCATGCCTGCATCTCCTAATAACAATGGCCTATCGTGGTGTTTTGAGTACCTACTATGTGTCAGGCACTGTGCTAGGTTCTTGCTTACATGCAATATGCTCCTTCCTTACAGTTTCTCAGAAGTCAGAAATTATGCTGGCTGCCTACCTCCAATACACTCACATTCTGAGGTACTGGGAGTTAGGACATATGAATTTTGAGGGTGTTCATTGGAAGGACTGATGTTGAAGCTGAAGCTCCAATACTTTGGCCACCTGATGAGAAGAGCTGACTCATTTGAAAAGACCCCGATTCTGGGAAAGATTGGGGGCAGGAGGAGAAGGGGACGACAGAGGATGAGATGGTTGGATGGCATCACCAACTCGATGGACATGGGTTTGGGTGGACTCTGGGAGTTGGTGATGGACAGGGAGGCCTGGCGTGCTGCAATTCATTGGGTCGCAAAGAGTCGGACACGACTTAGTGACTGAACTGAACTGAATTCAGCCCTTAATGGAAACAAAGTTGGTCTGACGGTTAAGAATCCACCTGCCAATGCAGGGGACATTTTTTCAATCTCTGGTTCCGGAAGATTTCATGTACCGCAGGACAACTAAGCCCGAGCACCACCACCGCTGAGCCCATGTGCCACATCTGCTGGAGCCTGTGTACCTTGGAGCCTCTGCTCTGCAGCAAGAGAAGCCACTGCAACGAGAAGCCTGCATGCCGCAATTAGCCCCCGCTCACCACCAGAGAAAGCCCACAGAGCGACGGACACCCAGCACAGCCAACAACACAAAAGTAAATACAATTTAAACTAGAGCTGGATTACTGATCAACTATACTCCAATAGAAAAGAAAATTTTTAAAAATTATCTGGTACTAATAAATGATGTACGTCAAGTTGGTTAGGATGTTCCCAAATGGATCAGCCTCTCTAGGCGCTGGCCAGCGTGGGCGCTGGTCTCACATTTCATAGTAGGCCAGCTATAGCTGTTAATCCCGTAGGCCTTTCAGCCCTCTGCCTTCTCAAAGAAAGAAGGCCATTTGTGAAGTTAGGATGTCACCTACTGGATCCTCTGAAAAAGAAGGTCTCCAAAGCCTGGTGAGGATCCTTTCTCCCCATCCCTGAAGACCAGTAAGTCGTCCAAGGGTAATACCAACTGGTGGTTAGGACTCTGGACCACATGGTGTCTGGATTATGGATTCAGATAGATCTAGGTTTAACCCTGGCTCTAGACCGCAGGCAAGTTATTAAACATCTCTGAGTCTCAGTTTCCCCAGCTGTAAAGTCATCAAATGGGAAAACTCACACGTGCTTCCTAGCACAAAAGTGGTTATAGCTATCATCCTGTGAGTCTAGCCTAGGTTTTCCCTGCTGCAGTGAAAGTTAGTTGCTCAATGAAAGAGCCACTCCCCGGAGGGGGAGGTCTGGATGCCTGAGGTGCTGCGGTGGACGGGCTGGGCATCACACCCAGCACAGGCACCCCATGACTGCTGCCACTGCCTTCCTGAACACACATGACTTCCTGTTTTCTAAATTCTTAGCCTGCAATGTCATCCCCAGTTGCATCTGAGTCTGGAGGTGCAGCTGGGCAGCAGCCAGACCCTGAGCTCAAGGTTGGAGTGGCAAAAGGAGTTCAGGAGGCTTGGGAGCTGTCTGCTCCTACCTGAACTGTAGGCTAGTAGAATCAATACCATTAGGTCCTACGTACCGAGAGCTCACCAGCCCATCCCACTTACCTCACACACCCTGGGAGGTAGCTATGATTATCCCATATTCATACAGCTAGTTAAACAGCAGAGCCAGGATTCAGACTCAAGTTGTCTGCCTTCAGAGGCTTTGTTCTTGCTGTGATGTTAAAGTGCTTCTTATTAAGGGGGAGACAAGCTGGACATGGGCGGGACTTTACAGTCCCTCTAGATGTGGGAGAATTTGTGTTCTTTGTGCTTTTGGAAGCAGATCTAGGACCAAAGCTATTTTTTTAAAAGCTCTGAAAATTTGAGCTCTCCACAAGTAATTGATGGGTGGTGAGCTTTCTGTCACCTGAGATATTCAAGCAGAGGCTGGGGTTATCAGAGAAGAAATTCTTATAAAAGGTGGGAAGCTCTCTAGAAGAGAAAACTCCAGAAGCATCCAGATACAGTGGAGAGACTTTGCATCAGATAAAACTTGGGAACTCTTTAGCTGAGTGATCTTTCTGAGACTCAATTTCCTCGTCTGAATAGAAGTGGCATCATTCCTCCTGTATCATACAGAGTTGTTCTGAGGATTAAACCAGATAACTCAAGGGCTAAGCTGAACACAGTGCACATGTAAGTTAGCTTGTCACCATCTGGTGAAGCCAGGAGTTCTCAGGCTGTCCACCCACTATTGAGCTCCTGCTGTACACCAGGCATTTTCCATATATGCATTGTCTGGTTTTATCCTCATATACACTGAAAGAGGGGTCGCTCCATCTTGAGGTGGGGAAACTGCCCAGGTTTTTTTTGGCATGAAGGAGTGGGGAGCCCTGGTCTACTCCTGCTGCTGCTTGTACCTTCAGAGCCTTTATCATGGTGGAGAAGTTCACCTGAGACCCTGGATTCAGCACGCGCCACCAGACAGGGCACTTCCCCACACACTGGTATCTCATTTCATTTGCATAACTCCCCTGTGAAGTCAGACTTAATAAACCCCTTTTGCAGATGGAGGAATTGAAGCTCAGCGTGGTTAAGAAAGCTGTCCCAAACCACAAAGCTAGTAAGAAGCAGATTCAGAATTTAAATCTTAGGCTTTCTGGCTCTAAGGCTCATGTTCTTTCCTCTTAAGTGGCCTCGTATGTGCTAGGTGAGGAGGGGAAATAGGCAAGTGAAATCAAAAGGCATTATCTGTGCTTTCCAGGCCTTGTTGGGGAGGGAGACACAATGTGAAAAGTTCACAAGCTGCTGTGACTAAGTGTCAAAAGACAGCAAACAGTAACAGCTGTGAATTCAGAGCTTAGTGAAAGTTCTATGTCCTGCAGCCAAAGGTGAGGTGCATCTAAGGCAGAGAGGTTAGACGAGTACCTGGAATCGGGGACTCAGTATCCCATCCAGCTCGGCTCTAACCTGCAGGTGTCCTCAGGAAAAGTACTCTACTCCTCTGGTCTCAGTCTATCAATGAGTGAATTGCATCTAGCAATAGCCTCTTGCTCACCTTCTGGGCTCTCATGAGAATCAAACTTGATCAGGTACAGGAAGTCATTTTAAAAGTGCATGTTGGGATTCAAATGGGAAGTATCCTTGCCAATTGGATGTGATGGAGTTTGACAGATTCCCTGCTTCTAAAAAGGATTTGCTGGAGGGGGAGATGGGCATCAGTGTGTGTCTGTAGATTTGGGCTACAGAAGGACCAGGTTAATAAGTCCTGTTCAGTCTGTTTAGGAAAGCTCATAGTCTGCCTGGGAGACAGACAAACAACACAATTCAAATACATCTCGTCCAGAAAAACCAGACTCTAGTGCCTCCAGGCTGCCTTTGGGGACCCAGAATCTTTCTGTTAATGGTCAGTGCCATGAAACTTCCACACTCTGGGCCTTTATGAAGATGACCAAAGGGTGTATAGAGATGGCCGAGCTCACTTTCACTAATAAGACTCATACCATTTTTAGATGAAACATGTGGAGAGACACACCTCTCTGCTGTAGGTGCACCTCACCTTTGGTTGCAGGACACAGAGCTTTTGCCTAGCTCTAAATTCACAGCTCTTACTGTTTGCTGGCTTTTGAAACTTAGTCACAGCAGCTTGTGAACATTTCACATTGTGTCTCCCTCCCCAACAAGGCCTGGTTCCCCCTGGAGCCTCCTCTGGACCTCTGGAGGTCCCACGGGGCCTGTTCCAGGCATCCGATCATGCAGGAGCCTACAAATAGGCAAAGAGTTTATCTGGAATCTTTATTTTGTTGTCGTTGTTGGTTGGGGTCTTGAGTACTGCAGTTCAGGAGACGCAGATTCAGGTAACCCTGAAAGAGTGTTCCAAGGAAGAGAAAGCATCTGGGGTTTATGAAGACAAAAAGCCACGAAGCTGTTAAGAGTTGCCTGCTGAGAACTGTGGTTGGCTCTAACATGAGGTGGAAAATATTTGTCCTTAAGGAATCACAAGTTGTTTTGGAGTGTGGGTTCCATAAGTAGATAGATCGTCATGAGTTATTTTAAGGTAAGGGTCTAGTAAGTATCTTGAATTTCTGGCAGGTATTCTGGGTGACATCACTGGGTCAAAAGATCAGATTCCACACAGGCTGAGATGTTCACAAGTCATGCTTTCTTAATGGTTTCCTGGCTCAGTTTTAGAGAGCTCTTTTAGCAAAGCTCATGCAATTTTTATTTTCATTTCACGCGTGCTACCTGGCAGGAAGACTCCAGTTTATCATGCTGTGGCCCACTTCTCCAGTGCCTACCGGATGGACGACAAAGGGAGGCTGGGCAACACCTAGAATCCAGGCTCCCAGTTCAGGCTGACCCTGAGCATCTGGACCCGCACCAAGTTTGTGATGAGGGTTGGAGTGAGCCTGCGGGCAGGCAATCTCATGGTGGTGAACAACCGCAGGTCACAGACTGGGTCCCCCTTGCTGCCTGTGTTCTAGTCCCGGATCCACTGCAGGAAGTACTTGAAGGTTCAGGGTCAGCTCTTCTGAAGCTCCAGGCTTCCTTTTTGCCAGGTTGTGTTTTGCCCTGGAGCAACTGGAATGACCTAAGTAACTGCTCTGTCTCAGCCTGACCACCTTGGGTGAGGCCTGATCCTGGAGCGCCTATAGGATAACAGCAGCCTAGAAGCACTCAGACGGGTCCTAGCCCAGCTGGGCTTCTGTCCCCTGCTTGTCATGTGTCCATCCAGAAGTGGGGGTCCAGAGAGGCTGGCCCTGTGCCCTGGGACCTGGATACAGTGGATTGGGGTTGGGGAACTGGGAAGAATCCTCCTGACTTCCCAGATTTGCTGAGTCTGCCTTGTGCAGGGGATCAGAGTGGTTTGCGGAGGCCCAGATTGGAGGGGAAAGGATCACGGGGTCAGATTCTACCCCCAGCTTTCACTTTGCAGCTCAGCTGGGAGCATTGCTCTTTTGCTCTGCAAATAGGGTGAGATTCTTTTTCACCAGGTCACTATCATGTCCTGGCCTGTGCTAAGAGGATACTGGGTTCTAGGAGGTTCTGTCTTCATTTTCCTCAGCACCACTTTTCTGATATGAAGGTAGCACCTTCTGAATGGGAAATCACATGACTGCTCAGAATGCATCCTCCCATCAAGTGCTCTTTGGTTTAATTGGTGTCGCCTCAACATGCTCTGGTTACCTGTGCAGTTGTGAACACCCAGAAGTTAGGCAGATCAGCGTCCCTAATCCTATCTGGTTTAAAAGTTATTGACATGATTTGACCCTTTCTCCCTCAAATAAATATATTGGTGGTGATTTGGGAAAAAACAAATCATGGTGATAACAATAGCTGATATATGGAGCACTTATTATTAATACATGCCAGGCATTAATTATTTTATTGAGATAATTAAGCCTCACCATTACCTAATGAGACAGTTAATATTATTATCCTGTGTTATGGATGAGGAAACTGAGGCTTAGAGAAGTTCAATAATACACTTTTGAGAAGTACACAAAAATTGCAGTGCACATAAAAGACTGAGGCTTTGCTTTTGTTTTTTGTCTCTTTTTGGCAGTGAAATTTATACTTGTGGTAGGGCATAGCTGTAATGCTGAGAAAGGCTGTGCCTGAGGGACACTGCAGCTCTGAATCTCGGCTCTGCTGTGCGCTGGCCCATGCTCACGCCTAGTCCCTACCCCAGACAATTAAATGAGAACCTGGGGTCAGAGTGGACCCCAGGCTGATTCTAACATGCAACCGGGATTGAGAATGAGAACCCTTAATCAGTATCTGGGTACTTGTGTAAATTCTGGGGTTCTCTTGGGTGCTGTGGATCTGGGGCAGAGGATGGGAAGCGTGAAATAACACAGGTTCTCCTGTTGTTTAGGAAAACAGCCACCAAATAACCCCACTGAATACCTCTCTTAGGGACTGAATGTGGTGGGGACAGAAACAAGATGCTCAGGGAAGGAGGAAAACGGGTCTCTCCCTTGGGGATGGGGAGGCAGGGAAGGAGCCAGAACCTAGGACTGTCTATGGCTCCTGTCTTTGAGTTGTCAACTTGGAAAGCTGCCTGCTGTTCAAGGGAAGCCCCTCCAACCTGGGTGTGGCCTCAAGAGCTAAGACATAAGCCCTAAAAGAGCAGGGACTCAGAAGACCCTACTCAAATGCTAGACATGTTATCCTTATGGAGGAAATTTACAAAAACACCTACCAGTACATTCTCTCATTTGAGTCTCACCACACCCTTAAGGTAGACAGGATGACCCACCATTTTACAGATGGAGAAACTGAGGCCCAGAGAGGTGAGGTGACTTGCCCAAAACCACATAGCTACTTAGTGGCAGAGGAAGGACTATTAATAGAACCCACCTGATACCCAATCCAGGGTTCTTTCTATTTCAATATCCCCTGACATCAAGCAGATGCCCAATAAATATTTAATTAACCACACAACTGAATTAGGCCCTGGGTCCCTTCAAGGAACTTTCTGGATTATCACTGCCTTCCTCAGTCCCATTCTCCTAGCATGGTCACAGTTGGACTCGGCGGAGGGAAGTTTTCTACCCCGGGGTGTGTGCGGCAATTAATATCCTTTTTTTGACCAAACTACACACAGCACATTTGTCTTTGGTCATAAAATCATGCTGCTGATCAAAAAGAAAGAAAAAAAAAAGAAATGTGGTCCTATTACTTATCTCTGGGGAGGGGCCAAATCCTCTCCCCCACTGCACTGGCTCTGCACAACACCAAGAAATATTTCTCCTTATTTGTTCTAAATTTACTGTCCAGTAATTTTTCTGTTCTCATTTTATGTGACAGGCAACTAAGCGATTTTCTCCCAACCCTTTTTCTGAATCTCAACCACCCAAATAAATCTCCGCTGACACCCCTCCAGTCCTAAAAGGAAAAACAAATTACCCCAGCTAGGGTGGAGTGGCCACCAAACGTGGCCTTTGCTGGGGGCTGGCTTGTCTCCTTACAGGCCTTCAGTGTGTGTGGTGTGTGCGTGTGATCAGTCCTGTCTGAATCTGTGTGACCCCATGGACTGCAGCTGGTCAGGTTCCTCTGTCCATGGGATTTTCCATGCAAGAACACTGGAGTGGCCTTCAGATCCTCTACTTCAGACTTGACTCAGACAGACAAAACGGTTTCTGAGCAAGGACTATGGGACGTTTACAAAGAAATCAGTGCCTGGGTGGGGGTGGAGCGTCCCGAGTTAGGGAAGGAGTCAAAGGGTTGAGAACAGAAGGATTCAAGAGGGCTGGGGGTGGGGACTAGGGTGCAGCCCTGACTCACCTGCTCCCAGGGCTTGTGGCAGAAGCCAAAACGTTGCTCCTGCAAGAGGGAGGGCAGGGCTGGGCCCAGGAGGTCGGGGACGGAGGGGGGGAGGAGGGGGGATATGCCACCTGGGCTCTCCTGGCCTGCCTCTTACTTGCTGAATGCTCCTGGCTAAATCCGAAGTTCTCCCTGCCTGTGTGCACCTGGCGCTGTTGGGAGGGACTGACAAGTTATTACATCAAATGGGTGTTTAGCACGAAGTAAACACTAAAGAAATGTTATAGTTTTCACCCTGGGCAACAGAAGAGGCAGCTGAAATAGGGTAAATAACTTGCCCCAAATCACAGAACTAATGAGGAGGAGGCCTTCAAGTCCATGTTATCCGCTCCCTTACGGGGAGCCTGGTGGGCTGCCGTCTGTGGGGTCGCACAGAGTCCGACACGACTGAAGCGACTTAGCGGCAGCAGCAGCAGCAGCAGTCCCGAGGTAGTCCTGCAGGCGTCCATTAGAGGGCGCCCTCGGCCCGGGAGAGATTGCGGCCGCGGGACTGCGGCTTCCGTGATACCAGGCAGGGGGTGGAGTTAGACGCCTACTACACTCCGTTTTACACTTGAGTTGCTGCATACATATCTGGCAGAAGAACAGTCTAGGCTAAATCCGTGTCTCCTCTCTCACAGTGCAGTGAGCTTTCAAAAAATGCTTTTCTTGTTTAACCAGAATGTTTACTGTACCTCCTTCCCCGACCCCATTGTACTTTAGTTTGCGTGGTACATACTGTGAGGGGCCCCTTGGCAATTTGGGGTGGCTTCCAGATTACGAGGTTCACACGGGGCTCGCACCTACCTGGGCTCCCATGCTGGGAGGCAACAGCACAGGGTGTTTTCCTGCACGATATGCACAATGGACAATTTCCCCTCCCCCACTTAGTTTTTGCCTCCTTCCTGTCTTCCAGGCTTTGTGGCCCTGCCAGGTGCCAGGTCCACTGCTGGGGCAGGCTAGGTTTCCCCGGAGGTTGGTCCAAGGTGGGAGAGAGGTTGTGGTCAAATGGGGTATGGAGAATGCAGCCAGCCTTCATCATGATTTCCTTGACCTGTCATGGTACTTGCCTCGCGCAAGCAGACATGTTCCTTCACCTGGACCTGGCTAATCAATTTCATCTCTTGACACAGCGGCACAGAGCTTCGGTCTGCTCGATCCTAAACTCTGCTACCTGTTGGATGGGATCCTCTTCATCTACGGCGTTATTGTCACTGCCCTGTTTCTGAGAGCAAAGGTTGGTGCCCCTGGCCTCTGCGGGGAGGGCATGGACTCCCCAACTCGGTGGATGTTCAGAGGGCCTTGGTCTTAGAAAGTCTCAAGCATGAGTGGTTGGTATCCACGGGTAAAGCAGAGACCAACCAAGTGTGCACACTGGGTGGGCTGGAGAGGTGGGGGGTGATGTTTTGCTTAGCCGGACAAGAGTGGGAGGCTGAGTGTACAATTGATTGTACGCTGCTGCTGGAGTTTTAGTGAGGAGTCATACAGATGTGTGAACATTTAGGCATCTCAAGGGAGAGGTTCTGCTAGGAAAGGGGGTTATGCTTCAGTGAAGAGCAGGGAGGTGGGGGCCTGCAGCCACTTTCCAGACCCTGCTGTCCAACTGCAGACCCAGGCTTGGCCAGCCTTTTCTCTTCAAACCCGTTTTTCATCCGTACGTGGGAAGGTTAACCCAGAGCATCGGTTTTCACCTAGGGCCCTGCAGGTCCTGCAGTACTTGGAGGCGCTGGGGCTGGGGCTGGGGGTGGCCGTGGCGTGGGCAAAGGGAGAGGAAACCTCGGTCGTTCGGACTTTTGTGCCTTAACCTATATATATATATATTTGGATTTTGGACTTTAGCAAAACATTTTATTATAAGAAACAGTGTCTTACTTTCTTAAGTTTGAGAAACGCTGCCCTAGATCATCTGCCAGGTGGTTCCCAATGTTCTGAATCTGCAAGAGCCTGCAGTTTCAGCTAAGGGGCATGAACTGGAAACAGAGCGAGGCCAGGTGCCTGGGCCAGGCCCTCAGAACACAGTGCCACACGGACACAGTGTACCCGGATGCCGGGGTCAAGATGGAGGTGGGACCTCTCAACTAGTCCTCCGACTCCCTGGGAGGAAGCGGCCGGGAGAAAAGCCCAAAACGCAGTGGGCGCGGCCCGGGAGGCCGGCGCTTCTGCGCATGCGCGAGGGCCCGGGCCGGGGAGCGGAAACCCGGGTGGGTGCTGGGGCACCTGCGGTGACTGCGCTTGACCCCTGCGAGGCGGAAAGACAGTTGGGCTCAGAAATGAAGCTTTCACGTCCCGGGGTCCCGCAGGGGCCCAGCCCCAGCAGACAGGGCGCACGCCGTTTGCAGTGGAGAAGCGGAGCGAGGCTGCTCGCGCAGAAAGTAAAGCGCTTTCTCTCTTCTTCCCCATCCAGTTCAGCAGGAGTGCCAACGCCCCCGCCTACCAGCAGGGCCAGAACCCGGTCTACAACGTAAGTCCGCCTCTCCCGGAGAGCCTAGCCTAGAAGAGCACGCCTCTCCTGGGGCGTGGGGGAAACAGCGGCCAGGGGCTCGGCTGTGGGCCTGGTCCGCGGCTATCAGCTTTGCAGGGTTAAAAACCTCTCTGGGACTCAGTTTCCTAACTCGTAAAACGGGGATAGTCACCTTGCCTGCTTCGTGGAGGTGCTGGGAGGATGCCGCTCCCTGGCGGTGTGCTGCGCGACAAGCGCCCACTTAGGTCAGTGCCTGCTCCAAGCGAGCCCCCGCCCGGCAGCAGTTTCACGGACCAGAGGGATGGGGGGTGGAGAAGGAAAGTGCAGATCTTCCCTGCGGTGGAGAAGCGATTTCACTCCCTCCGTGCAATGGGACTTCGATCGAATAGATCATGCATCCCTCTCCCAGCCCCCCTCCCAGTAATATGTTCTCTGAGAGGCTTTCTGAGATGATTGTGTGGTCCCTGCTGCTTTGTGAGCTATCACTCGTAAAGAACTCCCTGGCCTACCTGCCCCATCCTCCTGAGCTTTCCTTTCTCATCTGACTCATTTCTGCCTCTTCTAGGAGCTGAATGTCGGCCGAAGAGAGGAGTATGCGGTCCTGGATAGGAGAGGGGGCTTCGACCCTGAGAAGGGGGGGAAACCGGTAGGGCCTTTTTGTGTTTGCATGTGTGTGTGTGAGTGTGAGTGTGTGTGCGGGCTCAGCCAGGCAGTTGGAAGAGGGCTCCTTGGGGCCAGCGCGCTCTTCACAATGCTGGACCTTGAGGTGCGAGGCCTGGCCAGGCGGACCGTTGGCCACCACCCCGTCCTCCGCCGCCGCCCGGGGCTCCTTTCTGCCTCACACGGGCCTTCACGGCATGAATGTGGCAAGGCTAATACCAGACTCTCAGCAGCTCTGCCTTTTCAGCTGTAGACTCCACACCCTGTGGGAAAGGGAGCAGCTGGAGGAGGCCCGAGGTGGGGTCGTAAGAGCAGAGCTCAGCTTGGGTGTGAGAGCACATCTGTATGCATCAGGGAGCAGGAGGCCATGAAGGCCCCGGGGCGGCTAAGCTGACTGTAGGAGCGCGGGGAGGACGCGGGCAGAGGAGGCGCCCACAGCTGTGTGGAAGGGGCAGAGGGAGTGTGTCTCAGCTCTCCTGGCCTGGATTCCTGTTTCTCCCTTGCTAACTTCTTCCCCTTCTCTCTCCCAGCAGAGGAAGAAGAACCCCAACGAAGTCGTGTATAATGTGAGTAGAGGAGGTGGCATATTTTTCTTTGGAAATTTGGGGGGTAGGGCTGGAGAAGGGCTCTAGACAAAGGTTTGGCTCCTCGCTCTGCGGTCTTTGCCTGACTTGACGCTCACTTCCCCGGGCCGAATGACGCCTCACCGGCTTGCTGGCTGCAGTGGCTGCTTGTAGGAAGCCCCCTCGGCCTGCCTTCCCTCTTGGCCCCTGTGCCTGCTGCTGGAGTTCCCGTATCAGCCTGGTTGGGACCTAGCAGGGACAGTGAGGTCAAGCTGGGCAAGCCCCTGGGAGGGACTCCTGTTCCTAGGAGCCAGAGTAGTCCCTAAGTTTCGCCTCTTGTTGAAAACCTCACCATCCTGGGTGTTGATCAGTGTGTGGGGGACCACTGCAGGGGGTAACCTACTGTAAAGAGAGCTACTTCTTCCTATGGTGTTGGCTATGTAAAGAGACAACTAATCTTGGGGCCTTCGCTTGAGCTCTTGCATTGTCCAACATGTGTGTCCTTTGGCTAGGACTCCACGTCTTATCTCAGGCTCTAAGCTGAGCTTCTCAGCTCAATGCAAAGGGCTGGCAGCTCAGAGGTTTCCAAAGGGCTGGGGAAGAGGGTGGGGTTGGAGCTGATTGTTGGAGCCTTGAATATAGAACCCCGCCCAACTTGGGAATCTAGAGGTTTCCTTTTGCAGGGGAGTCCACAGCTTTCTATGTTGGTTGGTAAAACCAGTGTCTCGTGTCCTCTTCTTCAGGAGCTAAGAAAAGACAAGATGGCGGAGGCCTACAGTGAGATCGGCATGAAGAGTGACGTGAGTGTTGTGCTCTCTTGGTTCCCCAGGCTTGGGAGGTGTGGGGGGTGTTCCCAGAGCCCATCCCTTCCTCCTGGCACCTGCAGAAGCCCATGGGATGGCCACCAGAGGCAAAGGCTAATCCAGCTGTGTCATCTCTTGATAGTATGTAAGGTACTCAGACGGGACGGATGCTCTTTAGGATTAAAAATCAAGTTAAATTCTAAATGGCCTATGCTTTTCAAAAAAGGGTAAAATCTGTCAGCATAGTCAAGTGATTAATGTGTATCAAAGTATGTTTAGCACTTGGGATGGTGGGGCCCTTGTTCATAAACGATTAAGAATTTCCAGATGGTGAGCGCAGAGCACTGACCCTTCTAAGTTTGATCCCTCTGTAACTGCATATGTAGCATGCCTACGAAGCTGGCCTGGCTTGTGCTTTACCAGGCAGATGGTCTCATTTAACGCCCACAATAACCTGATGAGACATGTGTGCCCTTCCAGGCACAAGAGGTTCAGTAACTTACCCAGGGTCACGTAGCTGGTGATGGGGAGCCAGAATTTGAACAGACTCTACAGCTGGAGCTTGTACCCATGACATAGTTGAGTATAAATGACTAGATGAGAATTTTTAAAAAATTTATTTCATTGACATATAGTTGATTTAGTGTTGTGTTAAAGTGATTTGGTGATTATATGCATCCTTTTTCATATTCTTTTCCATTACGGTTTATCACCAGGATACTGAATATATTTCCCTGTACTATATAGTGGGATCTTATAATTTATCCATTTTATCAATAATAGTTTGCATCTGCTAATCCCACACTCCCAGTTTATTCTTCCCCCTACCCTCTTGGCAACCATAAGTCTGCTCTATAAGTCTGTGAGTCTGTTTTGAAAATAAATTCATTTGTATAATCTTTTTAGATTCCATATGTAAGTAATATCATATGCTTTTTGTCTTTGTCTGGCTTAGTTTGATAATCTCTGGGTCCATCCATTTGCTGCAAACGGCATTATATATACAGTAATATTCTGTCATATATATGTACCACATCTTCTTTATCCATTCATCTTTTGATGAACATTTAGGTTGCTCCCCTGTTTGGCCTGTTGTAAATATTGCCGCAGTGAACACTGGGGTGCATGTATCCTTTTGAATTGTAGTTTTCCAAGATCATATGGTAATCCTACTTCTAGTTTTTTGAGGAACCTCCATAGTGATTTTGTTAGTTAGCCAAGAATTTTGAGAGCTGCAGGGAGGCCTGATTATTCTAAGCAGTGGGCACTGTGGCCAGCATCCATGCAGCCCAGATCCAAGAATATGATGAGGTTCTGCGCCGGGCAGAGCAAACCTGGGCCTCACAGAGCCTGGCTTCACCTTACTCTGCGGAGGCCAAGGTCTAACCAGTGACCTGAGGGCCTTTCTCTCCCTGGGCAGGGCTGCTGGCCAGGAGATGGTCAGCTCTGTCTGGGGCCCTCCAAGTTGGACCCTTGAGCAGGAAGGCTGCTGCCAACTGTCTGACTTTTTAGCCTTTTCTTGTCTCATTCCCACAGAACCAGCGGCGAAGAGGCAAGGGGCATGATGGTCTTTACCAGGTAAGTGCAGCTGGTGGTGCCTCTGGTCTACACTGCCGGTCCTGCTTCCCAGGATGGCATCATCTAACCAGGACCATGGTCAGGCTCCCTTGTGTTTCTTGTTGGCAGTGCCAGCCCTTCAACAGCTGAACTTGGCAAGCCAAGGGCACCTATTCAGGCCTGTAGTGACTGCTCTGCCAGTCAGTCCCTGAGGCAGGGTTGGGATTCAGCCTTTCAAGCACATCACTTGACTCTAAGGAAGAGGCAGTGGGAGCCCTGGGGGAACAGGGCAGGGCAGACAAGTGGCAGTCGCCCAGAGGCTGTGTGGTCTTGAGTTAAGGACACCGAACAAGCCATTTCCTGCCTCTTTCTCCACTGCTCTGGGCCCTTGCAGAAGCTTTGCTCTGCCTCATCCTCGCACCTAATAGGGTGGGTGAGAAGACTGAAGTAAACAAATCAAGAAAAATAACTTTAAATAGAAAGTGTTGTTGTAGTCGGGCGCTTAGTTTTTGCAAATCAGTGTGAACTGTGCACACTGAGCACAGCTAGCTTTCTCTAAACACGGAGCCCCCAGCTGTGGCAGCGGGGCAGCTCTTGGGCTGCCGAGCTGGCGGGGGGCACAGGCCAGGTTGCAGCAGACGCCTGCTGGCCTCCGGCCGGCCCACGCGCACACAGGGCTTCTGACCTCCTCCTCTTTTCTCATTTGTTTTTCCCAGGGACTCAGCACAGCCACCAAGGACACCTATGACGCCCTCCACATGCAAGCCTTGCCCCCTCGCTAACAGCTCCTGGAGTTTCAGCACTCACAGGCCAGACCTGTAGACGCCCAGATTGTTAAAGATACAGGATCAAGCATTTACAACCTAGTTCACTCACATTTCTCCACCACCCAAGTATTTCTCTTTATGAATGGGATGCTTCAAGTTGGTCATACATTTGGTCATACCCAGTTCCAAACTCACACAGAATTTTGTCCTTGGACGCCGTGAGAGTGTGCATCCCCATGCGCTTCCTGAAGAGTCCACTGTGAACGCGGCATGTTCTGAGGTTTTCTGGTTTCCTGGGGACTGGGCAGGCCCTACTCCCTGCAGCTCCAGGCTCTTACCTGGGAGTCGGGCCTCCTCCTTCTCAAACACAACTGAATTCAGGGTGTTTTGTAAAGTCCCCAGAGAAACCACAAATGTTAGTGCATGTCCTAACAGCCTGTACTGTTCTGTCCGTTTTTGAGTAGCTTTGCTCTTGCTGTAAATTTGGCTTCAGTTGTTACTCTACCCCCTAATTTCAAGGCAACTGGTGATTGGGCCCAGAAGCGGGCAGAGGGGAAGGTGGGGTAGGTAGCGGTTGGTACTGGTAGGTCAGGGAAGGGAGCAGGGGAGCCAGAGGCCTGGGGAGGGGCATGAAGGAGCCCTCCTGCAATCAAGTGTACATTCCCCATGGCAGAACTTGTATGCCAGGGCCTCTTTTGGGACCGAGAGATGAGAAAGCCTAGCCTTGTCCTCGAGCAGCCCATACTCTCACAGGGAAGCGAGCTGTGAAGAGTCTGGGATGGAAGAACATAGCGGTGTCATTGCAGATGGTGAACGAGGTGAGCTGGCAGCGAGAGAAGCAAGACCACATTCTTTGCAGCCACTTGCTCACCTCATGGAATGAGACAAACCCATCATGGGGAAGGCCTTGAAGGATGACTTGGTATAGCTTGAACCTAGAAAGATCCCAAAGGACAGTGGCATCACAAAAAGAGCCTCAGCTGACTTGTTGGAACAGGGCTGTGTAATACAAGGGCACATGGCCATGGATGGAAACCCACTCTGCTCGGTCTTAATTTATACTGGTTTGCTAGAGCCTTACTCTTTTGCATAATAAATACCTTTAGTGAAAATGCTTTACTGTGAACTTCATGTAGACAGTCAAGCCTATAATGGTCATCTAGTCATCAAGGAATCACCTGCTGCCCCTGCAGTGGGGGCAGGACTGCTGATTCTTGGGAGAGAACAGGATGGTTCCCCGGAACATGCAGGACAGCAGGATGCATCCAGTGGCCCAGCCCGGGGCTGTGCCTGGGGCAACACGGTGTCAGGATGGGCACGGCCTTCTGTGGGAGGTGATAGGAGAGCCCTGGGTGCAGGGCTCACAGCATGGAGTAGCGGGGTGCAGGCGGGAGAACCAGAGAGAGGCCAGCCGAGGATCCAGGTGTCAGGAAGAGAGAGGGTGTTGGGGGTCATGAACAGCCGCCAGTGCCACAGCACAGAACCTGTCTATAAGGTATGGGGAAGGGACAAAAAAACATTTTGGGGGTCAGATTCTGCCCCCAAAAGTGACCCTGTCCCCAGCAGTATTTTGTCTTAACTGTAGTGGCTGTTTATAAGGCCCTAACTCAGTAAGCCTTCCCAGATGGCTCAGTGGGGATCTGCCCGCCAGTGCAGGAGACATTGGAAGATGCCGTGGAGAATAAGATGGCAGCCCACTCCATCCAGTGTTCTTGCCTGGGAAATCCCATGGCCAGAGGAGCCTGGTGCGCCGTAGTCCGTGGGGTCTTAAGAGTTGGATGTGACATAGCAACTAAAAGAACTCATGAAGCCAGCAATTAATATTGGGTAGATTTTCAAAGGACATTGAAATGCAAGGCCATGGCTATTAAAAGCCCCTGAGCATTTGGGATTCCGACAGGAGTGACGTGCCTCTCTGCCAGGCAACTCACAGAGGCATTCGGTCTGTACCCTGGCCTCAGAGGGGAATTGAGTTCCACCCACCAGGTATTAACTAGCACCTTCCTCTTCTGTACCTAGCACTTTGCAAGCTACCAAGAAGGCTAGAGAAGCATCATCACAGACTTAGGGACTTAAAATTTTGTCACTGGATTTCGTCCACACCATGTAAAGAACTCTGCATCATGCTAGTGTTGTGATCCACATGGGACCCTCAGGCAGAAGCAGGGATGAGTGGCCGCTGATGAAAGGGTGTAGACAGAGCTCACCAAGGTACAGAAGCTGTGGAAGGGTTTGTGGAAGGAAAAGATCTCTGAGGTGGAACAGAATGGCTGAAAACTCAACCCTAATTCTGTAACCTGGTCATGGGGCAAATAATACCATGTTGTTTTAGCTGTTCATCCACTGACTGCAGTTCATAAAGACAAGTGACAGCTCTTTTTTGGCTGCTGCTGCTTCATCATCTTATCAGGCATCTTAAAAACTGAAGTTAGCTTCCCTCTGTTAGTCAACATGAATAAGCCTCAACCTCATACCTAGTTTTAAGGTCAGCTAAGTTTCATATAGGCTGTGTATGACCCATATGGCTGGCCTGAAAATAAGAATTTGACCTAATTCTGTCAAGATTTTGACTCAAGAAGTAGGAGGAAAGCTGGCTGTAAGCTATGGGTGCAGGAGCTTGCCCAGGGTGGCTGGGGTATAGGACTCACTGGACTTTGTGCAAGACAACTACACGGAGGCCAGTGGGAGAGGATGGGGTGGATGAACTGGCAGGACAAAGCGCCAGATCAAGATGAGAGTGGCCCTAGTCGTCAGAGAAAAGGCTGCAGTAAGAGAACTCACATCCTTTCATGAGGAATTCGCTTGGCAGATAACCCTGGAGTGGCTTAGAACATAAGCTTTTCACAAAGAACCACAGGGAAACAGGTGGAAATCAGTGCTTTATCTTCAGATCTGCATGTGACAAATGGGTTTTGCTTTCTAAAGTCCTTTTCATGCTTCTGAGCCTGCTGCTGTCTCTACCAAATAGCTGACTCATATTAAAATTGTTTTAAGAAAATAACTTTACAAACTGAAAAGCAAGGTATAAATATGAGACAGGGTGGACTGGGAAAGAGTGAGGCATTCTTTAACATAGGGGAGAAAAAAGCCAGTATTTGTCTTCCATTTGGGCTCCTTTCAGGGCAGCAAGCATACCTTGAGGCCATAGTGCGAGCTCTCTTTCAATCTCTGACTCCTCATTTAAGGGGATGCACAGATTCAGTTCATACACACTAGTTAAAGAGGACACCTCCCAAAGCTTGTTAACAGGCTGAAGTTCCCTCTCTCTGGGAAATTCATTTTGAGATTCCAATTTTCCTTTTTAGGCAGTCAACTCATTGCATTAAGACACTAAATGTTGGCTATAAGAAGCCAGAGGGAGCTAAGTTGTGACGCATCACACAGGAGAAGGAGAGGCCAAATTCAGGATTACCGCCCTTCAGAGGACACCAGAGAATGAGTGTTCAGGACCCAGCAAGAAATGCTAGAGGCACATGGCAGTTTAAACAATCAATTTGGAAGAAGTCAAGTTCAATGCCAGTTCTGAAGTCAAATACACAGTGAGAGGGGAGTTTTGAAGATTTCTCTCACAGGTCAATCAAGGGCTTGTGTGTTTGATCACACAAAGTCCTCAGGCCTGAAGGAGACCACTGCCTCCAGACTCAGGGTCCCGGAAAACCACTAGGGCCTGGGGAGGGAGCACGGTGGTGGCCACAGGGCCCCATGGAGCAGAAGGGGAAGTGTGCAAGAGGCGGGTGAGGGTGGGGGAGGAGCCAGCGTGCTTACAGGGACCCTGGGGCTCCTGAGAGCACCTGCTGGAAAAAAGAAGTTGGAAGGCTTAGGGGAGTAGTGTGGGAATACGTGAAGCATCCAGAATACCAATACGACAACTTCAGAGAAACTCAAACAATATGAAAACACTTGGAAAATGGTTTAATGATGTTTTACAACAGAAATGAACTGTACAGTTACAGTAAGTTTAATATATATAAAAAATTACAGCAGACAAATGCATCTACACAAAATCTACCATTTCATTCTGATTCACTGTCACCTACACAAGCTTTCCCAAGCCTATAGAGCCCCTGCAGGCAGCCTCAGGAAGGGGATCCTATAAAGGGCACTTTTAAAGAGACAGCACCGCTCATGTTCCCCACCACCTCCTCAGGCCTCAGGAGGTACCAGCTAATTCCCCCAAAAGAGAAGTTGCTTGTGTTTCGGGTTTTCAAAACCAAGAAAAAGTGTTTCCCAAGGGCCCAGATAATGAGGTCCTGAACTCCAAGTTATCAGTTGATTCTTATGAAATATTCCTATCAGAGGGGAAATGGCTAACTAGGTATGCTGGGACAGTGAGGCTATACGATAGCCACCCAGACTGTAGTTATCTAAGCAGAAATGTAGAAGGACTCCCAATAAACTACTTATGAATTGTCACTGCCTCATTAAAGTTGCTGGACAATTTTGGAAAAAAATCATTTACACCACATCTTAAGTTTCCACAAAAGAGAACTCAAACTCACATTTTAAAGTTAAGTACATAAAACAAAAAGTTTGGGGAGACCAAGGAGTCAATTTCCCCTTGTATTCCTCCCTTGACAACAGTGGAAAAACACCCCTGAATCAATATTAAAAAAAAAAAAAGGCAAGAAAAGAGAAAGGTGGTAAAGTTAAGATATTTAAAGACAGAGAGAAAGAAAACAGCTTTAGAAAAACATGATCACTGTCTTCTTAAAACAAAATGGAATCCCAGTTGGGATTGGTAATCAGCAAATATTCAATCCAAATTGAACCCAGTGGAAGTTTATTACTGAATATTATGTACACTCAGAACTTTTTTGTTTTCTTTTTTATTATGAACACCTAGGCAGTGAAAACTGTTATGTTAATACATACAGAGACACACCCCAAACATACAAAAATACTATTATTCAAACTACTAAGAATAGGACAGTTATTTTCATGCTATGACTTTAAGAGCATTACACTGAAACAAGAAATGACTTTTTTTTTTTAATATCCCAGAAATATACCAAAATATACATCTAAGCTTTGGAATTACTGAGGTTAGACTAATGCAAGTGCTGGGTAATCGTACTTAATACACAAGTCTAAGGTTCTGCAGGAAAGAAATTATCTTTGGTATCTGCATCAGGCTAATATTATTAACATTTGGATTTTGCTTTGGGATAGAGCTTGTATGACCCTAAAACCAAATCCCCCCCTTCCCCAATCAACTGAGATTAAAAAGATCCATGTAAAAAGTTCCTTCATTTGCAACCCCCCACCCCCCAAGTTAAAAAGTCACAGGCATCTACCTAGCACAAAAGGTTGTGAAATACACTGCATAGTCGCACAGTGGTGCTGCAAAAGGAAACAAGTTACAATGAGGAGAAATGGAAAGCTCGATAATCATTCTGCATGTTTTCTCACAAACAGGACAGCCACTTCCAAGCAGTTCCAGTAAAGGAAAAGAGAGAAAAGGCTCAGAAGGGCAACTTGGCGTGTATTCACCCGCCAGCACCGCCCCAGAGGTTAAAGCACCCAGCAGAGCAGCCAATCCTGCACCAGTGTCTTCAATTTCCCCCACTCTGTGGAGTCCATGGGTGCCCAGCAGCACCCCAACCATCCTAGTCCCTCTGCTAAACCCCCGTGGTGACCACGACTGTTGTAGGGGTGGATCACCGTGGTAACTATAGGGTGTGTTATCATGGTGATGGGCTTCAGTCCACTGTTTTGGAAAATCTGAAATGCCAATTTATTCCATGGCATGTTCACAAGCTGGCAAGAGTCAAGGCTACTGAGCATCTGCCTCTGTAAACCTGGAACGTGGAAAACAGACCCCCTGCCCTTCCAATACCGTCAGAGGCCCCACCTCCCCGCCCCGGCCCCCTCCTCTTAAATGCCAGGACGCCACAGACTGGATTGATGCTGAAGACTTCCCTTTTCTTTGGTTTTTTTGTTTGTTTTGAGTTTATACAATCATTAGAAAATCTTTGGTTTTGGCTGGAAATTTTAAAAATGAAGCAAAACAACACAAAGAAACCACCCTCCCCTGGCTTATAGCAGCAGTAGTAAGACCTGGCAAAGCTTTTTTTTTTTCAACATCGGGGGTGGGAATTGAAGGTTGGGAACTACATTCAAAGAAAAGGTGAAGGGCTGGAGATGCAGCTTCTAGACAGCCCAATGGATATAAGATTGTCAAATAATAATAATAATATTAATAATAATAAAAACTTAAATATTTGGATTTTTTTTGGTCATGTCAAAGGAAAAAAGTGAAATGTATATGCAGCAGTCAGGTTAAAGGAGCCTTTGGTGTGTCTTCCCTTCCACCCAAAGTCCTGAAAATAAGCAGAACCCTGAGGCCTCACAGGGGAAGGGGATGACCTCTCCCTACCAGGGAGAAGGCAAGTACAGGAGGTGATGTGTGGCCAGCAGTCAGAGATGTGGTGGGGGCTGGGGGTGTGGGGAGGGCTGGCCAGCCCCTAAGGGCAGGGTGGCGGGGAACAGATGTTAAAGAGTCCTGGGAAGACCCCTTGCAACAAAAAGAAAGAGACGATTGCAATTTGCCCTCAGCTTGCAGTAGCTTTTAAAGCAGCAACGTTCAGAGGCTTTGGGAAGTCCCACCCTAGGCTACAGGTCCCATGATGCTATAGGCCAGAGTTCAACATTACTCAGAAGAGGGAGGGCAGACTTGGCAACTCTGTAGGGGTTAGAGAAAGTTAAAGCATGTTACTCAGTCACGAGTTAGAAATGAGGTATACAATAGCTCCTGGATTTGTGGTGGGCAGAAACCCCCCACACTTACTCACCTCGTTTCTGCTATCACCACAGCTGCAGGGACTGAACTACAGTCTAATGTAGGGGAGGGCATTTCCTTGGAATGAAACCTCCTGTGGACTGAGCAATGCACACAGGCCCCCTCAAGCAAAGGTAAGAAGCTGGAAGAAGTCGGTCTCTCCCTTTTACCTGCACTCAGGGGAGACACACTATTTACGCTCTCAAAAGCCAATGTTACAACAAAGTCTTAGGCTCTCTCCTTCTCCCACTCTGAACTGTTTGCAGTTTTAAACACAACCAGGCTGGTCCACTCTCCTCTCAGAAAGTCTACGCCTTACGGAGAACGTGTAGGATCAGAACCAAAGACGTTCTGATTGTAGGCACCTCCAGCTGCCTACAACCACAGCCTTTCCTAACAGGACTGTCATTCTGCTTCTCAAAGTGCTTTCCCTTCCTGTGCTATTGTTCAGACTTAGAGACCCTTTGGGACCAGGTAGGAGCACAGAGTCTTCTCTCCCCTTGGCTCTGCCCTTTTCAATTCAAAGGAGATCCCAATTTTAAAGAAGTGTTTGGATGTCTTATCCTGGAAACAACACTGTACCCAACTGTCTGCCTGCAGACTTCTTATATCACGCGAGAGAGCTCGATGTCACTGCCAAGTCACGAAAGAAGCCTTAAGCTGCTTTTGTGAGGTTGTGGCTGGCTCAAAACAATGATGAACAAGTAAACAAACCAAGCTCGGGGGAACTTTGCATCACACTTCAATGTTTTGCTTGCTTTTTTTTATAGAAAATTAGTTTTGGGGTCTGAACCTTCTGACAGTGTCCTGGGTTTGAACTAGAAGGTGACCCTGGGTGGCGCGGTCCTGTACAGAATGGGCTGATTCAGGGTCAGAAAGGATCATTACGGGACCGGCCCTGCCCTGCCCACCCTCGGAGCTTCGCTTCCGCGACAGCGGAGGTCTGTCACGTATGGTCTGTCTTCCCACAACTGTTTCAAGTGATGTTATCTTTAATAGTCCTGTTACCTGCTTCCTGACCTATCTAGTACTTTGAAAAGTCACATAATATTAATATCACTTTTATATAATGCCAGAATAGGATTACTGGTAAAGCTGTCATAAAGTTCTGCAACCTGATCATTTTTTGATAGAATATGAAGAACAATAAATTTCTTTTCCCTCTCCCATTTTCTGTGTCTTATCAATAGTAAACCCAAACAATGAATTACTCAAGTCTCCAGAGCCCATACGTAGAAACATTCTGTAACAATACAGCTCTACGGAAGAATAAAAGAAGGTCTTTCGGGTCTTCATGTACTCTTGCTCTTAAAAATGCTTATTCTTTACGAGTGACAGAACAACTAAATAGCATCTGAACTCACACTGGTGGTACTTGTTCTCACTGTAAGTGTTGGATAAAGGGAAATAAAAGACTCCTACTCCTATCTTTTGCCACACTCTCTCTAAATTTCCCAGCAATTCCAAGAATATCACTGCCACACTGAGCAACTCTATGCATCTTTACAGAACCAGCAGAGTGAAACTAAATAAATCTCTTTCCCAAAGCTAGGATGACCAACAAGACTTCCTTCAAAAGTGGAGATTATAGAGGCGGAAGAAGAGAGGGGAGAGGAAAAGTAGAGAGACAAATGTAAAGCTTTTTCCAAATTTCAGCTTTTTCTCCTTATTTCTGCTGCTTGTGTGGAAAACATAAGAATAAACAATGCAGTGTCTTTGGTATCCAAACGGAACCCCACTTAGGTTCTGTGAGAAGGGTCACCTACTGAAAAATAGCCTTTCTGGACACAGAGTCTATATCTGAACTTGGGAAGCCAAGAAAGTCTGTCCCACACTCTGGCCAGAAAGGGCTCTTAACTGTTCCTAAACCACATCATTTCTCATTCAAGGCAGCCCACCAAGAACAATACTTTCGGCAGTCTCACTAACCGGTCTCTAAAGGTCACACCATCACACGTGTCGGGTGAGCTGGTTGGCTTTCAACTTCTTGATCTGGTTTTCTTCTGTTTGCATTTTTGGTCAAGACAGAATTCGCCTTTATATGAGAAAAGGAAGTGAGGTTTTAAACTGCTGTGCTACCTGCACAACATTCAATAATGTGACAGAGGGTGACAAAAAAATGTTTTACTTTAATTTCCTAAGATGCATCAACCACTCATTTCTCTTTTCCTCTCCAAATTAAAGGGTGTTGTCTAATTCTGTCTCTATTTCTCAACTACATACCCCAACATTCACACATTAATCCTTCTCTTAAGCTCTTGCTACATGAGAGGTAATGAATCATCAGAAGAGCCTGGCAGGGTCTGGGGGGCCCAGGCAGCCATAGGAAGGGATGGAAATGCCTCGAGGACCCTGAACTGGATAATGAATGTGTAACCTGCAAGCCACCACACACTGCACTGCAGCCCAGACCTTAGAGAGGCCAAACCCCAAACCCAAACACAGGGATGATCAAGTTTCCTTTGGCAAGACAGAGATAAGGAAACACACACACACACACACACACACGCAATGCAATGTTTTCCTTCTAACATAATCACCTTCTTCTCTTCCCCCCACCCCTCCCTAACCCTATAAACTGTAACCTATAAACAGGATCCCAAATACATATAGCATCAGTCATGTTTATCAATCATAATAAACATTAGTTCCACTAAATGCTACAGCTAGAATTATTTCCACTATTTATAAAGTTTTTCCTTTTTATTTATTTGGTTTTTAGTTTAAACCAGCTCTGTAACAATGCTAAGCTATGCTGAGGTATTTTATGAAGGTGCCAGAAGCTAGCTGTTACCCACCAGCATTATCCTCACGGATTAAGGTATCACCATTCAAAGTGAAAAGGAAGAGAGGAAAGGAGATCCAGATTACAGAATAACATAAAATCCACGAATGTTTACTGCTTTAAGCAAAGGCTGAGGGTAGAAGAGCCTACACATGGAACTGCTTCATGAATAAGGATGTTCAGAAGAAAGCAACTTCACAAATCATATGGAAATCTGGGTATAAACTGGAAAACTGAGAAAAGACATATTCCCTGCCCTCTGGCTGGATCCTTTCAAATATCTTACTGAAAATTTCAGGGGTGTCCCATTTAAGTTCTTTAGATTAAGAAAAGTATATGGTAGAACAGGATTAGTATTAGTTTTTAATGGTGAAAGCAATTTATTTATCCTATTTTTGTCCAAGTTCATATTTGTACTGTGTGCATAGATGGCCAGGGCTGCAATTAAACTAAATGCTTTTCACACACACATACAAAAAGGAACTCGCAATGGTTATGATCAACTGAATCCATCAATTCTTGCCCATTTGAGTCAGCTCCCTGTCCATTCTCTCTCGTTTCTTCCTATTGTAATGATTTCACTTTTCTCTTGGTAAAAGTTTTGTGAGGGTGATATGGTTTGGGAACAACTTTAGACTATGAACTACAAAGAGTTTATTTTGTAAGCCAAGTGTTTATTATATACTAATTGCAATGTTTACTATCAGGATCTACAACTTTAAAAATCTACATTAATTTCCTGTATTTGCAAACGTATCCAGCTTTCCCAGCAATTTAAATAGAAAATTTAACGTTAAAGATTGGGCTGAATTTAAATATTGTGTCAAGCAAGTATCTGTGCTTCTGCATAATATATAGACACGGTTCTCTCCCACCTTCTCTCCCACCAAATAAATGAGGGGTAATAGAACAAAATAACGTAAGAGAGAGGTATATGTGCTTTTCTTCCCGACGATGGATGAACTGTGTAGAATAAATTGGCAAGATAATCTCACTAAAAATCTTTTAATTAATCTTATTTTCCCTTTTAGAAAATGCTAATTTCTAATAATGCTACCATGAAGTACAAATCAGTATGGCCCTAAACAAAATCAAAGTTGGATGCCTTTGGTTCCGTTTCTCTAGTAATAAGTTGGGCAAACTGGGATGGTATTGATCTTTCTTAACAAATAAATAAAAGAAAGTATGTTTTATATCAAGTCATAAATGGATAGGAACAATTTTTTTTTTTAATTCTAAAAGACTGCCTATATAACTTCAGAAACATTTAAACTAACATAGCACTCAACATATTTCTTAACTCAAGAACAATAATACTGTTCTTCTGAGAAGCCCTTTTCTAGGTCTTTCTCCTCTGTCCTTTAGATTTATACAGGGTACAAAGAAAGTTTATAACCAAACTGCCCTGCCTGTGATAAGCAGGATTGAGGCAATTACATTCATCACTCCCCAGGCAGGGCCCATTACCATGGGCAAATATAGTATCACTATAAATGCATTTGGAATTAGTCTTTGGCTTAATATGTGTTAACCAAATTCAGGAATAAAATAAAACCTGGATAAAGATTAAGGGGAAAACAAAGAAGGACCACAATGAACTGTGATGACCTACCTGGTCTTTTCTCTTAGAAGCGCAGAAACTCTACCAAACATTTCTTTTTGGCCAAATGGACTCCTTAATTTCCAGACTCTCCCATATAAGGTGGCTAAAAGTTAAGTCTGAGTACCTTAGCTTAGGAGATTCAAAGCATTTCTTGAGATGATAAAAAAGATGATACAAAGTAAAAAAGGACTAAAGGCTGAGTCATCAAGCAATATGGTCAGTAGACAATCTAGGGATGATGACGGGGATTCAATTTTAAGTTAAACACCCATCAACAAGCTGTTTTAGTGTTTCATGTATACATTTCACAACTTGTTTCTTAAATAAGAGAATAAAAGAAAAATTCTAAGAGTTACCTTTGTCTAAAGGATATATTTCTTCTTTCGAACACAGGTTTTTATGCTGGTTTTAAGTTTATCCTCACAAAGTGATCCACACTCATACCCACACAAAGGCAGAATCCCTTTATCCCAAACTGATTAGAGACTACAGACAGGGCAGGGAATAGAAGACCATTGTACTGACACTTAAAGCTTAGTATCTTTTTCTTAATATGAAAGTCTATTGGTGATCTTATTTCAGAGAGGGAGTATTTCTGAGCCACACGGGGAAACAAACACACACGGCCTTTCCTTGCTCCTCCTCCTAATCCACTGGGCTTGAGTCCCTTGGGACTCAACACTTCCTTTGGTAGCGATTTGGGAAATGAATGCTACAACCTCTAACCCAGTCTGGTGGGTATCAGCATTTTCCTCCCTGAATCCTTCCTCCTAACCTACCACTCCCAAGGGAGGGACCATCCCTGTGGGCAGCTACAGTATAACTGACAGCCCTAAAATCATCTGCACAGACTAAAATTAGAGACGTCAACTCAGGAAAAGGTTAAATTCAACTACATCAGAGAAACAGAGGGATGAAGAGGAGAACAATTAGTAACTGACACTGCCATTCTATTTACACACCAAACTACATAAACTACTTAAAAAATCAAGTTAATGTCTGCCCAGAGGATATTACAATTTACCAACATAAAAGATTAAAACAAGCAGCAACTTTTATATAAAATTAATAAAGACAAATGAAAAAAAGAAATTGTCAGTAGCATCTATCTCCTCAATGTGTCTGAACTGCACGATATAAACTAGTCCATTAGTACAGCAGCTTGCTAAAAATTGACTTTGGTTCAAGCTTAGTTAAAAAAAAAACAACATTAAAAAAACATACCACACATAATAACGGTGGATGGACATTTGTTATCGTTTCCCTGCTTGCAGTTCACTGATTTTAGAGGGATTTTAGGAAGGTGAAGGGTACTTTGTGAAATAAAATGGGAAGACAAAAGAAACAGAAGAAAAATTAACAAGGGAACTAAAACGTTTCTGGCCTTTTAATATTAATATGCCTGTCTCCAACTTGAATGATCACAAACAAAAACACACACTGTGTCTGTATCACTGCCTTTCCCAACACTGAGACAAATACACAGAATTCAAGCTCCCTCGTGGACACAAGCAGAGCAAGAAGAAGAAAAATCACCTGTAAGCTCTCTCTCAGCCCCAAGCTTGGAAGGGGAAAAAAGTGCAGTCATGGAACCACTGGAGATGTACACAAGCACCCACAGATGCCAGGCGGGAACCTTTAATTCCAATAAGAAGGGAGCTCAAATGAGCTGCATTGCAGCGATCCAGTCTTTGGGAATTTTTTTGGATACAGATACTATAATAACAGAACACTGACAAAAAGGGAAATCCAATCTCCAGGTTACCCTTCCTGGAGAAGGGAAACCATTCCTATTCATCTCCTTCCATAAACATTTCCTTTTCATGGGCTCATTGACATCGTCTAGAAACACCCTGAAAACAATTATAGAAGCTAACTGCCTTCTACAATGAATAAAGAGATGTGTATTGCCATTTAGACCTACCTAGCAGGAGCATCACTAACAAACCAAGAAGACACGTGAGGTGTGTACAAAGTTCCTGCTCAAAGTCTTTCAAAGGTTCAACAGATCCCATATCTGGCTAATTAGTGCCTTCTCCAGTCAGAGAACCAAGGAGAGTATCAGGGTTAGAGGAACCGATAAGCCATCTACTGAAAAGGAAGTCTGTGGCTGGAGGAAAACGTGGTAACCTCACACTCTTCTCATCACACCTCTTTGGGTGATCCAAACCAATGAAAAACAGTCTAGTAGAGTTCCTTCAATAAACAAAAGAAGGGAAAAGGTTCCCAGTTTCATTTTCTTCTTTGCCAAGTAAGTTAAAGGAAGTTTGGATGAAAAACTTCCACAAAGTGGAAAAAACAAAACAAACACACCGACAGTAGGAGCATTTCAGGAGATAAGAAATCAGGAGAACCACCAAGTCAGGTGTCTGCAGTAGTCTTTGCTCTTTGGAACCAAATCCTGCCCTGCAACATGCACAGCCGTTTCCATTCAAAGTAGCAGAAAGCAGCACTGTGGCACCACAGGATCTGGGCCTCAGGTCAATGATCTGGGGTGAGTGAGAGCTACAGTTCAGCAGGAATTCCTTCCTACACAAAAGTGCTCCAAAGGCACCACCTGATGCGGGGGAGGGGGCGTGTGTGGAGTGGGAGTGTTTGCACACACTGCCTTCAGCTTCTGCACCAAGCCTCTTGCATAAGTGGCAAAAGAAAATAATTTTCTAGCACCTCTGTAAGAGTCATCAAGGATAAGGAAACCGGCAAGAACATTCCCCGCAGTTAAGAGCGTAAGTCCCCCCTCACCCTAAAGCCCTCCCACCCCACAGTGTGGGAGCTCGCTGAAACAGGATCCAGGAGCGAGAGATAAACATGTCCAAACTATATATATATATATATATATATAAAACAATAACAACAATAACAATAGAGATACAGTAATACAGGCCTGCCTAAATTGTACCAGTTAAGAAAGGAACCCCCAACACAATTGATATGATTATAAACACCTTGTTATGACTTAATGGCCTGTACAACAGACCCATAGAAATGATTTTTTTTAAAGAAAAAGAAATTTAGACAAACAAGAAATCCCCTTCCTATGTCGGAATTGGTAACCCACCTTAACTCGTCATCATGACTGCTGGAAATGATAAGTAGTCCTTTCACTTATTTTTTTGTTTGTTTTTGACTTTTTGTTTCTGCCTTTTTTTTTTTTTTTTAAATTTTTGGTTAGAAAGTTCTCCAATCCATGAAGCAATCCTGAAAAGACAGTGTTTTATTAAAAAATTAGGCAAATTTGCTGTCCCATCTCCATCTCTTTTTTCCGCCGTGTGTTTTCTCTCTTCTCTCCCTCCTCTCCCTTGCCCTCGCAACATGGCAACAGGAAGTCCATCACATGTTTCAGTCTCTGCCAGCAGCGCCGCGCGGCCCAGCTCACTGCGCCTTGGAGGCGGTGGTGGTGGTGGAGGCAGCCCCGCTGGCAGAGGCCACAGTGAAGAGAGAGTTCTGGATAGACTCAGCTGAGGTGGAGGTGGCATGAAGGCTGGCTACAGGTCCAGAATTCCCTGCAGAGGTTGCAGCGGCAGAGACCAAGCTAACTGGATTGCTGGTGAGCAGAGAGAGGTTCTGAGGGGTCAGGAAGAGAGGGGCGGTCACGATGTTGGGGGCTCCTCCTGCGTTGGCGAATACCAGGTTCCCAGTCGCGTCCAGTGACGTTATTGGCAGAGAGCCACCAGAAGCAAGAGCTACAGACAAACCCCCGGAACAGGCAGGAAGGAGAGTGTTAGTACCAGCCTGGAGAAGACCAAGAACGCATCAAACGTCCTAAGCGCTCCTACAACCCCGATGAAAAAAGTTTATCCCTTAGCTGAATTTTTCCCCTTAATCACAGTGCTATAATTTACCAACCAAAGATTACTTATAATTTTAAAAGAGCCTAGAGGACTGAAAACTCTAATGAGCATGAACAGGATAGGAGAGAAGAGAATCAGAGTTATATTTTTACCTTGAAATCTCAACTTATTTCATCTACCCAGAAATATTTGTTAAATCCAATAATTTTGATTTAATGAAAATTACTGACTAAAGTAACTCCATTCAAAAGACTATTTTTTCCTGTATCTGAAAACCCCCAACAATCCCCTCACCCATATAATCACACCCTCACATGTATATCTGAGGGTTTTTCCTAGTGGCATTAAAATTTTGATTTCTTACATAATTAAAAAAAGCAAGAGGAACTGAGGGAATGTCCCTGACTTTGGACACGATCACACAATGAGTACAGAACAGTGAGTCCGGGTGCAGCTTGGCATTCTCTGAGACCCCAGGCTTAGGGGCATAGTCCAGTTCGGTACTCAGCTGTGTCTTTTTAGCATCACCACAGACCAGAGACACATTGTAATGCAAGAGAAAAAGTGATTTACCACAAATCTTACTCCAAAAAGAAATCATTTTATAACAAAAGCTTTACAGATCTAACCAGGAAGCAATTTCACATATGATTTAGTCAATGAGAAAGTCAATATAATGTAAGGTAATCTAGGTGGTATTTTGGATTTGTTTGGAACTAACTGCCCACAGTATACTGTAGAGATATCATCCATGAAACACTAATCCTAAATGAAGTTTAGCAGTTTAAAAACTGTTTTTGGCTCCAAGAACTCTCATTTAAGCACGAATTATTTTAAGAAAAAATTCTGAGATTAGTATAGTGATGTCTCAAAGTGTTTCCTTGAGTCACATAACAGCAAGCATCTTCAAACATGAAGCTCAAATACTAAACAAAGCAGCCTCTTCAATATATAGAATGAGTGGACTTAGACTCATTTTAGACTGGATAGCATGCTAAGGCCAAAAGGGACACATCTGGGCTTGGGAAAGAGATGTTAAAATCCAAGAGAATCTAAGCTCTATAATGATGAGGAAATATAGATGGCAGAACCCAACAAGAATTAGAAGTACTCCTGTAGGCTGCATGCTGCCCTCCAACATTAATTTGTTACAGAGCCTTCCAGTACATGGCTCTTGAGGGTGAGGATGGGGACCGGGGAGTTTTACTTGGTTAAGCTTGCCTGGGGATGGTTCTTGGATGACTATTTAGATAAATTTAGGAAGAAATACCTCCAAGCCTATATTGTAAGAAGATAAATAGTAGCATAAAAGTGCCGGTTTCTTTTTCTGGTTTTCTGCCACCCTGTGCAGCCGGCAGGATGTTAGTTCCCTGACCAGGGATGGAACCCGCGTCCCCTGTGGTGGAAGCGCAGTTTTATCCGCTGGATCGCCAGGCAAGTACCATCCTGGTTTCTTAATACACCACACTAAGCATATTTCCTATTCTTACAAACTGACACCTATATTTTTCTTACAAAGCTTTTTATAGGAACACATTCCTGGTCCTCAGGGTAGTCAGCATTATCAATTCAACTATCTCTTCATGTCACTTTCATCTCTAGCAAAGCAGACTTCCTCCATCTAAGAAAAGAAAGAGAAAGCTCAAGTAAGGGAAACAATTCTACTGACCTTGAATAGTTGCCAGTGTACTGTTGCTCATCAGAGCTGGGCTGAGAGCACCACCAAGGGTTCCCGGATTGAGACTGAGTAAGGCACCTCTGAAAGACCAGAAGAGCAGAGACATTACTACAACGCAGACACATGTGTCAATCTGACAACATACCCAAGGGGACAAGAAAAAGGAAAATACAGGTGGGAAGTATACGGGAACATGTGTTATTCTTTTTATACTCTTTACATGGTGCTTCCAAGTTACTGCTTTCCTTGATGCTCACTTATACAAAGCAAAGCACGGTTATGGTCCACACAAAATGTAAAACTTACAGTCATTTTGACTCTCTGAGTTACTCTGTTCTCTTTTTTCCAAAGCAAGAGAAAAAAATGACAGAGAATAGAATATATTTACAACTAATTCTTATTTTTTTGATGATATAAACTCTAGTCCAACCTCAATCAATGTCCCTGTGCTACTACAGAGCAACCTATTTCAAAGAGATTATGGCTTTAAAGGTTTTCTGTTTTGCATTTAAGATAGTGTTGAAAAGTATTCCCTATGAGTAACTCTAGGGATGACCTCCGAGTTGTTTCTCAGATGTAAACAGGTAAGAAAGCACCTTACCCAGCTGCAAACTGTGAGGGTGCCATCAGGCCTGGGTTTAGTCCTGCAGCAGCAGCCATGGCAGCGAGACTGGCATTTGCTGGCAACTGGGCAGCTCCTTGGAGGGCGGCAGCTGCTGCTGTTTGCAACCCTGATGCTGTCACCATCACCTGGCTGGTCCCAAGAGGAGAGGACAGAGGAGCAGAGGTGGTCTGTGTGGTGCTGGTCTCGCTGGCGCTGGACGCCTCGGAGGTGGCGGCTGAGGCGGAAGGGGAGGGGCTCAGGGCGGGGGAGGTGACCGCCGAGGGGGCCGGAGGCGCCGTGGAAATCACGGTTGCAGTGTTGTTGGCGGTGGTATCTGTAGTGCCTGAGAGAGAATCACACCGGACAGTGACCTTCTGGAACAGTTTTTGGAAGGATGGTTGCTTTATTCAGCCATACTCTAGATTCAGCTGCATCATCTACCATCCAGTAACATGTCTTTTTCTATTAAACTCGTTCAGTGTTTCTATGGAAATTAACCACAAAAACAAACATTGTAAGAACCAAAGCCATGAATCCTACTTTAAGAGGCGACAGTAATAAAGTAACCCTGAAACAGAGAACATGGCTTTTCAATTCCAATTTCCTATTAAAAAAAAAAAAAAATCACAGAAGCTCTAACTATAGAACACAACTGCTCTGGAGAAGATAAGTATAAGAAAAAAATCCAAGCTTCTGAAAAGCATTTTCATTTAGAAATCTGCTTAGTCTCTTTAGAAAAATCAAAACAAAGTAATGAAATCAAGAAAAAGATGTATATTTTTCTAAAATAAATATTAATAACATTTACAGAAATAGTACAAAAATAACTAAAGGCATATGTCTAGAAGTATAAAAGACTTCAGAAATGATATAAGAACTACACAAATCAAAATAAATATTTCAAACCCATAAACATATTAGAAAAAAGATCTATATAAAAACTTTCTCTGTGATAAAATCTGTCACTAAGCTATAGAATACGCTCTTCTCTATTCACAGCTGTATTAAAAATTTAGTCAGTTTTGTTCTTTTAAAACCTATGCTGAAGCCTTTTTCTGACCTGTACTAAGAACACCTAGAATTCAACTCTCATCATTTTACTGTGAAGAAACGTTTCTTTCACATATCACAGTTCAGTTCAGTTCAGTCGCTCAGTCGTGTCCGACTCTTTGCGACCCCATGATTCCCAGCACGCCAGGCCTCCCTGTCCATCACCAACTCCCGGAGTTAACTCAGACTCGCGTCCATCGAGTCAGTATTGCCATCCAGCCATCTCATCCTCTGTCGTCCCCTTCTCCTCCTGCCCCCAATCCCTCCCAGCATCAGAGTCTTTTCCAATGAGTCAACTCTTCGCATGAGGTGGCCAAAGTACTGGAGTTTCAGCTTTAGCATCATTCCCTCCAAAGAAATCCCAGGGCTGATCTCCTTCAGAATGGACTGGTTGGATCTCCTTGCAGTCCAAGGGACTCTCAAGAGTCTTCTCCAACACCACAGTTCAAAAGCATCAGTTCTTCGGTGCTCAGCTTTCTTCACAGTCCAACTCTCACATCCATACACGACCACAGGAAAAACCATAGCCTTGACTAGACAGATCTTTGTTGGCAAAGTAATGTCTCTGCTTTTGAATATGCTATCTAGGTTGGTCATAACTTTCCTTCCAAGGAGTAAGCGTCTTTAATTTCATGGCTGCAGTCACCATCTGTCATGATTTTGGAGCCTCAAAAAATAAAATCTGACACTGTTTCCCCATCTATTTCCCATGAAGTGATGGGACTGGATGCCATGATCTTCATTTTCTGAATGTTGAGCTTTAAGCCAACTTTCTCACTCTCCACTTTCACTTTCATCAAGAGGCTTTTTAGTTCCTCTTCACTTTCTGCCATAAGGGTGGTGTCATCTGCATATCTGAGGTTATTGATATTTCTCCCCGCAATCTTGATTCCAGCTTGTGCTTCTTCCAGCCCAGCGTTTCTCATGATGTACTCTGCGTATAAGTTAAATAAGCAGGGTGACAATATACAGCCTTGACGTACTCCTTTTCCTATTTGGAACCAGTCTGTTGTTCCATGGCCAGTTCTAACTGTTGCTTCCTGACCTGCATACACATTTCTCAAGAGGCAGGTCAGGTGGTCTGGTATTCCCATCTCTTTCAGAATTTTCCACAGTTTATTGTGATCCACATAGTCAAAGGCTTTGGCATAGTCAATAAAACAGAAATAGATGTTTTTCTGGAACTCTCTTGCTTTTTCCATGATCCAGCGGATGTTGGCAATTTGATCTCTGGTTCCTCTGCCTTTTCTAAAACCAGCTTGAACATCAGGAAGTTCACGGTTCACGTATTGCTGAAGCCGGCTTGGAGAATTTTGAGCATTACTTTACTAGCGTGTGAGATGAGTGCAATTGTGCGGTAGTTTGAGCATTCTTTGGCATTGCCTTTCTTTGGGATTGGAATGAAAACTGACCTTTTCCAGTCCTGTGGCCACTGCTGAGTTTTCCAAATGTGCTGGCATATTGAGTGCAGCACTTTCACAGCATCATCTTTCAGGATTTGAAATAGCTCAACTGGAATTCCATCACCTCCACTAGCTTTGTTTGTAGTGATGCTTTCTAAGGCCCATTTGACTTCACATTCCAGGATGTCTGGCTCTAGGTCAGTGATCACATTATCGTGATTATCTGGGTTGTGAAGATCTTTTTTGTATAATTCTTCTGTGTATTCTTGCCACTTCTTCTTAATATCTTCTGCTTCTATTAGGTCCATACCATTTCTGTCCTTTATTGAGCCCATCTTTGCATGAAATGTTCCCTTGGTATCTCTAATTTTCTTGAAGAGATCTCTAATCTTTCCCATTCTGCTGTTTTCCTCTATTTCTTTGCATTGATTGCTGAGGAAGGCTTTCTTATCTCTTCTTGCTATTCTTTGGAACTCTGCATTCAGATGCTTTTATCTTTCCTTTTCTCCTTTGCTTTTTGCTTCTCTTCTTTTCACAGCTATTTGTAAGGCCTCCCCAGACAGCCATTTTGCTTTTGTGCAATTCTTTTCCATGGGGATGGTCTTGATCCCTGTCTCCTGTACAATGTCACGAACCTCATTCCATAGTTCATCAGGCACTCTATCTATCAGATCTAGGCCCTTAAATCTATTTCTCACTTCCACTGTATAGTCATAAGGGATTTGATTTAGGTCATACCTGAATGTTCTAGTGGTTTTCCCTATTTTCTTCAATATAAGTCTGAATTTGGTGATAAGGAGGTCATGATCTGAGCCACAGTCAGCTTCCGGTCTTGTTTTTGTTGACTGTATAGAGCTTCTCCATTTTTGGCTGCAAAGAACATAATCAGTCTGATTTCGGTGTTGACCATCTGGTGATGTCCATGTGTAGAGTCTTCTCTTGTGTTGTTGGAAGAGGGTGTTCCCAAGGCAAACTATTCAATATCACAGTAATCCAAGTCTAATCCCCAACCAGTAACACTGAAGAAGCTGAAGTTGAATGGTTCTATGAAGACCTACAAGACCTTTTAGAACTAACACCCAAAACAGATGTCGTTTTCATTATAGGGGACTCAAATGCAAAAGTAGGAAGTCAAGAAACACCTGGAGTTACAGGAAAATTTGGCCTTGAAATACGGAGTGAAGCAGGGCAAAGACTAATAGAGTTTTGCCAAGAAAATGCACTGGTCATAGCAAACATATCACAGAGCTAGGAGGAAATCAGACCCCATCTACTTCAGTACTGACTCTATTGTCCCCATTTCCTATCACGTTACACGAAAGTGCTATGCAGTCTCTGAATGATTCAGGTAAACATACCTTTCTTACTGTTAACTGAAAAGGGAGGATTTACTTACTCTTCTGCCCTTCGCAAAAATATAAGATGATTCCCTCTTCACTCGTGCTGTCCATAAGTACAAATTACATCTTTGTGGATATTATTAATCACAATATCATCATTCAGTTCTAAATCTATCAAATCAGTTTATGTCGCTGGGCTATTGAAGCTATGTTGGCTCTTATGTGTGGCAGATTCATACACTTTTCCACTTTTTGACACTCTTTTCCTAAGATGTGCACACTGTTCTGTAGGAAGGTAAATGTCTTTTCTCATTTTTCTTCTGCTGCTAGTAAATTTCAATCTTTTCTTGACCAATTTCTCACATTATCTAACTTGATTTCACTTATGGGCACTACTTTCTTTTCAAAGTTCTGAGATGAAATCGCCCATATCTTGAGGTCAAAAGCTTAAACTGACGTTTATTTCACTCTTTCTTCACTCTCCAGAGCCATTTTTAGACTACTCAGCATCACTTTCTTAAAATCCCACATGTATACAAAGAAAATCTGAATAATTTCATCAGTGAATTTAAGATAAGCTAAGGGACAAAGGCAGAGGAACCAAAGATCAAATTGCCAACATCTGCTGGATCATGGAAAAAGCAAGAGAGTTCCAGAAAAACATCTATTTCTGCTTTATTGATTATGCCAAAGCCTTTGACTATGTGGATTACAATAAACTGTGGAAAATTCTGAAAGAGATGGGAATACCAGAACACCTGATCTGCTTCTTGAGAAATTTGTATGCAGGTCAGGAAGCAACAGTTAAAACTGGACATGGACAAACAGACTGGTTCCAAATAGGAAAAGGAGTACGTCAAGGCTGTATATTGTCACCCTGCTTATTTAACTTATACGCAGAGTACATCATGAGAAACGCTGGACTGGAAGAAACACAAGCTGGAATCAAGATTGCGGGGAGAAATATCAATAACCTCAGATATGCAGATGACACCACCCTTATGGCAGAAAGTGAAGAGGAACTAAAAAGCCTCTTGATGAAAGTGAAAGTGGAGAGTGAGAAAGTTGGCTTAAAGCTCAACATTCAGAAAATGAAGATCATGGCATCCGGTCCCATCACTTCATGGGAAATAGATGGGGAAACAGTGGAAACAGTGTCAGACTTTATTTTTCTGGGTTCCAAAATCACTGCAGATGGTGACTGCAGCCATGAAATTAAAAGACGCTTACTCCTTGGAAGGAAAGTTATGACCAACCTAGATAGCATACTCAAAAGCAGAGACATTACTTTGCCAACAAAGATCTGTCTAGTCAAGGCTATGGTTTTTCCTGTGGTCGTGTATGGATGTGAGAGTTGGACTGTGAAGAAGGCTGAGGGCCGAAGAATTGATGCTTTTGAACTGTGGTGTTGGAGAAGACTCTTGAGAGTCCCTTGGACTGCAAGGAGATCCAACCAGTCCATTCTGAAGGAGATCAGCCCTGGGATTTCTTTCGAAGGAATGATGCTAAAGCTGAAACTCCAGTACTTTGGCCACCTCATGCGAAGAGTTGACTCATTGGAAGAGACTCTGATGCTTGGAGGGACTGGGGGCAGGAGGAGAAGGGGACGACAGAGGATGAGATGGCTGGATGGCATCACTGACTCGATGGACGTGAGTCTGAGTGAACTCTGGGAGTTGGTGATGGAGGCCTGGCGTGCTGCGATTCATGGGGTCGCAAAGAGTTGGACACGACTCAGCGACTGATCTGATCTGAAGAGACAATGACTCCAGAAACCATTCAAAGTAGTTTTTTCTGGTTTTATCTTCCAACCACTTCCCAGGTGGCACAATGGTAAAAAATGTGCCTGCCAAAGAGACGCAATCCAATAATGCCAATCTCCAATGAGACATAGGGGACTCAGGTTTGATCCCTGGGTTGAGAAGATCCCCCAGAGGAGGAAACTGCAACCTACTCCAGTATTCTTGCTTGGGAAATTCCATGGACAAAGATGGGCTACAGTCCACAGGGTCTCAAAGACCCAGATAACCGAGCAGCTAACCGTACACTCCTGCGTCCTCCAGTCACATTCTAAGTGTCTTCAACATGAATGTCCCATAAGCACTAGAGTACAATAACTTAGTAAGATCTTCAAATTATTTCTCCCAGTCAGTAAATCACATTTTAATCAACATATATCTTTTATCTATATTCTTAGCAACTCAATTACTTGGGCAATTTTGATCAGGGAATTGATGTTTGCTGAGCTTCAATGTGCTCAACAACAAAATAAGATGCCATCATCCACCTCACAAGGTTAGCAGAAAGTTACCTGCAAGCATACATAGTGTTTGGCATAACCTCTTGCTTCCCATCTCATCTTTTTTAATTAAAAAAAAATTTTTAAAAATGATTTTAGTTGGTTTAAATATTGCTCAGGTGTACAGCAAAGTAATTCAGTTATACATACGTCTGTATCTATACATACATTCCCCTCCATTCTTTTCCATTGCAGGTTACTATAGGATACTGGATATAGTTCCCTGAGCTATACAGTAAATCCCTATTGTTTATTGATTTTATATATAGTAGTTAGTATTTGTTAATCCCTATCTCTGTATTGTTATAATTTTAGTACATGCGCTGCCAAGGCAAGCACCCATCTCATCTTTTAAAAAAAATAGATTTAGAGAGATACAATTTATATGCCATAAAATTGACCCAATTTAAGTATAAAATTCAATGGTTTTTAATATATTGACAGAGTGGTACAGCCATCACCCCCATCTAGTTTATGACTGAAAAAGGTCCCTAGTACCTATCTGCAGTCACGCGTTGTTCCCACCAACAGCCTCCAGTCGTCTGCTTTTTGATCTGTAGATTTACCTTTCCCAGATACGTAATATAAATGAATCACTTGATTTGTAGTCTTTCGCATCTACCTTCCTTCAGTTAGCATGCTGTTTTCAAGGCTTATCCATGTTGTAGTAGGAATCAATACTTCCTTCTGTCTTAAAAGTATTCCACTGCAGGGACAGACCACATGACGTTTAATTCATTCACCAGTTGGTGGGTAATAGCTTGTTTCCAGTTTTTGATTATTACGAATAATGCTGCTATGATCATTGTGTTAAAGTTTTTGTGGAAATGTTTGCTGTTCTCTTGGGGGAACTATTGGGTAGAAGGTAAATTTATGATTAACTTTTAAAGACACTGCCAAAGTATCTTCCAAAGTGGCCATATCATTTTACATTTCCACCAACAATGCATGAAGATTCCAGTTTCTCCATATCTCCAAGACCTATTATTTTTGGTCTTTCTGATTATACCATTTCGTATTAAGAAGTATCTCATTATGATTTTAAACTAGCATTTCTCTGAGTAATAATGTTGAACATCTTTTCATGTGCTTATTAGTCATTCTTATATCTTTGATATAATGTATCAGTTCAGTTCAGTTGCTCAGTCCTGTCCAACTCTTTGTGAGCCCATGGACTTGCAAAGGCTTCCCTGTCTATCACCAATTCTTGGAACTTACTCAAACTCATGTCCAAGTTGGTGATGCCATCCAATCATCTCATCCTCTGTCATCCCCTTCTCTTCCCACCTTCAATCTTTCCCAGTATCAGGATTTTTTCTAAGGAGTCAGTTCTTTGCATCAGGTGGCCAAAGTACTGGAGTTTCAGCTTCAACATCAGTCCTTCCAATGTATATTCAGGACTGATATCCTTTACGATTGACTGGTTGGATCTCCTTGCAGTCCAAGGGACTCTCAAGAGTCTTCTCCAACACCACAGTTCAAAAGCATCAATTCTTCAGTGCTCAGCTTTTTTTAAAATTTTTAGACAGGTTTATTTATTCACTGCTATTAACCACTAATTAAAAGTCTAATTTAGCTCTTGCATGTTTTCAAAATGAAAGAAAAATTTAAAACTGAATACTTCAGTATTTAAAACACATATATTTATTCTTGCAGTTTATAAAATGACAATCTCTTTTTCCATATTCACACTGAAATTCTGGCCCACTGATTTAAAAATTAACATTTTATATGGTGCCAGTATTTCATTAAAATACAAATATATATACACATTTTCCTTTGTTACCTAAGTGCCAATACCGAAACCTAATTTTTACATGAATATACATCTGAAACAGTTAACCCTAACTTTATGTTGCTATTCTAAAACAGTTTGATTTATTGTAACAGTTTTTTAAGTTCTCTAATAGTGTTAAAGCCACTTAGACAAGATTTCAGCAAAATCTTATTTTTCTTTTAAACTGATGACAGAATTGGCTTTATCCTTCTGACATACAGACTAAATTCCCAATTTACAGCTACATAAATCCAAAATCACTGCAGATGGTGACTGCAGCCATGAAATTAAAAGACGCTTACTCCTTGGAAGAAAAATTATGACTAACCTAGATAGCATATTGAAAAGCAGAGACATTACTTTGCCAACAAAGGTCCGTCTAGTCAAGGCTTGGTTTTTCCAGTGGTCATGTATGGATGTGAGAGTTGGACTGCGAAGAAAGCTGAGCACCGAAGAACTGATGCTTTTGAACTGTGGTGTTGGAGAAGACTCTTGAGAGTCCCTTGGACTGCAAGGAGATCCAACCAGTCCATTCTGAAGGAGATCAGCCCTGGGATTTCTTTGGAAGGAATGATGCTAAAGCTGAAACTCCAGTACTTTGGCCACCTCATGCGAAGAGTTGACTCATTGGAAAAGACTGATGCTGGGAGGGATTGGAGGCAGGAGGAGAAGGGGACGACAGAGGATGAGATGGCTGGATGGCATCACTGACTCGATGGACGTGAGTCTGAGTGAACTCTGGGAGTTGGTGATGGACAGGGAGGCCTGGCGTGCTGCGATTCATGGGGTCGCAAAGAGTCGGACAGGACTGAGCGACTGAACTGAACTGGACTACAGGGAGATCCAACCAGTCCATTCTGAAGGAGAACAGCCCTGAGATTTCTTTGGAAGGAATGACGCTAAAGCTGAAACTCCAGCACTTTGGCCACCTCATGTGAAGAGTTGACTCATTGGAAAAGACTCTGATGCTGGGAGGGATTGGGGGCAGGAGGAGAAGGGGACGACAGAGGATGAGATGGCTGGATGGCATCACTGTGCCAATGGACGTGAGTCTGAGTGAACTTCGGGAGCTGGTGATGGACAGGGGGGCCTGGCGTGCTGCGATTCATGGGGTCGCAAAGAGTTGGACACGACTGAGTGACTGAACTGAACTGAATTTAAAGCTCCGTAAGCAAATCCACCATTTCTACTTCCCTTGTAAAAGTGAGGTTCTTACCCTCTGCCCAAGATACCATTAAGGTATACTTTGTGCATAAACAGAAATGTTTCAAATTGGTTTTCTTCATATGTGTACAAGCAGGTTTAAATAACAGAAATATGCACTAGAAAACAAAGGCATACTTAATTTTTAGAGCCAGAAAAATGTTTAAGTTACAATATAAACATTACTGGAAAAGGAAAATAAAACCAGCAGGTGGGCTCATTTCTACATAATCCTTCCTTTGTAAGATAAATAGTCCCTACAAGTACACTTAGTGGGTTTTACTTTTTAATAGATAAAATGAATATCTATACTTTGAAATGCAAAAAAATATAAGAATTAAAATTTAAGGCCAAGTCTGCCCCTATTCATGATTGGCTGCTTGTCTAGTAAGACCTGGGTCCCTAGGTATGTTATCCGCTCTCCAGGAGCTGATTGAAGCAGTGCATGTGAAATTCGGAAGGATCCAGGAGGAACTAAATAGCGTGGAAGACAATAATACGGTATGATGTCAGTCGAGAATTTGTTTTCCTGCATGTATATTCTTCGTAATTTCAGACAGCCCTTAGCTATGACGATCATGGCTTCATCTGAGATCTTGTAACACTGGCCGAAACGATATCTTTGAGTTCTCTGCATTTCGACCCCAGCTGTTTTGAGTCCTTCATCAGTCAGTTTGTCCTGGTTGCTTACATGAACTTTCTGAAGTAAAGGACAGTGAGAGGCAACTGCAATAATAGAGGTGTCAGAAAGCTGTTTCCACCTGTAAGCTGTATACCTATGAAGTCCACGACATTTAAATGCTAGAACACATACGCCAGTATCAGACATACTGCGACAATCAGAAATGCTGATTTCAATTATATTTTGACTTCTTGGTGCAATTTTTTCCAATAATTCATCAGTGACCTGCTGACAACTACTAAGATCCAGCTGCTTCCAAAACTGGAAATCTAAACAAAGGTCACCACGCGAGTACTTGCAAACCAATGATGCAGAAAGGCAACATTCATCCAGAGATAAATTGGAAAATATCTTGAGCAGGATGGAGGGCGGGAGCTGGTTGATATCTGGGGCGTCGGGGGGCAGCTCCCTGTGGCAGTTGCCCAGCAGCTCTGGGCCCTCCGGACAGTGGGCGTCGTCGCCCCCCACTCAGTCCGAGTCCCTGCCAGCCTCCGCGGGGGCCCCTCCTGGGGCGGAGGGGGAGCGCAGGGCTGCTTACAGAGGGTGCAGGCGGGGACCCCGGCCCCCTTCCGCTTGTGCACCATCTCAGGGGGCATGGGGGGCTTGGCCAGCGGTGCCCGGAAGGGCTGAGAGGTGGTGGGCAGCGCAGGCAGGCCCACGGGCTCCGCATGGGCCCACAGGAGGTTCTGGGCCGGCTGCTCCCGGGCAGCGGCAGAGGCTGGCCCCCTCATCTTTCTTTATAGTCCAAATCTCACATTCATACATGACTACTGAAAAAACCATAGCTTTGACTAGACGGACCTTTGTTGACAAAGTAATGACTCTGCTTTTTAATATGCTGTCTAGGTTGGTCATAACTTTTCTTGCAAGGAGCAAGCATCTTTTAATTTCATGGCTGCGGTCACCATCTGCAGTGATTTTGGAGCCCCCCAAAATAAAATCTGTCACTGTTACCACTGTTTCCCCATCTATTTGCCATGAAGTGGTGGGACCAGAAGCCATGATCTTCGTTTTCTGAATATTGAGTTTTAAGCCAACTTTTTCACTCTCTTCTTTCACTTTCATCAAGAGGCTCTTTAGTTCTTCTTTGCTTTCTGCCATAAGTGTGGTGTTATCTGCATATCTGAGGTTATTGATATTTCTCCTGGCAATCTTGATTCCAGCTTGTGCTTCATCTAGTCTAGCATTTCTCATGATGTACTCTGCATTTAAGTTAAATAAGCAGGGTGACAAAGATACAGCTTTGATGTACTCCTTCCCCCATTTGGAACCAGTCTGTTGTTCCATGTCCGGTTCTAACTCTTGCTTCTTGACCTGCATACAGATTTCTCAGGAGGCAGGTCAGGTGGCCTGGTATTCCCATCTTGTGAAGAATTTTCCACAGTTTGTTATGATCCACACAGTCAAAAGCTTTGGTGTAGTCAGTAAAGCAGTAGTAGATGTTTTTCTGGAACTCTCTTGCTTCTTTGATGATCCAGTGGATGTTGGCAATTTGATCTCTGGTTCCTCTGCCTTTTCTAAGCCCAGCTTGAATATCTGGAAGTTCATGGTTCATGTACTGTTGAAGCCTGGCTTGGAGAATTTTGAGCATTACTTTGCTAGCATGTGAGATGAGTGCAATTGTGCAGTTGTTTGAGCATTCTTTGGCACTACCTTTCTTTGGGATTGGAATGAAAACTTTTCCAGTCCTGTGGCCACTGCTGAGTTTTCCAGATTTGCTGGCATATTGAGTACAGCACTTTCATAGCATCATCTTTTAGGGTTTGAAATAGCTCAACTGGAATTCCATCACCTCCACCAACTTTGTTCAGGGTGATGCTTCCTAAGGCCCACGTGACTTCACATTCTGGATGTCTGGTTCTAGGTCAGTAATCACACCATTGTGGCTATATGGGTCGTAAAGATCTTTTTTGTATAGTTCTTCTGTGTATTCTTACCACCTCTTCTTTATCTCTTCTGCTTCTGTTAGGTCCATACCATTTCTGTCCTTTATAATGTATATTATATATAATGTATATTAGATGTAATGTTATTATATATTAAAATCTTTTGCCCCTTTAAAAAACCAAGTTACTTATATTCTTATTATTGAGTTTTAAAAATTTATTTATCTATGTGTTTAGGCTGCACTGAGTTTTGTTCCTTTGCGTGGGCTTTCTCTAGCTGCAGCAAGTGGATGCTACTGCTCCTTGAGGTGCACAGGCGGCAGGAGCTGCGGCTGAGTTCGGCAGGCTTACTGCGGTGGCCTCTCTCGTTGCAGAGCACAGGCTGTGGTGCACAAGCTTCAGTAGTTGTGGCTCCTGGGCTATTAAGAGTGAGGGCTCTGTAGTTGTGGCACACAGGCTTCGTTGCTCTGAGGCATGTGGGATCTTCCTAGACCAGGGCTTGAACCCATGTCCCTTGCAATGATTCTTATACATTGCACCAGGAAAGATAGTCCCTTACTATTGAGTTCTAGGAATTTTTTTTTTTTTTTTTGCTGAGTGAACTCCCTGGGAATTTTATACATATAGGATGATGAAGAAAAAAAGACAGTTTTAACTTCTCCCCTTTCAAACTGGATGTTTAAAATTATTTTCCATTGTTAAGCTGGCTATAACTAGACTCATTAGAAATCTGTCAGAGCAAACATTCTTCCTTTGTTCCCAATGTCAGGGGGGAAAGCATTCAGTCCTTCCCATTTAGTATGCTGTTAGCTGTAGGTTTTTCAGCTGATGCTCTTTATCAGCTTAGGAAGCCTTCTTCTATTCCAGATTTTTTTAATCATGAATGGGTGTTGGATTTTGTCAAATGCTTTTTCTGTATCTGGTAAGATGATCATGAGAATTTGGTCTTCTATTACTATGGTGTGTTACATTAATTTATGTTCAATTATTAAGCCAACTTTTTATTCCTGGGATAACTCCTTGGTCATGTATAATCTATTTTATATGTTGCTAGATTTGACTTGTTAAGATTTTGTTGAGGGCTTCTGTGTACATTTTCATGAGTGATATGGGTTTATAATCTTTTTCTTATGATATCTTTGTTTGGCTTTAATAGCAAGGTAATACTGGCTTCATACAATGAGTTGTTCCACGTCTATCTTCTGGAGGAGACTGCTCAAGAGTAACTCTTACTTCTTGCTCAAATTTCTGATAGAATTCACTGTTACAGCCATCTGAGTTTAGGCATTTCTTTTTGGTTCATTTACTTGTTTTAGGTCTTTTAAAGGTTTTCTATTTCTTGTTGAGTCAGTTTTGGTATTTCTTGTCTTCCTCAAAATTTGTCCATTTCATCTGAGTCACCTAATTTTTGGGGCCATAAGTTGTTTATAATATTTTGGTATGCTGCATAATGCAGCAATTCTACTCCTAAATATATACCCTAGAGAAATGAAAACATATAACCAGTAAAACTTGTAAATGCATACTCATATCAACAGTATGGAAAATGGCCCCAAACTGTAAGTAACTCAAATGACCATCAACTCGTATAATAAACAGAATATGGTATATCCATACAATGAAATACCACTCAATCATTAAAAGGAATGAAGTTCCAATATTACTCTGCAACATGGATAAACCTTGGAAATATCCTAAATGGAAGAAGCAAGACGCAGAAGGTCATGTATTATACAACTCCATTTACATTTGTCTGAGACAGGCAGATCCACAGAGACGGAGCAGACGAGTAACCGCCATGGTACTGGAGGAGTGAACAGGGAGAGACTGATAATAGCTGTGGGGCTGCACATGGTTTATTATGAAATGTTACTTCGGAATAAGAATTTGAGGCAGAGCATGTTTAGTTGAGATTATTAAGGGCTGTGGAATTTTTACAAGTTCTTAAGACACATAAGAATAGGTATCTTCCTGGAGCAGTACAGTCATGATCATTCATCTTCTATTCTAGAAAAGTTTACCAGAAATGTTGAATTTAACTCAGGAACACAATGAAAAGAAGTTAAATTAACCAATCATGAGGACTCCAAGGAGAAAATCTTTAGAAAGAAAGTAGAGTGTATTAGATAAACTATAAGATATTGAATGACTTTCATAAATAATATGAGTGAAAGAATAAGCTACTTTCGTCAACAGAAAAAAAGAAAGGCTGTATAAAAATTTCAGAGCAAAAGAGGCTATAATAAGAAAGTTATGGTCCAAACAGGAATAAAACTAAAACAGGACATGACGTTGAGCTGACAAGAGGAAGAAAACAAAATCCATTTGACATCCGACTCTTGTAATCTTCTCTTTCAAGGAGCAGGGTTTAAGTGCTGTAAGATTACATTTTTTTTTTTTTTTTACCCTATCATGGTCTGGCCTTGAACAATATTTATGCAAATTTAATACTATTGTGGGCTTCCCTGCTGGCTCAGTTGTAAAGAATCCACCTGCAATGCAGTAGAGGTGGGTTCGATCCCTGGGTTGAGAAGATCCCTTGGAAAGGGAAATGGCAACCCATTCCAGTATTTTTACCTGGGAAATCCCATGGACACAGGTGCCTGGTGGGCTACACAGTCCATAGGGTTGCAAATAGCCAGAAAAGATTGAGCGACTAAACCATCCCAATGCTATCATGCTCACTTTCTATTGCTATTTAACAAAGTACTACAAACTTGGCAACATAAAACACACATTTACTATCATAGTTTCTGTGGGTCAGGCGTGCAAGCACAGCCTAGCTGGTCCTCTGCAAGGCCACAATAAAGGTACCAGCCAAACTGTTTCATTCTGTTGGCATAACTGGCAAAGAGTATGTTGCCAAGCTCACCTGGGTTGTTGGAAAAAATCATTTGGCAGAATTTGCTTGCTACTCTAGACTAAATGCCCAGCTTCTTTCTGGCTGTTGGCTGAAGGTCAACCTCAAAGTTAGAGGTCACCCCCAGTTACCTGACACTGGTGAGGTGGGTCTCTGAAGTAAGTCTGCTAACAAGACAGAGTCACAGAAGCATGAACACTACAAGACAGACACCGTGGTGGGGGCTCACCTTAGACTTTGTCTGTCAGAGTTATAAATTCTGATTGTTTATTTAATATTTTGCCTTTGACAATAAGAGTAATGATAGCAAACTTACCCTTATAGCATAATAAGAAGAGAGAAACATATGAGAAATGTTTTAAATATGAGAAGATAAGCAGCACAGGGCTGTGATCCCTGAAGAAAGAGAAACAAATGATGTGGGCCCTTTATTTGGGAGCACTTCTATCTGTTTCTTTCTGGCAGCACTGGGTCTTCACTGCTTTGCACAGGTTTTCTCCAGCTGTGGTGAGTGGGGGCTACTCTTCGTTGCGGTGCGTGGGCTTCTCATTGTGGTGGTTTCTCTTGCTGTGAGCACAGGCTCTAGGCACAAGGGCTTTAGGAGCTGCAGAATGCAGGCTCAGTAGCTGCTGCACACGGGTTTAGTTGCTCTGCACTGGCAGGTGGATTCTTAACCATTGTGCCACCGGGGAAGTCCCTGGGAAGTGCTTGGGGAGGAAACTAAGTAGAGCACAGAAATTTCACTGATTCAAGGAGACGAAAACTATGGCTGATGCCAAAATGGCTGGAGTTTGCAGCAAAGAGTAGTGGAAAGGAAGAAACTACATAGAAATGTACAACAGGGTTTCCTAGAATCCTTAGTTGAATACAAAATTACACATGCACAGAGAAACACTATGAGTCTAAGCAGGGGTGGCTATAAGCTGAATGACCCTTGGAATTCATGCAAGACAAGGAGATACTCCTTGTCTAACTACACAGAGAGGAGACACTATTGAGTTGGGCATTCATTAGAGACCCCAGAAGGGTCAAAGCTGAAACTACTGAAGGCTGCTTTAGGCCAATCTAGTAAAGCTTAAAAAATAAGTCTTGAAAGGGTCAAGCTAATCTGTAGTAATCTATCTGCCTGCCAAAACCAACTCAGAAACTCTTTAAAAGAAGACGTCAAAATCCTGATGTATAATCCCCATCTCTTAAGTACATGTAGATCTGTGAATATGATGCGAGATGCAATAACTATTCCTTTAACTGGATAATATCATATGACAAGGATGAGAGGGCTGATTACCTTATATTTATAAGATTCTCTGTATTAGCTGACTGGATAGAGATTTTCATGTTGTTTTTGAAGAAGCTGCCATGTTTAAGGTCATGGAGCTAGGACTTGGGGTTAGCCTGTGGGATTTGACTGATCTAGCTGACAGCCAGCAAAAAAAAAAAAAAAAAAAGGGCGGGGTGGGGGGACTTCAGTCCTATAACCATATGGATCGAATTCTGAAAACTAATGAACTTGGAAGATCTTGGTCATCATATGAGGTCACAGCCCCAGCCAACATCTTAACTTCAGCCTGGTAAATCCCTGAGCAGAGGACTTAGCTCTAATCTATGCCTAAACTTCCAACCTACACGTGGGATAGTAAATGAGTATTGATTTAGGCCACTAAGTTTTAGTAATTGTTATGCACCAACATAAAACTAATATGGTTGGAAAGAAGACAACAATGTCTGTTCTTACCACCTCCCTCAGCTGGAATTTCTAGTCTGTGCAATATTGATCAACTGATGTGAAACAAAACCAATGTCACTGTTATAAAAGATGAAAAATGACTCTTAAGTATATGAAATGATGTCCAACTTTACATGATTAAAAAACTGAAATTTAAAGTACTCTGAGAGAACTTCCCCAGTGGTCAGCAGTTAAGAATCCACCTGCCAATGTGGTGGATGTGGGTGCTATCCCTGGTCCAAGAAGATCCCACAGGCCACAGGGGCAACCGAGTCCTCGTACCACAACTACTGAGCCTGTGCAGTACAGCACCCTTGAACTGCAACTGCTGAGCCCCAAAGCGGCAACTACTGAAGCCGTGCGCTCCAGAGCCTGTGCCTTGCTGCAATGAGAAGTCCATATAGAGCAACTAGAGGTAGCCCATGCACAGCCACAAAGACCTAGCACAGCCAAAAATAAAAAAAATAAAGGTACACTGAGAGAGATATAATTTATCACATATCAGACTGGCAAAAATTAAAAAGTACATAGGCTATGGGGAAGCTGGCCCTCTCATGTATTATTCAGTTCAGTTCAGTCGCTCAGTCGTGTCTGACTCTTTGCGACCCCATGAATCGCAGCACACCAGGCCTCCCTGTCCATCACCAACTCCCGGAGTTCACCCAAACTCATGTGCATCGAGTCGGTGATGCCATCCAGCCATCTCATCCTCTGTTGTCCCCTTCTCCTCCTGCCCCCAATCCCTTCCAGCATCAGGGTCTTCTCCAATGAGTCAACTCTTCGCATGTATTATTAGTGGGAATGAAAATAAGTACACTCCTTTTGGAAGGCAATTTGATAGTATCCAACAAAACTACATAGATACTTTTTGACTCAGCAATTCTACTTTTTGAAATTTACCCTCAAGACACACTTCCAACAGTACAAAAATATTTATCCACAAGGTTACTCCTGCAGCATGGTCAATAATTAAAAAATACTGGAAACAAATTCAATGTCCATACAACAGGAAAGGAGTTAAAATAAAATGTAGTATATCCACATAATGGAGTCAAAGTTAGTTAAAGTGAAAGTTAGGTCTCTCAGTAGTGCCCGACTCTCTGTGACCCCATGGACTACAGCCCACCAGGCTCCTCCGTCCATGGGATTCTCCGAGCAAGAATACTGGAGTGGGTTGCCATTTCCTTCTCCAGGGGATCTTCCCGACCCAGGGATTGAACCCAGGTCTCCCGCATTGCAGGCAGATGCTTTAACCTCTGAGCCACCAAGGAAGCTCCACATAAGGGAGTATCCTACAACAATAAAACAAGATAATGAAGATTTCCATGAACTAATGTGGAGTGATTTTCAGAATGTCTGTTAAGCAAAAAAAGGTCACCTAAGTATGCAGGAATGGCACAAGTGGGAATGGGATAGAAAGGATACAGAGAATTATGATAGAAAGGAATGACATTTTTCCAAGGAGAACTTAATATCGCATAGTCTTTAAAAAAAATTACAAGGATGGAAGGAAAAACACTAATACTTAATATGAACAAAAAATAAACTAAATGGAATTTCAAATGAATAACGTAAATACACTGAAGGGTATATAAGAAGAACTAACACAGATAACTTTTGAACACAGTATTTGGACATCATGTCTTTAGGCTTAAGACAAGAACTCTAAACTGAACTGAATTAGTCGGTCTTTTCAGAGGCATGGGTTAGCAATTTTGAAATACCTTTCTTTTCACTAAAGGACTGTGCAATTAAGTAATTTGTAATTGTTGATAATGGGAGCCAGGTTACTTGTCACTGAGAAGGGAGTTAAAATATGGAAAGAGATTAGGATAGAAAAGAATGAACGAGAGGATACTGGATTGGAACTGGAGATCTCAGTATGAACTTGGGGATTTTAAGGAGGCTGATTGTAGGCCAGAGGCAGAGAAACTTTAAGATGAGGCTGAACATCATGTGTGCCAAAAAAATCAGGAAGTACTCAAAGAATGCTAGGGACACATCAAAAGGGCACAGAAGCCACTTTGAAGTAGTTCCCTTTGGCTAAATCTGGAAAATCTGAACACTAAAATAAAAAGTGATTGTAACCTATTGAATACAGAAAGAATTTCTGAGTCCACACTGATAAAGATAGATAAATAGGGGAAAAGGAAAAGTTCATCCTTAGAGTTGAAAGCCAACTAATAAATGTAAAAGAAATGATGAAACTATATGAGAGTCAGAATAACATAGATTCAGGCAAAAATCATCAATGGACACTAGTGTATAAACATTTGAGGAGCAGGATATTTGCAGTCTCAAACTCCTCATAAGATACTAACTGTAAAGAGTAAAATAACTCTAGAATGTTACTACATTAACAAAATACAATAACTTATACAATGAAAAAATCTGGCAGACATCACCTTAATGAAATTATCAAAGTTAATAACATTGGGACTAACCAACAGCACACGTCTCCGCATAAGGCACAAAACGGACTCAACACCACTTCTGTGGGGTTCCTGGCCGAAGTACATCATCTGAATCTAATCATGATAAAACATTTGCTACTGCTGCTAAGTCGTGTCAGTCGTGTCCGACTCTGTTCGACCCGAGACAGCAGCCCACGAGGCCCCCCCCCGTCCCTGGGATTCTCCAGGCAAGAACACTGGAGTGGGTTGCCATTTCCTTCTCCAATGCATGAAAGTGAAAAGAAAGTGAAGTCGCTCAGTCATGTCCGACTCTTTGCGACCCCATGGACTGCAGCCTTCCAGGCTCCTCTGTCCATGGGATTTTCCAGGCAAGAGTACTGGAGTGGGGTGCCATCGCCTTCTCCGGATAAAACATTTAGGTAAACCCAAATTAAGGGACATTCTACAAAATAACTAGCTATACTCTTCAAAAATATCAATGCCACAAAACACAAAGATTCAAATTGTCCCAAATTAAACGAAACTAAAAGACACAGCAACTGAATGCAATACATGACCTAAGATTTTCTTTTGCTGTAAGCAACATTACTGATTCAACTGGCAAAATCTGAATGTGAGTTATTTACTAGATAATAGTAATTGAGTCAATGTTAATAACCTGATGTTCTATAACTACTCTGGTTATATATAGAATTTCTTGCTTATTAAAATAATATATAGTTAAGTGTTAGGGGTAAAGGGGGCATATCTGTAATTTGCTCTTAAAAACAGTTCAGAAAAAAACCACATACACAAACACAGGAAGAGAAACACACAGATCAGGGAAAAGGAAGAGAGGAAGCAAATACGGTAAAATTTTAATATTTGGAAAATGTAAGGAAGAGATTTGGGATTTCTTGAGACGATTCTTTTAACTTTTCTATACCTCTGAAATGGTATTAAAAACATTAAAGAAAAAGCTGTATGCACAAAGGTGTTCATTATAGTATTCATAATAGTGAAAACTTCATTCATTTAATAATTACTGGGCATCTTACACTCTAGGTGGTGTGCTGGACATGAGAAATACAGTAGTGAACAAGCAAGGCTGGTTATGTGGCTTAGAGCCTTGAGGAGTTTCCTGGGATTTAATATTTGCAGGGCTCAAACTGGGAAAGTTGGCTTCCCTCTGTAGAACTTAACCATGATGTCAGCATATAGAAATGTTTATGAAATTACAGTACAATCATTTGATATTAAGGCAAATCAAAACTAGAAAAGTAAAGATTATAGTAACAGAGGAAGATGTTAAAAGATATTAAGTTTAAAAAAAGAGCAGCAGACACTGTAAATACTATTAGAATTGTACATCTATGCACACATAAAAAAAGATATAAAAACAGCACTCACAGTGGCTTTGTCTTTCCAATCTGAATTTCCCATGTTAAAAATTTTAATGATTAAAGAAAAATTTCATTCCAAAAGTTACTAACATTTCAGAAAATTGTCATAATTAAATGTACATAAATGGGCCAAGAAATTGAGTTTAAGAGAATTTGATTAGTCAGTTAAGATCACCAAAATTTTTTTAATTTCCAGCTAGTTTTGAGTATGTTTATCTTCTTAAAATTACCTTTTGCTTCAGGTTTGTGCCATTTAATGCGCCATTTTATGAAATCTGCAAAGCTACTTGTTCTTAATGTCTGAACTATTATGATTTTTTTTTTTTTAACAATAGAGAGGTATCTTTAAACCTAATGTCACATGACTTATAATTTGTTTGGAAGGTAAACTACACAATTTACCAGTTAATGCAGTTAGGGCAGACAGTAACTGCCACAGAGGCAGGAATTCCATGTTCCTGGTGACCATCACAACAGCAACCAATCACAACAGTTTGCATATGAAGCTAAGGTGCTGAATACTATACACTCTGGAACAGAAGCTTTTAATTTACCTCTAAGACATCCAGAAATGGCAAGCCTTATTAAGGTGAGAGCTGATGAGGTTTGTCATTTATAAACCTCCTTGTATTTTACTAAAAACTGAGTATGTCTATTTTGTGAGAGGAAAAGTTTATAGCTTTCACCAAATTTTCAAAGAGGTCAAAGGCCCAAAAGTTAGCAAAGGTACTGCTCTGAATTAACAATATTATGAAATTTTCTAACTTAGAAATTTAATAACTACATAAAACCATTTAATCCAATTTTGTCACTTAAAATATGAGTGGAAAAAAAAAATCAAATTTCCCAACTCCAGGTTAAATTTAAGCTTGATTATGAAAGATCATAAATCTATCCAATGGTTACTAGCATATATATCAACCTGGTGAATAATTAGAGAATGTCTTCTGCAATATGTATCACTAAAAAAAATTCTGATGACAATACTAATTTATTTTAGATGTATCTGGAAAATGTGCCATTTAAACAGAAAATATTTATTCATTTTTACCATGAATGTGTCAAACACTAAGCTAGGCACTGACATTTCAAAAATGACAGACCTTCTGAGATGTACAAAGTCTACTGGAAAAGAAAGAAGTACAAAAATTGTTTATAATATAGGCAGGTAGAAATAATTTCCTGGAGAAGCTAAACAATATATATCCAAGAAGAAATGATATTTAAGCTGGAGTAGTTTCATCACTAACAGAAAGAAGTGAAGGCTGGGATGGACATTTTACACTGTGGGGATGTTTACAAAAGGTACAGAGGATCTTTTCCTGTGTTTTGAGGATAGGATCGAGAAAAGATGAGTGGAAGATAAGGTCCAGACAGTAAATGGTTTATAAATTCATGGTGAATTTGGATGTTTTCCTGAATGCAAAAAGCTGAAGCTATTAAGCATTTTTAAGGGGAGGAGAAGTTAATTGGAAAAAAAGTAACTCTGGGCCTTCCCTGGTGGCCCAGTGGTTAAGACTTGGCGCTTCCACTGCAGGTTCAATCCCTAGATGGGAAACTAAGATCCTGCTGCGTGGCATGGCCAAAAAAAAAAAAAGGTAACGCTGAGGAGCAATGTAAAAGACAAAGTAATGTGGGAAAGAAAAAAAGATAAAATCTTTATGTGAAAGCATTCTTTCTGGAAAAACGTATTATGCCTGATACTTTTTTAGGAGTTCAGGTTTTGACATACAACTTTTTTTTAAAAAAAGCAATATATATTTTTAGTTAAATCCTTAGTTTACAATTTAACGGCAGATTCTCACAGAAACTTATCATGGGCCTCCTATTTGCCTAACAGCTGCACAGCCTGCTTGCTGCTTACCTGTAACAGAGAGATTAGTTACCGCAGCGCTGGTTAAAGGAAGGACTGGATTGACCGTGAGGGTAGTTGCTGCACTGCTTGTCACAAGGCTTGGTGTGGTTGCCACCTAGAGGCCGGAAGTGAAAACATGCAAAAGCATTTAAAAACCAAAATTTAAAAATTTTAAGTCCATACTGTAGATTTATTTTTCCTACAAACATTTTAAAAATTCCAGATACAACAGAATAAAATTAAACTGTCCAAAATGAAATGATTTTATTAATTACTCTCTGACCTTGGAATTGAGAAAACTGGCTTATGTTGAAAGGCTGCTTTTACTAGATGGTTTTTCACTAATATTACAAACGGCTTTGTCCAAGTTTTAATGAGAAATTAACTTAAAAACTCCCATATTTCAATTATGTTGAATAAGATATACTCTAAAGCATTAAAAAATACTACACCATTATAAGTGATCTAAACAAGAAAACTATTCAAGGGGATCATAGAATTTGGAGTTCTTGTACATTACTTCTATTTTCAGCTATGTGGGGGCAAGACTGTCTTGATTTTGTTTTTAATGAAATCTCATTATGGAAAGAATATAAAACAAATATCTTAAAATGGACAGTTTCTTTTTTTGAAATTACATATTGATACACTAAAGTAGCAAATATTGCCTTCCTTCTATCCTTCCTCCCTTCCTCCTTCTAGTACCAATAAATTGAAAACACAAAAGTCATGTACATAAAACAAAATTACCTAATACTATCATTTTCATAACTACTATCTCATGAACTTTATGATTAAAGTCTTACCAGTTAACAATCAAAGCTTTCACTTAAACTAGGAAGTGCTATTAATGATTAGTTTGAAAAGTCTCCTTGGCATGGAGTAATATTAAATTAGAAATAAATTAACAAGAAAGTATCAGAAATGCAAACTCAACAATATTCCCATCTTTGGAATCCTGGTTGGAAACATGGCATCACATTCACAATTGTTCTAAAGATCAAGTGAGTCACATGACAACTATATGTCCCTTCAGTCTAGGAATACTATTTTAATGTTAACGGCAGTGGTTACTCAATAAGGTTATAAATAAAAGGGCCACATCAATACGAACTCAGAGCTAAAGGTTATCTGGGAATTTATTGTATTGTATTGTATCACTTAATCATCTAAGTAAAAGTTTAATAAATTGAGCCTTAGAACCCAAAATGAATAAAGAGCAACTAAAGATTTTTTAGATAACTGATATTAGCTGCAAACTGACTCCCAGTTATAGAGTAACCTAAGAAACCATAGCAGAGAAGAGAATAATCAAGAGAATAATGAAACTGCAATGAAATAGGAAAGGATTAAAACTGTTTAAAAAAAAAGATCAGTTAAGTTCTTGGGTTAACAACAAGAGATTTCATTACTTCGGTAACATTTAAAATATAAATGTATATACCTTTATTCAACATGAATATATATAATAGATTCCTATAATGATATAAATTCATTTGATAGGTCACTCATAATGTAAACATTAGCCCTCGAGCACGTGCCCTTGCATCCCATCCTTACCAGTGAGGCTGGGCTGGGGAAAACTGCTTTGATAGGCGAGCTGCTGGTCCCACCACTGCTGGGGGGGTTGATTCTTTTTTCCTTCTGGCGGCGGTTACAAAACCAAACACGTATTACCTCCTTTTCCATGTTAAGTTGATCAGCAATCATGGTGATTTCTTCCGAGGTAGGCTTTTGATTCTGAAGGGGAAAATAATAAAATCATCTGTTGGAAAAACTTTCTGAACTACAGGCATAACCATGTCATTAAATGAATAAGCAAACGGGAGGAGAAACAAGAGAATGAAGTTGGGCTATACAGGGCCATATTACTCCACTTCTAACAAAAAACTTCTATATTCTAATAAGCATTTATTAAATGTAGTCATATTAACTTAGAATGTTATTCTTATATATATATATTTTTTTTTTTAAGGAAAATTAATCATGAATGAAACGAATGCCTTATTTATTAGTGGGAATTTAAGAATTTTTCCAGTGCTTCATACACATAATCTCATTTGGACAATGTGAGGAAGCCAAGAGTTCTGGTTCCAAACACTAGAATTTAGCCAAACCAAACTACTTGTGTTTCCCCTGTACATAACGTTAGTATTACACAGACAATCCCATGTATATGAAAAGTTAAAACCTCACCAACCTCCAAGAAACTCTTCTCTAAGGCCACACGAATGTTGGTCTCTATGCTGGTGCGTTTCTTCCTCCTACGGTTCAAGCCCTCAATCCCCATCCCTGGAGAATTCAGGGCACTTGGGCTGGAGAGAGCTGAATCAGATGAGAGGTTCTCTGTAAGAAAGAAGAAAACACATAAATCAAATTAGCTGGGTATGATTCATGCACATAATATACATATTAACAATAACAATCAACCAAAATACTTTAGGCTAAAAGCAAGTATGAAAGGTTATTATAACTTATATTAAAATATGTTCACTACCATGGATCTTTCCACTGCTCTTACTGGCATTCTCTGTCCCAGGATGGTTCATTATATTGTCACTGCTAGTCTTTGATTTGTTTCTGACAAGGCAGTCTACTACTCCTCTCTTTACTCTAAGCTCTACCTCTTCTGCTTTTATGAGAGTTCTGTTCTCCTGTTTTGGTTTTGCTTGCTCTTTTATTTATTAACTCTAAGGATGAAAGGAAGAAAACATGGAAATTATTGACTGTTAAATGTTTATCTTGCAAATGACCTCTCATTTTATTTCACTGGTATTCCTCTCCTTCCCCTCAAACCAAACAATGAAACACTTTTAAACTAATTAAAGTTTAAACAAGATTCGGTCATTTAATAGTTTAATGACCCTGAGCATGTCAGAGACATCTCTGAGTTTCTTTCCACTCTGTGTTCTACGAAGGGAACAGACCACAGGTTCTCTCACCTGTGGGACTCAGTAAGATTACAGATGCTGAGGCCATATGTAGAACAACGAAATCAGACTGTTCAAAGCTGGGAGTTACAGGTTTGTCTTTGCGAAAGACCTGAATTTTGTTCACATCTACAGTGAGAACCACAGTTTAGGGGATCTCTATGATTCCTTACAGCTCTCACAGTTTATGATTCTGTGACTCAAAAGTCAAAACCTCCAAAGGGAAACCGCAGCACAAAGCATGTAAGTTAAAATTAATAGCTCAATTTTTTTAATGTATAAAAAGGTGGTCATTTAAAAAAAATCAAAGTATAATGGATTTACAATATTTTGTTGGTTTCAGGGATATAGCAAAGTGATTCAGTTATAAATACATTTTTTCAGATTGTATTTCACTACAGAGTATTACAAGATGTTGAATATAATTCTCTGTACGATACAGCAGGTCTTTGTTGCTTATCTATGTATAGTAGTAATTTGTATTTTTTGTATTTATTAAACTCATACTCCTAATACGTCCCTCCCTCCCTCTCCCATTTTTGGTAACTGTAAGTTTTTTTTTTTTTTTCTATGTCTGTGTTTCTGTTTCTAAATGAATACAGATTCATTTGTATTATTTTTTGGATTCCACATATAAGTGGTATCATACAGTAGTTGTCTTTGTTTGGCTTATTTACTAAATATAATATTCTCTAGGTCCATCCATGTTGTTGTAAATGGTAATATTTCATTCTTTTTTATGGTTGAGTAATAGTCCATTGTATATACATACCAATGTGTGATCACTTTTTTTTTTTTCTACTTTTATTTTATTTTTAAACTTTACATAATTGTATTAGTTTTGCCAAATATCAAAATGAATCCGCCACAGGTATACATGTGTTCCCCATCCCGAACCCTCCTCCCTCCGTGATCACTTTTAATAACAAAGCAGAAATACTATCAGGAACAAATTTATAATAATCCATGGAGGAAGAACCAATAAACTTGTTTTTCAAGTTTATTTAAATACATAGGCCTTCTTATCCTCTTCAACTTCCTTCAACTGTCTCTCATTCTGGGCTCAAATATAAGAAATGTTCCAAAGCTAAAAACTATTGCTGATTATGTACCTTGTAATTACTAGTCTATTTAAATGAATTAGCTCTCTAATTTATGTAGTCATAATTTACGTTGATCCTCTCAAGATTAGTGAGCTTCAAGATTCTGTAGTATCAATAATGTAATAAGAAATATAATCCCCATTTATACAACAATCCCTCCTATAAAATTTCAATGATCAACAAGGAAATATATATATTTTTTATATATTTACCCACCTGCATCATTTAGCCACTTCTCCAAAAGTGGCTTTAATTTGCACATGTTCTTAAAGCTGAGGTTCAAGGCTTCAAAACGAGAGATGGTAGTTTGGCTGAAGTCATTTCCATACAGTTTACCCATAGCAAGCCCAACATCGCCCTGTACAATAATACAGAATAGGAAAGGAGAGAGAGAGAAGATTCATGCAATGTTTATGGTCTTCACTCGAGGGTGCTGCTCCAGTAACTGTTCTAGACAAAGAATCAACAATCATTCCATTTACTGGGTTCCACAACAACATCCATCCCTAAGCTGAGCACAGTATTCCAGTGAAGGTTCTTGTTAATTAGGCCTCAATGGTGACAACATTCAAAACTGTCCCATATTCTCTCCATACTGAATCTCTTCTTAATTATTGAAATATCAAGTATTTCTGCTAACTCTCAAAAGGTTGTGCTGATATTCTACCAAGTAAGTGATGCAACCAAAGTGATCTAAGTAATCTTTAAAAATCAGTTAACCTGTATCACCTACAGGGTTAATAGATGTAACTGTCTTGATAACCTTAGATATTTCTGAACTAATCCAACTTCACATAAATCACTTTAAATCTTAGAAATTATGCTTCGTTCTTTAATTTTTTTCCTGTAAAGTTATTTCTGGAAGCTGTGAAAAAAAAAATCTCCTTTGCACTCTTAGTTTGGATTTCAAAGTTTGTTATAAAAACCAGGTATTCTAAAAAGACTACTTCTGTAACCATTATAGAAATTCACAGTAGAGAGTTTTGACCCATTTAGTCAAAACCTTTATGGGCACTGGAAACTTGGTAGCCTTAGAGCAATAGAACAATGATCCCCTGAATATACTGCAAAAAATATCTTTCTCTATAAGCCTTTGAAATGTATGGAGGGCTTTTCCTCCAGCTGAAACCTCTCTTATTGTATATATATAGGTAATACAAAGTGTCAGTCGCTCAATTGTGTCTGACTCTTTGTGATCCCATGGACTGTAGCCTCTGTCCTTTGGATTCTCCAGGCAAGAATACTGGAGTGGGTAGCATTCCCTTCTCATGGGATCTTTCTGACCCAGGGATCGAACTTGGGTCTCCTGCATCACAGGTGGATTCTTTACTGTCTGAGCCACCAGTTATATAGTAGAAATAATTCACACTCTCATTTTAAATAGTTTAGTGACAAGACAGAAAGGCAATATTTCTGGTCCAAAATACTACACAGCTAATTCTACTAAGACAGTCACCTCCCAACTATCTTGGCAACACTCGTTCTGAATTAGGAACATCTCACTCCTTTGATTCATCTCCCCTATAAACCACCTTTTGGATAGAACATTGTCTATTAACACTTACATAAGGGGTTAGTCAGTGAAAAGAAAGAATATTTCTTTTTAAACTCCATTTTCTCACTGGTGAGCAAATTGTATCAAAAAGTTTAATAGAGGAGAAATGTTAGATAAAGATAAAATGAGACTTTGAGAATACTTGAACTGGGGACAGGAGGAGAGGGGATGACAGAGGATGAGACTGCTGGATGGCATCACCGACTCGATGGACATGAGTTTGAGTGAACTCTGGGAGCTGGTGATGGACAGGGAGGCCTGGCGTGCTGCGATTCATGGGGTCGCAAAGAGTCGGACACGACTGAGCGACTGAACTGAACTGAACTCCAACTGATCTATATTCTAATCTTTCCCATAGAATAGCTACCAGCTGCATGTGTAATTTAAATTAATTCAAAGCAGATAAATTAAAACTTTAGTTCCTTAGCACCACTGCCACCTTCCGAGTACTCAACAGGCACATGTGGACAGTGATTATCCTACTGGACAGCACAGGCACAAACTCATAAAAGGTTTTCCTGACAGCTCCGAATGTACTCTCTCACAGAAGTAGAACAGAAGCAGACCATCACACTTAAATAATTTCATTTTCTAAAAAGCAACAGATGCCTCAGTTAATATACTAATTTTCACTAATTTGATATAAGCTTGGTTTAGTGCTTTTGTAATACACAACCACCTTGGGTTCTCCCTCAGAGTAAATGTTTGAACAGTTAACTCATACATAATCTGAACTAAATAATATCACTTTGATTTTTTTTTTTTTAAAGCAGAGAAAAAGAGGAATGAAGATTGAGATTAGGAAATAATGAATGTATCACATGTGAGGGATGGTGTTAGAATATGGCATGCCTTATAATTATGTAATAACATCTACAGCAATCCTTTAATAACAAATTATGTAGTTAGAAAATACTGTTTAAAACACCTAATAACGTGTATATTTACTCAGAGAACAGGAATTTGTTTGTTTCAACTAATAACTTGAATGTCTAACTTACCCTCTGAGTGAATGTGTATAAACTGCATACAAAGCAATGTTAAAAAAAACTACAATTGAGGTATCTGACATAAAACGTGTTGATCTTCCCATCCCGCATCAGTAATGTGTGCCTTAATCCACACAGTCAAGGTCTGTGAAATGTTGCCACTGATAAGTCAAAGTCATTTTGAAAAATAAGGAAGCGGTGTGTCAAATAATAGGATAAAACTATAAGCAGAACACCAGATCACAGGGAAGCTCCTTTATCAAAAAAAGAGAGAGGGACTTTGCTGCTAGTGCGGTGGTTAAGAATCCACCTTGCAATACAAGGGATGTGGGTATGACCCCTGACTGGGCAACGAGGTCCCATATACTGCAGAGTAACGAAGCCCGTGCATCACAATGAGAGCCCACAGGCCTCTGTGAAAGGTCCTGCATGAGGTGACAAAGGTCTGTGTGCCACAATTAAGACCCCACACAGCCAAATACATAAATAGTAAAAAAAAAAAAAAAAAAAAAAAAAAAACAAAAGAGAGAGAGAAAGACAAAAAGAGAGAGAAACAACCCTGCCAGTGTGTTGGGTCAAATGCCACAGAAAGGCAAACCACTATTTGGTATAAAAATTAAAGAAAGGTTTTTAAAAGTCTTAATAGCCTTGCCATATCACTTGGGCAACAATCTCCTAGGAAACAAAGAGTATGCTATGCTAATAGCTTAAGAGCTGAAGCACTGCTAAACATGCCAACCTTATACTTATTTAAGCTTATTAATTTATTTCTACCAATCTAGTTCTATATTATCTTTCTTTTTAAAAGCCAGATGGTTGAGATAGTTCAAAAGTACTAAAATCTTTATGAATTACAATTTGTTTCTTCATAACTGAGACTCTTCACAAATATGCATTTTTTCTAAAATTATTATATGTATTAAAAAACATTTTGTTCTCAATATATAATGTTTCTTTGAGCAAAAATAAATTACCAAAGAAATATAAGGAACAAAACAGGGATGTCATCCTTGATTTTTTATCTACTAGAGTAGGGGTATGTTACAACACTTTCAACATAAAATAATTTGGATAATATTTTAGTGCTGGCTTAAATTTCAAACAGTAATTATATTCTCTGGGGAAAAAGCCATCAGGCTTTTCCTGATTCTATTGAAATACCCAATCTAATCTATACTTCAGTAATTTTATTTCACCTAATGATCTTGCTATGGCCAATGCGTTCTCTTGGCTGAACTCTATTAGCCTTTGCTGTTCTGTATTCCAAGGGCAAATTTGCCTGTTACTACAGGTGTTTCTTGACGTCCTACTTTTGCATTCCAACAACACAAGAGAAGACTCTACACGTGGAATCATCAGATGGTCAACACCAAAATCAGACTGATTATATTCTTTGCAGCCAAAGATGAAGAAGCTCTATACAGTCAGCAAAAACAAAACCAGGAGCTGACTGTAGCTCAGATCATGAACTCCACAGTGCCAAATTCAGATTTAAATTGAAGAAAGTAGAGAAAACTACTAGACCATTCAGGTATGACCTAAATCAAATCCCTTATGACTATACACTGGAAGTGAGAAATAGATTTAAAGGATTCGATCTGATAGACAGAGTGCCTGAAGAACTATGGACAGAGGTTTGTGACATTGTACAGGAGACAGGGATCAAGACCATCCCCATGGAAAAGAAATGCAAAAAAGCAAAATGGCTGTCTGAGGAGGCCTTACAAATAGCTGTGAAAAGGGAAGCAAAAAGCAAAGGAGAAAAGGAAAGATATAAGCATCTGAATGCAGAGTTCCAAAGAACAGTAAGGAGAGACAAGAAAGCCTTCCTCAGTGATCAGTGCAAAGAAATAGAGGAAAACAATAGAATGGGAGAGACTAGGGATCTCTTCAAGAAAATTAGAGATACCAAGGGAACATTTCATGTAAAGATGGGCTCAATAAAGGACAGAAATGGTATGGCCCTAACAGAAGCAGAAGATATTAAGAAGAGGTGGAAAGAATACACAGAAGAACTGTACAAAAAAGATCTTCACAGCCCATATAATCATGATGGTGTGATCACTCACCTAGACCAGACATCCTGGAATGTGAAGTCAAGTGGGCCTGAGAAGCATCACTACAAACAAAGCTAGTGGAGGTGATGGAATTCCAGTTGAAATTCCAGAGCTATTTCAAATCCTAAAAGATGATGCTGTGATAGTGCTGCACTCAATATGTCAGCAAATTTGGAAAACTCAGCAGTGGCCACAGGACTGGAAAAGGTCTGTTTTCATTCCAATCCCAAAGAAAGGCAATGCCAAAGAATGTTCAAACTACCGCACAATTGCACTTATCTCACACACTAGTAAAGTAATGCTTAAAATTCTCCAAGAGGGGCTTCAGCAATACGTGAACCATGAACTTCCAGATGTTCAAGCTGGTTTTAGAAAAGGCAGAGGAACCAGAGATCAAACTGCCAACATCCGCTGGATCATGGAAAAAGCAAGAGAGTTCCAGAAAAACATCTATTTCTGCTTTATTGACTATGCTAAAGCCTTTGACTGTGTGGATCACAATAAACTGTGGGAAATTCTGAAAAAGATGGGAATACCAGACCACCTGAACTGCCTCTTGAGGAACCTGTATGCAGGTCAGGAAGCAACAGTTAGAACTGGACATGGAACAACCGACTGGCTCCAAATAGGAAAAGGAGTACGTCAAGGCTGTATATTGTCACCCTGCTTATTTAACTTATATGCAGAGTACATCAGGAGAAACGCTGGACTGGAGGAAGCACAAGCTGGAATCAAGATTGCTGGGAGAAATATCAATAACCTCAAATATGCAGATGACACCACCCTTATGGCAGAAAGTGAAGAGGAACTAAAAAGCCTCTTGATGAAAGTGGAAGAGGAGAGTGAAAGTTGGCTTAAAGCTCAACATTCAGAAAACGAAGATCATGGCATCTGGTCCCATCACTTCATGGCAAATAGATGGGGAAACAGTGGAAAGAGTGTCAGACTTTATTTTTCTGGGCTCCAAAATCACTGCAGATGGTGACTGCAGCCATGAAATTAAAAGATGCTTACTCCTTGGAGGGAAAGTTATGACCAACCTAGACAGCATATTAAAAAGCAGAGACATTACTTTGTCAACAAAGGTCCATCTAGTCAAGGCTATGGTTTTTCCAGTGGTCATGTATGGATGTAAGAGTTGGACTATAAAAAAAGCTGAGCACTGAAGAATTGATGCTTTTGAACTGTGGTGTTGGAGAAGACTCTTGAGAGTCCCTTGGACTGCAAGGAGATCAACTAGTCCATCCTAAAGGAGATCAGTCCTGGGTGTTCATTGGTAGGACTGCTATTGAAGCTGAAACTCCATTACTTTGGCCACCTGATGCGAAGAGCTGACTTACTGGAAAAGACCCTGATGCTGGGAAAGATTGAGGGCAGGAGAAGGGGATGAAGAGGATGAAATGGTTGGATGGCATCATCGACTCAATGGACATGGGTTTGAGTGGACTGTGGAAGTTGGTGATGGACAGGGAGGCCTGCGTGCTGCGATTTATGGGGTTCCAAAGAGTTGGACACGACTGAGCGACTGAACTGAATGATCTTGCATCACTACATAAATGTCATTCAGCTTAATTATTTTCCTGCTTTATCTGTGACACATTAATCTAAGAGTAAGTCAGCAGGAATGGTTAGAACAACAAGCTATATACCTAGAGCTTTAAACAGGTTTAAACCATTAAATTCATTCCACTTTAAAAACCCTTTGTTAGGTGACATTTTAAAATTTAATTTGGATTTTGATTAATTTGGATTTTTCATCTTCAACAGATTCCTATTTAGTTAATCAGCCTCAGTTTGGTATTACTGTTTGTGTGTGTATGAGTTTCCATTACTGCTTCCTTTCGCCCACAAACTATTTTAAACAAGTCTTTCAAATATTTCCCCTTTCAGCTACTATAAAAGGAATAAAGTAATCTTTATTCCTCTCATTCTTACTTATATACAACACGAAGGGCTAGAACCAAATGTTTTTCAAACGACACAGCCCTCAGTATATTATAGTTATTTCATTCCCCAACATAATCTCTTAAGTTCTCACCATTTATGGGTATAATTCTAATTTCAGAGGCCTGTGTTCTGAGAGAAACGTTAACAATTTTAGCATAATAGTAAATTATATATTTATACATGAATAAAAATGATGAAAGTCTAAACTTAAAAGTGCAGGAAATGGCTAAGAAAAAGCTACAGTCCAAAATTACAAACAAACCTGAAAAATATCCTGCTCCTTAGAAGTCTCTTTGGACATGGAATGCAAATATCTGGACCTGGGCAAGGAAGGAAGCTTTAGTTAAAGGTAGGTTCATCCTACCTGAGTGAATCCAAGTTTGATTCGTCTTTGTTTGAAGGTCTTGGCAAACTGCTCAAGCTCCTCAAGGTCACTGGGCTCCTCCAAGCTGGGAGTATCAATCCGCTTTGGTGTTGCCTGGCTCTGTGGAAGTGTCTGAATTGGGGTTGCTGCTATTGTGCGTGTTGGGGTTGCTGGCTGTTAGAGAAGGAACAGAAGAATAAGAACACACATACACTAAGAAATTTAAGTTTATATCTGGAATGCTGCAAGTAAACAATTTACACGAACAGCTATATTCAAGAACTATGAAGACCATGTAACGCTGTGGCAGGTACAACGTAACACCCAGTGAGAAAAGCAGAGTGTGGTGCTATATACACTACAATTACAGTTAAGGTCACACACGTACATCTGTGGAAAAGACCTGAATATACAAAAATGAAATCCGTTATCCTTGAGTTTCCGAATGGTCTGAATACACGCATCTCATGTCATTTAAGAAATCAGTCTTTATTTTTAAGAACCTGTATCACAAATATGTCACTTAAACTATAAGCTGCAAAACAGCAGGAACCATCCCTGTCTTATCACTATCATATCTCCTACTTGTAATAGAATATTATAAAAAATAAGATTATTAAAAACTATTTTAAGGGGGAAAAACAAATCACCTATAGTTTAAATAACTTAATAGCTTCATTTCTGACTATTTGTTCAAGTTTTCTTCCATAGAGCTTCATTTTTACGCTGTTAAATTTATCTATAACCTCTATAAGTTTTCTTCCTCCTGCACATCTACTGATCTATTGTTAACCTTAACTGTAATTATAGTAACAAAATTTTATACTCTGCTCTTCTCCGTTAACATTAGGTTTCAATTTTTTCTACTATGGTGTTTCAGTCATCTTAATTGTCAAAGGTGGGCTGAAAGGTAATTATATCATAATAATAATTTATTTAGCCATTTCTTTATCGTTAAGACATTTTTCATTTGTTTTTACTAACATAGATGATACCACAATGAAACACTGTGCATACAGTCATTTTTTCCACCTAATTAGTTCTTTGAGATAAACTCACAAAGGATTTTTCTGTAACTGGATAAAGAGTATATACTACACACAATTTCACGGCTTTTGGTATACATCATAATGCTGGTTCTCAGTGTACAATGTTCCCACATGATTTGTGTTAGCAGTTTTAAAAAATGTTTTACTAATTCAGGAATAAACTGTACTTTGCTAATGCCTTAATTCTTATTTCTTATTACTTAAAGCCAAAATTTTCCCATGTGTTAATTATTACCTGTACTTCCTTTCATGTGAATTAACTTTACATCCATAACCCATTTATATATTAATGGTATCCTTATTCTCAAAGATCTCATCAAATGTTATAAATTAAGCCTTTGTCTGTTGTAGTAATACAAATAATTTTCCCACTCTGCTTTTCTCCTTTTATTTTTCAGTGTATGTAAGTGTTGAATTATCATTTGGGTGAACTATTTTTTCTTCCTCAGTTATCTGCTGTTGCTTCAAATCTGAGAAAGCTTTGACTTATTTCTAGCTAAAAATATCCTGCTTCTTCGATGTCTTTAAAAATGTTTAATTATTTAAATCCATCTAAAGTTTATTTGGGACATAAGGGTATACTCTATCTTTTCTGACTCACAAGCTCCGAGTAGAACCCTCCTTCTGAGTACTCACTAGTGACAGGTGCTGCCCTGACTGCATCCTAACTGCTCAGCCAACCCTCCCTGTGAACAGAAGCCCAGGTGAGAGATTACAGGACAGGATTACAGATGGAGCCTCTGGTTGTGTACTTTTTTCCTTATAATTTTAATGCGTCATATTCCCCTAAATTTTACTTCATTAGTAATATGCTCTCTCCAACTGAACTAACTGCCCCTGAAAACTACATAATAGGAATTGCGCATGCCTACACTTGGGGTAAGCTCCTTTCTACCATCCCTCTTCAATGAAGACAACAAAATTAATCTCTCTGGCGTGCTGACACTGAGAAAATTTTAACCTGACCACCTGGAGGAACCCAAAACTTTACCAACCAAGTTAGAGTCCTATGTGGTTATAACTTCCCACTGAGACTGGTTGATGGTTAGAGATGTGTCTCAACTATTAGACAGTCGCTTTATTTCCAGGCTTGAAGTAGCCCCATTCTAAAATAGTAAAGGACTAAAAATAGCTTGGGTACCTTTTGGTGGAGTGGTTACAGATAAGTTACCCCAACTCCAGAAACCTCAGGCTGGACTGGGCCAGATCTAGAAATAGTAGAGTAAAATTCAGTGAGCAGGAGTCAGGATGAAGCTGTCAGCCCTGCCACTGTTTACAAAGCTTGTAGGTCAGAAAGGAACTGCTGCTATAGGTTTTCTTTTCAACCTCATTTTCATAATTCCGCTTATTCACAATTAAATGCACCATTTAAAAGTGTACAGTTGGATGGGTTTTGACAACTATATGTAGTCATAAAACTCTTATAAGCGATTAAGATGCAGAAAATTTCCATCACCCTCAAAATTTCCTGGGCCCTTTGTTGTCAGTCCTCACCCCTAGCCCCACCCCCTGGCAACCACTGATTTGATTTCTGTCCCTATAGCTTTGTCTGTGTAAAATGCCATGTAAATTGAATCATGCAGTATACAGTTTTTATGTTTGTCTTCTTTCACCTGGCATAATGCTTTTGAAATTCATACATGATGTTGAATGTATCGTAAATACATTTGTTTCTTTGGCTGAGTAGCAATCCATCATATAGATATGTCAAAATTTATGTTATCTATTCAGCAGTTGATGGATATTTAGGCTGTTTATAAAAGCTCTATGAACATTCATATACAGGTCTTTGTGTGAGCAAACGCACTCATTTCTGAGAGTATAGCTGCTGAGTCATAAGTTGTATTTAACTTGAAAAAAAACCCGCCAAGTTCTTCTCTAAAGGGCCTGCATCAATCCACAACCCCAGTGGCAACGTTTAAGAGCTGGGTTTGCTTTATATTCTCACCAACACTTGGTATTATCATAGTCTTTAATTTTGCCCGTTCTGCTGGGTATGTAGTGATATTTCATTTGCATTTTCCTCATGACTAATAATTTTGAGCATCTTTTCATATACTTATTGGGTATTTAATGTGCCTTCTTTGGTATTTAATTTGCCTTCAAATATCTTGAAATATTTTGCACACACCCCCTTAAAAAAAACAAACAGGTTGTCTTATTGTGCTGTATGAGTTCTTTATATAATCTGGATATAAGTCTTTTATTTTTATACGTTTCAAGAATATTTTCTTCCAGTCTGTGGTTTTCTTTTCATTCTTTCAACAGAAACTTTTAATTTTTATGAAATTAAATTTACTACTTTTTATCTTTTATGGTTAGTGCTTTTTGTGTCCCACTTAAGAAATTACCTTATCCAGGGACCCAAAGACTTTCCCTTAAGTTTTTTTTTTAGAAGTTTAGGTCTGCAACCCATTTCAAATTAATCTTTGTATATCACTGTGAAGGAGAAGAGGGTGACAGAGGATGAGATGGTTGGATGACATCACTGCTTCAGTGAATGTGAACCTGGGCAAACTTTGGGAGATAGTGAGGACAGTGAGGCCTGGAGCGCTGCAATCGACGGGTTCCCAAAGAGTCGAATGTGACTGAGCAACAACAATATTGTGAAATAAGGAGTGAGGTGCTTTTTTTTTCTGCCTATGGATAGTCAGTTGGTTCTTGATGATGCAAGTCTATCGGACTTCTGCTCTATTTCTATTCACATGCCATTATCACACTGTCTTTCTTACCATAGTTGTATAATAATTCTAGACAACGAGTAATCCTTTAACTTTCTCACTTTTCAAAACTGGCTATTCCATGACCTCTTCAATTCTGTACAAGTGTTAGAAACACCACACATATTTCTTCAAAGAAAGCTGTAGATATTAATTGGGATTGTGTTGAATCTATAGATCAATTTGGAGAGATCTTGTTTTACGAATCAAAGTCTTCGTGAACACATTACATCTCTCCATTTACTTAGGTCTTCAATTTCACTCAGCAAGATTTTGTAGTCTTCAATGTATAGGTCTTATAAACATTTTGTTAAACTTATTCTTAATTACTGCAAATATTTTTCTTATTAATTTCAATTTCCAAATGATTTTTATTAATATACAGATTTTTGTCTATTGACTTTGTATCTTGCTTGCTAAGTTACTAAGTAATTTTGTATCATACTTGCTAAGTTCACTTACTAATTCCAGCAACATTTTTGTAGATTCTTCTGAATTTTCTGCATAGATAATCATATTGTCTGCCAAAGGAGACCCTTCCTGTTGGGGGCCAGAGTGAGGCACTCTGCCCGTGGCAAAGGTCATGAGGAAGGAGGCTCGACATACGCAAAGGCGGGATCGAGCCTCAGGAGTCCCCCTGGAAATCCTCAAGCATCTACCCCCATAACCAGAGCCTGCCTACTTTACTACTTTGTGCTCTCACCTACACCTCTGACTTTACGGGGGACTGTCCCCCACCACCTCTTTCGGAGAAGGAGTTAACTTAGGGCTCCAGTTAATAAAAATTCCTGGGCATGACAAGAGTGTTTTAACCTACAAACTCCTCTGAAGGTTCTCTAGCCTGCCTGATAGGCTGGTCCGGCCACATGTGATTGCTCACAGCCTCCCAACCGTGAGAGGCACGAGATGCTTTAAACCTTCTAAAAACAGGTTCCTTAGAAAAGTTAGAAAACCATTAGTATAAGTATAGTGGGCTGATTAGAAACTGTATTGGTGAAGGGTTTTTCATTTGTTGAGCCAATGTTTGTTGCTAAGTCTCCACATCCCCTGCCCTTACACACATAAATGAATATATAGAAGAAATAAGTATTAACCTTTGATATAAATCACGTTAGACCTTAGGCTAAGTAAATTTTTTCCTTAACTAAAACCCACTACACCCTCACCCTATAGGAATGTAACTTTATTTGGGTGGCGTCTGTTTTAAGAATAATCACCCCTGGAGAAATAAGTGTCCTGGTTGACTGACCGCTGTCACAAGGAGAGGGTCATAAATTGTCAGCAGGCCCCCTGGCCAGAAGATGATGTAATACCCCTAAGACCTCTGTATACATTTATATGAAGCACCTGACTTTGATAAAAGTCAGGACTGCTGACCCCACGTGACTTTAGCATAACATCTCAGTGTATAAAAGCAGACCATGGAAAATAAAGAATTGGGATCAGTTTCTCGAAATACTGGTCTCCCCATGTCGCTCTCTCTCTCAAACTCTGGCTGAGTCTCCATCTGGAGTGCGGAACCCACCATGCTTACTAATTATGCCTGGGCTTCTAAGATCCGACCGGGGAGGCCTCAGTGTCTCCTCTCCTTCGGGAGAACGGAAGGATGCCTGCGGCCTACGAAAGTGGTTGCAAACTTCTTGTCTTGAAGTTTTATTGGTCTCCTGCGTAAACCAAGCTACTCAGCCTCTTTTCTCCACTGAATTTTCCTACTGCGCTATCCTCATTCTATTACTCTTTACATCTTTAATTAATATCTAATTGAAGCTATTGTATCCTGATCCTCGCCGATGCCGTCCCCGCTTTGAACTCCTTGGATCAGCTGGGGCTGGACCCCGGCACCTTCCTTTGTAACCTACATGTTCTTTATTTTTCTTATCTTACTGCATTGCTAGGCTCTTCAGTACAATGCTGAATAAAAGTGGTAACAGTGGGTAACTGTTCAGTCTTTATAATGTTTTTTTTTTTGGTAGATGCCTTTTAGCAGGTTGAGAAAGTTACTTTCTGTTCTTAGAAGAGTTTTGTTTTTTTTTTTTTCATCATAAACAGTTGTTGAATTTGGTCAAATCTAGTAATTTGTTAGTATCAAGTGATAACTTCCATAGTTATGAACAAAGAGAATCAGAGATGGAAGGGGAACTGAGGATCAGCTAGTTTAATCATCTACTTTACAGATAAGGAAATGGAGGTGCAGAAAGGAGAAATGATATGCTCAAAGTCACAGCTAGGAAAGAAACAGAACTAGGTCTAAAGCCTTAATCTCTAGATGTCTAGACTTGTACTTTTTCTATAGTTAAACTCTGGAAGAAATTAGCTAAAGCAACACAGGAAAGTTGAGATGGGGAATAAACACAGGGATAAGAGTGTCTTCACAGTTTCTGAGCAAGAGCAAAGAACAATGATGGTTTTAACTGAGGTGCTAGGTGTCTAGCTCAAGTGGTAATCTCTCCTGTCATATATCAGGGGAGGGTGGTCCAAGAGCCAGAACGCATTACTCATTCAGTGCTAACATAGTTATTCTTTATGAACATGTAACAAAATAGGGACTCGCTGAAGGTTTTCAAAGACTACATCAATTTGGCAGCATTTTTTTCTATGAAGCTGAAAAACCTAGCTTTGAAATTTTGGTGAGTTTTTTTAAAACTATTCGAATTATTTTTATTAGGGAGTTGAATTAGACAGAGCCCCAAAGTATTTCAAGACAACAGGATAAAAGAAAGCAACCCTCATGGAAGAAAACTGACCTGGGAGGTGAGGGCGATGCTTGGCTGAGACTGTAGGAGGTTGGCTTGGCTTTGCTGAGGTAGTTGTGTTAAAAGATTTTGCGCTTGCAGGAGACCTACAAAACACAAACATGTTATGTCCAACATTAAAGATTACCTTGAACATATGGCATAAGAAAGTGACGTGAAAATTTCAACTGATATCCTGATAGTCCTACTGGTCTTAAAACTCTTAAGGTCTTATTTGCCTACAGTCTTAGTAAATACAATTCAGTCGTATTAAATTCAGTCTTATTAAATACAATTTGGGCAAGAAGATATGGAAAAATGTAAAACTGGTATATGTCTTTGGTGTAACCTAACCTCTCTGGTTGATCAATTTTTTTATTTTAGGAAGGAATAGGTGAAAGTGAAGAAGTATTTTAAATGGAAGCAACTTGAAACTCCAAAAAAAAAAAAAACAAAACCCCACAAAGCTCTACTTCTTAACCCAAAAGCAATTAGAAGCTGCTAAGGCGATGATGGCACCCCACTCCAGTACTCTTGCCTGGAAAATCCCATGGACAGAGGAGCCCGGTAGGCTGCAGTCCATGGGGTCGCTCAGAGTCGGATAGGACTGAGCGACTTCACTTTTACTTTTCACCTTCATGCATTGGAGAAGGAAATGGCAACCCACTCCAGTGTTCTTGCCTGGAGAATCCCAGGGACAGGGGAGCCTGGTGGGCTGCCGTCTATGGGGTTGCACAGAGTCGGACACGACTGAAGCGACTTAGCAGCAGCAGCAGCAGCAGCAGTACATGCTAGACCAGAGAACTGTCTAGGTCATGAAAGGGGCAGGCTATCTTATTCGTTTAAAAGTGGAATAGGTGTGTGTACAACAAAAGATTTTTGAATGATTAAGAAAAAAGGCTAAAAAACAAATAATGAGGAAGCAGTAATGCACTAATATTCCTTGGGTTGAAGCCTTGATACTCTAATACTGTCTATATTGATTCCATTAACCAGCCCAACAAACATGATTGCACTTTATACAGAAATAACACAACAACATTTAGCACTAAAAGGCCTTGAAGATTTTTTTTATAACTCCCCAAATTTGTACAGTTTCTAACATGATACCCTCTTTTTCTTAAACTTTAAAAGAAAACCAATGATTGTTAGAAGCATATACTTTCAATGCTCAAATCCTCAGCCCACATTCTTTGAACACATTCCCATGAAAAACTATCAAAACATTAGGAGCAATTTATTCAATATATGTGCAGCAGTTGAATTTAATTGAGACTTTTGGTCTAACTCACAGTACTCCTTACTGAGTAAGCATATGAAAGGCAGGGAATGATGACCTTCAATAATGAGGTGTGCATGACAAAGTTTTTCTCAACATGAATATTGAGCTTAAAGTTAAATTAAATTAAAAAAAAAAACACACTGTTTTAATGGACAGCTTCCGGGCCAAAATATAATAGTTAGCATCTGTGTGGACAAGTGGACAGCCTTGGTGCACCACTAATAAGCTCTAAGGAGGTGCTCACCCTGCTGGCCCTGGGGCGTCTGTGAGATGATAAACTGCGCTGGTTGCAGGTTGGTTGTTGGATGGACCAGTACAAACTGTTGCAGGTTGAGATTCTGCTGTTGAAGTTGTTGCAGTTGTTGCAGATCCTAAAAAAGTAGGATTAAAACATGGATTGGAGATTCTGAAATAAAAGTGTGCTTAATCTTAAGTTTCCCAGATGATGAGTTCTGTCATCCAAATAAAAAGAGTCAATATCTGACATTATTATAAACTCCTAACAAGGATGTGCTCTGAATATGTTCCGAAGTGTGTGAAGGAACTTGGAGCTGCGACAAGGACATGCTGTTTCTATGAGTATATATTGCGTCATGACTTAATGCAAAATCTAATTTTCAATAGTTAAATGCTTATGGTTGTATCTTTAACATGTAGAGACCAACATGAGCTTTAGAAGTCAAGCGAGAAAAGAATATGTTGCTTTTTTAAGTGACGGAATTTCCTCTTGTAGAGCAAAAATTAAGTGTTATGTCTGAACCTGCATCAATAAATTAAAAGACCTATGAAATCTGGCACCAGCCTAATTCAACTGAGAAAACAGTGCATAAATTAAAAAAAAAGCTATCCATATAAAAATCTGATCTATAACATATTAAACTTGCTTATATTGGCTTATTATTTCATAATTTTTAATGTCATTGCATGTATATTATCTTATTAGAATAATGTCAATATAGTCTCACAACTTAGGCATGAAAAACATTTACTTGGTAATAAAAAAATGGGCAAAATAAAAACTATTAAATAATAGTCATAAACATTAGTCTGATATCTATTCTGTACTTATAGTTTATTGGCTTTTTTTTTTAATGTTTAGTGAACTTCTAGCTATAATTTAAGCCCATTTCTGAGTCTTCTCTGGGGGTATAAAACAATTATCTACATTGGACTCATAACAACTCTTCATCATTTCACTGATGTGACTACTTCTACTTTTTTCCTCTCCTTGAGACAAAGGTTTCCATTTACTTTTCCTCCTTGGTAGAACTGTCTATGCCTCTCTAAATAAATTTTTATTATCTCTGGATACTCTGCCCAAAAATGCAAAAATTAAAGCCAAACAACACTCTAATGCAGTTCCGCACAAAGCCAATCACTCTGTAGCAGAGAGATGGTTCTCAGTTCCTCTTACACGCGGGTGGCAACACCCACTGCAGAGCGTGTGAAAGAACGCGGGCCTGTGTAATTAGCTAATTAAATAAATATAGTGATCCTCTGCTCCAGAAATACGCAGCTAATTATTCGAGAGCTGCCACCTAATATAAACAGTTATTCAAATAATTGGTTATGTGTTTATAATACCAACTCAAATAAGCAAACAAATGTATTATTTCTAGTTCAGTAGTAAAGAAGTCTTCATCACTCACCTCGCTGATTTAGAGCTTCTCAGGCCTTTAAGCACCCACACTAACAATCAGAAAGTGAACTTAATACCAAAAAACTGCCATTCTATTCCTCCCTTCCTGCCCCAGCGATAAGTCACTCACTCACCTGTGCGATCTGTATGGGCTGAGACAAGGGGATCTGCGTCATGGGTGTGGCGGCGGAGGCGGAGATGGTGGCCCCGGCAGCGCTGTGCTGTTGGCTGGCGGAATGCTGCTGCACGGCAGCCGCCAGCAGCTGTGCCTGTGCCTGAGCCTGCTGTAGTAGTAACTGCTGCTGGGCTGGTGTCAAAGTCAGCTAAACAAAGTCAGGACAAACAGTCGGAAAGAGTTAAAGGAGATGGGCCCCCAGTACAAGCCAACTGCTTTGAAGTAAGTAACTCAAGTGGTATTAAACCATAGCTACCCAACTTCATATGGCAAGTATGAGGCTAAAATGTTCATCAGTGATCAAGCTACCATTACTTGCAGACCATTTACATTAAAATAGTGGTCCTCACTCTGGACTTAATCATTCAAGCTTGTCCAGGACCAAAGGTTCAGGCAAAAAAGTAATTAACTAGTAAGCAACAAAGAAAAGAATCAATACTGCCAGGAAATGAAAAGATATTTACATCCAACAGAACAGCAAGTGATTAGTGAGATGAATAAGGAACAAGGATGCTGGATCTGACCAGGAAAGAACTGATAAGGCCCAGCTTCTTCTAATTAGCATGAATCCCTGCCATATTCCATCACTTTCATTATGTTCTAAGATATGATTAAAGAATATGAGGTCCATTTGTTTCTTTTCCCAGTCTCCGTACAGCCTCCTCCCCAACCATCTTTCCTGTTACTGAAAGCATGGGGTCTCTGCAACTTTACATCCTCTTTCCAATATATTATTTCTGTGAAACAGGTGGTGACAGCCACTCTCTTTAGAGGCAAATGAAGCCCCAGGCCCAAGTTTGACAGAAGCTCCAGCCACATGAACCTGCATTCCCAAGTGTCTCTTACTCTTGTAAACACTAGGCACTCAAACAAAACCCAAACAAGAAAATAGAAAACGTATTTGAAGATTTTAACTTGCTTTCAAAATGCAGCTTTTTTCAAACACACTTAAAGTGTTAAGTATGTTCTACCTTCTTCTTGGTGACATGTTCTGATCAAAGCAAGAAGGAATATTCTGAAGAGCAAGTATGTCATTTAGTGGCATAATCCTTTTTCAAAAAAGGTCCAATACAATTTGTGTATTAGAGACAGAATCAAAATTAAATCATTCAAAATCCCAATACCCGTCAAGATAGATGTTTATAAATATTTTATACAATATGTAAACATATATTAATTTCTATTGATGGGATTTTGTAAAACAATTTTGCAACTATTCTTAAAAGAGCCTTCTGCTACCAAAACATACTTAACTGAAATGAAGGAAATAAAATATTTTGTAGGTTGATGTGATATGAACTGAATAACAAACAACTTTTCCTTACCACTCCTCTTGACTCCCCCACAAAAGATAATTTAATACACAAATTTTCAACATTGGAAAATATTTTTAATGGGGCCTCAGAGAAAAGACATCTGAAAAGTTAAAAGCTTAATATACTTGCACAGGTCAATTTACTACCAATATTGAAAGAGACACATGTACCCCAGTGTTCATCGCAGCACTGTTTACAATAGCCAGGACATGGAAGCAACCTAGATGTCCACTGGCAGACGAATGGATAAGAAAGCTGTGGTACATATACACAATGGAGTATTACTCAGCTATTAAAAAGAATGCATTTGAATCAGTTCTAATGAGGTGGATGAAACTGGAGCCTATTATACAGAGTGAAGTAAGTCAGAAAGAAAAACACCAATACAGTATACTAACGCATATATATGGAATTTAGAAAGATGGTAATGATGACCCTGTATGTGAGACAGCAAAAGAGACACAGATGTAAAGAACTGACTTTTGGACTCTGTCAGAGAGGGCAAGGGTGGGATGATTTGAGAGAACAGCATTGAAACATGTATATTATCATACGTGAAACAGATTGCCAGTTCAGGTTTGATGCATGAGACAGGGTGCTCAGGGCTGGTGCACTGGATGACCCTGAGGGATGGGATGGGGAGGGAGGTGGGAGACAGGGTCAGGATGGGGAACACATGTACACCCGTGGCTGATTCACATGACTGTATGGCAAAAACCACCACAATACTGTAAAGTAATTAGCCTCCAATTAAAATTAAAAAAAAACTTTACTACCAAAAAAACCCAGATGACATTTATTGAACACTATGACATGCCAGACACTGTTCTGTGCGTTTCACCTACACCACTACTCCTAACCTCTAAAACAATTCTGTGAGCTAAGTATTAACCTCTCCGTTTAACTGAAGGAAACCTGAGGCACAGAGAGATGAATTAGCCAACAAAGTAAACTGAAGAGCCAGGACACGACAGCAGAGGTTTCATTTTAGAACACTGTGTGTGTGTGCTCGGTCACTCAGTCATGCCCGACTCTTTGTGACCCCATGGACTGCAGCCTGCCGGGCTCCTCTGTCCACAGAATTTTGCAGGCAAGAGTACTGGAACAAGTTACAATTTCCTAGTCTAGGGGATCTTCCTGACCCAGAGACCAAACCTGTGTCTCTTGCATCAGCAGGTGGATTCTTTACCACTGAGCCATTTGGGAAGCCCCTTAGAACACTATACAGTAATTTTAAATGTTTTTCTTTTATAGGTACTGATCCATTCTTTAACTTCTACTCTGCAGTGATGTTATAACTCCAAACTGACAACCGCTGATACAATTTCATCACTGTAACTATCTGAACCATGGGAACATGATTCCACTGCAGATGAAGCAACAGTTGGAACACTGGTTTAAAAAAGTTAGTAAGTTTACCCAGAGCCTATCTGCCATAGTAAGAAAAAATACACTGAAAACTCATGACAGAGATAGCTCTTTTTTCAGAGCTGTTTACAATGTAGAAAACTGCTTTAAAGACATATGCCAGGCATAGCCATGTATCTGCTACAGTCAACAGATCTAATCAGATACTGGCCAGTGGCAGTGCTGACACAGAGGAAGTTTATTACAAATCTCTCAGTGAAAACTTACCCCAGTTATCTGTCCTCCAGCCAGCATAAGCTGGGTCTGGGGGATGGCTGCCTGCACTGAAGGCTGCTGGGAAGGCTGGCTCGGCTGCTGTGAATCCCCCGATTCTTCATTAGGTTTAGACTGAGGGGGTAGGGGGAGAAAAAAAGATTTAATAATTGATTTTTTAAAAGTACTAATTTCATATTTTGAGATTTACAACACAGACTTATCTAATCATGAGTTTTCCAACTTCACATTTCCTTTCTTATATCTTTGTATTTTCCTAATTTTATGTATTAAGTTTTCAGACTTTTTATTCCAAAACTAGCAAAGCTGCTTAGTTTTTCTCAATTTTTAAAATTTTTCAATAATTCTTAATTTTTAAGAAGAAAAAGTAATTTGGTCTTCCACTAGTTGACAGAATTTTTCATAAACACAAATCCTTAACTCTGGAAATAAGGAGTAAGGGAAGAACATATTTTCAACCTGTGTTTACACTAGACAGACCCTCTATCTCAACATTTTGACATGTCTTTGGTGGTCAGTGTAAAACTTCCCTATATACCATTTCAGAAATTGATTATTTGACCCACTGAACTTTTCAACTAATCTTTTAAAGAACTATAAATTTAGCATTCCCCCATCAAGTAACACACAAGCTTAGAGGGAAATGCTGAAGCCAAGAGGGAAAGAGAATATGATCCTGAAAGGGGCACTGAGAGAAAATTTTATGGTAATTAAAACTGGTTATGCAGAGCATTAAAATTCTGCCTAGATTTGCATATTTCCCACCACCTGTTTTGGGGACTGCAGCAAGGCTAATTAACATAAAGGCTCTGATTAATTCTGCCAGTCATTGAGAGATAATTACAGTGCAAGACTGTAAACATTCCACAGTGGAGATACAGCCTGTTTGCCAACATCTCTCTAAGGGATAACAGTTTGCCATGGCAACCAAGGCAATTTTCCACCTCCTCTCCCTCAAAAAGGAAGGTCACATTATCTCCTTTTCATTTCTCTTCTCGTCTCCATGTGTTACTAGGTCCATATTTCACTTGGTTTCATGGAATGCTCAGTCCAAGGTCTTTAGTCATTAGCAACACTGAAATCAACCTTCCAGAATACTGTTTTTCTCTCTTGACTGTTAGTTACCTAAACACTATAATGAAAGGAAGCAGCAGGTTGACTGAAGTATTATGGAGTAATGCAGAAAAACTAAACTTTGCATGTTATGTTGAATGGTTCATAGAAACAAAGCACCCAGATTTCAGTTTTGTCTTTAAATTTGACTGTATGAAGCCCATTAACATTTAGAAATAGGTTTAATTGCAATTCTCAGATTCATGACATGGCAGAGCAGAGAAGAACCTTGTCAATCTTCTAAACTCGTCCACTTAAATACATGCAGTTGCCCCTTGGTATCTACAGAGAATAAGTCCCAGGACCACCCCCACCCCTCCAACCCCCTGCCCCAGACACCAAAATCTGCAGATGCTGAGGTCCTTCACAGGCAGCTCTCTGTACCTCCAGATGTGGAACCCGGGGATAGGCAGGGCTGACTATAAGAAAAAATGAGCCCCAGGAGGAAAAGTGACTTGCCAAAATTCACACAGCTAGTGAGTGGCAGAATGAGAATTCAAATCTAAGACTTAGGTCTCTCATTTTATTGTTCTTCCCTCTAATATAATGTTTTCCTAAGATACGAAAAATGATAAATGGCTGTCCAACTTAGAAACATTTTTACTGAACTTCCACATAAAACCTTGAAAGTAGACTTTTCTTGTTCACCTTTGGACATTCACAGTGATGTAATATAAAATGGATTTTTATTAATGGCTTTGATTATCATTATTTGAATTTTTATGAGATTCAGTAAGAAAAAAAGTAATACTTCTAAGTATTTTCATTATAAAATTATTGCATATTCATTACAGAAAATTAGAAAAATACGGTAAAAATGAATAGAAAAACTGATCCCCAGTCCCATGTCCCAGCTCACCTGTACATTTAGAGACTGAGCAGCAGCCTGTAAACTTGTTCCAGCGAGCTGGACCTATAAAAGTAAAGCAACTGGGGAAATTCTAATCGAATACTGTTGACATCCATCATTAGAGCCTGTCATCAACAAGTCTCTACGAACGTGTGTTCTATTTAGAGCCAAGCATATGAAGAGGTTTACTTTAAGGAGTTGAAACTTTATGGAAAAGCTCACAGTACCTCCACCTCCCAGCAGAAAGTGCTGTTAAAATTTCCTCTCTGAAGATGTTTTCCCACACTAAATCTGCATCAGCAGGCCTGCCACACTTGTATTTAACATTCCTTACATTACGTCGTTTGTACTCACAGGATACTTAGTTTCTAAAACCCTAACTCATCTTCCACATTGTGTTAAAGAACATAGAAGCAGGCTACTTATAGACATTATTTTTACCCTTAAAAACAATCGGAATTATCTACTCATTCTAATTTCAAAATTTCATGTATATAAAAGTAAAAATCTTATAAACACACTCACACACACACACACACACATCTAGTCAAGTCCTTAAAATATTTATTGTCATAATTCAAAAATCCTGGCTGAAATAAAGAATCTGTCCTATAAACCACATATGAAAGTCTGTGAGAACAGTTAATACTAACACTTCACACATTCAGAAAGTTCAAACCATGGTGATATTAAAATAAGGGTCATCATGTGGCAACCATGATAATAATAACTGATTCAGGCAACTGTCACCAATGGATGTTCTAACTAATGGGTGAAATTTAAGGAGTAACATGATATTTACATATGCTCTCCCTATCTCTCCATAGATATTTATTAATTACAAAGGGTAAAATAGTGGGAAAATCAGGAAGACAAGTGATCACAGTTAAAGCCACCAGTAATGATACATGTTCCTCCTACTATGATGCACTTAGAAGAATACAATATTATTTACGGTGTATTTCCCTCTAGTTCTAACCGTGATGAAACATCAGTCAAATCTAAATTGACCAACACTATATAAAACAACTGGACTGTTACATAAACTAGGTTTGAATAAATGGAAACCTACCCTAGAATGGCAGCAGTGGGAATTAAAAGTAGGAAACATGAAAAGTATTGCAAAAGTACTACACAGCATCCTGGAAACTGACTGGATATAAATGAAGAAAAAACAAGTTACGGATTATTCCAGGGTTCAAATTTGGAAGGCTGAAAAAATTTATCATTAACATGATAATTCCATTTTGGATTTAGCACACAGCATCAAGACTTCCTGAACTTAAAGCTTCTTTGTGATTTTATTTCAATCATGATGTTTCTGGGTAAAAATTTGTTGAGGAATACAAGTCTTACAGTATCTCCTTATTAATTATGAGGAAGATAGTTACCTTTATAGTAGACAAATTTGAGACACTACCTTAATCAAATGATTAAATTCAGTACAGAATAATGGGACAAGTTGACATGTATGCTGATGCGGCTGCTGCTAAGTTGCTTCAGTCACGTCTGACTGTGTGCAACCCCACAGATGGCAGCCCACCAGGCTCCCCTGTCCCTGGGATTCTCCAGGCAAGAATACTGGAATGGGTTGCCATTTCCTTCTCCAGTGCATGCATGCCTGCTAAGTCGCTTCAGTTGTTGTCCGACTCTGTGCGACCCTATGGACAGCAGCCCACCAGGCTCCTCCGCCCACAGGATTCTCTAGGCAAGAATACTGGAGTGCGTTGTCATTTCGTTCTCCAAGTTGACATGTATGCTGCTAAGTCACTTCAGTCGTGTCCGACTCTGTGTGACCCCATAGACGGCAGCCCAGCAGGCTCCCCCGTCTCTGGGATTCTCCAGGTAAGAACACTGGAGTGGGTTGCCATTTCCTTCTCCAATGCATGAAAGTGAAAAAGTGAAAGGAAGTCGCTCAGTCGTGTCTGACTCTTGGCGACCCCATGGACTGCAGCCTACCAGGCTCCTCTGTCCATGGGATTTTCCAGGCAAGAGTACTGGAGTGGGGTGCCATTGCCTTCTCCTGACATGTATATACATACACAAAATGTATGTGCACAAACACAGATACATAAAGCTTATATGGTAACATGGTAACAATTAGTGATACCAGATGAAGAGCTTTTGGCTGAAAACTGTTCTATTGTTATTCAATTTTCCATAGATTTTAAAGTTTTCAAAATAGAAAGTTGAAAACAAAAAGTGAGAGCATCCCTTTACAACTCCATTTAGCTAGCTCCCAACATCCTTTGGGCTTCCCCGGTGGCTCAGATGGTAAAGTAACTGCCTGAAATGCTGGAGACCTGAGTTCAATCCCCGGGTTGAGAAGATCCCCTGGGATAGACATGGACCAATGGACTGGTTCAAACTAGGAAAAGGAGCACGTCAAGGCTATATATACTGTCACCCTGCTTATTTAAATTCTATGCAGAGTACATCATGTAAAATGCCAGGCTGGATGAAGCACAAGATGGAATCAAGATTGCCGGGAGAAGTATCAACAACCTCAGATATGCAGATGATAGCACTCTAATGGCAGAAAGCAAAGAGGAACTAAAAAAGAACCTCTTGAAGGTGAAAGAGTAGAGTGAAAAACTTGGCTTAAAACTCAACATTCAAAAAATGAAGATCATGGCATCCAGCCCCATCACTTCATGGCAAATAGATGGGGGAAAAGTGTTAACAATGACAGATTTTATTTTCTGGGGCTCCAAAATCACTGTGGATGGTGACTGAAGCCATGCAATTAAAAGATGCTTGCTCCTTGGAATGCTGAAGCTGAAGCTCCAATATTTTGGCCACCTGGAAGAAGAATTTGGTGAAGAGCTGACTCACTGGAAGACACCCTGATGCTGGGGAAGATGACATCACGGACTCAGTGGACATGAGTTTGAGCAAATTCTAGGAGATAGTGAAGGACAGGGAAGCCTGGTGTGCTGTAGTTCCTGGAGTTACAAAGAGTCAGACATGACTTAGCGACTGAACAACAACATTCTTTAAAACCTGGCTTAAAAATCACCCTATGATAAAAATCTTACAATATGTGAGATGAGCTAATCATTTCTTCCTCTGTACTCATAAGTTTTACCATCCATTCATTCATTTGTTCAACAAATTACTGAACATCTATTATTTTATGTCCATATGTGCTTTTCATCGGAGAAGGCAATGGCACCCCACTCCAGTACTCTTGCCTGGAAAATCCATGGACAGAGGAGCCTGGTAGGCTACAGTCCATGGGGTCACTATGAGTCGGGAATGACTGAGCGACTTCACTTTCACTTTTCACTTTCATGCATTGGAGAAGGAAATGGCAACCTACTCCAGTGTTCTTGCCTGGAAAATTCCAGGGATGGGGGAGCCTGGTGGGCTGCTGTCTCTGGGGTCGCACAGAGTCGGACACGACTGAAGCGACTTAGCAGCAGCAGCAGCAGTGCTTTTCATTGAACCTCCACCACTAGTACCATCTGGCACTACCAAAATCACTAATGCTGACCTGCACAATTTGTATACTAAACTGGTTCTAGGGTTTATATGAGGTAAAGACCAACAAGTTGTACAAAGTAAAGCTCTAACACATAACTGTGAACATAAATCAAGCAGTTGAGACACATTCCTAATCTGTCTCCCAAATGTTTTCATTGTTTTATTTACTTTCAATTTTCAAGCAGCTCCCATATCCCTTAACTCCTGGAGAGTCAATATTTGTTTTTATATTCCTTTTCTGTTTACTTTAATGATAACATATGGATGATAGATTTAGAGCCTGCTTTAGACTTAGGAGAAATCATGTAACATAAGAGTAATAAAGTTGAACCACAAACCAGGATGTTCACAGTCAAACAAAGCCTCTAAGTGGTTCAGTTCAGTTCAATCGCTCAGTCGTGTCTGACTCTTTGTGACCCCATGAATCGCAGCACGCCAGGCCTCCCTGTCCATCACCAACTCCCGGAGTTAACTCAGACTCGCGTCCATCGAGTCAGTATTGCCATCCAGCCATCTCATCCTCTGTCGTCCCCTTCTCCTCCTGCCCCCAATCCCTCCCATCATCAGAGACTTTTCCAATGAGTCAACTCTTCGCATGAGGTGGCCAAAGTACTGGAGTTTCAGCTTTAGCATCATTCCTTCCAAAGAAATCCCAGGGTTGATCTCCTTCAGAATGGACTGGTTGGATCTCCTTGCAGTCCAAGGGATTCTCAAGAGCCCAAATGTAAATGGTTTGAAATTGCTTTAAAGAAGGAATACGAGCTGTGAACTCAAAGTCTTACACAGCAGGTCTCAGGCAATGGGCGTTAAATCATTTTGGATGACTTTGTAATTTACTATTCAATACTTTCAGTGATTCACCACAGACCACACTCACAAAACAGTAACCCAGTTGTAAATGTATCTGTTCAAACAAGGAACTCTTTTTCACACAGCTGTGGGGTCAACAGCTATAGTCAACTAAGTTAAAGGATTCCCTAGTAACCATTCAGAACGACACGGTTAGATGCTGGTAACACCACGTTTAAATCAGCTTTAAAAGTCCCACATTCTGAAATAACTTTACTAAGCCCTAGCATTCCACGTCTGCATTTTTCACTCTCACTCCTAGCTGAGCAGAACAACATACCTGATGGAGATGTCCAAGGAAAGCCTGGGCCTGGGCTGTTGAGATGGCTCCTCCAACGGGCACAGGCTGCTTCTGAAAGTCCAGACCATTGGTTTGTGTGCCTAGAAGGCAAGCAAAATAATATAATTATTGAAAACACAAAAACTGAAATAAGCAACAGACTTTTCTTAAACAGGTGCATTTATCAAGCACCTATTTTGTACAAGCATTTTTCTAAGTACCTCCAAGGAGGTAAAGAGATTCAAAAGGATGAAGAAATACAGTAAAATGATTTCTCTTCTAAAGATAGAACTGCAAGACATGTACATGAATGCAGATAAAGGTTAAGAAACAAAAATATGAATAATAAATCATAATCATAAAATCATGTTAGTTCAAAAAGTGAAAGCAGCACTTAGAGCAAGTGGGATCACAACAAGCATGAAACCTACGGTGGTCTGAAGAAGAGATTATCATCATGACACTGCTGTAAAGACTGGTAGAGACAGAGCTCTTATGGGAGCACCAAGGCTGTCTTCTAGTCTCTCCTTTCTTGACACATGGCTTGGACAGAAGAAATTAACAGGTGATTTTGCCAAGATTGAGATGAATTTACTCTTAAAATGCTTTGACAGTAAAAGCAATCATTTAGATAAACAAAATGATTTTATTAATGTATAGATTGCTGCATACACCTGTTAGCAGGGGCTCTGCTATCGCCATCATTTTCTAACTGTTAACGGCAGTCAGTGCCTTTAACTGCTTACATTGCATCTAATGTAGGAGTCGGACTAATGTATGGAAAGACACACCACCCCACTACCCAGAAATACTTTCTAAGAGATATACTACATTGTTTTCAAATTACTATGTCTAGATATTATTTAGAAATAACCAGAGCACTCTTTGTAGTGAATAAAATATAATGGACTATGGGAACCTGCAAGAATCATCGAGTCACATGAACACGGTAGTGAGCTTCCACTTTCTACCACTGGAACTTCTCAACGTCTCTTCCTCAGCCTCGTGTACGTTTACAGAGCAGACCAGTTAGAAAAGAACGAGCTAGAAACTTCAGGCAGTATTTCTAAAAGGGAGCTAACTTCTGCCATTATATGTCCTAGCTAACTTTGAGCAAACGCATCATTTTAATAGGATTAATTAGGCAGATCACATGACTCACAAGAACTATTTAAGGTTTGAGATAATTATTTAAAAAGCGAACATGTGTTTCACCTCCTTGAAAAACCTCATAGTGATTGTTCTCTTACGGTTTTTCCTAAAGTTTCTCATAGACAGGAAATACAGAGCTTCCTACATATATATAATTAATGAAACTAAGAGTACATGCTTGCATCAAGTACTGTGAGACACTAGTTGAAATAAAATTTACTTTAAATTCCATAAGCCACATACAGAAGTTTCACTATTTATTTAAAGTTGCACATTTTTGTCAATGGCTGCTGTCTCCATCTCGATGCAGGAAATCACTACTTATGTCAAGATTGTAAGACTGTGCACTATTAGAGAAACAAGCTCAAGATACATTGAAGTGAAGTCGCTCAGTTGTGTCCAACTCTTTGCGACCCCATGGACTGTAGCCTACCAGGCTTCTCTGTCCATGGGATTTTCCAGGCAAGAGTACTGGAGTGGATTGCCATTTCCTTCTCCAGGGGATATTCCCGACCCAGGGATCGAACCCGGGTCTCCCGCATTGTAGACAGATGCTTTACCCTCTGAGCCACCAGGGAAGCCTCAAGATACATTAAATAAATCAACAAGGCTAAAAGAAGATAAGATTTTGAAAAACAGAGATAAGCACTTAGAGATTAACACATCACCAGTTGAAGAAGTCTTTCAGAAACAAATATTTCACTCTCATGGAGACCATAAAAATTCCACACACTGGTTCCATTTTTGAGTTCTCATAAAAATAAGAACAACAAGCTTTTTGTAAATCACAAAGAAATATACAACACAAGTTTGACTGATTTCTGGTGTACAAAGCCTATTCCAGTGGCCTATACATAATGCTATTTAAGTACTCTGCTCTTCCTCTTGGGGGTAAGGAGGGGTGGCATAAAGTTATGGTATCCAAAGCATGGTAGGATCAAAACATTGAGATAACAACTCAGACAACCAGAGATCTAAGATGCAAAGGCACAGATTTTTTTTTTTTTTTTTTTAAGTGCTGAGGCTCCACTGGGATGTGAGAGGTAGAATAAAGTAGATACTGCATAGAAATCATTCTCGTAAAACATATTCTGAGCTAAAGAAAGGAGAAGGGAACAGATACACAGCCATACGCAGGCATATCCTAATCAGACTTCAGTATGAAGACAGCATGGAAAAACAGGGATCAGATCAGAGATCAGTCACTCAGTCATGTCTGACTCTTTGCAGCCCCATGAATCGCAGCATGCCAGGCCTCCCTGTCCATCACCAACTCCCGGAGTTCACCGAGACTCACGTCCATTGAGTCAGTGATGCCATCCAGCCATCTCATCCTCTGTTGTCCCCTTCTCCTCCTGCCCCCAATCCCTCCCAGCATCAGAGTCTTTTCCAAAACAGGGACGCTGGGAGCCAAAACCAAATGTGTGCCTGAGAAAATAGCAGCATTCAAAGGAGCAATCAGGGAAACTAAAAGGTTGGGGGAGCAGGCTGAATTACATATGCAGATTAACATACGATACAGCATAGAGTTAACCCAAGTGATCCTGAGGAATTTAGAAATGACAGAGGTCAGAGCTAAAGAACTTGTAAGGTTATCACTAGAACAGTATTACCGAGGTAAACTTCAAAGATCTTGTATACAGCACCTCCTTGTCCCACTGGTGAAGAAACAGAGATTAAGGAATCTTAAGTGAATTGCTCAAGATGTCTGAGCTAGTTGGTGGAAGGGCTAAGACAAGGAATGGGTTCCTGATTCTGCATAAACTCACTCATAGAGAAAGGATAGCTGAAATTAGTAAAGTAAAAAGTCTATTAATTAAGAATGGATATACGTATAGATCTTCCTTAATTAATGATGGGGTTGCTGCTGCTGCTGTTAAGTCACTTCAGTCGTGTCCGACTCTGTGCGACCCCACAGATGGCAGCCCACCAGGCTCCCCCATCCCTGGGATTCTCCAGGCAAGAATACTGGAGTGGGTTGCCATTTCCTTCTCCAATGCATGAAAGTGAAAACTGAAAGTGAAGTCGCTCATTCATATCTGACTCTTCGCGACCCCATGGACTGCAGCCCACCAGGCTCCTCCGTCCATGGGATTTTCCAGGCAAGAGTACTGGAATGGGGTACCATCACCTTCTCTGAATGATGGGGTTCTGTTCTGATAAAACCCTTCCTAAACTGAAAATATCCTAAGCCGAAAATGCATTTAATACACCTAACCTACAGAATGTCATAGCTTGGCCTGACCTAGCTTAAATGTGCTCAGGACATTTTTATTAGCCTACAGTTGGGTAAAATCATCTAACACAAAGCTTGTTTTATAATAAAATATTGACATTCTCATGTAACTTAATGGAGAAGGAATATGGCAACCTCCTCCAGTGTTCTTGCCTGGAGAATCCCAGGGACAGAGGAGCCTGGTGGGCTGCTGCCTATGCGGTCGCACAGAATTGGACACGACTGAAGCAACTTAGCATGCATGCATGCATTGGAGAAGGAAATGGCAACCCACTGCAGTATTGCCTGGACAATCCCAGGGACAGAGAATTTTGGCCGGCTGCCATCTATGGGGTTGCACAGAGTCGGACACGACTGACGCAACTCAGCAGCAGCATGTAACTTAATAAATAATGTAATGAAAGTGAAAAACAGAATGGGTGCATAGTGCTGAATGGTTGTAAGTGTATCGGTTGTTTCCCCTCCTGCTGCTGCCCAGCACCCAAGACAGTATCTGTCACCAGCCTAGGAAAACATCAAAATTCAAGATTCAAAGTATGGTTTCTACAGAGTCCATACTGCTTTTGCACCACCATAGGCTGGGACTGCGTATAGAGAAAAGGTTGAAGATAAGAGGGGACCTAATTAGGATATGTAAAGACAAAGAATCAGAGGAAGCAGTTAAAAAGTAGGAAAAAGCTCCCTCAAGACTAACATCCTCAGGAGCCAGAGAAGAGAAAGCTGCAAGGATGGGGTACTATGATCAAATGGTACAGAAAATATAAGGACTAAGTACTGAGAAAGAAGAAAGAATGGATCAAGAATTAATGAAATGGGGAAAACACGTAACAGAAATATCAGCTTGGTTCTTTCAAAAGAATCATATAACTAACAAACTTCTGGCAAAATAAAATAAAAGGAGCAAATAATTTAAGGATAACCAAATAAGCAAAATAAAAAAATGTCACAGAAACTAAAAAGAAGATATTGTGAACTGATAAAATAAAACTTAAGAGACAGGTAACTCTCCAGAAACTTTATCAAGACTGACTCAAGAAAGAAAGAAAGAAAAAAAAAAGAGGCCCAAGAGTCCATAGCATTTGAAGAAATTGAATTAGTAGATAAAAATATTCCTGAAAAGAAAATGAAAAGTCTAGATTATATTATTCTGCTTGCTTTCAAAAATTCAAGGAAAAAAGAATTCCAATCCTATACAACATTATCAGAGTGTGGTTTTAAAAAAAAGGAAATACTTCATAACTCATTTTTATGAGGTCAGTATAACCTTGATACTAAAACTTGACAAAGTATGAAAAACAAAAGTCATATACATATGAAAATATCCTAAATAATAACAAAAATAATCCAGTATGATAAAATATTGTGACTAAGATGGATTTATTCCAGGAATGCAAGGTTGGTTTCGGGCTAAAAGAAATTCAAATAATGTAAGGGGGATGGAGAAAAACATTTAGACAAAATTCAATATCCACTTATGATAAAAATTCTAGGTGTAGGAAAAGAAAGAAGCTTCTCTAACTTGACAAAGAGTAACACTAAATGCACTCACTTTAAGATTAAGAACAAGATAAGGGTGCTAGCTATTGGAAGGCTTAGTCAGCAAAATAAGGAAAGAAAACAGTTGGGGTGAAAAAAACGAACCTCCTTCCTAGATAATTTGAGTATGGATATAGAATATCCTAAGGAATGTAACATATAAGATGTTTACAAAGACACCCAGATGGCAGAGCAGAAGGATGTGCGCTCATCTTCGCATGTGGGAACTCAAAATTGCAACTTGCTGTGGAACAACCATTGACAGGAGAATGTGGGATCTCACCAAAAAAAGATATCCCACGTCAAAGGGCAAAGGAGAAGCCCCAACAAGACAGGAAGAGGGGCGAAATCACAGTTAGAATCAAACCCCATAACCACCAGAGATGCCTGGAGGGCTCAAAGAAAACCTTGTGCGCAACAGGAGAGCCCACAGACACTGAGGCAGACCTGCCTCTGGGTGCTTGAGTGTCTCCTGCGGAGGCACCGGTCAGCAGTGGCCTGCCGCAGGGGCAGGGGCTCTGCTTGTGGCAGACCTGGGTCACACAGTGTGTGGCACAAGCCGTTTCAGAAGAGGTCGCCATGAACCCCGCCATAGAGCCGCCAAGCAGACGACTGACAAACTGCAGAACAATTATGCCAAAGAAATCCTCGCACTGATAAGAAAGTTCTAGGACCCGCAATAGACTTCCCAACCTGGGGATCGGGCAAAGGGACTGAGAACCCCCAGGCAATATGACTTTGGAGGCCAGTGGGATTTGATTACAGAACTTACACAGGACTGGGGAAATAGACACTTGGAGGGGACAAACAAAACCTTGTGTGCACCAGGATCCAGGAGAAAGGAGTAGTGACCCTGCAAGAGACTGACCCAGACTTGCCTGTGAGGGTCCAGGAGTCTCTGGCGGAGGTGTGGGTGCACACTGGCCTGCTGCAGGGTCAGGGGCACTGAATACAACAGTGCCTGTACGAGACCTTTTGAAGGAGGTCGCCATTATCTTCATCAACCCCACCATAATTTGGTCTCAGGTCAAATAACAGGGAGGAAACACAGCCCTGCCCATCAACAGAAAATTAAAGATTTACTGAGCACGGCCCCGCCTGTCTAGTACAGTTCCCCCCACAGTCAGCCTCTCCCAACAGGAGGCTTCTATAAGCCTTTTATCCTTTATCCATCAGAGGACAAACAGAATGAAAACCACAATCACAGAAAAGTAATCAAATTGATCACATGGACCACAGGCTTGTCTAACTTAATGAAACTATGAGCCATGCCTTGTAAGATCACCCAAGATGGACTGAAGACAGACGGGTCATGGTGGACAGTTCTGACAAAATGTGGTCCACTGGAGAAGGGAATGGCAAACCAGTACTCTAACCTTGAGAACCCCATGAACAGTATGAAAAAGCAAACAGTTAAGACACTGAAACATGAACTCCCCAGGTCAGTAGGTGCCCAATATGCTACTGGAGATCAGTGGAGAAATAACTGCAGAAAGAGTGAAGAAACGGAGCCAAAGGGAAAACAACTTCAAGTTGTGTTGTGACTGGTGATGGAAGTCAAGTCCAATGCTGTAAAGAGCAATACTGCATAGGAACCTGGAATGTTAGGTCCAAGAATCAAGGTAAATTGGAAGTGGTCAAACAGGAGATGGCAAGAGGGACCATCAACATTTTAGGAATCAGTGAACCAAAATGGACAGGAATGGGCGAATTTAATTCAGATGGCCATTTTATCCACTACTGTGGGCATTCTGAAACTCTTAGAAGAAATGGAGCAGCCCTCATAGTCAACAAGAGTCTGAAATGCAGTACTTGGGTGCAGTCTCAAAAATGACACAATGATCTCTGTTCGTTTCCAAGGCAAACCATTCAACATCACCGTAATCCAAGTCTATGCCCCAACCAGTAATGCTGAAGACGCTGAAGTTAAACGTTTCTGTGAAGACCTACAAGAACTTCTAGAACTAACACCAAAAAAAGATGTCCTTTGCACCATAGGGTACTGGGATGCAAAAGTACGAAGACAAGAGATACCTGGAGTAACAGGAAAATTTGGCCTTGGAGTACAAAATAAAGCAGGACAAAGGCTAACAGTTTTGCCAAGAGAATGCACTGGTCATAGCAAACATACTCTACAAACAACACAAAAGAAGACTCTACATACAGACATCACCAGCTGGTTAATACCAAAATCAGATGAATTAGATTTTTGCAGCCAAAGATGGAGAAGCTCTATACAGTCAGCAAAAACAAGACCAGGACCTGACTGTGGCTCAGATCATGAACTCCTTATTGCCAAATTCAGACTTAAATTGAAGTAAGTGGGGAAAACCATCAGATCATTCAGGTATGACCTAAATCAAATCCCTTACAGTGAAAGTGTACAAAAAGATTCAGTGGAAGTGACAAAAAGATTCAAGGGATTAGATCTGATAGACAGAGTGCCTGAAGAACTATGGACAGAGATTCATAACATTGTACAAGAGGCAGGGATCAACACCATCCTCAAGAAAGAGAAATGCAAAAAGGCAAAATGGTTGTCTGAGGAGGCCTTACAAATACCTATGAAAAGAAGAGAAGGAAAAGGAAAAGGAGAAAAGGAAAGATATACCTAACTGAATGTAGAGTTCCAAAGAATAGCAAGGAGAGATAAGAAAGCCTTCCTCAGTGATCAATGCAAGAAATGGAGGAAAACAAGAGAATGGGAAAGAATAGAGATCTCTGCAAGAAAATTAAGAGATACCAAGGGAACATTTCCTGCAAAGATGGGCACAATTAAGGACAGAACCGATATGGACATAAAAGAAGCAGAAGATATTAAGAAGAGGCAACAAAAGTACACAGAAGAACTATACAAAAAAGATCTTTGTGACCCAGATAACCACAATGGTGTGATCACTCACCTAGAACCAGACATCCTAGAATGCGAAGTCAAGTCGGCCTTAGGAAGCATCACTATGAACAAAGCTAGTGGAGGTGATGGAATTTCAGTTGAGCTATTTTAAATCCTAAAAGATGATGCTGTAAAAGTGTTGCACTTGATATGACAGCAGATTTGGAAAACACAGCAGTGGCCACAGGACTGGAAAATGTCAGTTTTCATTCCAATCCCAAGGGCACTGCCAAAGGGCATTGCCAAAGAAGGGCAATGACAAAGAATGTTCAAACTACCACACAGTTGCACTCATCTCACATGCCAGCAAAGTAATGCTGAAAATTCTCCAAGCCAGGTTTCTACAGTATGTGAACTGTGAACTTCTAGATGTTCAAGCTAGATTTAGAAAAGGTAGAGGAATCAGAAATCAAATTGCCAACATCTGCTGGATTATTGCTTTATTGACTATGCCAAAGCCATTGACTCTGTGGATCACAACAAACTGTGGAAAATTCTTCAAGAGATGGGAACACCAGACCACCTTACCTGCCTCCTGAAAAATCTGTATGCATGTAAAGAAGCAACAGTTAGAATGGGACATGGAACAAAAGAATGGTTCCAAATTGGGAAAGGAGTATGTCAAGGCTGCATTTTGTCACCCTGGTTATTTAACTTATATGCAGACTACATCATGTGAAATACAGGGCTGGATGAAACACAAGCTGGAATAAAGATTGCTGGGAGAAGTATCAGTAAACTCAGATATGCAGATAACACCACCTTATGGCAGAAAGTGAAGAAGAACCTCTTGATAAAGAGCCTTTCATAAAGAGCCTCTTGATGAAAGTGAAAGAGAGAAGTGAAGAAGCTGGCTTAAAACTCAACCTTCAGAAAACTAAGATCATGGCATTAGGTTCTATCACTTCACGGCAAATAGATGGGGAAACAATGGAAACAGTGACAGACTTTATTTTCTTGGGCTCCAAAATCACTACAAACGGTGACTGCAGCCATGAAATTAAAAGACGCTTATTCCTTGGAAGAAAAAGTATGACCAACCTAGCTGCTGCTGCTGCTGCTAAGTCACTTCAATTGTGACTGACTCTGTGAGACTCCATAGACGGCAGCCCACCAGGCTCCTCCATCCCTAGGATTCTCCAGGCAAGAACACTGGAGTAGGTTGCCATTTCCTTCTCCAATGCATGAAAGTGAAAAGTGGAAGTGAAGTTGCTCAGTCGTATCCTACTCTTTGCAACCCCATGGACTGTGGCCTATCAGGGCTTCTCTGTCCATGGGATGTTCCAGGCAAGAGTACTGGAGTAGGTTTCCATTTCCTTCTCCAACCTAGACAGCATATTAAAAAGCAGAGACATGCCAACAAGGTCCATCTGGTCAAAGTTACAGTTTATCTGGTAGTCATGTATGAATGTGAGAATTGTACCATAAATAAAGCTGACTGCCAAAGAATTGATGCTTTTGAACTGTGGTGTTGGAGAGTCCCTTGGACTGCAAGGAGATCCAACCAGTCAATCTTAAAGGAAATCAGCTCTGAATATTCATTGGAAGGACTGATGCTGCAGCTGAAACTTGGGCCACCTGATGTGAAGAACTGACTCACTGGAAAAGACCCTGATGCTGGGAAAGATTGAAGGCAGGAGGAGAAGGGGACGACAGAGGATGAGATAGTTGGATGGCATCACCAACTCGATGGGCATGAGTTTGAGCAAGCTCCAGGAGTTGGTGATGGACAGGGAAGCCTGGCGTGCTGCAGTCCATGGGGTCGCAAAGAGTTGGACAGGACTGAGCGACTGAACTGAAGTGAATAATCAGAATAAGAGAATTTAATAAGATGCAGCACACAAAATCTGTTAAAAATTGCCTTTGTTATACACAAATGACCTGGGCTTCCTTGGTAAGTCAGCTGATAAAGAATCCATCTGTAACGCAGGACATTCCCATTTGATTTCTGGGTCGTGAAGATCCTCTGAATGGATAGGCTACTCATTCCAGTATTCTTGGACTTCCCTGGTAGCTCAGATGGTAAAGAATCCACCTGCAGTGCGGAAGATCTGGGTTCAATCCCTGGGTTGGGAAGATCCCCCGGAGGAGGGCACAGCCACCCACTCCAGTATTCTTGCCTGGAGAATCCTCATGGACAGAGAAGACTGCTGGGATACAGTCCCTGGGTTCACGTAGAGTCAGACACAACTGAGCGACTAACCACATACATACATACTACTTTAAAATTACAAGCATGATTCATCAAAAGACTATGTATGATTAATGAAAAGAAGAAAATAATTACAATACATATAAATAAGAAAGGATGAGTATTTAGAACACACAAAAAACTCCCATGAATCAACTTTAAAAGCCCAAGAGAAAAATTAGATTGGCAAAACAAACGAATTAAGAATTTCACAAAAGAGGAAACATAATGGCCCACAAACACAAGAAAGGATATTTGACTTCCTTGGAAACTAGGGAAATACACTAAAGGGTCCAAAGAGAGAGCATTTTACACCCACTAGATTGGCTAAAATTACAAAGTTGGTTAATAGGAAGTTTTGGCAAGACTAAAATTCTCGTCTGTTGTTGGTAGCAGTATTATTCAGTACTACCACTTCAGCTATGGCCAGAGTACTGAGAAACAACGTAACAAGTTCAGCAGTTATGTATCAAGAGATTACAAAATTATAGCAGTCATGTTTGTAATAGCAAAAGCCTAAAAATAATGGAAACGTCTATCAATAATAGAATGGATAGAAAAATTGTGATGCATCCATATACTGGGATTACACATCTAGTGAAAGTGAATTAGAGATATATGTACAAACCTGGATGAATCCCCAAAACAAAATGTTCAGCCAGACAAAGAAGATATATATATATATATATATATATATATATATATATATATGAAAAAAAAATATATATGAAAAGGAGAGAAGCGAAAAGCAAAGGAGAAAAGGAAAGATATAAACATCTGAATGCAGAGTTCCAAAGAATAGCAAGAAGAGATAAGAAAGCCTTCTTCAGCGATCAACGCAAAGAAATAGAGGAAAACAACAGAATGGGAAAGACTAGAGATCTCTTCAAGAAAATCAGAGATACCAAAGGAACATTTCATGCAAAAATGGGCTCGATAAAGGACAGAAATGGTATGGACCTAACAGAAGCAGAAGATATTAAGAGATGGCAAGAATACACAGAAGAACTGTACAAAAAAGATCTTCACAACCCAGATAATCATGATGGTGTGATCACTGACCTAGAGCCAGACATCCTGGAATGTGAAGTCAAGTGGGCCTTAGAATGCATCACTACGAACAAAGCTAGTGGAGGTGATGGAATTCCAGTTGAGCTATTCCAAATCCTGAAAGATGATGCTGTGAAAGTGCTGCACTCAATATGCCAGCAAATTTGGAAAACTCAGCAGTGGCCACAGGACTGGAAAAGGTCAGTTTTCATTCCAATCCCAAAGAAAGGCAATGCCAAAGAATGCTCAAACTACCGCACAATTGTACTCATCTTATACTTTAGTAAAGTAATGCTCAAAATTCTCCAAGCCAGGCTTCAGCAATATGTGAACCGTGAACTTCCAAATGTTCAAGCTGGTTTTAGAAAAGGCAGAGGAACCAGAGATCAAATTGCCAACATCCACTGGATCATAGAAAAAGCAAGAGAGTTCCAGAAAAACATCTATTTCTGCTTTATTGACTAGCCAAAGCCTTTGACTGTATGGATCACAATAAACTGTGGGAAATTCTGAAAAAGATGGGAATACCAGACCACCTGATCTGCCTCTTGAGAAATGTGTATGCAGGTCAGGAAGCAACAGTTAGAACTGGACATGGAACAACAGACTGGTTCCAAATAGGAAAAGGAGTACGTCAAGGCTGTATATTGTCACCCTGCTTATTTAACGTATATGCAGAGTACATCATGAAAAACGCTGGACTGGAAGAAGCACAAGCTGGAATCAAGATTGCTGGGAGAAATATCAATAACCTCAGATATGCAGATGACACCACCCTTATGGCAGAAAGTGAAGAGGAACTCAAAAGCCTCTTGATGAAAGTGAAAGTGGAGAGTGAAAAAGTTGGCTTAAAGCTCAACATTCAGAAAACGAAGATCATGGCATCCAGTCCCATCACTTCATGGGAAATAGATGGGGAAACAGCGCCAGACTTTATTTTTCTGGGCTCCAAAATCACTGCAGATGGTGACTGCAGCCATGGAATTAAAAGACGCTTACTCCTTAGAAGGAAAGTTATGACCAACCTAGATAGCATATTCAAAAGCAGAGACATTACTTTGCCAACAAAGGTTCGTCTAGTCAAGGCTATGGTTTTTCCTGTGGTCATGTATGGATGTGAGAGTTGGACCATGAAGAAGGCTGAGCGCCGAAAAATTGATGCTTTTGAACTGTGGTGTTGGAGAAGACTCTTGAGAGTCCCTTGGACTGCAAGGAGATCCGACGAGTCCATTCTGAAGGAGATCAGCCCTGGGATTTCTTTGGAAGGAATGATGCTAAAGCTGAAACTCCAGTACTTTGGCCACCTCATGCAAAGAGTTGACTCATTGGAAAAGACTCTGATGCTGGGAGGGACTGGGGGCAGGAGGAGAAGGGGACGACAGAGGATGAGATGGCTGGATGGCATCACTGACTCGATGGACGTGAGTCTCAGTGAACTTTGGGAGTTGGTGATGGACAGGGAGGCCTGGTGTGCTGCGATTCATGGGGTCGCAAAGAGTCGGACACGACTGAGCAACTGATCTGATCTGATCTTATCTGATATATATATAGTATGATTCAACTAATACCTAGCTGGAAAAATATGCAAAGAAAAGCATGTGACCGTTAACACTAAATTCAGGTTGATGGTTACCTCTTTGGTAGAAGCACATGATCAGAATGGATCTACAGTGGCCTTCTGGAACATGATAACTGTTTTGTGACCAGAGTGGTAGACACATGAGTGCTTAAAGCACACATATGTGTTTACATACAGGTTTTTACAATTACCACTTTAATATTAAAATAGTAAAAGAAAAACATCAACAATGACCAGAGTTGCAGTAAACTTTTGGGGATACATCCAGACAGCAAGAGGCAAAGAAAAAAGCAGCTGCATTAGAGGTGAATCCAAGGACACTAGTTTCAGTGAAGACCCAGCTGAAAGTTAGGTGAAATTTACATGGAGTTTAAGAATTTTTGGCTTCCCCAGTGGCTCAGCTTGTAAAGAATCCGCCTGCAATGCGGGAGACCTGGGTTTGATCCCTGGGTTCGATCCCTGGGTTCGGAAGATCCCCCAACATCCCCATTCCAGTGTTCTGGCCTGGAGAATTTCAAGACTGTATGGGGTTGCAAAGAGTCAGACATGACTGAGCGACTTTCACTAAAAATTGGCAAGTTGTCATCTCCCAGGAAGTTGTTTCTTCACAGGTAGTAGTCAAGGACCAAACAGGCAAAGGTCTCCTGTCCTGATGAGTAGTTCACACTTCTGAGATTTGCACAGGTTTCATGCTTTTCAATGCCTCTCAGTGTCCAGACCATGTGCTACCTTCCTTTATGTTTCCAACCTTCCAAACACAAAAGCAATAATTTATCAGTTCAGTGCAGTCGCTCAGTCGTGTCCAACTCTTTGTGACCCCATGAATCGCAGCACGCCAGGCCTCCCTGTCCAGCACCAACTCCCGGAGTTTACTCAGACTCACGTCCATCGAGTCAGTGATGCCATCCAGCCATCTCATCCTTTGTCGTCCCCTTCTCCTCCTGCTCCCAATCCCTCCCAGCATCAGAGTCTTTTCCAATGAGTCAACTCTTCGCATGAGGTGGCCAAAGTACTGGAGTTTCAGCTTTAGCATCATTCCTTTCAAAGAAATCCCAGGGCTGATCTCCTTCAGAATGGACTTGTCGGATCTCCTTGCAGTCCAAGGGACTCTCAAGAGTCTTCTCCAACACCACAGTTCAAAAGCATCAATTTTTCGGCACTCAGCCTTCTTCACGGTCCAACTCTCACATCCATACATGACCACTGGAGAAACTGTAGTCTTATACCTTCTATTACTCCAATGTGATTTGTCTCTTAAAAAATATTGACTTCTGCTTTTTAAAATTCTGTCCAGGAATGCCTTTATTTTATTATTTTTTGGTAGAGGGAAGACAGTCTTTTCATTATCCCAATCCTATTGTCATTTCTCCATGAATGAGAATAGATATCTATGTCCTTTTTTTGTTGTTTTAGTCGCTAAGTCATGTCCGACTCTTTTGTGACCCCATGGACTGTAGCCTGCAAGGCTCTTTTGTCTGTGGGATTCTCCAGGCAAAAATACTGGAGTGGGTTGCTGGGCCTTCCTCCAGGGGATCTTCCTGATCCAGGGAGGGAACCCACGTCTCCCATGTCTCCGGCACTGGCAGGCAGGTTCTGTACTGCTAGTACCACCTGGGAAGCCCCCTGTTATGTACAGTAGTTTGTACATATGAATCCCACACATAGTGAATCCATAATGATTAAAGCAACTTAAAAATATACGTACCTTTCTTTTATTTTTACTTTTAAATTAATTGTATTGAAGTATAGTTGATTTACAATGTTGTGTTAGTTTCTGCTGTACAGAAAAGTCAATCAGTTATGCATACACATATACGTCCACTCATATTTAGATTCTATTCCCATACGGGTCATTAAAGAGCACAACCGAGCTGTTAAGTAAAGACACTTAATCCTTATTTAAGAGATAATATTAATATTTTCCAAACAGGTCAACCCTTTGAGGCCTCAAAATTAAAACTTACAATCTAATTATCTCTTCAGAATCTAGTTATATCTAAAGGAAACCATGATACTTAAAAACAAATTTTATTTTTTCTAATCTCAGTGACCTCAGATTTTTTTTCTAAATGCATAGGTTTGAGAGGTAGTAAATAAATAAGAAAAACTGCCACTGCCCTCAAGCCAAGCATGGCAGACTACGTTATTTGTGGTAAGAAAGGTACAAAGTGCTTTGAGAGTTCTAGTGTGGCAGAGAGGGAGAGAGGAGATTTTAAATAGGGTCTAGGATTAGAGTGAGGGCTGAGCCACCAAGGAGAGCAAAGCAAAAATCAAATGGTTCATATGTAAAAATACTTTATTATTACAACCCATTATTCGTATCTTAAGTCATTCTAACTGTAATACAGAGGAAGATGCCCAAAGACACTGTCAGAAAAAAAAAAGTAAAGATTTGGATTCTAACACTATTTCCTGACAAAAATGAATACAGAGAGGTTACTTTAAATGTATATTATTCAACCCATTAGCAGGCTCTAAGACTCTTGAGAGTCCCTTGGACTGCAAGGAGATCCAACCAGTCCATTCTGAAGGAGATCAGCCCTGATCTCCTTTCTTTGGAGGGAATGATGCTGAAGCTGAAACTCCAGTACTTTGGCCACCTCATGCGAAGAGTTGACTCATTGGAAAAGACTCTGATGATGGGAGGGATTGGGGGCAGGAGGAGAAGGGGACAACAGAGGATGAGATGGCTGGATGGCATCACTGACTCGATGGACGTGAGTCTGAGTGAACTCTGGGAGTTGGTGATGGACATGGAGGCCTGGCGTGCTGTGATTCATGGGGTCGCAAAGAGTTGGACACGACTGACCGACTGAACTGAACTGAACAGGAGGGAAAAAAAAGGAAAACAACAAGTGTAACAAGGATGTGGAGAAAATGGGATCCTTGGCCCTCATTATGGAAATGGAAAATGATTGAGCTGCTGTGGAAGAGTTTAGTGGGTCTTCAAAAAGGTTAACTACATGATCCATCAATTCCACTGTAGGTATATACCCCAAAGAACTGAAAACAGATACTCAAATCCTTGCACATGAATGTCCATAGCAGCACTGTTCACAACAACTAAAAAGCAGAAACAACCCAAATGTCCACTAACAGATAACTGGAAAAACAAACTGTGGTATAGTCACACATGGAATATTATTTGGGCACAAAAAGAATGAAGTACTGCTACAACCTAGATGAACCTCAAAAACATCATGCTAAGTGAAGAAGTCAGACAGACATACTGTATGATTCCATTTAAATGAAATCTCCAGAAGGGTTCAGCCAACACAGACAGATCACAGACTGATGACTGCCAGGAGCTGGGGGGAGGGGAAAAGTAGAGTATCCTTTTAATGGCTTCCTTTTGGAATAATGTTAGAACTAGATAAAAGCGGTAGCTGCAACAACACTGCGAATGTACTAAATGTCACAGAATTGCTTGCTTTTAATGCTTAATTTTATGTTATATGCACTTCACCTCAATTAAACAGAATCAAAAATGAATTCTCAGCTGTAGAGCAAAACAGACAGTAGAAATCTTACCGCCCTATGAGCTTCCCTGGCTAGAGCAGCCAATCTCACCTCTCTAATCAGCCACTTGACATTCTGCTACAAGGCAAGTAACAAGAGACTCAGCCTCTAGTGGAACTATGTATGTACAAAAATAAACAAACATTTTTTGAATGAGAAATTCTGGAACATGGGGTTCGTGAAAGTAATTTTTCATCACTAAGCAGATATATTCTGGATGATATGTACTATATTTTAATCTGTAATTAGCAGCCACATTATATACTACTACTTCAGTTAAACCTATACAATAAGGAAAAGTTTTTTTTTTTTTCCTTCAGATTCTTAATTTAAGGCAGTAAATTTAATTTCAGTAAATTTAAGGCAATCAAAATTATGGTTAAATTTCAGATGTCCTACAAGAAATAATGATAATATCTGTGCCTGTCACTACATTCCCTTGATAAGCAGCACAAATTCCAAATGAACGTCACAAAAAGTCAGGCAACTGTGGGGCATATCTAATAGAAAAAACAGCCAAAAGATCTTCATGAAAACTTGGCTTCTACTAGTGTGTGTGTCTATGTGAGTGAATAGGTGGTTTCTTCCAAGTGTGTCACCATAAAATAGGAGGAACCTGGGATAATGGAAACCCAGAAAGAGCATCACTTATGGCTATAAAAACGTTCTATGTTACTACAAAGCAAGATGCATCATCAGAACTGAGGCTATAGTTTATCCACGGAATGGATGACTATAACACCTCTGCTAAAAATTTGAAATACGACTGATTACATTCTTTGCAGCCAAAGATGGAGAAGCTCTATACAGTCAACAAAAACAAGACTGGAAACTGACTGTGGCTCAGGTCATGGACTCCTTATTGCCAAATTCAGACTTAAATTGAAGAAAGTGAGGAAAACCACTAGACCATTCAGGTATGACCTAAATCAAATTCCTTACAGTTACACAGTGGAAGTGAGAAATAGATTTAAGGGACTAGATCTGATAGACAGAGTGCCGGATGAACTATGGTCGGAGGTTTGTGACATTGTACAGGAGACAGGGATCAAGAACATCCCAAGGAAAAAGAAATGCAAAAAAGCAAAATGGCTGTCTGAGGAGGCCTTACAAATAGCTGTGAAAAGAAGAGAAGTCAAAACCAAAGGAGAAAAGGAAAGATATACCCATTTGAATGCACAGTTCCAAAGAATAGCAAGGAGAGATAAGAAAGCCTTCCTCTGTGATCAATGCAAGAAATAGAGGGAAACAATAGAATGGGAAAGACTAGAGATCTCTTCTAGAAAGTTAGAGATACCAAGGGAACATTTCCTGCAAAGATGGGCACAATTAAGTACAGAAATGATATGGACCTAACAGAAGCAGAAGATATTAAGAAGAGGTGGCAAGAATACACAGAAGAACTATACAGAAAAGATCTTCACGACCCAGATAATCACGATGGTGTGATCACCCACCTAGAGCCAGACATCCTGGAATGTGAAGTCAAGTGGGCCTAAGGAAGCATCACTATGAACAAAGCTAGTGGAGGTGATGGAATTCCAGTTGAGCTATTTCAAATCGTAAAAGATGATGCTGTGAAAGTGCTGCACTCAATATGCCAGCAAATTTGGAAAACACAGCAGTGGCCACAGGACTGGAAAAGGTCTGTTTTCATTTCAATCCCAAAGAACGGCAATGCCAAAGAATGCTCAAACTACCGCACAATTGCACTCATCTCACACGCTAGTAAAGTAATGTTCAGAATTCTCCAAGCCAGGCTTCAACAATACATGAGGCGAAAACTTTCAGATGTTCAAGCTGGTTTCAGAAAAGGCAGAGGAACCAGAGATCAAATTGCCAACATCCGCTGGATCATGGAAAAAGCAAGAGAGTTCCAGAAAAACATCTATTTCTGCTTTATTGACTATGCCAAAGCCTTTGATTGTGTGGATCACAATAAACTATGGAAAATTCTGAAAGAGATGGGAATACCAGACCACCTGACCGGCCTCTTGAGAAACCTGTATGCAGGTCAGGAAGCAACAGTTAAAACTGGACATGGAACAACAGACTGGTTCCAAATAGGAAAAGAAGTACGTCAAGGCTGTATATTGTTACCCTGCTTATTTAACTTATATGCAGAGTACATCATGAGAAACACTGGGCTGGAAGAAACACAAGCTGTAATCAAGATTGCCGGAGAAATATCAATAACCTCAGATATGCAGATGACACCACCCTCGTAGCAGAAAGTGAAGAAGAACTAAAAAGCCTCTTGATGAAAGTGAAAGAGGAGAGTAAAAAAGTTGGCTTAAAGCTCAACATTCAGAAAACGAAGATCACGGCATCGGGTCCCATCACTTCATGGGAAATAGATGGGGAAACAGTGGAAACAGTGTCAGACTTTATTTTTTGGGGCTCCAAAATCACTGCAGATGGTGACTGCAGCCATGAAATTAAAAGACGCTTACTCCTTGGAAGGAAAGTTATGACCAACCTAGATAGCATATTGAAAAGCAGAGACATTACTTTGCCAACAAAGGTCCGTCTAGTCAAGGCTATGGTTTTTCCAGTGGTCATGTATGGATGTGAGAGTTGGACTGTAAAGAAAGCTGAGCGCTGAAGAATTGATGCTTTTGAACTGTGGTGTTGGAGAAGACTGTTGAGAGTCCCTTGGACTGCAAGGAGATCCAATCAGCCCATCCTAAAGGAGGTCAGTCCTGGGTGTTCATTGGAAGCACTGATGTTGAAGCTGAGACTCCAGTACTTTGGCCACCTCATGCGAAGAGTTGACTCATTGGAAAAGACTCTGGTGCTGGGAGGGATTGGGGGCAGGAGGAGAAGGGGACAACAGAGGATGAGATGGCTGGATGGCATCACTGACTCGATGGACGTGAGTCTCAGTGAACTCCGGGAGTTGGTGATGGACAGGGAGGCCTGGAGTGCTGCAATTCATGGGGTCACAAAGAATCGGACACAACTGAGCGACTGAACTGGAACTGGAACTGAAAGGAAATTTCTGTGATGATGGAAATGTTTCACTACCATAGTGGATAGTAGTCACTAATGACATATGGCTACTGAGCACAAGAAGGGCAGCTATCATGACTGAATTTTAAATTTAATTTAATTTAAACAGCGATGTGCACCCTGTGGCCACCCTACTACAGGGCAGGGCTTCTTTCTCTGTCCACCCTTTTCATGTTATAGAGCTTTGCCTGTGGTCCTCTTCTCAGCTTATCCATTCTCTTCCCATTAGTATCTCCCTGCTAAGTGCTTCCACACCTATATAAGCAGCCAATTTTTTTTCCCCCTCAACATATCTCTATCTTTAATTACTCACTTTTTCACCTGCAAGTACTGTAAGGCACCCAAATGCAACATCTGCAAAACTGAACGTATCGCTTCAGGCAGTCTGCTCCCAGCGCAGGCCACCCCACTCAGGTAACGGTGCTACGGCTATCGTGGTCCCGAGACAAACACAGGTATTTATTTTAGATTACTCGCTTTCCTTCCTCCCTTTTTTCTAAAAAATCACCTTCTCAATCTCCTCTCCACCTCTCACGAGTGCTCATTAAATCTGACCCCTGGCTTCTACTGCCACTGCTCTAAGCCAAAAATGCTATATAGTGGATCTAATTGAAAGAGCAATGGAGTCTAGTGTTTTGCTTCAAGCAAGATGTAAAATATAAGATAACTGGGAAATCTTTTATATTTGTTAGAAAAAAAGAACACAAAAAAGTGACATGATAGGAAACTAACCTGCCTTGTAAGGAAAAAGGGAGAAAATTACAATCTCATAATCTGTGTTTAAAGCAGCCTTTTAGAAACAAACACAATATATTAATATTCTAAATTCTATTTGTAATGAATAAAAATAAAGTGGATACTGCCTTTAAAAATCTTAATTTTTGTTACTGGGTTACACTTAATGAAAAGATCAATTCCTCATTCACTCTTTTAACAAAAGTGAAATTTTAATTCAAATGTCACTTAGTATCCTCATAGGCTCACTAATCATGCATGGTTCTCTGCTCCATATACCAAAACGACAGCAAAAACTCCCCACAGGCACCAAAGGGCAGGGCCAGGGAAAGTTTCTCCATATGCAATAATCAGAATCTCTTAGAAGCCATGTATTTTGACATCTGTCAAACCAAACACGAGATAGAGGAAAGCCATCTTTCCTATTAAGCGTTTGACTTTTTGCTTCTGGACCACCAAGAACAGAGTAATATATCCTCTACCATGCTCATGAGGCTCTAGAAGTGCTCCAGGCAGTTCAATGACCTCTGGGACTATTTAAAACACCCTATGAAGGAAGACCGAGAAAAATCAGTACCAGTGTTGGTATTTCCACTCTGACGCTTATAAAAGAACTTTGGCCAGTGCATAATGCAGTCCACACAGTAAAATACGTAATAAATTTAAAACAATAATAATAGCAATAAGAATACTAGTAATAATCCTACGATAAACATAAGTTCAAAAGGAAAATGGCCCTGTGGAGTCTAAAATGTGTACTTGTTCCACTATTTTTTCATTTTTTTTGTTGACAAATAATCTTTTCTTTTTCTTTTTTCTCTGCAGTTCTTACCTAGCTGGGCACTTCACCGCACGACTGTTGGTTGATGTCATGAAAGTCGCGTCAATCAACGCTGCAGCCCACAGACTGGGCGGTCTCCAGGATTTCCTTAATGGTTGCAGAGAATACTCTAGCTGTTAAAGACTGATGCCACATCTGTCAGGCAATGTTGACAAGCTCATCAAAAGTGTTATTTCCACTGTGCTTAATGTTTTTCTGCTTCTGTCTTTGTACTTGAGGGCTTTGATGATCAGGGCAGAAGCAGAAGGTATCACCTCAATCTGGGGCTGTCTGTTCTGAATGGTCGGTTTCTCTGTAATCCTCAGGCCCTTCCTATCAGTGGTTGCCTTGGTGATGTCACCACCAATCCTTTTTGGAGACAGAGCCAGAGCACCGATCTTGGGAGCCAGGGCATACGCTGCGCCTACTTCCCCACTGGTGCACCTCAGATACACAACTCTGATTTCGCTGGGGTCTAAGTTAGGTGGCATGGTGGGGTCAGCTGGCGTCAGATGAACCTGCATTGGGGACGACTGAAGAAAGGTGCGTCTTTGCCTCCTGCAAGCCGAGAGCTCCACTACGTTCTGATGAGAACTTTACGTGAGGCCTGTCCCTCAGTGAATTTCTGAGGCTTCTCCTAAAACTACTGGTAGTTCATCTGGAAATGTTTTCCCAAACTAGCACTGTTTCAAGACATCAAGATTCTTCAATTATTACAAAAATAGCAGATATATTCACTGGTGCCCTGGTCTTTCAACATCTTTTGTCCTCATTTCAAAGAAAATGATGCCTGATCATGACCTCTTAAGAATATAACTTTCTAATATCAACCATGGCACTAATAAGTCCCACAGAACAGATAAACATTTGTTGCTAAGAATTTCTGATAGTATTTTTGGAATGTCATTTCATAACTGTATTGATTAATAAATTTTGAATTAATAAATTTATTTGGCTTTTTCAGTTGCCAAAAAGATCTTGATATTATCCTGGAGAAAATCATCTGAATGAAAAAATCAAGTGAACATAATTCAGGTAAAAAGAAGATAGTTAAACTGACCACAAACTCAATCAGTCAACAGGTTAAAACCGAATCCTCCTAAAACTGAGTTTTTGTCTGGTTAAAAGATGAGTTGGTTGCTTTAAAATAGAACAACTTTTAATCTTTCAAAACAGTTAAATATTATCAGAAAAATAATATCTTATATTTTAAAAATTTAATCTGATGTCCTTTTTCTTTATTAATTATAAAAGTTACAAAAAGGCAACAATAAATTTTCAAAAATAATAAAAATAAGCCAATGTTAATGGAAGTGGCTGCACTAAAGTCTGCAGAACTCTAACGCTAATTCCGAGGAAGACTAAACGATAAGGGATTTAGAAAGCACGTGATGTGATGGGGAAACGCTAGAGAAATTAGAAACCTTCAGTGCAGACTTCTTCCTCCCATCTTAGCTTTCTTTCTTTCTCCATACTGAACATACACTGCCCATTACCATCACATTTAGATCCCACCCAGCTTCCAGGTCCAGTTGAAGTTCCACTTTCTTCAAAGCCTTCCCTGATCTTCCCAGCTAGAAATGATATCTCCCTACACTGAATTTCTATGGACTCTTGTAATACTTATGATTATTCTATTACATTTTCAAATATGTTCTCTATAAGAGAAATTTCTTGAGAACAAGTTAATATCTTATTCAATTTTAGTGATTCTACTGAGTACAGTATAGAGTCTTACACACAGGAGAGAAAACAAAAGGAACATGGTACAGAAGACAGGAGGATGTCTCTGTCACTTCACAGATATTTGTCTACTGATATGCATGACTCTTCTTGTCAAGGAACTAAACATCTAAGCCTCAGTCCCTGATCTACAGAAAGAAAAAATAATGCCTCATATGGTGGTTATAAGGATTAAATGAGGTAATCTACACAAGTGTTTAACATACTTAATGAACGTGATACTTAATGAATGACAATCACTATTACATTACTAGTAATACTTAAGAATGACAGCCACTGTTATATTACTTTATAATAAATTATCATATTTATAATACTTTATAATAAATCTATATACTTTATAATATATGTACTAATATAATAAATACTTTATAATAGATGAATTAAAAAAAAACCAAAACTATACAGTCCTGGAATTCTCCAGGCCAGAATACTGGAGTGGGTAGCCTATCCTTTCTCTAGTGGATCTTCCCAACCCAGGAATCCAAGTGGGGTCTCCTGCATTGCAGGCAGATTCTTTACCAACTGAGCTATGAGGGAAGTCCTTTATAATAAATCACTTTATAATAAATGTCAAACGATGAAAACTTAGACTAGGGCAATGACTTCTAGGAAAGCTTTCATTTTTAAAAAATGAGAAAAATCATTTTAATCTGTGTTATTGCTAAGGGCAGAATTCAAGAGTATAGACAACACAGTTATAAAACAGCAGAACAGGATGCATTAAAAACTGTTCCCTGTCAAAGGATGAGTCCAAGCTCAGGGTAGATGAACATTTGCCAGAAATACTGATGAAAAGAAATCTGCTCTCTGATTAAAAAGTGAGCAAGGCTTAACATTTGTCTAATAATTTTTACATTAAAGAAAATGCCTTGGTTTTTCTTACCGAAGTTTATAAAACGTTATACAACTTCTGGTCTCCAACTGTCATCTAAAATATAGTTAATCAGATTTAATTTAGGATAAAGTACTCTGGCAGGCACATTTTAATCCCAGAAGCTGTGAATAGTTACCTTACATGGTAAAAAAGATTTTGCAGACTGGATCAGGTCAAGGGTCTTTAGATGGGGGTGTTATGCTTGATTATCTGGGTGGACCCAGTGTAACCACAAAATGGTCTTTGTAAGAGACAGAGGAAGGCAGGAGAGTCAGAGAAAATGTGGTTAAGAGGAGCAGCAGTGAGAGAGAGAGGAAGACAGGCAGATGGACCTAAAGACACTTTACTTCTGGCTCTGAAGATGGAGGAAGAGGTCATAAACCAAGGAACACAGGTAGCCTATAGAAGCTATTAGAAGAGAGAAGGAAATAAATTCTCTCCACGGAGCTTCTGGAAGGAATGCAGCTTAGGACTTCTGACCTCCAAAGCCATAATAAAATCATGCTGCTTTACCCAGCAATTTCACAATTAGTTATATATTCCAAAGAACTACGTACACTGGTGCACAATTCACAATGGAAACAACCCCAGCATCCATAAACAGATGAATGGGTAAACAAAATGTGATGTAAACATACAACTATATACTGTACAACACAGAGGAACTTGAAAATATACTAAGTGAAATAAATCAGACACAAAAGAACATATTGCATAATTCCACTTAAGTAAAGTATCTAGAATAGGCAAATTCAGAGACAGAAAACAGATTGGAGGTTACCAAAGGCTTGGAGAAAGAAGTAGTTACTGTTTCCCCTAGGGGAAGCATCCTTTCCAGCATCCTGGTACAGAAAGCTGTGTTATAGGAAATATCATTACTACTCCCTCTTATCCAGATGGGTACTTTATTGAAATGATATTATTTGGAAAAATACAATCTTACATTTTCTTCACTTCTGATCTTGGACTTCTTGAGCTAGGCTATGGAAGGTCATATACTCCTGTTGGCTAGATTAAGCCATACATCTACTCTCTTTAATTTGACCTCAAGAAGCTTATTAATATTTTTTTAATCAATCCCTTAAAGGTAACTATGTCAAAATTCACTGCTGCTGCTGCTAAGTTGCTTCAGTCGTGTCCGACTCTGTGCGACCCCATAGACCGCAGCACACCAGGCTCCCCCGTCCCTGGGATTCTCCAGGCAGGAACACTGGAGTGGGTTGCCATTTCCTTCTCCAAAGCATGAAAGTGAAAAGTGAAAGGGAAGTCGCTCAGTTGTGTCCGACTCTTAGTGACCCCATGGACTGCAGCCCACCAGGCTCCTCCATCCATGGGATTCTCCAGGCAAGAGTACTGGAGCAGGGTGCCCTCAAATCTATCTCATTCAAAATCTTTGAGGCAGTATGAGATAATAAAAGGCTCAAGATCTTTGCAATCAAAAATTACTAAATAGTTCTGAATGTATTTCCCTTATCTGTAAAATAGGCATAATACTACTTACTTTTATTAATTATTATATAAAGTATATACAATAAAGCAGCTAGCCATGCACATATACTAAGAATTCAACCAACGGTAAATGCTGCCATTATTATTACTCTTATCCCTGTCTTCCTCTCAGATGAAAATGAAATTTTTTCATCCTCTCAGATGAAAAATGAGAAAAATGGAGAAATCTAATGTAAATTATTCCTCATTTTCCATCTCCCTTCCACCTCAATATTCCGTCACTGTGTGATTTTACCTTCTTCTCCTCAATATTAAAAGGGTGTATCTTTTTCTATTTTCAAAGTTAACCCGCTATTCTGTACTTCTGATCCTACCTCCTTCTCCTACCTCAGTTCTCTCAGTCGTTTTTCTTTAACTTCTTTCTCTCTGGTGGCTCATTCCACCTGGCCTATGAAATATCACCATGGCACTTTTCTATACCTCCTCTTGAATTACCATAATCTACCCTGAATCTGTCACCTGCACATCTGTCTCATCTCTAATGGGTTGCTAACTCTTCAAAGACTGAAGCGGTCTCATTTATTTGTACTAACATCTTTTAATAACACCAAGTATAATATTATTATTATACATACAGGATAGGCACATACTTAATAATAAATTAATAAACCTAAACAACAGATTTTCTGTGAACATGTAAGGGCTATTTGACAAAAGTACATTGTCAGACTTAGCTGCTCAACCTAAATACATCACTCTGGCTGGAGAAAGGCAAAGAAGTACCGTCTCAACATAATCTTAAATACTCTTATAATACATTCTTTTAAAATGTCACAAATCAAAAACTATTTTTTCCTGACATGTTTAAAATTGTAGTAATCTATACAAAAGTATTCTGAATCCAGAAAATGTGAAACTTCAGTTTTATTATAATGCTGAGTTCTTTTCCACTGAAAATTTTACTTGTTATTCACAAACTAACAAAATCCAAGAATCCACATATTCTTTACAATTAATCTCCAGGTTTGTTTGTTATATTTTTAAACAAAAATCAATTTATAAGCATGTAATTATTGGAATAAACTATAACTTTATTTTATTATTTTTTGTTTTTTGGCTGTGCCACACAGCATGTAGGATCTTAGTTCTGCAACCAGGGATTGAACCCACACCCCCTACAGTGGAAGCATGCAGTCTTAACCACTGGACACCAGTGAAGTACCAATAAACTGTAATTTTAAACTCAATGTATCAGACATGGTAATTTACTAAGCAAACTGGAACTCAAATGTATTTTTATGTTCCTGAGCTAACTACCTGACATCAGTGGGTGACGCTAACAACACAGTGACAGACATTCACCATTGAAAAAACAGACTTTCAAGGTTATCCTCAAGTGAATATATATGCTTCAGTCAACATACAGAAAGTGTGAGTCATCAAGCTTCAGAGTTAAGATCATCTCATGTTTGATCCAGCTTCTATTATTATTGCATTAGCACTAATTCTTGAGAAAAAAGAATACAAATTTCCCCTATTTTGTAAAATCAACCATTACTGCTGGTGATGGAAATAAAAAAAAGTCTAAGAAAGCACCACCCACAAAATCAGTTTTAGAGTCATTAAAAAGTAAAATATCTAAATTCATACTGCTCAGCTCTATGGTAGGAATGAGTCTACCAAGCACTCCATCCATCTTAAAACAGGGCAAGAAATTCATGAGACTGTTTCAGGAAATGTTTCAGCTAGAATTTATCTTACATACCTCTATAAATGGTTTTAGACCTGAAATATATACACAAAGTGTTGCTTAAATTTTCAGTTTTATTTTACTACAATCACAGGAGGAACCATATGCAGGGCATGAAACATATGTCTGGTATAAACCCTGACCCTGCCTTTATTTCCTGGCTGGCTTTATGCCTCAATTTCCTACCCCTTGAAATAATACCTAACTTGCAGGGCTCTCATAAGAACTCAAGTTAAACCGGGTAATGCATATAGTGCTTAAGATTTCTAAAAACATGTCATCAGCGTTTTATTAAATGTGGTACTCAATAAATGGTAGCTACTGAAACTTCTATTACAGTGATGGATTCCCAAGGAATCCCATACAGTGAACATTCGCAGTGTTATCCAATCATTCTGGGTCTGTTTCCCTTCTTTAAGAAATACACGACTCATCTTTGAATCTGTTCTTTCAGCATAGGTGTCCTGCTCATTCTCTTCTAGCATCTTAATGGTATCAACTGCCTTATTTCTCTCTGCAAACAAGTCCCACACCTAAGTGAGGTGGCCAAATACTGGCAGAGGGACTGCAGCTACAAAAAAAAAAAAAAAGCAAGATGGAACCCAAACAGGAGATACAAAGGAAACTGGTTGACACTTCAGACAGAGCAGAATGCTGCCCTTCCCTTCTCGGGATGTATTTACCACAGTCTATCTGGTTAGCCTCAGGGTAACTTGAGAAACATGTTAAATACAACAGGAAACCTCACTGCTCAGTTTCATATAAAGAAGCAGGTATGTTTTAAAGATTAAAAGATTAACAAGTATCTCCAGGTACAGAAAAATTTTAAATGAAAGAAATATAGGCAGGAAGCTCCTATACTGGTTCAACTCATCTACTTCACTGCTCAGTTTCATATAAAGAAGCAAGTATGTTTTAAAGATTAAAAGATTAACAAGTATCTCCTGGTATAGAAAAATTTTAAATGAAAGAAATATAGGCAGGAAGCTCCTATACTGGTTCAACTCATCTACTTCAAATTAAAAGGTGCTGTAGCTAGGAGGGGTGGAAAACAAAGACAGTTTCCAAGAGGGACTCTCATTTTTACTGTGTCCTATGTGTGGGTGTGTGCTAAGTTGCTTCAGTCGTGTCTGACTCTGTGAGCCTCTGGACCATAGCCCACCAGGCTTCTCTGTCCACGGGATTCTCCAGGGCAAAATGCTGGAGTGGGTTGTCATGCCCTCCTCCGGGGGATCTTCCTGATCCAGGAATTGAACCTGAGTCTCCTACACTGGCAGGCAGTGGGGTTCCCTGGTGGCTCAGACATTAAGGAGTCTGCCTGCAATGCGGGAGCCCCAGTTCAATCCCTGGGTCAGGAAGATCCCCTGGAGAAGGAAATGGCAACCCACTCCAGTACTCTTGCCTGGAAAATCCAATGGATGAAGAAGCCTGGCAGGCTACAGTCCATGGGGTTGTAAAGAGTTGGACATGACTGAGTGACTTCACGTCACTTCTTAACCACTAATGCCAACTGGGAAGTCCTACTATCTCCCATAGTTAGGCTTTTTTAAAAAAAATAGGCATTTTAAAAATGACAAGTCAAAGAGGCAACCCTCTGTGCAAGTAAAAAACCTAGTGAAACTATTACTTTCTGGGTATCCCTTCTTAAATGGTTGTATATTTATAATTTATGCCTTTACTAGAAACTGGGGAAGTCCCTGTACCATCTCTGGCAGATAAAGATACACAGTCAGATATCAGGAGTCAAGAGTATGGGCTGTGGAGACAATCTATCCTTTACAGTCTCACCTCCTCCCAAGGGGGGCGGGGGGTCTCAGTTTCCTCATTTTTATGATATTAATTATCTCCGGATAAAGGGTTTAATCAAGTATAAATTTTTTTCTAAAAAATTGTCAATTAAAAGGATATATTAAGAACAGATATGTTTTTATCTACTTATATTAAAATATTATTTCAATACAATTTATACTAAATGTGGATAAGATTTCCTATCTTGATTAATACCCATGACAGGAACAACTTTTTACTGAAAGGTTACTGTATAGCTGCCAAAATGTTTAATACATTTCCTGTAGTACTCACAATGACCTGTGAAATTTATTATCCCCATTTTATAGGTGAACAAATTAAGTCTCAAAAAGATTGGGAAACTGCCTAAAGTCACAAAGCTAGTAAGCTACTAATAATTCATACTCAGAACTAACTGACCCACAGGATTATTCTCTCAACTACTCTACAGTTTCTCTGAAAAAGATTAAACAATCTGCAGAAGTTACATAATCTTAAGTAAATACAGTCCCAGTTCCTGCAAATACTAACTTATATTTGACAACTCAATACTCACATTGGTTTTTATTCACCGCTTTTAGCCCTATTACATTTAAGTAAAAGGCTGGATCTGAGAACCATCTCTTACCTGTGTTGCTATCTCCACTCTCCATAGATGGTTTACCGGTTTCTGATGGATTGTTCATTCTTGAGTCTGAAATAAATTAGAGGAGATTTTTTAAAACTTGGGGATGTGGTTAGATAGGCAAAAATTGTGGCAAACAAAAAGGTTAAGAATACTGACTAACGTTACAGCCATAAAGTTCAAGGAGAGATGGTGTCAAAACTAAAACATTGCAAACTATAATAAAATTTCATCTGAAAGAAATTTAAGATTTCCTTAACTCTGAAATGATCCACAAATAAATCATCTTTTAAAGAAATATAAGATTCTTCCAACAGAGATAACAGAAATCTAACCTGAAAAATTATGAGAGTATAATATGAAAAAGAGGAAAATGATTTATAATATGAAGCATAAAGTATATTACAGAAACAAAATTGGGGTGGGAGGGGGAGAAGTATACCTCACAAAGTAAAATATGTTATTCCCAAATAGTTTCTTTTTTCATAAGTAAAGATATTCATTAATTATAACCTAATAAGCTACTGGTAATCTTGATAACAGACTGGACAATAACTCAACAGAATAAAAAGAAAACATGTCTAAGAAAAATAACTCCATATTTACTCTCCATGCCCCCCAAAACAAACTAAACATGCATCAAAGTGAAAATATACCAAATTCACACAATTATACAAGAAGCGGACTACAAGGCATAACAGCTACAGCTAATAATTACAAAATTAAGTCACAGTCATACTCACTTAAAAATGATACTGCTTTGATATCCTAAATGGACACTTTCACAGTAATAAGTTTTCATCAAGCAATATTAATTATCTTAGAAGATATGCAAGAGGGAAAACAAGAACAAGTGCACTTTATTCCTACCTCTAAACTATACTTTTATATATCATTCTATTTCTCTTGTGAGCTGAAACTTAGCATATTTATAATCAAATAAGTTTACTATCAAGCAAGTTCTAACTTTTCTGCCTATCAGGTTAAGAGCCATTTAACTATCATCATTAGTAGAGAATAATACTTAAACTGTATTTATTCAGATTTTTGACTCAAGAGCCCATTTTGTCATCTGTTTAAATGTTTAACTAGAAAATCAAAATAATCGTTAGTAGTCCCAATCACGTTGCCCTTAGTTATTTTATCCACAGGCATAACTGGTAAGAATCAAGAATCCTCCCATAAATTTCATTTCCAATCTGGAAGCTGTGCAATGGCTTTTCTAAAACAGTTTTTGAAACCAATGCTTGCCTTAGGGCTTAAGCAGTTCTAACATATCTTTGTTTTGTTCTTCACATGTTCAGAGTTCAAATTTGTTAAGTCTGCAGTCATAAATGAAGGCAGTTCTCTAACTTCCTTCCCAGACCCATCCAGAAAAATGTAAATATCATCTGAAAGCATACCAAGTTTTGAAAGCAACAGGTGTACAACTTAGTAAATATCAGCTTTCTGAATGACTTAACCAAAATCTTATGAACGTCAACAAAAGTCACAATAAATCTAATAGAATATACTAATAAAGCATACATGCTGCTCAATGCTTCCTTTATAATATATTTTAAAACAAAATGGGAAAAAATGAACTAGCTTACATTCATCAGAAGGGTAACAATTTTTTCCCACAAACCATAAAAACAAAGCTGTAGGCACAGTTCTTAACAAGTCATGGTCTTGTATAATTCATATCTTGGTTTCCACATGTATAAATTAAAAATTATCTCACAGATATTCTATGTGAATCTTCTATGCATTTTCTATTAAACTCTAAAGAGTTTAATACACATACACAAAAATAAATAAAACCAAATTCTGACTAACTATACAACTATGAATGTTGTACACTGGAATGAAGTGGAAAAATGTTTAAATGATATTAACTGTGAACTGAAAATAACAGAATTTCTAATTCTAAAATATAATGCCAAAAATATTCAAAAAGGCACTGTCCTTTCTTGAGTTCCCAACTTAGTAGACATAAAAGAGTAAATACAAGTAAGTCTGATTTATGTTTGAAGCTTTTTTTTCTCTCTAGGCACACTAAACTGACTCTGTGAGTCCAAAACACAATCTACTGGTTGCTCTTGGACTCAATTCTTGACATCAGTTTGTTATTTTAGTCATTCACCCTTTTTCATAGTGGTTCTATCAATGCTGTGTAAGTATTACTACTATCTTGGGTTTAGACCATGCCTTCTGCCTAAAAATTCAAACATTTTCAGATCTCTTATTTTATTATGAGCAACTGCAATGGTGTTAGGGACAGCCTCCATTTTTCAAGTGGGAAAAATTACATACAGGAAAAAAAAATAATCCAGGGTTCATAACATCACTTGGAGATGTGACCAGAGTAACCCAAAGAGGTTTCAACAGTTCTTCATATAAACAGAAAAAACTCAGCCCAAAATACGGTCACTATAGTCACAGTACATCTAAAAACCAAAGTGCTTCAGTCTATTTTAAACCTTAATCAAAGACAGTTTATATATTCAAGCCAGACATTTCTCTCCCCAAATCTTATTGTTCTTTAGGAAAAAACTACAAACACACTTTCCAGCACTTAAAAATTGTTTCCTGAAGAACAGAGTTGATTTTTAAAAATAAAAAAGGCTAGTATTAATCAAAATTTGAAAACAGTTAACAGTTTCTAAAATCTGGAAATTGATCAGCAGTCCTACTGCAGTTAACCATTCCCACTACCTTCTGCATTAGGATTTATGGGAACAACTATGTACTACGGCTCCATCTTATTTTTCACCAGGCGGTTTTGGTTTTTAGATAAGATATTCATATTCAGTATGCAAAACATTTTTACTAATATGTACATATTATGGAGGTACACTTTATATCTTGTTTCAGATTTAGACTGTTGTTTTAGAACAATATGAAATGCTCTCAACAGAAATTCCCAAAAAGCAAAAATGTCCTCCATTCAAGTAGAACTCTAAATCCACACTATTTACTGAAAATCTCCTCTGAACCAGAAGAGCTAGTGGTAGGGAGGAACTTACTGTAAATTCAAGCAGGCTTATGCTTTGCAAATGCTCTCCTCCTTCCCAGCTCAGTCCGCTTCTCCCCCCTCCCACAAGTTGGTTGCATATGCGATTAAGTATTGATGCATAGTCAACCCTACACACACTATTTCCATATTAAAGCTTATAAGAAAGAACTGTGCTGGCACCCACCTAGGACACAGTCACTGCAGTCCAGCATCGCTGTGAAATCTTCGAGAAGTTCAGACAGTCCAAAGCAAGGAAGAAACAGGTAGCGGTTTGGTGTGGGAGAAAGAAGGTACTACTATTTCTAAATCTACACTATATTCTTTAGAGAACAAGGGTGGGAGGTGGAAAGTGGATTAGGGGGAGAAGCAAAATACAACTTCAGTTACACCATAGCAATCTTCAACTGAATAAGGAAACTTCAGTTGCTCAGAGTAGTTTTAGTCTCTCTTACCAGCTAGGACTGACATTGTCAAGGCAACTGAAGCATGAAAAGTTCCCCTTTTTGTAATAAAATAGAAACAAAGATTGCAGCTGGCAGTTTCCATAATGAAGCTTAATCAGTATGCGCGTGATTAGGGCCTTATGCAAATCTCTCCTCGTTAGCACAGCAGCCAGCACTTTGAAGTCCACGAACAATTCATTTACAGAATACACTGAAAGCACCCCCTGCATAATTTAAATCATTGCATAAATATTTATCAGTCTATTTGCATATTAATTGGCAGTGCATGAAGGGAAAAATTATCTCCTGAGTGCCAGCATAATAATTAGGAGGATAAAATGAGATTTCTTCCAATGGTCTGGCTTCTTGGACCTAACTTAAGATAGTACTGAGGGAGAGGGGAGGGACAGGAGACAGTGTTCTGTTAAAATGCCACTGAAATGACACGTACAAATTAGAAACAACTCTACAGACTTAAGCACCTTTAATCTTATTCCTGCTGGCAACAATGACTTCAGTAATAAGAGGATTTGCAAAAAGCTTTCGACACAATCCAAATAATCCCAAGGAAACAATTAGCAAGGTAGAAGCAGAACACAGGGCTGTCAAGATGGTGCTAGCCTGCTGATAGAGAATTTTCCAAATATTAACATACACTGTCAGGGGAAAGTCCTACTTTAAAACAAGGAACCAACAAATATATGGAAGCAATGCAGCATCTATAAAATTATCTTCATGAGTATGAAAACTCATTAGCTACAATTTCTTTTATACTATCAAATTAATCAAATAGATTAATGAATGCCACCTATCACAAAATATCCTTCCTCCATCAAAATCAATCTAAAGTGTATGACAATTTGTTATTTACAATATCTATCATCAAAAAATGTGTCATTAAATTGTGGAATTACTTAGTGTTTTCCAGTAAATTTCACTTAATGGATATGAATCTATAAACTTAAAATACTTACAAAAAATATATTTATTCAATTTAAAATGAATTTACAAGGTAAAACATCAATCCCAAATTTTTTAGGCATTACCTTATGACAACATTTTAATGTAATCATTAGACAGTTTGAGAGATTTCTAAAAACCCATGAGATAGGCATTACTACTCCTTTTTAAAAATAAGGAAACTGAGGGACAGCTTTAGAGCTGAAGTATTTTACCTAATGTTACACGAATAATTTGGAGTCAGGATTTAAAACCAGATTTTGCTGACATTAAAACTTGAGCACCTGGCCACTATAATACCTAGGTACAAATTATACATTTAGGGAACTGGTAGACACAGAGGGCCTGAATCAAGCAGCAGACTAAAACAGTTTATTTTCAGCATAGTAAGGAAACCAATAATTGGTGACAATGACTTTGTGTTTAAAAGTCAAGTGTGTGTGGGCACACAGAAGAGTGCACTAGGTTTGAGAGTTCTTAACGGTTATTATTTCATTAATAATTGCTTTTATTCAGAACTCATCTTCAAGCATGCCAAGTGTCTGATTCTTAAAAGTATGTATATACCTTTCCCTAACATTAAGGGTGAAATGAAACAATATGCATATGAGAAAATGAAATATAAGATTTCTCTAAGGGATATTCAAAAGATTTCCCTGCAAGTCAACAACTTTGTTAGGAACAGAACCAAAAAGCTCTCTTACCTTTTAGATCAGCACTCTATTTATATTGCTAGTTTTTCTGTTTTATAGAACCACAAAATCTGTAAGAGAGGGAGTTTGGGGGAGAAATTTAACACTGGCATGTAGTACCTGTGAGACTTTCCCTCTTTGAACCTTCCTTTCCTCATCTGTAAAATACTATCTTTTTCACGAGGCTGCTGTGAGGATAAATGTCCCTGTGCTTCTCAGACTAGACCCTGCACTGGAGCAGGAGGTGGCTGTGCCAGAGAAGACATGAAGACATGGGACAAACATGGTGTATCTTCTAAGATCATCGATTCTATTCAATAATAATTCATAATACTTTGTATTAAAACAATCAAGAATATATTATGGAACAGAAAATGAAACAAATGAATTTTTAAGGTAGAATGTATTGGACTATACAGCTTCTACTTGGCAGGAAAATATGAGAAGTAGCGATGAATGTGATTGGAATTTGGTGGATGTCAGTCAATAAATGTTTTTTTCCTTCTTCTGCCTTCATAAAATTTGACATTTACTGCCTGCATTTATCACAGAACCTCTCTGAACCTCACAATCTACCTTTTTCTACTGTATGCGGTAAATACCACTCAACTATATTTCTGATGCCAACTAGGTCTTTCATCCATCAGCCAAGGATGACTTATAGCTACAGAGAGACAATCACGGGCAACTACGGAGTGTTTACCAGAAGGTACCTGCAGGGCAGTATAACAACCCTCCTCTCCCTCAGGTCAAGAGAGTTCCACAGGGTCTTTCTGCACAGCAGGCCTATACCTCACCAACTCATATAAGTGAAGTCGCTCAGTCGTGTCCAACTCTTTGTGACCCCATGGCCTGTAACCTGCACCAGGCTCCTCTGTCCACGGGATTCTCCAGGCAAGAATACTGGAGTGGGTTGCCATTTCCTTCTCCAGGGGATCTTCTTGACCCAGGGATCGAAGCCAGGTCTCCCACATTGCAGACAGATGCTTTACCCTCTGAGCCACCAGGGAAGCCTCCAACTCACATAGGCTACTATGAAATGTGAGACCTCCTTCCCCTTACTCCACAACTCACCATCTTCACCCCAGGATGAGGGAGAGAGAGGCAGCATGAGACGCAACTATCCAGGATGACATGAAGCCTCACCTTACCCAGGCTACTGACTCTGTCACAGTGGTAAGGGTGAAGAAAACTCTCTCTCTGTCACTCTTGATCTAGGTACTTTGTGCATTCTAGACGGAAGGCTTAAATATTGGAAGGTTGTTCAGGCCTTTCATAGATGGATCGGGGGAGGGATGGCCACCATTTCTCCATTAGAGTCCCCTATCCATGGAATACTTAGATATGAAAGAGGGGAACAGACAGAGAGCTTTTTCCACAAAGTCTCAAATGTTCCTGGTGGCTCAGCTGGTAAAGAATCCGTCTGCAGTGCGGGAGACCTAGGTTCGATCCCTAGGTTGGGAAGATCCCCTGGAGAACGGAAAGGCTACCCACTCCACTATTCTGGCCTGGAGAAGTCCATGGACTGTATAGTCCATGGGGTCACAAAGAGTCGGACACGACTGAGCTACTTCCACTTCAAATGTTCACTTGGTCCTCTGTCTGAAATAGCACATTAAGGCTTAACCTAAAAAGAATATCCTTTTTAAAAAGAAGAACCATTTCTGGGAGGTTTGTGGGATTGCTATTCACACTTCAGCATGAATTAAATCAATATAAATTGCTTTCTTTTTAAGACCTAGTTTGGCTTCCCTGGTGGCTCAGTCAGTAAAGAATCTGCCTGCAATGAAGGAGACCTGGTTTGATTCTTGAGTTGAGAAGATTCCCCTGGAGAAGGAAATGGCAACCCACTCCAGTATTCATGCCTGGGAAATCCCATGGACAAAGGAGCCTGGCAGGCTGCAGTTCATGGTATCCCAAAGAGTCGGATACAACTTCTTGATCAAACCACCACCAAGACATAGTTTAGGAGTTGATTAGTAAGGTAACAATTGTTTCCACTGGAAGAGGTCAATAAATACTCTTTTTTAAAATAAATACTTTTATTAAGTATAGTTGATTTATAGTGATTCAGATGTACAGAAAAGTGATTCAGAGACATATTTTCAGATTCTTTTCCATTGAGTTCAGTTCAGTTCAGTCTCTCAGTTGTGTCTGACTCTTTGTGACCCCATGAACCACAGCACACCAGGCCTCCCTGTCCATCAACAACTCCCGGAGTCCATCCAAACCCATGTCCATTGTGTCAGTGATGCCATCCAACCATCCTATCCTCTGTCATCCCCTTCTCCTGCCCTCAATCTTTCCCAGCATCAGGGTCTTTCAAATGAGTCAGCTCTCCACATCAGGTGGCCAAAGTATTGGAGTTTCAGCTTCAACATCAGTCCCTCCAATGAACACCCAAGACTGATCTTCTTTAGGGTGGACTGGATGGATCTCCTTGCAGTCCAAGGGACTTTCAACAGTCTTCTCCAACACCACAGTTCAAAAGCAGCAATTCTTCGGTGCTCAGCTTTCTTCACAGTCCAACTCTCACATCCATACATGACTACTGGAAAAACCCTAGCCTTGACTAGATGGACCTTTGTTGGCAAAGTAATGTCTCTGCTTTTGAATATGCTGTCTAGGCTGGTCATAACTTTTCTTCCAAGGAGCAAGTGTCTTTTAATTTCATGGTTGCAGTCACCATCTGCAGTGATTTTGGAGCTCCCCAAAATAAAGTCAGGCAGTTTCCACTGTTTCCCCATCTATTTGCCATGAAGTGAGGGGACCAGATGCCATGATCTTAGTTTTCTGAATGTTGAGCTTTAAGATGACTTTTTCACTCTCCTCTTTCACTTTCATCAAGAGGCTCTTTAGTTCTTCTTCACTTTCTGCCATAAGGGTGGTGTCATCTGCATATCTGAGGTTATTGATATTTCTCCCGGCAATCTTGATTCCAGCTTGTGCTTCCTCCAGCCCAGCATTTCTCATGGTGTACTCTGCATAGAAGTTAAATAAGTAGGGTGACAATATACAGCCTTGACGTACTTCTTTTCCTATTTGGAACCAGTCTGTTGTTCCATGGCCAGTTTTAACTGTTGCTTCCTGACCTGCATACAGGTTTCTCAAGAGGCTGGTCAGGTGGTCTGGTATTCCCATCTCTTTCAGAATTGTCCACAGTTTATTGTGATCCACACAATCAAAGGCTTTGGCATAGTCAATAAAGCAGAAATAGATGTTTTTCTGGAACTCTCTTGCTTTTTCAAGGATCCAGTGGATGTTGGCAATGTGATCTCTGGTTCCTCTGCCTTTTCAAAGACCAGCTTGAACATCTGGAAGTTCATGGTTCACGTATTGCTGAAGCCTGACTTGGAGAATTTTAAGCATTACTTTACTAGCGTGTGAGATGAGTGCAATTGTGTGATAGTTTGAGCATTCTTTGGCATTACCTTTCCTAGGGATTAGAATGAAAACTGACCTTTTCCAGTCCTGTGGCCACTGCTGAGTTTTCCAAATTTGCTGACGTATTAAGTGCAGCACTTTCACAGCATCATCTTTTAGGGTTTGAAACAGCTCAAAGATGGAGAAGCTCTACACAGTCATCAAAAACAAGACCGGGAGCAGACTGTGGCTCAGATCATGAACATGAAGTCTTTTCCACTAAAGGCTATTAAAAGATATTGAATATAGTTCCCTGTATTATATAGTAGGTCCCTGTTGTAATCTGCTTTATATAGTAGTAGTGTGTATATGTTAACCCCAAATTTCCAATTTATCTCTTCCTTACCATCTCCCTTAGTAACCATAAGTTTGTTTTCTATGTCTGTGAGTCTATTTCTGTTTTGTAAATAAGTTCATCTATAGAATTTCAGTTTCCACATATACGTGATATCATGTTTGTCTTTCTCTGACGTATTTTACTTAAATATGATAATATCTAGGCCCATCCATGCTGCTACAAATGGCGTTATTTCACTCTTCTATGGCTGAGTAATATTCCATTGTGTGTGTGTGTGTGTGTGTGTGTGTGTGTGTATATATGTCACATCTTATCTATTCATCTGTCTTGGCTTCTTAGGTTGCTTCCATGTCCTGGCTACTGTAAACAGTGCTGATACGAATACTGAGGTGCATGTATCTTTTTGAGTTAAAGTTTTCAGATATATGCCCAGGAATGGGATTGCAGGATCATATGGTAACCCTATTTTTAGTTTTTAAAGGAATCGTCCTACTTTTCTTCATAGTGGCTGCACCAATTTACATTCCTACCAACAGTGTAGGAGGGTTCCTTTTTCTCCCCATCCTCTCCAGCATTTATTATTTGTGGATTATTAACAGTAGCCATTTTGACTGGCATATGTGAATGATGCCTCCTAAGGTTGCAGGACAGGGATTTGAGTACACACACCAAAAAAGAAAAAAATACAATAAACCCCCAAACCCCAAATGGAATGTCTACCATTTACTAAAAATTTAGATGACCAAATACCAAAGAGTATTTATTTTTAGTAATTACCTTTTATCAAATCTTTACAAAGCATTCAACTTGGGTTTTCACAGGAAACTTAAGTTTTTCCAGAAACCTAACTTTTTCCTTGATTTATTTAATAATTATTTAAATTGTCTAATTAAATAAGAAGATGAAACCAGTATGAAAAGGCCTGACAGCACAAACCAGTACATGAACCCCGATACCCAACCGCCTCCCGCACCAGCAGCAGATATGCACAGGCACACTAAGGAGCAAGCACTCAGCAGGCTGAGGGCGTCATCAGGATGCTTCAAGCAGGGATTCTGAGGGCCTCAGTTAAACAGATCTGTCATAGGTGGTGGTTTGTTAAGAAGCTGCCACACCAGAAAGCAGCCAGTATTTAAGAGGCTCACGCTCTGGTCTCTTCCTTAACCTGTGCTACCTTCTACAACCACGCCACAGCTCATTCACTGCTCAATCCAAAACTCTGGCATTCTTCGGTAAACACAGCATCATTACAAAACCCAACCCTGAACTGCTTAGTCATAAAAGCTTAAATCTTTTACCATTACACTAAACTTTTCTATTTTACCATCCTGGTTTTTATTTCTATAACTGTCTTTTGTTTTAAACAGTTTTGCAGTCATTTATCTCATGTAAAAACACGTTCAATAAGTATTTACTAAGTGCTGTCAGACACGAGAATAGGAATTGGGACTACAATGCTGAGTCACAGAATACTTACAATTCCACAGTAGACAAAATATTAAACAATCATCTAAATACAGAATATGGCTCGGTGGTAAAGAATCTACCTACCAATCTCTGATCCAGGAAGATCCCCTGAAGAAAGAAATGGCAACCCACTCCAGTATTCTTGCCTAGTCAGACGCTTAGCAATTGAACAGCAGAAACAGCAGTAAATACATAACTATAAGTGTGAAAATCCCATAGAGGAAAAGAACAGGTAACAACACAGATCTGTAATTTATTTTGACATCCTTGGCTAATCTTAGAGTTCTCCAACCTTAAGAATAGGAATGTGACTTTTTCTCTGATTACATTTCTTAAATCCATGAAAAACAGACTTTGTTTAAAACCACGTGCTACTTTGGTTATTCCTATCCATCCTTTGAACTAGGCTTCCCAGGTGGCTCTTGATGAAGGTGAAAGAGGAGAGTGAAAAGGCTGGGTTAAAATTCCACATTCAAAAAACAAAGATCATGGCATCTGGTCTCATTACTTCATGGCAAATAGATGAGGAAACAATGGAAATAGTGAGAGACTTTATTTTGGGGCTCTAAAATCACTGCAGATGGTGACTGCTGCCATGAAATTAAAAGACGCTTGTTTCTTAGAAGAAAAGCTAAGACAGACCTAGATAGAGTATTAAAAAGCAGAGACATCACTTTGCCAACAAAGGTCTGTCTAGTCAAAGCTATGGTTTTTCCAGTGGTCATGTATGGATGTGAGAGTTGGATAATAAAGAAGGCTAAGTGCTGAAGAATTGATGTTTTCGAACTGTGGTGTTGGAGAAGACTCTTGAAAGTCCCTTGGACAGCAAGGAGATTAAACCAGTCAATCCTAAAGGAAATCAACTCTGAGTATTCACTGGAAGGACTGATACAGAAGCTGAAGCTCCAATACTTTGGCCACCTGATGCGAAGAGCTGACTCACTCATGCATTTTGCATACAAGTTAAATAAGCAGGGTGACAATATACAGCCTTGACGTGCTTCTTTGTTATTTTGCTCTATACCAATTTTACTGTCACACGTGTAGATTCATGCAATCACCACTGCAATCAAAATACAGGACCATTTCGTCACAAAGAATTTCCCCGCTGCCACCCACTATGGCTAAGTTAAATATGAAAGTTAAATAAGCAGGATGACAATATACAGCCTTGTTGTGCTCCTTTCCAAATTTTTAACCAGTCCGTTCCATGTCCAGCTCTGACTGCTGCCTCTTTACCTGCATAAAAGCTTCTCAGGAGACAGGTAAGGAGGTCTGGTATTCCCATCTCTGAGCAATTTTTGTTGTGATCCATATAGTTTATTGTGACCCCCAGTCCCGTCTGTCTTGGGTGGCTCTGCATAGCATGGCCCATAGCTTCACTGAGTTATGTAACCCCTTCATCACAACAATGTGAAGGGTGATCTATGAAGTGAAAAAAGTGGAAGTGAAGTCGCTCAGTCGTGTTCGACTTTTTGCGACCCCATGGACCATAACCTACCAGGCTCCTCTGTCCATGGGATTTTCCAGGCAAGAGTACTAGAGTGGGTTGCCATTTCCTTCTCCAGGGGATCTTCCCGACCCAGCAATCAAACCCGGGTCTCCCACATTGCAGGCAGAGGCTTTACCGTCTGAGCCACAAGGGAAGCCCATGAAGGGCGTATCTGAAGGGAATATGCTTATTTGCCTTCATACCACCTTCAGTGACATGTCCATTGTTTTCCTAGATTTTTTCTAAAAATGCAAAAATCTGTTGCTTTGTTTCTTTTGGCCATTTCCCACAACTTGTGGGATCTTAGTTCCCCGACCAGGGATTGAACGGGGACTCTTGGCAATGACAGCATGGAGATCTCACCATCGACCAGGGAATTTCCTCCAAATCTCTTTTTTTCTAATGGATTTGTTTTTCTCTGGTTCAGTTCTGAGAATTCTTTATACATTGTAGATAACAATCCTTTATCAGGCATGTGCTTTGCCACTATTCTTCCTCACTGTGGAGTCTGACTTTCCATCCATTTAACAGAGCTTTGCACACAGAAAAACTTTTTAATTTTGATAAAGTCCAGGTTATCAATTTTTTTCTTTTACGGACTGTGTTTTGGTGTCATAATTAAGCATTTTTTACTGAGGTCTATGTCTTAAAAATTTTGTTTTTAATCCTAGTGTGAGGTTTAGGGTAAAAGTTTTTTTCCCCCTCATTTGTTGAAAAGACACTTCCTTCACTGTTTTTGTACTTTAGTCACAAATTCACTGGCTGTTCTTGTATAGATATTTCTGAGTTTTCTATTTTGTTCCACTAATCAATGTGTCAATGTCCCTAATACTGAGCCTTGATTCTTATAAAAACTCTTGAAATTAAAGATGGATTCTTCACATTTTCTTCTTTTCAAAATTTTATTAACTTTTCTAATTCTTTTGCATTTCTGTATTAATTTTAGGATAACAATACCTATTAAAAATCTTAACAGAGTTAATGGATACACACTACTAAGTAAAATAGATAAGTACAAGGACCTACTGAGTAGCACAAGGAATTATACTATTTTATAATGAACTATAAAGGAAAAGAGGGCTTCCCAAGTGGCTCTGTGGTAAAGAACCCTTCTGTCAAGCAGAAGTCATGGGTGTGATCCCTGGGTCAGGAAGATGCACTGGATAAAGGAATGGCTACCCACTCCATTATTCTTGCCTGCAGAATCCCATGGGCAGAGGTCGCAAACAGTTGGACAAGACAAAGTGACTGAGTAGCACAGCAGCAATGGAAAAGAATCTGATCTCATATATCACTTTGCTGTATATCAGAAGCTAACAACATTGTAAATCAACCATACTTCAACAAAAAAGCAAAAACAAAAAAAAAAAATCTTAAAGGAATTTTAATAGGAATTACATTAAACCTGTTTATCAATTGGGGAAGAATTCATCTTTCCTATGTTGAATCTTCTAATCCATGAACACAGCACATCTCTCCATTTCCCTTAACTTCTCCCATTAGTATTTTTAAGTTTTCAGCAAAGAAGTCCTGAATATGTCCTGCTGGATTTTAAATTAAAAATTCTTTTTGGATAGGGCTGCTAGAAACAAATTCTATTTGTTTTCCTCCATCTAAGAATATCTTGATTTCTTCCTTCATTCCTGAAGGATATTTTTCCTGAATATAGAATTTTTGAGCTCTTTCTGTACTTTAAAAATATTTTGCAAATGCCTCATAGTCTCCATGGTTTCCGATGATTAATCCACTGTTATTGGAACTGTTTCTCCCCATACATACGCTGCCACTTCTCTCCTTGTATTTTCAAGATTTTTCCTGTCTTTAATTTTACGTAAGTTTTATTATGATGTGTCTTGCACATTTCTTTGGGTCTATCTTGTTTGGAATTTGCTCAGTTTCTTGGAGGTGCAGGTTTATGTCTTCTGCCAAGTATGGCAAGTTTGTGTCCATTATTTCTTTAATTACTTCTCAACCCTGCATTCTTTCCACTCTTCTCCTTCTCTTGCTGGAGTCTTTTTTGGTCACAATCCTACAGGTACCTAAAGCTCTGTTCATTTATTTGTTCTAGTAATGTCTACTGTCTTATCTTCAGGATCCCTTTGTCCCCTCCATTCTACTATAAGCCTACCCAGTGAGTTTTTTCTTTCAGTTATTATGGGTTTCAATGCTAAAATGTCCATTTAGCTCTTTATATTCACTGTTTCTTTATTGAGGTTTTCTGTTTTTTCACTGAGCCTTGATTTTTTACTTCTTTTACTGTTTTGGTGAAGAAATTACTAGTGGAAATGCTTTAAAAAATTATGGCAATATGTAAAAAAGAAATAGAAGCCAGCTTGAAATGTCTCCCATTGATCAACTTTTGGACAATTTGGACAAAGTGAAAAACAATGATGAATTATAACCATTACTCACAGAAAGTCATGAGTCCATGCTTATATAAAAATAAATGAAGAGAGAGAAGAATAAGTTCTTCCTTACAGCAGAATGTCAGGAAAAGCAACATTTGGGAACCATTATATTAGGTTGATACAAAAGCAGTCGCGGTTTAGGGCTGTGAATTTTAAATCATTAAAACTTGGCTCAAACACATCTTTATTAACAAAATAGGAACCATTTCAATCGACACATTTTTGCCAATGAGAAATAAGTTTGTTTACTCCTGTAGCATAAAAACCCTTTCTTCAGAATTCATGAACTCTTGGCAAGCATTTTCTGTCTCCTACTGGTTGTGGAAGTGTTCTGCCTGCAAAAAGTTGTCGAGATGCTTGAAGAAGCTGAGGTTGGTTGGTGAGAGGGCAGGTGGGGCAAAATTTCATAGTCCAATTTGTTCAACTTTTGAAGTGTTGCTGGTGCAATGTGTGGTTGGATGCTGTCATGGAGAAGAACTGGGCCCATTCTGCTGACCAATGCTGGCTGGAGGCCTTGCAGTTTTTGGTGCATCTCACCAATTTGCTGAGCCTACTTCTCAGATGTAATGGTTTCGCCAGGATTCAGAAAGATCACACTGGCCGAAAGACGACTAAACAGTGACCGTGACCTTTTTTTGGTACAAGTTTGGTTTGGGGAAGTGCTTTGTAGCTTTTCTCGGCCCAACCACTGAGCTGGTCGTCACCAATTTGGTATAAGATCCACTTTTCGTCACACATCACAATCCAATTGAGAAATGGTTCGCTGTTGTTGCATAAAATAAGAGAAGACACTTCAAAATGACAAGTTTCAAAAATTTTCAGTCAGCTCATGAGATATCCACGTATCAAACTTTTTCACCTTTCCAATTTGCTTGAAATACCAAATGACTGTAAAATGGTTGACATGGAATCTTCAGCAGTTTCTGGAGTCATAAGAGGATCAGCTTCGACGACTGCTCTCAGCTGTCCTTTGTCCACTTTTGATGCCCGGCCACTATGCTCCTTATCTTCAAGCCTCTTGTCTCCTTTGCAAAACTTCTTGAAGAACCACTGCACTGTATGTTTGTTAGCAGTTCTTGAGCCAAATGCATTGTTGATGTTGCAAGTTGTCTCTATTGCTTTATGACCCATTTTGAACTCAAATTAAAAAATCACTCAAATTTGCCTTTTGTCTAACATCATTTCTATAGTCTAAAATAAATATAAAATAAACAGCAAGTAATAAGTTATAGGAGTAAAAAAACAAAGCAGGAAATGTGCATTAAAATAATGTATAACATAATCTCATTTACTTAAGAATGCATTCCAATATGAAATGGCAAAGTTCAACAATGTAACACCAAAATTACTTTTGCACCAACCTAATAGTAGTAAATTCAGTCAAGAAACAACCAATGCTAAATATAGTGGGTGAAAATTTGATGACAAAAATTTATAGTTTGCACACAAAATATAAGACTTCCCAGGTAGCGCTGGTGGTAAGGAACCTTCCCGTCAATGCAAGAGACTTAAGAGACAGGTTGGATCACTGCGTTTGGAAGACCCCCTGCAGGAGGGCATGGCAACCCACTCCAGTATTCTTGCCTGGAGAATCCCATGGATGAGGACCTGGTGGGCTACAGTCCATGAGGCTGCAAAGAGCCCACAAAATATGTATTAATTACAAAGGGAAGAAGTGTACCTTACAGTAAAGAAGCTTGGTAAACACCACCTTTAATTGAGTGATCAAAGTGAGTATCACTAGTCAGGAGACAAATCAAACCTCTAGCCCTCTAAAAAATGAGAACACTTCACCACTGTGAGATTCCAGCCATAGACACCTAAACCTGAATCTAACCATGAGAAGGCAATGGCACCCCACTCCAGTACTCTTGCCTGGAAAATCCCGTGGACGGAGGAGCCTGGTAGGCTGCAGTCAATGGGGTCGCTAGGAGTTGGACACGACTGAGCAACTTCACTTTCACTTTCATGCATTGAAGAAGGAAATGGCAACCCACTCTAGTGTTCTTGCCTGGAGAATCCCAGGGACGGGGGAGCCTGGTGGGCTGCCATCTCTGGGGTCGCACAGAGTCGGACACGACTGAAGCGACTTAGCAGCAACAGCAGCAACCATGAGGAACTATCAGACAAGCTCTAATTCAAACACATTCCACAAAACATATTCTTCCAAAGTGTCACAGTGCTGAGAAATCAAGGAAAGACTAAGGAACTACTCCAGATGGAAGAACACTAAAGAGACATGACAACTAAATGCAAAGCACGATCTTGGATTGAATTCTTTTGCTATGAAGAGGATATCTAAGAGAACTAAAAAAATTTGAATATGGTCTACGGATTAGTTGGTAGCAATGAATTATTGTGAATTTCCTGAGTTTTATGTTTGTATCAAAGCTATGCAGCAGAATGTCCTTATCTGCAGCAATTATATATACTGAAGTATCTGGGAGTGACAGAGCATCAAGTCAGCAGCTTATTCTCCAAAGGTTCAGGGAAAAAGTTATCTGTACTATTTTTCAACATTTCTGTAGTCTAAAATCATTTTACAGGAAAAAGGAAGATATAGCAAAGATTTGGGAGGGAGGGGAGGAAGAGATCAACAAACTATTGAACACTGTTTTATTACCCTAGTGGATTCTTGTTCTCTCCAATCTTCAGAAATCTCTGATCACAAGATACATATTAACACAGATTAAACTATAATTCTTCCAGAGCATGAAACCTACAGATAATCTAGTATCAGAGTGCACTTGAAATAAATTAAACAGTATTCTGATGGGCATCTCAAAATATGGTGGAGGAGTTGACATTTTAAAGCTTTACATTGAATTAATGGTAGTTCAGATTTAAACTCAGATCTAAGCACTGAGTATTGGACAACTTTCCATAGCTTGTGTCGTATCACTTACTTATATCCAAAGAAAGAAAAAGAATTTGAAATCCAGTACAACCAAAAATGCTATTAAATATTTTAGAAACTGGACTGCAAGGAGATCCAACCAGTCCATTCTGAAGGAGATCAGTCCTGGGATTTCTTTGGAAGGAATGATGCTAAAGCTGAAAACTCCAGTACTTTGGGCACCTCATGCGAAGAGTTGACTCATTGGAAAAGACTCTGATGATGGGAGGGATTGGGGACAAGAGGAGAAGGGGACGACAGAGGATGAGATGGTGGATGGCATCACTGACTCGATGGACGTGAGTCTGAGTGAACTCTGGGAGTTGCTGATGGACAGGGAGGCCTGGCGTGCTGCGATTCATGGGGTCGCAAAGAGTTGGACACGACTGAGTGACTGATCTGATCTGACAACCAAAAATGCTATTAAATATTTTAGAAACTCAGTTAATTTTAAATAAAATCTACCCAGGCATAAGAAAATATTATAAAGTGAATTTTACTTTATTAAAATTGAAGTATAGTTGAATTTTCAAAGTGGTATTATAGATATATTTCATATTCTTTTAAAATTACTTTCAGTGGTTGTACAATGCACTATGTCCAACTTTTCCTACTTAAGAGACCCTAATCAAATGACTTCATATCCTTTATGGGTTGAATTGTGTCTTCCCCAAAGATGCCAAAGGCCTAATCCCAGGATATGTGAATGTGACCTTATGTGGAAATAGGGTCTTTGGAGATGATCAAGTTAAGATGATGTCATCAGGGTGAGCTCCAGTCCAATACTATTGCTGTCTTCACAAAAGAGGAAAATTTAAATACAGAGAGACACACACAAAGGGAAGACAAGAAGAAGGCATGGAACAGATTCTCGCTCACAACCTTCAGAAGGAACCAACAGTGGCAACACCTTAATCCTGAATTTTTAGCCTCCATGACTATGATAAGATAAATTGCTGTTGTTTGAGGCACCTGATGTATGGTACTTTGTTACAGCATCTATAGGAAACTTAACATTTGAATCTTACACTGTCTCATCTGAAAAATGGGAATAATCATGCTGTCTCCCAAGGCTGTTCTTAAAATTAAAATGAGAATGTTAGTTATTTCGACAATAATCAGGAATTATAAAAATAACAGGATTATTTTAATATTCTAATAAATATTCAATACATACTACTCAAGATTTTTTCTATTTTAACCTTTAATGCTGCTAAGTTGCTTCAGTTGGGTCCTACTCTGTGAGACCCCATAGACAGCACCCCACCAGGCTCTGCCGTCCCTGGGATTCTCCAGGCAAGAACACTGCAGTGGGTTGCCATTTCCATCTCCAACGCATGAAAGTGAAAAGTGAAAGTGAAGTCGTTCAGTCGTGTCCGACTCTTAGCGACCCCATGGACTGCAGCCCACCAGGCTCCACTGTCCATGGGATTTTCCAGGCAAGAGTACTGGAGTGGGGTGCCATTGCCTTCTCCAATCTTTAAATAACATTTCTTAAAAGTATAAATTTTCCCTTTAAAAAGTTTTTTAAAAACCACTTTACTGAGATACGACTGACATACAAAAGGCTGTATATATTTAATGTATACACACTCAGTAAGTTTGGAGATAATATGCATCTGTGAGGCCACCATTAAAGCCATAAACTTATTCACCACCTATAAAAGTTTCCTTTTGTGTCTCCCACCCCACTTTGTTTTTAATTAAAAACGTTTTTGTGGCAAGAGCACGTAACTAAGATCTACCCTCGTGGCAAAATTTAAAGTATATAATAATACACAACTGTTAACTATTGTCTGAGAACTTAAAATTTAATTTCCCAACACATCCCCCGCTGCCCCCCTCCCTGGGCAAAAAAACCCCAAACCCACTAAATGGCTGTCTATACAGCAATCCCAGGTAGCTGTGACTCAGAGAGCTGGAAACAATCAAAGGATTTGGTTGGCCAAAAGTAGATGACAAAAGAAAATAAAAAGTTTAAAAAGCTGACCATCTATACAAAAAAAGAGATATATTTGTAAATACTGCTTCTTGTCTTTGCTCTACTTCCTGTACTATTACAGTTACCCACAGTTTATAAGTGAAAGCATACATGTAGATTCCAGCTTGTGTTTCTTCCAGTCCAGCGTTTCTCATGATGTACTCTGCATATAAGTTAAATAAACAGGGTGACAATATACAGCCTTGACGTACTCCTTTTCCTATTTGGAACCAGTCTGTTGTTCCATGTCCAGTTCTAATTGTTGCTTCCTGACCTGCATACACATTTCTCAAGAGGCAGATCAGGTGGTCTGGTATTCCCATCTCTTTCAGAATTTCCCACAGTTTACTGTGATCCACACAGTCAAAGGCTTTGGCATAGTCAATAAAGCAGAAATAGATGTTTTTCTGGAACTCTCTTGCTTTTTCCATGATCCAGCGGATGTTGGCAATTTGATCTCTGGTTCCTCTGCCTTTTCTAAAACCAGCTTGAACATCTGGAAGTTCACAGTTCACATATTCCTGAAGCCTGGCTTGGAGAATTTTGAGCATTATTTTACTAGCGTGTGAGATGAGTGCAATTGTGTGGTAGTTTGAGCATTCTTTGGCATTACCTTTCTTTGGGACTGGAATGAAAACTGACCTTTTCCAGTCCTGTGGCCACTGCTGAGTTTTCCAAATGTGCTGGCATATTGAGTGCAGCACTTTCACAGCATCATCTTTCAGGATGTGGAATAGCTCAACTGGAATTCCATCACCTCCACTAGCTTTGTTCATAGTGATGCTTTCTAAGGCCCACTTGACTTCACACTCCAGGATGTCTGGCTCTAGGTCAGTGATCACACCATCGTGATTATCTGGGTCGTGAAGATCTTTTCTGTACAGTTCTTCTGTGTATTCTTGCCATCTCTTCTTAATATCTTCTGCTTCTGTTAGGTCCATACCATTTCTGTCCTTTATCGAGCCCATCTTTGCATGAAATTTTCCTTTGGTATCTCTGATTTTCTTGAAGAGATTCCTAGTCTTTCCCATTCTGTTGTTTTCCTCTATTTCTTTGCATTGATCGCTGAGGAAGGCTTTCTTATCTCTTCTTGGTATTCTTTGGAACTCTGCATTCAGATGTTTATATCTTTCCTTTTCTCCTTTGCTTTTCGCTTCTCTTCTTTTCACAGCTATTTGTAAGGCCTCCCCAGACAGCCATTTTGCTTTTTTGCGTTTCTTTTCTATGGGAATGGTCTTGATCCCTGTCTCCTATACAATGTCACGAACCTCAGTCCATAGTTCATCAGGCACTCTATCTATCAGATCTAGGCCCTTAAATCTATTTCTCACTTCCACTGTATAATCATAAGGAATTTGATTTAGGTCATACCTGAATGGTCTAGTGGTTTTCCCTACTTTCTTCAATTGAAGTCTGAATTTGGCAATAAGGAGTTCATGGTCTGAGCCACAGTCAGCTCCTGGTCTTGTTTTTGCTGACTTTATAGAGCTTCTCCATCTTTGGCTGCAAACAATATAATCAATCTGATTTTGGTGTTGACCATCTGGTGATGTCCATGTATAGAGTCTTCTCTTGTGTTGTTGGAAGAGGGTGTTTGTTATGACCAGTGCATTTTCTTGGCAAAACGCTATTAGTCTTTGTCCTGCTTCATTCCGTATTCCAAGGCCAAATTTGCCTATTACTCCAGGTGTTTCATGACTTCCTATTTTTGCATTCCAGTCCCCTATAATGAAAGGGACATCTTTTTTTGGGTGTTAGTTCTAAAAGGTCTTGTAGGTCTTCATAGAACTGTTCAACTTCAGCTACTTCAGCGTTCCTGGTTGGGGCATATGGCAGAAAGTGAAGAGGAACTCAAAAGCCTCTTGATGAAAGTGAAAGTGGAGAGTGAAAAAGTTGGCTTAAAGCTCAACATTCAGAAAACGAAGATCATGGCATCTGGTCCCATCACTTCATGGGAAATAGATGGGGAAACAGTGGAAACAGTGTCAGACTTTATTTTTTGGGGCTCCAAAATCACTGCAGATGGTGACTGCAGCCATGAAATTAAAAGATGCTTACTCCTTGGAAGGAAAGTTATGACCAACCTAGATAGCATATTCAAAAGCAGAGATATTACTTTGCCAAAAAAGGTTCGTCTAGTCAAGGCTATGGTTTTTCCTGTGGTCATGTATGGATGTGAGAGTTGGACTGTGAAGAGGGCTGAGCACCGAAGAATTGATGCTTTTAAACTGTGGTGTGGAGAAGACTCTTGAGAGTCCCTTGGACTGCAAGGAGATCCGACAAGTCCATTCTGAAGGAGATCAGCCCTGGGATTTCTTTGGAAGGAATGATGCTAAAGCTGAAACTCCAGTACTTTGGCCACCTCATGCGAAGAGTTGACTCATGGGAAAAAGACTCTGATGCTGGGAGGGACTGGGGGCAGGAGGAGAAGGGGACGACAGAGGATGAGATGGCTGGATGGCATCACTGACTCGATGGACGTGAGTCTCAGTGAACTCTGGGAGTTGGTTATGGACAGGGAGGCCTGGCGTGCTGCAATTCATGGGGTCGCAAAGAGTTGGACACGACTGAGTGACTGATCTGATCTGATACATGTAGATGTGTCTAGCACATGCCCAACACAGTAGGAAGTTAATAAATGTCAGCTGCCCCAGCCCTACCTCACCTCCTTCCCCTTTACTCAGTGGATGATGAGTAGCTGCAATTAATATTTAGGATAATTACATAACTTTGTAATCTCATCATAATGTCACTGTATCAATAAATTTCTTCCACCTTCACAAGTTCCAGTTAGAACAGAAAGGTACCAATCTAATTTATGTTATTTCTCATTTTGAATAGTAGAGATTAGAATGCACATAAATTACAAATCTATGCCATAAAATCTCCACACTGCCAGGAATAAAACAGTTATGTGTGCCTGTGTGCTCAGTCACTCCATTGTGCTGATTCTTTGTGACCCCATGGACTGCAGCCCGCCAGCCTCCTCTGTCCATGAAATTCTGCAGGCAAGAATACTGGAATGGGTTGCCCTTTCCTGTTCCAGGGGATATTCCCAATCCAGTGACAGAACCCATGTCTCCTGCATTGGCAGGTGAATTCTTTACCACTGAGCCACCTGGGAAGCCCCAGTTACGTGACATGGGCTACCAAAAAAAAGAGTATTTCTTTATATCTCATCGTCTACATTGTGCACCCCACTCTCTCTCGGCCAGGCAGGTTGTGGCAGTAATTTAGTGAAAGATTCCTGAGGACAAGTGAATTTGAAAGGATAAGTCAGATAAGATAAGACAAAGCCTCTCCTAGTTTGAGAAACTCAGGCATTCTAGGTATTTTACTAAAGAAGAAAATATTAAAGTATTTTCTTTAAACTTTTATCATTACAATTTCATTTAGGATAATAAGCTTTTGTTTATTCCAAAGCCAGTCAGACACCTGAAATGTCTTAATTTCTGACTAATACTCTTTGCTATAATATCGGTATTTTTTCATTAATGGTATCAGCTTTATTTTTAGGTTGAGTAATATTCTAATTTGTTTTTTAATTGAAAGATAATTGCTTTACAGAATTTTCTGTTTTCTGTCAAACCTCAACATAAATCAGCCATAGGTATACATATATCCCCTCCCCTGTGAACCTCTCTCCCATCTCCCACCCCATTCCACCCCTCTAGGTTGATACAGAGCCCTGCTTTGAGTTTCCTGAGCCATACAGCAAATTCCCGTTGGCTGTCTATTTTACATATGGTAATGTAAGTTTCCATATAAGTTTCCATACATCTTACCCTCTCCTCCCCTCTCCCCATGTCCATAAGTCTATTCTCTCTGTCTGTTTCTCTACTGCTGCCCTGTAAATAAATTCTTCAGTAACATTATTCTAGATTCCGTATATATGCATTAGAATACGGTACTTATCTTTCTCTTTCTGACTCACTTCACTCTGTATAATAGGTTCTAGGTTCATCTACCTGATTAGAACTGACTCAAATATGTTTGTCTTTATGGCTGAGTAATATTCCACTGTGCATATGTACCAAAACTTCTTTATCATCTGTCGATGGACATCTAGGTGGCTTCCATGCTCTAGCTATTGTAAATAGTGCTGCAATGAACAACGGGATACATGTATCTCTTACAATTTTGGTTTCCTCAGGGTATATGCCTAGGAGTGGGATTGCTGTGTTATACGGTGGTTTTATTCCTAGGTTTTTAAGGAATCTCCATACTGTCTTCCATAATGGCTGTATCAATTTACATTCCCACCAATAGTGCCAGAGCGTTCCCTTTTCTCCACACCCTTTCCAGCATTTATTGTTTGTACACTTTTTGATGGCCATCCTGACCGGTGTGAGGTGATATCTCATTGTAGTTTTGATTTGCATTTCTCTAATAATGAGTGATGTTGAGCATCTTTTCATGTATTTGTTGCTGCTGCTGCTGCTAAGTCGCTTCAGTCGTGTCTGACTCTGTGCAACACCATAGACCGCAGCCCACCAGGCTCCCCCGTCCCTGGGATTCTCCAGGCAAGAATACTGGAGTGGGTTGCCATTTCCTTCTCCAATGCATGAAAGTGAAAAAATAAAGTCAAGCCACTCAGTTGTGTCCAACTCCTAGCGACCCCATGGACTGCAACCCACCAGGCCGCTCCATCCATGGGATTTTCCAGGCAAGAGTACTGGACTGGGTTGCCACTGCCTTCTCCCATGTATTTGTTAGCCATCTGTATATCTTCTTTGGAGAAATGTCTGTTTAGTTCTTTTTCCCACTTTTTGATTGGGTTGTTTGTTTTTCTGGTATTGAGTTGTATGAGCTGCTTGTATATTTTGGAAATTAATCCTTTGTCAGTTGTTTCATTTGCTATTATTTTCTCTCATTCTGAGGGTTGTCTTTTCACTTTGCTTATAGGTTCCTTTGCTGTGCAAAAGCCTTTAGGTTTAATCAGGTCCAACTTGTTTTCTTTTGTTTTTATTTCCATTACTCTAGTAGGTGGGTCATAGAGGACCTTGCTTTGATTTATGTCATCAAATGTTCTGCCTATGTTTTTCTCTAAGTATTTTATAGTTTCTGGTCTTATATTTAGGTCTTTAATCCATTTTGAGTGTATCTTTGTGTATGCTGTTAGGAAGTGTTCTAATTTCATTCTTTTACATGTAATTGTCCACTTTCCCCAGCACCATTTATTGAAGAGGGTGTCTTTGCCTGATTGTATATTCCTGCCTCCTTTATCAAAAATAAGGTACCCATAGGCATATGGGTTTATTTCTGGGCTTTCTATCTTGTTCCATTGGTCTATATTTCTGTTTTTGTGCCAGTACCATACTGTCTTGATGACTGTAGCTTTGTACTACAATTTGAAGTCAGGAAGGTTGATTCCTCCAGCTCCATTCTTTATTCTCAAGACTGCTTTGGCTATTCGGGGTCTTTTCACTTTCCAGAAGAACTGTGAAATTTTTTGTTCTAATTCTGTGAAAAATGCCATTGGTAATTTGATAGGGATCCCATTGAATCTGTAGATTGCATTTGGTAGTATAGTCATTTTCACAATATTGATTCTTCCTACCCAGGAACATGGAATATCTCTCCATCTGTTTATGTCATCTTTGATTTCTTTCATTAGTGTCTTATAATTTTTCTCTGTACAGTTCTTTTGTCTCCTTAGGTAAGTTTACTCCTAAATATTTAATTATTTTTGTTGCAATGGTGAATGGGATTGATTCCTTAATTTGTCTGATTTTTCATTGTTAATATATAGAAATGCAAGAGATTTCTGTGTATTGATTTTGGATCCTGCAACTCTGCTAAATTCACTGATTAGCTCTAGTAATTTTCTGATACTATCTTCAGGGTTTTCTATGAACAGTATCATGTCATCTGCAAACAGTGAGAGCTTACTTCTTCTTTTCCATTCTGGATTCTTTTCATTTCTTTTTCTTCTCTCATTGCTATAGGTAGGACTTTTCAGAACTATGTTGAAGAACAATGGTGAAAGTGGACACCCTTGTCTTGTTTCTGATCTTAGGGGGAATGCTTTCAGTTTTTCACCATTGAGGATAATGTTTGCCATAGGCTTATCATATATGGCCTTTACTATGTTGAGGTAGGTTCCTTTTATGCCCATTTTTTTGAAGAGTTTTAATCACAAATAGTTGCTGAATTTTGTTAAAGGCTTTTCCCGCATCTATTGAGAAGATCATATGGTTTTTATCTTTCAATTTGTTAATATGGTGTATCACATTGATTGATTTGCATATACTGACGAATCCTTGCATCCCTGGAATAAACCCAACTTGATCCTAGTTTATGAGCTTTCTGATGTGTTGCTGCACTCTGTTTGCTAAAATTTTGCTGAGGATTTTTGCATCTCTGTGCATCAGTGATATTGGCCTGTCGTTTTCTTTTTTTGTGTTCTCTTTGTCTGGTTTTGGTATCAGGGTGATGGTGGCCTTGTAGAATGAGTTTGGAAGTGTTCCTTCCTCTGCAATTTTTTGAAAGATTCTTAGGATAGGCATTAGCTCCTCTCTAAATGCTTGACAGAATTCTCCTGTGAAGCCATCTGGTCCTGGGCTCTTGTTTTTTGGGAGATTTTTGATCACAGCTTCAATTTCAGTGCTTGTAATTAGGTTGTCTATAATTTCTATTTCTTCCTGGTTCAGTCTTGGAAGATTGAACTTTTCTAAGAATCTGTCCATTTCTTCCAGATTTTAGATTTTATTGCCATCTAGTTGTTCATAATAGTTTCCTATAAACATGTGTATTTCTGCATTGTCTGTTGTAACCTCTCCTTTTTCATTTCTGGTTTGTTGGTTTGATTCTTCTCTCTTTTGTTCTTGATGAGTCTGGCTAAAGCTCTGTCAGTTTTGTTTACATTTTCAAAGAATCAGCTTTTAGTTTTATTGATCTTTACTATTGTTTCTTTCATTTCTTTTTCATTTATTACTGCTTGGATCATTATGATTTCTTTCCTTCTACTAATTGTGGGTTTTTGTTGTTCTTTTTCCAGTTGTTTTAGATGTAAAGTTAGGTGGTTTATTTGATGTTTTTCTAGCTTCTTGAGGTAGGACTGTATTGCTATAAACTTCCTCTTAGAACTGCTTTTGCTGCATCCCGTAGGTTTTGATTTGTCGTGTTTTCATTGTCATTTGTTTCTAGAAATTTTTTGATTTCCCTTTTGATTTCTTCAGTAACCTGCTGGTTATTTAGAAACGTGTTGCTTAATCTCCATGTGTTTGCGTTTCTAACAGTTTTTTTTTTTTTTTTTTGTAATTCATATCTAGTCTCATAGCATTGTGGTCAGAGAAGTTGCAAGATACAATTTCAATTTTCTTAAATTTACTCGTTTGATTTGTGACTCAGGATGTGGTCTATCCTGAAGAATGTTCCATGTGCACTTGAGAAGAAGGTGTATTCTTCTGCCTTTGGATGGAATGTCCTGAAGGTATCCATGAGATCCATTTCATCTAATGTATCATGTAAGACTTGTGTTTCCTTATTAATTTTCTGTTTTGATGATCTGTCCATTGGCGTGAGTTGGGTGTTAAAGTTTCCTACTACTATTTTGTTACTGTCAATTTCTCCTTTTATGTCTGTTAGTGTTTGTCTTATGTGTTAAGGTGCTCCTATGTTCGGTGCATGGATATTTACAATTGTTACGTCTTCCTCTTGGATTGATCCCTTGATCATTATGTAGTGTCCTTCCTTATATCTTGTAATACTCTTTATGTTAAAGTCTATTTTGTCTGATATGAGGATTGCTACTCCAGCTTTCTTTTGCTTCCTATTTACATGGAACATATTTTTCCATCCTCTTTCAGTTTATATGTGTCTTGAGGTCTGAAGTGGGTTTCTTGTAGACAGCATATATAAGGGTCTTGTTTTTGTATCCATTCAGCCAGTCTGTGTCTTTTGGTTGGACCATTTAATCCATTTACATTTAAGTAATTATTGGCATATATGTTCCTATTGCCATTTTCTTAATTGTTTGGGGTTGATTTTGTAGATCATTTTGCTTCTCTTGTATTTCTTGACTATATAAGTCCCTTTAACATTTGTCATAAAGCTGATTTTGTGGTCCTGAATTCTCTTAACTTTTGCTTGTCTGAAAAGCTTTTTATTTCTCCATCAATTTTGAATGAGATCCTTGCCGGGTACAGTAATCTTGATTGTAGATTTTTCCCTTTCAGTACTTTAAGTATTTCCTGACATTCCCTTCTGGCCTACAGAGTTTCTGCTGAAACATCAGCCGTTAAAGTGTATGGGGTTTCCCTTGTATGTTACTTGTTGCTTCTCCCTTGCTGCTTTTAATGTTCTTTCTTTGTGTTTAGTCTTTAATAGTTTGATTAGTAGGTATCGTGGCATGTTTCTCCATGGGTTTATCCTGTATGGGACTCTTTGTGCCTCTTGCACTTGATTGACTATTTCCTTTTCCATGTTGAGGAAATTTTCAACTCTAATCTCTTCAGAAATTTTCTCATACCCTTTCTTTTTCTCTTCTTCTTCTAGGACCCCTATACTTCGAAAGTTGGCACCTTTGATATGGTCCCAGAGGTCTCTGAGACTGTCCTCAGTTCTTTTCATTCTTTTTACTTTATCCTCCTCTTCAGAAGTTATTTCCACCATTTTATCTTCCAGCTCATTGATTCATTCTTCTGCTTCAGATATTCTGCTATTGATTCCTTCTAGAGTATTTTTAATTTCAGTAACTGTGTTGTCTCTGTATGTTTATTCTTTAATTCTTCTGTGTCTTTGTTAATCGATTCTTGCATTTTCTCCATTTTCAAGGTATCATCTTTACTATCATTATTCTGAATTCTTTTTCAGGTAGTTTGCCTATTTCCTCTTCATTTATTTGGACTTCTGTGTTTCTAGTTTGTTCCTTCATTTGTTTAGCATTTCTCCGTCTCTTTATTATTTTTTTTTAACAGTTTTTGTGTTTGAGGTCTCCTTTTCCCAAGCTTCAAGGAAAGTTGAATTCTCCAGTGGTTTGTGTGAGCTTCATATAAAGATGAGATTTGTGCTGGTTTTTGCTTGTTTTTCCTCTGATGGGCAAGGGTGAGTGAGGTGTTAATCCTGTCTGCTGATGACTGGGTTTGTATTTTTGTTTTGTTTGTTGTTTAGATGAGGCATCCTGCAGAGGGTGCTACTGGTGGTTGGTGATGCTGGGTCTTGTATTCAAGTGGTTTGCTTTGTGTGAGTTCTCACTATCTGATACTCCCTAGGGTCAGTTCTCTGGTAATCTAGGGTCTTGGAGTTAGTGCTCCCACTCCAAAGACTCAGGGCTTGACCCACAAGTGGGTTTGTTATGGCATGAAGGGAGATCAAAACAAATATCCAAAAATGGTAAACCAAAGATGAACCCCAAATGGCAGTTACAAAATCAGGCAAATCATAATTAAAATAATGGAATATACACATATACATATACACACATGAGCAAAGTGAAAACAGTCTAACAAAAATAAAGTACAGTAGATTGACCTGGTGAACAAAGCAAATCAAAAATTATATTTATCCATTAAGAACAAAACTAACTAAAGCACAAACTGGAAAACAAAACTAAAACAAGGTGCCAAGTGGGGAATAAAACAATGAAAATAAAACTAACAAATATGTTGAGAGGAAAGGAGAGAAAGAAACAAAGAATAGATATGCAAAGTTAAAGAGAGGTAGATAAAGATTTATATATGTTACAGATAACTGCAACGGGGAAAGAACAGTAGGAAAAGCAAACAAAGGAGTTAAGTGTAGAAAAAATAACAACAGGTTTAAAATTTTTTTTAAAAAAGAAAAAAAAAAAAGAGGAAAACTCTGCTGAACTGCAAAAGCCCAATGTAGAGGCAGAGGTATACAACAACAATAAAAAATGTGACTGAGGGGAAGGAAAAAAAGCTCAAAAGCTTAATTGGATTTCTTAGTGCCTGGCAGCTCAAAGTGTGCAGGGACACGACTGTCTCTGCTGCAGGAGTTATGGCCCTATCAGAGTCTTTTTTCCGAGCCTGTTGTAGCTGGCAATCAGAAGGCCTCTTTGGCCAGTCTTTCTCTGTAGTTCCATCCATTCAGGCACATAGAGGACTGCCGTGCCTGGGGTCCTACTCTGTAGATCGGCACTTCAGGCACCTAAAGGGGCCCCCTGGGTGGGGTCCTATCTGTAGTTCAGTGTGTCAGGCGTTTGATGGGCCAGCCTCTATTCTTCAGCTGCAGATGCTGACATGTTGGGGGAGACAGGCTACGGTGACAGTGACGGCTTCACCCCCTATGACACTCAGCTGTATTGCCTTGCTTCCATGGCTTCCTGGCTTTCCTCCACAGGCATTTCCCACCACAGTCTCCTCCCTCACATCCCCTCCATCCGTCTCTCTGCAGTCAACAGCAGCCCTTGCCCTGGGATTGCTCCACACTCCCCAAACTCCAGCTCCCAGCCACTGCGCCTTCCAGAGGACCAGCTCCTGTCCGGGGCATGTATGGCTGCAGCAAGGACTATCTGATTCTCATTCCATTCACGCTGTCACAGATCAGCTGTTTCCCTCTCAGCCTTAAATGTTTCTCCTCTGACTCGGACAACTGCCCCGATGTGTTCCCCCACCCGCTGAGAGCAGGTCCACTCCTACTAACACTCCTGTTTTTCCCCCTAGTTCCTTCATCCTACCGAGTTTTGTGTGGTTCTGTGTATTCTTTTCCTCTGGTCAGGTACTCCTGTCTGCTCTCGCTGGTGTCCTGCACGCACTCCTGTGTCTGAAGGTGTATCCTGATGTATCCGTGGAGAGAGACGTACTCCACGTCCACCTACTCCTCCGCCATCTCTTCTCCTCTTAACTAATTTTGAAAGGTCCACTTTAAAAATATTTTAGGAAAATAATCATTACTTGATGATCAACTATAATAAGTAGAAACATGGAGACAAAACTTTCATATGTATATTTAGACACACTAAATATACATATGGACTTGCTCAAATTAGTTTAAACATACAAATATTATATAAAGTGGAGAAGAAAATGGCTACCCACTCCAGTTTCTTGCCTGGAGAATACCATTGACAGAGGAGCCTGGCCGGCTACAGTCCAAGGGGTTGCAAAGAGTCGGACATGACTGAGCGACTGAGCACATTATATATTTTTTGAGGGGGTATAAAGCCTACAGAAACAATTTTATGGTTTCTCCACACTACTTCAACATGTCTTTAAAGTGGTCAAATTTTGGGATGGATGAGTTAAGAGGAAATAATTCCATAATCAGTATCAATTAATAAGGAATGGGTTGGATCATTAAATTTTAATTTAAAAAATAAACAGGTTTCACAGTTTAGTAATGTGCTTTGAAAGCAGAGGAAAAGTGTGTTTAAACTCCAGTTCTAGAAGTGTAAAAATTCTAAACTATTACTCTTTCTAAGCCTCAGTTCCCTCATCTGTAAAACAGGTACAATAATACTCCCAAGGGTTCTCCTCAGATTTGAACAAAACATATCTAAAAGCTTCAGTGGCACCTAGTAGTTAATTAATTGTTCTAATATTGCTATTAATAGACAAAATATTTAATGTAGAATAAATAAAACTATTTTGTCTTCTCTGTTGCTGTATTAAGTTACACAAGAGGGAAATTCACATGAAATGTCATTATGGTTTTTTATTCCCTTAAGTAAGTTAATTTATATTTAAGGTACTTTAAGAATTTTTAAAAGGCACTAGACTAGGCATCTAGATTCTAATCGTAGCTCTACACTGGCTAACTGAACTTCCTTAAACAAGTTACTTCATCAATCTAATATTCACTTCAGTTCAGTTCAGTTCAGTCACTCAGTCATGTCCGACTCTTTGCGACCCCATGAATCGCAGCACGCCAGGCCTCCCTGTCCCATCACCATCTCCCGGAGTTCACTCAGACTCACATCCATCGAGTCAGTGATGCCATCTAGCCATCTCATCCTCTGTCATCCCCTTCTCCTCCTGCCCCCATCCCTCCCAGCATCAGAGTCTTTTCCAATGAGTCAACTCTTCGCAAGAGGTGGCCAAAGTACTGGAGTTTCAGCTTTAGCATCATTCCTTCCAAAGAAATCCCAGGGCTGATCTCCTTCAGAATGGACTGGATGGATCTCCTTGCAGTCCAAGGGACTCTCAAGAGTCTTCTCCACACCACAGTTTAAAAGCATCAATTCTTCAGTGCTCAGCCTTCTTCACAGTCCAACTCTCACATCCATACATGACCACAGGAAAAACCATAGCCTTGACTAGACGGACCTTTGTTGGCAAAGTAATGTCTCTGCTTTTCAATATGCTATCTAGGTTGGTCATAACTTTCCTTCCAAGGAGTAAGTGTCTTTTAATTTCATGGCTGCAGTCACCATCTGCAGTGATTTTGGAGCCCAGAAAAATAAAGTCTGACACTGTTTCCAGTTTCCCCATCTATTTCCCATGAAGTGATGGAATATTCACTTAGGTCATTTGTAAAATGGTAAAATCCAGGTTATAATATTTTTATTAATAGATTAATTTTATAAAACTACAAAGCACTTCTATTAAACTACCACATAGGGATTATTACTGTTATATTATCTCAATAAAAATGAGACTTAACATGTACCTATTTACATTAATTTCACAACTTTTTCAAAAGAAATCAGAGCCAAATCTAAGTAGTAGGGCCAATCCTAAACTGTTTTCCATTGCTGGGTAGGACACAGGCATTCTAAGCATAACTATCATATCAATACATATCAAACAAATTTCAGAGTTAAAATGAACTATAATATACTGAGTCATTTTTATAATCATTCCACAAACTCAAAGGTAATCATCATAACACCTGGATTTTATCAGAGGCCACTAAATTAATAGCTTTTATTAGCATAAGATATTTACCAGGTATAGAAAGACTGCATTCTTTCTCTGAACTGATTCACTGAAACCTGAGAGTAGTTTGGTAATTAAAAGGCAGGGAAGCTCTTCTTACTTTTCCAGTCTATGAATACAAAAAGAGAAAAAGGCAAGACTGAGTAAGGTGTATGAAGTAACCTAAGACTCTAAGGGGGGACAATCACAAACAGTGGGCAGCACTAGAATGGTTAGCTGCCTAAACATAAAGTGACTGGAAACAGGTATCTCTCTTGTGCCTACTTCCTCATCCACAGAACAGGGACACTAGCACCTGCAGCTACCTCAGAAACATGGAGGCAAATCAGAAACTTCTTGGACTGTGTATTATAAGGGGGTGCTCCGTCATGAAGCTCGATAGCCTACTTCATATTTTCTTTTAAGGGTATATTTCATTAACTTTAAAAAAGACCCCCAAATCTGACATTAACCTCCTTCCAAATTTATAAGCAACTACTTCAGTTGGCTGAGAACACTCACACAGATGACAGGCATACATCAATATAGATTGTTATCACTGAATTCTGGGAAAAGGTGCAAGATTACATTTTGTCTTCAGAAAATGAGAAAGGTCACTATTTGGTACACATGGGTGTGTACATTTACTGTCACTGACTGACCATTACATTCTTTGCCACGAGGGCTCAGAACCCTGAACAGTAGGTTCAAGCAGCCTTAATGGATGAAGAGCTGGTACACACACTGACTCTTACTTGCCACATACCTCTACTTCGTAGCTTTGTCTGAATTAGTATGACGTGACTAATTAGTGTAGTTGGTATAAATTAGTACAACTGAGTAGGACAACATTAATGAGAATCGTCTGAGTTTTATATAACTGTGCTCAGTGCTCATGTAATAGACAATCGACTTTTTTCTATATATTCTATGATGTTCTTAACTACTTCATGAAACACTGAACCAAGAGCTTAAGTTCAAAGTGCAAACAAAATCAAATACGTAAACAGTTCAAACTATCTTCTTAAAAAGGAGTTATTTTTGTGAGAGAAGAGGCTCATATTAGCTCATAATATTGAAAATAGAGATCATCACTAAAATTCTGTCACAATTCTCCAATAATGATTAAAAATTTATTACAACATTTTACTATTGTTTCACAACTGAAAAAAAAAAAAAAGAATTTTTCCCTCTCTTAAAAAGTATGATCTATATTTAACTATGTATCTATATTTTTTAAAATGTTAAGCTGTAAGAGGATATACCTAAAACAAAAAGCAAAATGAAACAGAACATACTAATACGAAACAGAAACTAAATACACAAAATAAACAGACTTTTCAGTTCAGTTCAGTCGCTCAGTCGTGTCCAACTCTTTGCGACCCCATGAATCTCAGCACGCCAGGCCTCCCTGTCCATCACCAACTCCCAGAGTTCACTCAAACTCACGTCCATCGAGTCGGTGATGCCATCCAGCCATCTCATCTTCTGTCGTCCCCTTCTCCTGCCCCCAATTCCTCCCAGCATCAGAGTCTTTTCCAATGAGTCAACTCTTCGCATGAGGTGGCCAAAGTACTGGAGTTTCAGCTTTAGCATCATTCCTTCCAAAGAACACCCAGGACTGATCTCCTTTAGGATGGACTAGTTGGATCTCCTGGCAGTCCAAGGGACTCTCAAGAGTCTTCTCCAACACCACAGTTCAAAAGCATCAATTCTCTGGTGCTCAACCTTCTTCACAGTCCAACTCTCACATCCATACATGACCACAGGAAAAACCATAGCCTTGACTAGATGGACGTTTGTTGGCAAAGTAATGTCTCTGCGTTTGAATATGCTATCTAGGTTGAGCACACCCATCAAAATCATCTAGAGCAGGAACTGTAACAAATAAGGAAAACCTACTCACCCTTCCTCTTTTAGACCAGTGTGATGGTTACAAAGTGACAAGCTCTTACTGCTGTCCGCTGGCGTATCTACAGACCTCTTATTCTTTTGAAATTTCCCCAACTTAAAATGGATGCAAATAAGCCAGGTGTGATTCCAACAAAAGCGATCCTGCTAGTCCCTACTGAGTTTCCACAGAAACATGCACAGTTGGCAATGGCAAAGAAGTTGTGTACTGGCCTCAAACTAGCTTAAAGTTTTAATATTCAAAAGGTCCGTCTAGTCAAGGCTGTGGTTTTTCCAGTGGTCATGTATGGATGTGACAGTTGTACTGTGAAGAAAGCTGAGCGCCGAAGCATTGATGCTTTTGAACTGTGGTGTTGGAGAAGACTCTTGAGAGTCCCTTGGACTGCAAGGAGATCCAACCAGTCCATTCTAAAGGAGATCAGTCCTGGGTGTTCTTTGGAAGGAATGATGCTAAAGCTGAAACTCCAGTACTTTGGCAACCTCATGCAAAGAGTTGACTCATTGGAAAAGACTCTGATGCTCGGAGGGATTGGGGGCGGGAGGAGAAGGGGAGGACAGAGGATGAGATGGCTGGATGGCATCACTGACTCGATGGATGAAGTCTGGGTGAACTCCAGGAGATGGTGATGGACAGGGAGGCCTGGCGTGCTGCGTTGTTGATAGACAGGGAGGCCTGGTGTGCTGCGATTTATGGGGTTGCAAAGAGTCGCACACGACTGAGGGACTGAACTGAACTGTGTGAAATAACAATCATAGTACTTAGTAAAAACCCAATACCAAAAGAAAAAGTGTCTGTGAAAAGTTACAATTACCAATGGCAACCATTCTTTTACTAAAGAAACACAGTTTATGAGAGTATTCCCAGTAGGTCACTTAAAATGTAATAACCAACATCCAGAGAAAAACAATATAAAGTTTAATCTAAATACTAGTAAATATTGTGTTTATCTTTCTTTCCCTTAAATAAATTCAGTATGACTCCTCATTGGTTTTACTTAAAAGTAAATGTTTTTACATCAGTGATTCTCAAAGGGCAGTACCTAGATCAGCATCCTCAGGAAAATGATTGGAAATGTACATTCTTGTTCCCACACCCCAGACTTACTGAAACAGAAACTTTGGGGGTGAAGTCCAGCAATATATGTTTTCACAAACCCTCCAGGAGATTCTGATGCAAGCTAAAGTTTGAGAACTTTATATAGTGTCAAATTTCAGAGGAGGCTGAATATGAAACAGAAACTGCAAAGCTTTATTTAACCCGTTGGAACTAAGTAAGACAAGGTAATAAAATACAATGCAAAGGAGAACTCACTGGCCTCCTGTATTAAGTCTGTTGGTTAGTAGATCACTGTCTCACAACACATTTCCAACCACTGAGGTCTTCAGACACACAAGGCAACAACCTAACCATTTATTACTTTACAGTAAGAGAATAATCTTTTTTCCAATACATCAATCATGTACGTAGGGATGAGCCTGAAAGTTTGAGTCATAAATTTTAACATTCTTCACTAAAATTGGCCCTCCATATCTATGGGATCTGCATCCAAGGATTTAATCAACCCATGTAAATAAAAAATAACTTAAAAAAAAACAAAACCCAGAAAGTTTCAAGAAGTAAAACCTGAATTTGCCACATGCTAGCAACTATTTACAGGGCATCTGCATTATTTTCACAACTATTTATGCAGCCTTTATATTGTATTAGATATTATAAGTAGTCAAAAGGTGATTTAAAGTACTATATAGGATATATACAAATTCTATGCCATCCTATACAAGGGACTTTAGCACCCTTGGGTTTTGGTGTCCATGAGGGTCATGAAACTGATTTCCCCAGTGCTAAGGGATGGCTGTACTTGTTAAAAAAAAAGAAAAAAAAAAAAAAGAAGAAGAAAATTCTTTTAAGAAACATACATGGAGAGACATCCATGTGTATATCCACTGGTGCTATGTATGCACTGGTGGTCCAGTGGTTAAGAATCTGCCTGCCGATACAGGGGACAAGCCACCTCAGGGAGAAGTCCAACAAGAGAGTAGCCCCACTCGCTGCAACTAGAGAAAGTCCCAACACAGCAATGAAGACCCCGCACAGCCAAAAAAAAAAAAAGGAACATACATGGGTGCAGTTCTTCCTTAGGATCTAACACATTAGAGTTTATACACTACAAAATACTCATTTTCCATTAACTTCTGTATATATATTTGTAATTCCTTCTCTATTTCCTTTAAGACAACAGACAGTGCTAAAAAAAAAACCAAAAAACAAAACCCAGGTAGTTTTTAAAGTAACCAGAGAGATATAACGGCGAAAAACTACTGGGTAAATCAAATATGCCATATACCATTTAAATCAATGAATTCAAGCCAGCTTAAGTTTTCTGAAGGTTGTAATTTAAAATAATTTGCTAAATGCCTTCAGTATTTTTTGAATAGTTTTATTTTTGGCTGTGCCGGGCCTTTGCTGCTGGGAATGAGTTTTCTCTAGTTGTGGAGAGCAGGGGCTACTCATGTGTGGCTTCTCGTGGTGGCGGCTTCTCTTGCTGCAGAGCATGGTCTCTAGGGTGTGAAGGCTTCGTGAGCCACAGCACAGGGCTCAGCGGTTGTGGTGCACTGGCTTAACTGCTCCAAGGCATGTGGGATCTTCCCAGACCAGGGACTGAACCAGTGTCTCCCACATTGTATGGAGGATTCTTAACCACTGGACCACCAGGGGAGCCCAATACCTTCAGTATTACACCTGCAAAATGTACTTTTAAAAATCATGTTTTAAGTGAGTTGACGATCAGTCACAATTTACAAAGAAAAAACCTAAGAAATTCAAAGCAGAATATTTACCTACACCAAAAATTATTTTATAATCTGTTTTATGATAAGAAGCATGATGCAATTTACTCAAAGGTCAGATTCTTGACTTTACAAACAAGGCAGGAAGCAGAAAAGAATATACATTTGACTTGTTTTCTCCTGCTTGTTATTTTCGTTTCTCAAATTAGGAAACACTTGAATTATAAGAACATTTTTACCCAAATATTCAAGGGAAAAGTTTTACTTAAGGGATAAATTCAAATCTCAGTTTCTAAGCTTACCATATTTCCAGCAATCCATTGTCTTGGAAAAAGAAATATAAAGAAAACATACCCTAAGGTCATCATTATTGTCTTAAATTTGTAAAACAATTCTCCATCAAAGCAGCAATACAGAATAAACTTAAGTAGCAAACTGATTCACAGGCTCCTCTTCTCCTCTGTTAAATATTGGTGCTCCTTAGGGCCCATCCTTGGTCCACTTTGGACTATACCAGTGACTGCCAAAGGGCCCCTAGTGGGCCAGAGCTGATCCAGTAATATCGATTTCATTGACTTTGATGTCTGACAGCAGGCTACACACTAATGGTCCACGCTGGTTGCCATTCCTACTCTCCCACTTGGATAAGGGCAAGATCTGAAAGATTAACTAATCCCCCAAGCTGATGACTTGTTCAGGTATGACCTGTACGTATACAAGAACTTTACTCAAATCTGGCCGACGAAATCAAGGAAAGAGCTCCTGAACTTTTATGGGATAGTCAGTCATTCTCACTTTGAGTACAGACAGTAAGTGGTGACTCTCCCTTCTTTGGACATGAACAAGGAAGCATATTTTCCTGGTTGCTGCTGGAAGTTGTTTTGCAACCATAAATAAAAGAACCCGAGGGCACAGCAACCCAGAGTCCAGTTCTACCATCTCTAAAGCGTCTAATCTCTTAATTATGTGAGCCAAGTCACACGAGATATTTGGGAGTGTGTGTGTGCAGGTGTGTGTATACACGCACACGATTCTCTAACATGAATGTGAGAGAAAACAAGCAGGACTGTGGAAAAGGCATGCCGGATCTCAGGAGCTCCAGGCCAGCAGCACTGCCACAGGGTAGCTGGGCTTCATTCTGCCCAACGTGAAGGGGCAAGAGCCCCTGAAGTAATGTCACTCAGATAATCTTCTACTATCCGAGACCATCTGGGAGACAAATGAGGCTATTAAAACTCTCCATTCTAAACTTGAACTTATCATTAAACAGATTTCATTTTTACTTTGGAAAAACTCCCCAATAATAAGCTAATATGCAATGGAATATGCTCAATGTAAAAGAGAGACGCCCCGAGCACCTCCTCTCACCCTGAAAAAAATGAAACTTGGAAAAAAAAAACAGAAACAGTATTATATTGTAGACCACTTCATAAAATCTCCTTACACTTGAAGAGGCCATAAACCTCCGAACATGCCACCATTTGCGTTGAGCCCCTTATAAACATATCATTCTTTTGTAGTAAAATCTTAATACTTAGAGAAAAATTAGGAATATAAAAAGTACAGGCCATTAAAGAAAATAAAAGTGGCACAACTGATCTTAACATAATCAGCTTGTACATACTACCACTGAACATTTTCAAGGTTTTCCTTTATCATTTAACAACAGTAGTAAGTACTACTATCCTCTATCACTAGATACAGAATTGAATCTAACATAACGGTAACCTTTATCTCTCCTGGTTCTTACAAACAACAAAGGATGAAAACTGCAGAGTTTTAGAACAAGAGAAATGTTAACAGTAATCAATTGAATGCCTTCATTTTGCATACTAGGACACTGCACGGCTGCGTGATTTATTCTGGAACACTCTTGCAAATGATGGCACAGCTGAAATTCAGACCCATATGCTGATGTTTGGTACATCTAAGTGTTCTGCACATTGACCACCTTCTCTTTTAGAAATGCAAAAATATTTTCTAACAAGAATTTTACAAAATCACTTTTTAAAAAGTAATCAATGTCATGTTAATCATTTTAAGTATACTGACTACTGATCACTATTCTCTAAAGATCACTTTAAAATAAGGTTTACACATATTCATCTAATTTGTCCACTCAAAAAAAAAAAACTTTAAGAAATTATGGGCTTCCTTGGTGGCGCAGTGGGTAAGAATCCATCTGCCAATGCAGGGGACACTAGTTTGACCCCTAGTCCAGGAAGATTCCACAAGACTCGGAGTAACTAAGTCTGTGCACCTCACTTACTGAGCAAGGGCGCTTCAACTACCAACCCTGTGAAGCCTGAAAACCTACAAGCCTGTACTCCAAAACAAGACAAGCCATCACAATGACGAAGTCTGCACTACACAACTAGAGAACAGCCTCCATTTGCCTAACAAGAGAAAAGCCTGAGCAAAGCAACAAAAACCCAGCACAGTCAAAAATAATAATAAAAAAAGTAATCATTATGTACAGGGTTCTCTGCTCCAGGAAGCCAGAAATATCAGACCTGAAAAGCTACCAGACTGAAAGCAATCAGAATGAAAAGCTGCTGCTGCTGCTAAGTCGCTTCAGTCGTGTCCAACTCTGTGCGACCCCATAGACGGCAGCCCATCAGGCTGCACAGTCCCTGGGATTCTGGGACATTAGAAATCTATAATTTAAGTAAAGGCTAAGACATGTTTTTACTTTTAAAAGGGAGCAAACACGTATTTTAATACAAAGAGAAAAGGTAGTTTTCATAAAATTTTAAGATTCTTTACTAATATTGAAAACCTATAAATAACTAGATATTTATGTAATAATTTATTCTAAAAAATAGATAAAATGTTTAAATTCTGTAACGTCATTTGGGGTTCTTAATATTACCTTTCAGGTTTCATATCTGAGACGCTATGATCCTTTGCCATTATGTCTTGCCTCCTGCTTATTTAACTTATACACACAGTACATTATGCAAAATCCCAAGCTGGATGAAGCACAAGCCAGAATCAAGATTGCCAGGAGAAATATCAATACTTCAGATATGCTGATGGCACCACCCTTATGGCAGAAAGCAAAGAGGAACTGCAGAGCCTCTTGAAGGTGAAAGTGGAAAGTGAAAAAGCTGGCTTAAAACTCAACACTCAAAAAACTAAGATAATGGCATCTGGTCCCATCACTTCTTGGCAAATAGATGAAGAAAAAGCATAAAAAGTGACAGACTGTATTTTCTTGGGCTTCAAAATCACTGCTGATGGTGACTGCAGCCATGAAATTAAATGATGCTTGCTCCTTGGAAGGAAAGTTATGACAAACCTAGAGAGTGTATTAAAAAGCAGAGACATCACTTTGCCAACCAAGATCCATATAGTCAAAGCTATGGTTTTTCCAGTAGTCATGTATGGATGTGAGAGTTGGACTATAAAGAAAGCTGAGCGCCGAAGAATGGATGCTTCTGAACTGTGGTGTTGAAGAAGATTCTTGAGAGTCTCTTGGACTACAAGGAGATGAGACCAGTCAATCCTAAAGGAAATCAACCCTGAATATTCATTGGAAGGACTGATAATGAAGCTAAAACTCCATTACTTTGGCCACTTGATGCAAAGAGCTTACTCATTACAAAAGACCCTGATGCTGGGAAAGATAGAAGGCAGGAGGAGAAGGGGACGACAGAGGATGAAATGGTTAGATGGCATCACCAACTCAATGGATGTTGAGTTTGAGTAAACTCCAGGAGTTAGTGATGGACAGGGAGGCCTGGCGTGTTGCAGTCCATGGGGTCACAAAGAGTCAAACACAACTGAGCGACAGAACAATAACAACCGATCACTTGTCTCCTATATGAAAAACCTATATTTATAACAGTGTTTAGTTTCACAGGCTGAATACAGGACAGGGCAAAAATCAGGGTAATTTACCCAAGTCAGTAAAAGAAACTGAAGTTATGACAATCTGGTGTGCTTTTCACACCATCATAACATTAAAATAAATTTCCACAAAATGTAAGGCCATGTTAAGCCACCACATAAATATACTCTCTATATGCATGCCTCTGCAGTTTGTGGGTCATCTGCTCCGCAGCTCTATGGTGGGGTTAATGGCGACCTGCTCCAACAGGGCTTATGCCACAGGCTGTATGACCAGGGAACTGCACCCAGAGCCCCTGCCCCTGCGGCAGGCCACTCGTACCTCTGCAGGAGACTCAAACGTAGGTCTGGCTCAGTATTCTTCAGTATTCAGTAATACTTCAGTATTCTTGCCTGGAGAACCCCACGAACAGTATGAAAAGGCAAAAAGATAGGACACTGAAAGATGAATTCTCCAGGTCAGTAGATGCCCAATATGCTCCTGGGGAAGAGTGGAGAAATAATTCCAGAAAGAATGAAGAGACAGAGCCAAAGCGAACACAACACCCAGTTGTGGATGTGATTAGTGATGGAAGTAAAGTCTGATGCTGTAAAGAGTGATACTGCATGGGAACCTGGAATGTTAGGTCTGTGAATCAAGGTAAATTGGAAGTGGTCAAACAGAAGATGGCAAGAGTAAACTGATATTTTAGGAATCAGTGAACTAAAATGGACTGGAATCAGTGAATTTAATTCAAATGACCATTATATCTACTGTGGGCAAGAATCCCTTAGAAGAAATGGGAGTAGCCCTCATAGTCAACAAAACAGTCTGATATGCAGTACCTGGGTGCAATCTCAAAAATGACAGAATGATCTATGTTTGTTTCCAAGGCAAACCATTCAATATCACAGTAATCCATGTCTACGCCCCAACCAGTAAAGCTGAAGACGCTGAAACTGAACGGCTCTATGAAGACCTAGAAGACTTTCTAGAACTAACACCCAAAAAAGATGTCTTTTCATCATAGGAGACTGGAATGCAAAAGTAGGAAGTCAAGAGCTACCTGGAGTAACAGGCAAGTTTGGCACTGGAGTACAAAATGAAGCAGGGCATAGGCTAACAGAGTTTTGCCAAGAGAATGCACTGGTCATAGCAAACACCCTTTTCCAACAACACAAGAGACTATTCTACATATGGACATCACCAGATGGTCAATACCGAAATCAGACTGTTTCTATTCTTTGCAGCTAAAGATGCAGAACCTCTATAAAGTCAGCAAAAATAAGATCAGAAACTTACTGTGGCTCAGATCATGAACTCTGTATTGCCAAATCCAGACTAAAATTGAAGAAAGTAAGGAAAACCACTAGACCATTCAGGTATGACCTAAACAAACCCCTTATGATTATACAGTGGAAGCGACAAACAGATTCAAGGGATGAGGTCTGATAGACAGAGTGCCTGAAGAACTATGGACAGAGCTTTGTAACATAACACAGGAGGCAGTGATCTAAACCATCCCCAAGAAAAAGAAATGCAAAAAGGCAAACTGGTTGTCTGAGGAGGGCTTACAAATATTTGAGAAAAGGAGAGAAGCAAAAGGCAAAGGAGAAAAGGAAAGATATACCCATTTGAATGCAGAGTTCTAAAGAATAGCAAGGAGAGATAAGAAAGCCTTCCTCAGTGACCAATGCAAAGGAATAGAAGAAAACAACAGAATGGAAAAGACTAGAGATCTCTTCAAGAAAATTATAGTGATACTAAGGGAATATTTCATGCAAAGACGGTCACAATAAATGGCAGAATGGTATGGACCTAACAGAAGCAGAAGTTATTAAGAGGTGGCAAGAATACACAGAAGAACGGCACAAAAAAGATCTTCACGACCCAGATAACCACAATGGTGTGATCACTCACCTAAAGCCAGACATCCTGGAATGTGAAGTCAAGTGGGCCTCAGAAAGCATCACTACGAACAAAGCTAGTGGAGGTGATGGAATTTCAGTTGGGCTATTTCAAATCCTAAAAGATGATGCTGTCAAAGTGCTGCACTAAGTATGTCAGCAAATTTGGAAAACTCAGCAGTGTCCAGAGGACTGGAAAAGGTCCGTGTTCATTCCAATCCCAAAGAAAGGCAATGCCAAGGAATGCTCAAACTACCACATAATTGCACTCATCTCACACGCTAGTAAAGTAATGCTCAAAATTCTCCAAGCTTCAATAGTATGTGAACCGTGAACTTCCAGACGTTCAAGCTGAATTTAGAAAAGGCAGAGGAACCAGAGGTCAAATTGCCAATATCCAGTGGATCATAGAAAAAAAAGAGAGTTCCAGAAAAACATCTACTTCTGCTTTATTGACTACACCAAAGCCTTTGACTATGTAGCTCACAACAAACTGGAAAATTCTTCAAGACATAGGAATAGCAGACAGCCTTACTTGCCTCCTGAGAAATCTGTATGCAGGTCAAGAAGCAACAGTTAGAACCAGACATGGAACAACGGACTGGTTCCCAATTGGGAAAGGAGTACATCAAGGATGTATAACATCACCCTGCTTATGTAACTTACATGAAGACTACATCATGCGAACTGCCTGGCTGTATGAAGCACAAGCTGGACTGAAGACTGCCGGGACAAATATCAATAACCTCAGATATGCAGATGACACCACCCTTAGTGAAGAGGAACTAAAGAGCAGAAAGTGAAGAGGAACTAAAGAGCCTCTTGATGAAAGTGAAAGAGAAGAGTGAAAAGGCTGCCGTAAAACTCAACATTCAAAAAACAAAGATGGTGGCATCCAGTGCCATCACTTCATGGCAAATAGATGGGGAAACAATGGAAACAGTGAGGGACTTTATTTTCTTGGACTCCAAAATCACTGCAGATGGTGACTCAGCCATGAAATTAAAAGATGCTTGCTCCTTGAAGGGAGACTTATGACCAATCTAGACAGCTTATTAAAAAGCCGAGACATTACTTTGCCTACAAAGGTCTGCCTAATCAAAGCTAGGGTTTTTCCAGGAGTCATATATGGATGTGAGAGTTGGACTATAAAGAAAGCTGAGTGCTGAAGAATTGATGCATTTGAACTTTGAAAGTCCTTGGGACTGTAAGATCAAACCAGTCACTTGTAAAGGAAATCAGTCCTGAATGTTCATTGGAAGGACTGATGTTGAAGCTGAAACTCCAATACTTTGGCCAACTGATGCGAAGAACTGACCCACTGGAAAAGACCCTGATGCTGGGAAAGATTGAGGGCAGGAGGAGAAGGGGATGACAGAGGATGAGATGGTTGGATGGCATCACTGACTTGATGGACATGAGTTTGAGCAAGCTCTGGGAGTTGGTGATGGACAGGGAAGCCTGGTGTGCTGCAGTCCTTGGGGTCACAAAGAGTTGAACACTGCTGAATGACTGAACTGAAGTGCGTAGACCGTGAATTCACTGACAGTCTCATGGTTAGGAGTTGGCACATTCATAACTGAGGAAGTGCATATACTGGGAATCCCATGACAGTCTAATGGTTAGGACTTGGCACTTTCGCAACCGAGAGCGTAGGTTCAAGCCCTGATAGGAATTAAGATCTTGCAATGTGTCATGGCTATAAGAAAATTAAAATTAAAAAAGTGCACATACCACCACAGGGATATATACCAAGGTCATCATCCTTACAGTCTTTGTGATTTCTTTTCCTTCAATCTAGGATGCTTCTGCCCAGGTAGCTTCTTTTTCTTTGCTATTCCAGTCTTGGGACTGAAAGTCATCTCGTCAAAGAAGGCTTCCCTGACCATGCAATCTAAAGAATATTTCTCCCTCCCTGTACCAATCCATGACTATCATGTCATGCCATTTTGTTCTATGTTCTCATAATTTTAACTTACTCCATTAAAAGACAAGGGCATGTTTCATGCAAAGACGGGCACAATAAAGGGCAGAAATGGTAAGGACCTAACAGAAACAGAAGTCATTAAGAAGAGATGGCAAGAATACACAGAAGAACTAAACAGAAAAGGTCTAATGAACTGGATAACCACAATGGTGTGATCACTCACCTGAGAGCCAGACATCCTGGAGTGTGAAGCCAAGGAAGCATTAGTAGAAACAAAGCTTGTGGGGGTGATGGAATTCCAGATGAGCTATTTAAAATTCGAAAATAGGATGATGCTGTTAAAGTGCTGCAATCGAATGCCAACAAATTTGGAAAACTCAGTAGTTGCCAAAGGCTCCGAAGAAGGGCAATGTCAAAGAATGTGCAATCTACCATACAATTGCACTCATTTCACATGCTAGAAAGGTAATACTCAGAATCCTTCCAGCTAGGCTTCAGCAATACGTGAACCAAGAACTTCCAGATGTACAGGCTGGTTGAGAAAAGGGAGAGGAACCAGAGACCAAACTGCAAACATTTGCTAGATCATAGAGACAGTAAGGGAATTCCCAAAAAAACATGTACTTCTGTTTCACTGACTATGCTAAAGCCTTTGACTTGTAGGGATAACAACAAACTGTGGAAAATACTTAAAGAGATGGGAATACCAGACCACTTTATCTATCTCCTGGGAAACTTGCACGTAGGTCAGGAAGCAACAGTTAGAACTGGGCATGGAACAACGGACTGGTTCCAAATCGGGAAAGGAGCACAACAAGGCCGCACATTGTCACCTTGCTTATGTAACTTACATGCAGAGCACATCATGCGAAATGGGGACTGGGTAAATCAAAAGCTGAAATCAAGATTCCTCAGATGTGCAGATGATACCACTCTAATGGCATAAAGTGAAGAGGGACTAAAAGCTGGCTTAAAAATCAACATTCAAAAAATGAAGATCATGGCGTCCAGTCCCATCACTTCATGGCAAATGGATGGAGGAGAAGTGGAAAGAGTGGCAGATTTTATTTTCCTGGGTTTCAAAATCACTGTGGACAGTGACTGCCGGAATGAAATTAAAAGGTACCTGCTCCTTGGAAGAAAAGCTATGACAAACCTAGAATGTATTAAAAAGCAGAGACCTCACTTTGCTGACCAAAGTCAGTATAGTCAAAGCTATGGTTTTTCCAGTAGTCATGTACAGATGTGAGAGTTGGACCATAAAGAAGGCTGAGTGGTGAAGAATTGGTGCTTTCGAATCAGGGTGCTGGTGAAGACTCTTGAGAGTCCTGTGGGCTGCAAGGAGATCAAACCAATCAACCCCAAAAGAAGTCAACCCTGAACAGTCCTTTCAAAAGGACTGATGCTGAAGCTCCAATACTTTGGCCACCTGATGTGAAGAGCTGACTCATCAGAAAACACCCCAATGCTGGGAAAGATTGAAAGCAAAAGGAGCAGGGGGCAACAGAGGATGAGACTGTTAGAGAGCATCACCGACTCGATGGACATGAGTCTCAACAAGTTCGGGGAGTTGGTGATGGACAGGGAAGCTTGGCGTGCTGCAGTCCATGGGTTGACAAAGAGCTGGACACAACTGAGCGACTGAACAAAACAAAAAAAGGCAAGCTTTCTGGGCACAGGTATTTTTTCAGTCTGTCTTATTCACAACAGCAACCTTAGCGCATAGCAGAGTGTGAACGGTACTCAGAAGTATTTCTTAAGTGAATGAAAGGAAACTAGGAAGTCAGTATCTATCAGATCAGGGATAGCAGCTTAAGCCCATGATAAAGCAGACTCCTTGAAAGAAATTATTTCCGAAAAAGACAGAAATATGTGTTCAGAGAAGTCCTTTACTGATTTTGAATAAAAGCAGCCCTCCTAACAAAACCCTACTAAAAGTATACTCCTGATAGCATATCTGAAATACAACAGTTAAATATTTTGTTTACCAAATATTTTTTTTTAAAAGTCAGGGCCATAGAGGAGACTCAGTTCAATTCAGTTCAGTTGCTCAGTCATGTCTGACTCTGCGACCCCATGGACTGCAACACGCCAGGCCTCCCTTGTCCATCAGCACTCCTGGAGTTTACCCAAACTCATGTGCATTGAGTCAGTGATGCCATCCAACCATCTCATCCTCTGTCGTCCCCTTCTCTTCGCACTTTCAATCTTTCCCACCATCAGGGTCTTTTCCAATGAGTCAGCTCTTCACATCAGGTGGCCAAAGTATTGGAGTTTCAACTTCAACATCAGTCCTTCCATTGAACACCCAGGAATGATGTCCTTTAGGATGGACTGGTTGGATCTTCTTACAGTCCAAGGGACTCTCAAGAGTCTTCCCCAACACCACAGTTCAAAAGCATCAATTCTTTAGCACACTTTAGTCTAACTCTCACATCCATACGTGACCACTGGAAAAACCATAGCCTTGACTAGATGGACCTTTGTTGAAAAGTAATGTCTCTGGTTCTTAATATGCTGTCCAGGTTGGTCATCTCCAGTACTCTTGCCTGGAAAAACCCATGGATGGAGGAGCCTGGTGGGCTACAGTCCATGGGGTTGCTAAGTCGGACACAACTGAGCGACTTCACTTTCACTTTTCACTTTCATGCACTGGAGAAGGAAATTGCAACCCACTCCAGTGTTCCTGCCTGGAAAATCTCAGGGACGGGGGAGCCTGGTGGGGTGCCGTCTATGGGGTCACACAGAGTCGGACATGACTGAAGTGACTTAGTGGCAGCAGCAGCAGCAGCAGGTTGGTCATAACTTTCCTTCCAAGGAGTAAGTGTCTTTTAATTTCATGGCTGCAGTCACCATCTACAGCGATTTTGGAGCCCCGCCAAAATAAAGTCAGCCACTGTTTCCCTATCTATTTGACATGAAGTGATGGAACTGGATGCTATGATCTAAGTTTTCTGAATGTTGAGCTTTAAGCCAACTTTTTCACTCTCCTCTTTCACTTTCATCAAGAGGATCTTTAGTTCTTCTTCACTTTCTGCCATAAGGGTGGTGTCATCTGCATATCTGAGGTTATTGTATTTCTCCTGGCAATCTTGATTCCAGCTTGTGCTTCTTACAGCCCAGCGCTTCTCATGATGTAACTCTGCATAGAAGTTAAATAAGCAGGGTGACAATATACAGCCTTGATGTACTCCTTTTCCTATTTGGAACCAGCCTCTTGTTCCATGTCCAGTTCTAAGTGTTGCTTCCTGACTACAATTAGATTCAATTTAAACTTTCTCATTTTATTCTCCATATCTCTTAACTTCTCTTTCATATCTTTCACTACTTCAGCTGCTTAATTTCTTTACATCTGTCATTAACTCACTCTTCAAAAAGTACCTTATCTACTATTTAATTTGTTCATTGCATTTCTTATTTTTTTCTTTCTAGCGATTATCTCTTTGCCAAATCTGCTTAGTGATTTTCACAGCTGGTTACCTGCTCATGATTTCAATCCCCTTTTATTACTAAAACATTTAAAAACTAATTTAAATAGCACACCTGAGTTTAACCAGTCAACTTCCTTCAAGTCTGTGGGAGGCAGCAGGGCATCTACTCCTATTGCTGATTGTTTTGCCTCAGCTCTGACGTTGTCTTGTCTCTTCCTACATTCTGTAATTTTGGGGTATACACTCATATTAAGAAAACTAATGGAGAAGTCTCGAACGCATGGGTTGAATGTACATTCCTTCAGAAAGGTCATACATTTGCTTCTGCCTAACCTGAGGCATTTATACCTGGGGAGCACTTTTATTTCTTGGCTTTGGGTTTCCCAGATCACACAGGTAGTATAAATTTGAACTTCAAATTTGTATTTAAAAAGAGCTAAGGTTATAAATTCTCAGGAAGATTTGTACATAGATGTAAAGTGAGACAAGCCTTCACTGCAGGACTCTGCTGGTGGGTGAAATTTTCCTGGCCTACCCTTCTGCCATGTATGGGTTGTTATTGCTGTTGCTGCTGTTGTTCAGTCGCTAAGTCGTGTCTGACCTTTTGTGACCTCTTGTACTGTAGCATGCCAGACTCCTCTGTCCTCCACTATCTCCCGGAGTTTGCTCAAACTCATATTCATTTAGTCGGTGATGTGATCTAACCATCTCCTTCTCTGCAGTCCCGTTCTCCTTTTGTCTTTAATCTTTCCCAGCATCAGGGTCTTTTCCAATGAGTCAGCTCTTCGCATCAGGTGGCCTAAGTATTGGATCTTCACCTTTCAATGAATACTCAGGGTTGATTTCCTTTAGGATTGATTGATTGGCTTGATTTCCATGCAGTTCAAGGGACTCTCAAGAGTCTTCTCCAGCACCACAATTTGAAAGCATTGATTTTTCAGTGCTTAGCCTTTTTTATGATCCAATTCTCACATCTGTACATGAGTACTGAGAAAATCATAGCTTTGACTATACAGACCTTTGTCAGCAAATTAAGGTCTGTGCTTTTTAATACACTGTCTAGGCACCCCACTCCAGTACTCTTGCCTGGCAAATCCCATGGACAGAGGAGCCTGGTAGGCTGCAGTCCATGGGGTTGCTAGGAGTCAGACACGACTAGGCGACTTCACTTTCACTTTTCACTTTCATGCATGGGGGAAGGCAATGGCAACCCACTCCAGTGTTCTTGCCTGGAGAATCCTAGGGAAGGGGTAGCCTGGTGGGCTGCCGTCTATGGGGTCACACAGAGTCAGACACGACTGAAGCGACTTAGCAGCAGCAGCAGCAGGTTTGTTATAACTTTCCTTCCCAGGAGCAAGTGTCTTTTAATTTCAAGGCTGCCGTCACTGTCTGCAGTGATTTGCGAACCCAGAAAATAAAGTCTGTCCCTGCCTCCACCTTTCCCCTTCTATTTTCCCTGAAGAGATGGGACCAGATGCCATGGTCTCAGTTGTTTGAATGTTGCTTAGGATGTAGGCCTTTTGTAAGAGTTCCAAGCTTTATGCAGGGATCTCAGCTCCATTTCTCCACCCTGAAAAGTCTAGTCTTCTGCTAGAATAGACATTAAATCACAAGGGTCTGGAGGATGGTTTGGACAAAGGCCCTTAAGGTAGCGCCAGGGTGAGCTTGGTGACTATACATTTTCTTCTTCATGGATTCTGTGGAAATGCCTCACATATCCTTCGGCTTGCACAGAAAACATATAAAGGAATGTTATAGGCATTTGTAGGATTTTTGTAGAATTTCTCTGAATAATCCATTATAGTGTCAGAAGTCTTTGAGAGTAAGTTTTAAAATAAACAATTTCAATCCTCAAAAACAAGGTCTAGGACTTCTTTGGTGGTACAGTGGATAAGAACTCCACCTGCCAATGCAGAGGACACGGATTCAATTTCTGGTCCAGCAAGAATTCCACATGCCACAGAGCACCTAAGCCCATGAGCCACAACTACTGAGGCTGCGTTTGAGAGTCCATGAGCTGCAACTACCGAAGCCCAAGTACCGAGTCTGTGCTCCACAACAGGAGAAGCCACCAAAGCCGGTCCGCCACAAAGAAGAATAGCCCCACCTGCTGCAACTAGAGAAAGCCTGTGTGCAGCAACGAAGCCCCGCACAGCCAAAACATAATACATTTAAATTAGAAAAAAAAAATCCACAATGCTCTAAGTTGATTTGCTTAGAGCAACTGCTGCTCTGTGTTGCCATAGCACAGTGTATCCTCTATCATAGCTCTTCCTTTACTCCACACTCTTGTCAATGTGGTTTAAAGTCTCCTCCTCTGCCCTGATTTTAACAGACATTTCTAGTGCTCACTACCTCAAGGTAATGCATCAACAATGACATTACCTGAGTGATTCTTGCCTGGGCTAGAACAGGAAAGTAAGAATCAGCAGACTCTTTCCTTAGCTTCACTAAGATGATAAGGGTCAAGGACAGTGACATGGTTTACAAGATACTATCTGTATTTTTTAAGAATAAGATCTGCGAAAGGTTTTGAAGAATACTCTTAACAGGATAGCAAGAATGGAAACTTACTGGCTGATTCTGAGCCACGTGTCACAGTAACCTAGGTGGCGGTAGCTGAAACTCAGATAGAAAATACAGGGATAAATTCAACGTGTTTTTTAGAGGTAAAACTGACAGGTGTCTGATTTGATGTGAGGGAAAAGAAAGGGATTGCCTCAGGCTACAGAAAATGAACTAGAAGAGAGATAAAAGTTACAACAAGGAGACATATTTCAAGTTAATATTAAGAACTATTTTAAAATTATTATATACTTAAAAAAAAAAGGAATGATTCCAATTACAGCATTCACAGTTAAAGCCTTTGCATTATATCCCATCTGATATGTACCAGCAAGTCAACTGCAGCAATGCATCCAGGACTCCTACTGTCTGGCTGTGACTTTCCCTTCCAACCTGACCTTTACCTATTCCTTTGCCTTTCCTTAACTCCAGTAAAATGGAATTTTAAAACACTCCTGACTTTCTGTGGCGGCTCTGTATTTTCTCTCCTTTGTTCCACTTGCTCCTGCAGTCAGAAACTCCGGGAAGTCTTCACATTCTGCTCGTCCTTCACGATCTAGCCCCACTGCCGCCTCTTCAGTGCAGCCTGCCATAAACAGCCTTCTTGAGAAGAGTGCTGTTGCTGTTCAGTCACCCAGTTGTGTCCGACTCTACAACCCCACGGACTGCGGCACGCCAGGACTCCTGTTCCTCCCTTGAGAAGGGCGTCTGTGCCTTGCTCAACTCCGGAACTTTCTTAAAATCCACCAAGTGCCTTATCTGTAGGCACGGAGAAATGAATACTTGATGGGGATGCTAGACAAAAAATTAAATTCCTAAAGGGAGGCTGAGCTTGAACTCTGACTTCCCCTCTAATTTTTATGATTTTGTGATTCTATAAGGCCTCTATTAAAATAGCCTTCAGACACACCTAAGCACTATTTGTGTTTAGTACGTTGAACACTTACTGAACAGTTTTCTTGTATCAGATACCATGTTAGGTAGGCTTCAACGTGATCTGATTTAAACCTAACAAAATTCTCTGAAGCAGTTATTTTTTGCTTTATTTTATAGATGAGAAAAAGGAAATTTAAGCAAACTATCATAATTCAGATGCTATAAAAACGGCAGAATAAAGGCACAAACTAAGTTTAAGCCTACTGCCCTTAAACCAACGTCACAGATGCCAATCGATTTAGAATTCAATTTCCACTTCTAAATAAAGCAAAACAAAGCAACTCATCTACTCAGTGGGTTCAATTCGACAATCATTTATTTATTGTGAAAGGCATTAACAAAATTCTGAAAGTAATATGCGAAGAGTAACATTAGAGCCTATCATTGTACGTATTAGAGTTCATGGTAGCATGGAAGAAGATTCTATAGTTTAATGCTAAAGATGAAACATCACATTATTTCCCATTTTTTTCATTAAAATGTTTAAGAGAGAAAAATAAGCTTATATTGACAGATGCTCTTCTTCACAAGCAATGTTCTATAGAAGCAGGGTTTCCCACTTTTGCCTCCAGATCAGAATATGGAGAGGTAAGGACTGCCTCCAGGACAATGTGTAAGATCTTAGTCTCATGAAGAAGTTTTTAAAGTTTTGGACAGTGGGAATACCAAAGTGAGTATTACCATGGTATTTTCAAATACCTGAAAAATAAACAAGACATATATTTTAAATCCTGATCATTATTATTCTGTCAAATAACAATGGAAAGCCAGAGATACAACATGGTCTAACAGAAAGCAAAACAGTGGAAGAGGGATTAAGTAGTGCTTCAGTACCTGATACTGTGTGCTATGAATGAGGAGCACATTACCATAATAACAGGTTAATGCTCAGTAAGTGTTAACATGTGCCAAGGACTATTCCAAGTATTTGACATATACTATTCTCACAAGAGCAAGCCTATTAGGTAAGTTCTATTATTACTCCCATTTAACATATGAGAAAATTGAGTGATATAAAGACATTAACTGTTGCCCAAGGAGACCTAGCCAGCAGAATGGAGCTTAAGTTTTACTATCTAGTTTATCTCTGGAGCAAGTCCTGCATTTAAACTCTTACCTGAGATGCTAAAGGCGCCAAGAAGAGCTACAACTTATAAATCAGACAAGGAAGTCAGAGCAGGATTCGCTGAGTAGAACAAGTGAAACAAGGAGTACTGGGGTGGAAAAGTATAGAAAAAGTAGAACATGAGAAGGGAAAGTGGTGTGATAGTCACAAGTTCAGGAAACAGCAAATGGTATGTGTGAGGCGGTAAGGAAGTGCTCGGAAGTAAAGTTAAGAGAGGTAAGCAAGGACATAAAATTCCTCATATTTAAATTTCAGCTTCAATTTAAAATAACTTAAAAGTTTAAATTTTGACCTTAAAGTTTTAAGGATTTTAAGCAAGAGTAACATAATTATTTTTTTAACTATTTTTTGATAGTTTTTTGGAAGCTATATGACTACAAGTTAATAGGGTGTCCAGTCTGAAAACTGAACCATGCATGAACTCAAGGCATGAATGGGGTTAGAACTGAAGCGGTCGGCTGAGAATGGAGAAGACACAGCGTGAACACTAAGGGGCAGCCTTGGCGCCAGTTTACACGCTCAGCTCAGTGAAGGAGACGAGCAGGAGGGCTGCCAGCTTCTGGGCCCAGTGACGGAGTGTGTAGGTGATGGCATTAAGGAGGAGGGAAGCATGAGTACAAGAAGGGACAATGTGGGCGTGAAGAGGGAATGGGTTTGGGTGTATTTAATTTGACATGCCTATGGCATCCAAGAGGTTCAGCAAGGAGCTGAATTTATAGGTCTGAAACAAAAAGGAAAGGTCCCTATCTTATCCAGATCACAGTATTCTTCAACACACTGCCTCACTCCAAAAGGACGACACACGCCAGGCAGCCCTCCACGCCACTTGCACACCGTCACTGCTATCCCTCTTTCTCACCACATCACATTCTGTAAAACCCCATAGTGATGACAGAAACTGTCCTACCAACAAATGCCATGATCGCTACATCTTCAAGCTTCAACTTTTCTTTATTCAACCAGCAAAATAAACCTTATTTGCTGTTTTGTTAACCTATCACCTTGCCTGGTGTACAAAAGTGCACCTGCAGGGGTGGGAGTATGACAACAAAAAAGATACCTAGAAAAGAAGATTCTTGCTAACAGTTCTCATCACAATTTCTAATCTAAGCAAATATGCACTGCATTTGTTCCCTAAAGGATAGGGGAGTAAGACGCACAGTGTGGCTGTTACAGCAAAGATGGCATCATTTTAGGCTCCTGATCACACAGTACAAGGTGACTTTGCACAAGCAGTGTGGTCTTTAAAGACATCTGTATGCATTATGGTGAGCTAGATTAACCTGAGCTATATCTGTATTCATATTTGCTTCTTGCGGGCTGGGGTGGAGATAACGTTAAAAATGCAGGCTTCTGTTCCCCAGCAGCACTTCATTACACCTCATACTAGACCCTTGTTTCTTAACTCCAGCACTACTGACCTTTGGGACTGGGTAATGCTTGCTGTGGACACTGCACTGTGCAGTATGGGATGTTGAGCAGCGCCCCAAGTCTGTAACAAGGTGTCAGTAGCACCCTTCTCCCAGACGCAGTCAAATGCCTCTTGAGAGGCAAAATCGCCCTCATTTGAGAACACCTGCTTCAGAGCCACACAAATTTACTCAAAACTCTTTTTTTTGTGAACTGTCCTCTGGAACTAATCCCGATTCCTGGAATGCTCTTCCACATTCAGCAGGCCAATCTTTTGTTATTCAAACAACTCTTAAAATCCCTCTTTTATAAGCTTCAAGCACAATTATGTCCCAGAATTCTAAAAATCATGAATATTTACAGGCTACTAAAAGGCATTCTCCACTGGATCTGATTTTTAGTTCGCCAGGAATTTGCCCAATGACAGGCTGGTCAATTGTGGGGGTGCTTTAATATTTTTCATTTGTCCAATATCTAGTTCTCTATGTTTTTACAAAGTTCTAGTATTCTTCAACTTAATAGCTACCATTTATTAAGCCTTTGCTGTGGCTAAATACTGTTCTAACCACTTTGATATATTATGCTCAAAACAGCCCAGGACTCAAACACAGGCAGTCTGGCTTTAGAACCCCACCATCATCCCCTGAGGCCCAGCCTCCCAAATGTTCATCAGTAACTGCATCTACTCTACCTATTCAAGGTTTTATGATCTCAGACCGTATACAATCTCAAGGTTTTTTTTTTAATTTCCTGTTCTTTTGTTTTTCCTATTAGAGCAGTAAGAAAAACAAACCAGAGAGACATACAGTTTGCACTGACCAGTCTGACGGAAGTATCAAAGAGCATTCTATGAGCCTAGTACATGGCCTAGAATATACTGGTTTCTCAGTAACTACCTGGTTGAATGGATGCCTAAAACATCCTAAATTTTTATAATAACCCAGATTGAAGTGCTCTGATTATTTTGTCTTTTTGGTTTTTAAATGCCTCTTCTGGAACTTTCTTCTTTCCTAAAGCAACATGTCCAAACCTATATACAATATATACAGATATTTTGGCACAAGAGTAGAAAAATATTTTCTATGTTTCTAACAATCCTTCTTGTAAAAGTCAGAACTAGTCTTTTGGGTGCAGCACATCAGTCTGCTATCTTCAAATAATAAAAAACAGTAATTTTAAAATTCTCTCTCCTAGTAATAGCTTGACAGCAATAGCTTGCTGTACTACATATAAGAATTGGAATATTTTCTCCAAAATACATTATTTTAAACTTATATAGTTTTCTTTATGTAGACAATCAGAGTCTTAGGCATTCTGCTACCGGGACAACACTCCCAAATACAATACTTAACATACATTTTGAATACGACCAGTCTATAAATGGACCTCTGAAGAACTGTATAATTTATATTTCTTCATCTAAACCAGACCCAGATGAAAACTAGACCACCCTCCCCCTCTGGGGATGCTATCTTAAAGTATTTAGGGCACTTAGCTTGGTAGGGTGGAGTAGGGACACTATTTATATGAATACTTTCAGTAGTATGATTTGCATTCGTGTTACCTGGCGCTTTAAAAGCACTCAACAGCTGGCAGTCCCATATGCTCCTATTTTATTACTGTAACACTTCGCATAGTAGCAAGCACGTGCCTTTGGCATGAGGACTGCTTGAAATCTAAGAAGCTAATATTTTAGCACAATTAATTTCTGGAAAAGGGTTAGAAAGAAGGAAGATTTTCCCTTTCATGCTTATTTAGGACTGGAAAGAACAAGCAAAGGAAACCATCTCAATGTAAAGGGAACACAAAAGCCTAAAAGAAAAGCAAAATTGGTTGGTGGCCCACCTTGCCCCTCACGTTTAAAACAGAGTGGGGGTCATGTAAAAACCTAACGTCAACTAGCTTTTTTAAAAGTGACTGTTACAGTACCATCCATGCCTCTAGGCAATCTGGGCTGACACGGGCACAAAGACAACTGACAGGAGAAACTGTTTTGAAACATAACAACATGTCTGCTAAATAGAAAGTGTTCAGAGTTATTTTTCTAAATTCTCTGGATGAAGACTACTTAGAAACCTTAAAAAACAGCTGTAAGTAACAAAATTAAGCCATTAAAAAAAAATAAAGCTCTAACACCATCATCTTTGCTACCTATAGCATCGGCTTTTACTTTCACAATACCAGAGCAAACTTTTATTTTTTCTCACATTATAAACTTTATTCTATATTTTAAAATACAAATCATCTTATCAAGTCAAAATTCTTAGCTTATATTTCCAAACATAGTTTCCACTAATCACCACCTTTTTGTCACTCTAGACAAGTAAGCCTGCAAGCTAAATCTTCCACTTAATCCCATTCATCATCCCCTGACTCTCAGCAACATCTGTCTCCTTAGGAACATTTATGCTATAGTTCCCTCTACCAAGAACCACATTTCTCCCCTACCCCCCTGTTAAGCTCTTTAATAATCCAATATTTCTATTTCAAATAATCCAATAAACCAATATCTGGTTTGCAAGGGTAGGCCACAAGTTACTCCCTTAACTCTGATACATAATCTATCATTGTGGGAAAGATCTCTAAGGGGGGAAAAAAGGCTCAGCATAAACCTAAATTTGAAAATGATAACAGTTCTTGGTCTACATGCTGGGGCAGAAATTAATTGTATTTTTAAAACAACTGAATTTCTTTTTAAAAATCCTATTTCTAAGTCTTATCCATGAATGACATTTGTTACATACCACAACCCTCTACCAAATATCTGGGAAAGTATTCTACTGATATTGTCAGGAAGAAACAGAACTTAGGGGAACAAATCTATTTCCAATGGCATTTGAATAACTTTAACAGGCATAATTATGTAAAAATTAGAGTTTGCCTAACTAATCACAGTCAATTGAAGAGATATCTTTCACGTGAACACTTCATTTATAAAGTGATTTGTTTAAAGAAAGGCTCAAAGACACAAATATGTACCCATGTGCAACAGAGGTCATGGAAAGCAAATCTAGGTTTAAAATTACTTTAACTTCCATTATCACAGAAAGATAAATGCATATTATACGCCCTCGAATGTTCGCTGAGTTAAAGCAAAACACCTAAGTCAGCATGTCTTCTTTGAGGAAACACATTCAGGGACAGGTAAAAATGGTGTTTCCAGACAATCTGAAAAGACTCATTTCCATTTCAGAAAATAGCTGATTTTTACTGCATCTTTTATTTCTATACTGTGTTGAATGATAAACATTATAGAAAACACGATTACCCTCATCTTTCAGTCCTAAACAGATTACACAATGTCCTAAGGATTTCTTGAAAGTAGAATGTATGGACCAGTGATGCATACCTTGAGTCCACAGAAAAGAGAGATTCAAGGCATTTAACCCCCAGGTGCTGAGGATTCTGGGCGTTCAGCGGGGACAGAAACAGACAAGGTTTCATCCCTCTTGGGATTTTTCTGTCTCATCACAGAGATACATAATGACAAATTACGATAAATGTGAGAAAAGAAAAGAACAAACTACTGTAAGAACATATATCAGGAAGCAATTTTTCTATGGAAACTGTCTTTGTGTTGATATCTGAAGAATGAACTGGGAATTGACCAGGCAAAGGGAAATGTGGAAGGTCAGAGTTGATACCTGAGAGAATCTGAACAAAGGGGCTGGGTGGCTCATGTGCAGAGGAGGAGGAAAGAGGAAAGGCTGGAGAAGTGGCCATGTGGGATGTCAGTCCTTATTCTAAAAGCAGTGGGAAAGAATTTTTAGCAGAATGACTGCACTTATATTCAATAAGTTATCTTTTGAATAACTTTAACAGGCATAATTATGTAAAAATTAGAGTTTGCCTAACTAATCACAGTCAATTGAAGAGATATCTTTCACGTGAACACTTCATTTATAAAGTGATTTGTTTAAAGAAAGGCTCAAAGACACAAATATGTACCCATGTGCAACAGAGGTCATGGAAAGCAAATCTAGGTTTAAAATTACTTTAACTTCCATTATCACAGAAAGATAAATGCAGGGGGCAGTAGTCAATTAAAGTCTACAAGATAAAAATTTTAAGATAAGTAAATGATTAAGTAGGATTCATTAAAGTAGTTTTTCCTGAACACTTCCAGGACACAAAGGTATTCTTATACAGGAACTCTGAATGGAAAGTAGTTAAGGCATAAATGCTATTTCACAGAACCATCAATCAGTCATTACCAGGGTTTCACATTTTTCATTTATTGTTTAATCAAGCATCACCATTGGGGATGGGGGGATGAAGAATGACAGAATCTAAAATTCACCATTACTAGGACAGAGTGCCACTAAGCTGGTATTTTAAAATGTCTTTGCTTCTTAACCTAAACTCTTCCAAGCCATCTTCAAATGTCAAGATTCTGTAACTCTGCCTGCAGAGTTCAGTGTGTTCGGTCATGTTTGACTCTTTGTGGCCCCATGGACTGTAGCCCCCTAGGATACTCTGTCCAAGGGATTTCCCAGGCAGGAATACTGGAGTGGGCTGCCGTTTCCTTCTCCAGGGTAGCTCAAACATATACTAACACTTTAAAAAATGAGAATGGAGAACCTGAACAGCTGAATCAGAACATTTAGTCCCATCTTCCAATTTTAGAAAGAATGAGTAGAGAGATTTCACGGCCACTGGAGCCCACTGTAATATTACGGCAGAATGATGTACCCTTACTTCTATGATAGAGTTTTAAAATAAGCTGCAAAGTAAGTATCTGATGTAAGAAAACACTCTTGGTAAGAGATGGTCTGTCCTCACCAAGCTGCTCCCTGTTTGCCAGGGAAGAACAGCCGCAGTTGAGGTTGCTGGGGGCTGCTGGTAAAAACAATAATAACACCCCTACTCACAATATCTCATCCAGTCCTCATAGGGGCAAACAGGGTTTAGGATGCTAAGGTCACGAGGCTGGAAGACGAGAAGCAGACTCCCCCGCAGGCCTGGCCCCCAGACCACTGTTTGTCCGTCTGTGACGCTGGCTTCCTCAGGGGCCTCTCCCCGCGACCTGAACACCGTTCAAGGGGCCAGTCCGTTTCCCTGAGCTTAATGCACCCTATGTGCCAGTTTCCTCTGCACCATGATTTACAGGTTCAGTTTTACTGGCTAATATTTAATAATCTTTCCTCACACAATTCACTTGTCCAATATCCTATCCCGCTCCTTTGCTTCTTTCATAATGTCTATCTGCTGTTAAGAGCATGTCAGTGGAACACATGCATTCTTTAGTAGAGTTACAAGTTTAGGTGGGTCTATTCTACTTATTTTTGGATGAAGATTTTTGAGATGATCTGAAATGAGGTCCAAGACAAAGGCACAACTAACCCCAATGACTTCTGATGTGTACACACAGTTATATATGTGAAAACATTTACTCACCACGTTTCTGAGCTCCGGCTATGTGCTCTGCTCACTATTCGGGTGGTGGGATACAAAGAGAACAAGCCAACATCTGCGCCCTTGTGCAGCATACACTCCAATGGGGAAAACCATAATGCTTTTAATACACATAAAAATAAATGCTAAAGAGAAAAATTAATCAGACTATAAGAAACAGAAGCTTTAAAACAACGAGACCGGATTTTTTGTGTGATTTAATCTGTCCAACTATTACAGACATCTCAAGGAAAGTTACTCAACAGTGAAATTTAGTCTCTAATTTGTGGGGAAAAAAACAAGACAATCATTGAGAGAACGACAAAATAAAATATCATTAAATCATCCCTCTATGCTCACTACAAAAATAATTTCACCTCTCTGTTAGATAGATTCCACCTTACTTGCCTTTTAGAATATGTACAAGTACAAGAAAAGAAAAGGAGAGGGAAGGGGAGGAAAGTGAAGGAGAGGGGCGGGGGCGAGTGCGGAGAGGAGAGGAAGGGAGAGGCAAGGGAGGGGGACGGAGGGATAGGGGAGGGGAGGGGAAGGAGAACACACTATTGATCTCATCATATAATTCTTCCACCATCAAAAATCATTATATTCTTTTGGCTAAGGTTAGCCCTGGAATTTATCAGTTGCAAATCTCGGGACTAAAAACAGCACGTTCCAGAAAAACAGTATCTTCTAAAAGGCAAAGAAAAAGATGGAAAACAAGAAAGAACTGTAAAGGAAAGTGACAAGATTGTTAATATTCTTCTTAGATGAAGAAGTTAGCAACTAATGAAAATTAACATGACTTCAGAGACATAACTCTGCCAACAAAGGTCCGTCTAGTCAAGGCTATGGTTTTTCCAGTGGTCATGTATGGATGTGAGAGTTGGACTATAAAGAAAGCTGAGCACCGAAGAATTGATGCTTTTGAACTGTGGTGTTGGAGAAGACTCATGAGAGTCCCTTAGACTGCAAGGAGATCCAACCAGTCCATCCTAAAGGAGATCAGCCTTGAATATTCATTGGAAGGACTGATGCTGAAGCTGAAACTCCAATACTTTGGCCAGCTGATGGGAAGAACTGACTCATTTGAAAAGATCCTGATGCTGGGAAAGATTGAAGGTGGGAGGAGAAGGGGACAACAGAGGATGAGATGGTTGGATGGCATCACCAACTCAAAGGACATGAGTCTGAGTAAACTCTGGGAGTTGGTGATGGACAGGGAGGCCTGGCATGCTGTAGTCCATGGGATCGCAAAGAATCGGACATGACTGAGTGACTGAACTGAACATGACTTCTTGCAAGAAAATAATTTATAAGAAAGCATAATTTTACCAAATTCATAGTTTAGACTGAACTATGAACAATTAAGAACCTAATTAATTTCCTAACTGTTTTGGTAACACATTTGAGTCCACAGAGAAGTAAGCCTAGTAATTAGCAAATACATTAAATTATGTTATAGGGCTTCCCAGGCGGCACAGTGGTAAAGAATCCGCCTGCCAGTGCAGGAGACACAAAAGACGTGGGTTCCATCCTTGGTTGGGAGGATCCCCTGGAGTAGGAAATGACAACCCACTCCAGTATTCTTGCCTGGAAAATCCCATGGACAGAGAAACGTGGCAGGATACAGTCCATGAGGTTGCAAAGAGTTGGCTACAACTGAGTGACAGAGCAGCAGCAGTGGGTAGACAAATGGCTTCTAAGGCAGAGTGTATGGCACCAAATAGCAACTTATCTAAATGCAGAGTCGGCCACGACTGAGCGACTGAACTGAACTGAATAAAACAACAGGAATAGGTAACTTCTTATTTAAAACCAAAACTGCTTCTTTACTATCCCTGCAACTCCTACAGAAATTAACCAAAAAGGGTAAATTTAGGCAATATGCAAAGATCTAAATGGAAAGCAAAGAAACTAAGCAAAGAAATTATCGAAAATAATCAATCTGAGTATTACCATTATATTATATTACCATTACAGCCACATGGATTTTTGATAGCTTCATTCTCTACCCAAGCATGTTTAAAAAAATCCTGAATGAGGAATTTCCTTGTGGTCCAGTGGTTAGAACTCAGCACTTTCCCTGTGGAGGCCCAGGTTGGATCCCTTATCTGGCTGGAGAACTAAGATCCCACAAGCCTGCATGACTTGAAAAAAAAAAAAAAAAATCTGCATAGACTAATATAATGTGAATAATGAAATAAAGGAAAATATCAACTTTTATTACTGCTCGGCTATGACTAGGAACAAGAAATCCTAGCTAGAGTGAAAAATCATTCTTAGTTTGCAGCTGGTGGTCATTCAGAATAAATCAGGAGTTTGATTTATGATTACTACCTTCCTCATTTTATATAGAGATAAGTAAGTCATGAACAATCTGCTTCTGATTCTGTTAAGAGATGTTAGGAAGACAAAAAATTAAATACCTATTTTTAACTATGACTTTTATACCTTTGTCAAACCCATTAATGTATTCTATGATGATATTTCTAAGTCCCTAATTTTACTGTCCTAAGCATGTGATTGACAGGAGAGAGAAAAGCAGGAAGAATCACAGAATACAGTCTACAAATTCAAATTCTCCACCCAGGCAAATCTCCATCCAGTAAACTATAATACGGGTCACCCTAGCTTTTCCTATGAAGCCTAAGAGGGCTCCCAATTACTTTCCCAACAACTGCCACACTTCATTGGATAGAAGGGAAGGACAGAAGCTACCAATCTTGAAGCCAAGAGAAGTAAAAATCAATATTTTAAAGAACAAGTCTAAAATGCAATCCTCTTAATGCAGCTTAAAATGACTGATTTACAAATTTTGGAAGGTCTAATGCTTTTTTTTTTTTAATTTAATTTTATTTTTTAACTTTACAATATTGTATTGGTTTTGCCATATATCAACATGAATCCGCCACAGGTATACACGTGTTCCCCATCCTGAACCCTCCTCCTCCTCCCTCCCCATACCATCCCTCTGGGTTGTCCCAGATGCCTCAAGCATCCAGTATCGTGCATGGAACCTGGACTGGCGACTCGTTTCATACATGATATTTTACATGTTTCAATGCCATTCTCCCAAATCTTCCCACTCTCTCCCTCCCTCACAGTGTCCAAAAAACTGTTCTATACATCAGTGTCTCTTTTGTTGTCTCGTACACAGAGTTATTGTTGCCATCTTTCTAAATTCCATATATATGCATTAGTATACTGTATTGGTGTTTTTCCTTCTGGCTTACTTCACTCTGTATAATAGGCTCCAGTTTCATCCACCTCATTAGAACTGATTCAAATGTATTCTTTTTAATGGCTGAGTAAATACTCCATTGTGTATATGTACCACAGTTTTCTTATCCATTCATCTGCTGATGGACATCTAGGTTGCTTCCATGTCCTGGCTATTATAAACAGTGCTGCGATGAACATTGGGATACACGTGTCTCTTTCAATTCTAGTTTCCTCGGTGTGTATGCCCAGCAGTGGGATTCCTGGGTCATATAGCAGTTCTATTTCCAGTTTTTTAAGGAATCTCCACACTGTTCTCCATAGTGGCTGTACTAGTTTGCATTCCCACCAACAGTGTAAGAGGGTTCCCTTTTCTCCACACCCTCTCCAGCATTTATTGCTTGTAGATTTTTGGAGCACAGCCATTCTGACTGGCATGAATTGGTACCTCATAGTGGTTTTGATTTGCATTTCTCTGATAATGAGTGATGTTGAGAATCTTTACATGTGTTTGTTAGCCATCTGTATGTCTTCTTTGGAGAAATGTCTATTTAGTTCTTTGGCCCATTTTTTTATTGGGTCATTTATTTTTCTGGAATTGAGCTGTAGGAGTTGCTTGTATATTTTTGAGATTAGTTGTTTGTCAGTTGCTTCATTTGCTAATATTTTCTCCCATTCCGAAGGCTGTCTTTTCACCTTGCAAGATTAACTGCCCATTTCAGTGTCTGGCTAAAATGGGGCAATATTTGCTTGTGTGAATCTAAGTTCTCAAATTTTCCTCAACAACAGTATATAGCTCTCTGATGGTCAAGCAATGTACTCTCCCATGCTTTAAAGAAGAAAAAGCAACACAGTTCTCAGCAGACTTGGAAATTAGACTGAGTTCTGAACACAGTTTGATTTTTTCGAAATCTTAGTGAGTAGAAAATATACTTAAGGAGCCAGAGTAAAAGCATCTCCCCCCAGCCCTCCTCCACCCCCTAAAAAGAGCAATCTCAAACAAACAAAAAAAGAGAAGAGGAGGAGGAGGAGGAAAGAAAAACCGAGAAAGGATTGGAAAAAGTCTTCCTGATGAACAAATACAAGAACACAGAACACAAACATATTAATGGCAAACATGTCTAGTCTCAGAAAAACTCTATACTGCTCATTCTAAAATACTGCAGGCAATCCTTTACTACAAGCTTGCTCTGTAAAGGGCCAGAAGGTAAACATTTTCATCTTTATGAAAATGTTTTCATTCAGTCCCGTCACAGCCACTCAACTGACTGTTGCAGCGCAAGTGCAGCCACAGATTCTACACAGAGAACATAAAAACAAATGGGGGTGGTGGTGTCCCAGCAGAACTTTCTTTACGGATACAGAAATTCCCATTTAATTTTCATGTGTCATGAAATATTATGCTTTTAGTGTTTTTCTATTTAAAAATAAAAAATTTCATCTTAGCTCATGGGCCATACAAAAACTGAAAGCATGCTGGATTTGGCCAGAGGACAACCTGTGCTGTGCTGTGCTTAGTCGCTCAGTCGTGTCCGACTCTTTGACCCCATGGACTGTAGCCCGCCAGGCTCCATGGGGATTCTCCAGATAAGAATACTGGAGTGGGTTGCCATGCCCTCCTCTAGGGGATCTTTCCAACCCAAGGATCGAACTCAGGTCTCCCGCATTACAGGTGAATTCTTTACTGTCTGAGCCACCAGGGAAGCCCAACCTTATGCCTATCCCTGTTTCCATCAATGTAGAAATAAAAACTGCCACAGTTCAGTAGTTTGTATTTGACTGTGAAGTGATTTTTCCTGAAGACAGATGCCACCCCGAGGAACAAAAGCAGAAAAACAATCCAGTGTATGACCAGAGGCAAAAGCAAGAAAAGATCAGAACTGCAAGCCTCTTCCCTCCCCCTCTCCCGCAAATTCCTTTGCTACATCTTTAGAACATCCTGCACAGACAGCCGAAATGGTAATTTCCTACACAATACAAAGCAAGAAGCTCTTTGCCTTTTCTTTTGCTGCCAAATATATAAACCAAAGGATTTCCTGCAAACTCCTGTAACCCTAAAAAATAAGAAACCAAGCAATATGGTTCCTGAAAAGCAATAACAAGGGTCCACTAAAGGTCAAAACATTTCCTCACATAGTTAACACATTTATTTTTTATTTCAAGTGCACTAGCCAGGTTTTAGTATTAAATGCTTAGGATCAAAAAGGGGGGTACACTATGGACTTTTATTTGAGTGTTGTATGGGAGAAAGAAATACTAAAAGTCTCATGAAATTTTCAAAATAAAATGTTACTACTGTTCCTACAAAGGATATATTTTTTTTAATTCTTACAAAGGTTCTTTTTAACCCCACTGAATCACTTCTGTAAACCTAAAACGGTAGATTCACTCTCTATACGTCAAGTCACAAATTGTCCACCAGATTCTTCCTTCGTCCATCTCTTTCACCACGTCCCCAAACCCTACCACAAATCAGAGTGACTTGCCAATTTCTTCAAAAGAATAAATAAAACCATAGTTCAAACCTCCAATTATCAGATATTGCATCTTTGTAGTGAACTAAGGAGGTCTCTGGCTATTTCACTAGACTTGTTAATCTGATGTTTTTCTCAGTGATGAACAAGTAGGCAAATATCTTGAATTAATCATACATTCCTCTGCAAAAGCAACTGACCTTTGTCAGCAACAGTAAAGCAAGCTAAATTTCAAGCTAAGTTTCAAGTGCGTAAAATCTGAAATTTCAATATTTTTTCTCTGAAATTTTAAGTCTGTCTGTACATAAGTAATTCCCTTTATTATTTGCCACTGTAAGCTGTTTGTTGTCATCATTCCTCTGAGAAGACAACAAGCCTATCTAAGCTATCTACACAACACCAAAAAGCAAACATCCAAGGAAAACCAGCAGCAACTTAGTAAGTTTCTCAGGACTACAAGATCTGTTCTCAGCAATTAAATGTATTCCTATTTGCCTGTTTTGTTATGTCAGCCAAAGAGAGGAGAAACTAGCTCCGCAGCCTAGACTGAATGTGAATCACAGTTATTTTTACAATGCAGGGCATGCAAAGGCACAGAGTGGAAGCACAGCAGAGATTTCCGCTCCTGCCACCCGCCCTGGATTCTGGAGTTGCAGCTTCTCTAACAGGCAAGCTTCTCCCCTTGTGGGGTTTTGATGTCATCTCTCTCCACTTCCTTTTCTACCCATGTAGTTTTTTAAAAGGAGATAAAGCAACTGTATAAGAATGCTTAAAGGCCTCAAAGACCTACAGCCTCCCTGGCTGCGTGTGGCACTGGCGGAAGAGAAGGAAAGCGTGAGGTAACGAGGATCTACTGCATTTACCTTATGTGCAGGGCATGTGGACAACAATAGGAACTATGTAGGGTGCGCGTTTTGTCAAAAAAGAACATGGCAGCCTAATGGGAGGCCTTTGTTCTTCAAAAGGGTCTCCTTTCCCCCTTTTGTGCTTCATTTAATTCATGGCATCTGAGCTGCTCTTGAACTTGACTGAGAGAAAGAAAGCGAAAAGAGAGGGGGAGTCAGACACACAAAGAGAGGGGGGAAAGGGAGGACTTCAAAGAGAATTCATTTGAAAAAATTAGTTCTACTGCCAGTTTTCATGAAGTTTTGGAACTTTAAAGGTGTTAGAGAGTATCACCAGTATTAAAATAAACAATTTTCCCAGAGATTGTCATGAGTAATAAAGTAGATACAGAACAAAATGAATTATGTCTAAAGAACTTCAGCTACACTGTATTCCTTGAAATGATAGTTTGAAAAACATCTGATTTTCAACAGTTACATGAAAGACAGCATTCCTCAAACAGGACTAGTAATTAAAGATTTTGAAGTTTAGGTGAATTACACTTGAGTAATCAACACTACGAAAGAACACAAAGCCACCAGCGCCGCCTGCAGGATAAATACAGATGAGACTTGTATAATATATTTTAAAGCCTAAGATTTCTTAAAACAAACCATTCCATAACTAATCTTTTGACATTTTCACTTTCAAGTAAATAATTTAAAAATTTTTAAAAAGCAGTGAATAACTTCAGATGAAGAGCAAGACCCTAGGAACCTTTAGCCAATTTTAGGTATTCGTGAATATAAATACAAAACTACTAAAAAGTTTCATATTAAAACAAAAGGCTACTTCAAAACAATAAAAGATCTGGCTATAAAGTATGATGACTGTTTCTTCACTTTAAAATATTTGCTATTTTTCTTCCCAACTGTAAAACATATATTCATTATAAAACTATCAAACATGTCTGAAATTCAGAAAGCTATCCGATCAGGGCTTCCCTGGTGGCTCAGCTGGTAAAGAGTCCACCTGCAATGCAGGAAATCCCAGTTCGATTCCTGGGTTGGGAAGATCCCCCGGAGAACGGATAGGCTACCCACTCCAGTATTCTTGGGCTTCGCTGCTGGCTCAAGTCAGTAAAGAATTCACCTGCAATGCAGGAGACCTGGGTTCAATTCCTGGGTTGGAAAGATCCCCTGGAGAAGAGAACGGCTACTCACTTCAGTATTCAAGCCTGGAGAATTCCATGGACAGAGGAGCCTGGCGGGCTAAAGTCCATGGGGTCACAAAGAGTTGGATATGACTGAGCGACTTTCACTTACCTAGTCCCAACTGTTAGATTTAGTATTTTTTCCTCCAGCTCCTACACGTATAATTTTCTATAGTACGCCATATGTGCTTATTTGGGTTTTGCTTTGTTTTTACAGTTCCCTCTCCAATTGAATATATTTTACATCTCCTTTCAGTCCACATATAAATTCTTTTTGGTGGTGTACAATAACCCACCATAGAGATGTACTGAAGATTAGTGACCGAGATGCTGTTGATAGGTATATGGATTGTTCCCTTTTTTCCACTTTACAGACAATGCTTTAAGAAACAGCTTATATGTATACAGACTATGAAATAGGGAATTTATATGTGCCTTTGCTTACTGGTATAAATGTTTCTGTAAATTAATGACGAGGTAGAATTTCAAATATTTAAAATTTTAATATTACCAAATTGCTCTCCAAAAGTTGTGCCAAAGTTTCCCCAAATTATTTGAGATTGCCTATTTCCCCTGATCCTAGACAACAACCATCTTTTTACTATTTTGACATTCTGAGAAACACTGCATTTCTTTTAAATCATTTTAGAACTTTCACACATAAACATGCTCCTTCAAGTTGAGAATTCAGTAATTTATTCCCAATATTTACTGATGAAAATATCTGCATAAGAAGCATTACTCTTTTTAACTATCTTCAGAGCCAATTATTACTTTATAAGTCATATCTCAATTTCACCTTTCAACAGAATTACTCCCCAACCTCGTTACTCATCACAGTACCTTCAGAAAGCACTGGATATTTCCTAACTCATCCTCAGAAGAAAATGTGGTACCAATACGAAGATTTCAAGAATTTGCTGCAGGCTCAAAGGCAACTGTAAAAAAGGGCAGGATCACAGAAACCAGTAAGGCAGGATCACATAAACGAATAATCTTGCCAACGGAACTACTTTGAAGATAGAGCTTTCAACTGGATTCATGTACCTGAGCATATATATATGTTGCTTACTGTATATCTGTTTAAAAGTAAGAACCACTCTAGTCACACCTTGCATAGACAAGACATTATACAGGTCTGTGGATGTTACAGTTTAACTGCAGACTGACCACTAAACTAGGTGAAATCTGAGCTTCAATCCCTGAGGCGGGGTTCTCATCCCCAGCACTACTGGCTTCTTGGACCAAAGTCCATGGGGGAGGAGGGCTGCGTGGGTACTGCAGAGAGTTAAGCAGCAAAACCTGGCCTCTGGTAACTAGCGCTACTAGCAATATCCTACAAGTTGCTAGTGGCACCTACAACCAAACATGTCTCCAGACATTGCCAAATGTTCCCTGGGGAGCAAAATCATCCCAAGTTAGGAACCACCACCCTAGGCTAACTAAAAGACCTATCCCATATACACCACTTCTGCATGCATTGTCCCACCAGTTTGATCTTAAAAGTCTAAAGATATTTAAAATAACTAAGAATTAATGTTTTAAATATTTAAAATACTTATCAAATTCAATTACTCTTCACCACACTCTGCTACTAGCAGTGAATATGGCAGCACCAGTAGACAGAGATTTAAAAAAAAAAAAATCTAATTACTAATATATTACTAGATAACAATTATGTTTCATGGTGATTTAATGAAAAAAAAAAAAACCATTAAATTTGCAAGGTAATGGCTTGAGTTATTTTAGTCATGTGAACTATCCTGTTGATTCTTATCTCCAAGATATAGCTTTAAAAAAATAATTATTATTTATTCGGCTGCACTGGGTCTTAGCTGTGGCATGAGGGAGTCTAGTTCCCCGACCAAGGACTGAACCCAGGCCCCCTGCTTTGGGAGTAGAGAGTCACAGCCACTGAACCACCAGGGAAGTCTCCTCCAAAACATCTCTTAAATCCATCATTTTTTGCATCTTCCACAATCTTCAACTAGGCCGACATCATCTCTCACCTAGACAAAGAACCTTTAACTGTTCCCTCAGCTTCTACTCTAGACTCCTCCAATTCAATCTCCATCCATTCATCCTTCAGCTAATAATTACTAAATGTCTGCTATCTGCCAGGCAGACTAAGTAATGAGTATTGAGTACCATGCACAAAATTCTCCTACAAAATCCTTTATCTAAGAAACTTAAATTCTAGAATAAAACCCATCTGAAGGCAGTTAAGTGCTCTGGAGAAAAAGAAAGGAGGAAAGGACAAACAGGGTGCGGTCTAGTGTTAAACATATGTGGCCAGGGATGGACTCACCAACCGTACAAAGACCTAAAGGTTAGGAAGTGAACCACAGGCTACATCTGGAAAAGCACCCAGGCAAAGAGAACAAAGATAAAGGCTCTGAGGTGGGAGCTTGCCTCTGCCTTTTACTCTGTATGAAATAGGAACACACTAGAGGAGCTGGAGCAGAGGAGAGCCATGCTGTAACATTTTAGAGGAAAACACTAGCAACTATGTCAAGAATAGGCTGTAGGACTGCAAGAGTGGAAGCAGAGACCAGCTAATTCATATGAGTTTTAGGCCAGGGCAGGGTAGGTAGAGAAAAGAAGAGGCTAGATTTAGGATATATTACTAATTACAGTGATTTGTAAAACCAAAAACTGAACTGTATCATTCTTCAAAAGCCTTTCAATGACTACCTTCTTCCCATTGTATTGGATATAAAATGACAAATCCTAAATATGGCCCCAAAGGCTCTACATGATCTCTCTGGCCTCACCTTACTCCTCAGTAACCAAAATGCCTGGCCACACTGACCTTTCAGCTCCTCTGTGACCCCAAATTCCTCTCCACTCGGTGGGGGTGGAAGATTGGGCAGGCTGTTCTCTCTGCTTGGAAGGAATGCCCTTCTCACCTTTTGCTTTGCCTCTTCACTCTCACCCTCACATTTCAGTTCTTAGCTTAAAATTCACTTCCTTAAAGAGACCTTCCCTGACAGGCCACTCTGAATTAGCTTCATGGCCTTCCCTCATTATATTCTCTCAAAGTACCCCAAAAAAGTACTTGTCCTCGATAGGACTCACCTCAACCAGTGGTCATAATATTGGCTTAATTGTACCTAACACTTAATGTTTGTCTCTTGAGACTGCAGGCTATAAAGAGCAGGAACACTTCTGCTCCACTCACCATCGTGTCCTCAGGGTACGGCACAGTACCGGGCACCTGACAAGTACAAAGGACACTTTTTGAACAAATGATAGAGCCTTCACCCCAGCTCTGCCAGATATGATCTAGTCACTTACGTTCTCAGGACCGCAATGTCCTTTCCCCTTTCTTAATGTTATGACTCTTAGAGGATCAGAGAAACTAGAGTAACTGAGACAAAGAAACAGGAAATCACAAGTAGTCTTAAGAACACTTTTTCTGAAGCAGTCAGGGAATGCTGGGAGTGGGAGAGAGAAAGGAGGGAGGGTCTTGATTACTGGGTTTGACTTTCAGACTCTCCTCAGCAGCCAAGTGGTGAAGGCTTCTTGAGGAGTACAATGGTACAATCAGAACAATATATTGGAAGGTTAATCTATCTGTGGTATGTAACTACCTGAAGAAGAGTCTAAATGCAAAAATGTAATCAGAATCCATCAGGTGAATAAGGCCTCAACTAGTTTTAAAAGGTAGTTGAATATGAAAACACAAATATATGTATTACTAAAGATTCTTAGCATTATTATTTAATAACTAAGCTCATGCTTGGTTTTAGTTATGTTTAGATAGAAAGGAAAAAGAAGTGAGCGAACAATGGAAAATACCTTCATTTCCCCATTCATTCATTAGTCACAATTAATCTTTCAAAACCATGGCCCAGATTATATTACTCAAAAAACTTTAGTGGCTCCTCACTGTCTACTGAATTAAGTCCAAACACCTTAGCCTGATATTTAAGACCCTACACAAACTGGCAAGCTTATTTACTTTTACTTGTCTGTATTCTAGCCAAATTGAACTACTTTTGCTCCAAACATGAGTTTTTTTCTGTCTCCACCAGATTTTGGTTCACACAGTTCTGTCTTTCTGAAATGCAATCCCACCCTCCGCTCCTAATCCACCTGTTACAATCCTGCCTTCCTTGTTCAGGACCCGGCTCACGTTAGCGCCACTCTCGGTCTCCAGCATACCTCAAGTACAAAACTATTTCCTCCACTTCTACAGCCACCCGTACTTCCAGGGCTTTGTAACTTACCCTATACTATCTCGATGACTTTCTCCTTGTGTGTTTTATCTGCCCAGTTAAATTATAAACAACTTCTACCCCCTCCTTTCGTGAAGTTAAGATGGATACATTTGCACATAAAAACAACTGTATTTATAATTCGTAAAAACTGTTCTAAGAGCCTTTTGAGGGCAGGAACTGTTTCTGATTCATGTTTTGTTTCCTGTAATTCTTTGAGCAAAGGTTGTACTTAAAAAAACTTTGCTGAATAAAATATTCTTATAAATTTTAGGTTGAATATAAAATTTGTCCTTATACTCAGGTCTTATTCACTGAGGCCACACTGAAAGAAAGAAGCATGCATAAGCCCCTGTACTGCAGTTAGCCGGGCTTCCAGGTGGTGCCGTGGTGGAGAATGTGTCTGCCAATGCAGGAGACTGGGGTTCGATCCCTGGGTCAGAATGATTGGCTAAAGATAACCCATTAGGTGAAACTAATCCCATCACCATAAAACCCAAGACTGTGAGCCACATGGCAGAGAAGTTCTCCTAGGTTCCCTTACCCTACTGCTCTCTACCCGGGTGCCCTTTCCCAGTAAGATCTCTTGCTTTGTCAGCATATGCATCTCCTTGGACAATTCATTTCCGAGTTTTAGACAAGAGCCCAGTTTCGGACCCTGGAAGGGGTCCCCCTTCCTGCAACACACATCCAGACAGTGAAAAGGGACTGCCACATTCAAATAGGATTTTATTGCTGTATAGGGATCTCTCTGCCTAAGAACTCAAATTTATGACTGCCTTAAAATAAAGATTCCTGTAGCTATAACCAGCATACCCAAACCCTATTTATCAATAGATATGCACTGAGGGTCTTCAGGAAGGAGTCACTGTACTGTTCTATCCCAAAGAGTTCTTCAAATACAACAAAAAGATAGATAAAAATCATCTTTCTTTTTATCCACAGGCAGCTCAACCAAGAGGGCTTCCCTCGTGGCTCAGTGGTAAAGAATCCATATGCCAATGCAGGAGACGCAAGAGACATAGGTTTGATCCCTGAGTCAGGAAGATCCCCTGGAGAAGTAAATAACAACCTACTTCTTGCCTGGGAAATCCCATGAAGAGAGGAGCCTGGTGAGCTGCAGTCCATAGGGTCGCAGAGTCAGACATGACTGAGTGACTGAACAACAGGTCAACCAGAGAGGATCATTTCTTTTCTGTCCACGTAAGTCAGATGATATGGTATTAAAAGTGCTGAGCTAGAAGTACACTACTGAAATTTTAATCTCAGCTCTCACTTATCAGTAAGTCACTTAATTCTGCTGTTTTCAACTCAGTTAGGAACTCAATGCAGAGTACATCATGAGAAATGCCAGGCTGGATGAATTACAAAATGGAATCAAGACTGCCAGAGAAATAACAACTTCAGATATGCAGATGTTACCATTTTAATGATAGAAAGTCAAGAGGAACTAAAGAGCCTCTTGATGAGGGTGAAAGAGGAGAGTGAAAAAGCTGGCTGAAAACTCAACATTGAAAAATCTAGGAACATGGAATCCAGTCAGATCACAGTATGGCAAACAGGAGAGGAAAAAGTGAGAGCAGTGACAGATTTTATTTTCTTGGGCTCCAAAATCACTGTGGACAGTGACTGAAGCCATGAAATTAGAAGACACTTGCTCCCTGGAAGGAAAGCTAAGACAAACCTAGCTATGTGTGGTAGTTGCTCAGTTGTGTTCAACTCTTAGGGACCCATGGTCTGTAGCCCACAGGCTCCTCTGTCCATGGAATTCTTCAGGCAAGAATACTGGAGTGGGTTGCCATCTTCTTCTCCAGGGGATCTTCCCATCCCAGGGATGGAACATAGGTCTCTAGCACTGTAGGCAGACATTTTACCATTTGAGCCACCAAAGCAGAGACATCACTTTGCCAAAAGGTCCATATAGTCAAAGCTGTGGTTTTTCCAGTAGTTATGTACAGATGTGAGAGTTGGACCAAAAAGAAGGCTGAGCACCAAAGAATTGATGCATTCTAACTGTGGTGCTGGAGAAGACTCTTGAGAGTCCCTTGGACTGCAAGGAGATCCAACCAGTCCATCCTAAAGGAGATCAGTTCTGAATATTCACTGGAAGGACTGATGCTGAAGTTGAAGCTCCAATACTTTGGCCACCTGTTGCGAAGAACAGACTCACTGGCAAAGACCTTGATGCTAGGAAAGACTGAGGCAAAAGGAGATGGGGCAACAGAGGATGAGATGGTTAGATAGCATCACTGACTCAATGGACATGAATCTAAGCAAACTCTGGGAGACTGTGAAGGACGTGGGGGCCTGGCATACTGCAGTCTATGGGGTCGCAAAGAGTTGGACACGACTTAGTGACTGAACAACAACAACAAAGGAACTCAAGGTCATTTGGGTGAATATCCTGACCAATTCTTCATCTAAAAATTCATATTCTGTCTGCCATCTATTCTCCTGACTCATCAAAAAAAAAAAAAAAGTTTTGTTTTGTTTTTAAATTTCCCTTTCAAGACTACATCTATTCTGAGGGACAGGAAACCTAATACAAATTGATATAAATTAAAAGAAAAGTGGTGGTGGGGGGTGTATTTAATGGGCTCAAATAACTGGAACAGCCGAAGTAGAACACATTACAGACGCTTAACCAAAATCTTCAAGACCTGACTCTTCTCTCTTCTCTGTCTCTCTGACATCCCTGAGGCTTCACTTGATGGGTCAAGAAGTACAGCCACTCCTGCATTTCATTAGCCTGGGTTTAAGTGGCAGGAGGAGGACTCCTAGCTCTAAGGCAAAAGCTGCGATTGGCTTCACCCAAGAAACTGCCCACCTTGAACAAACCACTCGACTGGGGAATGTCAGAGCAATCACTCATTACGCATGGTCTCAGAGTGGCGAAGGAGTGAGCCCCCAACAAAAACACAGACGTTCTTTACTCCTTCTCATCCAAAGTAAATTCTTCCACTGACGCTCACTCCCATTTCCCTCTCCCATCAGCTATAACCTCCACCCCCATTATCTTCTTCAAAAACCAAATTATGTCCTGAAAACCTTTACCTTGATGTTTGGCACATTTTCCAAACTCTTAATACAAATGAGGTTTCATTTTCTCTTCTTCATTTTCGAAACCCAATCAGTCACCAATTCTCAAAGATTTCACCTCCTTAACATTTTCCTAATCCTCTTCCCTCCCCAGCTGTGTTTAATTCCCTTAGGCTCGGCCTTCTCATCACTCCTGCTGGATTACTGTGACTGTATCGAACTGGCCTCCCTGCATCCAGTCTCATACCAGTCCAATCCATATTCCATACTGTCACCTATGATCTTGCTAAAGTTCAAGTCTAATCTTATTTTTCTTTCATCATACTTTTTAATATCTCCTTGTTTCCTACAGCATAAAAGCCATCTTAATTCTGACCATCTTCACCACATAATTACACTCTTACAATTTCCAAAATGTAGTAAGCTGTTTTTCATTTGTCCTTTGTTCACATTGGGATTCCCTGGTGGCTCAGCTGGTAAAGAATCCACCTGCAATGCAGGAGACCTGGGTTCAATCCCTGGGTTGGGAAGATCCCCTGGAGAAGGGAAAGGCTACCCACTCTAGTACCCTGGTCTAGAGACTTCCATGGACTAGTGCATGGGGTTGCAAGGAGTTGGACACGACTGAGCGACTTTCACTTGTTCACACCGCTCTCAGCTAGAATTTTCCTGTGCTACGCCATGGATTCAAGGGGTTTCCCTCCTCTAAAACACCTGGGTGAACAAGATTCAGCTGAGGTGTTTGTTCTAGCATGAAACCTTTCTTTTAGGTACCCATTAGGACTTTGAGCTGGAGAAGGCAATGGCACCCCACTCCAGTACTCTTGCCTGGAGAATCCCATGGATGGAGGAGCCTGGTGGGCTGCAGTCCATGGGGTCGCTAAGAGTCGGACACGACTGAGCGACTTCCCTTTCACTTTTCACTTTCCTGCATTGGAGAAGGAAATGGCAACCCACTCCAGTGTTCTTGCCTGGAGAATACCAGGGACTGGGGAGCCTGGTGGGCTGCCATTTATGGGGTCGCACAGAGTCGCACACGACTGAAGTGACTTAGCAGTAGGACTTTGAGCCCTCAACATACCAAATACAGGTCTCTCTCACAATACCTACAACATTTCATTGCACTTACCTATTCACAGACTTGTCTCATTCCTATAGATTTTAAAAGCAAACATGGTTTAGGAGCCTTTGAAAGGCTTTGTAAAAACAAAGATGCCTGAACCTACTAAACCTATTAATAAATTAGGGCCCAGCCATGCATACTGTGAAAAAGCTTCAAGGTGAATAATGTTACCTGCCCCTACCTCTAGAGTTAAAAAAACCACTGACTGCTGAAAATCTGCTTAAGGAAAACAATTCTTATTAAATATATCCAGTTCTTCAAATTGCTGGCAGTAGGGAAGCAGTAAATGCTATGGAATGTAAGTTCAGTCTTACACTTTGCTGTGAATTAGTCACCAAAAATCACCCAATGGAAGAAAATGCATCATAATATCATTTTGGAGCATTCCAATTAAATAATGCTTTACACACTGGGTGGGTGTGGGGGGGGGGGGAAATGGGGAAAGAAACAGATGAAGATATTACCCAAACCAACATCTTCTCTGATAATCAAGAATGAAACGTATCCCATACATTCAATTGCTGAATCGAAGGATAAATGCTTCTGATTTTAGGTTCAAGGTTCTCTACAGTTGTGAGACTCTAAATAGTACTTGCTGCTTTTTAACAATGAATAAAACTAATACTGCCTTCTTCATAGCTTCCTATGCAGCAAGAAACAATATACACGTGGAACATAGCTCTGGTATGAATTAAAGTTAGGCAATAGAAAAAGAATTACCCCTGCATCAAATCCCACTTAGAAAATAGTTTCTACCTCCTTGCAGGGCCACACGCTAGTTCATTTGTACTAGTGAGGTGAAAAAGAGGCACAGTGGTTGCTCTCACTTAAAGAACATTAGTAATATTGCTCAAATTCACATTAAATAAAATTGAGGCTGCCAAATGTTTATTTGTATGTCATCATAACCTTTAAGTCAGACCAATACTCTTTTAAGATTTTACAAAAAAGAATACCAAGACGTCTTCTAGATTTGTGCAGCATTATCAAAAAGGTTTCCTGTTCAAAACCTGAACAATGTGTGAATCAGATCAGATCAGATCAGTCGCTCAGTCGTGTCCGACTCTTTGCAACCCCATGAATCGCAGCACGCCAGGCCTCCCTGTCCATCACCAACTCCCGGAGTTCACTGAGACTCACGTCTTGTTAAAAAAACTGGAAATCCCACTGAAGCAATTTAACTCATCATATTATATAGGAATCTGAAATATTTTGCCACAGGACTCAACCAAGCAAGAATAGAGTCCATTCATTCTCATCAAAACTCAAACTAATAAAACTTACTATATGCCAACCATAGTATAAGTGTCACTGAAGTTGTCTTTTTTTTTCCACTTGTATTATAAAAGGAGCAAGCAGAAAAAATTAAATAATACAGAAAAGACAAAAAACTTTCCCTCAGTGAAGATTTTCTATTCTTTTTCGTACTGAGACAGACAAACCTAGCACAAACTTTAAAAGGAATAAAAAAATCTAAGAGAAAGAACTCTATTTATTTAAAATTTTAAAAATCCTTAACCAAATCTAGTTCCAAGTTTCACTCTTAAGAAGAAAACTCTAGAAAAATAAAAGATGAAACACAGTGATGGAAAAAATGACATCTTATTGTACAACAGAGTTAGCAGATTATCATAGAATTCGCAGAGGATAAAAGTTTTGTTTCTGACCTTTAAGTACAACCTCTTGGGCTGAAAAGAGACAGAAAAACAATAACTCAAACTGCTTAAGACTGTGGGCTTTTCTTTGAAGTCAAGCTCTTTTGGCCTCATTAACTGAACTTGTCCCTTGATAACATAGTCTGTTCAAGTTTCAGAAGTATTTCATTAATAAATTCATCATAATATGCACTTTGGGCCATCCTATTTTAAAATATGCATTGTAAAGAACACTACTGTAATAAAACAAGGCCATTTTTACAAACCCAAAGGCTCAAAAAGATTATATAAATATGAATTAAATGTATACATAAACCAGCCAATACCCAAAGATCCCAGCAAAATGCCAGCCAGCACAGTTTGGGCTGTGAAATATTAGAAATAACATTCTTGACAGATACATAATGTATCACATGAAAAGCTACAAACTAATCATCCATGTTAACTCTGCTATAAGCAAAAAAAAAAACTATCAAATATGGTTATATTTTAGAAGAATTTTTTAAAGCTTTTCTAATAGGCAGAAACATTTTAATTAATTTTGCCACTTGTGGCTCACTTATGAACGTCTTTTGGTTTGGAATTTGTGAAAAAGTAAAAACCCACATTTATTAAAAGCTGTAACTTAGTTACACAATTATACAGAATATAGATAATAATCTGGTTTGTGCTCTCAAATTATCAACTATGGATTTCATTATGGTGCTGATTTCCCTTCACAGCAAAAATTAATTAACACTGAAAACAGACTTTGGAACCTTATGGCCCCCTAAACACTTCATATTAGTGATTTTTGCATGAGCTTCTACACAGAAAACTATGCAGGAATAAGTTAAAACAGCACTTTAGAAAAGCACACTTGAATTCCCCAAACAAACCTCTCAAGGGGAATTAGTGAGGACTGTTGATTTGCTTCCCTGGTGGCTCAGTGGTAAAGAATCCACCTCCTATGTAGGAGACTCCAGTTCGATCCCTGGGTGGGGAAGATTCTCTGGAAAGGGTACTGGCAAGTCACTCCCATATTCTTGCCCAGGAAATCCCATGGATATAAGAACCTGGCAGGCTACAGTCCATGGAGCCGCAAAGAGTCAGACATGACTTAGCAACTGAACACGTATGCATAAAGATACAGGACATGAATCCTAGACTGTTGGTTCTAAATATACTCTCTACAAAGATCTCTTCAGATCACCCTAATAGTAAACAGGATGGCGTTCATTTGGAGAAGCATCATATCCTATGAGATGAAAGATAAGGAAGCAATCAAAAACACAGAGAAAACTGCCAACCCTAAGATAAGAAATACATTTGATTCAAATAATTAATACATAAAAAAAAAAAAGAAGAAACAGAAAAAAAAGGATAGAATGGGAAAGACTAGACATCTGCTCAAGAAAATTAGAGATATCAAGGGAACATTTCATGCAAAGATGGGCTCAATAAAGGACAGAAATGGTCTTAATGACCTGGACAACCACGATGGTGTGATCTCTCACCTAGAGCCAGACATCCTGGAATGCGAAGTCAAGTGGGCCTTAGGAAGCATCACTATGAACAAAGCTTGTAGAGGTGATAGAATTCCAGTTGAGCTATTTCAAATCCTAAAAGATGATGCTGTGAAAATGCTGTACTCAATATGGCAGGAAATTTGGAAAACTCAGCAGTGGCCACAGAACTGGAAAAGGTCAGTTTTCATTCCAATCCCAAAGAAGGGCAATGCCAAAGAATGTTCAAAGTACCACACAATTGCACTCATTTCACACATGCTTGCAAGGTAATATTCAAATCCTTCAAGCTAGGATTCAACAGTACGTGAACCGAGAACTTCCAGATGTACAAGCTGGATTTAGAAAATTTACAAAGGTTGGTGGCTCAGAGGTTACAGTGTCTGCCTGGAATGAGGGAGACCCGGGTTCAATCCCTGGGTTGGGAAGATCCCCTGGAGAAGGAAATGGCAACCCACTCCAGTACTCTTGCCTGGAGAATCTCATGTAGGGAGGAGCCTGGTAGGCTACAGTCCATGGGGTCGCAAAGAGTTGGACAAGACTGAGCGACTTCACTCACTTTCAAGATGTACAAGAACTTCCAGATGTACAAGGATTTAGAAAAGGCAGAGGAACCAGAGATCAAATTGTGAACATCCGTTGGATCATCAAAAAAGCAAGAGAGTTCAGAAAAACATTTACTTCTGTTTTACTGACTCCATCAGACCACCTTACCTGCCTCCTGAGAAATCTGTATGCAGGTCAAGAAGTAACAGTTAGAACTGGGCATGGAATAATGGACTGGTTCCAAATTGGGAAAGGAGCACACCAAGGCTGTATGTTGTCACCCTGCTTATTTAACTTATATGCAGAGTACATCAGGCGAAATACTGGGCTAGATGAATCACAAGCTGGAATCGAGACTGACGGGAGAAATATCAATAACCTCAGATATGCAGATGACACCACCGTAACAAAAGAAAGCAAAGAGGAACTAAAGAGGCTCTTGATGAAGGTGAAACATTCAAAGAACAAAGATCATGGCACCCTGTCCCAACACTTCATGGCAAACAGGGAGAAACAATGGAAACAGTGACACACTTTATTTTCTTAGGCTCCAAAATCACTGCAGATGGTGACTGTAGCTATGAAAATAAAAGACACTTGCTTCTTGAAAGAAAAGCTATGACAAACCTAGCCAACAAAAGTCTGTATAGTCAAAGCTCTGGTTTTCCCAGTAGTCACTTATAGATGTGAGAGCTGAACCATAAAGAAGGCTGAGCGCCAAGAACTTATGCTTTCGAACCGTGGTGCCGGAGAAGACTCTCGCGAGTCCCTTGGGTAGCAAGGAAATCAAACCAGTCGATTCTAAAGGAAACCCATCCTGAATATTCACTGGAAGGACTGATGTTGAAACTGAAGTTCCAATACTTTGTCAACCTGATGCGAAGAGCTGACTTACTGGAAAAGACTCTGATGCTGGGAAAAATTGAGGGTAAGAGGAGAAGGGGACGACAGAGGATGAGATGGCTGGATGGCATCTGTGACTCAATGGACAAGAGTTTGAGCAAGCTCCAGGAGGTGGTGAAGGACAAGGAAACCTGGCATGCTGCAGTGCATGGGGTCCCAAAGAGTCAGACATGACTAAGCGACTGAACAACAAATACCGTATCTATTTTCTCATAATTCCTAATAAAATAGATAATTTAGTTTACATTATCCACTGTTAAGTCTACAACACCAGTATACTGACTAAGGATAAAAATGATGTGGTGTTTTTATCCATCTTGCAAAACCTACTGTGTCAGGCAGGAAATATACCCTAAGGTTTGATCAATAAGCTCTGGATGTCAAACCAGAAGAATTTCCAAGAAGTACAAACTTTGAGTGGAAAAATACCATTTTCCTAATATCCAATATAGAGAAAACATGAAAGCAAATCAAAACAAGAATTCTCTACTAATATATTGTAAACTATGTCTCCAAACTCTGTTTCTCTCCATACTTAGCCAAATATTGATAAATACTTGCCCCAATTTACTTAGGTACAAATGAACTCAAGATTAGTTTTTTGTTTTTATCAAGATTAGTTTTAAAACTAAAAACCTCATAGTTTGCTCATGAGATTTTCTTATAATACCTCTAAAATATGCACAAACACAAACCTATTATAACCTGAAATGTTGTTAAATTTTCACTGATTTCTTGAAGAACACAATCCTGAAATTACTAAAATAACAGAATAATTTGCTTTTAGAATCTTAGCAAAATAAAGTTTGTGTATGTGTATTCATTTTCAACCTAGCCTAAACTGAACATAATCAGGAAAATTTGAAGAAATAAAATAACTTACAATAAAGACACAGTGATATTATGACATATTTTAAAAACAATGCACTACTGTATATACCACAATACTGAGTTATGCAATACATAGATCTAGGCCCTTAAATTTCCCCTGTTGATGAGATTTGTTGTTGTTGTTTACTGGCAAAGTCATGTCAGACTATTTGCGACCCCATGGACTGTAGCCCTCCAGGCCCCTCTATCCATGGGATTTCCCAGGCAAAAAATACTGGAATGGTTTCCTTCTCCAGAGTATCTTCCCGACCCAGGTATCGAATCCATGTCTCTGGTGTCTCCTGCACTGGCAGGCGGGTTCTTTACCACTGGGTCACCTGGGAAGCACACAGATGAGATCTGTGAAGTCGCTCAGTCGTGTCCGACTCTGTGCGACCCCATGGACTATAGCCTACCAGGCTCCTCCCTCCATGGGATTCTCCAGGCAAGAGTACTGGAGTGGGGTGCCATTTCCTTCTTCAGGGAATCTTCCCAACCCAGGGATTGAACCCGGGTCTCCCGCATTCCAGGCAGACACTTTAACCTCTGAGCCACCAGGGAAGCCCACAGATGGGATTACTGGAAACCAATTTTTAGAGCCACTCTATTGATACAAAGAAGGCTTTCAGAGTCCACTAAGTAAATAGCTATGTCTAAATTCATAGAAAACCAACAGACTGTACCTTTGTTACTTGTATGCATCAATGTTAAGCCCCAAAGTAGCATCCTCTCAGGGCAATGCTAACAAAAACTAATTCTCTCAAATAAGATTGCATTACATTTTTCCCCCTTACGTTCCTGTGGTAACAGCCTCAAGTATAAAATACTGAGTAATATCCCATTGTGTGTATGTACCATAGCTTCCTTATCCATTCATCTGCCGATGGACAAAAAGAGGACACATACAAGAATCTGATCATACAAACAATGCTTCTTTTCACTGAAGCCTTCGCATTATTCTACGCAAACAAGAATAATATGTCAATTACCAGGGTAAACATACCCTCCCAGTGCTTAATGAATATTTGGCAGCGAGGGGCAGAGACGATGACAAAGAGCAACCTTACAAATTATGCTTTCATTCTTTTTCACAGCTCATCACATTGCTCCACTGAATACACAGGCCCATCCTCACCCTGAGTCAATTATACCTCACCCTGGATTAATCAGCTTCCTCAACATTAACAAAATGATCCTTGTTTCAGGAAGCCTGGTGGTCTACAGCCCATGGGGTCGCAAAGAGTTGGACACAACTGAGAGACTAACACTTTTCTTTTCAGTCGCTCACACCAAAGGTCATATCTGGAATCCCATCATCACCCAGAACTACTCCTCCTCTAACACTTCAAACTTTCTCAACACAACCCCACTCTTTCGGGATTGCTCACTCCCTTACTCTCACTGAAGACCTATTTTCTCCAACTCATTCAGACCCCTTCAGTTCAATTCACTCGCTCAGTCCTGTCTGAGTCTTTGCAACCCCATGGACTGCAGCACACCAAGCCTCCCTGTCCATCACCAACTCCCAGAGCTAGCTCAAACTCATGTCCATCAAGTCGGTGATGCCTTCCACCATCTCGTCCTCTCTTATTCCCTTATTCTCCTGCCTTCAGTCTTTCCCAGCATCAGGGTCTTTTCCAGTGAGTCAGCTCTTTGCATCAGGTTGACAAAGTACTGGGAGTTTCAGCTTCAGTATCAGTCCTTCCAATGAATATTCGGGGTTGATTTCCTTCAGGATTGATTGATTTGATCTCCTTACTAACCTCAGGGGACTCTCAGGAGTCTTCTCCAACACCACAGTTCAAAAGCATCGATTCTTCCGCATTCAGCTTTCTTTATAGGCCAACTCTCACATCCATACGTGACTACTGGAAAAACCATAGCTTTGACTAGACGGACCTCTGTCAGAAAAATAATGTCTTTGCTTTTTAATATGCTGTCTAGGTTGGTCACAGCTTTTCTTCCAAGGAGCAGGCGTCTTTTAATTTCATGGCTGCATCCATCATCTGCAGTGATTTTGGAGCCCCCCCAAAATAAAAGTCTCTCACTGTTTCCATTATTTTTCCCCATCTATTTGCCATGAATTGATGGGACTGGATGCCATGATCTTAATTTTCTGAATGCTGAGTTTTAAGCCAACTTTTTCACTCTCCTCTTTCACTTTCATCAAGAGGCTCTTTAGTTCTTCTTCACTTTCTGCCATAACGGCGGTGTCATCTGCATATCTGAGGTTATTAATATTTTTCCTGGCAATCTTGATTCCAGCTTTTGCTTCATCCAGCCTGGCATTTTGCATGACGTACTCTGTATGTAAGTTAAATAAGCAGGGTGACAATATACAGCCTTGACGCACTCCTTTCCCAATTTGGAACCAGTTTGTTGTTCCATGCCCGGTTCTAACTGTTGCTTCTTGACCTGCATCCAGATTTCTCAGAAGACAGGTAAGGTGGTCTGGTATTCCCATCTCGTGAAGAATTTTCCAGTCTGTTGTGATCCACACAGTCAAAGGCTTTGGTATAGTCAATAAAGCAGAAAGGGTTGTTTTTCTGAACTCTCTTGCTTTTTCGATGATCCAGCGGATGTTGACAACTTGATCTCTGGTTCCTCAGCCTTTTCTAAATCCAGATTGAACATCTGGAAGTTCTCAGTTTACGTACTGTTGAAGCCTGGCTTGGAGAATTTTGAGCATTACTTTGCTAACTTGTGAGATGAGTGCAATTGTGCGGTAGTTTGAACAGTCTTTGGCATTGCCCTTCTTTGGGATTGGAATGAAAACTGACCTTTTCTAGTCCTGTGGTCACTGCTGAGTTTTCCAAATTTGCTGGCATATTGAGTGTAGCACTTTTACAGCATCATCTTTTAGGATCTGAAATAGCTCAACTGGGCTTCTATCACCTCCACTAGCTTTGTTTATAATGATGCTTCCTAAAGCCCGTTTGACTTCACATTCCAGGATGTCTGGCTCTAGGTGACATTATCTGGGTCGTGAAGACTTTTTTGTGCAGTTCTTCTGTGTATTCTTGCCACCTCTTCTTAATATCTTCTGCTTCCATTAGGTCCATACCATTTCTGTCCTTTATTGAGCCCATCTTTACATGAAATGTTCCCCTTGGTATCTCTAATTTTCTTGAAGAGATCTCTAGTCTTTCCCATTCTGTTGTTTTCCTCTATTTCTTTGCATTGATCGCTGAGGAAGGCTTTCTTATCTCAACTTGCTGTTCTTTGGAACTCTGTATTCAGATGGGTATATCTTTCCTTTTCTCCTTTGCCTTTAGCTTCTCTTCTTTTCTCAGCTATTTTAAGGCCTCCTCAGACAACTATTTTGCCTTTTTGCATTTCTTTTTCTTGGTGATGGTCTTGACCACTGCCTTCTGTGCAAAGTCACAAACTTCTATCCATAGTTCTTCAGGCACTCTGCCTGACCCCTTATGTGTCCATTTTCCCCTAGGCCATCAATTCACTCAATTCTCTCAATTCCACTGAGACCATGGGGTCCATTACTGACTTTTTTGTCAATACTCTCCACTGCCTTGCTTCCTTGTTTCTCCACTGTACATCCCCACAAAGCCCCCAATCCTGGAGGATTACATCTGACTGCCTTCTCCGCTCATATACCTTGGGCTGCCAAGCACTATTGGAAAAATTAAAACAATAGGAAGCACAACCCTACAGGCCAGTCCTCCACAACCCAGTAAGTTTCCTTTTAAGTATCTCTTTAGACCCAGATTTCAATGGGTTGAGGAGGAAGTTAAAGGTGCCTAGCAAAGGAAGAGAGTTCAGCAGTTTACATCATGTTCAAAGAAGCCTGGGGCAAGGTGAAAGAAAAGGCTGATATGTGAAAAGGGTTTACCTCCAAAGCAACCCAGAGTTTAACTTCTTGTACTAATAAAAGCCCAAACTCTGAAGTTAGTCAGCCTGGGTTTATATTCAAGCTCTTCCACTTCCTAGTTATGATATTTTCCAGGTAGGTTATTTCATCTTCCTATGCCTCATCTGTAAAATGGGAATAATCACAGTACCTACATAATAGCATTGTGAGAATTAAAGGACTTAATACACAGAACACACAAAGCTCTTGGAGTGACTGGCACATATACAAGCATGTATCAGCTATTATTCTGGCTAAAAACTTAAAATGCTACTTAGATGCTCTTGTGTTCATGCTAAACTCCCCTTGCCCACCCCCATATCCTCAGCTTAACTCCTTATCTTTCAGCTCTGGTCTTCTTTTGGTCGTCTTCCCTGACTTTCTCTCCCTCTCCCCAGTGGCTCAGACAGTAAAGAATCTGTTGCAATGCAAGAGACCAGGGTTCAATCCCTGGCGGGAAGATCCCCTGGAGAAGGGAATGGCAACCCATTCCAGTATTCTTGCCTGGAGAATTTCTTGGACAGAGGAGCCTGGTGGGCTACAGTTCATGGGGTCGCAAAGAGTTGGACACGACTGAACGACGAACACACACGCACTCTCCCTAAACAATGCGTTTAAGTGAATCTCTTCTCTACTGCATACCAGGTGGTTTACATCCTTCACAGATTTATCACAGGATATTACAAGTTTCAAGTGATTCATCTATCCCCATACTACCCTCCCTCCATAACCTCCACTGAACTGTGAATTCTTGCAGGATGGTGGCTATCTTTTCTGACTGAAGTTCAGAGTAAAGAATAAGCGATATATGTAAATCAGTAAGACATGGTGCCTGATGTATATTAGACAATAAATATTAAATAACATTTAACATTAGCCTTCAATGACTGTTTCATACAAGTTCATCTACTAAAAGTCTATTATTTATAAATTTGCTTCAGTTAAATACTTAAGTTAAAAAACCTAACTATCCTACCCTGAGTTCTTAAAAAGCACTGCACACAAAGGAATTACCACACATCAACGAAATTATCACACACAATTTCTTGCAATGTTTTCTAAATTCAGTATATACACACGTTATACAACTATGCCTTTCCAAAAAAACACCTGATAATGGGTTAAAAGAAGTAAAACTGTTTGTTATACACTCTGTAAAGCAAAATATGTGACTCAACTACAGGTCTTTCCATAAACCACAGGTCATTCTATTACCAGAAATTGATACTTCCTCCTTACTGGTGATTATTCTACCTGTATTTTTTGTTTAAGCTAACTTTTTGAAGCACATCTTTTGAACTATATGTATATAAAACGTGTATCAAAGCCAAAAAAAGAACTTATAAACAATTTAATGTTCCAACTGCTAAGAAGTTAGAAGCTAATATGTATTAGATAGCTCAAAATTGAAATTCAACTGGAGATGAAAGATTTTCAGAAATTTTTAAACAAAAAGGAAAAAGGAAGAGATATGGTAAAGAGGAAAGTTGGCAGTGGGGGGGGGGCGAAGAGGAAATTTGGGTAAAGATTAAAATACATGCACTGTTTTAAACAGTCCCTTACCAATTCAAACTCGTCTTAAAATTGGGGAAAAATTAAAAGAAACCATACACAAAATGAAGACAACCCTCAGAATGGGAGAAAATATCTGCAAACTGACAAGGGATTAACCTCAAAAATAATACAAACAGCTCATACAGCTCAAATAAAAAGAAACAAACAACCCAATCAAAATATGGGTGGGAGATCTAAACAGACATTTCTCCAACAATATACAGATGGCAAAAAGCACGTGAAAAGGTTCTCTACATCACTGATTATTAGAGAAATGCAAATCAAAAACTACAATGAGATATCACCTTACTATGGCCAGAATGGCCATCATCAAAAAAATCTACAAACAAACGCTAGAGAGGATGTGGAGAAAAGAGAACCCTCCTACACTGTTGGTGGGAATGTAAATTGGTACAGCACTATGGAGAAGAGTAAGGAGGTTCCTTAAAAAAGCTGAAAATAGAGCCGCCATATGATCCAGAAATGCCACTCCTGGGCATATATCTGGATAAACCATAATTCAACAAGATACACACACCCCAATGTTCACTGTAACACTCTTTACAACAGCCAGGACATGGAAGCAACCTAAATGTCCATCAACAGAAGAATGGATAAGGATATGCTAAAAATACACAATGGAATGTTACTTGGCCCCCAAAAATAAAATAATGCCATTTGCAGCAACACAAATGAACCTAGAGATTGTCATACTGAGTGAAGTAAATCAGATAGAAGAAGACAAATACATGCTATGGCTTATATGTGGAATCTTAAAAAAAAAAAAAAAGTCTATAAATTATCTACAAAACAGAAATACAGTTACAGATGGCAAAAAAAATAAACTCATGGTTACCGGCAGGTAAGGGGGGGAGATAAATTGGAAGACTGGGATGGACACATATATAAGAAACTAATAAGGACCTACTATATAGCACAGGGAACTCTACTCAATACTCTGTAATGACCTATATGAAAAAAGACATCAAAAAAGAAAGGACAGGTGTATAACAGATTCATTTTGTTGTATACCTGAAACTGACACAACACTGTAAATCAATTATACCTCAATAATTTATTTTTAATTGGGAGAAATTTTTTTATGAACTGGGAGAAATAAAAATTGAATGTTTATAACCTGATTTACTTACAAAATTACATTTAGCATTAAACTGAGGTATCATTTGCTCACACGGTCATCATTTCCTTATATAGCTATAAACTAATTAAATCTACAACACCTCCTTTTTGTGAGCCTATGAGAAACAGAAAAAAATCTAACAGAAGAAATTATCAACAAAAAAGCAAAGGAAAAATTAAAGATATGGTCTTCCTGTCTTCCATATACTGCCAGGAGATACAGAAATCATTACATTTTAATTTTTAAAAAACAAAAGCAAACACAATTTACTTGGAAATCTAAAGTATGGAGTCTTTCTCAATTGTAAGACCTTGGGTCAAGTAACTTAACTCCGCTTTAAGTTATTGAAGGAGAGTCTTTAGGATTTTAAATCCCTTCCAGATCTTAACAATCATAGAAATTATCTTCTATGCTTATTTCACTGTTTATCAAACACATTTTACGTTTTCAGTAAACCAAGATACATGCACCCCAATGTTTCCCCACAACTTTTCTCATTAAAGAGGTAGCACAGGAAGTGGTTCTAAGTACCAGGTTACAAAAGTCAAACTAGGGTTTGTACCCAGGTTCTACCACTTAGTTAGGAGTTGGATGATTTCAAGCAAGTTATTTAAGCTCCCCACGCCTGTTTCCTTGTCTATAAAGCAGTAGTTAATACACACATCTACCCTCATAAAGTTGTTGTGAAGATTAAAAGAGAAAGTGCTTAGTACAGTCCTGGCACATAGTTAAGACATTCAATTAAAGCTAGCTACATTTTTATTTTATTTTGAAGACTTTTAGAAATGTTATCACTCCTTCCATCACATGGACAGATACACAACAGTTTGCGTGCTCACTCAAACAACCCATTTAGGTTGTTTTTAAATTTCACCTTTTTTAAAATAGGGGATATAAACATCTTGGGCATTAAGCTTTTTCCAAATTTAGGCAATCTCCTTTAGGAGATATTCAAGAATTTAAATCATTAGATCAAAAGCTATGGACGTCTTAGGGCTCTCCAGAAAGGTAGTATAGATTTATACTTCCACCAGTAGAGTCCATCATGAGACACACTGGGCTGGAGGAAGCACAGCTGGAATCAAGATTGCTGGGAGAAATATCAATAACCTCAGATATGTAGATGACACCACACTTATGGCAGAAAGTGAAGAAGAACTAAAGAGCCTCTTGATGAAAGTGAAAGAGGAGAGTGAAAAAGTTGGCTTAAAACTCAACATTCAGAAAACTAAGGTAATGGCATCCGATCCCATCACTTCACAGCAAACAGATGGGGAAACAATGGCAGACTGCATTTTTCTGGGCTCTAAAATCACTGTAGATGGTGATTGCATCCATGAAATTAAAAGACGCCTGCTCTTTGGAAGAAAAGTTATGACCTAGACAGCATATTAAATAGCAGAGACATTACTTTGCCAACAAAGGTCCATCTACTCAAAGCTATGGTTTTTCCAGTAGTCACATATGCATGTGAGAGTTGGACTATAAAGAAAGCTGAGCACCCAAGAATTGATGCTTTTGAACTGTGGTGTTGAAGAATACTCTTGAGAGTCCCTTGGACTGCAAGGAGATCCAACCAGTCCATCCTAAAGGAGATCAGCCCTGGGTGTTCATTGAAAGGACTGATGGTGAAGCTGAAACTCCAATACTTTGGCCACCTGATGCTAAGAGCTGACTCACTGGAAAAGACCCGGATGCTGGGAAAGACTGAGGGCAGGAGGAGAAGGGGACGACAGAGGACGAGATGGTTGGATGGCATCACCAACTCAATGGACGTGAGTTTGAGTAAACTCCGGGAGTTGGTGATGGACAGGGAGGCCTGGCGTGCTGCAGGCCTCCCTGCAGCACACAACGGGACTGCAAGGAGTCAGACATGACTGAACTGAACTGAACTGAACTGAATAGATATGATAGTGTCCTATTCACTGTATCCATGTCAACCAGTGGGCTTCCAGGTGGCACAGTGGTAAAGAATTCTCCAATGCAGGAGACTGAAGAGACATGGGTTCAATCCCTAGGTCAGGAAGATCCCCTGGAGAAGGAAATGACAACCTACTCCAGCATCTTTGCCTGGGAAATCTACAGAGGAGCCTGGTGGGTCCCAAAAGAGTCAGATATGACTCAACAACAATGTCATTCAGCACTGAAAACCATATTTTCATTTCTTATAGCTTGATTTAAAATACTTCTCAATGTTGCTATAATTTGCATTTCTTTGATAACTAGTAAAGCTGAGAATTTTTTCAGTTTATTATTATTAAAAATTTCATAAGAACAATCTCATAAGTTCTTTCTGAGGAAGAAAAAAGTACAAGACACATAGAAAAAAAGGAAATTAAGAAGAAAAGAATAAAACAAGCATAAATTTAGAATGTAAATATATAAAGTTCTTAAACTGAGGAATAATTTGGCACTAAAATTCTTAGCAGCTAAAAGCAAAGGAGAAAATGTTCTGAACTTTGCTTTGGGAGGGTTGAGGTAAGGGGACAGCAGCATTCAATTCCTCAATAAAAGCGAAACTTTTTCAAACATTTAATATCTAAAAGTTATTTCTTAGATGGATCTTCATAAAAAGGATACAAATTGACTGATGGACAACAATCTCATCAACAATAAATCTGATAGAAGGACTTCTTTGCTGCAATTGTGTTTCTTACCTTAAATTTCAAAAATATAAGCAAATAGAATAATTCACTAAACACAGTTTTGGCACATGACACTTAGTATTACGGTCATTTCCCAAGTTACTACTATACTGCTATCTGCAATTTCTGCTGCTTCTAGCCATCCATTTTCATCTTGACAAATTTCTAGCACTGAAGGCTTGATCAAACTGAGACAAGCTTATCTGCAATTTTTCAGCTCCTATATTTATATGTGAATCTTGGGATATTAACAATATTCAGGCTAGTCTGATATCAATAATGGCTTATCTGACATCAACATTCTTCTCAGTCACCTTGTATGCTTTTATACTTGCAAGAAGAAATAAAATTAGACTCACAAAAATTATTTTGTCTTGCCCTAAATGAGTTTGAAAAGAAAACTTTTTGTTTGGATCAAATGATGTGATATAAACAATTTTACAATAAAATCATCATTTTTTAAGAAAATATTTGGGTCATTCAATGGCCTTTAAGCAATATTGGAATTGATCTGAAACATTTTAACAACCATTTAAAAAAAAATTATCACTGCAAATTCTTTCACTTTTACAGTCAAGTTCTGAGAGCTTCCTAAAGGGTAACATATATACAAAGATTCCCCAAAGAAAAGTTCTGCTTTGTAAGAATATGTTCCTATTTTTCTTCTTTCCCAGACTTCTCTATAGACATTAAAGCTAAAGATATTTGGACACAAGGACCTGTGATCAACATCTGATAATCCTATGTTATAATATAAAATGCTTAAATAAATACTGTAGTAAAGTTAATAACCTCAGTATCTTCATATGAGCGCGTTCTTCATAAGAGGAAAGAGAAGCAAGTGGGGAAAGATAAAGGGATGGTAGAAAAGACATTAAGAAACCTCATATACTTACTTCTGAAATTCTGCCTATAAGTCATCACTAATCACAGATCTGGTCATTCATTTTCTTCTCACCCCAACCCAGACCACTTCAAAAACTGTGAAAACAAATAGAACCTTCACCTAATCCATGGCTCCACTCTACAGATGAAGAAATTTTAGCTCCAAAGGAGTAACATCACAGAAGTGGACAGTGGCAAAAGTGTAGTGGAAACTTCAAAATTCTCACCAAGAAATCAAGCTTCTCATATCATAAAGAACAGTGCAAATATTTAGTTAGATGCTACTCTTACATCTCTCAATCAACCAAGCACCCTACGTATCTGACGTCAAGTGCATTCTCTCTTTCTACTCATGGAGCTGCAATTACCATGACAAAACAGTGCTTTGTGTTCTCATGACAGCTATGATATGCTTCAGAGACTTTAATTTTTCTAACATCTGCTATTTCATTCTATCATGTTTGTGCTACTTCCTAAAAGATGTTGCTAAAAAAAAAACAAACAGCTATGTAATAAATAATATTAAGACCCTCTTCTTCAGAAAATGAGGTCCACGGAAAGGAGAAGCTCTTCCTCATCTCACTTTCACTTCCCAGGCCCAAGGTATTACTCTAAAGAAAGCCTTTTTAAAGGACGCTATTACTTCCCACACGCATATGCCACCGATTTAACAGGTGTGTAGATTAGGAGTTCTCTCTCTCTCTTTTTTTTAAGTCTCAGGGCCCCTTTATACACTTAAAAATTACTGAAGATCCTGTGGTCAAATTTTTAAGATGGCCCCCAAGAATTCCCAACTCTTGGTATCCATGCCTGGGTAGACTCCTCCTCTTGTGTGTGGGCTGAACCAAGTGACTTGCTTGTAACAAACAGACTATTACAAAAGGACGAGATTGCTTCTGTGATTAGATTACAAAGGCCGTGAGTTCTAACAACTCCTGTCCTGCTAGCACTCTCTAGCTCTTCTTGTGTTTTTGAGCCGATGAAGCAAGCGGAGAAGCTCACAGGGTAAGAACTGAGGGTAGCCTCCAGCCAACAGCCTAGATGGAACCAAGGCCCTCAACTCATCCGTCTGACAGTAAGGACTTGAGTCTAGCCAACCGCCATGTGTGTGACTGTGGAAGCGGCTCATCCCCCCACTGGGCCCTTCGGATGAGATCCCAGCTCTGGCCAACACCTTGACCTTTTGAGAGACTGAAGCAGAGGATCTAGCTAAGCCACACTCAAATTTCTGACTCTCAAAAATTCTTCCTTTTCCTTTACATGCTATCGTCTAACCTAAAATGTATTTCCAATCCCAAATCTCCAGAGCCCATATTCTCACACTGGCCCAGCCCTTCAATTCAGCAAGCCTCACAGTGTCCAGTGCTTAGGATTCTCAGAGCCAGGATAAGCAGAACATGGGCAGACACAGAAAGACTCTACTCTGGGTCAGTTATTAAGGACACATACAGCAGAGAGCAAAAGAAGAAATGTTTCTACGTGACAGCTCCTCAGATCTTTATCTTTTATTAGGCCTACTAGTCAGAGAAGGCAGTGGTACCCCACTCCAGTACTCTTGCCTGGAAAATCCCATGGATGGAGGAGCCTGGTGGGCTGCAGTCCATGGGGTCGCTAAGAGTTAGACACGACTGAGCGACTTCACTTTCACTTTCATGCATTGGAGAAGGAAATGGCAACCCACTCCAGTGCTCTTGCCTGGAGAATCCCAGGAACAGGGGAGCCTGGTGGGCTGCCGTCTATGGGGTCGCACAGAGTCGGACACGACTGAAGTGACTTAGCATTAGCATAGGCCTACTAGTGTGCCTGTGGTAGCGAGCAAGATGCTAATTACATGGGACACATTAAAATGAAAACTGCCAATCCTGAATTAAATTTACGAAAACACTTCAATAAATATATATTTAGTATCTGCTACGAGCTAAATACTGTGCTAAAATCAGGTACTAAAATTAACAAAACTTGGAATCTTTCAAAACCCTCAAGGAATCCAAAGTCTAAGGATTACCAAGAGAAAAATTAAGCAAAAATCTACTTTGCAAAGAATAAAAATTACATGTAACAGTAAACATCATGTTCACTTTACTGTTTTAATATGAATAAATTATTTAGTCTCCCACAATTTATGGCATATCTAATGACAATATTTTAAAAATCAAAGGAGTCTTAAAATGTGGATAATCAATTCACTTTCTGTATTTGTAATTTTGCATGACACATTAGAAATGTTAGCACTCGTTCATACTTGCTTTTCTACTATGAGAGTTCAAAGTCATCAAAAGATTTAAATAACATATAAATTTTTACAGATCCCAGGATAAGAAAAAAAATTATGAATTTCATTTTCCAGGCAAAGCGCTCAGCAATCTATGTACATTATCTCATTTAATTCTAAACACAGCTATATGAGGAAGAATATTTACAGATAATTTCTCAGAATCTAGGTTTTCTTCAGTGCCTAAAATAATGCCTCATATATAGTTAAGAAATGAAATCTGCAGAAGGAAGAAAGTTATTGGTCATGTATTCAAACCAATTTGCCAGATTTCTGGGCTATTATTCTTAATTACCATGTGATAGCGATGCAGTTAAAATGTAAAACAGAGCTGGACATAGATATAGGCGAACATCAGTTACACAGTGGCACTAAAGAACAGAGATCCGGCTTCAACTAAGTGACACTTCCTCAAAATTCTGAGTCAAATAAACATAGAATTCATTTTGAGAGTCTAAGGAGAAAGAGAAAAAAAGAGAATATGCCCATATATTTGCATATAAATATGTGTAATGGATACAGTTTTCTGAATCTTATCTATAATGTACAGATATAATATTTATCCTATGCAAAAGCAGGCACCATAAATATATTACTATATGTGAAGTACTGTTTTACAGCAAAACAATTATAGTTGGCACAAACTCCCAAAAGTTTTGAACTTTTTGTTACTGGATTGGCCAAAAAGTTCATTCGAGTTTTTCATACTTATCTTACAGAAAAACTCAAAAATAAAAATAAATAATTTCATTTACTGTATTTATTTTTGGCTGTGCTGGGTCTCTGCTGTTGCACAGGCTTTCCCTAGTTGAGGTGGCTTCTCTTGCTGTGGAGCCTGGGCTCTAAGTGCTCGGGCTGCAGTGGCCGCGGCACGTGGGCTCAGTACTTGAGACTCTCCACCTCCAGAGCACAGGCTCAACAGTCGTGGTGCCCGGGCTTAGTTGCTCCGAGGCATGTGAGATCTTCCCAGATCAGGGATCAAACCTGTGTCTCCTGCATTGGCAGGTGGATTCTTTACCACTGAGCCCCTAGGGAAGCTCCTCAAACAAACTTTTTAGCCAACCCAATACTTTGCTAATAAAAACAAGTAACAATTGCAAATATGAAAACTTGGGTCCATATAAATTGATTAAGTTGTGGCTTCTGGTTTGGGTTGATTTTACATACAGGGTAACTAAATAACTAAGTAAAAGTTAAGCTATGGAAAAAAGTATAGATTTGCTTCTCTATCTCAAGACAAAACCTAGCAAATTCTATAGCTAGACCATCTTCAGAGACTTGCTCATCTTCTGCTTCAACATGTCACCATTGTAAGAAAGCTGGTCTTGGGAGTCTTCTGTGATTTGAGTTCTTAAACCAGGAACTTTTCATCTCTTTTGCAAATACCAGCTTTAACAGTCTTTCAGCACCATCAAGGGCAAGCAGCTCTTTCGTGAGGTCCAGAACAGAAAACTGGCCACAGACAGGCAGACAGACGTACACACACACACACCTTTCAAAGGTCTCCACGTTCTATTTTTCTTTTATATCACTGTTCATAGTGCTGGAAGTTTCATCCATGGAATTTATGTTGACTGCTGCTAGAAGCCTGGACAACTCAAAACTGATACCTCAACTTCAAAAAGCATTAAATTATGCTTCTCAATTGATCCAAAATTAATATCTATAATACTATATGACAGAAGCAAGCAACACTTAAACGCATAATTATCTCTAAAGTTACTTTGCCACCCAACAGATAACTTGTTTCCAAAAATATGAAAAAAAAAGTGACTGACAATAATAAAGAATTTCTGCTAAAAAATACCATCCTTAATCAGTCAAATAGAGAAGTCAACTAACGTTAGCTAAAACCTGGAATCAATGCCTTCAACTTACTATAAGCTAAGTCTACCATTTTCTAGTTGGTAACTTTGGAAAATCATATGACTTTCTTATACCTCAGTCTCCACATCTACAAAACAGAGTTGTAACAGAATCTATATATCATAGTATCATAGCTGATGTGAGGATTAAATGAGATAATTCATCTAGAACACTTAGCACAGTGCCTGGCAGATGGGCCAAAAACAAACTTGATAACTTGTTATCTTATACTACCCAGACCATTCCATCTTAAGCTAATACTGACGACTGAGGTTGTCTGTTAATTAATTTTTCAGCTCACACCAAAAAAATTAGCCGTCAACTTATTTATCCCTGCTTTCAAATTCTTGTAACAGTATCACTTCATATCTGAGCTGACCTCATTATGGCCACCCACTCCAGTACTCTTTCCTAGAGAATTCTGTGGACGGAGGAGCCTGGTGGGCTGCTGTCCATGGGGTCGCACAGAGTCGGACACGACTGAGCGACTTCACTTTCACTTTTCACTTTCATGCATTGGAGAAGGAACTGGCAACCCACTCCAGTGTTCTTGCCTGGAGAATCCCAGGGACGGCTGGGCCTGGTGGGCTGCCGTCTACGGGGTTGCACAGAGTTGGACACGACTGAAGCGACTTAGCGGTGGCGGCAGCACTATGTCTACTGCCCAGCAGTAGCTGGATTTCCGATTCCTTCTTTTTAAGTAAAATAATTATTTCACTTGGCACTAGAAGGAGTTGTCTGTAGACCACTTGGAGACACACCTATAAGAAAAGTGAGTTATAGTGGAAGAGACAGTTCTGCTAAGGTTATTGCTTTACAGTGGCCAACGAGGTAAATGATTAAAACAGGAAAGGACGAGGAGAGATTAACTGTTATCTCCTGGATGACAATTTCATTACAAAACAAGGAACCCCTAATGCAAAAGTTCCAGAAGTTGAGTTCTGAATCAGAATGGATATTCCCATAAATGTAATGCTGAAGAATTCTGGGGGAAGGGCTTCAAACTATTGCAAAAAGGACCTTCATCAGGATGGTGGGAGCATGTATTAAAGATGTTTGTGCAGGAGTACAAGAAAAAGTGAGTTAATAGTTGACTTTCAATTATCTATGAGACATTTATCTAGGAACAAATTAACAATCACTGCAGTTCACAGGGTTGCAAAGAGTTGGACACAACTGCGCATCTACGCACACACGTGAACACAAGATCTGGCAAGGCATGAACAAATCATTTACCTGCTGCCTTGTGTATCAAATCAGGAATGGCAGGAGTCCCTTCTCTACTTAACCATTTCAGATTTTAAATATATTTTCCTCCTTTATGTATGTTTAGTCACTCAGTCATATCTAACTCTTTATGGCCCCACGGAGTGTAGCCCGCCAGGACCCTCTCTCTGTCCGTGGGGATTCTCCAGGGAAAAATACGAGTGGGTGGCAGTGCCCTCCTCCACTGGATCTTCCCAACCCAGAGATCGAACCCAGGTCTCCCACAGTGCAGGTGTATTCTTTACCATCTGAGCTACCAGAGAAGCCCTTTCCTCCTTTAAAGCAACAGAATTACCAAATAGCATGTATATTGGAAACAATACACACATAAACATATATATTGGGTTGACAAGAAAAGTTCATTCAGGGTTTTTATTACAGTTTTCAAAAATCCAAACAAACTTTTTGGCCAACCCAATATATACCAAATGGTAATTTTATTGTTTTAAAGGAGGAAATGGCATATATATATTTTGGGTTGGCCAAAAAATTCATTTGGGTTTTTCGAACGACGTAATGAAAAAACCTGAATGAATTTTTCGGCCAACCCAATATACATATGTGTGTGTACTGTTTTTGTTCAGTCACTGCGTCTGACTCTTCACAACCCACGGACTGTAGCACACAAGGCTTCCCTGTCCTTCGCCATCTCCCAAAGTTTGCTCAAACTTGTATCTGTTGAGTCGGTGATGCCATCCAACCATCTCACCCTATCACCCCCTTTTCCTCCTGCCCTCAATCTTCCTCAGCATCAGGGTCTTTCCAGTGAGTCAGCTCTTCACATCAGGTGGCCAAAGTATTGGAGCTTCAGTATCAGTCATTTCAAAGAATATTCAGGGTTGATTTTCTTTTAGGGTTGATTGGTTTGATTTCCTTGCAGCCCAGGGACTCTCAAGAGTCTTCACCACACCCCGATTTGAAGGCATCAATTCTGGTCCAACTCTCACATCTGTACATTTACTGGCAAAACCATAGCTTTGACTATGTGGACCCTGGTTGGCAAAGTGATGTCTCTGCTTTTTAATACACTGTCTAGGCTTGTCATAGCTTTCCTTCCAAGGAGCAAGCGTCTTTTAATTTCACAGCTGCAGTCGTTGTCCGCAGTGATTCTGGAGCCCCCCAAAATAAAATCTGCTTACGGTTTCCATTGTCTCCCCATCTATTTGCCATGAAGTGATGGGATTGCATGTAGTTTTTTGAATGTTGAATTTTAAGCTGGCTTTTTCACTCTCCTCTTTCACCTTCATCAAGAAGCTCTTTAGTATATACATATACAAACACTCGTATGTTACTTCTAAACCATGGCCAGTATTCAACTCTACCCCTTTCCCGAACACATTTCTCCACTATTCTACCTAAAGCACAACTTTTCTAATTCATCCTTGCATGTTTTGTATTTCCACCTTGAAGAATGTTCTGTCTTTATAGCTGAGGCTCTTAATCAGGGTTCATATGTTTATACTCTTATTGTCAAGCCAACTGCCTGTTCGTAGTGTTTGACCACTTTTCTATTTGGGATGTCTGCCGTTTATTGTTGACACCTAACAATACTCAATGGGCCCCCTGGGGGCTCAGCTGGTAAAGCATCCGCCTGCAGTGTGGGAGACCTGGGTTCCATCCCTGGGTTGGGAAGATCCCCTGGAGAAGGGAAAGGCTACCCACTCCAGTATTCTGACCTGGAGAATTCCAGGGACTGTATAGTCCATGGTGTCACAGAGTCGGATACGACTGAGCGACTTTCACTTTCACTTTTCACAAATACTTAATACATTAAGAAAAATCAACTGTCATTCCTATATGCTACAATATTTGTATATTAAGTTATATAACTTTTTACAGAGTCTTTTGGCAGGAAGAAACTTAAAATATTTTACATAGTTAAACCTATCAATCTTTTCCTTGTATGGCATCTGAGTTGTGTCATGTCAAAAACCTTTTCCATGCCTAAAATTAAATAAACTGACAGGAAGCTTTCATATCTGCATTAAAGTGATCACTTTTCAAAGCTTATTGCTGTTCAAGGGGCTATGTATTCTGCTTTGAGCATTCCTAGCACCTGCTAGAATTAAAAAAAAGGGGGTATGCAGAGATGAGAGTCTCAACCGTGCCAACACCACCAATGTATCGCCATTAGGTCACCTCACTTCCTCTGCCTATGCACAACTGTAGTGCACACACACATTACACCTGAGTTGCTGTCTATGCACAGCACTTTATTAGATCGTCTCTTTTAGTCTGGCTTCCCAGGTGGCTCAGTGGTAAAGAATCTGCCTACCAATGCAGGAGATGTGGGTTCAATCCCTGGGTGAGAAAGATCCCCTGGAGGAGGAAATGCCAACCCACTCCAGTATTCCTGCCAGGAAAACCCCATGGACAGAGGAGCCTGGCAGGCTACAGACCGTGAGGTCGCACAGTGGGACAAAACTGAGTGACTGAACATGCATGCATTTATTCTGTCAAAGCAATGGAAACTATTTAAGATAAACATCATTTATCGTACCTGAGAGTTAACTGTGCCTTAACAGCATGGTAAACAAGAATACCACAGGGAGTTGAAATCCACAAACAATACAAATATCAAACTTCAACTTTCTCCCTTATTTAAAAACAGCTTTTAAATAGACTATTTAACCTAGTGCTTCTTTCCATCAGTGGCAAACAATTAAAAACAGGAAAAATTTTCAGGATGTGCCCAGCACTGTTCAAGGCAAAATACATCCTAACCAGCAGAGAAAGTACGTCCTAACTATTAGCCTAATTATTTCCTTAGCCTTGACCAAAAAAAAAGTCATTAGGCAACTCTTCTGACTGCAATTTGGCTTCTGGTAAAATGAGGCAATGTACTGCTGAATGATCAAGAGTTCTGGTACACTCTGCAACTGTATTTCTCATAACAGGTTCATAGGTTAACACAAACAGGCATTGTTTCTATTTTTGTCTATCCTGTATTTGCTCATCAAGAATCAGTTCTTTTGAACTCAATTACCCATAAGAATGGTAACGAAATCAAGTTTCTGAGAACCAGGCCTCCAATGAGCCTGCCATATGGTATTAACCTTTGAGGTGCTGCCTGAGCAGCCAAGGTCTCCCTGAACAAAACTCTACCTTCAATTTCAAACTCAGTGCATATGTATTCTGAAAAGACTCAGTAACCGACACTGTGCCGGTAACTCTGTACTAATGTGAACAAAACAGACCTGCTATCCTCACAGAGCTTATAATCTATACAAAACTGAGAGAAAGAATACTTGTAGGAGACTGCCTAAATGATATGCAACATTTCCATCCTTCTAATCATTATAAACTCTCTGCCACACCGTTCTGAATCATCCTCATCTGCCCAATGATCACACATCTTGGCCTATAGCGGGGCCTTGGGAAGTTCCTTGGTGCATGCACAGTAGGACTGCTGTGAGGCCACTGCTCATTTTATTACATGGGGTCCTATCTACAAGGCCTGTGAGGAGCAACTTCCTTCTGATCTTAATTGTCAGAAACTCCACTTTTTTAAACCACAAGTTTGTTTGCTTTCAAATATTATGAACATAGATTGAGGTTTTTTTTGCACTGTCTACAATGAAGCTTAGAGAAATATCTGTGAAAGCAAATATTAGATTTTTATATTAGAATTTTTATTTTATATTTTTATTTTACATTTCTTGCTACAGTTCATAAACCTCTACAAACCACCTTAAATTTTGCGGTGAACAAAAAAGCAACAAATGGATGAAGCTTGCAGTAATGCATCATATGGAAAATGTTTTTAAATTTAGTGCAACAGAAAACAAAATCACATGAGAAGTCAAGGGAGTGGAAGGATTTCAAGAGTATGATACACAGATTTAAAAAAATAAAAACCAGACAATGCTCAGTTAACTGGGGAAATCAGAAAAGGGAAATTAAGAAGGGGAGCAGAAGAAAGATCAGAGAATATCGCCAATAATTTTTTTAATTTTTTTTATTTATACAAATTAGAACAATGGTAGTTAAAAATGGCTTTGTGTAAACTTGAACTTATTGTAAATCTAAAGTTACTTATAATATTTAGAAATATTATTTCACAGGTATCGCTCAAAATAGTCAAAACAAGTCATAATTGACAAAGAAAACATAAAAATTATTCAATAAAAATGACCAAAAGGGAAAAACAAACGGACTGTTATTATAACCCGTGTCTTATCTGAGCTCTTCTCCCTACCCCCAAATACGAGGAAAAACCCTATGCATTGCAACAATCTAAGTCTACTGACCCCTCAGCTTTCCAATTACTTGGCATAATGTAAACAGGTGTTTAAACTCCACAAGATGCATGATCGTGAGTTTGTTAGGCAGCCTCTTTCTTCAAGGTCACTGTCATCTTTCCTAGCCACCAAGTGACTCTACAATGATATCACTGCTGTATGTCAATCAGGGTTCACACATAATATTGTTGAGCCATTTCCATTCAGAAGTTAAATTACCCTCCTCCCATCATCAGCTTCCTGAAATTCCCTGTTCCTCACACCCAGAAAACACCAAGCTTGCTGGGAGGTTAGATCCCAGCTCAGTCTAGCACTGGAATGATTTTAGGTCCTGTCAGTACCAAGTTCATGCTGTGTGCTAAGTCGCTTCAGTTGTGTCTGACCCTGTGCAACCCCATGGACTGTAGCCCATCAGGCTCCTCCCTCCATGGGATTCTCCAGGCAAGAGTACTGGAGTGGATTGCCATTTGTTTCTCCGGGGGATCTTCCCCACCCAGGGATCGAACCAGCGTCCCTTACATATAACCTGCATTCGCAGGCAGGTTCTTTACCACTAGCACCACGTGGGACAAGTTCATAGGGAGTAAATAAATTCCTAGACTTTCCAACTTGAACTTCTTTTCAATTCTTCTTCATCCTAAACATCTGATTAAAAATCAAAATTTCTTCAGAACAGGCAGAGTAAAAAATTAGGCTCACCCTAATTCCCCTCTACTAAAAGAAACGTTTTTGTGCAGTGCAAGGCATGGCCCTGCTCTCCAGGACCACAGTGCCACAGCTGACCTGCAACTATCCCCTCTTTATGAATGAACAGCTAACAGATGGTTGCCAATAAAGGATATGACTACCAAGCGGGTACATACATGTAGAACTTAAGGTTACCAGGCAGGGGTCAATGAGAGAGCACACAGAATATATGCAGATGCTTTTGCTGGTCATTTCGTATTCTTTCAAAAATGCACTGTTTCTTTTAAACTATAGTTAGTCTGCACACCAGTTGATTCCACATAAATAAGACTTGGTTGTTGCTGAATCACTCCTAAGTGGACGAGAAATTAGCAACAGATCCAGGGGAAGGAGGGTCAACAGTCACAAGGAAGAGAACCTAGACACACCTGATGCTCCATGAAGGCAAACACATGATTATTATGATTACAAACCTGGCAAACAGCACAATGCCACAAACTGCAGGCATTCAAATATCTGCTGTGAATAAACTTGTTAAACAGATAAATCTATAAAGTACTACAAGGAGGCTGAATAACTAGCCCACCAGCCCACTGACCCACAGCCAGGAGGTGGCAAAGCCAGAATTCAAACCCACATCTGTTTGGTTCCAGAATTGAAGCTCTTTTCACTTCATACTCTTCCTTGGTAAGGAGACTGATTTGGCAAGGATCTCAGGCAGAGTACTCAAAACCATAGATATGCTTCTCTTCCTAGAAAGTAAATTTTACTCAAAAATTGAATAATTTAAAATATTTGATATATAAAACATATTATCAACATATTATGAAAGAAAATATTCATAGATGAAAATTTTAAACTATTAGAGGCCACCACAGTTTTTTCCTTTGTGTGATATAGCCCCAGGCTCTCTCAGGATACAAGTTCATTCTCTTCTGCTATCAGAGATACATTGCTAGATGAAAATCTGAGAATCAAAAAAAAAAAAAGTTCATTCAATAAATATTTGTTGAGCACCAAATACATAGCAAACATGTGTTAAAACAGTCGATCCTAAAGGAAATTGACCCTGAATATTCATTGGAAGGACTGATGCTGAAGCTCCAATACTGTGGCCACCTGACTCATTGGAAAAGACCCTGATGATGGGAAAGATTGAGGGCAAAAGGAGAAGGCGGTGGCAGAGGATGAGATGGGAGTAAATTCCTAGACTTTCCAACTTGAATTTCTTTCCAATTCTTCTTCATCCTAAACAGTTGATTAAAAATCAAAATTTCTTCAGAACAGGCAGAGTAAAAAATTAGGCTCACTCTAATTCCCCTCTACTAAAAGAAACATTTTTGTGCAGCACAAGGCATGGCTCAATCGAAACACTGATTCACATGAACTGAAGCAAATGCCAGGAGACAGTGAACAGCAGAGGAGCCGAGCATGCTGCACTCCATGGGGTCACAAGGAGTCAGACAAACTGAACAGCAACAACGCACCTGCTACATGCCTGGGGTAAAAAGCCCCTAAGAGTACAGAGTTAAGTTATTACAAAACAGAGGAACAAGTTAACCGATAATTAAAGGTGGCAACTAAGATGCCAGGATAGGATCTATAGAAACAGGGAAATATACTAACTCATGTTACGGGGGATACTAGGGAGGCTGAGGAAGAAAGCTTAAGTCTTGCCAAGGCATGACCCCCGCTCTCCTCTCATCCCTAAAGTTATGCTATTCAAAAGAGGTACAGGAGTTCATTGTGTGTGTAGTGAGGGGGATACTCATGAGAAGAAAATATTTAAGAAGTTATAAATCTTCATGAAAGGGTCAGAACTACAGCAACAAGAGTAACAACTCACTGTTTTACATTATATTTGAAAAATATACAGAAAAAGAAGTTAAAATGTAATAAAATGTTTGACTTACAGCAAAAATATGAAAATTAAAACAATGTTTCATCTATCAGTACATCCAAAAGTTTAAAAAGACACTGTGGGGAAACTGATACTATTAAATACTATAGATAAAATATGTACTATAGATAAAAACACAGAATGGTACCTCTCTCAAGAGCAATCTGACAACACACACAAAAATTTTTAACATATTTTTAAAGGCTATAATTCTATTCCTAAGAATTTATCTTAAAAAAAAAAAAGCACTGTAGATGGATGCTTATAATTACGGAAAAAATTTAACATACATCCAAAAGAAACAAGTAAATAAGCTGATGCATCAATACAATAAAATACAACCATTAAAAAGGATTAGGTAAGGTGTGGAAGGATATTTGTAAAAAAAAAAATTACTAGGTAAAAGGGCAGGTTAGGTGAGTTTTTGAAGAACTGAAAGCTGCAGACATGTCAATATTTTCCAGTCTCATAAGACAAGGTGAAAATTGCCCCGCTACTGACTTCACTGGGTCTCTCTGATTAACCTAAGATCACTCACCCTTGATCAGTTACAGCTACCCTGAATAACAATTCAACAATCAGTTTATTGTTTGTTATTTATGCCACTAGAAGTTATTTAACTAAATGAAATTCAAAGATCTTTAAAAAAAAAAAGGGTGGGGGGAGTTAGCCTTGAACTTACCCTGTGCTTAGCTGCTCAGTTCAGTTCAGTCACTCAGTTGTGTCCAACTCTTTGTGACCCCATGAACTACAACCTATCAGACTTTTCTGTCCATGGGATTCTCCAGGCAAGAATACTGGAGTAGGTTGCCATTTCCTTCTCCAGGGGAACTTCCCAACCCAGGGATCAAACCCAGGTCTCCCGCATGGCAGGGGGATTCTTTACCATCTGAGATATCAGAGAAGCCCTGAAATTACCCAGAGGTTGTACTTAACAAATAAAAAGGTTTATTTACCTGGGTAAACCTAAAATATGATGACATGTTTACAAGAAAAAAAAAAAAGCAGGATGTACACCGACTTTTTGAATTATGTACACACATATAAGTAGGGAAGGAAACGGCAAACCACTCCTATATTCTTAAGTGGCAAATCCCTCGGACAGAGGACCCTGGCGGGCTACAGTCCCCAGGACTGCAAAAGAATTGGATTCAACTTAGCAACTAAACAGCAGCCACACATACACGAGGGGGGCTGGCACACCTGAGGTATGCGAGTGGAGGCGCGCACACATGAGAACATTCCAGGGAAGGGCTCAGGCGCTGACCCAGCACCACCTGGGTCTTACAGCAGGACAGCACTATTCAGACGTGATTCCGGTACCAAGAACTGGCGATGGTGCTGACACTACACTCTAATTCTCTGAAGTCACACCATGATTTCTTCCAGTAACCCTCATAAAATTGTTAATTTGTCTTCTCAGGCTTTAGTGATGTTTACTATGTCTCTCGTGACACCAGAGGATTTTCACCAATTCTTTTCTAGGTAACAGTGATTGACATATGAATTAATATATACTACAGTCTGCTAAAACAGCCTTCCTGGCTGACTGCACGAAGCAGCACATAGAGGGCAATGACTATGCAGTGTGAAGAAAAAATGTTTCACACACAAACACTGTAACAATGAACAGGGTGATATGGGGAAGGATTAAACATGCTATACATGATAGGGAATATCAATACCATTAAATGACTGACTTCTCATCAGAAAAAATAAGCAACTGTCATGTTTCTTCAACTGAAAGCTGGCTCAGTTACAGCTTGCTGGGGGAAGGGGAGTGATAAACAAATTCCCGGCACTTGCCAGCATATCAATTTTAAGTCACAACTCACTGGCGAAACACTCAAATATTTTAAATACATGTCCTGATTTCCTAATCTAGCCAACAGAAGAATATAAATGATGCCCCAAATGAAAATTATCTGGATGTTAACATCTGCAAGTAGCTTCAGTTTTAAAGTATAATTTCAAAGTGTTCAAGCTTTATGGATCACCAGAATCAACAATCTACATACAGCCAGCTTCAGAATATTTTTATAATCAACAACTGGAGATGCCTGAAAGCTAGGTTAACATTAGATCTGCTGATCAACTGTCCATCTCCCCAAACTGCAAGATAGAGATAAATGCACCACTGATTCTAGACCACACAATCTGGAACCGGGAACTGCATAAGAGCACTAAGGATAAACTCAAAAATAATAACTGCTAAACAGTTCATCATTCAATTTGACTGGAAGCAGAAATTAATGGTTAAGAGCATAATAATGCTCTTAATTACATCCAAAAGGTCAGAGACCTAGGTGTACCACTTAGCCTCTTTGCAGCTTTCTTAGCTGAAAGATGACGAGGATGAATGACGAAAAACACGCTTCGTGGGGTCACTGTGAAGACTAACGGGAAAATGCACGTGAAGCTTAGTAACCAGCACTGGTTTCAAAAATCACATATATATTGCTTCCTTTGCTTATAACATTTTCAACCCCACTTCCTACTCCCAGACTTGAACTGATAACTTGCAGTCACCCTTCAGGTCTCAAGTGTAAACACTGCTTCCTCAGGAAGCCCTTCCTAAATCCTCTCATTCTGATTAGGTGTCCTTATCTTATTCAGAGTATTCTGAATCTCCCGTATTTTACTCAATTAACTATAAACCGTGTTATTTAATGTATGACTTGCCCAACAGACTATAAGATTTCAGAGGACAGGGGCAGTCTGTGTCTTATTCACTACTCTTTCTCCAGTGTGGTGTGCATGGCAAGGAACAGAAGAAAACTCTATATTTACTGAATTAAATGAATGCAGAAGGACCAGTCTGATTGGTTAATTATAATCCACTTTATGTTCACAAGAATTATTACAGTTCCTGATAAGCTTACTGTCCTTATTCATTCATTCACATTCTAGAAAGAGGTTTCAAGTTTAAAATCTAAATATTACATTTTCAGACTCCCCATATATTTTAGCTCTACTGCCGAGATAGGATCGAACCTACCATGTTCTATATTCTTTATATGTTTATTAAAATGGTATTCAGATGAAAGCCAAAGTATCTGTTGTGTCTACTGGTCTTCACCAAAAAAGATGCTTTTGAAGAATTCCACAGCTTAAAAAGAAAAACAAAATATGAAAATAAAACACAATTCGTCAATTTAGAACCCTATGGGCCAGAAAAGTTAAGAGATTTGTTCAATAGCATAAAGCCGGATAGTGCTACAAACAGAGGAAGGATCCAAGCTTCCTAGTTCTCTGTCTTTTCACTATGAAGACTTCACGGTCCACTGAGAACCACAATTCAAAATATTCTAAGCAATAATCTTGAAATGCAACAAATTCAAAGTAACTGAATTATTTTTTACAAACTTTTAAAAACTATGACTTGCCAGACCTCTACTTTATTAGAAACTTGGAAGGTAAGGTCTGGCCCTCTGCATGCTGAAAAAGTTCCACGGGCAAGTCTCATCCCAGCAAAGACTCAGTTCAGTCACTCAGTCGTGTCTGACTCTTTTCGACCCCAGGGACTGCAGCACACCAGGCTTTCCTGTCTATCACCAACTCCTGGAGCTTGCTCAAACTGCTATCCATCCAGTCAGTGATGCCATCCAACCATCTTATCCTCTCTCATCCCCTTCTCCTCCTGCCTTCAATCTTTCCCAGCATCGGGGTTCTTCACATCAGGTGATCAAAGTATTGCAAAATATTGAGAACCTCTAATTTAATCAATCAAGCATCATTTGCTAACTGTCGACTCTATCTCTAGCAGCGTGTTCCCTCTCTCAAGGCTCTTAGGAAGAGACAAGATTTACTTATAAAACTCAATTAGTGAAGAAAATAAGACTGTGTATAATGAAGTGCTAAATTAGCTAAATGAATACAAATAAAGTGCTGAGTTCAGACAAAGTAGGACAGAAGCACAGACGTAGAGACAGAATAACAAATAGACAGGCCTGTATGATAAATAAGGGTAACCAGTTTCAAACAGTGCACCAGCAGGTTCTAAGAGCCTATGAAGGGGTCTACAGGGTCACTGTGGGGAGCAGAGGGAGATGTTTTCCCTGCCCCTGCGCCTTCCTCAATCAGAAGAGCTCCACTCTTACTTTTTAACATTAAGCTTCTGTCTAAAATTCATTTTGAAAATGATTCCAATGGCCTTTTGTTTGAAAACGTTTACACACGCAAATAAAGAAAAAAAAAAAAAAAAACCAGTGGTGAAGTAACTTGTCCCAGTCACAAGGCTAGTTAGAGATGGAGAGCCCAGGTCTCCCAACCTTCCATGCTGCTTTCACTGTACCACGAACACACCACAACATTCCGAGGGAGGGGGCGCTGTGAGCCCGTGAGCAAAAGTTCTCAAGAGTATCCCAGATACAAGACTGACCAAGACAGCGGGCCTACTTTCAGGACATGTGACGGAACTGTGACGGCGAGAGGAGAGTCCACACTTCAAAATAAATAAAGCCACCTTCCCAGAATAGCTCTTCAAGACAAAGTTTTAAGGTGATTTTTTAAAAAATTAAAACCTGTTAAAAGAAACACTGTTTGTGGTGGGCCTATAAAGAGACATAGAGGGTGATGGGCATGAGTTTGAGCAAGCTCTAGGAGTTGGTGATGGACAGGGAAGCCTGGCGTGCTGCAGTCCATTCGGTTGCAAAGAGTCAGACAGGACTGAGCGACTGAACTGACTATAAAGGGTACTTTCTATTGGAATTATTGAGTCATGCTCTTTAAGGAAGTAGTAAAAGATAAGAATGTATAGGCAGGGGTAGGGGCGAGATAACAGAATGCCTTGAAATCAAGGACAAGTTTATGTTTGCTACAATGCAATAATACCTCACTATATAGCTTCTGAAAGAGTATTAGGGGAGTACCTCCTTCTTCCAAGATGCAGGTTACACATGGGAATGTACAACCTGAAGTATGGTGTCCCACAGAATCAATTTAAAAGCTCCCTCTCTACAGCAGCACAAATAATAATAACTGCTAAATTTACTCTTGTGCTCATGGAAGAAAAACTATTACAGAACTTTAAAAATGCTTCTGCTACCAATTTGTAATTCCCCACAGCATCCCTGTAACACTGGTATTATCACCATCTTATTATTGAAACCACTACAGAAGCCAGTGGCAAAGGCAAAATGAGATGCCTAGAATTTACTGTGTTGAGATGTAATACTCAGTCCACACACAGTGGCATGAACATAAACCTCACATCCTATTATTAGTATGAGTTCCCTGGTGGCTCAGATAGTAAAGAGTCTGCCTGAAATGTGGGAGACGAGGGTTCGATCCTTTGATCAGGAAGATATCCCTGGAGAAGAAAATGACAACCCACTCCAGTCTTCTTCCCTGGAAATCCCACGGACAGAGGAGCCCCAGTTCATGGGGTCACAAGGGTTGGACACGATTGGGCAAGACACACACACACACACACACACACACAATTTAACTCTGTAACACTTTGTTGATTTTCACAATAAACGTGTAACCCCATGAAAACCACCCAATCATGTCTCAAATAACATGTCTAAAATTGAATTCATTGCCTAGTCCCCCAAATGGCTCTCTCTTCCAACTTCCCTACTTCTGTTCACAGCACTGCTTTTGATACTCTAAGCTCAAAACCCTGGTATCCCTTTGACTCTAATTACCTGCTTTTAAACACTTTAAAGTAAGAACTTTGATTATGGCTCAGTACAGAACAAAAAAATTCAATGACTCCTACTGCCAAGCAAGTGGAATCCAAACTCCTACACCATCAACGCCTGACACGCAGAGCTCTCCAGAAAAGAATCCCAGCCTGCCTTCTACCACTTTGCAGTGTGCGGCCTCAGTAACAGCCAACCTAGAAGTCCCGCCAGCCCCCAAACACACTGAGTGCTGATTAAGCACATGACCTCGGGAGAGTCATTTAAACTAAGTTTTATTTTACTCAACTGTAAAATGGGTGTAATAATTTTTGCCTGAAAGGAGCAAACAAGTTAACGAAAATAAGAGTACCACCATAAATGTTAAGGTACTATAAAAATACAGACAGAATCATTATGCTATGATTACTGGTAATTTTATCTATACCTGCTTTGCTCCACAAAGGATATAAGATAGACCACATAAAACACAAAATAACAAGAGTTTAAAGGTGGAAGCAATAAAAGAAATGCAAAACAAAAGGTAAGGACCTAACATGGATCTGGGAATGAGGCTAAGAAAAATGGATGCTATAATTGCTTATCTAAGTTTTCAGGTTGATAACGTGGTCTAAACAGTGTAGTTTGATTTGAAAAGGAAATAAAGTCAATTAGTTCAGTGTCCCAAAGACTAAAAACAAAATCATTGGTCAGAAATAAAAAAGTTCTTACTGTAGAGACCGGCAAGAATTTCTCCCAAAGGTCCTTATTCTGTGCACAGTAACTGAACATTCTCAACAGCCTATGAATTATCTATTTTCATTACATCACTATTAGACTGAAAGCCTTTTGACGTATGGTAATTGTCTTATTATATAATGTTTGTATCTCCCTGGTGGCTCAGCAGTAAACAATCTGCCTGCCAATGCAGGAGACCCAGGTTCAATCCCTGGGTGGGGAGGATCTCCTGGAGAAGGAAATGGCAACCCACTCCAGTATTCTTGCCTGGGAAACCCCATGAACAGAGAAGCTTGGTGAGCTATAGTCCATGGGGTCGCAGAAGAGTCAGACACGACTTAGCAACTACACAACAATCTCCATAGCTTAATTAGTCAAAACCCACATACCCTGACTTTTATATACTGGTTTCCATGGACCCAAATCCCTCCCTTCCTATTTCAAAAGGTCCTGCACACCACCATGTTAATCCCAGAATGCTGCTTTTATCACAGAATTCCTTACTTCAAAAACCTCTAACAGCCTCCCTGCACACAGAGTAACCTTATGCTTTACATCTTGAACACAATCTCCCCTGCAGTATCTTCCCTGTCTTCCCATTCCTCTAAATTCTTTTCACCCTTTTAAATGTGGCTTAAAAATCTAACCTCCTACTAAAAGTCTTCTCTGACTAGCAGCAATGTGGTAGAGGGAGAGATGGGGCAGGGGGAGGAGAAGACTAAAAGTCTTCTTTACTCAATAGTTAAGAGACTGTGGGCAAGTCACTAAACCACCACCCTCAGTGAGAATACTGTCTCACTGGTAAAGGTTTTAAGATAGACTGTACCTAAATTACCTTCCAGCTTTAACCATTCTAGGATGTTTTGGTTCCTACAAACTTGGACAGACCTGATCTCTACTCTGATCATTATTATCTATTATATATTTTAATATGTAACTACAACCATCCCCTGCTATCCACAGGTGATTGGTTCCAGAATCTCCACAGATACCAAAACCCAGGGGTGCGCAACATTTGCATGTAACTTATGCACATCCTCATATACTTTAAATCATCTTTAGCTTACTTACAGTACCTAATACAATGTAAATGCTAAGTAAATAGTTGCCAGGATGCAACAAATTTAAGTTCTGCTTTTTGGAACTTGCTGGAATATTTTCCATTATTTTCAATCTGTAGTTGGCTGAATTAACAGATAACAAACTCACCAATATAGAGGGTTGACGGTCGACACACTGCTTTAAAATATTCCATGCTAAGTATAAACTCCACAGCAGAGTCTTATATTCCCTTGTTAGCCTCAAAGACAAGTGGCATAGGGACCAGGTAAAAAGCAGCATATATATTTTTGTAAGCTTAGAAATGTTTAAATAATTATTTTTAAAAGATTGATTAAAATATACTTGCCTACTGCAGCATTAATCAGCAAAAAAAAAAAAAAAGCATTTTTAACACTAAGCAGACTATTTTAAAAATATACTAAAGCAAGAAAATAGTTAAGTCACTTTTCTCTAAAATATATATTCATTCTGCAGATTACAAAGCTAGTCAGTACAACTTGAGGTGACCACATGTTAAAAATAATTGAGCTGTTTAACATACACAACATAATGTTCACTTCCTAGCCATTCCTGTTTGCATCTTCTGTTGTAAACAAAGGCTCACCAGTCCAAAAAAAAAAAAAGGTCTATCATAATTTTTATTATTTTACTGATTTAATGATTAACTTTACATGCTAGAGCTATGATTCCAACATAAAAACCAATAAAGTTACACAGAGAATTATGAAACAGAACAAGTGACAAATTAAACTGTACTTGCAATGACTTTCAATATCACAGGCTGAGTAAAGCTACTACCAACACTCACAGTGAGCCAAGTTTTGTGCTTCACACTGTCACTCTAAAAATTAATTATTACGTATCCTCTTCTGGATGAGTATCTAGTTTCCTGTATAGTACTTAAAAAAAAAAAAAAAGAATCTGATAAACCTAGAGGTTTGCTGATTCTTCTTTTGCTGATTGCTACGTCTGTCTATAAAATCTAGATAGCACTGAAAACTTGAGTACTTGCTTAACTGGGAAAAAAAATTTAAAAACAAAAGCATTTTATCAGTCACTAAATACAAATAAGATATCTTATCAATGCTCAGTAAATTAATATCCCACAGTAAAAACTACGTGTATTATACATAAAGAACTTCCTCAAATCAGAGGTTCTGAAACTCAAGACAGTTCTCATATTCCAAATTCTAAACATACTGTACATGGATCAGTAAGTCAAGCACTGGCTCCACTCACGCTATTTTTGTTTCCATTGCTATTACTGCTAAAAGAGTTTATAAGGGCTCATTGCCAGTTTAGAGCACAGTTAGAAGTATTTCAGTACAAAATAAAATCAATTAATTCCTAAGAAGAAATATAAATCTAAGGTATCCAACTATCTATACAAAACACCAACAATGTGCAAAACTATTTGGCAAAAGAAGATGGATAAGTAATCTGTGAACCATAAGTATTACACCTTTCAATATTGATTCCACTCAAAAAGACATTTTTAAGCAACACAATCAAGATAAGAATTAAGCAAAATTCTGGTCCGAAGAGTTTCCTATAAAGAGGAAAACGAGGAAAGAACTCATTCAGGAGGGATACAGAAACTCAGATAAGGCAAATGTGTAACAATCAAATCTACACTCTCATGCCTAATATTAGATTTCCTTGAAGAAATAAGTAATAAACATGTTTGCTCAGGCATTTAACATTAAAGGAGACAACAGAAACACGGGTGACAGAAAAGGGACATGTTTTGCCTGTGATTTGCTCTGTTCTGTAAACAATAATTGTTTGAATATTCCCAAACAAAATCATTTCCACTAGGAAAACACATTCCTGCTTAAAATTAGGCTTCCTAGTAAGTCTTTACTAATTACAAAAACTGTAACTGAACCAACACTGACAGTCACATACCAGTATTTTAAAAGAAAATTAATTTTAATAGGGCTTGAAAGAAGACTAAAGCTGTCAGCTTTCAACGTTAAAAAAATAACTGATAACATTAAGGGAATCACTACTACATTATAGTCTTCCTAGTACAAAGGGACAGACGTTCATGAAAGTGAGAGACCAATTTTAAAAACACAACTTAAACATACAAACCCACACACCTAAACTCAAGATCAAGCAATACAAATTCAAGAAACTGTTTCATTCTTAATGGAAAATACTTGTGAAAGGCAACATTCAAATTTCCAGTTATGTCATTTTAGAACCACCTGCTTAAGATATACAAGGCTCCTTTAAACATCTCTGGTGACTTTATAAGAGCAATTTAACATTCTGAACCGTAAACTTATTCCAAGATCCACTGAGCACATGAATAACAGATTAACAATTACTTCAACCTATGCAGTAATGAGACACATTTTATTTCTTCTTTATATTGCTTATCAAAGCAGAGAGTAATAAATCTAAAATATGCCAGAATACTGTACCACTCAACCTGGAATAATAGTCACTGTTTCTTCCTTGACGACTGGGATTTTTGACAATGTCAAAATGAAAGGAACTGGAAATTAGTTTGGGGGTCAAGGTTAAAAATGACTTGAACAGTAATGCCTTGGAAGAACAGTCCTCTTAGAAATTAAAATATTTGGTCAGCTGTCACATAAGTTTTCAAGACCTAAGTTCAAAAGTACCATTATAATTACTAGACGGGGCAAGAAAGAAGGAAGTCACAATGGCTTTTCCGAAAACTTGTGGGAAGCCACCTGACAGATGCAAAAGGAGAGAAGCAGGCCATAAACTCATGCAGGCCTCACCCTAACCCTAACCCTAAAATACTCGATGACTCTCCTCTCACACCGACAGAGGAATCAATCACAACAACTCCACTACATTCCCAGGATATTTTAATCATCACTTTAAGATAAACTAGTTAAAAATAAGATGGAAAATGTCTGACAGGAAAATTTAATAGGTCAAAAATCATTTGTGCATTCATACCTCACAGTGAAACAATTTTAAAAATCACTAATCAATCAAAATAAAATGCACAAACTTGTCCAGACTAAATTAAGACAATCCAAAAAGAATTCTGAAATTAAAAAAAAAAACAACTGTTTGCAAAGCACATGCTTTCCTGTTAAGTATTTTACCTTAAACACTATAATTTCAACCTAACAATATACAACCCTCATCCTCTTCAAGTTCACTCTACTCACTTTAACAGGTTCTAAGCCAAATATGATCTCTCCTTTATCCTGAGCGATGCTCTGAAGAAATTATATCAAGAAATATAGCTTCTTACTAGAGTTTGGGGGATTATAAAAAACCTATCTAAAACAGGCATACTTATAGATCATTTCTATGATTATACTTATTTAAAACCACGGTCCCCAATTGAGAATTTTAGGAAATGAATTTTTACAACAGCATGGGAAGCCAACCAAAATATAAGGCCAGTTAACAATACTCACCCTTTCCTGTATCACAATAATTGTAAGAAAGAAATTTTGTTTGTAAAACGCAATGTGCATTTTATCATCTTGGATAAAATATTTGCAGCCTCGGTAGTGGTTAAATTGCAGCTATAAAGGAAATTGTCCTGAGATAAATGGTTTCCCTATGAGGAGGTTTCATTGCTACACTTCACCTCAGGACAATAAATCAAATTAACTGCACCTTGTCCTTTGTCCAATGACATCATCAGTTTGACCACATCTTCAGAATCGTGTGCAAAAACATACGCTATTTAAGGCATGAAATCATGTTACTGTTTTCTGTCCATCCAACCTCATGCTTCAGGTCTCTGAAGCAGTTATTCACCTGAACATTCTCATGAAAGCGGCAGATTCTTTTTTCCTGCTGCATTCAGGCCCTGCCTATTGGCAGTAAAAGAAAAAAAAAAAAAAGTGAGAACTGGTATTTGAAATTGGCTTGTTTTTAGCCCATCAAATCCAGAATTTTATTTCCATTTAAACTGAAGACTAATGTCTCACAAAATATGTATCTTGCAACTGACCATCAAGTGCATTAACATAATTTCAAAGGTTAAACAAGTCGCTGTTCAACAACTCTTCTCCGATACTACTAGCAGGGGTTTAAAAAACACCAAGGAGAAGCCACACCATGCTTTTAAAAAACAGGTAAGAACTATACAAAATTAAAAAGACAACTCTACTAAGGGAAAGCCCCCAAATCAAAATTATTTCTTTTAAATAGCAAAAGTTAATCTGCCTTTCACAGACCAAATGTTCTAAGCCTACACAAAATATAAAATCAATTCTGACAACTTAAAGATGAGGGGTGGGTGTGCTTGGGAAGGGAATAAGTTTCAAGATCAGAGTAGACACAATGCCTCAGTTTATTCTTCCATTTTCACTCATTTAACCTTGACACAAACACTCAAAGAAAATATAACCCCATATCTGTTTTCAGGAGTGCTACAATTAAAATAAGTAAGTCTATAACAGTGGTAGCACAAAATTAATATCAGCTCCATTTTAAATTAGAATGAAGAGGCTGAAAGGGGAATACAGCATGCTGTTAATTGGAACTTCTAAAATAACTAGCTATTCTACAACTCCTAGAAAAAAACTACTGCTTTTTTTTTTTTTTAAAACAAATACCGAAGATCTTTACAAAGCCTGAAAGTGTTTAACTTGGGGGTAGAAGTCAAGGGGCAGGGGTGAACTAGCCCGAAAACAAAGTGATTTATTTTATTAAACCAAAATAGGTTTCATTCGCCTCTGAAAATAAGAAAGCATAGATTTTTTTCCTTAGGCCCAATATTATGGCAAACCATAAGAAAGTCTTTTTTAAGATAAAACAGAACACGATAGAGTTGATGCTTAGCTAGAAGCTGTTTGAAAGTTGCTAACGCCCAAGAGGGTTTCTTCTGCCCGTGGAGTAGAGGTAAGCGTACGGAAGTTATTTGCGGGGGGTAGGGGGAGTCATTTTGGTTATTAGTAAATAAATCAAGCGGCAGAGAACATGAGGCCTAGGCCACTGCTACATAGGGGCCAAGGCCTAGCTCTCTCCCTCTCCTCCCAGCCCAGTCTGGGTTTGATCTCAGAGCCCTGTGGATTGCCAAGGAAAAAAAAAAAAGAATCATATCGAACCACAAAAGCACATGGGGCGAATGTAAAATATAAACACGGCGTTGGGCTGTGAGTGGCTGTTATTAAAGGTCTGAATTACTAAACATGAGAGGCGGGGAAAGCCAGGCGGCCATTTCAATAATATAAACCTCCCCGAATTAGACATTATTCAAATGAGAGAGGTTCAGCTAACCAGAGCATAAGAGGACCCAGCACCCAACAAGAAAACAGGGGCAGAGACCCAGGAAGGGGGATCCCCGCCCCTACCCAACTCCCAACCGGTGGGGGGTAAACCGAGAATATTATCAACTTGTCAGCCAGCCGGTTCTGGGGCCGGGCAGGAGGGCAGCGCTTCACGTCCGAGTTCCCGGGAGGCCTCCGGGCGCCGCTGGGGCCTGAGGGGGAGCGAGGCCCCCGAGGGCCCCCGGCCCCGCGGGTCTGGGTCAAGCGCAGAGGCGGGGGGCAGACAGGGTGGGGCAGGGGACCCGGAGCTCAGACCGCGCCAGGCACCTTCATTCGGCTCAACTCTCCCGAGAATCCACGGCCGCCGGGGAACAAGGGGCTTCCCCAGGACTCGCTGGGACCCCTGACTGGTGGCCCGGAGCACATGGGACGGCCTCAGAGGACCTGCTCCTTGGAGGGGAACTTTCCCCGAGGGCCGCTTTCAACCCAGTCCGCCCCCAAGGGGGCGAAGCGCGTGCCGGCGCGGACTCCCTAGTCCCTCCGCCCGGAGGCCCCCTCGCAGCGCCCAGGACCGCTCACCCCTACCCATCTACAGCGCAGGCCCGCCTCCGGTCAGGCCACCGTTCGGGGGATGAGCGGGGCGCGGCCGGGGCGCCCGGGGCCGTGACCCGCGGGCTTGGCCCCGCTCGGACCCTGGTGCGGCGGCGGGGCGCGGGCGCGGGCCGGGCGCTGTCCGCGGGCGCACCCGGGCCGCCCCCCGCGGCCAGCAGCGCGGGGGAGGGGGCGCCCCGGCCCGCGCCGGGGGCAGGACACGTGCGGCGGTCCGGCCGCCGGGGTCCACTCCGGCCCCGCCGCCTCCCCGGCATTGTGCTCGCCGCCACCTCCATCTCGCCCTCCACGCCCCCCCACCCCGCGCCCGCCCGGCCCGGGTCGCCCGCCCGCGCCCCGCCGCGCCCCGCCGGCCCAGCAGCTATGAATATGTAAAACGTCTTTATTGTCCTCTCCCTCTGCCCCGGCCCCGCGGCCCCGCCGCGGACCCGCTCGGGTTGGGGCTCGGCGGCGAGGAGGCGGAGGCGGCGGGCGGCCGGCGGCCGGCGGAGGAGGAGGGCCGGTGCCGGCGGGCGGGCGGGCGAGCCCGCGGCGGGGTGGGCTAGGGGCAGGAGGAGAGCGGCGGATAGCAGCCCGCTTTGCCCCTCGTCTTCCCCCTCCGCCTGGGCGCTCCGAGCCTCTTTCCCCCTCCGCTCGGCGCCCGGCGGGGGCTCCGTGCTCCCTGGCCCCCCATCTCCCCGCCGTTAATTATAATAATCCTGAGTACTAATAAATTATGCTAAGTCGCGGGGGGGGGGCAGCGGGAGCCGGGGTTGAGTATGAATATGAATATGTAAAATGCTGTAATGATTACCTGCTGCTGCTGCCGCCGCGGCTGAACTCTCATCTTGACTCGCTGCTCCTCCGTCCGCCATTTTGAATATTTTAACCAAAATCGCCCGGTCGATAAACCCTCCCTCGCTCCGGCTCCCCTCCCCCCGCCCGCCCTCCAGACCTCCTCCCTGCTCTCCGCCCCCTCCAGCTCCCGCCTCTCCTCGGGCGCGCGCCAGGGGGCGCGCGAGGCTGTCACCCTGGAAGAGGCCCACCTCCACCGGGCTCTCTGCGCACGCGCCCCCTGGCAGCTGTGGCTCCTCAGTAGCTAAAGCGCCCTCAACCTGCGAGTCACTCCTTCGCTTCATTTCTTCTCGTCTGGGCTCTGCACATGCGCGAATTTCCCCAAGCGCCTAAAAGGCGGTCTGCGCTTGCGCCATTTCCCCTTGGCTCCGTCCTGATATGCGAAGTGTAAAGTGTTGTACGGAGCGCGATTGTGGCATCTTAATATCCTCCCTTCTCTTCCCGCTTTTCTCTCCTCCCGATTTTACTCTGGCTTCCCCCAGTGGCATGCTACAAGAAGGACAGGGGACACGGTGGCCGAAAGGGTGGAGATGCGTGAAGTGTCGGTGAGCGGACTGGCCCGCGCCCTCTTCGGTGCGCACTTTTTAAGGCTTTCCGCGCTGTTTAAACACCGACAACAAAGGACGGGCCGCTCCCCTGCTAGGTAATTTCCGGCCCTGCGGGCAGGTAGGGACGGAAACCAGCCTCGGGGAACCGGGCTGGAGGCACCTGCTGAGCCTGGCGCGGGCCTCCCGCTTTAAGTTTGAATCCGAATTAGTCCCCGCCCTCAACCTTGCGAATGCTAGAGTCCTGACCCTGGCCAATGCGAAGGGGAGGGTCCTGTGATTCTTTTAGTTAGCCCCAGATCTTCTCTACTTGTTTCCAACACCCGTCTGGCTTCCACGTTAGCTGGGAGTTAATTATTAAGTCGCTAATTCCCGCCCCTGCCCTTTCAGGTGCCTCGATCGCCGCTCACCGGATGGAAACAAATAGCCGACCTCTGGTCTACAGATAGGCATTCTTTTCCTTTTGGTTAGGAACATCTTTTGAAACCTAACATAAACTGAAAACCCACGACCTAGTAAATAAAAAAAAAATGTCGAAATCAGCGGTAGCTTCATCAAGAATTTTATTTTGTTGCTTCTCAAGGTAAATATGAAAAGTAGGCTTTTTCCGATGTAGATATCTTTGCTTGTAACTAGTCACAATATTCTAAGATTTCTTTAGTAAGTGTAATAGATTTTCCTGAACAAGACTCAGGTCTAATTATTTTACGAATTTTTAAGCTCTACGGTTTTTCCAGTTTTTTGTTTTTTGTTTTTTTTTTCTTAAGAGAAGTCTACTATATTTCATGGTTACCAAAGAAAAGTTTTTAAAAAAAATCAGTTTTAGGTAGTCTTGAGAAGAAAAAAATGAGTGTAAGATTTATATTGAGTAGGATTACAAATTCTGGTCTTCCCAGAATGGCTCAGGTGAAGAATCCGCTGGCCAGTGCAGGAACTGAAGGAGACTGGGGCTCCATCTCTGGGTGGTGAAGATACCCGTGAGGAGGAAATGGCAACCCGCTCGGGTGTTCCTGCCATTCCTGCCGGGATAACCCGATGGACAGAGGAGCCAGTTGGGCTGCAGTCCAGGGAGTCGCAAAGAGTAGGACACGACTGAGCACGCAGGCACAATTTCTTCACTGAGGAAAAAAACTGATCTCTAGGAGATAGCCAGCCATTGTTTAATACCTAAAGTTTTAATCATTGTTCTTAGCCTGCTCGTTGAATTTCTTACACTGTGCAAGTACAGTTAAAGCTATTGTCAATGTCAGCCAATGAATTCCAGGTGGTATTGATTTATTCATGGCAATTAATGCCTAGGGTGTACGCATGACTGTTTAAGCCAAATAATCGGGCTGCCCTGTAATCTAATTATTTCAGACAATGGCCAACCAACACACAGTTAAGGAAATGCAAAATTCAATCATGTTACAGTTAATCTGTAAATATAGCATATTCACCAGCATTGCTATTAATAGAAAGTCTCAGAATCTTCAATCTATGTGAAACTGAAAGTTGCTCATCAGTCAGACTCTTTGAGACCCGGTAGACTGTACAGTCCGTGGAATTCTCTGGGCCAGGATACTGGAGTGGGTAGCCTTTCACTTCAGGGGATCTTCCCAAACCAGGGATCGAACCCAGGTCTCCCACGTTGCAGGTGGATTGTTTATCAGCTGAGCCACAAGGGACAAAGTTAAGTACATGACTCTGCTTTAAGGGCAACAAATTTGAAGTCATCTCCACTAAGAAAAAGAAATCAAATACCCTTATTTAAATTCTTATCTTCTATTTAATCTTTGTTTTGCTCTTTGTTTTAAAAAGTAAATTAATATGACTTTCAGGAAGGAACTGAAGCCAGTGCATCTGCTATTCATTATTATTTTATTTATATAAAAGGAAATTTTTATGGAATGAACTTTTATGTAAAGAAAAATACTCTGTGAGGAAAAGAAAGCTTAAAATACTGTGTATTAATGATTCATCTTCCTCTTGATGGTAATATTTATGTTTGCAAATGTGTGCCCAGTTCAGTTCAGTCACTCAGTCATGTCTGACTCTTTGCAACCCCATAGACTGCAGCATGCCAGGCTTCCCTGTTCATCACCAATTCCTGGAGCTTACTCAAACTCATGTCCATTGAGTTGGTGATGCCATCCAGCCATCTCATCCTCGGTTGTCCCCTTCTCTTCTGGCCCTCAATCTTTCCCCAAATCAGGGTCTTTTCCAGTAAGTCAGTTCTTCACATCAGGTGGCCAAAGTATTGGAGTTTCAGCTTCAGTGTCAGTCCTTCCATTGAATATTCAGGACTGATTTCCTTTAGGATGGACTGGTTGCATCTCCTTGAAGTCCAAGGGATTCTCAAGAGTCTTCTCCAACACTGCAGTTCAAAAGCATCAATTCTTAGGCACTCAGCTTTCTTTATAATCCAACTCTCACATCCATACATGACTACTGGAAAAACCATAGCTTTCACGAGACAGACTTTTTTGTTGGCAAAGTAATATCTCTGCTTTTTAAGATGCTGTCTAGGTTGGTCATAACTTTTCTTCCAAGGAGCAAGTGTCTTAATTTCATGGCTACAGTCACCATCTTCAGTGATATTGGAGCCAAAAAAAACCAAAGTCTGTCACTGTTTGCATTATTTCCCCATCTATTTGCCATGATGCCATGATCTTAGTTTCCTGAATGTTGAGTTTTAAACCAACTTTTTTCATTCTCCTCTTTCACTTTCATCAAGAGGCTCTTTAGTTTTTCTTCACTTTCTGCCATAAGGGTGGTGTCATCTGCATATCTGAGGTTATTGATATTTCTCCCAGCAATCTTGATTCCAGCTTGTGCTTCATCCAGCCTGGCATTGTGCATGATGTACTCTGCATATAAGTTAAATAAGCAGGGTGACAGTATACAGCCTTGATGTACTCCTTTCCCGATTTGGAACTAGTCCCGATTTGTTCCATGTCCAGTTCTAACTGTTGCTTCTTATCCTGTATACAGATTTCTCAGGAGTCAAGTCAGGTAGTCTGGTATTCCCATCTCTTGAAGAATTTTCCAGTTTGTTGAGATCTACACAGTCAAAGGCTTTGGCATACTTAATAAAGCAGAAGTAGATGTTTTTTTGGAACTCTTGTGCTTTTTTGATGATCCACTGGATGTTGGCAATTTGATCTCTGATTCCTCTGCCTTTTCTAAATCCAGCTTGAACATCTGGAAGTTCACGGTTCATGTACTGATGAAGTCTGGCTTGGAGAATTTTAAGCATTACTTTGCTAGCGTGTGCTGTTGCTGCTGCTAAGTCGATTCAGTCATGTCCGACTCTGTGCGACCCCATAGACGGCAGCCCACTAGGCTCCTCTGTCCCTGGGATTCTCCAGGCAAGAATACTGGAGTGGGTTGCCATTTCCTTCTCCAATGCATGAAAGTGAAATTGAAATTGCTCAATCATGCCTGACTCTTCTCGACCCCATGGACTGCAGCCCATCAGGCTCCTCTGCCCATGGGATTTTCCAGGCAAGAGTACTGGAATGGGTTGCCATTGCCTTCTCCTTGCTAGCATGTGGGATGAGTGCAATTGTGTGGTAGTTTGAGCATTCTTTGGCATTGCCTTGCTTTGGGATTGGAATGAAAACTGACCTTTTCCAGTCCTGTGGCCACTGCAGAGTTTTCCAAATTTGCTAGCATATTGAGTGCCACACTTTCACGGCATCATCTTTCAGGATTTGAAATAGGTCAACATGAATTCCATCACCTCCACTGGCTTTGTTTGTAGTGATGCTTCCTAAGGCCCACTTGACTTCACATTCCAGGATGTCTGGCTCTAGGTGAGTAATCACACCATCATGGTTATCTGGGTCATGAAGATCTTTTTTGTATAGTTTTCCTATGTATTCTTGCCACCTCTTCTTAGCATCTTCTGCTTCTGTTAGGTCCATACCATTTCTGTCCTTAATTGTGCCTATCTTTGCATGAAACGTTCCCTTGGTATCTCTAATTTTCTTAGAGATCTCTAGTCTTTCCTGTTCTATTATTTTCCTCTATTTCTTTGTATTGATTACTGAGGAAGGCTTTCTTATCTCTCCGTGCTATTCTTTGAAACTGTGCATTCACAACCTGACTGAACTCAGGCTCTACTACAAAGCCACAGTCATCAAGACAGTATGGTACTGGCACAAAGACAGAAATATAGATCAATGGAACAAAATAGAAAGCCCACAGATAAACCCACGCACCTATGGACACCTTATCTTTGACAAAGGAGGCAAGAATATACAATGGAGAAAAGACAATCTCTTTAACAAGTGGTGCTGGGAAAACTGGTCAACCACTTGTAAAAGAATGAAACTAGAACACTTTCTAACACCATACACAAAAATAAACTCAAAATGGATTAAAGATCTAAACATAAGACCAGAAACTATAAAACTCTTAGAGGAGAACATAGGCAAAACACTCTCCGACATACATCACAGCAGGATCCTCTATGACCCACCTCCCAGAATACTGGAAATAAAGGCAAAAATAAATAAATGGGATCTAATTAAAATTAAAAGCTTCTGCACAACAAAAGAAAATATAAGCAAGGTGAAAAGACAGTCTTCAGAATGGGAGAAAATAATGGCAAATGAAGCAACTGACAAACAACTAATCTCAAAAATATACAAGCAACTCCTGCAGCTCAATTCTAGAAAAATAAACGACCCAATCAAAAAATGGGCCAAAGAACTAAATAGACATTTCTCCAAAGAAGACATACAGATGGCTAACAAACACATGAAAAGATGTTCAAGATCACTCATTATCAGAGAAATGCAAATCAAAACCACAATGAGGTACCATTTCCCGCCAGTCAGAATGGCTGCTATCCAAAAGTCTACAAGCAATAAATGCTGGAGAGGATGTGGAGAAAAGGGAACCCTCTTACACTGTTGGTGGGAATGCAAACTAGTACAGCCACTATGGAGAACAGTGTGGAGATTCCTTAAAAAACTGGAAATAGAACTGCCATACAACCCAGGAATCCCACTGCTGGGCATACATACCAAGGAAACCAGAATTGAAAGAGACACGTGTACCCCAATGTTCATCGCAGCACTGTTTATAATAGCCAAGACATGGAAGAAACCTACATGCCCATCTGCAGACAAATGGATAAGAAAGCTGTGGTACATATACACAATGGACTATTACTCAGCCATTAAAAAGAATACATTTGAATCAGTTCTAATGAGGTGGATGAAATTGGAGCCTATTATACAGAGTGAAGTAAGCCAGAAAGAAAACCACCAATACAGTATACTAACGCATATATATGGAATTTAGAAAGATGGTAACAACAACCCTGTATGCGAGACAGCAAAAGAGACACAGATGTATAGAACAGTCTTTTGGACTCTGTGGGAGAGGGAAGGGGGGATGATTTGGGAGAATGGCATTAAAACATGTGTAATATCATATAAGAAACGAATTGCCAGTCCAGGTTTGATGCAGGATACAGGAAGCTTGGGGCTGGTGCATTGGGATGACCCAGAGGGATGGTATGGGGAGGGAGGTGGGAGGGGGGTTTAGGGTGGGGAACACGTATACACCCATGGCGGATGCATGTTGATGTATGGCAAAACCAATACAATATTGTAAGGTAAAAAATAATAATAATAAAAAAGAAACTGTGCATTCAAATGGGTATATCTTTCCTTTTCTTCTTTGCCTTTAGCATCTCTTCTTTTCTCAGCTATTTGTAAAGCCTCCTCAAACAACCATTTTGCCTTTTTTCATTTCTTTTTCTTGAGGATGGTCTTTATCACTGCCTCCTGTACAATGTCAGGAACCTCTGTCCATAGTTCTTCAGGGACTCCGTCTATCAGGTCTAATCCCTTGAATCTATTTGTTACTTTCACTGTATAATCATAAGGGATTTTGTTTAGGTCATACCTGAATGGTCTAGTGGTTTTCCCTACTTTCTTTAAGTCTGAATTTGGCAATAAGGAGTTCATGATCTGAGTCTAGGGCCTAGTACAATAACTGAACATAGTAGATAGTCATAAATATTTGTTGAGTAAAAAATAATAAATGATACAGTTATATATGTTAGGATTATTTTAAAAATTGATAAATCATCTATTTGACAAATAGTTTTGAAATTTTCATTCTGCCATAAACTTTACTAGGTGTTAAGGATATGAAAATGTGTAAGATACTGCTTTGACCCCAGCAAACTTTGTGTATCAACGTTTTAAAATCCTTAAAACTCTGGAAGATAGAACTCTGATTATCCCAGTTTTCCAGGATGGGGAAATTGAGTCATATAGATATTATGTAACTTGCTTGTATTAGTGTTCTGCAAAGAAACAAAACCAATCGGAGATACATATATATAAATTTATGTATATGAAAGATATGTTTTATAAAGAATGAGTTTATATAATTACAGAGGCTGAAAAGTCTCCAGATCTGCAGTTTGAAGGCCCAAGAAGCAATGTCATGTTCCAGTCCAAGTACAAAGGCCTGATTCAACTTCGTATTCTTTCCATCATTATCCTAATATCCATTTCCATACTTGTTCCCAAGATTTCTGTCTGTGACAATTAGAAGACTCAAGGAGTTCTTTTGAAGTGCTGTGCACCTCCTCATAAATTAGGTAATTTCCAGTTCGTGATGGGTAGTTCAAGTCTCGTGGTAATTTGGTGGCCCATCGGTAAGCATCCAGTCTATTGAGGTCCAGTGGCAGGCCAAGAGCTATTTCCCAAAAGGAGAGTAGTAATCTATAGAAGATGTCAGGGCTTTGCTCTAAAATCCTGAGGGTTTGAGCTGTGGTTCAGTCGGAGCCCAGTGCATCCCCACCTGTGACTGACATGTCGAGCATCTCTGGATCTGCCGGACCCTGAGGCCTGTGTGGTGGAGTAGCTCACACAGCTGTCTGGACTTGCTGCGCAGCTTTCCCGTATGCTGGGTCTCATTCAAAACTAATGGCTTTTTGAGTCACTTGGTAAGTAGGTTGAAATAACCCAAATGTGGGCTGTTTCCTCCAAAATCCAAAGCCCACTAGGCACTGTGCCTCTTTTTTTTAGTTGTAGGAGGAGCCAGATGCAACGATTTATCCTTCACCTTAGAAGGGATATCTTAATATGCACCACACCACTGAGTCCCTAGAAATTTCACTGAGGTAGAAAGCCCCTGAATTTGTGTCAGACTTATTTATCACACTTGGACACGTAAATGCCTTACAAGTTTAAGTATGAAGTAGTTCCTACCTCTTGCTTACTAGGTCCAATCAGCATGATGTCATCAATGTAATGAACTAGTGTAATAGCTTCTGAAAGAGAAAAGAGAGCAAGATCCTGCAAACTCAACTGTGATTCCCAGCTGGTGAATTGACATACTTCTGAGGTGGGATAGTGAAGGTGTATTTGCTTCAAACAAACTGCTTCTTGTGGGTCTTATTAACAGGGATAGAGGAAAAAGCATTTGCTAGATTAATAGCTATATACCAGAGGATGTGTTAATTTGCTCAAGCATTGAAATCACATCTGGTACAGCAGCTGTCAGTGAGGTCACCACCCAGTTAAGCTTATCGTAATCCTCTGTCATTTTCCAAGATCCATCTGTCTTCTGTATAGGCCAGATAGGAGAGTTAAATGGGGATGTGGTAGGAATAACCACCCCTACATCTTTCAGATCCTTGATGGTGGAACTAATCTCTACAATCCCTCCAGTAATGCAGCATTCCTTTTGGTTTACTATTTTCCTGGATAGAAGTAGGTCTAGTGGCTTCCACTTGGCCTTTCCCATGTAATAGCCTGACTCCCCAGGTCAAGGAACCAATGTGAAGGTTATGACAGCTGCTTCCATTTTCCAGGGTGGGGGACATTGAGGCATAGAGGTAGTAAGTAACTTGCCCCGTGTCACCCCCCAATTAAACAGTAGAGCTGAGATTCAAACACAGGTCAGGGATTGTACTCTCGTAACACTGTGATGCTTGCTTTGGATCAGGAAAAATCCTGGGGGTGCCTAAAGTTCATGTGGTAAGAGAACATATTAACACATAACATCCTTGTATGTAATCTCATAATTAAAATACAGACATGGATGCAAATTTATGTTCACTCAAAAACATACATACAAATAGCAGCTCTGTTATATTTGCCAAATCTAGAAATAATTCAAAGGCTCTTAAACAAGTGAATGGAAAAAAACAAACTGGAGTACATTCATAATGTGGAATACTATTTTTCAGTTTAAAAAATGAATTATTGACAAATGCAACAACTTCAGTGAATCTCAGAGGCATTACACTAAGTGAAAGCAGAAAATCTCAAATCATGCTGTATGATTCTGTTTGCATGACATCCTTGAAATAAAACTGATTAGTAGTTGCCTGGAGGTAATGGTGGAAGAAGGTGAATATGTGTGTGTATATATATATTCACACACCATATACATATAAGGTACAGAAGTAGTACAAAGGTATGGTGAATTGGCCTAGAAGTTACTGTTACTGGATGTTCTTTAGCTGACAGCAGTAATGTGTGGATGTGAATGTATAAATCTATCCTACTAAAGGGTAAGACACAAGCCTTTGTAATTAGGTGTGGCCACATGATTAAATTAAATTTTGGCTTTTGGGTTTTAAGGAATTGTTGGGTTGGCTTTCTAAGAAGCTCTAAAAGAAGAGTTACTTTTCATTGGAAAAGCCTCTGATGCTGGGAGGGATTGAGGGCAGGAGGAGAAGGGGATGACAGAGGATGAGATGGCTGGATGCATCACCAACTTGATGGACATGAGTTTGAGTGAACTCCGGGAGTTGGTGATGGACAGGGAGGCCTGGCGTGCTGCGATTCATGGGGTCGCAAAGAGTCGAACACAACTGAGCAACTGAACTGAACTGGGTTGGCTTTCTAGGAAGCTTCTAAAAGAAGAGTTACTCTGTTCTTCCTTCTTCCCTTCCTGCTGCCTGGAACGTAGATGTGAAGACTGAAATTCCTGCAGCTTTCCTGGACCATGGCGTATCATTCTCAAGAGAGAACATGTTAGAAATAGCAAACCAATCAGCTGAAGGGAAGCCTGGGACTGGGACTGGTCTGGACACAGAATTCCTTGTACTGAAGTTAACTCTCCATGCTGCTACATAGTTTTTTTAAAGACTGAGGAATCCAGATTCTGGGAAATGTATTTTAATTATTGTAATTACCTTAGTTGAATAAATTAAAAACAATTGTATTTTTATAAACATCTCCAACATTTTAGCTATTCATAAAGATTATCATTATAATTAGCAAATTAATTTCTCTAGTGACCTAAGGTGTATTTCATAACTAGTTACTCTTATAGCAGGGCTTTCAAGCCATGTTTCTTGAAGATCTTAGGCCTGGCCTTAAAGGGTGAGCTCCAGAAAGCTCAACCCCTCCACCTCCTCTTTAGCTGAAATGATTTTCCTTTACCTATATTGGAAATCAAGATAAGATTTATTTGAAAACATGGTATCACTATTTTAAAACGTTATATATAATTCATATACATGTATGTGTGTGCTAAATTGCTTCAGTTGTGTCCGAATCTTTGCAACCCTATGGACTGTAGCCCACCAGGCTCCCCTGTCTATGGGATTCTCTAGGCAAGAATACTGGAGAGGGTTGCCATGCCCTCCTCCAGGGGATCTTCCCAACCCAGGGATTGAACCCAAATCTCCTGCATTGGTAGGCGGATTCTATATCACTAGCACCACCTGGGAAGCCCCCATATGTGTACAAATACATACATACATACATATATATATATATATGAAATTTACATATATATATATGAAATTCATATATATGAAATTTACTATCCTGGAAGATTCAGCCAAGATGTGTCATTGCTTAAAGGTACATATACTATAAGTACTTCTTTGGAGTGGAGCAAGATTAGCACCAGTGACTTTAAAAAGTTTTCATGACAAAATGATCATGACCTTTGTATAAGTAGCATTGGGACCTTGATCTCCTTTTTCTCCATGTCTTACAGTGTGCCCAGAATTTTTCCCAAGGAAGATTTTGATTTTGCCTCAGATATTTCCATGATCCTCCTCTATGAGCAGGTGGAGATGGCCTCTATTAAACTAGTAACTGTATCCTGATCACATATCTTAACTTTCATAAAGGGATGTCAAACCTACTTACTGTAGCTATCTGCTGCAATTTATGTTTCTACCTTTAATGTACAATGTAGAGTGTGTGTACTTCTTAGAGAATGTATACTGAAATCTTTAAAAGTCAATGCTTATCAGAAAGCTCAATATCATTGATGGAGAACTGATAGATATATAGCCCATGGTCCCCTCTGGTTCAGGGTCAGCAAATTTGTGTCACTACTCTTATATTGATATAATATTATAATATTTTATACTGATATTAAGAAGAGGTGGCAAGAATACACAGAAGAACTATACAAAAAAGATCTTTATGACCCAGATAATCATGATGGTGTGATCACTCACCTAGAGCCAGACATCTTGGAATGGGAAGTCAAGTGAGCCTTAGGAAGCATCACTACGAACAAAGCTAGAGGACGTGATGGAATTCCAGTTGAGCTATTTTAAATCCTGAGAGATGATGCCGTGAAAGTGCAGCACTCAATATGCTAGCAAAATTGGAGAACTCAGCAGTGGCCACAGGACTGGAAAAGGTCAGTTTTCATTCCAATCTCAAAGAAAGGCAATGCCAAAGAATGCTCAAACTACCGCACAATTGCACTCATCTCACACCCTAGCAAAGTAATGCTTAAAATTCTCCAAGCCAGCCCCAAGCATCCTGTATCCTGCATCAAACCTGGACTGGCAATTCGTTTCTTATGAGGGATGGTATGGGGAGGGAGGTGGGAGGGGGGCTCAGGATTGGGAACACGTGTCACCCATGGCGGATTCATGTTGATGTATGGCAAAACCAATACAATATTGTAAAGTAATTAGCCTCTAATTTAAATAAATTTAAATAAAAAAAAAATTCTCCAAGCCAGACTTCAACAGTACATGAACCGTGAACTTCCAGATGTTCAAGCTGGATTTAGAAAAGGCAGAGGAACCAGAGATCAAATTGCCAACATCCACTGGATCATTGAAAAAGCACCAAAAAAAAATCTACTTCTGCTTTATTGAGTACGCCAAAGCCTTTGACTGTGTGGATCACAACAAACTGGAAAATTCTTCAAGAGATGAGAATACCAGACCACGTGACCTGACTCCTGAGAAATCTGTATGCAGGGTAAGAAACAGCAGTTAGAAATGGACATGGAACAACAGACTGGTTCCAAATAGGAAAAGGAGTATGTCAAGGCTGTATATTGTCACCCTGCTTATTTAACTTATATACAGAGTATATCATGTGCAATGCTGGACTGGATGAAACACAAGCTAGAATCAAGATTGCTGGGAGAAATATCAATAACCTCAGATATGCAGATGACACCACACTTATGGCAGAAAGCAAAGAACTAAAGAGCCTCTTGGTGAAAATCAAAGAGGAGAGTGAAAAAGTTGGCTTAAAACTCAACATTCGGAAAACTAAGATCATGCCATCTGGTCCCATCACTTCATGGCAAATAGATGGGGAAACAATGGAGACAGTGACAGACTTTATTTTCTTGGGCTCCAAAATCACTGCAAATGGTGACTGCAGCCATGAAATTAAAAGACACTTGCTCCTTGGAAGAAAAGTTATGACCAACCTAGACAGCTTTTTGAAAGGCAGAGACATGAAACTTTGCCAACAAAGGTCCATCTAGTCAAAGCTATGGTTTTTCCAGTAGTCATGTATGGATGTGAGAGTTGGACTATAAAGAAAGCTGAGCACCTAAGAATTGATGCCTTTGAACTGTGGTGTTAGAGAAGACTCTTGAGAGTCCCTTGGACTGCAAGGAGATCCAACCAGTCCATCCTAAAGGAAATCAGTCCTGAATATTCATTGGAAGGACTGATGTTGAAGCTGAAACTCCAGTACTTTGACCACCTGATGTGAAGAATTGACTCATTGGAAAAGACCCTCATGCTGGGAAAGATTGAAGGCAGGAGGAGAAGGGGATGACCAAGGATGAGATGGTTGGATGACATCATTGACTCAATGGACATGAGTTTGAGTAAACTCCGGGACTTGGTAACAGACAGGGAGGCTTGGCATGCTGCAGTCCATGAGGTCGCAAAGAGTCGGACACGACTGAGTGACTGAACTGAACTGAACTGAACTGAACTGAACTCTTGTACTGTCTATTCCAAGCCCCTAGACACCTTCTTTAATCCCTTCTTAAGCCAAGCCTTGACTGTTTTTTCCAACCTGTGCCTCAGGCAGTCATTGGTATTTCATCAGTCTTGGCATTCAGAATGAAATCCACTTCTAATTCCATCTCTAGGTATTCTTAAAAGCCAAACTGTCAGAGAGCAATGCACTTAAAAACAGTCATTTTGTTCCCTTATAAGATTCTTTCCTAGAATTATGCTTGGATTTGTGTCATCAGCCTACATTAAAATTATAAGGAGGAAAACAACCAAGCAATGTACCATATTTACTGTTAAGAGTGTTTTTGGCATGTCTGTTTCCTTTCTGAGGATTTTTTCTTGGTATCTGAAGGGCCAAGGTGAAGTAACTTGCCCAGGTTCATACAGTAAGGAACTAGGAGTTGAATGAAAGACTGCCTGATTCCATACCGTCTCTAGGACATCAGATCTGCTCTGTGCCTCGGCTGCCCTCTGCCTCCCCAAGGGTGCCTTCTACTGCATCTAGACATCCATGCCCTTGCTTTGTTTCCATGTTTCTCTCTCTATTTCCCCTCCTGCATTCATTGATTCCATTTCTGCCCTTTCTATTTTTTCCCTGTCTCTTCCTATCCTTCCTCATAAGCTATTTCTAAATAAACTCTTGCATTTACTCCTCTACTTATTATAGTCTGATATCTGCTCCAATCATTTTCCTGAAATTACTTTATTAGAAGTTACTGATGACCTCCCAACTGCCAAATTTGGTAACACTTCCAGTTTTCATCTTGTTCATCTCTCAGCAGTTGGGTAACAGTGATGGTTCCTTCCTTCTTAAAGCCATCCGTCTAAATCTAGCTTCAGTGACAAATTTGCTTTCCATTGTTTCCTCTTATCTCTCTAAACACATCTTGGTTTTCCTTGCTGGATCCCTCCAGTCCTGACCTCGCTCTAACGTCAAACTTTGTTTGTTATATTTCTTTCTTTCATCAGAGTATAAAATATTCAAGGGCTGGACTATATTGTCCTCATTATTTTTTGTTCTCTTTTTATGCTTTATGCTATAGCACAAGCCTAGATATAGTCTATGCTTAGCAATTTAAAAAAAACAATTTTTACATACTTCCTCTTATATTTTAGTGGCCATCCAATGCAGCTAAGAAGACTTTATTCTCTCACAAGCATTCATCAAGTACCTACCATGCACTCGGCATTACTCTAGGCAAACATTTCCTTTAGTTTCTTGGAACGCCTTCGGGAGTACACATTTAATTCAGTTTTTCAACACCCAAGTCTACATCTATAACTCTATATCTTATCTACTCCAAGATGCACATTGTTTTTCACATTTTAAGATCTTTTAAATCAAGATGCATCTTACAAAGTATATAAGAAAATGTGTCATATTTTAATTGGCAGCACTTCTTAATGGTATATTAAATTATAGTGCATTTTACAAGCAATGACATATTAAATCAACGAAATATGATACTGTGTATAGAAAACAAAGGTTTAGAAACTTCGTTCTAATGTTTAATCATCCAAGAAATATTTAATTATCCTGAGTATGCTAGAGTTTCTAAGGAAGGAAAATAAAGGTTTTAAAGGAGTTTTCAACAATAAGGATTCAAACAAAAGGAAAGAGAACCAAAAAGGAACGGGCCCCAAAGCAGTTACTCTTTCCCTGAATGAGGAATAGCACATAAGTGGGTCTGCCGCTGTGGGCCTGTTGGGCTGCAAGCCGGGAGGAAGGCAGTGGTGCTGGGATTTTAGCACCACAAACAGAAAGAACTAGAACTAGGTCCATGGCTTGAAGTATCTTTGCCCTCCCCCCACCACCACACACACACTGTTTGTAATTGGTGGTGTTTGGTTACAATTTTATCTTCCATAAATCTAAGTCATTTTATGTAGACAGATTTTACATAAATAAAAAATCAAAACTAAGCATTTTATGATATAATACAAGGAGTTCTTATGTTTACACCATTTCCCACTTCCTCTCCTCTTTAGGAAATCATGTTTATTTGTTGCTTATCCCTCTAAATCTCTTCTTACAACCACATAAATTCTTATTTCCCTCTCTTTCTTATACAAAATACAGATACCACGTGTACTATTCCGTACCTTGCTTTTTTCATATATGTATGTATCCAGAAAATTGTGTCGTATCAGTATTTGGAGATTTTACTTCCCATTTTTGTGGCTGTGTGTACTTCATTGTGTGCACAAACTGTGGTTTACTCACCCTTTCCTCTCTTGCTGAACACAAGCTATTTACAAACACTTCATGTTACGCACAACCTTCTACCTATGGCATTTTATACTCATTTTTATACTCTATTTTATACTCACACACCTTTATAGATGGAAGCTGAGTAAAAGTGCTGCTTGACTGCTGCCTGGAACTACAGCTTTATAGGAAGTTGAGAAGTTAGTCAACTAGGAAGACCAAGGCACAGCCTTGCTGCCCAGAAGTAAGTAGAATTGCTCCCTGGATTGTTCTAGTGTTGCAGGAGGCTCTAAGCACCATCAGTACGTTTAGTTATGGACCAAAATTTTAGGAGGTGGTGTGGTGTTAACTACAAAACCATTAAACAGCCAAAGAAAGAGACTTCAAAACAAATACACACATATGTATGCATATAAATGTATATATTAAAAAACCAAAACGTGTCTATTAATATATATAATATTTCAAATTGTTAATATTAAATAAAATTAAAATTATGTGTTAATTTATTTAAAATTACATTTAGCTTATATTAAAGCAATTTATCCACTTTTTAAAACTGGATCTATATCTCAATGGGCTTCCCTAGTGACTCAGATGCTAAAGAACCTGCCTGCAATGCAGGAGACCCGGGTCAGGAAGATTCCATGGAGAAGGAAATGGCAATTCACTCCAGTACTTTTACCTGGAGGATTCCATGGACAGAGGAGCCTGGCAAGCTGCAGTCTATGGCGTCACACAGAGACAGACATGACTTGAGTGACTAACACTTTCACTTTCAATAGCTCTGGAAGTAGAAGTGATAGTCAAAATATTTAACACTTGGTATGGTGCAAGCATGGATGGAACAGAACAGGCAACCAGCCCATCAGAATAGATGCCAGCTATGCCTAACCTAATGAGTTTCAACCCTGTCTGTAAAGGCCATCTCATGAAACTTTTTATAGAACACTGAGGTATAAGGAGATTTAATACTCCTCTGATAGAGTTTAATGCACAAAAGAAAGAGAGATCTCTGCCCCGTTTGGCAAATCACGGACCTCAGTGCTTTGGAAACGGGACCAGCAGCACCAATCAAATGCAATAGCAGTGTCTAGAGAGGGAAGCTTATAGACAAAAGGGCATAAGATGGGGGCTCCCTCCGGTAGCTGATCAGATGTATTTGAGAAGGGAATAGAATGTAATCCTTAGGTGACTTCTGGCATCAGCCAGGTCTGAGATCAATCCCATTCTCATTCTCACTCACTGTTTAACCTCATGGCAGTAAAAGGAATGCCTTTTACTTTAGGGTCTCCTCTGGAAAATAAGGGTTGCAGTACTCTCTCCATGGTCCCTGTTGTTGCAGGTGGTGGGAAGATCATGGAACACACCCACCAGGTCCCACCACTCAAGGGGACTAGTCCTCCATGAGTTGACAAGATAAGAGCCAGCAGCATGCGAGCCACACAAGTCAGCATCTTGGTCATAGCCAGGAATAGGGAGAGAACAAACTGGGATTTATTGAGCTATTGTGCTTCTCTTTTGTTTCACTTCAGATCCGTGGATATCCTGCCAGAGATAAAAGTACAATTCCTTTCCTCAAGAGAACTTTAGGTTATTGGGCATTCACCAGTGTGGGTTAGTATACAGTGTGAAATCCACATAAATCGGGGGATCTCAGAGTAGATGCATCTGACAACTCAGACACGTGTAGAAGCCAGTGGTAGGAGGGAAAGGGGGACTCTTGAACAACCACTGGCTTCCCGGCTGGGAGTTGGAAGGGCCCTATAAAGACATACAAGAAGGGGCCTGGGGCTGCAGGTAAGGACCAACACCCTATCGGTATAGGCCTACAGTTTCTAAATAAATAGAGGGCTCGTGGGATGGAGAAAAGTGCTAAAAATACATTGTCTCATTTAAATAGGATGCCACCCTTGAGAACGAAGCAATATTTTCATTACGTGTTCAGAGGAACCAGGGTTTACTCATTTGGGAAAAGTATATGTATAAATATGAACACTCACAGAAAACATACATATGTACATACATAGAAATTCCCATGACAACCAAAGGAAAAAAAGGAGTTGAGGTTCAGAAAGGTTTAGTAACTTGCTCAGAGTGACGCAGGCACTTAGAGTTGAACCCAGGACCACCTTATATCTGCTTTTCTCACTAAGCCAGGCTGCCCCAGCTCAGGAGAGAAAACCTAGTGTTTCTCTTTGCCAGATAGTTCTGATTGCTATTTACTTTCTAATCTATTTCATATTATGATAATGTTTTCCTGGAATTGGATGATATGGTACTAGGAATTGAAGATGTTTATTCACTACAAAGATACATATGTAGACTTCCTGTCATAATCAAGGGAAGTTGCTCACATCATCTATGATTTCCAGTCTTCTCTGTATATGATAATGCTTATTTTAGGAAATCTGTTTTTACGAAGCCTTTTGATCCTCAAAAGGAAAATAAGCAGAGGTGGGACAATGATATAGCCTTTTGATATTTATTGAGTCTGAATCAATCTAAAATTAGTTTACTAGGAAGCTGTGCATATGATGAATGGTACAGTATTTAAATGAAGCTGTGAATGTTCTCCCTTGTAATAAAGCAAATTACTCAAGCAAAATTGTTTTGTTTCATTTCTTCATGCAAAATTCATGTTTGAATTTCATCTAGGTCTTAAAATTTTAAATTTCCATAACAAGTTTTATGCATTATTATAGTTTATACACTACTGCATTATGCTTTTGAAACTGATTGTACAATCTAATTAATTCAGAATATTAACTACAGTTTCCATAAAATAAATAGGGTAATGTTGATCAGGGTGAGATGGAGGTCTAAAATCAACTCTTCTCCTCTCCTCAGGATGTCAATTACATGTTCACTAAAACCCAGTTCTCTGAAGTCCTTCATCCAGTAACTTCAATTTGGAGGAATACAGCCAAGACCCAAGGTTCATCTAAAATGCCTCAAATAAATTAATTTCTTAAAGACTTGCACTTCATTCATAGGCAAACCTTTCTGACCCTCTGTCAGAAATGAGAACCCAATTTTGTATGCTTTTTTACTTTTTAGAAGAGTCACGTAACTTCTAGATCCAAAGCAGACTAAATATCAAATTAAAATGATGGGGGTAAAGAAGATTCTTAGAAACTGTCTCCCTGAGAAAAGCAGCAAGTGTCTGTTGACAGCCTAATAACAGTGGAAGAGAAAAAGACTACCAAAAGTGGATACAAGAGTTCAGAAAACATGGCAGTCCAGGTGCGGTGTATTTTAGGGAAGTATGGCCCTGCATAGCTCAGGACCTTATCCTGTGTGTGTGTGCTCAGTTTTGTCCAGCTCTTTGAGACCCTATGGGCTGGGCCCGCCAGCTTCCTCTGCCCATGGAATTTTCCAGGCAAGAATACTGGAGTGGGTTGCCATTTCCTACTCCAGGGGTTCTTCTCAACCCAGGGATTGAACTTGAGTCTCTTACATCTCCTGCATTGTCAGGTGAATTCTTTATACTGTGCTACCTGGGAAGCCCCAAGACCTTAAAATACTATGTGCAAAATGTCATCAATGTTCATCATGACCCAGAGATACCAAGAAATGGTTAAATTATTCTTTGTTTCTGCTTCAGAGAGTAGCAAAGTGTACAGTATATTTTGGCAGGCTTTCCATCAGAAAGATTAAAATGTTACAAATCTTAAAGAGCTGTGTCAATCATTTGGAAAAAAATTGGCTCACTTGGAATATCATGTTCCCTAACAAGTGAAATAAATGAGCATCTTATTATATATTATAATTGAATCCTCTTTCATTTGTTTAAAGAAAAGTACATAAACCGTGTTGATATATAACTTTAGGTGCCTCAGGACCCTACTGTCCTGTGGGCGTAAAGGAAGTTAAATTATGCACAGTAACCCCGAAGTTCCTATTCACATCACCAATTCCCATTACTGTGAGACAACACGTGCCATTCGAAGTTGGCCTTTCGTGTTCCTCTCTGTGCCGAGTCCCCCTGCCATTCTTGCTAGTGAGGAGCAGGCAGCTGCCCAGGGCTGTCACAGCCCCAAGCCTCTGGGCACACCAAACAGCTTCTGGACCCCCTGTGATCTCGATTGCTAGTGTGCATTGTCCGTTGTCTTGAAATCTGTCAACCAGCCCAGAAGCGTCCCTGCTTGTGCTCCAAGTCCTACTGAATGACTTAAGAAAACTGCTCTTTCAGCTTGAATTATTCCTTCTCTCTCTTGAGCCCTGGCTGGGGAACAGGCACCATTCTTAATTCACTTTCCCCTCTCTTCTCTAGCACAATATCTACCCTAAACGTCCTCGAAAGCTTCTCCCCAACACTCATAGTAATGAACACAGGTTCCTGGGACTGCCAGCTGATGGGTTCGACAGACACACTGTGGAAGCTGGCTTTGGGATTCCGTTTGAAAATTTTTAATTCTGTTTTTTTAAAGGGCATTAAATGAAACAATATTTTTTTAAAATCATAAAAACTTTCCCTGAAGCCAAATCTTATTCAAAAATGCAGTTCCCATCCCTGCTTTCCCCTTTTCTGGGAGCTGCCGTATTTGTTCAAGCCACATAGTAGCCTCCTCAGGCTGAGGGCTGTGCTTTGGTAAAATCTGACCTTCTCCCCCATTGCTATTTCATTCGCCAATTGGATTCTCAATTCATTCTTCACTGTTTCACTATTCATCATTTCACGGAAATATTTTAAACCACTATTAAAAAATAGTTACATTTTTAAAAAGAGCACACCCTTGGGCGCCAACCTTTCCCACCATTGCTGGCAGTCCACATTTTATCTCCACCCAACAGGACTCCAAACTAGTTCAGGAGTGCATGCAACTCAGGAATGCAGAAGTTGGACATGATTTGGTGACGGGAACTCACTCCCCATGTGCTCACTGGGCATGGAAATACTGACTCTATATTTGGAGAATCCATCCTATGCAGGAATCTTTCTCTAAAAACCCTCATGTTGACTTCTTTTATATCAGGATTTGATGAAGACAGCCAGACAGATTAATTGAGAAGAACAAAACTTGCATCATGACATAAACTCTAGATAGTTTTCTAAGTAACTTTTGCATAATTATTTATACTGATTAGAGATACAGTTGAATTAGTATAAAATGACTCCATTGTTAACTCTTTGGAAACTCCTCATGATGTGTAATATGTAAAAGGAGAAGCATGTATTAATATTAATATCCTGATTCTATCTGGATCCTCCTTATAGTCTGACAGATCCATGTTTGATCTCCTGGAGAGCATGTATTAATCATAACCATGTAACTCAGGACTTAAATATTTGAGTAACTTTCAATCTCTTTGTTGGTTATTCTGAGAAGTGCTTTTTCAAGATATGCTCGTTTTACTGTTATATTGTCTTATTGATCTGTGCATGTGGGCTCAATTGCTCAGCTGTGTCTGACTCTTTGCCACCACATGGGCTGCAGCCTGCTAGGCTCCTCTGTCCATGGAATTTTCCAGGCAAGAATTCTGTCATGGGTTGCCATTTCCACCTCCAGCGGATCTGCTTGACCCAGGGATCAAACCCACTTCCCCTGCATCTCCTGCATTGCCAGGCAGATTCTTTAATTTTAAAAATATTAAAAACATTTTAAATTATGAAAGTATAATAATACATTTACAGGAGACTTGGAAAATACAGAATGAAGTTACATATAGTTCCCCTATATATTACAATTATTTTTTAAGTGGATAAATTAAGTTTTTTTAGGTGGAGTTTCAATATCAAACTCTCAAAAATTAATAGAATGGATATATATAGAAAAGTAGAAGGATATAGTAGACCTGAAAAGCACCATGAACCAATTTAACGTAATTAAGATTTATGCTTTGGTAAAATCTGACCATATGTGACAATTTTCACACAACAGTAGGATACAAATTCTATTCAAGTACACATAGACTCTAAACTAGGAGAAACTGGAACATATCCAGGGACATAAAACAAGGTGTAAAAATTTCATGGTCTAAAGGTATTGAAATCATACAGAGTCTGTTCTCTTATCTCTGTGGAATTAAGTTAGAAATCCATATCAAAAGATATTTGAAAATAACCCACATATTTTCAAGTGCAATGTGACATTTACCAAGAGAGATTTTTCACTTGGCCATTGAAAGGCTCAACAAAGACTAAAAAAGCACAGAAGGTAACTGCAGAGAAGAAAGCATTTAAATAATAAATTAATATCAAAGATACTGTAAAAGCCTACGTTTTGGAAATTGAATGTCCACTTTTAAATGATGGGTGTATCTAAGAAACCTAACAAGGGAAATTAGAGAATATTTGTAATAGAATAAAAATGAAAAGAGAATTTATCAGAATTTTTTGCATGCAGCTGAAGCTACTCAATGCAACTAAACGCAGTGTGAAATCTTGAATAAGGTACTTTAATAATAACTGTATCACATGTTAATTTCCTGTTTTTTTTTTTTTTACAACATAGTATTTCTTTATATTCTCAGAATTGGATTAGCAGATTCAAGCCTCATTCAAAAATTTTAAAATCATTAGGATAATAAACTTTCTAGGCTTTAAGCAGTAATACTGGATACCAAAATTCCTGGAAATACATCAATTTTTGAGTGATATAAATTAAAAATCTAGCATTCTTCTAAGTCAGACAAGTAGACTCAAAATGTTATAAATGTTTTAGCTAGGCAAAAATTTGTAAGTTTTCTAAAATATGTCTATTATGTCACACATACTACTTATATATATGTATACACAAGCTTTTCTGCTATGCTTGAGAAAGGCTTGAGAAAGAACAGCAAAAAAGAGAGATACTGGAAAACATAGCTAAATGAAATGAGAGCACTGAATGTGAAATAGAAAAAGGGACACAAGCTAGATAAAAGTTAGAGATCCTCATGTGGTCTACTCGTTTTTATGGCAGGTGGATTCTTGACCCCTGAGTCACCTGGGAAACCTCTCTGACTGATCTGTGGGGCGGGCATTATATATGAACTTTTTGTCGGCTAGATGTAGTGTAAATATCTCCTTCCATCCTTGTATTTGCCTTTTCACTCTCTCAGTGATATCTTTGATGAACAGAAGAAGTTGTAAGTTTTGACATAGTCCACTTTGTCAATCTTTTTCTTTCCTTATGAGTGACCAACCATCCCAGTTTGGCTGGAACTAAGGGGTTTGCCAGGACATGGGATGTCAATGCTAAAACAGGAGAAGTCCAAGACAAGCCAGAATGCTTGGTTACCCTAGGCTGGGTGGTTCATATTGTTTTGAGGCAGGGAGGGATCCTGTCAGGTCACAACTGTATTTTCCAATGTTACCTTCCAGAAAGTTTATTGTTTTATCTTTCACATTTAAGTCAATCTTCAATCTAGAATTGACTTTTTGTGTGTGGTATAAGGCAGAGGTCAACCTTCCTTTAATCCCTATGGATACATACCGATCAACCCAGCACTATTTATGGAAAAAACCCACTTTTTCCATTGTTTTGTGATGATACCTTTGTTGTAAGTCACACGTCGTAAATCAGTTGTGTGGCTTTGTTTCTGGACACCTTATTGTGTTCCATTTCTCTATTTATGTCTCTGTGATATTGTTAATATTAATATTAATATCATGGTATTTGACAGCATAAAGGTCCTCTATCTTCTTTTTCATTAAGATTGGCTTGGCTGTTCTTGGTGCTTTGCATTTTCGTATAAATTTAAGCACCAGACCGTTGACCTCCTGAAAAAAATGTGTCAAGATTTTGACTGAGGTTACATTAGATCTCTCAATAACTTTGAGAGACATCTTCATAAAACTCACATTTCAGTTAGTGAAAATATTATATACCAATATATATTTAGGTCTTTTATTTCTCTCATCAATGCTTGGTACTTTTCCCGAATAACCTTTTAAATAAACACATTTGGGGCCCCCATTCCAAGCCTAACAAATTAAAATCTCTAGGAATGAGTTGTTGTTATGACCATGAATAGCTTGGTACATGTTCTCCAGACTTGATTCATGAGACTCATATAAATGGGTATGTATTCCCTTGAGATTGAAGTGCAATTGCCTTAATGCTCCTAACTCACAGTGGGTGCTAACTGCAACGCCTGTTGTCCTGCTTCCCTCAATACAGTATTACAGATTCCTGGGACCTTCTGTTCTCATGGTCTCTTCTGACACTTGATCTCTGGATCTCACTTTTATCCCACTGTTACTGTCTCTTCTTCTCTTCTTCACAATGTAAACAATTCATGGACCCCATGGGGGAACTGAACCCCTTTGCCTACTCGCTTTCTTTATCATGTATTTTGAATAGCTACACTCCGTACCCTCTGCATATCTCTGACCCACCTTTGCACATCCAAAGATACACTTACAAGCTCTGATAAAACAAAAGCCATCTATTCTGTGTCTCACATTTTAGCAACAAAGAGTAGTGAGGATTTAAAGTTTCTGTTTTTCTTTTACCACTCCTGCTTCCATAAGTCTTTCTAAGTAGAAGGGACTAATTGGAAATGACTATTTCCCTATGTATAAAAATTATTTTAGAATTATCCCAACTTTCAGAGGTAAGCTTCTTATATACATATTTACACAACACATACATATAGATCAATGTGTTTACATTAGTGTGTATATGCATATATATGTATATGTGTGTATGTATATACACACACATTTAAATATATTTTTAAACTAGTCTTCATATTGAATTCAGTTGAAATCATTTTAAAAGTGATTCTCCTATGACTCTCAGGTATACAATCATGTTATTGGCCCACCATAATAATTTAGAAGAGACAACATTAAAAGAAAAAACTATATACCCTTAGAAAAGTGATGAGCTCTTTCTAACTTAAAGCCGCATGCCTTGCACTTTTATTTAATTTAATAAAAAGACTGAAAAAGATCCCTACTTGGCTGCTTCTTTAATGGGTCTAGATATTCATAGCTATTGACTACAAAGTGGTCCTAATTTTTTCTGAGTTTATACCATTTTTTTGAGGAAAGAGGAAAAAAGACATTTTCATGTAGAAAAAATAAGAAGTGGGGGCTGTAAACTTTTTATGTTTTTATAATGGTTCTTCCCCTGGAGAAGGGAACGGCTACCCACTCCAGTATTCTGACCTGCAGAATTCTATGGACTGTATGGTGTTGCAGAATCAGACACTGGAGAGTGACTTTCATTTTCACTTATATTGGTTCTTCCACAAAAAGATTGCTTACCACAGGCTTAGAATTCAGGGATTGATTATATCCATTTAGAGGCATTTTTTAAAATGTACTCAACAAAATGCTCAAGAATGTTTTCCCTTAATCCTTAGGAAACCCCACAAATTGAACAGATACTTCTGGACCTTAAGACTCTTCATCAGTGTTGATCTACAGCAGACCATTGCTTTTGGAGAAGGTAAGTTTTGCTCCCAAATGGGCTACCACAAAAGCAAGAATTGTGAAACAAGCTACTCTAAATAAACAGATTTTTAGCTAAGTTATATATTAACAATCTTAACCTGCTGTGTACAGCTTGTACTCTCAGGTTTTCCTTCTAGGATAATTAAATGTCTTTGCACTCCAAATAGGAGGGGGAATATATCCTGACAATGAACTTGGCAAAGCGTCAGGTGGAAGGAAGAGGCATAGTGGTGGAGGCAAAAGAAAGGTGCTTAGGTTACAGTTTCAAAAGAAATCTAATCTTTCTGGTGGAAATAGGAGACTTACCTGGATTTTGAGCATTAGAAGCCTTCTATATGGGGTGCTTGGAACTCTGACACAGATCATTCTGAAAAGTGTCACATATACATTCCCAGAGGGCTTTGCATTATTCTCATGTACATCATCAAGCATGCTTCAAATCTTAGCACAGAGTTAGAAGTATGTTATTTTGAGTCATCACATTTTCCCCTTATTGAATGTCATCCACAAAGCATTAGTAGCTATTGAGTTATAATTCCTCAAACATTTCTAATTGTTTTATGTAAAAAAGAAATTGTAACATCTCATTGGTAAAGGAGGAAAATCTTAAAGAGGGAGGGCTTATATTCCAGCTCTTACCTTTGTTTCAAAGGAAGATGGTGATCCAAGGGAGTACATCTTGCCCTAAAATAATAATGTTTCTGACTGAAAATGTTTTCTGACTCTTAAAGATTACAAAACTTTTGCTAAAATAGAAAGTGAGTCAAAAGTCCCAAAGTACTCATTATAAACCAGTTTTCCACCCTTAGGAACTAACATTTACAGAGTACAACTTATGAATCATGGTTTTTACTTTTTATTTCATACGTGTTAAACTCATTTAAATTTTCCACAACCTTGAGAGGAGATTGATGGAGCCCACATCGTAGATGAGGAAACTGAGGCTCAGAGATGTTCAATGGCAAAACCAGTATTTACACCTTGAATGATGAAGCCAGTCTGCAAACCCAAGTCAGTATGTCTCCCCAGTAGTTCCCCAGGCAGTCCAAGGTGATCCTTGCTCTGCATTTTGAAACCGCTTTCATTGTCTACTCTCACTTTAAAAATGCCAAGAGCATTTGGTGTATATCATTAGGACAATAGCTATAGGCCTTGTTGGCAACATACAAACTTGTCAGCACCTCCTATATCCTGAACAAAATCTTCACAAATTTTCTGTAACAAAAGTAATGAACAGTGATAACAATAATAGCACCTTAAATTTGTACAACATAGAAGAGTTTACAAAGCACTTCTGTTTGGGGAAATACACTGAAACCTCCCACCCTGGCCAGCCACCACAGTAACCATTTGAGTGGGTTATTTTACTACAGGAGGTATTAGTAAGGAACATGGAACTAACAAACCACCACTAACCTAAAGAGTTCAGGAAAGGTCAAAAGGAGAAGCAGGTGTCCTACCACCTCCCAGAATCCTTCTCACTGGCATCCGTCTTGGTTGAGCAATGCACGCACCACCAGGAAGGACGCTGAGTCAGAATGATTGGCCAAAGACAACCAGAAATGAATCCTATCACCATAAAACTGGAGACTGTGAGCCATGAAGCAGAGCAGTTCTCCGTGGGTTCCCTTACCCCTTCTGAATAAAGTCTCTTGCTTTATCAGCATGTGTGCCTCCTCAGACATTTATTTCTGAGTGTTAGACAAGACAAGAACCCACTCTCAGGGCCTGGAAGGGGTCCCCATTCTTACAACACTTTCACATGTTGTCTCCACATATTGTAGATTGTCTGGACCTAGACTTTCACAACGATTCCAGCTTGTGTCAGTCCTAATGACTGGTAGTATCTGCCTTGAATTCTGCGTTGGAAAGGATCCTGAGGATCATTCCAGGATCTGTGGGAATCAGGGCCACCATTGAGTAGCCTTGTTAAATTGTTAAAGGCACATTAGGCATATGTTTGCTGTCTCTTGTCTGTTCTAGTCCACTGTTTTTACACAGGATTAAGTGACTTCTTTATGGTCACATAATAAATGGTAGTGCTGTGCTTAGTCTCTCAGTTGTGTCTGACTCTTTGCGACCCCATGGACTGTATGTAGCCTGCCAGGCACCTCTGTCCATGGGGGATTTTTCAAGCAAGAATACTGGAGTGGGTTGCCATGCCCTCCTTCAGGGGGTCTTCCCAACCCAGGGATCGTACCCAGGTCTCCTTCATTGCAGGCAGATTCTTTACCATCTGAGCCACCAGGGAAGCCCGAATAAGTGGTAAAGCTCAAACCAAAGTTCAGGTTCCCCTCAATCTGTTGTCATTGCAATTAAACCATACTGTATGTGAAGACAATATGTAGTTTTGAGCTCAATAATGTTTAATCTAGATGCTTTCTCTAGCAAAATACAAAAAAAAAAAAAAAATGATGTCACTTGTGAATAGTCAAGGAATGGCCTCAAGTATGCAAATACTGTGGAGAGTACATACTACACAGGGGAGGCTACAGACATACTGAACTGTTGTCAGCTGTGTGCTGTTACCTAACTGATAATATCTGGAAAGTCTAGGAGCTCAAAATTCTATTTCAAGGGCCAAGGACCTCTTGATAGTGCCAATAGCATCAATATGACATTGGAAATCAAGCAAAGTCTCCAAGCTGGCACAGCAATAAGTGTGACCAATCTTTTAATTAATTTAATATCTCCACGTTCATGTAGCACTGTTTACAATAGCTAGGATATGGAAGCAACCTAGATGTCCACTGACAGATGAATGGATAAGGAAGATGTGGTACATATACACAACGGAATATATCTCAGCTATAAAAAAGAACGCATTTGAGTCAGTTCTAATGAGGTAGAAGAAACTGGAGCCTCTTATACAGACTGAAGTAAGTCAGAAAGAGAAACACCAATACAGTATATTAATGCATACATATGGAATTTAGAAAGTAATGGCAATCTTATATGCAAGGCAGCAAAAGAGACACAGATGTAAAGAATAGACTTTTGGACTATGTAGGAGAAGGTGGGGGTGGGATGATTTGAGAGAATAACATGAAGCATATATATTACCATACGTAAAATAGATGACCAGTGCAAGTTCGATGCATGAAGCAGGGCCCTCAAAGCCGGTGCTCTGGGACAACGTAGAGGGATGGGGTGGGGAGGGAGGTTGGTGGGGTGTTCAGGACTGGGGGACACATGTGGCTGATTCAGGTCGATGTATGGCAAAAACCACCACAATGTTGTAAAGTAATTATCTTCCAATTAAAATAAACAAATTAATTCAAAAAAAACCAGAAAGCTCTACATTCAAGACAATCAGATGTTTGAAGAAGTTGAACAGTCACATAGAAGACGCTCTAGTAAATGCTGTTGATAATGATAATAATTTTTAAAATTCAATTAGTGTGTGACTATGGAAGTAAAAGCAGAAACCAACTGTGTTCTTCAATAAAAAAAAATTAACATCTCCCTCTGGGTTATGACAAAAGCACTTCCAGCTTCTTGAAGAATTTTACTAATGCAGTATTAACACAATTTAGCATAAAAAGAGAAGAGAAAGTTAGTAATTATACATATGCAAGCAGGAACACATATATAACCTTTGAGAATCCTGGCAAAATTTCCCAGGTTATTATGGCTTCTTCAGAGTAAAAGTGGCACAGGCTGGAAAATCATCGACTGCAACAAGACTTGTGAAGAATAGCTGTAGAGCAGAGAGACTGAACTGTCCCTAGAGTAGGTCACAGGTTCAGACGCTACGGCTGCACTCTCCTGTCAGCACTGATATCTTGGAATACAGAAGACAAGGAGGCACATGTGTAGTCAGCTCTGGCCATCAAAGGCCAAACAGCTTTTCCTTCCAGCTGGGGTTACCTGCCTGACTATGCAATACCCAAGACTCAGGGCAGTTGAGTAGCAGAATACCCCACCCCCCCACTTAGCCCCAGCCACCTCTTTGAGAGCCGACAGGGATTTCTTATAGCTTTACACACTGCCTTTGTTGGTGGTTTCCAAGGTGACAAAGTGTTCTGTCCTTTGCTGTAAATAAAGACAGGAGCAAAGGGATCCAACCCATTCTTCCTCCTCTGTTAGCTTCTGTCGAGTTCAGCTGAACGTTTCTTAAGAGGGGGATGTAAAAGCCCTGTTTCCTAGAGTCAGGCATTCCTGGGGCTTTGTCGTTGTTACTGCTGTCTCTTTGTTTTATGTCCATGTGGAACTTTGCTGTCAGACATGAAGCCTTGTAGCTGTCATCCAAAGCTCTCAGATTCTCACTCCTACTTCATTCCAAAATATCTCAGTAGGGGAGGAATACAATCAAATACTGTTGAGGATTGCTATCATACATTTCCAGTTAGTCACTGAACCAACCTCCCTGTGAGATGACACTTTCCCAAACCACTGACCCAGGCTTGGTTTGTGACATTCTTTGGCCAAATGTGCTCTCAGGGGAAGTGATGTATGCTGTGACTGAGTAAAGTTTTAAGAGCCATCTCATAACTCTTCCATTGCTGTTTTTTCTCCTCTGCCTTGGGAAAGGTGCTGCAGTATCCAGGTAGGGGCTGCTCCTTCAGCCTAGATCCCAGAATAAAGGAGATACACAGAGCACCGCCACAACTAATCACAGCTTACGTGTAATAAGAGTGAGAAGTAAAATGTTGTATTTGTGAACCCCTAAGATTTTTGAACTGTGGTGTTGGAGAAGACTCTTGAGAGTCCCTTGGATTGCAAGGAGATCCAACCAGTCCATCCTAAAGGAGATCGGTCCTGGGTGTTCCTTGGAAGGAGGGATGCTGAAGCTGAAACTCCAATACTTTGGCCACCTCATGCGTTGACTCATTGGAAAAGACCCTGATGCTGGGAGGGATTGGGGGCAGGAGGAGAAGGGGACGACAGAGGATGAGATGGTTGGATGGCATCACTGACTTGATGCACATGAGTTTGGGTAAACTCCAGGAGTTGTTGATGGACAGGGAGGCCTAGCATGCTGCGATTCATGGGGCGGCAAAGAGTTGGATGAGACTGAGTGACTGAACTGAACTGGACTGAAGATTTTGAGAAATGTTTGTTACTACAGCATAACCTAGGACAAACTGACTAATTAGTGGTAAATTCTGAAAGAGATGGGAATACCAGACCACCTGACTTGCCTCTTGAGAAACCTATATGCAGGTCAGGAAACAACAGTTAGAACTGGACATGGAACAACAGACTGGTTCCAAATACGAAAAGGAGTACGTCAAGGCTGTATATTGTCACCCTGCTTATTTAACTTCTATGCAGAGTACATCATGAGAAACGCTGGGCTGGAAGAAGCACAAGCTGGAATCAAGATTGCCAGGAGAAGTATCAATAACCTCAGATATGCAGATGACACCACCCGTATGGCAGAAAGTGAAGAGGAACTACAGAGCCTCTTGATGAAAGTGAAAGAGGAGAGTGAAAAAGTTGGCTTAAAGCTCAACATTCAGAAAACGAAGATCATGGCATCTGGTCCCATCACTTCATGGGAAATAGATGAGGAAACAGTGGAAACAGTGTCAGACTTTATTTTTTTGGGCTCCAAAATCACTACAGTTGGTGACTGCAGCCATGAAATTAAAAGATGCTTACTCCTTGGAAGGAAAGTTATGACCAACCTAGACAGCATATTGAAAAGCAGAGACATTACTTTGCCAACAAAGGTCCGTCTAGTCAAGGCTATGGTTTTTCCTGTGTCATGTATGGATGTGAGAGTTGGACTGTGAAGAGGGCTGAGCGCCAAAGAATTGATGCTTTTGAACTGTGGTGTTGGAGAAGACTCTTGAGAGTCCCTTGGACTGCAAGGAGATCCAACCAGTCCATTCTGAAGATCAGCCCTGGGATTTCTTTGGAAGGAATGATACTAAAGCTGAAACTCCAGTACTTTGGCCACCTCATGCGAAGAGTTGACTCATTGGAAAAGACTCTGATGCTGGGAGGGATTGGGGGCAGGAGGAGAACGGGGCAACAGAGGATGAGATGGCTGGATGGCATCACTGACTTGATGGATGTGAGTCTGAGTGAACTCCAGTAGTTGGTGATAGACAGGGAGGCCTGGTGTGCTGCGATTCATGGGGTCGCAAAGAGTTGGACACGACTGAGCTGAGTTGGAACTGAACTGAACTGAGGGATTGAATATCAGCATTAATCCAATTCATCTGGGATCAGGTTACACTTTATGGTGACTGTCTTGTAAGACCCCTCGTGTATCTCATGCCTCAGTGACCAAAGTAAGTTATGACATTTGTTGAGTTCTGAAAGAAGGTAATGACTTTTCAATCTGCTGGCACATCCTTTCAAGTGCTTTTTCAGGAGTCCTGCTGTATGCCATAGCTACTGCAGTGTTTTTCATGAGCTTCAAAATAAGCTTGTTGAAACGAACAAGTGAATTAAGGAAATGCTTTAATACTGCAGGTGCTATTTCTCCAGCATAGGAAGATTAAGTTCCCACCACTATACCCTATTCTTTCATAATCCAAATTGGTTTAACCCCTGTAATTTTCACTGCTTTTGAAGTAATTCTGTACTAATCATCCTCCTAATTTCCCTGAGAACCTAAAGACTAGAAGAATCTAGTTCTTTAATTAGCAAGTACTTGTAACAAGTGTTTTCTTATATTTCAACATTGAGTTGTTCGGTGCATATGTGAAAAGGGGCCAAATAACACCCAAAGGTATTACACCAATTACTAGAAGATAAACTACCAGATCTGTGCTAGGAAATTAATACCAGAGTCAGAACAAATCACTTGGAAATGAGTCACTTCCCTTTGGCAACTGAAATTGATTGAAGCAACGTCCCCCCACATCCAGTTACTCGCCCCGCCCCACTGCCCTGTACCATGCTTTTTTCTAACATTTCTTTCAAATGCCATTGAACACCTCATTTTGTCAAATTAGATAAATCCAAGCTGCCAGGATCATGTGACTTTGAAGCCATATGGTCGTATGTCTAGGACATTCTAGGACACTCCAATTTCATGTAACTTAAATCTTTTTAATAAAGACAATTTGTTAAATATGTAACTAAATATAAAGATATTTTATATAGCTTTAAGACTTCAAAATAGTTAAATTCACAAGTAAGAAAAGACTCTCAATTACCATTCAATTCAATTCAACCAATGTATACTGACTACCCCATGCTATGCCAGTCCTCAAGTTAGGTCAAAGGGAACTAGAGGTAAATCTGACATAATCCTCGCCATTATAGGATCTTATAAAGAAAACAATAAATTACCATTTGTTGATTTGTGTATAACAATCAAAAAATATTCCAATCACAAGGAAACATACAACTTTATTTAGTCTGAAGGTAGGCAGTGTCAGGGGAGGCCTCCTGAAAGAGGTGACTCCTTGGCTGGATTTTGAAGGATAAATAGGAATTCATTATGGATCAGGGGATGAGGCCTGCCATTCCAAGCAGAAGAATAGCCTATGTATACCCTTGTTTAGGAAATTAGGATCATCCTGTAGCAATAAAAGAACCAAAAGACTAAAAGAGAGCTATTGCTGCTGCTAAGTCACTTCAGTCGTGTCCGACTCTGTGCGACCCCACAGACAGCAGCCCACCAGCCTCCCCCGTCCCTGGGATTCTCCAGGCAAGAACACTGGAGTGAGTTGCCATTTCCTTCTCCAATGAATGAAAGTGAAAAATGAAAGTGAAGTCGCTCAGTCGTGTCAGACTCTGCGACCCGGTGAACTGCAGCCTACCAGGCTCCTCGGTCCATGGGATTTTCCAGGCAAGAGTACTGGAGTGGGGCGCCATTGCCTTAGCCTAATGATATTTATTGTACTTCAGAAATATTTCTGGGTTTTAATTTTGGCTTAAAATATTCTCTAGTTAGTGTCAGTTGGGAAGAAAATTTATTATTTATTATTACATTTGTTTTAAAACTATGTAAAAACCACGTTTTGGATGTTTGTTTGCTGGTGATGAACAAGAAAGATCATATTTTCTAATTCTTAAAAGAAACCATACATCCTGGAAAATAATCACATTTAACCATTCAAAGGAGAAGACATCTCTCAGGCATCTTCAGTTATTCATATAGCACGCATACACTGTATGGCCACCATGAGCAAAATGCTTGTTGGGCTTTTTTTGGGGGGTCAAATGCTACGTTTTATGTGACGTTTATGCTACATTTTCTTGTCCTTGAGGAATTTCTTATCCAGAAGCAAGGAGGGATGCCCTGGGAGAGATGATCTGGGTCTCTAGATTGGCGTAAAGACCTTCCACATTTCATGAGATAAACAGAGAAACATTTGTAGGCAGCTGTTTGGAGATCTCCAAAGGTCTTGAAAAGCTTCTCAGCTCTGTTCCTTCTGACACGACGGAGAGGAAAAGGCAGATTCAGCACCAGCAGGTGCTCACTCACTCTGCAGAAGGACAACAAACTCCTGTCTCTCTGTGAGAGCCTCCTAGAAAGCTGCCCCAATGCAACACTGGCTACAAAAGAACTCAAGAAAAAATTGTCAAATTATTGGCCACATTTCCTTTTCCCCCCGCTTCCATCTTCTGGAAGCCCAAGTCTCCTTTAGCCCATTTCACTCCCTGCTACCTTTCACTTCATTTCACCTCTTAGCTAGGATATTTTTAGAGCCTGAACACAAGCCAAACATAGCCTGCTTTCATGCCACACAATGAATGCCATGAGTGGCTTCCGAACTGAACTGAAAACTACCTGCTGGCGCGGTCAAGACAAACCTAAAAGGGACAGCTTGGCTGGATGGAAATCACTGGCTTGTAAAATCACACGCACATTTTCTCTTACAGGACACTTGATGCACCCGCTATTTACTCTTAAACTTTTTCTGAAAAGGAAAAAAAAAAAAAGTTTGCCCACAATGTTAAAAGGGTCATGGGGAGAGGGAATAATTAGAACGTAATTTGGAGTTTGCAGGAATCCCATAGTCCACTAGCTGGTTGTGATCTGAAATGTAAAAGACAGTCTGAAAGTTTGGAGAAAGTTTCTTCTGGGTGGGAAGCATACAACAAGGCCTCCTGATCAAAAAGACAGTCTTCTGCTATATAAACCCAAGAGAAAGTGAAAGTGTTAGTTGCTCAGTTGTGTCCAACTCTTTGTGACCCTATGGACTACAGCTGGCCAGGCTCCTCTGTCCATGGAAATCTCCAGGCAAGACAACTGGAGTGGATTGCATTCCCTTCTCCAGGGGATCTTCCTGACCCAGGGATCAAATCCAGGTCTTCTGCATTGCAGGCAGATTCTTTACCTTCTGAGTCACCATAAGGACCTCTATGCAAAGAAAATGTGCCAAAATAATACCTTCATGGAATGTCTTTGAGAACAGGAAAAGAAACGAAATGTCTCTCATTGAAGAGGGGAGTTAGGATGATCTGGTTATTTTAAACAGGCTTTTAAACTTTAATATATGCTTTCCCCCTACTCCTGTATAGTGGATTCCTAAAAATCTGCCTGGAAAATTAGACATGTACTACAGAATAAATGGACTTATGTGTAAAATGAGAGTTATACACACATTTTCAGAGTATTAAATGCATCCTAAAGACCATCATTTTACATGCCCCACCCCCCGCTTTTTAGATTGAATCTTAACAATCTATTTTAAGCATTTTATTCTGCTGTTTTTTTCTCTTTCTTTATAATTCAGTATATTTGTTTACATTGACTACATTAAATAAGTCTAATTGACATCTGCCTTAGGCCAAAGATTGACCACATAATGATTTTTATCTTCGTCTCAAGTCTATTAAATTAATGAGAGCCTTGCTTCCTATCGCAAATAAAAGCACTTTCATTCTGTTCTCCAGTCATTGAAAAGCTTTTCTTGTGTATTGAAGTAAAACATGTGTGTATGTATATTCAATACTACTGTAAATTTGAGAAGTTAAAAGTATATCCATAAGCCTCATTCTTCCCATTCCAATGCCCGTTCCTAGAACCTTTTAGCTGTTTCTTCTGATTTTTACTTTCTAAATATGCTTATACTGCCAATTTTTTTCAAAATTTTTTATCTTGGACATTATTTATTTACTTCTAATTGTAGATGTAGATAGGATTTAATTTGGATTGATGAGGATTTTAGTTTCCTTTATCCTTATACCACCTCACTTAGAGCTATGACAGTGTTATTTTTTTTTATTAAATCAACATTCATAATTATAGTAAAAAATATAAAATCAGAATTGACATTTTTATTGCTAGGTTGGCTTCTCTTCATCCGCCTGCAATAAAGATCCCCTGGAGAAGGGCATGACAACCCACTCCAGTGTTCTTGCCTGGATAAACCCATGGACAGAGGAGCGTGGTGGGCTGCAGTCCATGGGGTCGCAAAGGGTCAGATACGACTGAATGACTAAGCACAGCAGACTGAGTGACTAACCTCAGCACAGCACAGACCCAGGGCACAGTTAAACCACTCAGTCTACTTTGATTATATTTATTATCAAGTACTACTTTCCTTTTTCTCCTAAAGTAAATAATTATCTTGTTGTTTGCTTAGTTTTCCACGTAATTATTACTAACTAATCCCTAAACTTTCTAAGAGGAATATGGTACTCTTCTCAGTATGATCAGCATCAGTAAACTTAACGGTTTCGTGAGGCCGTCACCATCCTGTCTGACCCGCACTGGGTGCTCCCAAAGCTCACTTATTCTTGGGCTTGTCTTTGGCAGCAGCCCCAAAATCCCTCTCACTCCACTCCTGTGAAATATCCCCTCCTTCCTTGAGCCCCCATTTTCCTCTTCCTTGGCTTATCCCCTCAATTTGGGCAGGGGAGGGGGGAGTAGCTTCCTGAGAAAGAGTACATTCAAAATACTTTTACGTTTTTGAGACCTCAGTCAGTCTTATTCCACCCTCTAACTTAATTGAATATTTAGCTGGGAATATTTAGTGGAAATAATGTTCTCTCAGAATTTTGAAAGGATTGTCCTAATGTCTTCTAGCGTCCGTTATTGCTTTTGAGAAGTACAATTCCCAATTCTTTGAACCTTTCTTTTCTTTCACCCTGGAAACGTCAGTCTTTCTTTCTGTAGCATAGGAAGTGTATTTTTGCTTTTTGTGTGTATGTGTGTGTGGTTTTTCTTTGATAGGTAAGAAGTGGATTTATCAATATTTAGAGAGAAACATATTCCACAGAGTGTGGACCAGGACATTTTATTTTATTATTCTGTTGATGATTTCCTCCCCTTCGTTTCTTCTTCTTTCTCTTTTTAAATTTTTTGTACATTGCAGATTAATCTAAATTCTTGACTTTTCTCTTCTATTTTCTATTTGTTTCTCTTTTTTGTTCCATTTCCTGAATATTTTCTCGACTTGATCTTCCAGCTTTTCTACTGGACTCTTGATGTTTGATATATCAGTTGTTTTATTATTAAGAGACCTTTCCTGTTTTCTAAATGCTCTTTTTCTCTAACATCATATTCTTCCTTAATATATACAATATCTTTTAATTTGTTAGAACATACTGCTCATACTTTTAAAAAAATTTACTTCTGCTTTCTGCATTGTCTTTCTTGTTAGATTTTTTTTTTTTTTCCTGCCTTTGTTGTTGTTTTGGCTTTCAAGTTATAGGATTTCCTTGACTCTCGGTTGGTCTATTCATATTTAAGAATGAGGCACTAAAAACCTGATTGGAAGTTCTACGTGCATCGGCAGAGATTGTTAATTATTGAGTTAACCATGGTTGGTTAGTTGCTAAGTTGTGTCTGACTCATCACAGCCCCATGGACTGTAGCCCACCAGGCTCTTCTGTCTGTGGGATTTCCCAGGGAAGAATACTGGAGTGGGCTGCCATTTCCTTCTGCAGAGGATCTTTCTAACCCAGGGATCAAACCTGAATCTCCTCCATTGTAAGCAGTCTCCTGCATTGCAAGAGGATTCTTTACCAACTGAGCCACCAGGGAAGCCCACATGAGACCCCAAATGCCAGTGTCTATAGGTTTGTTTTCTTGGGATGGTCAACTAACTCAGAAGAGAATCTTCTCAACTTCTGGGAGTGGTGGGAAGGGCCAAGATGTATGTTTAGCTGTCAACACCCTGGAATTCAAGTAAAGAATATGGGGGTCCTTATCATTTAGTAGGCTGACCTTCAGTTAATTCCTCTGTTTTCAGTTTGGTGCCTTCATCCCACATTTAGCGGTGCCCAGTGTCCCTAAGCTCATAATCTCTCTGCTTCTACCTGTAAGCATTTCTCTGCTGTTGGGGTTGGGGAGGGTTGCCTCATAACTATTAGGTTGAAGGAAGAGACCTGGGGATCTAACTGCTCTTTATACAGACTTTTAACGAATACTCTAGTTGAGAGTTCCATCTCATATTTCAGTCTTTAGAATGACCTGTTGTCTTGAATAAATACACTCTTTTAATAGATTCCCCTGCTAAATCAGAAATGACTCATTCATTCAGTGTCCCTCTTCCTAAAGTTTGTTGATATTGCTGTTGCTTTTTCTCCTATTTTCTTTCTCTTCGTTTACACCTTTTTGTGTTTTTACAATAACAGTAAAGGAATAACAATCATAGTTGGGTTTTAGAAGGAAAGAGAGATGAAAATATATGTTCAAACACTCATAGTGTTAATGTTAGTTGCTCAGTGGTGTCTGATTTTGTGATCCCATGAACTATAGCCCACCAGGCTGCCCTGTCCATGGAATTCTCCAGGCAAGAATACTGGAGTGGGTAGCCATTCCCTTCTCCAGGGGATCTTCTCAACCCAGGGATTGACCTGGGTCTCCTGCATTGCTGGCAAATTCTTTACAGTCTGGAAGTCTCTAATATTCTATTTTAAAATAAAATATAAAAATTAAATAATTGCACAATCAAAACTCTTTTCCCAATTTTGAACCAGGCTGTTGTTCCATGACCAGTTCTCATTGTTGCGTTTTGACCTGGTTCAAAATTGGGAAATGAGTATATCAAGGCTGTATATTGTCACCCTGCTTATTTAACTTCTATGCAGAATAAATCACGCAAAATGCCAGGCTGGATGAAGCACATGCTGGAATCAAGACTGCCAGGAGAAATATCAATAACCTCAGATATGCAGATGATACCACCCTAATGGCAGAAAATGTAGAGGAACTAAAGAGCCTCTTGATGAAGGTGAAAGAGCAGAGTGAAAAAGCTGGCTTAAAGCTCAACGTTAGAAAAATGAAGATACTGACATCCAGTTGCATCACTTCATGGCAAATAGATGGGCAAAAAATGGAAACAGTGACGTGGCAGACTTTATTTTCTTGAGCTCCAGTATCACTGTGGTTGGGGACTGCAGCCATGAAAATAAAAGACTTGCTCCTTGGAAGGAAAGCAATGACAAACCTAGACAGTGTATTAAAAAACAGAGACATCACGTTGCCAACAAAGGTCTGTAGAGTCAAAGCTATGGTTTTTCTAGTAGTCATGTATGGATATGAGAGTTGGACCATAGAGAAGGCTGAGCACTGAAGAATTAGTGCTTTTGAACTGTGGTGTTGGAGAAGACTCTTGAGAGTCCCTTGGACTGCAAGGAGATCCAACCAGTCAATCCTAAAGGAAATCAGTCCTGAATATTCATTGGAAGGACTGATGCTGAAGTTGAAGCTCCAATACTTTGGCCACCTGATTCAAAGAGCTGACTCATTGGAAGACCTTGATGCTGGGAAAGACTGAAGGTGGGAGGAGAAGGGGACAACAGAGGATGAGATGGTTGGATGGCATCACCGACTCAATGGACATGGTTTGAGCAAACTCTGGGAGATGTTGAAGGACAGGGAAGCCTGGCGTGCTGCAGCCCATGGGGCTGCTAAGAGTCAGACATGACTGAGTGACTGAACAATAAGACAAACAACAGCCAAAACAATTGCTGAACCAAAAATACTGCTGTTGAAACTGAACAAATTGGCTGGCAGATACCAAAATCATGTGAGAATTCAAAACATCCTCCTGTTAGCAGAGTACATGAATTTGAATTCTACATATGAAAGGCTGAATGTGTAGCATATTAACTGTATGAAAGTGAAAGTGAAGTGAAAGTGAAGTTGCTCAGTTGTGTCCGACTCTTTGTGACCTGTGGACGTAGCCCACCAAACTCCTCCGTCCATGGGATTCTCCATGCAAGAATACTGGAGTGGGTTGCCATTTCCTTCTCCAGGGGATCTTCCCGACCCAGGGATCGAACCCAGGTCTCCCACAAAATTATGCCAAAGAACCTGAGTTATTTCCATGACTGAGTAATGGGTCATATATACAAAGGATAATGAAGATTGGAATTTTTTTAATTTTTCTTATAGTCAGACTAGGAAGATGTAGTCTATCCAAATCATACTCGGTATTTTAATATGTACAAACCTTTACAAAGTTTTCTTACTTTTGAAGAATTATATTCTTATATTTAAATAATTCTACAAACACTAAAGAAGTAAAACAAAAGCAATATTTCACCACCCAGAAATATGTTTAATATTTTTCATGTAAATAAATATAATTACCTTAATAGTTGAAGGTTATACCATTGTACTGGGGCTTCCCTGATGGCTCAGTGGTAAAGAATCTGCCTGACAATGCAGGAGACACTGGTTCAATTCCTGGGTAGGGAAGATCTCCAGGAGATGGAAATGGCAACTTATTCCAGTATTATTGCCTGGGAAATCCCATACACAGCGGGGCCTGGCAGGCTACAGTCCATTTGGGGTCACAAATGACTGAGTTGGACACCACTCAGAAAATAAACAACAACAATAATTCTTCAGGGCTTCCTTGGTGGCTTAGTGGTAAAGAATCCACCTGCCAATGTAGGAGATGGGCGTTCAATCCCTAGGTCAGGAGAAGGAGATGGCAACCCACTCCAGTATTCTTGCCTGGGAAATCCTATGGACAGAGGGGCCTGATGGGCCATGGGGTGGCAAAAGAGTTGGACATGACTTAGTGACTAAATAACAACAACAGATACCCAAAGTAGCAGACTTCTATCAGCCTGCATAGTTTTGGGCTTCCCTGGTAGCTCAGCTGGTAAAGAATCCACCCGCAGTGCAGGAGATCCCGGTTTTAGAGTAAGAGCTTCAATTAAATTTCAAGTTCATTCCACCCTGTGGAAGATCAGCGTCTAGCCCTTACAGGAGTGTGTGGGTGCAGACCACTGGTCCCAGAAGCTACCTTAGCATAGCATAGCCTAACCTGAAGTATCCAGCAGTACCTGGTCACTCTGATAAATTTCTGGGAACAGGAGCAGCTGGTGCAATACTTACCCTGCCCTGTCCTGCTCAAGCTGAGAGGTAAGACTGACTACTAGACAGGGAGGCTGGCGTGGGGTCGGGTACAGGTCTGGTCCTAGGCAATATGTAAGTGAAGGAACTCGGTCTAGCCTCTGCACTGCGGGTCGTTCCCTCTGGGATATTGATTATGCCATTCCACCTTTCTGAACCTCAGTTCTTCTGTCAGTGCAGATGATGCAACATTCTCCTTGAAGTAAAGTTTTTTGAGGATGAAATTAATGATGATGATAGCTGGCATCACCCGAGCACTTATTGCTGCATGTTTTTGCGTCTTTCTCTAATTCTAACAGGCTTCCCAGGTGGTGCTAGAGTAAAGAACCTACTTGCCAATGCAGAAGACACAAGAGATTTGGGTTGGATCCCTGGCTGGGGAAGATCTCCTGGGGTAGGAAATGGCAACCTGCTCCAGTATTCTTGCCTAGAAAATTCCATGGGCAGAGGAGCCTGGTGGGCTACAGTTCATGGGGTCACAAAAAGATATGACTGAGCATACATATGACTGAACATACGCTAATTCTGCCATCTGTGTCCATTCTGGATTGGGCCAGTCAACTTCAATGGATTAATTCTCCTCAATCTGCATCACATTTTCCTGCCTCTTTGGCTGCCTTCAGATACCAGGTGTTGTGAATTATATGTTGCAGCGTGTTAGATATTTGTGTATGAGCTTTGTTCTGGGTTGCAGTTACTTAGAAATGCTAGCTTGATCCTTCTGGGCCTTGCTTTTATGATTTGTGAGGTGGTCCAGAGCAGTGCTCAGTCTAGCGCTGAATGTTGTCCCTTCTGTGATGAGAACTTCTGGAGGACTCTACCCAATGTGTCATGAGTTATGAATTCTTTCAACCAGGTGTAGGGCCTGGTCCTCTGAGCCTGGTGCTCCTTCCCCATGTCCAGTGTTCTGACACGCCTCCTTCATCTGCAGAGCCTGCGATGCTCTTTCTGCTCTCCCCTCTCATATTCTGTCCTCTGCGTCCTGGCTGCTTCAGTGTCTCCAGACTCTCAGTTTTGTCTCCTCCACTCAGTGAGACTGCTGGGCTTCGCCTCAGTGTCCCCTCCTTGTGTCCCAGTTTGGCAACTATCTAAGGCAGGGAGTGAGGGTCATCGCAGAGCTCATTAAGTTTATTTCCCATTTCCCCAGAATCATTATCTATTGTTACCTCATCTCCATTGCCTTCAAACTGTCATTTCATATATTTGATCTCTTTTGTTGTTTCAGACTGGAGGATGAAATCCAGTCTCTGTTACTTCATCTCAGCCAGACACAGAAGTCAGGATTTCTTGTTTGAAGTCCCCTAAATCTGGGTTAAATTGCTGACTTTATTCCTAAAGTCTCGTGTGACTTTGGTCAAGTTACATAAACTGTGTTTTCTGTTGCATGGAACAAACTTGCTCCATTTGCTGCCACAAGCATGGAGTGAGAAAGTGTGTCTCGCACGTCGTCTGTGTTGAGAAAAGAGAAGGTGAGCAGTCGAGGAGGGAGAAGTCTTGGAAGAGAGACTGAGAGGTGAGAAGGGCAAGTGAGAGGATGAGGAGGGAGCCAGGCAGGGACCCCTCAGATAAAAGAGACAGGGAGGAGCCTGGGCAGGTGACTACCCAGGTGACGGGGGAGGAGGCAGTCCTGGGGGGCCTCACGGAGAAGTGGGGGAGAGCGGAGGAATTCTGTAGCCACCCAGCTTGTGTGGTATCGGTCCTGCACAGGGTGCCAGCTCAGAGGTGAACGGAGGTTCAAATCTAATGCAAGTTCAGCAATCCAGGTGTCTCCTCAGGACATACCTCGACCCTCCTACAGAGGCTTCTTCTGGCACCAAGCTGTGCCCCGTGGAACTGCGTCTACCCAGAGGAGTACGTTTTCATAATTTGAACAAAGGTGCTGTGTAGGCCGTGAGGCCCTTTCTGCAAACACCGGGCGGTGTCAGGAGACTTGTCAAGTGTGGAGGAAAACAGTTCTCTCTTTTGCGGGGGAGCTTTGGACAGAAAGGGCTTCCCTTGTGGCTCAGTCGGTAAAGAATCTGCCTGCAGTGCAGGAGACCTGAGTTTGATCCCTGGGTTGGGAAGATCCCCTGGAGAAGGAAATGGCAACCCACTCCAGTATCCTTGCCTGGAAATCCCATGGACTGAGGAGCCTGGTGGACTGCAGTCCATGGGGTCACAAAGAGTCGTGCACGACTGAGCGACTAACACTTACTTACTTTGGACAGTAAAGCACTGAATGCCATTTACTCATTGATCAATATTCACTTGTCCATTTGTTTAATGAGGGCCACTTTGAGCCAAGCACTGTGGCGGGGACTGGGGATGAAACGATGACCAGGCCAGAGTCTCTGCCTTCTGGGGAGAGGCTGTCACAGGCTGCGAGGCATGGTGTCTGAGGTGGGGCCAGAGGACAGGAGCAGGGGCCAGGTGAGGATGAGACTAGCTGGCTGCAGAGCCGGCCCCTGGAGCTTGGCCAGCCAGCCAGGCTACAACCGCCAAAGGGACTGGCCAAGCACTGACCTGTCTTCCCAAAGCCTCTCACTCTTTCCCCTACCAAATCCGGGAGAGACGATGATACTGGTGTTAGGTTACAGGGGAGCAGGACCAGTCTGAGGAGCCCAAGAAAGCTGTGTGCCCCCAACCCTCAGTATCGGGAGTTTTCTTTATAATGTGCTTGGCACCAATCTGGAGTTCCAGTCAACATCCTGGGCTTTGGGTACAGAGCAGAACTACCACAAAAACTGTTGGATAGATAAAATATCCATGTGATACAATATGCAAAGTCACAGTAGGGGATCAGTTCAGTTCAGTCACTCAGTCGTGTCCGACTCCGCAACCCCATGAATTGCAGCATGCCAGGCCTCCCTGTCCATCACCAACTCCCGGAGTTCACTCAGACTCACGTCCATCAAGTCAGTGATGCCATCCAGCCATCTCATCCTCTGTTGTCCCCTTCTCCTCCTGCCCCCAATCCCTCCCAGCATCAGAGTCTTTTCCAATGAGTCAACTCTTCGCATGAGGTGGCCAAAGTACTGGAGTTTCAGCTTTAGCATCATTCCTTCCAAAGAAATCCCAGGGCTGATCTCCTTCAGAATAGACTGGTTGGATCTCCTTGCAGTATACTGGAAAGTAAATCTCCCAGCTACCCAGTTCTCTTCCCCCAAAGCAGCTATTATCATCTGATGGTATATGTTTCTGGAGATTATGCATAAAGAAGCAAACATGAACATATATAGATGTCAATGATTTTTTTTACACAAAGTCTGGATGTAAGGTTCTGGCCAGCTCATACTTAAATACAATGATGTGAGAAAAGAAGAAGATGAGTTAAATTCCTGAATTCCTGGGCCACTTTTCCTGATCCTTTAGAAAGGCCTGTCCCCCTTCCATTTCCCTAACTTGCTTCTGCTGGCAGGTTCCTGCTCAAAACCTCTAGGTTTGACTCAGGGAGCTTTGCCACCCAGATTCCAGTTCTCAGTATCTCCTGAGTTTCCTGTCTACACCCCAGCTCACCGACCTTTTGGGATGTGGGAGTGATTTTACCCCAAGGGAGGCGAAGCCCTACAAATGATCAGCACCCATTGCCCTTGTGCACTTGTTGTAATGAGGTGAAACCTTGCAGGTCTGTGCTGAGAGTGTAGAACTCCCTTTTTAATTGCTGCCTGAAAATGCCAGTGACCTTTCCATAGTCCTGTTCTGAGGCTGGTATGATCAGTTTGTGTTTCACTGTGGATTCGGCAGCATCACTGGAAAACACTGCCCTGAGAACCTCACCACTGACACTGTACAACCTTTTAGGCTTCTGTATAAATCTCAGAAGACCGACTTACTGCTGCTGCTGCTGCCAAGTCGCTTCAGTCGTGGCCAACTCTGTGCGACCCCATAGACGGCAGCCCACCAGGCTCCATCGTCCCTGGGATTCTCCAGGCAAGAATACTGGAGTGGGTTGCCATTTCCTTCTCCAAGGTGTGAAAGTGAAAAGTGAAAGTGAAGTCGCTCAGTCGTGACCGACTTAGGGCAGGTTTATTTTAAAGGGTACTGTGCTGTGCTGTGCTTAGTCACTCAGTGATGTCTGACTCCTTGTAACCCTATGGACTGTAGCCCACCAGGGTCCCCTGTCAATGGAATTCTCCAGGCAAGAATACTGGATGGCGAATATCGCCATGCCCTCCTCCAGGGGATCCAGACCAGGGATAGAATCCAGGTCTCCCGCATTGCAGGTGGATTCTTTATCGGCTGAGCTAACAGGGAACCCCTTAAGCATAGTATCTATTCATAATATTTAAAGTTTCATACTCTCCATACAGATTTTGTTCAAGATAAAATTCAACTATGTTGACCAATTAGACATTCTTAGACAATTATTAGAAGAAAGCACTTACTTGACAGTGAAATTTTTATAACTTGTAGAATGGCTGCTAGATTTCTCAAAATATAAATAGTAGAATTGTTCTCAGAAATATTTAATATCCAACTTGTGTTCATTTGGGCTTCCCTCATAGCTCAGTTGGTAAAGAATCCACCTGCAATGCAGGAGACCCTGGTTCGATTCCTGGGTCAAAAAGATCCCCTGGAGATGGGATAGGTACCCACTCCAGTATTCTTGGGCTTCCCTGGTGACGCGGCTGGTAAAGAATCCGCCTGCAGTGCAGGAGACCTGGGCTGATCCCTGGGTTGGGAAGACCCCCTGGAGAAGGGAAAGGCTACCCACTCCAGTATTCTGGCCTGGAGAATTCCATGGACTGTATAGTCTGTGGGGTCACAAAGAGTGGGACACGACTGAATGAGTTTCACTTTGTGTTCATTTAACTTGCGTTAAGTAAACAATGTTAGATAGAAAAACCTCAGAATTTATTTTTCTCTATTTCCTTTGTTCTAATTTTTCTATTTGTCCCTGCTTCCTCTACTTATCTCCCTTCCTCTGCTTCTTTATTTTACAGAATTTTAGAAAATAATTTGAGACCTTGGAAAATATTTTACAGGTTTTTTTGTTTGCTTGTTTATTTGGTTTGATTAGTTTTTTAAAATAACCCCTGATCATCAGAATCCCCTGGGATGCTTTTTCAAAAACATAGATTCCTTGACCCTCCCTATCTCTGGAAAGTTTATTTCAGGAGGTCTAAGATGCGGAGTCTGTATTTTTAAAAGCTTTCCAAGTAATTCCAAGGGAACTCCCAGCAAGGAAGACAGCTCTCCAGTCTGTGACAGGGTTCATCTCATTGAGTGCCATGTGCGCCTGTGCCCAGGTCACGTGTGTGGGTCAGGCACTGTAATAGGTGCTTAGAAAAAATCAGAAAACCAAGAGGACAAGATCCCTGCTCTTGTGGAGCTTATACTATAGCATTAACTGAAACAAAACAAACCCACGCAGACCTCTGCACTAGTCTTCCAACCTCGATTGCATACATGAACTGTCAGCCCCCTTGCAAGTGTCTGTGCCTTGGTCGTAAGGGAAGCCAGATAAAACATGGCAGGATAAGAGTATGAATCCTACATACAAGAGCCGTTAATATTTCCTCCCACTTCATACTGTCTTGGAGAATTTGCCCTTAACCCCTTCTCAGAATTTCTTTTCCCATATGTCCTATTGAGTGGTTCTGGAGTCATATAACTCCTGCTGTGGCCAAGCTGCTTGGACCAGGGGCAGACATGATCACAGCTGGCCAGTCTAATTCTTCTTGTGGGAGCTTAGCAGTGTACTAAGAAAACTGAGTAGGATTGCTAATGTAAATCCCTGTAAGGGCCAAGCAGGTAACACAATGAGTGATGCCTGTCAGGTTTAAGGAAATCAACAGCACAGTTTCTATGGTTGACAGCACATGACCCATGATTTTGGGATCAGGGATCTTGCTATGGATTGAATGTTTCTGTCTCTAATTTTATATGTTGAAACCCCAATCCCTAATATGATGGCATTTGGTAATGGGACCTTTGGGAGGGTCATAAAGGTGGAGCTCCTATAAATGGAATTGTGCATGCGTGTTCAGTTGTATCTGAATATTTTGCGACTCCATGACTGTGGCCTGCCAGGCTTCTCTGTAAATGGGATTTTCCAGGCAAGAATACCAGAGTGGGTTGCCATTTCCTTCTCCAGGGGAATCTTCCCAACTCAGAGATTGAACCTGCATTTCTGCATCTCCTGCCAATGCAGACAGTCTTTACCACTGAGCCACCCCTTAGTGACCTTATAAAAAAAGACGAGAGAAATTGCCCGCCTCCCCTCTGTCACATGAGGAAACCTGGAAGAGGACTCTCACCAGAACTCACCTGTGTCACAGTTGGACTTCCCAGCCTCCAGAACTGTGAGAAACAGGTTTGTTGTTGAAGCCACCCAGTCCATAGTATTCTTATTAGAGCAGCTCCAACTAATGAAGACAGATACAGTAGTGAGAGGTGAGAACTGCTGCGTGTAAACCCAGTGTGCCAGGTTGTCTGATGTTTACAAAAGAAGCCCAACATTCAGGTTTTTATATGAAATTTGATAATCTAATAATGTTGAGATTATTTTACATTAAAAAAAAATTGTGTTGTCCAAAGCATACCCAGTCATGGGCCGTGTCTGCTGTAGAACCCCAGAGTGCAAGCTGTCTGCTTGTTGTAGACAGACTGGTGGAAGCAAGGACAGAGAAGCGTGAGGGAGCAGGGGTCAAGGCCGCTAGGTTCTGTGCATTTGTCTGGAGAAGCAGAGTGGCAGGGAAAATAAGGTGCTAATGACAGAAACAGTGTTTTTTTGTTTAGTGTGCTGGAAAGGCACCCTGATTCTCAATAGTCTTCTAGTTTTTCATTCCAGCCCATTGCTTCTGAAGCTTGGGTTCTGTAAGACACCCTTTTTCTTTATAATAAACTACTGTTTTTCTTAAGCATCTGTTAAATACAGTCAGTGGTAAAGAGTGCCAGGGTGGACAGTAGTTGCTTAAGTATTTAAAAAGGATCTCTTGGGGCTGGTGCGCTGGGACGGCCCAGGGGGATGGTATGGGGAGGGGGGAGGGAGGAGGGTTCAGGATGGGGAGCACGTGTATACCTGAAATTTTTTTAATTTTAAAAATAAAAAAAAAATAAAAAAAATAAAAAGAAAAACAAATAATGTATATTAATGCAAAATAAATAAATAAATAAATAAATAAATAAATAAAAAGGATCTCAAGAAGATGCCAGCTTCCAAGTTATCTTAATGTTAAAGTGCCAAACTTTTCCATCTTGCCTTCTTATCCTTTCTTGAGTTGGGGAGTAGGTTAAGAGGGGAAGATCCTGGAACATCTTGGTTAAATCCCATGTGGGAATTACACTCAACTGGCCTGCAACAGGCTCCTCTAATTTCCTTCAATTACACAGGGCTAAATAGGTGAACATTACTGCTGAAACAACTTTCCAGGCACCTTCTTTATAAATGGGACAGAAGTGGCCAAATCTGTGGGTGGACCCTCATATCTTGGGACTAAAAATAGTAAGGATACTTTGTAATTGCCTCTCATTTAAAGCACTGAGTGCTTCATAAACGGTTAAGCGCTTGATATGCTAATAAGATTTCCAGTACAAGAGCATGTGTTTTCTCATGCACATACTTGGAATCTATGAGCTCAGTCAAGGCAGGGTCCTTCAGATGTTTATTTCTTTGAAGCTATTATTATGTATGCAGGAAGACACTTCCCACCCCCATATTTTTCCTTGCTTCTTTATATCACTTTTGAAAGGAGATAGTGAAATGGAAATACAAACTAAGTTTATTCATGTGTAGGAGGTTTCATAAGGAACCTCAGCTCTGCAGCTTGAAATCAGGAAACTTTTGGTAAAATGATCTTTTAGCTTTCAGTCTCAAACCAAGTTTTCTGGGGATCTACTGCTGTGTAACAAGTAACCCTTAAAGTTAGAAAAACTACTGAAGCACTGATACAAGCTACATGAATGAACCTCGAAAACATGTTAAGTGAAAGAAGTCAGGCACAAAAGGAGTATTGCATGAAATAGCCAGAATAGGTAAATCCACAGAGAGAGAAAGCAGATTGGTGATTAACAAGGGCTGGGGGCAGGGAGGAATGGAAGGTAATTGCTTAATGCACACAGGGTTTCCTTTTGGAGTGATGGAAATGTTTTGGAACTGGATCAAGATGATTGTCGCACAATATGATGAATATAGTAAATGCTATCGAATAATACACGTTAAAATGGTTAATTTCATGTTATGTGAATTTTACTTCACTAAAAAAAAAAAAAAAAAATGGACACTGTTCGATTATATCTCGATTTTGTAGACCAGGGACTCTAGGAGGATTCAGGTGATATGTTCCATGTGATTAAAAGAGGTCACTTGATAGGATTCTGGTATCAGCTAGGATGTTCAATGGGATCCAGGACAGCTTGGTCACTGCCCTGGCAGCTTGGTGGGAACAGTTAGAAGAGGAGGCTCAGCTGGGCCTCTTCCTCTCCATGTCTTCTCAGACCTCTCCATGTGGTCTCTCCAGTAGGCTAAGCAGACATGGCAGCTTAGGGCTCCCAGAGGCCATGTAGAAGCTGTCAATCCTTTTAATGGCTGGCCCCAAATTGACATAGTGTTACTTCAACTGTATCCTATTGATCAAAGCAGCCATGATTTAGAGAGAGGAGTAAATAAACCCCATTTCTCAATAGGAGTGCAAAAAATTTGCAGAAATCTCTTGTCTGCCTCCCCAAGTTTCCTTTCACTGATGAGATCATTAATATTGGTTGCCAAGGGAAACTCAAAACTCAGGGCCTAGATTCCCGATAATGCTGAACAGCTACATTTTCCAGTATATTTAGTTTTGAAAACTGATGGCAACAGTTAACAGTCAGTAAGAATTTACTGAGCACCCATGATAGATACAGCCTTGTATTATAATAAAAATTACATACATCAATATTATAAAGCTGTAGAAATCACAATCTTGGTTTTTTTAAATATGATTGGGCCATACTGAATATGAATGTCTAGAAGGTAAAGTCAAGGACAATACTATTGTAAGATCTGAGACAGGAATTTATCTTGAACTGAAGTCTCTTTGGTGCTGTGAATCTGGTCCTTGGTCCCTTTGACTCCTGATTTCCTGCCATTACACACGATAATTGCACTTACCATGGCCTTTAAGGCTATGCATACTCCTGGTTCCACTCTTCTATTTATCTTATTAACCATTTTGTGTCTGTTTTTTTTTGCTTTTTCCTGCTCTGAATCCTGAGTGCCTTGCCTTGCTTCTCCTATGCATTGTATGTGAGTATGACTTACTTCTAGCTCCTCAAGCTCTACCTTGAGACTCTACTGACATTTCCCAACTGTTCTATAGAGATCTAGCTAGCCTTAGCATACCTTCTCAAAGCTTAGGCTTAAAGGAAGAGACTTAAGAGTCATTACACCAGTAATCTCTAGGCTTCATTCCACTGAAGACTTTTGTTGGTTTTACATTTACTTGACTCTCCTGGAAGTGGTGCTTAAGTCCATTAAGGAAAATCTGGCAGGGTTTGGCTATGTTGTTTGTAGAGGCAAGAACTCTGCAAATCAGCATCAGGAAAAACACAGTTCACTGGGTTAGTGATGAGTCAGAGAGAAAGAGAAACTTAGCCTATGACACCACTGCTGCTGCTGACAAGTGCTCAGTTGTGTCCAGCTTTGCAACCCCATGGACTATAGCCCACCAGGTTCCTCTGTACATGGGGTTTTTCCAGCAAGAATTCTGGAATGGGTTGCCATTTCCTTCTTTAGGCGATCTTCCCAACCCAGGGATCGAACCTGGATCTTGGCATCGGTTGCATTGGCAGGTGGATTCTTTACTACTAGTGCCACCTGGGAAGCCCCTATGACACCACAGTAGATGGTATTTCAGCTTGTTAAATATTTCAGTTCTCTCCCCATAGAAAGGGCTTCCCTGCTGGCTCAGTGGTAAAGAATGCCTGCCAATTAAAGAGACGTGGGTTTGATCCCCAGGTGGGGAAGATCCCCTGGAGAAGGAAATGGCAACCGACTCAAGTATTCTTGCCTGGAAAATCCCATGAACAAAGTAGTCTGGCAGGGTCACAAAAGAGTTATACACAACTTACAACAGCAAACAACCCCACAGGAAGGTTATGCATTATCATCCCACTGATGTTAGACTTGGCCACAAGACTTAATTTGGCCAAAGAAATGTGAGGGAGGTAGCCAAAGGACCCCTAGTGATCATTGCTTCTGATATCCATGCCCTTGTGTAATCTCCTTCTACAATGAGTCAGGGCTGGTTTTTGTGACCAATAGCATAGGCAGAAGTGATGATGTATGAATGATGTATGGCCGCTTCTGCCTTCCTCTATGGGATCCCTTGGTCTGGGAAAGATCATCCACTGCACTGTGAGGACACCAAAGCAGATCATGAAGAGGCGCATGTGGAGAAGACAGAGGCCCCAGACAATAGCCAGCACCAACTTGCCAGTCTTGTGAGTGAGTCACCTTGGAAGTGGATCCTCCAACCCCAGACAAGCCTTCAGATGATGCTGCCTCAGCTGCAATCTTATGAGAAATTCACACAGCCTGAATTCTTGACCCATAGAAACTGTGAGATAATAAATGGTTATTGTTTTAAGCCAGTGTGTTTTGAAATGGTTTGTTGTACAACAATAAGTAGCTAATATAATGAGTATAACTAACGTGGGTTGTTTCCCACAATGTGGAAACATTAAGAGCCAGTTTGTGATTGCCAAATTTTCTCTTCTGTCGATCAGGGCACTAGCTATGTTCCAGAAGAATATTGCTTCCTCAGCTTGGATCCTAGTGCAAAGGCAACATAGACCTCAACCACAGATTGTCTGCGTGCATGTGCTTAGTCACTCAGTCGTGTCTGACTCTTGCGACCCCATAGGCTGTAGCCCGCCAGGCTTCTCTGTCCATGGGATTCTCCAGGCAAGAATACTGGAGTGGGTTGCCATTTCCTTCTCCAGGGGATCTTCCCAACCTACGAATCGAACCCAGGTCTTCTGCTTACACCTTATCTGAGATGGATGGAATAATGCTTGAGCAAGAAATAAATCTTTGTAGCTATACGCCCTTGAGATTGCAAAGATATTTGTTATCACAGCATAATCCAGCCTATCCTGGCTGATACAGCCAAAGATTGTCCATATTCCAAGTTAAATTCAAACTACTTTTTTTTAAGACATATATTAATGGAAGCTTCCTAGAGGTAGAAGAGAGAGTTGATGTATATTTGGGATAGGAAGTGCAGGAGGGAGAGAGAGAGAGAGAGAGAGAGAAAGAGAGAGAGAGAGAGAGATTCTCTTTCTACCCCTGCCCCAGGCTCTCCAGACACTTTGATTGAGAAGCTTTGAGCATCCCAGCCCTGCCCTCCCTTTTGGCAAGCCCCTGTATCTGAGATTGGCTGCCTGTGTGGTCCCATGAAAGTAGGTGGCTTGTGCCTAGTGGTTCTGCCTTTAAACTAGTCCATAACTGGCTACCAATAGTCATCCTTCCTGGGCTGCTGCGATGAGAAAATCAAGGAGCCTGCCTAACTGTGACTGTGAGTGTGAGTGTGAGTGAGTAAGTGCTAAGAGCTGTTTAACACTGTTAGGTAACAATTTATGGATGAGTTTGCAAAAAATCCAAATTTTATTGACTTCACTGCTAATTACATCCTTTCAGGAAAGGAACCAGCTAGAGGAAGCAGGGAAAAAAAGAGTTCAAATTCATGCGCAGAGTTGTATGAATTTTCCCAGTATAGGATTCATTGCTTACATAATCTCCAGAGAGGTTATCTTAGAACACCATATGTGTGTCAGCTTCCTAACTGAGAGATACCAAATGGGAGAAGGGGAACCTCTACTATGTGAGCATGATTGCAGTGTTTGTCTCAAACTGATTTGTAAGAGTGCATTGGGCATTGCCAGATCTGTCCAGGCTCCCAAAGTTATGGTACCTTGAGAAAGGACCAGAAAATAATGCTGTGAGGGACAGAGAGAAAAGTGGGAAGCTGTTCAACCATTGATATAATGAATCCTTGGAAATTGTAGGAGGAGTTCCCTGAAGAGAAGAACAAAGAATCAGCTGGTGTCTCCTAGCCTCCCTATCTCCAGAGGTGACTCATTCTATCTCACCCAATGCAGAGCACCCCGTTCTGAAGACTTCTATGACCACTTTGGTGCTCATCACCAATTATCCCCTACAGCAGACCTCTTTTGAATTTCAGGCCTGCATTTCTCACTTCCTCCAGACCTCTCCCTATGTGTGACTGTCTCTCTTCTATGCATCTCAAACTTCTCTTTTCACCAAACCAGCTTGCTCCTTACCTTAGGCTCTCCACTGCTCCTCATTCACTCTTGTAGTGAACCAGGCTAGAAACTCTGTAGTTCTCACTGAGAATTTCTATGAAGGCTAAGCCTCAAAAACCTTACACACCCACAGCCTTTTTCCAAGACAATTCTAAACTGTGCCCTGCTGGTACCATGTGACCTGGCCTCCTTGGCCACAGCTGATTAGACTAGAGGCCTTGGCAGCCAGACCACAGAGGACGCTGCCTCTTAGAGACATGGATATAACTGAAGTATTAGACCTCCCTCTCAAAATGTGAACTAAAGATTCAGAAGGTGAAAGTGAAAGTGAAGTCGCTCAGTTGTGTCCGACTCTTTGCGACCCCATGGATAGTAGCCTGCACCAAGCTCCTCCATCCATGGGGTTTTCTAGGCAAGAGTACTGGAGTGGGTTGCCATTTCCTTCTCCAGGGAATCTTCCCGATGCAGGGATGGAACCCAGGTCTCCCGCATTGTAGATAGGCGCTTTACCATCTGAGCCACAAAGATTCAGAGAGCAAGTCAATTAGTCAGTAGGGAGGAGAAATTAAAAGACACAGAGGAGGGATTTCCCTGGCAGTCAAGTGGTTAAGACTCCACGCTTCCAATTCAGGGGACATGAGATTGATCCCTGGTAGAGGAACTAGGATCCTGTATGCTACAGGAGTGCCACCAAAACAACAACAAAAAAGACACAGAGGAACAATCATAGGCAACTCTCATGAGGTCGTGTGTGTCAGAGGCTGTGAGAGCTAAGAGGAAGCGCAAACACAAGAACAGAGGAGTCCTGTGCAGTGAGCTCTGAGCAGTAGACCACCGGTGGCTGGCTGCTGCTGACCACACAGCATTAGGAGCTGGGGCTGCCAGGAGGTGACGAGGTCAGGAGAGTGGAGCCCTCATGAATGGGATCAGTGCTTTCATAAGAAGAGTTATGAGAAAGCTTTTTCTCTGTTCTCCGCTATCTGAGGATACAAGCCCGTCATCAGCAAACCACATGGTAGGTCTGCCAGAACCTTTATCCTTGGACTTCCCAGCCTTCCAGTGTGACATAAATATCTGCTGCTTATACCACCTAGTCTCTGGTACAGTAAGTCCCCTACATACAAATGAGTTCCATTCTGAGAGGACGTTCATAAGACCGATTTGTTCCTAACTCCAGCAAACTTAGCCTACCTCTCCAGAGTGCATGCGTGCTCAGTCATGTGCGACTCTTGGTGACCCTATGGCCAGGTTTCTCTGCCCATGGAATTTTCCAGGCAAGAATACTGAGTGGGTTGCCATTTCCTACTCCAGGGGATCTTCCTGATCCAGGGATCAAATCCTGGTCTCTTGCATCTCCTGCATTGGCAGGCAGGTTCTTTACCACTGCTGGCAGTGCCTGGGAAGCCTAATAGTACTATACTGCAATAGGTTTATAATAGTTTTCAAAAAATAACATGTACATTAAAAAAGCAAACACAAAAGATAAAGAAAACATTTTTAATCTTACAGATTAAAAGGTACAGATGGTACCTTGAAAAGTATAGTACAACAGCTGGCATACAAGCATGTGAATAGTTGGCACGCCCACTCACATCTGTGAAATTTCACAACTTGAAGGTTTGTATGTAGGGGACTTACTGTAATTTGCTACAGTGGCCTGAACTGACTAAGACAGTTCCTCTTGCTCTCTGTCGGGACTCCAGGATGTGCTGTGCTGGGTGGTGGATGTTCTTCCTGGGGCATTTCATCAATTCTGAGGTCTCATCTTCCACCATGTATCGAAGGCCTCAGATCTGTATCACAGGGAGACCACTCCTTATCAAGTTGTAAGACCTATAATAGCTCTCCTCACCTTACCTGTTACTGGCTTTAACTGCTATATTAGTCATAACATTAGTCATAGCAGGAGGCACCTGGCAGGAGAAGTCAGTGCAGACTCTGGAGCTGACTTCCCAGGTCCTGGCCTGACCCTCCCACTAACTAGCTGGTATCCGGGGATAAAGTGCTTCCTCTTCAGGGCCTCAGCCTTCTCATTTTGAACACAGAGGTTCATGACAGTACCTATCTCATAAGTTGATCTGAGAATTAGATGAGCTTAATGGGTGGAACAGAGAAGGCAATGGCACCCCACTCCAGTACTGTTGCCTTGAAAATCCCATGGGTGGAGGAGCCTGGTGGGCTGCAGTCCATGGGGTTGCAAAGAGTCGGATATGACTGAGCAAATTCCCTTTCGCTTTTCACTTTCATGCATTGGAGAAGGAAATGGCAACCCGCTCCAGTGTTCTTGCCTGGAGAATCCCGGGGACGGGGGAGCCTGGTGGGCTGCTGTCTATGGGGTTGCACAGAGTCAGACATGACTGAAGCGACTAAGCAGCAGCAGCAGCAGCAACAGGTGGAAAGTACCTACAACAGCCCATGGCACATAATAAACCTTCAATATATCAGAAACCAGCTTGTTCTGTGCTTGTCACTTTGTTAATTTAATTTTTAAAGTAACCCTATGAGATCTTAAGGGATTTATCCAACTCCAGAGCTTAAATTCTTAAGCCAAGATATATGTATTGTTAGTCTTTGACTAACCCCTTGCAGAGCTGGGTGTTCCCTCTTTGGGTGGCCACCATACTCACACCGGGCTCAACTCACCCCACTCACTGTCTCACAGCTCACAGTGGGCATCAGCTCTCCACTAAGCCACCAGCTTCTTCTTGCCTGTGAAGACTGGGCTTTGTTTCCCCAGTAGAATGCCTGGTTCACAAGTGCTCATGCTTAACATGTGTTGCTAAATAAATGAACTCAGGAAAGTGTTCATAGAAATAGCTACTCTGCATCCTTTCTTCTTCCATATAGTCTATAATATGCAATTTATATTAAATTACTTTTTAATTGACCACAGGTTTTTATAGAAAACTTATATTTACACACAGAATAATTTGGACATGGAACAACAGACTGGTTCCAAGTAGGAAAAGGAGTACGTCAAGGCTGTATATTGTCACCCTGCTTATTTAACTTATATGCAGTGTACATCATGAGAAATGCTGGGCTGGAGGAAGCACAAGCTGGAATCAAGATTGCTGGGAGAAATATCAATAACCTCAGATATGCAGATGACACACCCTTATGGCAGAAAGTGAAGAAGAACCTCTTAATGAAAGTGAAAGAGGAGAGTGAAAAAGTTGGCTTAAAGCTCAACATTCAGAAAACTAAGATGGCATCCAGTCCCATCACTTCATGGCAAATAGATGGGCAAACAGTGGAAACAGTGGCTGACTTTGTTTTTTGGGGCTCCAAAATCACTGCAGATGGTGATTGCAGCCATGAAATTAAAAGACACTTATCCTTAGAAGGAAAGTTATGACCAACCTAGACAGCATATTGAAAAGCAGAGACATTACTTTGCCAACAAAGGTCTGTCTAGTCAAGGATATGGTTTTTTTCAATAGACACGTATGGATGTGAGAGTTGGACTATAAAGAAAGCTGAGCACCAAAGAACTGATGCTTTTGAACTGTGGTGGAGAAGACTCTTGAGAGTCCCTTGGACTGCAAGGAGATCCAACCAGTCCATTCTAAACGAGATTCGTCCTGGGTGTTCATTGGAAGGACTGATGCTGAAACTCCAATACTTTGGCCACCTGATGTGAAGAGCTGACTCATTGGAAAAGACCCTGATGCTGGAAAGATTGAGGGCAGGAGGAGATGGGGACGACAGAGGATGAGGTGGTTGGATGGCATCACTGATGGCATCACTGCCTCAATGGACATGGGTTTGGGTAAACTCCGGGAGTTGTTGATGGACATGGAGGCCTGGCGTGCTGTGGTTCATGGAGTTGCAAAGAGTTGGACATGACTGAGTGACTGAACTGAACTGAAAGTGTGTCTTAAACATGACCTTTCCAGAGGCAATGTTCTCATCTTTGAGTCCATACATTTTAATGTGACTCACACATTAAAAAACTATTTAATTTTAGAATTGTTTTAGATTTACAGAAAAATTACAAAGATAGTATAGAGATTTTCCACATACTCCACACCCAGTTTTCCCTATTATTGATGTCTTATGGTACATTTGTTTCAAGTAACAAGACCATATTGATACATTATTATTAACTAAAGTTCACAATTCATTCCAATTTCCTCAAATGTTTTTTTCCTGTTCCAGCATTCCACACTACATTTAGTCCTCATGTCTTCTCAGTCTCCTCTTGGCTCTGGCTATTCCTGTCTTTTTAGACCCGGAAAATACCTAGTTACCACAGAGTTCAGGTCATCCTCTCCACCACAGTTCTGGTTGGATGTGCTTCCCCTGGAAAGGATTTTTACATCCAATCTTGGGGCGTTAAGGGGAAACCACAGAATTTGTTTGTGCAAGAGCCTGATACCCGACCACCTTGGGGGAGTTGGGGTCCAGGGTGAGTGGGGACACAGCACAACTTAGAGCCCCCACACAGCAGTGGTATAATAATGCCAGTTTCCTGGGGGTTTCTTCTCCCAAATCCGTCCTTTAGGCGTCTCAGAGCCAGGGACCTTGTTCTTTCTGGTGAATTTTACCCTGCTCTCACCTGGCCAGCTCTCAGGGGAGAGAAACAGGAGCCCCTGCCTCACAGTCCTGCATTTTCACAGCAGCCATAAATCTAGGGAGATCAAAATTAATACCCCACCTTGCCCCTAGAGCACTGTTAGTCACATCAGCCACATGCCTTAACGCCTCCCATACTCCTTTTTAAAAAGATTCTCTCTCTCCTTCCTCCTTCTCTGCACCTCCTTCATCCTAGTTCCTTTCCCCACTCCTGACCAGGCCAAGATTAGAAACCAACAAACAAAAGAATGTCTAATCTTGTCATCTCTGCTCTGTTTCTTTTCATTTCCTAAGCTAAATTCCAAATTGGTAATTACATTAGTCATCCCCAAATCCAGCCTTCCCTGTGGGGTCGGCCCCCTGAGCTCTTTTCCTCACTCTTTCATGAGGCTGGAACATGGTTTGTAAAAAGCTTCTTTCCCTAAATTACCAATTTGTATTCTCTCTAGAACCTTGTCCCTTTGCAGAAACGGGTCATCTTAGTTAAACCTGAAGCTGCAAAAGCATCCAGAATATAACTTCTCTTCTTGTTACATCTTCTACCTTGTAGCCAGTTAATGATACAGAAAGCTAGCTGCTGTGCCTGCTGCTCAGAGGAAGATGAATTAAGAAAAGGCTGGTGCAAGGCCCTGCTGAGAATGGGGCCAGGCCCTGGGCTAAGATGGGATGGAATGTGCAAAGGGCTTTATGAAAGCTTGGGCTGGATGTGAAACTGTGTACAGCCATACTGACCTGCAAGGCTGCTGATGAAAAACTAAAAATAGGGTGTGTCAATTTTCCCTATGAATTTGCCACTTTCTCAGAGTAGCTCTGACTTTATCCTGTGGACAGGGCAGGGGCAGTTTTCCTCAAATTGCAAACTGTACCTCCTTACCTGGCTCTGCCCCAAATAACACTCTGATGCATTCCACCTGAGAAGTTTCTTTCTACAAACAGATTGGCACCTCCTCTTTGCATTTAGGACCGAAACCCATGGGGTTACTGTCCGTTTTTTTGAGAAGGGGTTTTTTGTTGTTGAGGCTAATGGTCAGAAATGAGAAATTTGGTATGTGTAACTTTTTAAGAATTTTTTAATGTGGACCATTTTTTTAAAAAGTCTATCGAATTTTGTTATAATACTGCTTCTGTTGTATATTTTGGAATTTTTTGGCTGCAAGGCATGTGGGATCTTAGTTCCCCAACTGGTGACTGAACTGGTGACCCCTCTCACTGGAAGGTGAAGTCTTAACTCTGGACTGCCACGAAGTCCCAACTTTTGTTATTTAAAAATCAATCGATAGTTTTTTCAAGTGAAGTTATAAGAATTCATGCTCTTTCATTAGTTATCCATTCTGGGCTGAGGACTCTCAAAAATTAAGTATTCATGACCCATTTGCTCTGCTAACATTCACTGAGCCTGTGTGCAGGCGTGGTGCTACATGCTGGGGATACAGAGGGACAGTGCACAGGCCTGCTCTGCGAAGCCTAGATGGGAGGCGGACAGAGACTTCTTACAGAAAAATTGTGTGTGTGCAAAAGTATGGTGTGTGGTGTGATAGAAGCCTCAGCATATTGCTATGAAAGAACAGGGAGGGAGCACCTAACTTGGGGGAAGTCAAAAAAGTTTTCACCAAAATACTGACATTTCTGCTAAGTTGAATTAGTATTCTGACACCGGGTTGTTGTTATTTAGCTGCTTAGTCCTCTCTGACTCTTTTTTGACCGCATGGACCGTAGCCCACAAGGCTCCTCTGTCCTTTGGATTTCCCAGGCAAGAAACTGAAGTGGGTTATCATTTCCTTCTCCAGGGGATCCTCCTGACCCAGGGATCGAACTCGCATCTCTTGCAATGGCAGAAAGATTCTTTACCACAGAGCCACAGGAAGCCCTTGATACCCTGTGTTGTATTGCAATTCAGTTATACCAGAGTTAGCATAGGCCCCCAAAATTAGGGGTATAGTCACCTACGAGACTGCCCCCACTACAGATACCAGCACAAATTTAAGGGGTCCTCAGCCACCTGTACTTCTGGCTGATTGGCTGTAAACTCAGGAGTTCTTGTGATGCCTGCAGGTTCCATAATTTGCTGGAATATCTGACAGAACTCAGGAAAGTGCTACATTCCAAGTTCAGTTTTATTATAAATGATACAGACCAGAAACAGCCAAATGAAGAGAAACACAGGCTGAGGTCTGGGAAGATCCATGTACTCTCCTTATGGAAAGAGGGTGCATCACTCTCTGTGTATATCAAAGTGTTCACCAACCTGGAAGCTCCCCTCAGCTTTGGTGTCCAAAGTTCCATCATACATGCATAGCTGGTTAAATCACTGGCCCCATGATTAAACTCAATCTCCTGTCCCCCTTCCCTCTCTGGAGGTTGAGTTGGCTCAAATACCTAACCCTCTAATCACAGTCGTCCCAGTGACCATCTCCCACTCAGAAGTTATTTAGGGGCCAGGATGAGTCACCTCATTAACATAATGACAGCACAATGATCCATGGGGCTCATGAATAACAAAGATACTTCTATCACTCTGGAAATCCCAAGGGTATGAAAAGCCCCATGCCAAGAACCTGGGGAAAAATTTAGACAAATCCTTTATAAAACAAATTTTTTATACTAACATATGGTATGCTGGGAAGAAATTCCATCAAGTGATTGAAGGTGGCTGCAAGGGTCAACTTGAAGATCACTGGCCTAAGCTGACCAAAACTAAGCTGAAGATACCCCTTGGCCCCTGTAGACAGGGCAGCAGGTGAGCTTAGCTTGCATTAAAGATAATATGAGTTACCTTTGTTTCTCTTCTCCTTCATTCTCAGTTTTGTATCTCTCTCCACTCTTCTTTTTTCTGCAGTTTCTTTTCATCAGTTTCTCCAACTTTTCCTGCCTAAATTGCTTAAAGTTGTGGCCCAAAGCCACCCCAAAGCCTACTGAAACCCCATTACATCAGATAGTCCTCCTTTCTAACTGTCCCCCTCCCCAAGACTCCGAGTCAAATGTAGATCCGTGGAGCCCCTCCATTGTGTCTCATACCAGTAGTCAGAGTGAAATCCTGTGGAAGTCATAGTAACTCAGGGTTTCTATTCTTTAAAGCTGTCCCAACTCCAAAACAAAATCCTGGAGATTTTACAGAAGCTTTGGGAAGAAGAGAGGAAATGACATCCCCTAGAGTCTCTTTGATGTGAGCTCTGCCTTACATCATGGTCTTCCCTTTATCACTGAATTCATCCTTGTCCACTTCTGGGAGGTAGGAAAGAAATCATCATTGTCCTTGCTTGGCAGACTTAAGGTTTGTCCCAAAATGATGGCCATGAAAGAGAGAGGGGTTCCTTTGATGGCACATACACTCTGTGAATTCTCTCTCTCTCTCCTTTGTAAGGGTTGGGGCGCTGGTAGGAAAAAGTTATGTAAAAGAGGATAAGGATCAAATTGTAAACAAATAAAAACAATTTATTTCCAGGAGATAAAGATTTTAAATAAAACTTCTCGTTTTTCTCAGAAACGTTGAGATTGGGTGAAAGGGGAAGATTTTTTTATTTTCTTAAAGAGTCCCTAGACATCTCCCATTCATTCATTCAACAAATATTTATTGAACATCAATAATGTGCCAGGTACTGTTCTAGATGCTTGGAAAATATCAAGAGCAAGGAATGAAATTGAAAAACGTCCCTATGCAAATAATCTCTTCAATAAATGGTGTTAGGAAAACTGGATAGCCACATGTAAAAGATAGCAACTGGACCATTATCTCATACTATACATGAAAATTAAAATGAATTAAAACTTGAGTGTAAGATCTGAAACCATAAAACACCTAGAAGAAAATGTGGGCAATAAGATCTATGACATCAATCTTGAAGATGATTTTTTTTGAATCTGATACCACAAGCAAAAATAAATAACTGGGATAATATCAAACTTAAAGGCTTCTGCACAACAAAGGAAATCTCAACAAAATGAAAAGACAACCTAGTGAATGGGAGAAAATATTTGCAAATCAGATAAGGGGTTGATATGCAAAATAGTTTTAAAATTAGACAATTCAAAAGCATAAAAATCAAACACTTTAAAAAATGGTCAGAAGTTCTGAATGGATATTTTCCCAAAGAAGGCATATAGATGGTCAATAGGTGCATAAAAGGTGCTTAACATCACTAATTATCAGGGAAATGCAAATCAAAACCACAGTGAGATATCACCTCACATCCATTAGAATGGTTATTATCAAAAAGTCAAAAAATAACGACTGTTGCAAGGATGTGGAGAAAAGGGAAACTGTGCTCTTTGGTGGGAATGTAAATTGGTACAGTCACTATGGAGAACAGCGTGGACACGCCTCAAAAAACAAAAAATAGAACCACTATATGATCCAGTCATTTTACTTCTGGATATTTATTCAAAGAAAATAAAAACACTAGCTCAAAAAGATACACATCTCCATGTTTATTGTAGCATTATTTACAATAGCCAGGATATGGAAAAACCTGTGTCCATTGGTTAGATGAATGGATCAAGAAGATGTGGAATGTATATACAATAGAATGTTTTTCAGCCAGTGAACAGGACAAAATCACGCCATTTGCAACAACATGGGTGGGCTTTGAGGGCATTAGGCTAAGTGAAATAAGTCAGAGAAAGACAGATACTGTATGATCTCACTTACATGCAGAATCTTAACAAATAAACAAACAAAAACCTGAATTCATCAGAGCTGCAGAGAATAGACTGGAGGTTGCCCAAGGCAGAGTATAATGGGGTAGGCAAAATAGATGAAGGGGGTCAAAGGTACAAACTTACAGTTATAAAATATTAAGTCATGGAAATGTACAGCATGGTGACTATAGTTAATAATATTGTGCTGAATATTTGAAAGTTGCTAAGACAGCAAAGAGTCGGACACAACTGAGCGACAGAACTGAACTGAACTGAACTGAAGAGAGTAAAAGTTTCATCACAAGTAAAAAAAAATTTGTAACTATGTGTGGTGAGGGATGTGAACTATTTATTGTGGTGATCATTTCACAATTATACAATATTGAATCATTGTTGTACACATGAAACTAATATAATATTGCATGCCAGTTATGTCTTAATGAAAAAAGTAAAAAGGCAGGCAATATACTTCAATAATTTCCAAGATCTTTGTTATATAAATGCCCTAGGCAGAGCTGAGTTAATCACAGATGAGTTTAAAAAAAAGTAGAACAAAGAGTTTCAGATGTTTCTATTAGTTAAGTGAAATAATCTTATGAAAAATGTTGTTTCTCATAAAATATTGCTCTTACTCTGCAATAATTAGTTTTGGAAATACTTAAGCTTCCTTTGTTTTTGAAGTTGAGATGTGATAAAAATTTATAGCAATTTAAAAAAAAGAAGAAGAAAAGAAGAAGTCCTTGTGCTGGGGAAATTTACAGTTCTTTTGAGGAAAGGAAAACAAACCAATAAATAAATAATATGGCAGATGGTAATAATTGCTGGTTAAGCAATTAGAGAGTAAGATAAGGGAGGGGACTTTATATAAGGACATCAAGAACAGTCCTGCTGTGAGGTGATCTTTGAAATGAAATGAGAAATTAAGAACACTGAGGAGAGAGTTTTTGGTAGAGGCAACAAGTGAAAAGACCTTTAGGAACAGTCTTTACTTCTCACATCAGGAACTTGCTGGAGGTCAAGTGGTTAAGACTCCATGCTTTCACTGCAGCGGGTACAGGTCCAATCCCTGGTCTGGGAACTAAGATCCTGCCTGCCTCAAGGTGCAGCCAAAAAATAAAAAATAAAAATAATAATAAAATAAAAATAAATAAATGAAAGAAAGGAGATGAAACTAGAAAGCTAGGTTGGGGTAATATTTTTAATTCTCACAACCTTAAAAGTCAGTACTATAGTTATCCCTTTTTTAAAAACTCTTTGCTTTACCAATTTCTTCAGCCTTTTCCTCTTCCCCTCTCTCTAATCTTTCCTCCAACTTTTCCTCCTTTTCCATCCCTGATTTTCTCCCTCTTGACAGTCTTATCTAGCATACTTCCTGGAGTATGCCCAATCTTACCCAGAAAATCATTTTTTTAATTCTTTTTTATGGTGGGGGAGAAGTGTACAAAGTCACTCACTCACTCTGCCTCAGTGAGTGACACTCAGGCCACATGTAGCGGCCATGTGACCAGGGCACACTGCTGAGAAAGCCCTTCCCCAGTTCTGGGCCACCAGTGGAACAAACCTCAGCTCTTCAAACCATGGGGTGAAGACTTTCTGTCAGTGTCTCCTGCCAACTTTGAGGAATATGGGCAGCAGGACATGGGATGGAGAGAGAGGGATTGTAAAAACACATTTCTCTGTCTGTCAGCAGTCAAGCTGAAAACTCACCAGGATCTGCCAGGTAAGACTTCCTAGTTCATGAATTAAAATCAGAATGCTTAACTCTCTACTTCTGTGATAGACGAAATAGAAATTGTTCAGCTTGTATTAGTTTTCAGGACATGCATTATGTTTTTTAAAACAAAGTAAAAAAAATCTCTCTTAACAGTAGCATGATTTCCACATACTCTTCTCTTTAACCTATGTCAAAAGATAGGCAATGACTGAACCTCTTGACCTTTAAAGAAAATTCTCATTCATATGTACAAAGATAAACATTGCCATAAATATGAAGTTTAAGACTCTTAAGATGAGAAATGCCTGGTGGAGGTAGTATCTGCCTTAGACAGAGACTGAAGATGGATTGAAACAGTCTCTCTAATTTGTTTCCTCTTTTCCATCCTCATATTCCTAAGTTCCTCTCCTCTCTCCTGTCTCCACTGCCACTATGGAAAACAGTAGGGAGGTTCCTCAAAGAACTAGAGTAGCCATATAATCCTGCCATCCTACTCCTGGGTGTATATCCAGAGAAAATTAGAATTCAAAAAGATACATGCACTTTAATGTTCACTGTAGCACTATCTACAACAGCCAAGACATGAAAACCACCTGAAAACAATTGTCCGTCAATGGAGGAATGGATAAAGATGTGGTACATGCACACAGTGGACTATTACTCAGCCCCAAAAAAGAATGGAATACTGGCACTTGCAGCAAAGCAACTTTTGTGGACCTAGAGATTATCATACTAAGTCAGTCAAAGACAAATATTATGTGATATCACTTATACATAGAATGTAAAATATGATATAAGTGAGTCTATCTATGAAACAAAAACAGACTCACAGATATAGAGAAAAGACTTGTGGCTGCCAAGTGGGAGGGTGGTGGGGGAGTTTGGAATTAGCAGATGGAAACTATTATGGATATACAACAAGGTCCTACTGTATAGCACAGGGAACAATATTCAATATTCTGCAATGGAAGAGAATATGAAAAAGTATATATATATATATATATCTGAATCACTTTGCTGTGTAATAGAAATTAGTGCATTATAAAGCAATGATACTTCAAAAATAAAAACCCACACTGAGTCATGCCATTCCCATCTCTCTACCACCACCTTTGTATCATCTGCAGTTTATGTCTCTGCTGTTGTTCTCACCACATTGTAGGGTGAAAAATTCATTTCCACATGGCCTCCACGATTAGCAGGCAAACTTCTAACTTCATTCATCTCTGCATGGTCCAGGCCACTTTTCAAGTACAGGAATGGTACATGAACAGCTAAGTGAATGAAGGGGCTAATTTCTGAGTAGAATTTGGAGCCCTGCCTGGGCTTTACCATTCATATTGCAGCCACTGCAACAGCTTTTCTTGAGGCTCTTCTCAACTTTGAAGACTATTCTTTGTGCTTGTGTTCATTTACATCCTGGCTATATTATAAGCTTCTCCTTGTCTTTGTGTTTTGTCTGATTGAGATGAAGAGGTCACTGGTTTTCTCTCATAGAGTGTTTGATGCACTTCAGATGGCAAAACCCAATGCTGAATGTATGTAGTCAGTGGTGAGCTGTTAATTCCCAGTACATGCCAGAATCATCTGCCAGAGTCAGAATGGTGCCCTGAGAGTCTTAGATAAACAGACTCCCCTGGTGGTCCAGCGGTTAAGAATCCACAGGAGATGTGGGTTGGATCCCTACGCTGGGAAGATCCCACATGCTTCAGGGCAACTCAGCCCGTGCATCACAACTACTGAAGCTCTCCTGCCCTAGAGCCAGGCTCCACAACAAGAGAAGTTCTGGTAATGAGAAGCCCATGCACAAGAACTAGAGCGTAGCCCCCACTCACCACAACTAGAGAAACCCCCACAGCAACAAAGATGCAGTGCAGCCAAAGGTACAAAAGTAAATTAAAAAAGAAAACAGCTAGAAAATGACTTCATTTGTTCATTCACTCATTCATGTATTAGTTGAATAAGAAAATTTATTCAATAAATGTGTGAACTATTAACAGAGCCCCCGTTATCCCAGGTGGGCTTCCGTGGTGGCTCAGTGGTAAGTATCTGTCTACTAAAGCAGAAGACATGGATTCAACCTCTGGGTCAGGAAGATCCCCTCGAGAAGGAAATGGCAACCCACTCTAGTATTCTTTCCTGGAAAACCAAATGGACAGAGGAGCCTGGTGGGATACATTCCATGGCGTCCCAAAGAATCAGACACAGCTTAGCGACTGAGTAACAAATCTTAGGTATAAAAAGTATAAGAAGAAACATGGTATGTGTAGTTATAGGCCTCATTGTGTTTATAGTCCAGAACCCCTTGGGAGCCTGGGGAAATGTGTGGCCTAGATTATAGAGCTGGAATACTTTGTAGTTTCCCATAGTTGCCATGAAGACCTCAGACAGAAGAGGAAGGAGGGGACCTCTGGTATCATCTAGCAGTTTCTGATATTCTTCCATCTTAGCCTGAGCTGTGGTCCTTTCCCCAGCTGCAAATACCACCCACAGGACTTCCGATTCCAGATGGTGGAGTAGAAGGGCCTGTGCTCATTTCCTCCTCCGAGAGCACCAAAATAGCACCTAGCTGTTGAACAACCATCAACAGGAGGATGCTGGAAGCCACCAAAAACAACAACAAAAAACCCACATCCAAAGACAAAGAAGAATACACAGCGAGACAGTAGGAGGGGCACAATCACAATAAAATCAAATCCCATACCCCCTGGGTGGGTGACCCACAAACTGGAGAACAATACCAAAGAGGTTCGCCCACTGTGGTGAAGGTTCTGATGCGACAAAGGGATTGGGAATCCCCAGGGAATCTGGCCTGCAGGCCAGCAGGATTTGATTATAGGACTTCCAGAGTACTGGGGGAAACTAAGATTCTGGTCTTGGAGGGCACAAACAAAATTTTGTGTGCACCAAGACCCAGAGAAGAGGAGCAGTGACCCCATAGGCAACTGAACCAAAAATGCCTTCTAGTGTTGGAGGGCTTTCTGTGGAGGTGTGGGTTGGCAGGGGCTCACTACAGGTATGGGGGCACTGGAAGGTCCCTCTTAGTGTAAACCCTCTTGAAGTTCACCATTAACCCTACCATAGAGCCCATAGACCCCAGGACTTGGTCACCTCAGGCCAAACAACTACCAGGGAGGGAGTACAACCCCATCCATCAGCGGATAATTGGATTGAAGCTACACTGAGCAAGGCCCTCCCCACCAGAGCAAGACCCAGTTTTTCCCACCACCAGTCCCTCCCATCAGGAAGCTTAAAAACCTCTTGGCCACATCCATCAGAGGTCAGACAGAAGAAGCAAGAAGAACCACAATCCCACAGCAACTATAACAAAAACCATATTACAGAAAGCTAATCATGATGAAAAAGCAGAAAATTATGTCCCTGATGAAGGGACAAGGTAAAACCCCAGAAAAACAAGTAAAGGAAGTAGAGATTGGCAACATTTCAGAAAAAGAATTCAGAATAATAATAGTAAAGATGATCCAAGATCTCAGGAAAAGAATGGAGGCAAAGATTGAGAAGATGCAAGAAATGTTTACCAAAGACCTGCAAGAACTAAAGAACAAATAGAGAGCAATAATATACTAGAAGGAATCCAAAGCAGAATAACCGAGGCAGAAGAACAGATAAATGACCTGGAGGACAGAATGGTGGAAATCACTGCCACACAACAGAAAATTGGGGGAAAAAATGAGAAGAAATGAAGACACCCTGAGAGATCTCTGGGACAATACTAAATGCACCAACATTCACATTGTAACAGTACCAGGAAGAGAAGACAGAGAGAAAGGACCTAAGAAAATATTTGAAGAGATAATAGCTGAAAACTTACAGAACATGGGAGAGGAAATAGTCAACCAAGTTCAGGAATCACAGAGTCCCAGGCAGGCTAAACCAAAGGAGGAAAATACCGAGACATAGCAATCAAACTGACAAAAATGAAAGACAGAGATAAAATATTAAAAGCAAGAAGGATAAAGAGACAAATAACATATAAGAGAATGGCCATCAGGCTATCAGCTGATTTCTCAACAGAAACTCTACAAGTCAGAAGGGAATGGCATGACATATTTAAAGTGATGAAAGGGAAGAAACTACAACCAAGAATACTCTACCCAGCAAGACTCGCCTTCAGATTTGATGGAGAAATCAAAAGCTTTCCAGACAAGCAAAAGTTAATTCAGCACCACCAAACCAGTTTTACAACAAATGCTAAAGGAACTTCTCTAGGCAGGAAACACAAGAGAAGGAAAAGCCCTACCTACAGAAAATAAACCCCAAACAATTAAGAAAACAGTAATAGGATCATACATATCGATAATTACCTTAAATATAAATGGTTTAACTGCACCAACCAAAAGACATAGAATGAATGGCTGGGTGGATGAAAATATGTGCATGCATGCACTTCCACTTACCACATCACTCTGCTTGACCCCCAAGCCGTATGTAATTATTTTATATTGTTAAGTTAATCATGTTCCTATTATGGCTTGCAATTTTAATTGTGTGTTATTTTTTGTTTGGCTATTGATTGTGAAAACTGATAAACATTTTTTACTATTGTGATTATGTAACTACTACTCAACTTGATACCACTGTATCATGATTGGTCAACAGAAAAATAATATAACTCTATATCACCAAAATTAGGATCAAATAGAAAAACCTGTAATCACTTTTTAAATCTAGATGCATATCAGAATTCTCTTGAAAGTTTTGGAAAAATATAAATATTCAGTATAGCTTTTTTGCTCCAGAGCTCCAGATATGTTTCTGATGAGCAGCCACTGTATTATGATCCTTTACTTTTATCTAGTTTGCTTCACTTTTTCTATTTCATATTCAGTGCTCCCATTTCATTTTAGTTTATGTTTTCCAATTTCTCCATCTCTTCTCTTCTTTGATGTTCTTTCTCAAGCTTTTATCAAGTGTAATAGAAAAGCTTTTGTATTGCTGCTGTTCAGTTGCTCAGTTGTGTCTGACTGTGACCCCATGGACTGCAGGGCATCAGGCCTCCCTGTCCTTCACTGTCTCCCAGAGCTTGCTCAAACTCATGTCCACTGAGTCAGTGATGTCATTCAAAAATCTTGTCCTCTGTTATCCCCTTCTCCTCCTGCCTTCAATCTTTATTAACATCAGGATCTTTTCCAGTGAGTCGGCTCTTTGCATCAGGTGGCATAAGTATTGGAGCTTCAGCTTCAGCATCGGTCCTTCCAATGAATATTCAGGGTTGATTTCCTTTAGGATTGACTGGTTTGATCTCCTTGCAGTCCAAGGGACTCTCGAGTTTTCTCCAACACCACATTTCAAAAGCATTAATTCTTCAATGCTCAGCCTGCTTTATGGTCCAACCCTCACATCCATACATGACTACTGGAAAAACCATAGCATTGAATGTACGGACCTTTTCGGTAAAGTAATGTCTCTGCTTTTTAATGCACTGGGTTTGTCAAAGCTTATCTTCCAAGGAGCAAGTGTCTTTTAATTTCATGGTTGCAGTCACCATCAGCAGTGATTTTGGAGCTGAAGAAAATAAAGTCTGTCACTGTTTCCATTGTTTCCCAATCTATTTGCCATAGATATAATATGCATACTATATATATTTATATATGTGTATAAGCAGCAGCAGCATAATATATATATTTTGGAAAACTTATGAATTTTTGCCTAACTAAAAGAACTGTGGCATTTTGATTCCACTTGTTTGACTTAGTATGAATAAAATGTTAGATTTCTAATTAAAAAATATGCACAAGATATGCAACAAGCAACAAAGGTTTGCTGTATTCTGTAGCAAACTATAGTCAATATCTTGTAATAAAATATGTGGAAAATAATTTCAAAAATAATATATGTGTATTTGTATAACTGAATCACCTTGTTGTGTACCTGAAACATTGTAAGTCAACTATATTTCAATAAAATATATGTATTAAAAAAAATACCACCCACATGGGACTCTGGGTGAGGGAAAAGGGGCGGCTGACCTCTGGGAGCTTCAGGCTGCAGGTGATATATGCCATGGAGGGTGAAATAGTTGGCTCTGCCTCAAGGCTGGCCAAGGAGAGCTGCCATGAAGAAAATAATGAGGTGAATTAAAATCTAATTTGATTTTTATTTGGCTTCAGCAGCCAATAAAGGGACAGCAATTTTCCAAGTCCTGTCACTGGTTGGAGGAATTCTTTGAGAACATCTGTTTTACTAATAGCAGTGACAATAAAAGCTTATCCTATATTGGCCGATAGGCTGTCTTCCAAGCTCCTCTGAGCACTTTCACTGATCTTAACTGCACTTCCTTCCCACAGCAATCCCAAAGAAATGATGTTGACTTGTAATTAAGCTTCACTGCTGACCTCTTCTGCAGCCCTCTCCACTGCTGCCTACTCAGCCACTTGAATCGTACAGAGGAAGACCAGGATGGCCCAGGGGGGAGCCGGTCAAGTTAGAGAGCCAGAAAGCAGAGGGAAAGAACAAGGGGGTGACCTTCATTTATTCATTGTCCTTTGTTCAACACTGGCCATATGTGTGCTGAGTTTTCAGGGCTTATGAAAGTATTCAGATCTAGATGTGTGGGCACAGGAAAAGTGGGGAGAAGCATTTCTGGTTGGCAGAGAATTCTAGTTTTCTGAAACAGTACAAAAATACAGAAATTTCCTATTCTCTACCAAATCTTTTCTCTCCTTTTCCCCTTTCTCTTGCTGAGATGCTCAATTTTTTTTTTAAGGCTTTATTGAATTTGTTACAATAACCCATATTACCTCATGAGTTTTTAACCATGAGGCATGTGGGACCTTACTTAGCTCCCCATCAGGAATGGAACTGTCACTCCCTGCACTGGAAGGTGATTCTTAGCCATTGTACCACCATGGAAGTCCTTTTTAAAAATTTTTATTGATGTATAGTTGATTTACAATATTGTGTTAGTTTCAGGTGTACTGTAAAGTGAATCAGTTATATGTATACATATTCCTACTCTTTTTTAGATTCTTTTCCTATAGGCCGTTACAGAGTATTGAGTTCCCTGTACTATATAGTAGGTCTGGTGTTTCTTTGGAGTGATGAAGGTGTTCTGGATTAGATAGTGGTGATTGAAGATCCTATTGTATAGCACAGGGAACTATATTCAATACCCTGTGATAGACCTTAATGAAAAAGAATATGAAAAAGGATGTATACATGTATAACTGAATCACTTTGCTGTATAGCAGAATTAACACAACATTGTAAGTCAACTGTACCTCAATAAAATATGTATTTTTTAAAGATGTGTTTAATAATGGGATAAATCTTCAAAACACAGTATTGGATGCGCAAATTAAGAGACTGCATAGCACAGAATTGCAGTGGAAGCACATTTACACAGAGATCAGCACTGTATATGCAGCATATGGGTATACACACATATTCCTAGACATGTGGCAAATATGGGTATCTGGGAGCTGGGTTGGAATGACACTCAGGTATAAGGAGACAGGTCTTCAATGGATCTTAAATGGGTTGATGATGATAACGTACCACAATTGAAGAACTTAATGACCTTCAAAGGTTATTCAAATATTGCAGAAAAGATACTTGTAAAAGAAGATGAGGAGATAAACCATCTAAAGAACAATGTAAGGCAAAACATAAAACTATGAGTAAATATTGTTCAAGTTATAAGTCAATTGGGAAATTGACTCTCTTAAAAATAAAACAAAATTATTTTCTCTATTAAAGAATAGTATATAAATTACAAATATGAATAGACATATATATTTCTATTGGTTTTAGCTAGTCTTTGGGGGGCTATTTTTGAAGTTATTCTCACACTGAAACTCAATATTGTAATTCTCTTTTTTTCTGTCCATGTCATCAGAAGCACTTACTCATATCATTACACATTTACACATTATACATCATGTAATAATTACACATTACACATCGTATAAGTCAGACAACTTTCTGACTATGTTGTTAGAAGATAACAGATTCAAAATGACTAACAGTCTAAAGGAGGGTGGGGGGAAGGATAAATTAGGAATTTGGGACCAAAATATATACACTACTAAACATAAAATAGATAACCCAAAAGGACCTGCTTCATAGCACTGGGAACTGTACTCAGTATATTGTAATAACCTGCAATGGAGGAGAATCTGAAAAAAAAAATACATATATATGTGTGTGTATAATGGAATCACTTTGCTGTATACCTGAAACTAACACAACATTGTTAATCAACTATAGATCAATGAAAATTTTTGAAAATGACTAACAGTTAAAAATGCTAGGCAAATTTTGATTAATCTGAATACTCAGAGAATGAATTCTCATTTATAGAGTATTTACTTTAAAACTCATGGGGAAGAGAGGAAATACAGTTAAAAAGTTCAACAGCCCAAGTTAGAAAAATTAGCTTTTTCCCAGCAGTCTCTCAGCAATGATTTTTAAAAAGCTATTCTCAGGATGAGGGCAGATACAGAATGGAACAAAGACATCAATTGGATGGTTGAATGGGGTTGTTTTAAACTCATAGCTGAAATAATAATCTTGAAAGACTAGGTTCCAGAGAGTGGAAAGTTTTTTAAATTCCAAAAGCTGGCTTTGAACATCAAAAGCCAACTCCGGAAGGAAACTGGGCATAACATTTATCCACAAATCACAGAATAGGGAGGAATGCACAGCAAAATAGACTGCCTCCTGAGAACCGTTTATTACTGAGATAAGGAGCTCATAACAGAATGTAAATCAACTTTATTACAATGAACACTGTTTAGTTCAGTTGGCACTTTTGGTAGCCAAACTGTCTTGACGAAGGAAGCAACGTGTGGATTTATGAGCTGGCACAATGTCCTTTCTTATTGCAAATCAGCACTCTGAATAGCACTGACGGAAGAGATAGTTTTCCATCCCAAAGGAAGAGGGACAAGAGAATTGGGAAAGGAGAGCAAGAGAGGGCAATGTTGATGAGCTTCCTTGTGGGAAGGTTCAGAGCTCTGACCACTAACCCCACTTCCCTCTCCTTGGGTTTAATCTCAGAAGCTGGGTGTAGAACAAGACTGATGGAAACCTCAGAGAGTTGAGGGGGATAGGGCCTGAGAGACGTAGGCACTTGTACCTTGCTCAGGAAGATGTAGCCTAGGGGGATGGCCTGACTCTTATGAAACAACCTCCCTGCCCCTGCCATGAGGCATGATGCCAGCAGTGGTCCCTGTAAATGAATGAATTACTTGGGGACTACTTCACAGCATCTTCAAGGTCTTGAGGACCAAAGATTTGTGTGGAGGGACAAGAAATATTATAAGAGGGTTAGTAGACCCCAGAGGTCTTTGGTTGGGATGCTGCTGCTGCTAAGTCACTTCAGTCGTGTCCAACTCTGTGTGCCCCCATAGACGGCAGCCCACCAGGCTCCCCTGTCCCTGGGATTCTCCCAGCAAGAACACTGGAGTGGGTTGCCATTTCCTTCTCCAATGCATGAAAGTGAAAAGTGAAAGTGAAGTCGCTCAGTTGCATCTGACTCTTTGCGACCCCATGGACTGCAGCCTACTGGGCTCCTCCACCCATGGGATTTTCCAGGCAAGAGTACTGGAGTGGGTTGCCATTGCCTTCTCCATTGGTTGGGATGAGGAGGGGGCAAAGTGGTCTATCTAGCATTCAGCAGTCATGACAGTGCTTGACATCTACCACAAAGGTCGAGAGGAAGCTTACACAGCTGTGATGGCCCGCAGATAAGAAGATAGCCTTAGGGCAAAGGTCTCATCCTGTACCTCTTGCTGTGGGACCTGTAACTATACTTCTTACTCTCTCCATTATTCAAAACTTAGATTTACTCCCTCCAGTCCCCATTGGGAAATGACAATGGACAGAAGCTAGAGCTGACCAAGTGGTTCTTCCTTGAAACACAGCTGAGCATGACATTGAAAAATGGATTGAATGGACAAGACTTGATTATTTTTTTTACATTGGTAGAAGTAAGGACTTACTGAGTTCAGTTAAAGGGAAATAAAGATACATCTTTGTACTCCCTAGGTTGTGACTGTATCAGTCAGGGTAGGCTAGATTATGCTGCAGCATCAAATGACCTCCAAACTTCAGGCACACCCAACACATTGACTTTGGGGCAGCTAGGTCTTCACTTCAGGACCCGCGCTGTTGGAGCTGGAACGTGGCCATTCATGGAAGGGAAGAGAGCTCTAGGAGGTCTCCCGTCAATGATTAAGTGCCTTCATCCACAGGTGACACACATCACTTCTATTTCTCCCTCTCACAACTCAATGGCCTAAATCAGTCACAGGGCCCCACCCAAACAGGAGGTGCCAGGAAAGAAAAGAAATTGAAGTAACTCAGTTGTGTCCGACTCTTTGCGACCCCATGGACTGTAGCTTGCCAGGCTCCTCTGTCCACTGAATTCTCCAGGCAAGAATACTGGAGTGGGTTGCCATTTCCTTCTCCAGAGGATCTTTCCGACCCAGGGCTAGAACCTGGATCTCCAGAACTGCAGGCAAACTCTTTACCGTCTGAGCTACCAAGTGTTTTCCTTTTCTGTGTCTCAAAGGTGGAAATCTGAAAATATTTGGTGAACAGCACTAATGATTACCCTAGCAAGTGTAAAATTCTTACCTACAACATGACTTAGGACTTAAAAAAAAAATAACAAAACTGAGATAAATACAGCATAGCAGGGAAGAGCATAAAACCTGGGGTTGAATTTTGATTCTGCCATTGCTAATGGTGGTTTGATCTTGACTAGGTTACTTACCTCTTTAATACTTAGAGTTTCCCCAGGGTTGGTGTATGTATTATAGAAAAATAACTTACTGGCACATAGAAGTGACACAATAAATAGCTATTATTTTCATCTTTAAAAAATCCTTTTGCTTCTTTCTTTTCTTTATAGCTTGCAATGCTAAGAGTTCTAGTTAGTTGAATTCCAACTAATTGAAGGGTTTTTTTTTTGTTTGTTTTTTTGTTTTTTAAGTTCATTTGTTTTTAAAAAGACACTCAAGGGGGAAAGAATCAGGAGTTTGAGATTAGCAGATACAAACTACTATATATAAAATAGGTAAACCGTATAGCACAGGGAACTATATTCAATATCTTATAATGGAAAAGAATATGTACATATGTATAAATATAAATAAAACGAAATCACTTTGCTGTACACCAGAAACTAACACAACACTGTAAACCAACTGTGCTGTGCTGTGCTTAGTCACTCAGTTGTGTCCGACTCTTTGTGACCCCATGGACTGTATGGGCTCCTCTATTCTTGGGGATTTTCCAGGCAAGAATACTGGGTGGGTTGCCATGCCCTCCTCCAGGGAATCTTCCCAACCCAGGGATCAAACCCAGGTATCCCGCATTGCAGGTGGATTCTTTACCGTCTGAGCCACCAGGAAAGCCCAAACCAACTATACTTCAACTAAAAAAAAAAAAAAAAAAACCAGAAAAAAGAATATAATTGATACTCACATATATTTCTAGTGGTGGCTTTCTGGGGGTTACTTTGAACGATGTGTGTCTTGGCTCCCGTCCTGGAGTGGCCCTATATATGTGTTCTACCCAACAATATAGTCAGATAAAAGCAGTGCTCAGTGGCTGAAGTGGTCTGCATTCCGTTTTGTGTGCTTTAAGTTGGTAGTGATTGGAAGCAACTGCTTCCCCACCCTTCCCCCACACCATGACTGACAAATGTGAAATCAGGAAGATAGCAATGGGAGACATATGTGAAGGAGACAGAGCAAGAGCTGGCACAAAACCACCTCCACCTCAAACCAGCATCAACATGATTCACCGTTAACCCTGTCAGATTTCCATGGGTAAACAGTCCTGCCACTTCTTTGGAATGAACCCAGAGCATCTATGTCTTATACCCTATGTTTCGGTTTCAGCCTAGAAAGGCCCCAGCAGAAATCTGGAAATAGCAGCACTCTCCATTCCCACTTCCTCCTCTCTCAGGGAGTTTAGTATCTGCTCTCTGTGGAGCAGAGCTCTAGAGGAGTGTTCCTCTCGCAGCAGGTGTTTCCATACCTGTCTCCTCTCCTCTGGGTCCTTCACCATCTGACTCCAGACTCGCCGCCGGAGAGGTGGATGAAACGTGGGGACCAAACTCGAAGGTGTTTTCACACATCCCTAGTATTCTCCTTCCTTTCGCCTTCTTCTCAAGGGCGAGGTTCGGTTTTAGACAGCAGTGAAAGGAACACTCTGAAAGGCACACTCCTCGTGTGTGTTCTTTTTAACCACTGAGGGACCAAGTTCTGCAGCCGAGAGCAAGATGCTAGACGCTGAAGAAGAGGGGCCATCAGGTGAACAGGCCTGGCCTGAGGCAGAAGGGTATTTTTGTAGACGTGGTTGTCAGCATTTCAGAATACCCCCTGTTCACACTGATTATGTGCTAAATTGAGCTCAGAGAGTGAGGACTTCCTCTGCTTAGTTGTGTTCCCAGGTCACCCATCCCCCAAGTAACCCAGAAAATAAAACAAAGGCCCCAAAAGAATTTTTTTCTATAGACCAATCAATCCCCAGTGCACATTCTGCAGAGAGAATACAAAAATGTCCTTCAAGGAAGGACAACCTCAGAAATTTTGCTCCCTTTTAAAATTAATTTTAAAACCCAGTGGCAGGAGTGGCAAGAAAATCCTTTAGCATACCTTACAAAATGCAGGATAAGGTCAACCGTAAACAGCAGAGTCCCTCTCTTAACTTGGTTTGAAGGAAAGGTGAGACTGAGAGAAAGATGCATGGAATAAAATATTTCACAAGAAAGGGAAAGAATGCTGAAATAAATGACAGGTATCTGCAGAATGAGAATTTAGACTTCCCGTAGGACACAGATGTCCTCCGTGAATTTTGTCTGGAAATGATGTTGGAAAGGTGAGATTCCAGGCTGCTTAGAGGTTCTCTGCCTCCTGAAGTAGCAGAGCAGAACCAGGGAAAATGCTTTAAATTTACAAGGTGAAGCATGGAGTGAGCCACCATTTCAGGAAATCAGCACCAGGGTTGACCAGCAGCCTTGGAAGTCACCTGGATCAAGAGCAAAATGTGTGTGCCAGTGTGCACGCTTGTATATGCCCATGATCATTTGTAGATACACGATGAGGGAGAGAATGGTTGAAAAGTCATTGATTGAGCCCAGGAAGAAATGAGGAGATGCAGGAAGGTTACATCCCGACCTGCCAGCACCACCTGTGTCCCTGCCCAGCCCCAGGAATGTGGCCCCCACAGGGACTGCCGGCGCCGACGCTGTCCCTGAAAGGGCTGAGCCAAGTGTGGGAGGAGTGGCTGCCTCCTGGGCAAGGGCGTGTGCGGAGACCCTGGGTGGAGCTCGGGACCCGGGTCCCTCAAGTCTGCCCTGCTGACTCTGTTGCACTCCTGTTCCTGGTGACCCTGGGAGGAGGCGCCCCGTGATGGGAGCTTTGCACTGAGCCCAGTGATGACAGCGGGGCCACAGTGGACACCTCCAAAATGTGGCAGGAGGCCCACATGCGGTTTTACAGGATCACCAAGCAGATCCTGCAGAAGTCACTGGGGCTCTGAGCCTCGTCCCCGCACACAAGCATGTGCGCACATGTGTGCAGACACACCACCAACTGGTTTCTGGGGTCTCGCCTCTGGAACACTTGGTGACAATGACACTGTGCTCGTGTCAAAATACGGCAAGCTGGCAGAACCACAGCATCTCTTTTTTTGTACCCTTTCCACTCCAAATAGGCTTCTTTTCTGAAGCAATGGTTTCTGTAGACTGATGGCAGCTGGGCACAGTTGAGGGCATCTTGCCCAGGTGGCTCAGGCAGACAATAAGAGCTGTCACTACTACCTCTCCAGCTGGTGTGCCTGCGGACCCAGCATTTAGTGGCCTCCGTTCCTCCCAGAGCAGTGAGGGGTTCACCTTGGCCCGCCACCGCCACTAAACCAGTGACGCTCCTTCTGAAGACGTGGGGCCTTGTCGCCCAGGCAGAGGGTATCCAACGTAGCTGGGGGCTTCTCACGTTTCCCTTGTCTCCCATGAGGAGCACACGACTTTGTTTCAGTACTTTTTTTTTAACAAGATTTTTTTTCTTGCAATCTAGTCACATTTTTCATTTGTTGTATGTTACAAATAATCACGGTCACCAGGTGTCGCAAGTGTAGAGTCCACCTGCCAATGCAGGAGCTGCAAGAGATGCAGGTTCGATCCCTGGGTTGGGAAGATCCCCTGGAGGAGGAAATGGCAACCCACTCCAGTATTCTTGCCTGGGAAATCCCATAGACAGAGGAGCCTGGCAGATTACAGTCTATGGGGTTGCAAGGAGTTGGACATGACTGAAGCAAATGAGCATGCATAAATAATCACATTAGAATGCTTTCAGGAAATACTTTTTTAAAATGTGGATTAATGAAGAAAGGGGTACATAGAAAAGAAGTTTCCTGCTGGCTGTGAAGACTGACGCTTTCCATGCTGGTGTTTATCACAGTTTGCACTCATGGTCTCAGTTACTAGTGCATTTATGGAGTAGGAATACTGGAGCCTGAGACTAGTCAAAATGTCTTCTGAGTGTAGTACAGTTTTTCTTTTCCAGTCTAAAGGCTGAGAATTCTAAGCTTTTGTACATGGTGGCTGCAGCAGGAACATGTTGGGACAAAACTGTTCCTTGCAGCTTGGGAAGGGAAGAGCGCAGAGCACAGACCATGCATCATCCTGGATCTGACTGGCATCTGTGGAAGCATGGAACTCGGGGTCGCTGCGTGGGGCATGCACTCAGCTGTGGTTCGTGACTGTGAGGTGGTCTGGGTCCCTCCTGCGTGGGCAGCTCAGCGCCTGTCCAGGGCTCTGTTTCAAGCAATAACAGATCTGTTGCATGCAGAATCAAACATTTGGCCTGTTTCAAACAGGTTAAATGTAAATAGGAGTTTCTAGTTTTGAAATCAGAGGTGGTCTACAAGACATACAATATATTTTACTCTATGTTGTCTTTTCCCAAAGTGGTACTGGCTGAAGGTCTTCTGTGGAGACCAGATTCTTTCCTTCTCAAGGGAATCATTTAAAAGTTAAAATTCAGTATGAGGACTTTGTGCTTCGATGTGGGTGGAGAAAGGGGAGGTGTTGTACATACAGAGCATTTGCAGGTAGGTGAGTGAGCCTAACCCTCTCCAGAGAGAGGAGAGCATGGCTGTGGGGTGGATGTGCTGGGTGGGCACCAGTGGAGTGTGGGCCTGTGGCCACGAGAGCTGTTGGCCATGGAGCTTGCAGGAAATCTGGAGAAGGAAGAGAGGTGATCCCTTTGCAAAATAAGGTATTTTTATTCATTTGTATTTATTAAATGAAACAAAAGAGAAAGAATCCCATGGCCTTACTCTGTGAAGGAGTTTAATTCCTATGGTTACAATAAAGTTGTATTTTTCCCCTAAAGGAAAAAAAAGGCCTTGATGCTGGGCAGTCCTTGGCAGGACTAATTCCACTGAGGTCCCATTCTGAAGGTGGGAAAGGGACAGGAGTGTGGGAAGCTATTTACCTGACCTAGATGGAATGGATGCAACTGTTAGGTGCATTCAGTTAGATCTGCTGTCTTTCTACACCACCTGAAGCATTTTGTTTCCCTGTGACTTTACTGAGATAGCAAAGTGATTTATGGAGATCCACTGTACCCACATTACTGGGACTCTGATGACAGTTCGCATTCATGACTGTGAGCATCAGACTAAACAAATGAATGGCTTCTTTTGTTGCAATGATGGCTTAAAATGCTATCTTTAAAAAATTATTGTAAGAAATTCCTTGGCAGTTCAGTGGTTAGGAACTTGGTGCCTTCACTGCCATGGCCTGGGTTCAGTCTCTGGTCTGGGAACTAAGATCTGGCAAGCTGTTCAGTGCAGCCAAGGGAAAAAAAAAAAAAAAGACTATGAAAGTTCTTCAGTGTGGTTTTGATGATAATTTTTTTTATCTTCCTCCAGATTGGACAGGACAGGTCCCACCTCTACCCGGTCACCAACGGCCCCCACCTTCTTTGGTTGGGTGGTTCTGCATCACTTCCTGATTCTCTGCGGCACGTGGGTTTGTTTACATTCCAGTTCACATGGCAGTGGTACTCCCTCTTCTAGGTGGGCCTAGGAAGAGCCTTGTCTGAATCTCTGTGGACTGTTGGGACAACTGTTTGGAAACACGAGGCAGCATGGCAGGGTCCTGTGTCCACTGTGACACAGAAGGAAAGAGAGAGAGGGAGACCCATTACCCACCCTTTAGTGCAGGAGATGTCCAGCTGAGGACAGCAACAAGTCAAGTGCAGCTTTGGCCCCTGGAGGACCTGGCATATTGCCACAGTAATGACTCCAGCTGGAGCAGCAGAGGGAAGAGGCCCAGCAGCATAAGGCTGCACTTGGTGCCAGCCCTGGCTGTGGGCATCACAGGGAAGTACCAGGGCAGCAGAAATGATCAACGAGAGCAGAGCAGAGGAAACAAGAGCGGAGATAGCCCAGAGGGCCTTTTCATCAGCACACAAGGACCCCCTGAATAACTGGTGAGGCTGTGGGAAGTGTGGGGGTGAAGCATGGAAAGATATGAGGCCCACAGTAGTAGGTTGAAGCTAGATCCAGAGAAACACCATTTACTTCTGTTAATGTGACCCTGTCTCAGACTCCAAACTGATGAAACTTTGGAAACACAGGCTATCACTTCAGGGATTTTATATAAAACACATAATAAAATTATTTTATTCTGTCTACAATGATTTTGAGCCTACTCTTAAAATGCCATGTAGTATCTTAAATGTTATGCACTCTTAAAATGTATGCAGGTCAAGAAACAACAGTTAGAACTGGACATGGAACAACAGACTGGCTCCATATCAGGAAAAGAGTATGTCAAGGCTGTATATTGTCACCCTGCTTATTTAACTTATATGCAGAGTACATCATGCAAAATGCCGGGCTAGATGAAGCACAAGGTGGAATCAAGATTGCCGGGAGAAATATCAATAACCTCACATATGCAGCTGACACCACCCTTATGGCAGAAAGTGAAGAGGAACTAAAGAGCCTCTTGATGAAAGTGAAAGAGGAGAGTGAAAAAGTTGGCTTAAAGCTCAACATTCAGAAAACTAAGATCATGGCATCTGGTCCCATTACTTCATGGGAAATAGATGGGGAAACAGTGCAAACAGTGAGAGACTATTTTTTTGGGCTCCAAACTCACTGCTGATGGTGACTGCAGCCATGAAATTAAAGGACACTTGTTCCTTGGAAGAAAAGCTATGACAAACCTAGACAGCATATTAATAAGCAGAGACATTACTTTGCCAACAAAGGTCTGTCTAGTCAAAGCTATGGTTTTTCCAATAGTCATGTATGGATGTGAGAGTTGGACTATAAGGAAAGCTGAGCACTGAAGAACTGATGCTTTTGAGCTATGGTGTTGGAAAAGACTCTTGAGGGTCCCTTGGACTGCAAGGAGATCAAACCAGTCAATCCTAAAGAAATCAGTCCTGAATTGAAAGGACTGATGCTTAAGCTGAAACTCCAATACTTTGACCACCTAATGCAAAGAACAGACACATTGGAAAAGACTCTGATGCTGGGAAAGATTGAAGGCAGGAGGAGAAGGGGACGACAGAGGATAGGATGGTTGGATGGCATCACTGACTTGATGGACATGAGTTTGAGCAAACTCTGGGAGTTCGTGGTAGACAGGGAAGCCTGGAGTGCTGCAGTTCATAGGGTTGCAAAGAGTTGAACACAACTGAGCAACTGAACTGAACTGAACTTAAAATGTAGAGTCTTCCTTAGCTATATTTTAAAGATAATAGAAACAATAAACCTGCAGAGCCAACTGGATGAATTCAGAATAGACCTGGTCATTACTCACAGACATTGTGAAAAATTAATCTTGCCAGAGTCCTGGGGGTGACCAGACTCCGTGGCATTACCACCATTTATAGAGCTCATAAAATACAGATGTAAAAAACAAAGATGCCCATTTACTAATGTACATTTAGATTTATATCCACCAAGGTGACTAGGTGTTTCTAACCCTTGGCCTACAAACTCTCTCTCTGAAGGAGAACTATTGGGGATGCTCGTTTATGATCAGAAGCCTTCCAGGTGAGTGTGGAATCAGGAGGAATTGGTTTTGTGATTCAGCTGTTCCTGGCAGCAGGCTGAGCTAGCCTGAGGCGCCTGTCTGTGCTGGGGGATGTGTGTGCAGGCCAGAATGGAAAATGGGACATGTGGGTCCCATTTTCACTAGTGGGTCCTCCTCACACTAGCTTCTGTCACTCTTTTATTTCCAACTCCCTTCGGCCTAGCACATCAGATTTTGGGGCAAGCAAGCCAAATTTCCAAAAGACAATATTTCTGTTTGCTTAAAAGAAATGTTCTAGGTCATCAACATGTCAAATGACCAATTGACCAAATCTTTGTTTCATCAAAACCCTGATTTTACTAACTACTGACAGAGCTTATAACAGATTTCTTATGTGATACTGCTTCCACATTCTTTAAAAATAAATTTTTTTATTGGAATAGAGTTGATTTACAATGTTGTGTTAGTTTCAGGTATACAGCAAAGTGAGTCAGTTGTACATAAGCATATATCCACTCTTTTTAGCTTCTTTCCCCATATAGGTCATTATAGAGGATTGAGTAGATTTCTCTGTGCTGTACTGTAGGTGCTTGTTAGTTATTTATTTTATATATAGTAGTGTGTATACATCAATATCAGTCTCCCAATTTATCCCTTCTCCCCCAACCTTTTGCCCCGGTAATCATGTTTGTTTTCTACGTATGTTTTGTACATCTGTTTTATAAATAAGTTCATTTGTACCACTATTTTTTAGGTTTCACATATTCATATGATACGACATATCTGGAAGCTTCAATACTCTGAAGATTTGTTTTCAGTTTTGTTTGGTGTGGCTCATGGGAACTGCTTCACCCCAACTCTTTCACTGAGAATTTGTCAGGCTGGCTCAGTTTTATGTTTTTCACCTTTTAGATCCTGTACTTCTTTAATATACAACATTTTATATGTTAATGCATGAGATCACCCTAGTTTTGAGGCCTTAGGCCTAACTTGGATTTTATAGGTCACATGCGTAAATTTATATATACATAGACCTTATTTCATGCAAGTATTTTTTCCAATTTCCACATTTGTTGTATATATGTAAAATTAACAAGCAGGCAAAAATCTTTGCTGATAAAGTCAGCAAAAATATGAAGGGCAAATTGATATAAAACTGTTTAAAGGGCAAACCATTCTTTCATGTATATGACATTAAAGTGAAAGGAGTGTGAAGCCTGAAACATGCAGAAAATATTTATTTGCTTGAGCTTATTCACAGGCTGTGATTAAAAGTAATAGGAAAGGAAGTGGACTAAACCTATTTGCAGAGAGAAAACAAACTTACTATTTACAAAATCCACAACATTGAATTTGTGCACAATGCATGAAGTTTAAAATACACAAGATCCTCTCACACAGACCAAAGTGACAAATACACTAGGGCTGACTGGCCTCAGTGACACAACTATAGCAAACCAGTTTGTAGTGAGATCACTACCGTTAACTGTTTGAGACCTGGCTTAAGGTAATGGACTTGGCAGTTTTAGGTGAATTAATCATTCAGCAAATTAATTTTCAATACACTGCCTTTTGTTAAATCAGTCATTTAAGGACTTAACTTTTTCAAATTCATCTTTGACCAACTGATTTTAATCAAATTTACCTTAAGTTTTCCTTTGGATCTACTACCATCATTAGTTAGTTTAGCATTATATTTCCAGTTGTAGGCATTCCTCTCTTTAAGGTGATTTAGCAAATTCCCAATTAATTCCTACTGTGTTGATTTTATAGTTTACTCCTAGGGCAAGCATATTTTTAACATCTTGGGAAACATGTCAATAACCTATGTCCATATTGCTGTTCGGTGTTTAACACTGACTTTCTATTATGCTACTGAAATATTCATGCTATGCACAGAGTTTCAGGCATGTGATCATCCTGCACATCTTTTCCTGGGGGTATTCCTAGACATTGGTTCTCAATGAGGGTAATTGAAGAGGGTGTTCCCAGTTTCTCATTGTGAATAGTTTGGAAATTTATAGGAGCATTTTTGCCACAGTTTGCCACAGTGGCTGGAGAGTACAGCTGACTAGGGATGCTATACTTCCTGAAAGGAGGAAAGTAATCCTCCATGACAGTAGCTGTTTTTGAATGAATGAACGAATGACTTTGGAAAATTATGCTAGATGTTTGTGTAGTTGAAAATCCTACAGATAATGATCTGAGCCTACAGTGTAACTGAAACTGGGTGAATCAAGGGAATTGGCATTTTGCTTTTATCAAAAGTTCTTCACAATTTTGGAAACACATGTTTCTGGCAACAATTACCACCTTAACCACAACTATATCCATCTGTATTTGTAGCTCCTGCATTCATATAATGATTTTAGATAAAGCTGCAAGCATCTGGCTCTTTGCTATGTCCTCTAGTGTAGTTGTGTGTTAGTAGTCACATATTTAAATATATTTAATTTTGTTATGTTATTACTTTCTTTTTAATTTTTTTTCATATTATAGGTAGGACATTACATTGATTTTAAAAATTATTTGGGTAGGTAGGTTATGTTATCCAAGAATTTCTAGAAAAGGGACATTGTTAAATATTTCATATAAAAGTTAAGTACTGTGTTTGAGAGTGCTATCCAGCACTTTCTTTCTCCCTGCATTGTTCCATTTTCTGGTCCTGGCAATCTGCTTTCTGTCTAATTGTGTTCTGGGTGTGGAAGGGGCTCTGTAGTCAGCCTTGGCTTTTAGGCAGGAAAGAACAACTCCCAAGATGAATTGACCTCACTAGAGTCCTCAGGGGCTCTGAGGTCACCAACATTCTGTGACTTCCTGTGTTGCCACAGGAAATATCTTCCCTCCAACCCCCGCCCCGCCGCAAGGCTCCCCCAACCAAAACTTTCCGATCACAACCCAGCAACAAGAGGTTCCACTGTAAAAACACTACCCACTGATAAGGCGGCAAAGTAGAAGTGGTTATGGGCTTCCCAGGTGATGCTAGTGGTAAAGAACCTGCTGCCAATGCAGGAGACACCTAGAAACGGTTATGTTTTAAGAGAACGCCAAAGCCTGTGCAAGCCTAATGTAACTTTACATTGGACTTTAGGCTAAAAATTACATGTGTGCCTGCTAAGTTGCTTCAATAGTGTCCAGCTGTTTGTGATCTTATGGACCTTAGCCCACCAGGCTCCTCTGTCCTTGGGATTCTCCAGGCAAGAGGAGTGAAGTGGGTTGCCATTTCCTCCCCCAGGGGATCTTCCTAACCCAGGGATTAGAGCCACTTCTCCTGCATCTCCTGCATTTCAGGTGGATTCTTCACCCACTGAGCCACCTGGGAAGCCCACCAGTCTACATTATCTTCTCCAAATTTCCGTCTACTTAGAAGCATGCAACCTGTGAGGAACAGCCTACTAAAGCTTTGGTGCATTTTACCTGAGATCAGATTAGCCCAGAATGCAAGAGAGGGCAGGTCTCTGCAGAAACAGGGCCTTGATGTGGGAAGGGAGAGAGAGTCAGGCTCTGGGTCTAGGTACAGCTAGTGAGGGTCCTACAGGGGTCCCCTGGAGTGGCAGAGGCACAGTGCTGACCAACGGATTGTTAAAGGCTAGTCTCAAGATATGATGATGAGAGGAGTTCTGGTTCAAGATTGCAGAGTAGAAGGATGTGTGCTCATCTCTTCCTGTGAGAGCACCAAAGTCACAACTAGCTGTTGAACAAACAGTGACAGGAGAATGTTGGAATCTACCGAAAAAAAAAAAAGATACCCCATGTCCAAAGACATAGAAGCTTCAGTGAGATGGTAGGAGGGGCATAATCACAATAAAATCAAACCCAAACCTGCTGCGTGGATGACCCACAAATTGAAGAACAATAATGACAAAGAAGTTCTCCCACTGTTGTGAAGGTGTGGAACACCACATAAGGCTTCCCGGCCTGGGGATCCAACAAAGGGGCTGGGAATCCCCAGGGAATCTGTCCTTGAAGCCTAGCAGGATTTGATTACAAGACTTCCACAGGACTGGGGAAAACAGAGACTCCAGACTTGAAAGGCACAAACAAAACCTGTGTGCACAAAGACTCAGATGAAAAGAGCAGTGGCTCCACAAGAAACTGAACCAAAACTACCTGCGAGTGTTGGAAGTTCCCCCGTGGAGGCGTGGGTCGGCAGGGGCTCACTGCTGGGACTGGGGCCCTGGCAGCAACTGTCTGAGGAGGTCCCTTTTGTCATAAGCAGTCTTGGGGATCTCCTTTAAACTGACCACAGAACCTCTAGACCCCAGGGCTGGGTTGCCTCAGGCCAATAACTTACCAGGGAGAGAGTGCAACCCCATCCATCAGCAGATAATTGGATTAAAGCTTTACTGAGCAAGGCCCTCCTCACCGGTTCAATTCAGATCAGTTGCTCAGTCGTGTCCGACTCTTTGTGACCCCATGAATGGCAGCACTCACATCCATCAAGTCAGCGATGCCATCCAGCCATCTCATCCTCTGTTGTCCCCTTCTCCTCTTGCCCCCAATCCCTCCCAGCATCAGAGTCTTTTCCAATGAGTCAACTCTTTGCAGGAGGTGGCCAAAGTACTGGAGTTTCAGCTTTAGCATCATTCCTTCCAAAGAAATCCCAGAGCTGATCTCCTTCAGAATGGACTGGTTGGATCTCCTTGCAGTCCAAGGGACTCTCAAGAGTCTTCTCCAACACCACAGTTCAAAAGCATCAATTCTTTGGTGCTCAGCCTTCTTCACAGTCCAACTCTCACATCCATACATGACCACTGGAAAAACCATAGTCTTGACTAGATGGACCTTTGTTGGCAAAGTAATGTCTCTGCTTTTGAATATGCTATCTAGGTTGGTCATAACTTTCCTTCCAAGGAGTAAGTGTCTTTTAATTTCATGGCTGCAGTCACCATCTGCAGTGATTTTGGAGCCCCAAAAATAAAGTCTGACCCTGTTTCCACTGTTTCCCCATCTATTTACCATGAAGTGATGGGACCAGATGCCATGATCTTTGTTTTCTGAATGTTGAGCTTTAAGCCAACTTTTTCACTCTCTGCTTTCACTTTCATCAAGAGGCTTTTGAGTTCCTCTTCACTTTCTGCCATAAGGGTGGTGTCATCTGCATATCTGAGGTTATTGATATTTCTTCTGGCAATCTTGAATCCAGCTTGTGTTTCTTCCAGTCCAGCGTTTCTCATGATGTACTCTGCATATAAGTTAAATAAACAGGGTGACAATATACAGCTTTGACGTACTCCTTTTCCTATTTGGAACCAGTCTGTTGTTCCATGTCCAGTTCTAACTGTTGCTTCCTGACTTGTATACAGGTTTCTCAAGAGGCAGGTCAGGTGGTCTGGTATTCCCATCTCTTTCAGAATTTTCCACAGTTGATTGTGATCCACACAGTCAAAGGCTTTGGCATAGTCAATAAAGCAGAAAGAGATGTTTTTCTGGAACTCTCTTGCTTTTTCAGTGATCCAGCGGATGTTGGCAATTTGATCTCTGGTTCCTCTGCCTTTTCTAAAACCAGCTTGAACATCAGGAAGTTCACAGTTCATGTATTGCTGAAGCCTGGCTTGGAGAATTTTGAGCATTACTTTACTAGCGTGTGAGATGAGTGCAATTTTGCGGTAGTTTGAGCATTCTTTGGCATTGCCTTTGTTTGGGGTTGGAATGAAAACGGACCTTTTCCAGTCCTGTGGCCAGTGCTGAGTTTTCCAAATTTGCTGGCATATTGAGTGCAGCACTTTAACAGCATCATCTTTGAGGATTTGAAATAGCTCCACTGGAACTCCATCACCTCCACTAGCTTTGTTCGTGGTGATGCTTTCTAAGGCCCACTTGACTTCACATTCCAGGATGTCTGGCTCTAGGTCAGTGATCACCCCATTGTGATTATCTGGCTCGTGAAGATCTTTTTTGTGTCATTCTTCTGTGTATTCTTGCCACCTCATCTTAATATCTTCTGATTCTGTTAGGTGCATACCATTTCTGTCCTGTATTGAGCCCATCTTTGCATGAAATGTTCCCTTGGTATCTCTGATATTCTTGAAGAGATCTCTAGTCTTTCCCATTCTGTTGTTCCTCACCAGAGCAAGACCCAGTTTCTCCCACCACCATCAAGAAGCTTACACAAGCCTCTTAGCCACCTCCGTGAGAGGGCAGACAGAAGAAGCATGAACCACCACAATCCCACAGCAACTAAAACAAAACCACATTACAGAAAGTTAATCAGAATGAAAAAGCAGAAAGTTAGGTCCCAGATGAAGGGACAAGATAAAACCCCAGAAAAGGTACTAAATGAATTGGAAATAGACAACCTTCAAAAAAAAAAAAAAAATCAGAATAATGATAGTGAATATGATTCAGGATCTCAGGAAAAGAATGGAGGCAAATATTGAGAAGATGTGAGAAATGTTTACCAAAGGCGTACTAGAACTAAAAAACAAAGAAAAAAAAGTGAATAATACACTAGAAGGAATCCATAGCAGAATAACTGAGGCAGAAGCACAAATAAATGACCTAGAGGACAGAATGGTGCCACAGAACAATATATAGAAAAAGAATGAAAAGAAATGAAGAAAGCCTAAGAGACCTCTGGGACAACATTAAACACACCAACATTTGAATTATAGGGTTCCCAGAAGAAGAGAGAGAGAAAGGTCCTGAGAAAATATTTGAAGAGATAATAGCTGAAAACTTCCCTAATGTGGGAAAGGAAATAATCAACCAAGTCCAGGAAGCAGAGAGTCTCATGAAGAATAAACTCAAGCAGGAACACACTGAGACACAGAGTAATCAAACTGACAAAAACGAAAGACAGAGATAAAATATTTAAAGGAACAAGGGAAAAACAACAAATAACATACAAGGGAACTCCCATCAGGCTATCAGCTGATTTCTCAACAGAAACTCTACAAGTCAGAAGGGAATGGCATGACATATTTAAAGTGATGAAAGGGAAGAAGCTACAAACCAAGAATACTCTGCCCAGCAAGACTCTCCTTCAAATTTGATGGAGAAATCAAAAGCTTTCCAGACAAGCAAAAGTTAATTCAGCATCACCAAACCAGCTTTACAACAAATGCTAAAGGAACTTCTCTAGGCAGGAAACACAAGAGAAGGAAAAGCCCTACCTACAGAAAATAAACCCCAAACAATTAAGAAAACAGTAATAGGATCACACTTATCAATCATTACCTTAAGTGCAAATGGATTAAATGCACCAATCAAAAGACATAGATTGGCTGGGTGGATGAAAACATGTGCATGTATGCACTTCCACTTACCATATCATTGCTTGACCCCCAAATTGTATGTAATTATTGTATATTATTAGTGAAAAAGTTGGCTTAAAACTCAACATTCAGAAAATTAAGATCATGGCATCCGGTCCCATCACTTCATGGCAAATAGATGGGGAAACAGTGGAAACAGTGACAGACTTTATTTTGGGGGGCTCCGAAGTCACTGCAGATGGTGACTGCAGCCATGAAATTAAACGATGCTTGCTCCTTGGAAGAAAAGCTATGACCAATCTAGATAGCATATTAAAAAACAGAGAAATAATTTTGCCAACAAAGGTCTGTCTAGTCAAAGCTATGGTTTTTCTAATAGTCATGTATGGATGTGAGAGTTGGACTATAAAGAAAGCTGAGTGCCGAAGAACTGATGCTTTTGAACTGTGGTGTTGGAGAAGACTCTTGAGAGTCCCTTAGGACTGCAAGGAGATCCAACCAGGCCATCCTAAAGGAAATAAGTCCTGAATATTCACTGGAAGGACTAAGGCTGAAGGTAAAGTTCCAATACTTTGGCAACCTGATGGCAAAGAACTGACTCATTAGAAAAGACCCTGATGCTGGGAAAGATTGAAGGCAGGAGGAGAAGGGGACGACAGAGGATGAGATGGCTGTATGGCATCAGCGACTCAATGGACGAATTTGAGTAAACTCTGGGAGTTGGTGATGGACAGGGAGGCCTGGTGTGCTGCAGTCCATGGGGTCACATAGAGTCGGACATGACTGACTGAACTGAACTGAACTGAATCATGTTCCTGTTATGGCTTGCAATTGTAATCATGTTTTTTTTTTTTTTTGTCTGGCTATTGATTGTGGAAACTGATAGACATCCTTTACTACTGTGATTATGTAACTGTTACTCACTTAATACCATTTTATCATTATTGGTCAACAGAAAAAGTATAGAATTCTATATCACCAAAGCTACCATTTAATAGAAAAACCTGTAATCACTTTTCAAAATCCAGATGCATATCAGAATTATCTTGGAATTTTTTGAAAAATATAAATTCCCAGGTAGTGCTTCTTTTTTTTGCCAGAGTTCCAGATACATTTCTAATGAGCAACCATTTTTAAAAACAACTGGACTATATGATGACCTTTACTTTTATTTAGTTTGTTGCACTTTTTCTATTTCATATTCAATGCTCCCATTTCATTTAGTTTATGTTTTCTGATTTCTCCATCTCTCTCATTTTTGGATGTTCTTTCTCAAGCCTTAATCAAGTGTAGTAGAAAAGCTTTTGTATACATATATATAAATAATATGTATAATATATATTTTATAAAGCTTATAAATGTTTGCCTGAGTAAAAAATTTATGAGATTTTGGTTCTACTTGTTTGACTTAATATGAATAGAATGTTAGATTTCTAATTTAAAAAATAGTTATGTAATAAGCAAAAAAGGAGGTTTACTGTACAACACAGGGAACTATAGTCAATATCTTGTAATAACATAGATATTATTATGGAAAATAATTTCAAAACTAACATTTGTATATAACTGAATCACACACACAAAAAAAAGAATTCTACTTTCGAAATTTAGTAATGCTTATCTTTTTGCCAATTTTTGTCCTTTTTGGCAGTTGATGTCCTATCAACATCTAATAGCAACGTTTGAGATATAAAATTTTGAGTATATTTGTATGTGATATGATTAATATAAATTAACTAAATGTGAACATATTATATTTAAAGTATTAATGACATCAAGATGCTCCTATTTTTTTGCACTTGATAAAATATTCTCAGAGAAGTGTATGTTTCACTGCTGCTGCTGCTGCTAAGTCACTTCAGTCGTGTCCAACTCTGTGCAACCCCATAGATGGCAGCCCACCAGGCTCCTCCATCCCTGGGATTCTCCAGGCAAGAATACTGGAGTGGGTTGCCATTTCCTTCTCCAATGCAGGAAAGTGAAAGTGAAGTCGTTCAGTTGTGTCCAACTCCTAAGGACCCCATGGACTACAGCCTACCAGGCTCCTCCATCCGTGGGATTTTCCAGGCAAGAGTACTGGAGTGGGTTGCCATTGCCTCACTATGATTATATAATTTTTCTTTTTCCTTATATTTCTTCTGACTTTCTTTATGTATCTTAGTTCCTTTGTTGTTAAGGTGTCTAATGGTTTACGATTCTTTTTTTTTTTGTGTGAATTGTATCTTTAGAATTAAAAATATTCATCTTTGTTTCATTTAAAATAAATAAATTAATTTTAAAGAAGGAAAGGAAGTATATTAAGAAGAGAGACCATTCCCACAGGAATGTGCCTAGAAAGCCAACATTACTGCCACATAAAGTTGAGGTTTACAATAAGGGTAGCAGGTAGGAAGTAAAACAAATTGCTATTTCTGTAGCTGGTAGTCACAAGTGACTTTTATTCTTTTACTTTTTCTTTTCTGTATTTCATAGAAAACAATGAATAATAGTACTCTGGCTAGGGTTTGCCTGCTTAGTCACACTTGGGTATGAATCCCAAAGCTACTGAAATGGGAGGGAAGGGGGAGCACATAACCTCTGCAAGAATGACTTAACTCTTGAGGATATGACATAAACTGGTTAGAACTAACTAGGTCCAAGATGGTGGAAGATTGAACTTCTTGTAGGCCTTGAGATTCATTACGCCCTCATTGCGACACATCAGCATGCTCAATGACATATCCATAGCTACCCTGATAGTTTTGAGGTCAACCATAAATGGTCAAAAGAGGGTGGTGGCTCAATTCCTGGAAATCTCTACCCCTTCTCCAAATAGGTGAAATAATCCTCCTACTCATTGCATGCATGTGTGTAAGTTGCTTCCGTGGTGTTTGACTCTGTGACCCTATGGACTGTAGCCTGCCAGGCTTCTCTTTCCATGGGATTCTCCAGGCCAGAATACTGGAAGAGGTTGCCATATCCTCCTCCAGAGGATCCTCCCAACCTAGGGATTGATCCCACTCATTAGCCTATGAAATTACCCAGCCCATTAAAAACTACCTACCTCATATTTTGGGGCCTCTGACCTTCTGAGATGCCCATGCTCTGTGCAGTGTTTTTCTAAGTAAATTTACTTCTTATCTATTGCTTTGTCCTTCACTCAGTTTTTTCTGGATGAGACATAAGAATCTGAACTTTAAAGTCCTGAGATCATGTGTGTGATCTCAAGTGAAGACAATGGGTTCAGTCCCATCTGAGTTGTGTGGTTGCACTAACACGTAGGAACTGTGATCTGAAATAAGTGGATTTGTTACTGATCCAAGCTCACTCTGCTCACCACATGACAGGCCAATGAACCTAAGAGATGAGGTGTTGAGGCAAGGAATACGACTTTATTCGAAAAGCCAGCTGACAGAGATGATGGCAGACTAGTATCTCAGAGTAATCACCTTGGCAGAGTCTGGATGCCAGGTTCTTTTATAGATTCAGAGAGAGAGAGAGAGAGAAGCAAAGAGGAACTAAAGTCAAAAGGCAGAACAGAGAGGGAGAGGCAGTGGGGAAGTAAGTGGAAGGGAGGGAGAGGCAATGTGGAAGTAAAGTGAAAGTGTCTTCAGCCTCCCAAAACAGCTCTAAGAATGGTCAGCCTTTGGAAGGGATATGTTAAGCTCTTCTTTTAATTGTAGCTGTTCACAGATGGGAAGGGTCAGATTATCTATGAGCTGAACAAAGTTAGAGTCAGGTAGATGGGCAGGGTCCTCTGAGGCAGACTGTTATATAAGATTACAGTAACAAGGGGCTTCCCTGGTGGCTCATATCGTAAAGAGTCTGTTGGCAGTGCAGGAGATGGGGTTTGATCCCTGGGTCAGGAAGATCCCCTGGAGATGGAAATGGCAGCCCACACCAACATCCTTGCCCAGAAAAATCTCACGGACCTAGGAGCCTGGCAGGCTACAGTACATGGAGTTGCAAAGAGCTGGACACGACTGAACGACTTCACTTCATTTCATAATAACAAAAGCAAGGAAAAGCAAGTCAAAGAAACAGTTTCCAACATGGAGTCAATATCGGCTTCTTCTCTGCAATAATTCCCAATGTCAAAGTCCATTCCACAATCTTGTGGAAAAGAGGGTGATCGCTGTTCTGCTTCATCAGATGGATCTTCCTGGAAGTGTCCACCACTGGTGCTGTTTCAAATGCTGAGATTTGTCTTCTTTTTGTTCCTCTTTTGGAAAGTGTGTATTTTACACTTGTAGACTTAGAAATCCCATGGATGGAGGAGCCTGGTATGCTGCAGTCCATGGGGTTGCTAAGAGTCGGACATGACTAAGTGACTTCATTTTCACTTTTCACTTTCATGAGTTGGAGAAGGAAATGGCAACTCACTCCAGTGTTCTTGCCTGGAGAATCCCAGGGACGGGGAAGCCTGATGGGCTGCCCTCTGTGGGATCGCACAGAGTCGGACACGACTGAAGCGACTTAGCAGCAGCAGCAGCAGGAACAGCAGACTTAGAAATGCTGAACTTCAAATCCATGAGACAGGACCTCAAGAAATTTGGTGCTTTTTTATGTATCAGAAGAATCAAGAGTCAGGGCTCATTAAAATTATTTTCTTAGTATGTACCCCAGCTATCTGGAGGCCCGTCACCCTGTATTCTCAGAGTTTCCTCAGGACTCACCTTAGGGAGTGGCTGCAGTCTAATGACTGCTTAGGTGGCATGTATTCCCCCTTCCTTGGGGCTCACTGGTTCACATTAAAGGTCTACAATCACTGCCTCCACTCCTCAGACCTTCCCCTCTTGCTCAGGAATTTGACCAATATTTGGGAGACATTTCATAATCAGCTCTTGTCCCATAGTACTAGGAGACTCAGTCCAACTCAGGCAAAAATTCTTGAGTGTTAAGGTGTTAAGTTTTGGACCAGGCCACATCAACAATTAAAAATTCTCTAGATTCTGTCTAACTATAATCCAGGAGACATGTTCCCTCGTTGCTTCTTCCCATATCTATAATCACACTATTACAATTATTTTATGTTACAAACGTGATTTCCTCAAAATGTTTAGCCATAGAAGTTTTGTTGGAGGCCTAATTATACATTGGTTTCTGCAAGAGATAACTATAGAGATAACTAGACAGAATGTAAGTAATGCAGCAATATTGACAGTGACACAGTGATTCGGGGAGGCACAAAGCACAATTTGAAAACAAAGAACAAATTTAAACAATGATTAGCATAATTTGTTGTAATCCAGTTGCAATAATCACCTGACCAAAGAAGCCATAACTAATTTAATGAGCTATTTGCAGTTTCATTGTACCAGCCATGCATACTTGCTGCTGCTACTGCTGCTAAGTCGCTTCAGTCGTGTGCACCTCTGTGCGACCCCCATAGACGGCAGCCCATCAGGCTCCCCCGTCCCTGGGATTCTCCAGGCAAGAACACTGGAGTGGGTTGCCATTTCCTTCTCCAAAGCATGGAAGTGAAAAGTGCAAGTGAAGTTGCTCAGTCGTGTCCGACTCTTAGAGACCCCATGGACTGCAGCCCACCAGGCTCCTCCATCCATGGGATTTTCCAGGCAAGAGAACTGGAGTGGGGTGCCATTGCCTTCTCCATATTTATGCATGGTTTAATCTTCTGAGACAAGTGGATGTTACCAGCATGTTCCAAAAGGCATAATCTACCAAACTATTCTAAGTCATAATTAGTTGAAGGAGAAGGTTTTTCTTATACCTGGAAAACACAGATTCAAACCAGCAATCCTTTTAGGTAGAAACCAAAAAATTACAACCCTGTTTAACATTTTACTCAGTCTTATGTAACTAATCCTTTTGGCTAATGGTTTTATGAAGTCATCAGTTTTCTCATTAGAATTCTTCAATTTTTTTACTCAATTCACTATTATGTTCTCAAAATCAGAAACTTTTACTTATCCAAAAGTCCTTTTTATAAATCTTCTTGAAGAAGTGGCATTTTTGCAAAGGCATCAGAGTGAAACCATAACTGTCTATATTAACAAAAGACTTAAAGAAGGCAGGTTTAAATCTGATTACATTGCAATTAACAAAGCAACCCAATTACTGCTGTGACATACAACACCTTCAGATAACTAAAATTATGACTGATAATATTCTACCAGGATATATCAGATTCTTAGGAAGTCCATATAATCTATAGAATATCTGTACCATCATTTACCATATAATTTAAAATTTATCACTTATTTGACTTCCCTTATAATTTAACATACCAAATGAATCTAATTAGTTTAATGTCTCCTTTTGAGGTGTTTCAGGGGCCCGTTGAAACACTCCAGAGTTAGCTAAAGGTCAAAGGAACTTTATTGTAATTTGATTTGGAAAGCCCTGTCAAAGGGATAGGACAAAGGGATACAAAAAAAAAAAAAAAAGAAAGAAAATTAAATACAACAAGGCCATAGATCACTATGAAACTTAGCCAAAGTAACAATACAAGATTTCAAAGGCAAATACAGATTATTTAAAAAGTAAATAAAAATAAAATCTGTTATCAAAAGCAATTTAGCATCTTCAGAAAACTTGTCTGCTTTAACAGAGAAAAAAGCCAAATTTATGTTTTGCACCAGCTTACTTTTAAACTTAATCAGTCCTAACTAGTCATGTACAAAACCCTTTTTGGGGTCCGTTTTCCACAAACCTTTCATCATTTAGCTTCAGTTCAGTTCAGTTCAGTCACTCAGTCATGTCCGACTCTTTGCGACCCCATGAATCGCAGCACGCCAGGCCTCCCTGTCTATCACCAACTCCCAGAGTTCACTCAGACTCACATCCATCGAGTCAGTGATGCCATCCAGCCATCTCATCCTCTGTCATCCCCTTCTCCTCCTGCCTTCAATCCTTCCCAGCATCAGAGTCTTTTCCAATGAGTCAACTCTTTGCATGAGGTGGCCAAAGTACTGGAGTTTCAGCTTTAGCATCATTCCTTTCAAAGAACACCCAGGGCTGATCTCCTTCAGAATGGACTGGTTGGATCTCCTTGCAGTCCAAAGGACTCTCAAGAGTCTTCTCCAACACCACAGTTCAAAAGCATCAATTCTTCGGTGATCAGCTTTTTTCACAGTCCAACTCTCACATCCATACATGACCACTTTAGCACAATTTTAACTGGTTATAGAGTATCTGGAGAGATCCTTAGAGCTTCCCAGGTAGCACTACTGGTAAAGAACTCATCTGCTGAGGCAGGACACATAAGAGATGCAGGTCGGATCCCTGGACTGGGAAGATCCCCTGGAGGAGGGCACGGCAACCTGCTCCAGTATTCTCGCCTGAGAATCCCACCGACAGAGGAGCCTTGCTGGCCCTGACCCATGGGGTTGCACAGAGTCGGACACGACTGAAGCGACTTCATATGCACGCGTGTACTGAGAGTTCCTAAAACATGTATTTCGAACAGTTCACTCAAAACTCTGTTCTCATTTGTATTTTCTTTCCTTAAAGTTTCTTTATCTAAAAAAGTCTTATTTCATTTATTTTTACTTTACCTAAAAGTTTCTTTACATTGAATTGGGCCACTACCCACTTGTTGGTGCATCATTTAACTTGCTGATATGTTACCAAGAGTGTGTACTGAGGCTCAAGGTCTAATGGAAGTCGACTAATGCACCATCTTGGCTCACATAGCCATCATTTTGACGTGGAACCATTGTAATTGCTTCCATAGTCTTCCTGTGAATCTCCTTGATAAAAGAAGCCTTTTTGTAACAGCATCAGAGTACAAAAATGTCTATAAATAACGAAAGACTTAAAAGTCATGGTTAAACATCTGATTAATTGGTAAAGACATTTGAACAATACTTATTCCTTAACCAGAGTAACCAGAGATCTCAAAATCAGTACAAATCACTTAAAGGCAAAGAAACTCATATAATCTGTTTTCAAAAATGGCATTCCAAGAATCTGAACATAAAGAAAAAGCCAAATCCAAGACTTAGCTTACTCCCAACAAGATTCATTTACCCAGCTAAATTCAATCCAGTCTTAGGAAAATCCTGATCAAGCATAACTCTTTTCAGCATTTCTTTATTTTTATTCCTCACACTTTCTTCTACTGATAACACATACCTTAGGGTTCCTTAAGTTATTTTTCCCCCACATTGAGGTACTTTTCTTGCTGACAAATTAGTAACAGATATAATACCTTATTTATGTTAAACTTAGGCACAACAAAAGTATTATACTTAGTATTATAGTTAATATGTTGATGACTCAAGACATGTCTGTATTATTATAATTAGATCAACAAATTTAAACATTAATAGCAGGTACTAATTTAATGTTAACTATTTCGTAGTTCACATGAAACTGAAACTCATGTAACTTAATTTCTCTTGTATTTAGAATTGTTTGGTTTGTAAATGCTTATTACTGTTATTTTGGAGAAGGGAATGGCAACCCACTCCAGTGTTCTTGTCTGGAGAGTCCCATGGTTGGAGAAGCCTGGAGGGCTACAGTCCATGGATTGCAAAGACTCAGACACGACTGAATGACTGTCGTTACTGTTATTTAAGCTAATCAAATAGAGCTCTTTTAACAAATAAACTGCAGCAATGTTATCCAAAAACAAAGATATATATAAACACACAAACAGTGAGGCCTCAGTTCTTATTTCAAGATTTCAGTCCTGAATCAGGTACAGCAATGTAAAACCCATCAGTTTACAAAAGAGTTCGGATTAATATTGGGTTTCTCACAGATGGAACAAGTCAGGCTCCCTTGGCTAGATGGCTAAACACTAATATTTGCAGAAAAAAGCAATTTCTAATTATCTTGGACAAGCCAACTTCTAAATTACTTTCAGTTCAGTTCAATCACTCAGTCATGCCCAACTGTTTGTGACCCAATGGACTGAAGCACGCCAGGCTTCTCTGTCCATCACCAACTCCCCAAGCTCACTCAAACTCATGTCTGTTGAGTCGATGATGCCATCAAACTGTCTCATCCTCTCTCGTCCCCTTCTCCTCCTGCCTTCAGTCTTTCCCAACATCAGGGTCTTTTCTAATGAGGCAGCTCTTCGCATCAGGTGGCCAAAGTATTGGAGCTTCAGCTTCAGCATCGGTCCTTTCAATGAATATTCAGGATTGATTTCCTTTACAATTGACTGGTTTGATCTCCTTGCTGTTCAAGGGACTCTCAAGAGTCTTCTCCAACACCAGTTACTTTACCTCTCTAAATTACTTGACCCTCTCTAAAATTTGCTTTAAAAAGACAGCACACACACACACACACACACACACACACACACACACAAAGACAGCACAGACAGATAAGGGTTCCTGAGAAGACCAGAGAAAAAAACATTTGCATCTCAAAGATACAAGCAAGTTCTTCATCAGTTCAGCTCAGTTCAGTTCAGTCGCTCAGTCGTGTCCGACTCCTTTTGACCCCATGAATCACAGCACGCCAGGCCTCCCTGCTAAGTCTGCTAAGTCGCTTCAGTCATGTCCGACTCTGTGCAACCCCATAGACAGCAGCCCACCAGGCTCTGCCATCCCTGGGATTCTCCAGGCAAGAACACTGGAGTGGGTTGCCATTGCCTTCTCCAACGCATGAAAGTGAAAAGTCAAAGTGAAGTTGCTCAGTCATGTCCCACCCTCACTGACCCCATGGACTGCAGCCTACCAGGCTCCTCCATCCATGGGATTTTCTAGGCAAGAGTACTGAAGTGGGTTGCCATTGCCTTCTCTGTGTCCATCACCAACTCCAGGAGTTCACTCAAACTCATGTCCATCGAGTCAGTGATGCCATCCAGCCATCTCATCCTCTGTCATCCCCTTCTCCTCCTGCCCCCAATCCCTCCCAGCATCAGGGTCTTTTCCAATGAGTCAGCTCTTTGCGTGAGGTGGCCAAAATATTGGAGTTTCAGCTTCAGCATCAGTCCTTCCAATGAACACCCAGGACCGATCTCCTTTAGGATAGACTGGTTGGATCTCCTTGCAGTCCAAGGGACTCTCAAGAGTCTTCTCCAACACCACAGTTCAAAAGCATCAATTCTTCGACGCTCAGCTTTCTTCACAGTCCAACTCTCACATCCATACATGACCACAGGAAAAACCATAGCCTTGACTAGACGGACCTTTGTTGGCAAAGTAATAATTCTGCTTTTGAATATGCTATGTCGGTTGGTCATAACTTTCCTTCCAAGGAGTAAGTGTCTTTTAATTTCATGGCTGCAATCACCATCTGCAGTGATTTTGGAGCCCCCAAAAATAAAGTCTGACACTGTTTCCACTGTTTCCCCATCTATTTCCCATGAAGTGATGGGACCGGATGCCATGATCTTCATTTTCTGAATGTTGAGCTTTAAGCCAACCTTTTCACTCTCCTCTTTCACTTTCATCAAGAGGTTTTTTAGTTCCTCTTCACTTTCTGCCATAATGGTGGTGTCATCTGCATATCTGAGGTTATTGATATTTCTCCTGGCAATCTTGATTCCAGCTTGTGCTTCTTCCAGCCCAGCGTTTCTCATGATGTACTCTACATAGAAGTTAAATAAGCAGGGTGACAATATACAGCCTTGATGTACTCCTTTTCCTATTTGGAACCAGTCTGTCATTCTTCATAGGATGACTTTAGTTCTCTTTTGTTTAATATTTACAAGCCTCTTAAGATAAACAGGGAAGGTTTTAGAAATGAAAAGAATTTTTGGAGCCACACTTCTGGCCCTGTAAAGACTACATTGGTAAAACAGAGACAGTTTTGCTTCTTCCCTCCTTTCACAAAAGAATTGGGTGGCCACCTCATGGAAACTGAAGGGCTGACACATCCATCCACTCATGGAAAGTTTCACACCTTTTCCTCTAGCCTAGGGGAGAAGGTCTCCTAAAAATCAATCTATACTGAGGGGAAAAGAGGTGAAGGTAACAGGAAAGACAGGCTGAATAATCCACCTTGTAGTCCTGCCAGGAAGGCAGCAGCCAGGGGGAACCTTATAGCAAGTACCTCTCATTTTAGCTTGAGCAGTTAGTACCAGATGTATGCGCATTACCAAAGTAACCAGAATGAACCAAAACCTAGCCAGCCAGATAGTCACATTAACGTGATTTCCCAGTCCCATTAGACCTGTGATCCTTGTCCAAAAGATCAGAGTTTTCCTTCACAGGGAGAACACCCCAAATTGGAGCCAAAGCCCCCCAAGTGGGAGCCAAAGCTCCCCAGATTGGGCAAGGGCAAAAAGGCCCCTGTAGGACCCTGATGTCAAGCTGTTCTGGGGAAAAAGTTACTTGAGAGTTTAATTTACAAAGAAAAGTGGTATCTATTAAAGACTCAATCATCGTGTTCCACACTGTCAAAGTTATCCAGGGCTCCTGTAGCGGAAATTAGAATTGGACACCATAACTCCAAGGGAACCCTTGGTCCTGTTCATTATCAGAGTGGTCCTCTCCTCTGTAAAGTACTTCTGATGAAGGAGGAAACAGACAGAGCTGGACTCCATCTTAGGCCAGGCTGCAAACATTAGGCCACACACATGGTCACCCTCCCAATGGACTCTGAACTTTGTGCTCGGTGTCTATAGAAGTGCCGTACCAATGGAAAACCAGACCCCCAGGATAAAGGAGCCTCAGGACTTGTACTTGGACTCTCCATCGCCTAAAAGAATATGCTAATTATCGCTGTAACAGAACAAAGTTGTAAATTCCATTATGTTTATTGGGATATGACCACAGGCCTATTGATAAATGTCCACTGCTTAACTATCTAGGCTTATGACATGTGAATCATGGGTTAACTTTGATCGTATCTCTCTTACCTTGTCTAGACTAGTTTCAAGGAATTTGGGGAGGTGGGTTTGAGCAAGTACACTTAGGGTATATAAGGTTTTCACAAAAACTGGTCGGGGTCCTTGGCTAAGAGGATCTTGGGCCTGCTGGTGTAATAAACTGCACTCCACTATCTGCATTGTCCTTCTGAGTGAGTTTGTTTCCCGGAACATGTGGCTACAACACTGACTGCCAGATTGTTTAACTGTGAGCCATTCAGGGGCCATTGATCATTTGATCTTATATCTAAAATGTGTCCCCAAGATCCTTCCTTTGGGATAGATGAAATATTTCCCATTTTCATAAGTTTGATACACCAAAACCCAAAAGACATAGGCAAATTCCAGCAAAGATGGCACAAAGAGATTCCAGCATCAATGCACAGATGAACTGGTTCCCAACTCAGGTAAATAAATTTAACTTACAAAAATGAATTAGTTCCAACTAGAGTAGGCTTACCCTCATAAGAACTAGTTCCTAGTGAACCAGTACCAACTCAGGCAAAAGTGCAACAACAGGATACCCTTTCTAACAGGATACCGCAACCAGATTCGCTTGTCCCATAAAGGAAAAGCCCCAGTTGAGGGGCAGATATGTTTCTGGTGTGCACACCAGAGCAACTTTACCTACAAAATCGAACCCATTGACTTGCAACACAAAAAGACACAGCACAGATGAACCAGTTTCCAAATCAGGTAAATAAACTTTACCCTACAAAGGAACTAATTCCAACTATGATAGGCTTGCCCCACAAGAACAAGTTCCCCAGTGAACTGGTCCCAACTCAAAATTTCCCTCTCCACAAATTGAGGGGGGAATATATTGACTCACAAGACAAAAGGGCACACAAACCCACAAACAAATGAACTGGCTGGACCAGCTATTGAATTGGGTAGACTTACCCTATGAATGAAATCGAGTCCATTGACCTGTAGAAGTTTGTCAGTTCCTTGCCTCAGTGACCAAGGACTAGGGGCAATTGGTGCCATTTCAGGTGTCTTGAAGGGAAGATCCTCAGGACAAATGGTCCCAGCGGTTGCTAGGGCCTTGCTCCAGTATTCCCTAACCAAGGTCAGCTAACCATGAGCAGCAAGACTCCTGGCTGGTTTGCCAAATTTGTTATGGAGTCTAAGCTTGCTCTGCTCAGCACACGACAGGCCAATGAATCCAAGAGAAGACGTGTTGAGGCAAGGAATACGACTTTTTTTCAGAAAACTGGCTAATAGAGAAGACGGCAGACTAATGTCTTGGAGTAACCATCTTCCCAAGGTCTGGATGCTAGGTTCTTTTATAAAGTCAGAGAAAGAGAAGCAATGAGGAACTTAAGTCAAAAGGCAGGGTAGAGAAGGAGAGGCAGTGGGGAAGTGAAGTGAAAGGGTCTTCAGTCTTCCAAAACATCTCCAAGAACGGCCAGCCTTTGGACGGGGTGTATTAATCTCTTCTTTTTGTTGTACCTATTCATAGATGGGCTGGCTCAGATAATCTCTCTATGAGCTGAACAAAGACATTTTAGTTTTCAGTAAGGCAGGGTCCTCTGAGGCAGGCTATTGTATATGATTGTAATAAAAAAAGCAATGAAAAGCATGTCAAAGAAACGATTTCCAACATGGAGTCAGAGTTGGCTTCTTCTCTGCAACAAATTAACCTGTATAAGTTTGGTCCCTCAAATGCAGAATGTGCACAATGATAGAACTGACTTCAGAGAGTAGGTATTAATGAGGTAACACACATAGAGATGTGTGTTAGGGAGATGTAAGAGACACAGTTTCCATCCTTGGGTCAGGAAGATCACCTGGAGGAGGGCATGGCAGCCCACGCCAGTATTCTTTCCTGGAGAATCTACATGGACAGAGGGTCACGCAGAGTCAGACATGACAGAATGACCAAGCATGTGACTTAGCATGCACACACACACATAGAGAACTGTGGTGCTCAATAGCTAAAATAACTGTCGTGACCTTGGCTTTTTGGAAGAGTAGGTTTCTCTGGGGTTGGTCTGGGCCAGCCATAAGTGGAGCCTCTTAGGTGGTCACTGCCTGGGTCACCTTGGGCCTGACTCTCCCACTTGAGGGAGCCACAGGCATTTGGTGCCGTGGACATCCTGGTCAAGTTCTTTCCTGGCCTGAATAAACACCTAAGTGGGACTGGCCCTGCACTAAGAGGATCCAGGAGGTGGGGGCCAAAGCAAAGCAGGACAGAATGGGTAGTTGGCTTGGAGAGGGGTTATCCAGGAGAGAAATAGCTACCATGGTCAAACCATGGCTTGGGCAAAACTGTGGCTCAGGGAAAGTGCTCAGCAGTGGTCTCACTTCTCCTTTCAGCTCCACCTCCTTCCTTGTTTCTTCCAAAAGCTGACATCATGGGCCAGAGCCACAGGATATTCTTACATGGGACTTTCCCCTTACCTTCCATCAACTGCCAACATAAATCTCAACATAAATGGCCTTCAATTATTTATTTTAAAATACACTTTCCTCAACCTTTTCACCCACCCATGGAAATTCTGGCCACTTTTACTTTGGTGATTCTTTTTTGTCCTGTTAATTAATCAATTAACATCACTACAAACAAAGCTAGTGGAGGTGATGGAATTCCACTTGAGCTATTTCAAATCCTAAAAGATGATGCTGTAAAAGTGCTGCTTTCAATATGCCAGCAAATTTGGAAAACTCAGCAGTGACCATAGGACTGGAAAAGGTCAGTTTTCATTCCAATCCCAAAGAAAGGCAATGCCAAAGAATGCTCAAACTACCGCACAATTGCACTCATCTCACACACTGGTGAAGTAATGCTCACAATCCTCTAAGCTAGGCTTCAACAATACTTGAACTATGAATTTCCAGATGTTCAAGCTGGATTTAGAAAAGGCAGAGGAACCAGAGATCAAATTGCCAACATCCGTTGGATCATTGAAAAAGCAAGAGAGTTCCAGAAAAACATCTACTTCTGCTTTATTGACTATGCCAAAGCCTTTGACTATGTGGACCACAGCAAACTATGGGAAATTCTGAAAGAGATGGGAATACCAGACCACCTGAGCTGCCTCCTGAGAAGTCTGTATGCAGGTCAAAAAGCAACAGTTAGAACTTTACATGGAACAACAGACTAGTTCTAAACTGGGAAAGGAATACATCAAGGTTGCATATTGTCACCCTGGTTATTTAACTTATATGCAAAGTACATCATACAGAATGCTGGGCTGGATAAAGCATAAGCTTGAATCAAGATTGCCGGGAGAAATATCAATAACCTCAGATATGCAGATGACACCACCCTTATGGCAGAAAGTGAAGACTAAAGAGCCTCTTGATGAAAGCGAAAGAGGAGAGTGAAAAAGCTGGCTTAAAACTCAGCATTCAGAAAACTAAGATCATGGCATCTTGTCCCATCACTTCATGGGAAATAGATGGGGAAACACTGGAAATAGTGACAGACTTTGTTTTTTGGGGGCTCCAAAATCACTGCAGATGGTGATTGCAGCCATGAAATTAAAAGACGCTTACTCCTTGGAAGAAAATCTATTACCAACCTAGACAGCATGTTAAAAAGCAGAGACATTACTTTGCCGACAAAGGTCCATCTAGTCAAAGCTATGGTTTTTCCAATAGTCACGTATGGATGTGAGAGTTGGAATATAAAGAAAGCTGAGCGCTGAAGAATTGATGCTTTTGAACTGTGGTGTTGTAGAAGACTCTCAAGAGTCCCTAGGACTGCAAGGAGATGCAACCAGTCCATCCTAAAGGAAATCAGTCCTGAATATTCATTGGAAGGACTGATGTTGAAGCTGAAACTCCAATACTTTGGCCATCTGATACAAAGAACTGACTCTTTGGAAAAGACCCTGATGTTGGGAAAAATTGAAGGCAGGAGGAGAAGGGGACGGCAGAGGTTGGGATGGTTTGATGGCATCACCAACTCGATGGACATGAGTTTGAGTGAACTCTGGGAGTTGGTGATGGACAGGGAGGCCTGGCGTGCTGCAGTCCATGGGGTGGCAAAGAGTTGAACACGACTGAGTGACTGAACTGAATTAATCAATAGTTACTAAGCATGGGTTATGCATACTGGACAATAGTCAAGTCCTAAAAATGATCAGTATGATCTCTCAGGGTTACTTCAGGCACAACAAAGGGTCATTTTGGGTGGCAGGAAATGAAACTTGCTTCCCATTGGGAAAGTTTGTGGTGGCTATATTACCCCAAAACTGGATTTGCCTCTTGGTGGGTGTCAAATCAAAAGACACAACCAAGTCAAAGATTGGGAGAAGGAAGGATTTATTATTACTTGTAGCAAGTAACGCTGGGAATCTTTCCCAAAGCGGAGTCTCTCTGAACAACAAAACTGGGTAAGTTTAAGCTAAGCTGTGCGTAGTCTCTCAGTCATGTCCGATTGTTTGCGACCCCATGGACTGTAGCCTGCCAGGCTCCACCAACCACGGTGATTCTCCAGGCAAGAGTACTGGAGTGGGTTGCCATGCCCTCTTCCAGGGGATCTTCCCACTCAGGGATCAAACTCAGATCTCCTGCATTGTAGGCGGATTCTTTACTGTCTGAGCCACCACATGCATATTCAAGAAGGGGTTTGAGAATTCAGCATTGAATTGGAACTAAGATCTATGGAGTCCAAGCTTTTGTTGACTGACGTCAGGAGGGTCAACATGATGATTCTCTTTTCCACCTGGGTGGGAGCCTTAGTTCTTATGGAAATCAAAGTGTTAGATTGTTATGTACATTTCTTGATGAAGAACTAAGACTCCATTATATGATGAACTATTGTTTCTTGACTGCTTTTCCTTAGTTCCTAGGTTCCCTCATTTCCTGTACAATAATTAATTACTGAGACCCATTCAAGGGCAAGCATTGTGGCCAGGCTGATATTATAAAATGACTTAGGCCAAAGTGGCTTCTCTTCTATCAAGTAAGCCCTTCCTGGTTCTCTTTCTCCAGGGACCCCTTACCCAATCTGCTTGCAGCTACACTACCAACTCCTGAAACTAGGGATCATGAATAAATTTGAAGCTCACTGTGGTATATAAATATGATAGTGGTTGGGATGGGTGGATGACAGTTTGGATTAGCATGGAGAATCCTGAAATAACTCCTGCTTTAGTCACCTAGAACTTGCCTAACTTTTTGAGTTAATTCTGTTTCATCTCTCAACTTTTCACAAAACTTGTCTACCACTTTATCTAAAAGCTAATCCCAATTCAAGGCCCTGTCTTCTTGATTGCTTTCCTAAGTAGAAGATTTTATTATTTTAACCAAACAGGGTAGGGATTTCCTGGAGAAAGAGAAACAGACATGGCTTTCTTAACATAAGAGAAACCATTTTTGGCCCAAGCCATTTTGTGACCTAAGCCTGGCCTCAATGTTTGCCCTTAAATAGATTTTAGTAATTACTGATCTTAAAGGAACAAGAGAATACATAAGCAAATGATTATTATCAGGCAAATATTAGCCTGAAGTGCTCGATTTCCAGATCAACTGGAACCTAAGGGATGATGATGTTGACCTTTTCTGACCCTCATGACTTCAATCAACTAAAGCTTGGACTCTGTTGACCTCCCAAGCCCCTTCATGAATATGCACGTATTAGCTTAAAATTTTGCTGTTCAGAGAGACTACGTTGGGAAAGATCCCAGGTGTTTCTTACTTGCCGTAAGTAATAAATCCTTCCTACTCCTACTCTTTGGCTTGACTGTGTCTTTTGGCTTGACACCCACCAAAAGGAGAACTTGGGTTTCAGGTAACATTATCTGATGCTCCATGCAGCACAAGATCCAGAAATTCACTGCAAGTACAGAGGCTTTGGGAGCTTTTTCCCTACTAACTAGACTTAATAGGAGATTGATGTATAAATCCGTATTACCAATTTTTCTTGGAAAAAGGAAATACACCTAACCAGGGACATTCTGCCCATTACATAAGGTGTTAGGAGTTGTTCCACTTTTAGCAACAGAGCTCTGGAATAGCAGTGACTTAAAAAAGATGGAAGTTTATTTTTCTCTCATGTAAATTAAATTTGGATATGGGCAGTTTAAGGCTGATCTGCTGTCTCTGCAGAACCCTTTAATGCTTCTGACTCCTTCTAGAAGCCAAACTTATTGTGTGGTTACCATTCACAGATCACTTCAAGGTCACGACTTGGACATTGCATGTCCAAACATTGAATCCACAGTTCTTTGCAGGAAGGAAAGGAAGGGGAATGCCAATGGGGACTCCCAAATGACTCAACAGTCCTTTTTAAGGGGCTTTCCCCAAAGGTTCAATGTTTTAGAAGCCAGAGCTTAGTCATAGAGTTACCCAATCTCTATAAGACAAGTTGGGAAATTCAGTTTTTGGTTGGACATTTAACCACTCCCCTCCCCCCAAATCACAATTATATTATAAAGAAACAGGGGAGAGAATGAATAGTGGGCAGACAGCTGGCAATCTTTTCCATTATTGAGGAAATAGAACTGGACTATACCGTGAGTATTCATATATATATATAAAATCAGAGATTAGCCAGTTAGGTAATTTTGAGTAATATCTCTTCTGGGCTATGGAAAAGATGGATGAACATTCCAACCCCAGCCAGGGTTATTCATTCCATTCCTGGAATAGTGTCCATTTCTGTTTTGTGGGATTGAATAAAGACGGATAGAGTCTTAGTAACATTCTTCTCCTCATGCCATTCATGCAGACCACACTATCATAGTGTGGCAGGAAGGAAAGTGGGGTGTGAGGGGATAGTCACATCCCAGGGACTTCCCTGAGCCCTGGCAAGTCCCTGAGACAGCAGCCAGGTATGAGTCTTGGCTTCTGACAGGAAAGAATTCAAGAGCGAGCCATAGGAAAGCAAAAGGAGGTTTATTCAGGGAGGTACACACTCCAGAGACAGAGTTTGGGCCATCTCAGAAGGCAAGAGGTGCCAGGATGCGAGGTCATTGGTTTTTATAAGGTTGGGTTAACTTCATAGGCTAATGAGGAGGATGAGCATTCCAGCCATTTTGGGGAAGGGTGGAGATTTCCAGGAATTTGGTCACTGCCCATTTTCTGTTCTTTTTTTGTTGGCCTTGTAACTGTTATAGTTCCTATGGTGGGTCATTTATCGTAGGCTGATGTATTACAATGAGCATATACTAAGGCTCTAAGTCTAGTGGAAGTAAATTGTATCCCATTTTGGACCTAGTTGGTTATAACCAGTTTGGTTATAACTTCCGTGGCTGTCATTCTTTTAAAGATTGTGCCCTGTCCCCTTCCTGTCTCAGTAGCACTCTGCAGCTTACACTGACATTGCTGCTCAGAGGTTTCCACTGAAATACTTATGATGGTTATGAGCAGAATTTTTTTTCCTCTCTAGCTACTTGTTTCAGTCTAGGCAAGAGGAGAATACAATCAGAGGCTTGTGACTCTGAGGAAGTTTTATTCTCTCTTCTCTCTATACTCATTAACTCAGAGACTAGAAGAAAACAAAAGAGAAGAAGACCAAGGGTAAGGGAAGGTGCTGGAGAATTCTGGCTTCCTGGCATCAGTAGGAACAGTCTCTGATGTCCTTCAAGATGAAACTCGGGAAGCTGCTCAGAGCTGTCCTTCACTTGAGGTAGTTCAGTTCAGTTCAGTCACTCAGTTGTGTCTGACTCTTTGGGACCCCATGAATCACAGCACGCCAGGCCTCCCTGTCCATCACCAACTCCCAGAGTTCATTCAGACTCATGTCCATCGAGTCGGTGATGCCATCCAGCCATCTCATCCTCTGTCGTCCCCTTCTCCTCCTGCCCCCAATCCCTCCCAGCATCAGAGTCTTTTCCAATGAGTAAACTCTTCGCATGAGGTGGCCAAAGTACTGGAGTTTCAGCTTTAGCATCATTCCTTCCAAAGAACACCCAGGGCTGATCTCCTTCAGAATGGACTAGTTGGATCTCCTTGCAGTCCAAGGGACTCTCAAGAGTCTTCTCCAACACCACAGTTCAAAAGCATCAATTCTTCGACGCTCAGCTTTCTTCACAGTCCAACTCTCACATCCATACATGACCACTGGAAAAACCATAGTCTTGACTAAACGAACCTTTGTTGGCAAAGCAATGTCTCTGCTTTTCCATATGCTATCTAGGTTGGTCATAACTTTTCTTCCAAGGAGTAAGTGTCTTTTAATTTCATGGCTGCAGTCACCATTTGCAGTGATTTTGGAGCCCCCCAAATAAAGTCTGACACTGTTTCCACTGTTTCCCCATCTATTTCCCATGAAGTGATGGTAAGTGTGATGTAATTGACAGCTCTAGGTCCCAGCAGTTTAACCCTGTATCTAGGATGGGAGCCTGTAATTCCTGCCTGTGTTGTGGGAATGTTCTACCTGCCCTTTCAGTACTCTGAACTCTGCCTTGACATCAAAGTTTTACTTAGTATTAGATCAGTTTCCTTTGGCTGATATCCAAATTGCCAATTTCTGCTTTAATTGCAGAATGTGTTAAGTTTCATGCTGTCTAGGGCAGTCTCTTAGGTATTGAATAGAGATAAGTTGAGTACTTCACACATGCACATAAACACACACTGATAATTATTACAAAGAACATTTTGCTCCTGCACCCACAATTCTGCAGCAACTTGCCAAGGGAGCATGAGTAAAGGCATTCTCTTAGAGGTCTGGGTACAGCTTAATTAATCTACCACAGTCAAGGATAACGTTGTCTAGCATCACTAATCATTAGGGAAATGCAAAGCAAAACTACAATGAGGTATCACCTCACACTGGTCAGAATGGCCTTCATCAAAATGTCTACAAATGATAAATGCTAGAGAGGGTATGGAGAAAAGGGAACCCTCTTACACTGTTGGTGGGAATGTAAATTGGTACAGCTACTATGGAGAACAGTTCCTTAAAAAGCTAAAAATAGAGCTACCATTTGATCAAGCAATCCTACTCCTGGGCATGTGTGTGGAGAACACCATAATTTGAAAAGATACATACACCTCAGTGTTCATTGCAGCACTGTTAACAATAGCTAGGATGTGGAAGCAACCTAAGTGTCCATCAACAGAGGGATGGATAAAGAAGATGTGGTACATGTATACCATGGAATGTTACTCAGCCATAAAACACAATGAAATAATGTCATTTGCAGCAACATGGATGGACGTAGAGATTATCATACTAAGTGAAGTAAGTCAGAGAAAGACAAATATCATATGATATCATATATGTGGAATCTACAGAAATGACACAAGTGAGCTTATTTACAGAACAGAAAGAGACTCAGAGACTTAGAGGGCAGACTTGTGGATACCAAGGGGGAAATGGGCGAGGGGGATGAATTGGGAGGCTGGGATTGACATATGCACACTACTACATGTAAAGCAGATAATCAACAAGGATCTGTTGTATATCACAGGAAACTATACTCAATATTCTGTAATAGTCTATGTGGAAAAAGAATTTGAAAAAGAAGAAATATATGAATATGTATAACTAAATCACTTTGCTGTACATCGGAAACTAACACAACATTGTGAATTAATTATATATATATAAAACATTTAAAAATTTTTAAAAAGAAATAAATAAACAATAGAGAAAATCAATAAATTGAATATTTTGAATAAAAATCAACACAAGTGACAAATCTTTAGCTAGACCGAGCAAGAAAAAAGAAAAAGAGACAGAAATTACTAAAAGTCAAGAATGAAAAAGGGGACATCATTACCAACCTTCCAAAAGTATAAGAAGTTGTGAGGAAATACAGTGAACATCAGTATGTGTAAATATAAATGTGCATGTATGAATTACTGAATAAGAAAGACGTTTCTTTCTTTAAAGCAGAAGCTATAAAGAAAAAGTACCTGAAGAGGGTGGGTTGGAAGTGGAGGACAATGGGTGTGCAGGTATAGCCAGGAAGTACAGAGCATCCTGGGCATAATGCACAGAGAGCTGGTGGCCAGAGCACTGACTCCTGAGCATTACCAGATGAAAGATGGAATCAAAGGCAATGGGGTTTTAGTTTCTGGTCTCTTTAAGAGCAATGGATAATGAATCACCCAGACTAGAAGGTTGGTCTTGCTTGGTTGGGCTGATGGAGGACCTAAAAATGGCAGACTCACATGATCTCTTAAGGCATTAGCCCAGTACCTGGCAGCAGGAAGAATCTAATAATCTTAGCTTTAATTAGAATTCAAACAATTATTTTGTATCAGCAAAAGTGCACATATGTTGATAATAACCAGCACAGGTGGGATGTGAGAACTCGGTACTGTTGCTGATAATGAATTTATACAGACATTCTAGAAGGCAAATTGGCAACATATTACAAAGAAGTTTTTGGTTTTCTGTATGTATGCACAGGAATTTATTCTGAAGAAATAACTACACAGATAAACAACCAGGGATGTATAAGGTTACTCATCTCAATATTGTTTATTATAGGAAAGCCAGAACATATAACTAATCAATCATAGAAATTTGCAAAATGAGTCCCAGATCAAAGACAAAAATACTATAAAGTTTATTAAAAGTATCTTAAATGGGAAAACTATTAAGTGAATATTAAGTTTAAAATGTTAATGGCAAGAGTGAACATTGACATTTTAGGAATCAATGAACTCAGATGGACTAGAATGGGCAAATTTAATTCACATGACCACTATATCTACTACTGTGGGCAGGAATCCCTTAGGAAAAGTGTAGTAGCCCTCATAGTCAACAAGAGAGTCTGAAATGCAGTACTTGGATGCAATCTCAAAAACGACAGAACGATCTCTGTTCATTTCTAAGACAAACCATTCAATATCACTGTAGTCCAAGTCTATGCCCCAAACACTAACGCTGAAGAAGCTGAAACTGAATGGTTCTATGAAGACCTACAAGACCTTTTAGAACTAACACCAAAAAGGATGTCCTTTTTATCATAGGGGACTGGAATGCAAAAGTAGGAAGTCAAGAAATACCTGGAGGAACAGGCAAGTTTGGCCTTGGAGTACAAAATGAAGTAGAGCAAAGGCTAACAGAGTTTTGCCAAGAGAATGCACTGGTCATAGCAAACACCCTCTTCCAACCACACAAGAGACTACTCTACACATGGACATCAACATATGGTCAATACCAAAATCAGATTGATTATATTCTTTGCAGTCAAAGATACAGAAGCTCTATGCAGTCAGCAAAGACAAGAGCGGGAGCTGACTGTAGCTTAGATCATGAACTCCTTATTGCCAAACTCAGACTTATGTTGAAGAAAATAGGGAAAACCACTAGGTCATTCACGTATGACCTAAATCAAATCCTTTATGATTACACAGTGGAAGTGACAAATAGATTCAAGGGATTAGATCTGATAGACAGAGTGCCTGAAGCACTGTAACATTGTACAGGAGGCAGGGATCAAGGCCATCCCCAAGAAAAAGAAATGCCAAAAGGCAAAATGGTTGTCTGACGAGGTCTTACAAATAACTGAGAAAAGAGGAGCAATGAAAGGCAAAGGAGAAAAGGAAAGATATATCCATCTGATGCAGATTTCCAAAGAATAGTAAGAAGAGATAAGAAAGCTTTCCTAAGTGATCAGTGCAAAGCAATAGAGGAAAATAATAGAATGAGAAAGATTAGAGATCTCTTCAAGAAAATTAGAGATACCAAGGGAACATTTCATGCAAAAATGGGCACAATAAAGGACAGAAATGATATGGACCTAACAGAGGCAGAAGATATTCAGAAGAGGTGGCAAGAATACACAGAAGAACTATGCAAAAAAAAGTTCTTAATGATCTAGATAACCGAGATGGTGTGATCACTTACCTAGAACCAGGCATCCTGGAGTGCTAAGTCAAGTGAGCTTTAGGAAGCATGACTATGAACAAAACTAGTAGAGGTGATGGAATTCCAGTTGAGCTATTTCAAATCCTAAAAGATGATGCTGTGAAAGTGCTGTACTCAATATGCCAGCAAATTTGGAAAACTCAGCAGTGGCCACAGGACTGGAAAAGATCAGTTTTCATTTCAATCCCAAAGAAAGACAATGCCAAAGAAGCTTCAAACTACTGCACAATTGTGCTCATTTCACCCGCTGGCAAAGTAATGCTCAAAATTCTCCAAGCCAGGCCTCAGCAGTACGTGAACTAAGAATTTCCAGATGTTCAAACTCGATTTAGAAAAGGCAGAGCAACCAGAGATCAAATTGTCAACTTCTGTTGGATCATATCATATGGTGAAATATCTATATCATATGGAGAAATATCATATCATTTGGAGAAATGTCATTAACCTCAGATATGCAGATGACACCACCCTCAAGGCAGAAAGCAAAGAACTAAAGAGCCTCTTGGTGAATGTGAAAGAGGAGAGTGAAAAAGTTGGCTTAAAACTCAACATTCAGAAAACTAAGATCATGGCATCCGGTCCCATCACTTCATGGCAAATAGATGGGGAAACAGTGGAAACAGTGACAGACTTTATTTTGGGGGGCTCCAAACTCACTGCAGATGTTGACTGTAGCCATGAAATTAAAAGACACTTGTTCCTTAGAAGAAAAGTTATGACCAACCTAGACAGCATATTAAAAAGCAGAGACATTACTTTGTCAACAAAGGTCCATCTAATCAAAGCTATGGTTTTTCCAGTAGTCATGTATGGATGTGAGAGTTGAACTATAAAGATGGCTGAGCACCAAAGAATTGATGCTTTTGAACTGTGGTGTTGGAGAAGACTCTTGAGAATCCCTAGGACTGCAAGGAGATCCAACCAGTCCATCCTAAAGGAAATCAGTCCTGAATATTCATTGGAAGGACTGATGCTGAAGGTAAAGCTCCAATACTTTGGCAACCTGATGGCAAAGAACTGACACACTAGAAAAGACCCTGATGCTGGGAAAGATTGAAGGCAGAAGGAGAAGGGGATGACAGAGGATGAGATTGTTGGATGGCATCACCAACTCGATGAACATGAGTTTGAGCAAGCTCGGGGAGTTGATGATGGACATGGAAGTTTTGCGTGCTATGGTTCATGGGGTCATAAACAGTTGGACACAATTGAACTTAACAATTCACTTAACTGAACTGAAGTTTAAAAAATAGTCTATATAATGTGATTTTGAATATATAAAGTACATATTTATATATGCATAGAGAAATATCAAAACAGGGATTATCTCCAGGTGGTATGATTTTCTTGTGTATGTTTTTCTTTATGTTACAAACTTGCTTCACTGAAAATTTCTTTTCTATTTTTTTCTTTTCTGGTAATGGAAGAAGGGAATCTCAATAATGTATATAAAGAAAGTGTAACGGTCTGTATCATTCCAGTTTACACTTCATTATCTACTCTTTTAATTCTTTAATTTACTCTCTAATTGATCAGTGAGTGTAGTTTTGTCTTTTCTAATCTGGAAGTTGAATGTCTTACAAAAAATACTTTTGACATGGAGAGATTTCCTATCATTCTCAATGTTTCTTTCAGACCAGAGCAATTAACCCGAGCAATTAAAGTGCCTTTACTCTAGGGACGGCAGAAGTCTGCAGTGGTCACTAAGTCACCAGCACCCTTCAGCTGTAGCTCCGCATAGTTCCACAGTGGAATTGCTGAGCGCCTGTAATAGATGCAGCTCTTTCATTGACACTGTGAAGAGATGTGCCTCTGCTCCAGAATGGCACTAGCAGGGGCTCCATTTCTCTCCTGTCTTTTTCAGAGTACCTAAATCATAGCATTCAAACAACTTAATTAGAAAAGCTGATAGTGGCATTACTAACAAAGGTCATTCTCACTTTACCAGAGCATTCTCAAGCAGTAGGTATTAATAATGTTTTTGGTGTGAACCAACAAATCTGAGGTAGCACATCTGATTCCTGCAGCTAGCTCAAAGCCAAATGAGAAAATTGTTACAGAAAATAACAGATGGTCTCAGATCAAATATATCTCCTCAGAGGAAAAAGGAACAAACATAGAAAATAACTCCAGACATGGTCAGGACATTCAACTGAAGAAACATCAATATATAGACAATTCAATTACAAATTATGTGTCCAGGGTTTGTTATGATATCAGTCTTTGATTTAGAGGTCTGGGAATGATAGTTAAAGTAGGAGAGTCAGAACAGCCCATGGAGTTCTAAAATTACATGCCATATTTGTTAGAGCATTTTGTAACTGTGAGGTCAAGTAAAGCGTAATTGAATTTCTCTAAATCTACTTCAGGTAAAATGGGTGGAGAAGGGCATGACAACCCACTCCACCCATTTTACAGATGAAGTAGATTTAGAGAAATTCAATTACCTGCTAGATCACACATCTAGACTGGCAAAACTAGCCTTAAAAATCATTTCAGCTTGACTCTGGAGCCAACACACTCTCCCTTGCTTTACCTGAATGTAAATTGGTATAGCCACTATAGAGAACAGTATAGAGTTTCCTTAAAAAACTAAAAATAGAGCTACCATATGATCCAGCAATCCCACTCCTGGGCACATACCCAGGGAGAACCATAATTCCAAAAGCTATGTGCACCACAATTTTCACTGTAGCACTGTTTACAATAGCCAGGCATGGAAGCACCCTACATGTCCATCAGCAGAGGAAGAGATAAGGAAGATGTGGCACATACAAGGAACAAAATAATGCCATTTGCAGCATCATGGATGGATCTAGAGATTCTCATACTGAGTGAACTTAAGTCAGACACAGAAAGACAAATACCATACAATATCTCTTATATGTGGAATCTTAAAAAATGGTACAAATCAACTTATTTACAAAATAGAAATACAGTTACATATGTGGAAAACAGAGTTATGGTTACCAGGGGGTAAGGGCAGGAGCAATCAGTTGGGAGATTGGGGCTGATATATATACACTATGATATACAAAATCGATAATTAATAACCTCCTGTATAGCACAGGGAACTCCAGTCAATACTCTGTAATGGCCTATATGGGAAAAGAATCTAAAAAAGAGTGTGTATATATATATATGTGTGTGTGTGTGTGTGTGTGTAATTGATTCACTTTGCTGTACACCTGAAACTAATACAACATTGTAAATCAATTATCCTCCAATACAAATTGAAAAAAAGAGACTGTAGACTCAAAAAAAAAAAAAAAAAAAAAGCTGAGATTTCACTGAAGATCAGGGCTATAAGACCAGAGTTTAGAGTACTTGATTTATATTGTTTATTGTCATGGGTGGTGAAATTATTTATAATAATTAATACAATTTAAAAACTCATCCAGTTTGAAATCATATTGGAAACAATATTGTTGTATCCAGGAAACATTATTGCCTAAAACTTCACAATTTTCATGATCAAATGAAAAACACCGATTGGCTTGACTAAACTGCTGACACACACAGACTTTAAAAAAACATAAAGATATTATACGTATTTCAATGCCATTCTCCCAAATCATCCCACCCTCTCCCTCTATAATATTATATATGAAATGAGTCGCCAGGTTTGATGCACGATACTGGATGCTTGGGGCTGGTGCACTGGGACGACCCAGAGGGATGGTATGGGGAGGGAGGAGGGAGGAGGGTTCATGATGGGGAACACATGTATGCCTGTGGTGGATTCATTTCGATATATGGCAGAGCCAATACAATATTGTAAAGTTTAAAAATAAAATAAAATTTAAAAAAAACATAAAGAGTGCTGTGCTCGCTTCTTGTGATTCACTGCATTGTGTGCAAAGACATGTGTATCTTAAGAGACATAAAACAACAGAGAAGAAAGGTGGAAAGAGGCCCTCTTTTTGATTTGTCCATGGCCTCACGTGTCCTTTGTTATTCCACTGACAATTTTTAGACTCTTGGACCTTTTGATATTCCTCCATCAAAACTTTCTTTCTCAGTGTCTGTCTCATTTCAAAGGGACGCTAGCTAATCCATGCCACTGAGCTACCCTTAATTCACAGACACTTTAACTGTAGCTGGTGCCTTAACTCAAAGGAAAGATTCTGACACTGGGATTTCAAGCCAAAGTAGCCTCTGGGCTCTGAAGTGCCTTTCATTAGAGAATCTGCTGGACTGTATTCAAACTCTTCAGAGAAAGACATTGTGTTTCATTCATCTTTCCATTTCCAGCACCCAGAAAAATTCTTGTTCCCTAGTAAAAACTCCATATGTGCTTGTGGACTGAAAGAAGGAATGAAGGGATGAAATCAATTAGAGGGATCTTTTATAGCAGGTCCCAAGTATTGTTGACTAATAAATACAATGTTTGTCTACTATTAAACCTATTTGGCTGAATTTTGCTCACACTGTTGTTGATCCCAGGTTTGGGTACCTCCCGCACAGTGAGGGCAAACAAACCAGAACATCGGAATTTGGAGAAAAGAAAGGTTTATTGCAAGGCCCAAGCAAGGAGAATGGGCGGCTCAAACTCCTTAACAGTTACAGGGAAGTGTCTTTTAAAAAGCAATTTTATTTATTTATTTTTGGCTGTGCTGGGTCTTCGTTGCTGTGCGGGTTTGCTCTAGTTTGCTGAGCAGGGGCTACTCTTCACTGCGGTGCTTGGGCTTCTCACTGCGGTGTCTTCTCCTGTGGAGCGTGGCCTCTATGCACGTGGGCTCGGTAGTTGTGACTCATAGGCTCTGCAGCACAGGCTCAACAGTTGTGTCACGTGGGCTTGGTTACTCTGCGGCATGTGGGATCTTCCCAGATCAGGGATCGAGTCCATGTCTCCTGCGTTGGCAGGTGGATTCTTTACCACTGAACCACTAGCGAAGCTCTCAGGGGAGTGTTTAGACAAAATCTGGGGGGAAAGGGCTGCAGGGTGTGTGACTTTCTTCTGATTGGTTTGTGATAAGGTAATGGGGTCACATCTCAATTATCAGCCATTTGATTCCAACCAATCTGGAGGTCTAAGTACTTGTGCTCAGCCTGAAGTTACAGTCTCCACCTGGGTTGAGGGGGGAAGGCTTAGCTCCAGTAGAAAAACTCCAGTAGAGATATATTGATTAAAACTTTGCTTAAAACTGTCCTGTTGGGACTTCCCTGGTGGTCCAGTGGTTAAGAATCCACCCTTCCATTGCAGGGAGCACGGGTTTGACCCATGGGTCTTACATATACCCCTCAAGGAGGACATTGCTTTATCCTACACTACTGTTTCCTGACCGCTCCTCTGTTTCTGCATTCCCTCTCTTCCCTAATTAGCAACTGAATCTGCCCTTTGGAACTCAGGAAAGGTCAGGAAGGCTGTAGCCTTTTCCCTACAAACAAGAAACAGGGGACACGTAAAGGCTTTTGTATGTTAGAAGGCACCACAGGGTCCTGCTCCATTTCAACCCCCCTTTTTTTGATACTCCGCAATCTGGAGGGGAACAGGTGTTGGAATCATACACTCAGTAGAGGAACTTGGTTTTAGGGGGACTTGGTTTCAATAACTGAAATCCTCATTCATCTTGAGTCCACTGCTATTAAAGACGGGGCATGTTTCTTCTGTTTAAGGGACTATGAGGATGAGTGATTTGCCTAATATCTCTTGTCTGCTTCTGTTTCTCTGTCTCTGCTCTCTTTTCCTCTCACACATACACCCTCCAGCTCTCTGCGTCTCTCCCAGCAGCCTTTGTAATAAATTGAGAGCTCCACAACCGCCTATGCTGTGCAGCTTTAAAAAGAGAAAGCTGTCTGAAAGATGCACAAATATTGTGACTCCCTGGAATGAAAGCTTCCCCCCTGGGAGTCAGAAGAGAAAGCGTGTGGAAATCTCAACCTCTTTGAACATACCATCCTTTAAGTAAAGCTCCTATTTAACAGTGGTCCCTGGGGGTTCTGGGCTTGTCATCTTCCTGTAACTCTTTCTCACTGGACTGATTATTAGTGAGCAGGCTAACATGCTGGATGGAGGAAAGCCAGTCTGAGCTTGGGCTTTGTTCAGGGACTATATCTTCTGGATGGTCAATCTGTCAGCAGCCTACAATTTGATTTCAGATTTTTCTGCAATTGTGCTTTTAATTCCTCCCTGGGCATAGATCTTTTTAAAGGAAAATGGTGTGGTAGAAAAAAGTGGCTTTAAAGTCAGACATATCTAGGTTCAAATCCCTGTTTCCTTACTTAAATTGTGATCCTAAGCACATCACTTAATTCCTCTCAGCCAGATTTTCCCATCTGTAAAAGGGGGATATTGACACCAGCTTTGCAGAATTGTTATGTTGGTCAGTAGGCTAAATGGAATGGAGTTGAGAGGTCGTCAGCCGGCTTCCCAAAAGGACGAGCAACACAACTCTGGGGACTTTCTTGGTCTGTGTTCTCTGGGGCAATGGTGTTGGTGGGGAGAGAGGGGAAGCAGGATGCCATCGCATTGCTTCCTGTCTGAGTGCTTGTTTACATTTTCTTCTTGTTTGAGAAATGCTAATAAAGCAATGATCCATTTAAGCCACAGGGTCTCAATGTCCAGCAAAGGGCAGTGAGTCATGCCTGCCATCTGCCCTTTTGCCTGCTACAGGGGACTTGTTGCTCTGTATTCCTTTCAGGAATGCCTGGTTCTCCCCAAACAGCTCTTAGCAGTCCCATGTGAGCGAGGCCACAGCAGGCTGGTGGCAGCCGGCACAGAGCAGGCCAGGAGCAGTTACTACTCTGATGCTTTCCTTTTGCCTCCCAGCCCTCCTCCCCAGCTTCTGCTCTGGTTTGGAGAGTATGGACATTTGTCAAGACTGGGCTCTACTGAAGCATTTGCAGAGTTACTGTGACTTGGAGAGAAATGCTTCCTGCAACTCTGGTCCAGCAGTCATTGTTGGTGAAGTGAGGGTTGCTCTCCCAAGCAGCTGGCTGAGCTGCTCTGCCTCCCAGAGATGCCTGGAATTCCCTCCAACCTCCAGTATCCTGTGATGTTATCTCTCCCATCACCCCCTAAACAACTTGCCCACTCATTAGAGGGGGGTGGAGAAAGGGAGGAAAGAGGGAAAAGTGTCACCAAACAGAAACAAATTAACATCTTTGGGTCCTAAAAATGATTCATGCTGAATCATTAATTCACCAATCAATAATTCCACACTTTTAAAACAAATTGATTTAAAGACTAACAATTTAGTAGAAGATGTAAAGGATATTTCCTGAGCAATTGTCGTGTGCCAGGCACTGTCTTGAGCTCTTTAGAGATGTCATCTATCCTGCAAGGTGTGTGGGCTCTCAAACCAGACCTCAATTTGAATTTTGAATTTGACCTAGAGCAGCCATGTGGCCTTGGGTAATTTGTTATTTTACCTCTCTGAGCATCAGTGTCCCTATCAGTTTCTTTGACACATCAGAGAAATATTTCCCTAATCACCACATCTAAGGTAACACCCCACCCCCGACCACCATCTTTCAGAGCACTATTATTTTTAGCCATAATAACTGTCTGTCGAGAGTCCCCTTTTTGCTAGGCTTGGCTTCTAGTGCTGGGGATACAACAGGAAACACAACCCCATGGAACTTACACTCTAGTAGGGAGAGAGAGTGAAAGTGAAAGTCGCTTAGTTGTGTCTGGCTCTTTGCAACCCCATGGACTACACAGTCCATGGAATTCTCCAGGCCAGAGATACTGGAGTGGGTAGCCTTTCCCTTCTCCAGGGGATCTTCCCAACCCAGGAATCGAACCCAGGTCTCCTGTGTTGCAGCAGTATTCTTTACCAGCTGAGCCACAAGGGAAGCCCAAGAATACTGGAGTGGGTAGCCTATCACTCCTCCTGCAGAACTTCCTGACCCAGGAATCAACCTGGGGTCTTCTGCATTGCAGGCAGATTTTTTACCAACTGAGCTATGAGGGAAGCCCAGGAGGGAGAGAGTGACAGACAAATAAGCAAACAGATAATAAATATATAAATAATATTCTAAATTCCCTTTTTACCATCTATCGCCCTCAATAAAATTATTAGGTCCTTGAGGGCAAATTATCACTTGTTTGACTTCTGCTGAATTCTCAGTGCCCAGCATAGTGTTTAGCACAACACATGTTTAAAAACTGAAGTAAATAAATAAAGGTTAAATTTTTGAAGAGAATAAAGTAGATAACCCATGCTTGAAGCTCTCAGCATAGCCCTTGGAATATGGTAAATATGTAATAAGTTGGTGGTTTTTCAATCAGACTCCAAAGCTGTGTGCTTAACCACTTCACCACACTGTGTTTATTATAATGATAACTATAGCAATAATAATGTGTTGTTTTTATTATAGAATTACATATACCAATGTATAATTTACTTACCAAGTTCTATTGTATGCCATGGACTGTCTAGGCATATTAAAATAATACCTTATTTAATTATAACTTCACAATAATCCTTAAGTACTTGGACTGCATGGAGATCCAACCAGTCCATTCTGAAGGAGATCAGCCCTGGGTGTTCTTTGGAAGGAATGATGCTAAAGCTGAAACTCCAGTACTTTGGCCACCTCATGCGAAGACTTGACTCATTGGAAAAGACTCTGATGCTTGGAGGGATTGGGGGCAGGAGGAGAAGGGGACGACAGAGGATGAGATGGCTGGATGGCATCATCAACTCGATGGACATGAGTTTGGGTGAACTCCGGGAATTGGTGATGGACAGGGAGGCCTGGCGTGCTGCAGTTCATGGGGTCGCAAAGAGTTGGACATGACTGAGTGACTGAACTGAACTGAACTATTAATCCTTAAGTAAGGTAGACATTCTTAACCTTAAGTACCAAATTCCTATAATAAAAAGCAGAGTGTAGTAAGTGCCAAAAACAGGCACAAACAAAATACTGTGCGATTTCAGAGGAGGAAGAGATACATGTGGTCAGGGTGGCTGGAAGAGTTTTGATAGAGGAGAATCTCAGAGGATGGAGGTGTCTGAGCATGGAGATAGCAGGGTGGGTGGGATGGGGGACCCTGAGGCAGAGAGGAAAGCCTGAGAAAGGGCACAAAAGAGTGTATGCAAGGGTGTGCTGTTCTCACAGAGGCGGAAGTGGGGTACATGAAGGGAGAGGTAGGTCGGGCTGGAAGTGGAGGGGAAGGCGGCTCGCAAATGCCAAGGGAAGAAATTTAAACTTCGTTTCATAGGCAGTAGGGAGCTATTAGAATTTTTAAGCAGAAGGAGATAAAGAACCAGAATTGTGAACTTGAAGATTAATTCATTTCTAGACTAGATGGAAAGGAAATGAGGCTGCAATTGCTAGGCAGAGTACCGGTTTGGGGCAATGGTGGTGATCATAAAATGAAGAAAACACATGCACAGAGCAGAATCACATGGCTCAGGTGAGGGACAAGGGAAAGGAGGTGTCAGAGTTGGCTGTGAATTTTGAAGATTCAGAGGTTGGTGCTCTTCCTATCTGCCTGACATGCTACTAAGCTTGGACCCAGGGACCTTGATTGTTCTCTAACCTGGGCAATTTTTCAATAAACCTTTCTCCTGAGGGATTTAGGACTCTCTCTTACTAGAAATTGTCTCTGTTTTCCATGACTTCATGTAGAATGATCATAAGAGCACAGTGTCCTGGGGCAGTGTTGGTAAGGCTGGCATTCACTCTAACTCTAACCAAACAGAGCTAAATTGAACTGAATTATTGGTTATGGCTACCCCTCTGGGTTTCCACCAAGTTGAGTCCAGCTTCTGCCTCCAGGAACCTAGACACAGACAGAGCTAAACTAAGTGGATCTTCTGCCCACTGTGAGAGGCCATGTCCGCCTGGGATCAAGGTGACTGAATGGCTGGAAATGGGATGGCTGCAGCGGCTGGTCTGTGTGCACAGCTGCTCCCAGATGCTGGATGGGGCCATGATGTCCAAAAATGATGGTAGTGGTGTTTGGAACCTACAGAAATAAAATTATGTTGATAACTACCTTCACATGCACATGGATAGATTTACACTAAATTTGGCAGATATTTGGGGGGATGATATGACTTAGAGGTTTTACATGAAATTTACTTTTGAGTGTGTGTGTTGCAGGGATGGGGAGGTGGTTTCTAGTTGGTACCTGAAAGAGATGGAAGGCATCCTGCATAGCAACAGGAGCTGACACAGAAAATAGTGCTTTAAAACATGAGCCCTGAACCAAAGTTCATAAGGACAGATGATCCCAAGGCTACGTACAAATTTTTATTCAAGATTCTTCTCACAAGGGCAGTTCTGTTTAGCGTGTTTTAGGCAGGTTGTGGCAAGAAGTTATTTAATTGTCATTGGCTAATAACACTAGGAATAAAGGTTTCAGGGAATCCAGAGAAATTCATATGCCCTCTTCTGGTAATTTTCCAAACACTAAAAGCTGAGTCTTCATAACCCAGGGCCAACAGTATATCACAGGATAACTGGTGTACTGGCCTGAAATTGTGCCCTTATTCTTGGATATCGTCCATCTGCTCTTGACTCTTCAGGCCCAGGGACCTAACCCTTAACCCCAGGGTTCACACTATACCTCTCCATTCTGCCTGCACCTCTGTAAATGACTCCTTTTTGAATTACCTAATTTGGGTGTGTCTCCTGTTTCTTGCTGGGGTGCTTCAGATCCACCTTGTTTTTCACAGACTCCATGACTTCATTTCCCCTCCAGGCCTTGGAGGTTAAAAAATGCGTTCTCTGTCTCTTACCACCTACCTCCAAATCTGGTGCAGGATTTCCACTCTTGTGGGGCCCCTTTCTGTATACTATTCTCCCTTATCATGGAAGTCTCCCAGTGAGCTCTTTGTATAACTTAAAAGTAGATGATACATGAATTCAGATCTGTCCCCTCTTTTTCTTTTCTGTAAAACAAAATCACTGACTCTATTAGCTGGTTTTGTGTAGCTAAAACCCCATTCCGGTCATCACTTAATTCTTAGTAGTGGATCAGTCTTGTGTTCAGTGCATGTTGTTCCCAGTCATTTAAAACAGCATCATCAGAAAGGCTCTACTGAGATGGTCTTTCCATGTAAGGGCATTAGCATCTGTGCTGGTAATTCTCTGTTCGCCCCTCCCAACTCACCTTTTGTTCTTCTCCAGACTACTGGGTTTTTCCACCTGCCGGATTACAGTTAGATTTGGCTAAAAAAATTACTAGCATGAGATCAATATTTAGGAGGGGAGAGAGGTCAGGGTATTCGTTAACCTCACTCCCCTGCCAGGTTGCTAGGTGGTCCTCCTCCTGCGGTTATGGCTCTTGCTGGCCCTATAAATAGCTCCCTCACTTTGCCCCCTCAGTCCCAAGAGGGGATGAGTATCCCACTCTTCTAGTGCATGGGTGAGTCACTGTTTCTGTTTGCTCTCTTATCCCTGCCCATGCCTCTGTAAATAGTTCCCCCACTGAACTCTCATCATCCACTTTGGGTGTGCCATCTTCTGAGAACTTTACTGACATAAAACACACCTTTTCATGTCATTCAGAGACTGGAAGGCTGAAGTCCACCCTATCATCCTAGATTGGGTCTAATTCAGAAGTCACACTTGGGATCCTAACATTTCAAACCCCATCTATTCCTTCAAGCTCATTATAACTCATATAAAGTTTGCATTAATGTGATTTACTAAAATACAATCTGGACTCCAGGAATCAGGTGAATTCAGAATCCTGAACTCTCAGATGGACACCTCCCTGAACACAGGACCCTGAAGGAGCCATCATTGGAGACACAACAAGCAAAAGCCTTTCTGCAGGTCTTGACTTTGACTTCTCTCGGGTTTCCTCCTCTGAGCTAGTCCACATACAGACTATGAGGACCACTGCTGTCTTTCTAGCCTAGGAGCTCAACTAAAAGCAGACTAGGTCATTTCTTTAGTACATGTTCGCCAGGCTCAAATTCAGGTTTGGAGAAAGACTAGGTGGCTCTTCAAACTGAGATGCTTTAACATGCTTGTTCAACATCTGCTCAGTGGACTGTTAGGGCTGACTAGAGAGTTTTAAAAAGTTTCTCGACATGATTGAGATCAATTTATTTATTTCCCACTTAGGTTAGTAAAAAAAGACATGTGTAGAGATCTGTGTTAATTGGATCCTTATGAACAGGCACTGGGGGAAGCTGCTCAACTGGCCTGTCAGTTAATTCAGTCCCTGAACTTGGGTCTCTAAATATTGATGGTCAATTTGCACGCTAATTCAAGGTAAGAAGATCAGGAAAAGAAAAAGAGAACTGTTGTCCCAGGGATATTGCCAATCCTGTCTTTAGAAGATCAGTCTTCTAGAATGGATGCTCAACTGATTGTCTATGCCTTTGTCAGAAACTTTCCTATAGGGGTAAAATGAGAGAGGAAGCTTTGAGCTTGCCCAGAAGGTAAAATGAGCCACAACCAGCCTTCTTGCCTATGAGGATAGTGCCGTCTTAGATGATGACAACGACCTGTTGAACACGGAAACTAGGGACTAAGGCTGACTAAAGTGAGCAAAGGAAGAAGGAAAGGGGGAAATGGGACAAAGACTGAGCTGTGTTTTTTTAAGGCCTCATTCTCTCTCAGCTAGTGAAGGGGAGATGAGCACCATCAGTGATTGAACTGCAGGCTGATGTGGTAGAAGGAAAGTGAGCAAATTAATTCAGTTATTTTGACAGCAGCTAATGTGCAAGTCTGGGTTTGAGCTCAAGTCTGTTCCTTTTGCCTTGGTGTATTCATGCTCACTGCAACATGTAATGTTAATAATCCATGTAGAAAAGATGCACCATGCCCACGTCCTATAAAACTCAATTTCTAGGAAAAATGATCACATGATTAATGATCACTTACTATACATCCCATTGGTGGATTCCTCATTCCTCTTCTGCCCTCTCAGCTATATCTCATGAATTAGATACATGCCTGTTTTCGAATCCTGCAAGATGCTCCAGGTTGAAAGGACTATAGAAATGAGTTCCCCAATGTTTGAGATAGGTGCCCAAAACATGTCTCTTGCTTTGGCAATTCAACCTGTGTTTGGAAGGTGGAAATCCTTGGGAACAACACATACGAAATCTCACCAACCTAGCCCATCCAGAGTGCAGAGAAGGATCAAATGGACTGCCCACAGCATTGTCCAGTGATCCTCAAAGGAATGAAAAGCAAGGATGACCACAAGACCTCATAAAAATACATCTCCATCTCCTTGTGCTGGGCTTCTTTTCTTCTCTCCCTCATGGTGGTTTGCTTTTAACCCCTGCCATTCCAGAGGGACTCTCTACCTTTAGCTCACCACTATAAAACCTTTCTCTCTTGAGTTCCATCTGTTACTCTCAAGGGTCCCCCTCATGTCTTCCCCTTCCCTGGGGCTTCCCAGGTGGCTTAAATGGTAAAGAATCTGCCTGCATTGCAGGAGACCCATGGCTTCCCATTGCACTGTATCCTAAACTAAATACTTGGTTATTAGTTCTTATAATAATAAATATTATTTTAAAATAATATTTTATATATTAATATTTTTAATATAAGATGATATTGGTATTGTCTGGAGACAGCTTTTGTAGCACAAGGTGAGGGTGGCTCTTGGTAACACATCTGTGTCTCTTAAAGTGGGTTTCCACTAATACCCAAAGAGTTAAAAGTGACCAGAATGAAGAAGAAATGCTTGACAACATATCAATTTAATGGAGATCCAAAACTTTCACAAGAAACAACCAGAACTCAGCTGCTGGGAGAGGTGAGACTTGCCACAGGATAGATTTCTTGGGTCTCATTATCAAACCTCTACATAGAGAACCATGTCCTGTACTCACAGCCTTCCTGGAATAAGTTGGAGTCTCCAACAAACTATAGCGCCTTTGTGAACTCATCTCTAGTCTGTGATGAAAAAAATCAAACATAGGTGAAGCATCAAAGTTCAGAAGCATTGGGCAACAGAAATGGCCTCAGCTGGTCCCTCATTTGGACCTCACATTTATGCTCTTCTTCCCCTTCTCTGCTTCCTCCCTACCCCACCTCTGGTGGTTTCCTGCCTGGTGCTGCTCATTTCACTTCTGCCCCTCCATATGATCCTTTCCCCATCCTTGTCCCTTGGTGGGCTGTGGCTAAGTGTGTCTTGAGCTCTGTGCTAAGCTGTAAGGCTTCTCCCTGTGTTTTCAGTCTCTCCCAGATTCCCTTTGCCCAGCTCAATCCTCCCTTCTTCTCTGCAGCTTAGTCCTTGTTTCTTCTTGCCGGCGTCTCCAGGCAGCAATGATGGCTTCATCATCCATTTCCTCCTCCTCCTCCCTGTCAGTGCTTCTCCAATACCGGGACTGCCGCCCTGAAGCAAACCTCCCTTCTTCTTTCTTTTCCATCCTCGCTTTCTCTCCCTCCTCTTCAGATCTCATGAAACTCTGGGTGAATTTCCTCTTGGCTCCAAATTCAGAAAAGTCTGACTTGGATGACTCTTCCACATCTTCCCAGTCCCTGGATCTGGTCCCATTTGGACGCCGTGGTTCTGGGGACTCTTCTCCTTCAGAGGGCTCGGGGGTCCGGCGGAAAAAGTAGGGCTCCGGGCTTTCCTCCCGGGAGCTTGAGGTCTCACTAAACATGGACCTGGAGAATGTGTGCATCTCTCTGCCTTCCCTGGTGGAGGAAGCAGAGAACCGTGAAGTGCTTTTTACCGAGTTGCTATTGGTCTCGTCGTAGGAGGAGGTGTCCTGCTCCTCTGACCGGGATTTGGAGAACTTGTAACTGGAAGACTTAGACTCTGTCTCCCGAATCAGGGAAGATCTGGTGCACTTTTCCCTGGAGCTTCCAGACCAATCACTTTGGGGAGATTTTTCCTCTGTCCTGAGGCCACTGAGCCACTTATTAATACTGTTATCCTTCTCTCTGCCAGCTCTGCTGCCACTTCCGTAGCCATCAGAGACAGCCAGGGAGGAGAAGGTGTCTGTTTCGGGTTTCTGGGAATTACTGCGGGAAGAATACCGGAAGCTCCCTATGGCGCTGTCAGTGTCCTCATCCCTATCACCCACGTCATCATCCTCATCCTCATCTTCCTTGACCTTCTTCTTCTTGAAAAGGGAGCTGCGTTTGTTGTCGGAGGCCAGCTTCTCCATTTTGTACTCGGACATCTTCTCTCTCAGCTCTGTTTGCATCTCCTTCTCCTTCCGGCCAAGCTCCTTTAGGTCAATATTGTCAGCAAAGAGGCTATAGATAGGCTTGCTGGTCCCCTTCACTTTGCTCCCAGTACCTTCAGCTCTTGCACTCATGGTATGGGAGGACAACACAGACTGGGTCTCAGAGCTGGGTCTTGCCTGGCTTTGAGGCAGCAGGCAGCCACCCAGGGCAGAGCTGCTCTGTCCACTGAGCATGGAGACTTGGTCATCCCCTAGGCAGCTGCCTGCTGGTGCTGCCTTCATGCTTACAACGGACAGTGGGCGGGGCGACAACAGCATTTCATTTTGCTTCTGGGCGAGAGTTTCACTGACTACGTTGGCAATCCAGTTCTGTATGCTGGCAATGGAGATTGTGTCTCCAGGCCCCACATGCAGGTTAGGTAGAGGTGTGGTGGGGGTGGAAGCCAGGCATCCGCCTACTTTGCTTAGGGCCTGAGAGGGATGGGAGCTGTGGCTCTGGGCGCTGAGCACAGATGCTGTGTCCCCATCAGCGCTGACTGAGGGGGCTGCCGACCAGAATGCAGACAGGGGGATGCTCCCACTGGCAGCTGAGCTATCTGCCTCCCAGCTTCCCATTGACTGGCTCTCCTCCAGTGTCTGCCTGCTTCTCTCCAGCAGCTCCAGCCTCCGCTGCCGCTTCTTGACCAAGGCTAAGTCATCTCCCTTGCTGAGCTCCACCACCTCCTCCTTGTTCTCACTGCCCACCTTCTTTTGGTGTTTCAGCTTCCAGGCCTGGTAGGCAGACAGATTGACATCAGAGAGGTTTTTCTTCTCCCCCTCCACCTCCTCCGCACCTTGCTCACTGCTGCCATCTCCTGCCTCTGAGTCCTTCTTGTGAAATCCAAACTGGATTCTCTTGATCTTCCACCTTTCCAGGGCGGTGAGTTTGTCCTTGTTTCTGCTGCAGAAGTTATAGAAGGAGCTGGCCTCGGAGGCCACACTCTCCTCGTCATCCTCCCGCGCCCTGCTCCCCACCTCCGAGCTGGCGTCCACCTCCTCTCTCTTGTTCCTGGAGTGGTACTTTCGGGAAGCCTCCTTCTCAATCTCCTGCAGCCTCTGGTCCCACATGTCCCAGGTGCTCTCCGTGGACATGGAGTCAGAGCGGCGTCTCCCACCTCGGTTCTGGCTGCTCATCTGCAGCTGCTGCTTCAGGACCCGGATGTCATGGCTGCTCACACTCTCGGAGGTGCTGCTCTCACTCAGCGTGTGCCTCCTTCTTCTCCTCACGAAGGAGCTGCCATTGCTCTCCTCTTCCTCTTCCTCCTCCCTATTCCACCTCCGGTGCCCTTCTGCCTGGTACCTCTCATTTCGGCTTTGCCACTCCCGGATGATTCGCTCCACATCCTCATCCTCGGGCTCCTCACCTTGACGAGAGGAGGCTGAGAACCTGTCGTCCTCGCCCTGCAGGACCTTGCCCGTGGGGAGGCTCTGCCCCTTTTTCCACGCCTCGTAGAGCCTCTCCTCCTCCTCCTCATCGATAAGGGTGAGGGGCTTGGAGGCCTGGCTGGCCCTCCCCAAGGAGGAGGTACTCAGGTGACTGGCAGCGTCGTCCTCCTCCTCCACGGTGAGGGTGTGCACTCTGGCTGCCACCGTGCTCCCGGCGTCCTCGCCCTCCTCCACTGCCTCCTCCCCACACTCCCTGCTGAAGTCCTCTTCGCGCTCCTCCATCAGCTTCTCGTTGAGCTCGCGGAGCTGCTTCAGGAAGCCGTCGTTGGGGTAGATGGCCCGCTTCTTGCGCACAGTCATCAAGGCCTCCAGGACGGCCATGTTGTGGAAGATCATCAGGTAGGCTACTACCAGCACAGCCGAACGGCTGACGCCCATTTCACTGCTGACCAGGACTTTCCCTGTGAAGAAAACACAGCAGATGGTGATGGAACAGCAATAGTTTGGCTGTTGTTGTTGTTTTAAGTTTTGATGTGCTGGATTTAGTATGTTTCCTTTGCCTCTCATATTCATCCATGCTCAAGTCACATTAGGGACAAGCATCATTGTCCCCATATTACAGAAGTCAGAGCAGTGAGGCTACCCTGTGCTTGTGGAAACATTTTCTGAACATGTACAAGGATTGGGGAGTGGGTGGGGAAAAAAGGATCTAACCACTGTCCCCACTTCTGAAACACTGAGTGCAATTTTGTGCTGTGCTGTGCTTAGTTGCTCAGTCGTGCCCAACTGTTTGCAACCCCATGGACTTTAGCCGGCCAGGCTCCTCTGTCCATGGGGATTCTCCAGCCAAGAAGACTGGAGTGGGTTGCAGGAGTGCATTTCTACTTTCCACCAACCTGAGCATTAGAAGGAGGAAAAATAAAAGAATATGGGTAATGGGGAAGGAAGTAGAAAACGAACAAGGCTAAGATGAATGAATCAGAAAGAAGTAGAATCTCAGTGTTGGAAAGGACCACGAGTCATTTGAGAATTCCCTTTACAACATCCTTGATCCTGGACAATCCATCTTTCAGAATCTGCCGGATAGTTTCAGTGATAGAGAGCTCAGTATCTTGGACAGACAGAATACAACACATCTTTCACTCCATATTTAGGTCATTCTAATTTTCTGAAAATTCATTCCCATGTTAGGGCAAAGGATAACTCTCTGTAACAAGCATTCAGTACTCCTACTCTGACATACTAGGGTAAATAATAAATATATGAATTAGGTCTTTAATACAAAAATTTTAAAGAAAATCACTATTATATTCTTCACTGAAGTTTTTTTTTTTTTTCCTTTTCCTGTCTAGTCTGGATCTTTCAATCATTAGACAAACACTTTTCCACGTTTCATTACTATATGATCTGGATTTAGTATGTTTCCTTTGCTCTCATATTCATCCATGCTCAAGTCACATTAGGGACAAGCATCATTGTCCCCATATTACAGAAGTCAGAGCAGTGAGGCTACCCTGTGCTTGTGGAAACATTTTCTGAACAAGTACAAGGATTGGGGAGTGGATACTCTCTTCAGGTCAAACTTGGATTTATTAGCTTTATTCCAAAGGAATTTGTGTCAGTGTGGAACAAGATATTTCAGGTTTGGAATGACCCAAATGGAGTGGAGTGGGCCCCTCATTACTCTTGTTCTAGGCACTGGGCTTTCACTGATGCCATCTGAGCCTGCAATGTGGGTGGATATGTCATACAATGAACTCAAATGATTGTTTATATCAACTGAAACCTGTAAAGCCTTCTAAAACTGCTATTAAGTCATGTCTCTCTTTTCTTGTAGCATTCTTAAAGCATAAGGATAGTTGTATAAATTCCTATGAATGCTTTTGGTAAATATAGCCTGTTCTTATAGCCTAACAGAAGCTTTTGCAAGTCTCAACTTTACCATTCAATACATTAGTGATTCCCCAACCTCCCCCTCTACCTTGCCTCCTTCATAAAAATGACAAACATGCCTTCTATGCCTTTGTTCTAGTAACTGTTTAAAATGCACATTGGGATCACTAGAGATCTCCTTCCAGACTGTCATCAATCTGTTTTCCAGCAGTCTTCAGGGATATTTATTAAATCATTCAGGAGTCCTATCTTACAATATGGGATGGGGGTGGCTTTTATTATTATATCTTTGCATCAGTTAAGGCTATGTCTTTGTCTTATAGCAGGTCAGAGACCCAGGCAAGACTTGAGGGCACCTGAGATCCAATAATGCTGAAAGGCCAATTACCAAGGGCCAGCAGTCACTAGGGGTAGGTAAGCAAGCCACTAAAGAATCAAGGCCTTACAAATAGCTGAGAAAAAAAGTGAAAGGCAAAGGAGAAAATGAAAGATATACCCATCTGAATGCAAAGTGCCAAAGAATAGCAAGGAGACATAAGAAAGCCTTCTTGAGTGAACAAAGGAAAAGAAACAGAGGAAAACAACAGAATGAGAAAGACTAGAGAGAAGGCAATGGCACCCCACTCCAGTACTCTTGCCTGGAAAATCCCATGGACGGAGGAGCCTGGTAGGCTGAAGTCCATGGGGTCGCTGAGAGTCAGACACGACTGAGCAACTTCACTTTCACTTTCATGCATTGGAGAAGGAAATGGCAACCCACTCCAGTGTTCTTGCCTGGAGAATCCCAGGAACGGGGGAGCCCGGTGGGCTGCCCTCTATGGGGTCGCACAGAGTCGGACACGACTGAAGTGACCTAGTAGCAGCAGCAGCAGAGGTCTCTTCAAGAAATTAGAGATACCAGGGGAACATTTCATGCAAAGATGGGCACAAAGAAGGATAGAAATGGTATGAACCTAACAGAAGCAGAAGATATTAAGAAGAGGTGGTAAGAATACAGAGAAGAACTGTACAAAAAAGGTCTTAATGACCCAGATAACCACAATGGTGTGGTCACTCAACCAGAGCCAGACATCCTGGAGTAGAGTATGAAGTCAAGTGAGCCTTAGGAAGCATTACTAAGAACAAAGCTAGAGGAGGTGATGGAATTCCAGCTGAGCTATGTCAAATCCTAAAATAGGATGATGCTGTTAAGTGCTGCATGCTATATGTCAGCAAATTTGGAAAACTCAGCAGTGGCCACAGGACTAGAAAAGATCAGTTTTCATTCCAATCCCAAAGAAGGTCAGTGCCAGAGGATGGTCAAACTACTGCACATTTACACTCATTTCACATGCTAGCGAGGTAATGCTCAAAATCCTTCAAGCTAGGCTTCAATGGGTCATGGTGGAGAGTTCTGACAAAGTGTGGTCCACTGGAGAAAGGAATGGCAAACCACTTCACTATTCTTGCCTTGAGAACCCCAAGAAGAGTATGAAAAGGCAAAAAGATAGGACACTGATAAATGAACTCCCCAGGTCAGTAGGTGCCCAATATGCTACTGTAGGTCAGTGGAGAAATAACGCCAGAAGAATGAAGAGATGGAGCCAAAGCAAAAACAACACCCAGTTGTGGTTGTGACTGGTGGTGGAGGTAAAGTCCGATGCTGCAAAGAGCAATATTGCATAGGAACCTGGAATGTTAGGTCCATGAATCAAGGCAGATTGGAAGTGGTCAAACAGGAGATGGCAAGAGTGAACATCGACATTTTAGGAATCAGTGAACTAAAATGGATGTGAATTTAACTCAGATGACCATTATATCTACTACTGTGGGCAAGAATACCTTAGAAGAAATGGAGTGGCCATGATAGTCAACAAAAGAGTCCAAAATACAGTACTTAGATGCAATCTCAAAAATGAAAGAATGATCTCTGTTCATTTCCAAGGCAAACCATTCAATATCACAGTAATCCAATTCTATGCGCCAACCAGTAATGCTGAAGAAGCTGAAGTTGAATGGTTCTATGAAGATCTATAAGACCTTCTAGAACTAACACTCAAAAAAAGATGTCCTTTTCATTATGGGGCACTGGAATGCAAAAGTAGGAAGTCAAGAAACACCTGGAGTAACAGACAAATTTGGCCTTGGGGTACAGAATGATGCAGGGCAAAGGCTAATGGAGTTTTGCCAAGAGAACACACTGGTCATAGCAAACACCCTCTTCCAACAACACAAGAGAAGACTCTACACATGGACATCACCAGACGGTCAACACCGAAATCAGATTGATTATGTTCTTTGCGCCAAAAATGGAGAAGGTCTATACTGTCAGCAAAAACAAGACTGAGAGCTGACTGTGGCACAGACCATAAATTCCTTATTGCCAAATTCAGACTTAAATTGAAGAAAGTAGGGAAAACCACTAGAACATTCAGGTATGACCTGAATCACTTCCCTTATGATTATACAGAGAAAGTGACAGATTCAAGGGATCAGATCTGATAGAGTGCCTATGGACAGAGGTTAGTGACATTGTACAGGAGACAGGGATCAAGACCATCCCCAGAGAAAAGAAATGCAAAAAGGCAAAATGCTTGTCTCAGGAGGCCTTACAAATAGCTGTGACTAGAAGAGAATCAAAAGGCAAAGGAGAAAAGGAAAGATATACCCATTTGAATGCAGAGTTCCAAAGAATAGCAAGGAGATAAGAAAGCCTTCCTCAGCAATCAATGCAAAGAAATAGAGGAGAATAATAGAATAGGAAAGTCTAGTGATCTTTTCAAGAAAATTAGAGATACTAAGGGAACATTTCATGCAAAAATGGGCACAATAAAGGACAGAAATGGTATGAACCTAATAGAAGCAGAAGATATTCAGAAGAGGTGGCAAGAATACACAGAAGAACTGTACAAAAAAGATCTTCATGACCCAGATAATCACGATGGTGTGATCACTCACACACCCAGAGCCAGAAATCCTGGAATGCGAAGTCAACTGAGCCTTAGAAAGCATCACTACGAACAAAGCTAGTGGAGATGATGGAATTCAAGTTGAGCTATTTCAAATCCTAAAAGATGATGCTGTGAAAGTGCTGCACACAATATGTCAGCAAATTTGGAAAACTCAGCAGTTGCCACAGGACTGGAAAAGGTCAGGTTTCATTCCAATCCCAAAGAAAGGCAATGCCAAAGAATGCTCAGACTACAACACAATTGCACTCATCTCACACACTAGTAAAGGAATGCTCAAAATTCTCCAAGCCAGGCTCCAGCAGTACGTGAACTCTGAAATTCCAGTAGTTCAAGCTGGATTTAGAAAAGGCAGAGGAACCAGAGATCAAATTGCCAACATCCACTGGATCATCGAAAAAGCAAGAGAGTTCCAGAAAGACATCTACTTCTGCTTTTTTGACTATGCCAAAGCCTTTGACTGTGTGGACCACAACAAACTCTGGAAAATTCTTAAAGAGATGGGAATACCAGACCACTTTACCTGCCTCTTGAGAAATCTGTATGCAGGTCAGGAAGCAACAGTTAGAACTGGACATGGAACAATGGACTGGTTCCAAATCAGGAAAGGAGAACATCAAGGCTGTATATTGTCACCCTGCTTATTTAAATTTATATGCAGAGTACATCATGAGAAACACTGGGCTGGATGAAGCACAAGCTGGAATCAAGATTGCTGGGAGAAATATCAATAACCTCAGATATGCAGATGACACCACTTTTAAGGGAGAAAGCAAAGAAGAACTAAAGAGCCTCTTGATGAAAGTGAAAGAGGAGAGTGAAAAGCTGGCTTAAAACTCAACATTCAGAAAACTAAGATCATGGCATCTGGTCCCATCACGTCATGGCAAATAGATGGGGAAACAGTGGAAATAGTGACAGACCTTATTTTGGGGGACTCCAAAATCACTGCAGATGGTGACTGTAGCCATGAAATTAAAAGACACTTACTCCTTGGAGGAGAAGTTATGACCAACCTAGACAGCATATCAAAAAGCAGAGACATTACTTTGGCAAAAAGATCTGTCTAGTCAAAGCTATGCTTTTTCCAGTAGTCATGTACGGATGTGAGAGTTGGACTATGAAGAAAGCTGAGTACCAAAGAATTGATGCTTTTGAACTGTGGTGTTGGAGAAGACTCTTGAGAGTCCCTTGGACTGCAAGGAGATGCAACCAGTCCATCCTAAAGGAAATCAGTCCTGAATATTCATTGGAAGGACTGATGCTGAAGCTGAAACTCCAATACTTTGACCACCTGCCCTGAAGGACTAACTCATTTGCAAAGACCCTGATGCTGGGAAAGATTGAAGGCAGGAGGAGAAGGGAATGGCAGAGGATGAGATGGTTGGATGGCATCACCGACTCAATGGACATGAGTTTGAGTGAACTCCAGTAGTTGGTGATGGACAGGGAGGCCTGGTGTGCTGCAGTCCATGGGGTTGCAAAGCGTCAGACATGACTGAGTGACTGAACTGAACTGAGGCTTCAACAGTACGTGAACTGAGATCTTCCAGATGTACAAGCTGGATTTAGAAAAGGCAGTGGAACCAAAGGTCAAATTGCCAACATCCATTGGATCATAGAAAAAGCAAGGGAGTTCCAGAAAAGCATCTACTTTTGCTTTATTGACTATACTAAAGCCTATGACTATGTTTTTTGTTCTGTCACTCAGTCATGTCCAGCTCTTTGTGATCCCATAATCTGTAGCACATCAGGCTTCCCTTTTCCTCACCATTTCCTTGAGTTTGGTCAAACTCATGTCCATTGAGTCAGTTATGCCATCCAACCATTTGTCCTCTCTTGTTACCTTCTCCTCCTGCCTTCAACCTTTCCTAGCCACAGTGTCTTTTCCAAGGAGTCAGCTCTTTGTATCAACTGTGGAAAATTCTTAAAAAGATGGGAATACCAGACCACCTTACCTGTCTCCTGAGAAACCTGTATGTAGGTCAAGAAGCAACAGTAAGAAACAGACATGGAACTAACTGGTTCCAAATTGGGAAAGGAGTATGTCAAGGCTGTATATTGCTACCCTGTTTATTCAACTTATACGCAGAGTACATCATACAAAATGCCGGGCTGGATGAACACAAGTTGGAATCAGGATTGCTGGGAGAAATATCAATAACCTAAGATGTGCAGATGACCAGCCTAATGGCAGAAATTGAAGAGAAACTGAAGAGCATCTCAATGAAGGTGAAAGAAGAGAGTGAAAAAGCTGACTTAAAACTCAACATTCAAACAACTAAGATCATGGCATTAGGTCCCATCACTTCATGACAAATAGATGAGGAAAAAATGTAAACAGAGACAGACTTTATCTTCTTGGGCTCCAAAATCATTGTAGATGGTGACTACAGCCATGAAATTAAAGCTTGTTCCTTGGAAAGAAAGCTATGATGAACCTAGACAGCACACTAAAAAGCAGAGACATTGCTTTGCCAATAAAGGTCCATATAGTCAAAGCTATGTTTTTCCCAGTAGTCAGTTGGACCATAAAAAAGACTGAGTGCTGAAGAATTGATGCTTTCCAACTGTGGTGCTGGAGAAGACTCTTGAGAGTCCCTTGGACTGCAAGGGAATCAAACCAGTCAATGCTAAAGGCAATCAACCCTGAATATTCATTGGAAGGACTGATGCGAAAGCTAAAGCTCCAATACTTTGGCCACCTGATGCAAAGAGCCATTGGTAAAGAACCTGATGCTGGGAAATATTGGAAGCAAATGGAGAAGGGGCAGTAGAGGATGAGATGGTTAGATAGCATGACCAACTCAATGGTCATGAATTTGAGTGAACTCTGGGAAATAGTAAAGGACAGAGGAACCTGGCTGTGCTGCAGTCCATGTGGTCACAGAGTCAGTGAAGACTGAGCTACTGAACTTAACTGAAAGAATCAAGGCCACTAAAAAAGCATCTACAGATTCAACGTCTTATCCCCTTCCTCTTCCAGCTCAGGGCTCAGCTGTCACTTTTAACTGGCAAACTAGGCAGCAGTTTACTACTGTGAATACCGAAGACTCACTCCATTTTTTTGGAGGTGGTTACTAGGCCAGCTCAGTTCAAGACACTTCAGGACACAAACCAATAGGCTTCCTCATAAGGGGATCAAATATTGAATACAATTAGACTCAGTCTCGTAGAGCCTAGGTTGCCATCCATGCTTTGTCATATTATGTTCCTTGCACCTGGGATTCCTCTGAGGAGCCTCAGGGGCTGCCTCAGGGACAAGGGAAAGGCTGGGTGGGTCAGACTCAGGGGTCCCCACCCAATTCACCCAGAGCAGCAGAAGGATTTTCTATTTTCTTAGGCCACACTAAGGTATAGTTTGTGCCTGATATCAACTTCAGGGGGTGCCTTTCATTTTGAAGTGGAAGTAGATTTGTTTGGTTGTGATGAAAACTCTCCAGCAGTAAAATGGCTTGAGGAAGGAAGTCTTTTTCTAAAATTTGAAGTCATCATTTTGATCAATAGAGGGGCTGATTTTGGGGGTGTTGGGGCTCAGTCTTGAGGTACACATTTCTAGGCAGTCAGTGTAGAACAACTGGGGATCATTAATCTTAAACCCATATGTCTGGTCCATGGTAAAATGGTCAGAGGGCATGAAAAAGGGTGGTGACTTAATCCAAGGATCAAGAGAAGCCATGGAATGAAGTTTCTCAGTCGTGTCCGACTCTTTGCGACCCCGTGGACTCTAGTCTACGAGGCTCCTCTGTCCATGGGATTCTCCAGACAAGAATACTGGAGTAGGTTGCCATTTCCTTCTCCAGGGCATCTTCCCAATCCAGGGATCGAACCTGGGTCTCCCGCATTTCAGGCAGCGCTTTAATCTCTGAGCCACCAGGGAAGCCCCCAAGAGAAGCCATAAAGGTGTTAAGTATCTTGACCTTTAAATTGATTGGTTAGAAATAATGTGATTTAAGGAAGGATATAAAAACTGCTGTAAGTCCCACCTTGGGGGGACTCCTTACCCCCTCTCAGTGTCTATGCTGAGAGCTTTATACTTTCCTCCTCTTTAATGAATTCTATTCTCTTGAATGTTTGCATGTTCATGGATTCCATTCTTTTGCTCTGCAGACAAGAACTCGGATTCACATCTCAGTCTGTCTAGATGTGCTTAAAAATTTGAAGAGTACTGCTAGTGGAGAGAGCCCTGGACTTGAGTAAGGCTGGGTTCAAGTTCTCTCACATGATCAGTATGCCTTTGTATGGCAGGAGTTTGTGTTGTATCCTCTCAGTTCACAATCCTCTTTTCCCTCAGAACTTTCTTCTCTCTCTGCATTTCAGGAAAATGAAAAGTACTTGCCCAGAGGTCAACCCTCCTTGTCACTGTGGATAGAATTCAGGGTAGACAAAGGACCAGAGTCTGACAACTTCTCTCTCCAGGGAATGTGGAAATGGAACTGAGGAAGAAAATCAGCAGTTATTGCCAGGCCTGTGGAGGGCCATGCTCTCGATGTAGAGAGAAAGAGGAAATGGAACCAAGAGTCCTGAGGTTGTCCAGTCCTTGTTCTAGACCATCCTGAGGCCACATTCCTGTCTCTGGATTTCTTCTTGTCTTGTTATAGTTAATGCCTTTGCTGCTTGTTAAGTAGTTTGAAATGGTTTCCACTTACTAGCAACCAGTGCAGTTCAGTTCAGTTCAGTCACTCAGTCATGTCCGACTTTTTGCGACCCCATGAATCGCAGCACGCCAGGCCTCCCTGTCCATCACCAACTCCTGGAGTTCACTCAGACTCACGTCCATCGAGTCAGTGATGCCATCCAGCCATCTCATTCTCTGTCGTCCCCTTCTCCTCCTGCCCGCAATCCCTCCCCTTACTAGCAACCAAGGGGATCTTAATTATTACATGGTTTCAGTCATTTAGGGGCTTCCCTGATAGCTCAGTTGGTAAAGAATCCCCCTGCAATGCAGGAGACCCCAGTTGGACTCCTGGGTCGGGAAGATCCGCTGGAGAAGGGATAGGCTACTGAATCCAATATTCTAGCCTGGAGAATTCCATGGACTGTATAGTCCATGGGGTTGCAAACATTCGGAGATGACTGAGTGACTTTCACTTTCAGTCACTTAAGCGTCCATGAGTCGGGATTTCACCATCTGTAAAAGGTAAATAACATGTTCTCAAGGGGTCACTGTGATTATTAGGTAAAAGGCCCAGCACCAGGAGTATATTTCATTTTCCTCCTGGTCCTAGAGTGGAGAAAATCACAGAAACTAAGGTCCAGGAGGTTAATTCCAGGTCTGCTGGGAGGTAGGAACTACCCACAAAAGCAGCAACCACTGTAAAGGATGTTGTCCTTTCCCCGGCTTGCAGGGGTGCTGAGACAAGGGAGTGGGAGGCTGAAGTTCACAGTAGCAAGGGAAGGGGGGATGGTCCGCAGGACACACAGGCCAAGCAGGAGATGGGGACCACCTGGCTGACCCACGGTCTAGGCTGGCTCCAGCTCAGCTGCCACACTGGCAGGAAGGCCCGATGCACCACTGTGGGTGGGACGGGGGAGCTGGGGGTGCAGAACCAGCCCTGGAGGGAGTGCTACTGCCTCTCTTTCCCCGAGACGGGACACTCCCTGCTCCAGCCACAGCAGCCCCTGAAGGTCCACGCCACCACCCTTGGGCAGCTTCTTGCGATTCTGGGCATACGTTTCCACTGTGCGAACTACCTCTCTCACCCGGGATGCTGCGTGAGTCTGTGCTTCCCTTGCTCTGCCAAGAAGTTGGTGGATAGCACCAGGAAAAGCAGCGGAAGAAATCCCCTCTCTCACAGACACCAGGCAGACACGCCCAAGTCTATTTTAGTCAGAAGAAATACGTTCTTAAAAATAGGGTTTTTGTTTTTTTTTAAGTATTGAAAAGAGAAAATCATTTTATATAGATATATAATTATCTATATATATATGTAACACATGAATTATTTAATAAAAATACACATATATAAAAATATTTTCCCTCTCTCTGAACTTTCTCTGCCTCTCGCTGCCTCTGTCTCTGTCTCTCTATATATGTATACATATACATGCATATGTGTTATTGTTCAGTCACTAAGTCACGTAGGACTCAGACCCCATGGACTGCAGCACAGCCAGGCTCTTCTGTCCTTCACCGTCTCCTGGAGTTTGCTCACATTTATGTGCATTGAGTTGGTCATGCTGTCTAACCATCTCATCCTCTGCTGCCTGCTTCTTTTGCTTTCAGGCTTTCCCCGCATCAGGGTCTTTTCCAGTGGGTCAGCTCTTCGGCCAAAGTACTGAAGTTTCAGCGTTAGCATCTGTCCTTCCAGTAAGTATTCAGAGTTGATTTCCTTTAGGATTACTGGTTTGATCTCTCTCCTTGCAGTCCAAGGACTCTCAAGAGTCTTTTCCAACACTACAATTCAAAAGCATCAATTCTTTGATGCTCAGCCTTCTCTCACATCCATACATAACTACTAGAAAAACCATAGCTTTGACTGTATGGACCTTTATCAGCAAAGCGATGTCTCTGTTTTCTAGATTTGTCATAACTTTCCTTCCAAGGATCAAGCATCTTTTAATTTCATGGCTACAGTCACTGTCTGCAATGCTTTTGGAGCCCCCCAAAATAAAATCTGTCAGTGTTTCTACTTTATCCCTTCTATTTGCCATGAAGTGATGGGACCTAATGCCATGATCTTAGTTGTTTGAATGTTGAGCTTCAAGCCGACTTTTTCACTCTTCTCTTTCACTTTCATCAAGAGGCTCTTTAGTTCCTCTTCACTTTCTGCTGTTAGAGTGGTATCATATGCATATCTGAGGTTGTTGATATTTCTCCCAGCAATCTTGATTCCAGCCTGTGCTTCATCCAGTCCAGCATTTCCCCTGATGTACTCTGTAGAGAAGTTAAATAAGCAGGGTGACAGTATACAGCCTTGACAAACTCCTTTCCCAATTTGGAACCAGTCGGTTGTTCCATGTATGGTTCTAACTGTTGCTTCTTGACCTATATACGGTTTCTCAGGAGACAGGGAAGGTGGTCTGGTATTCCCATCTCTTAAAGAATTTTCCACAGTTTGTTGTGATCCACACAAGTCAAAGACTTTGGCATAGGCAATGAAGCAGAAGTAGATGTTTTTCTGAAATTCCCTTGCTTTCTCTATGATCCAACAAATGTTGACAATTTGATCTCTGATTTCTCTGCCTTTTCTAAACCAAGCTTGTTTAGAGGTTCAAAATTTGGAGATCCTCAGTTCATGTACTGCTCATGTCTAGTTTGAAGGATTTTTAACATAACCTTTCTAGCATGTGAAATGAGTGCAATTGTATGGTAGTTTGAACATTCTTTGGTATTGCCCTTCTTTGGGATTGGAATGAAAACTGAGCTTTTCCAGTTGTGTGGCCACTGCTGAGTTTTCCAAATTTGCTGACAAGTTGAATGCAGCACTTTAACAACAATCCTATTTTAGGATTTAAAATAGCTTAGGTGGAATTTCATCATCATCTCCTCTATCTTTGTTCATAGTAATTCTTCCTAAGGCTCACTTGACTTCACACTCTACTCCAAGATGTCTGGCTCTATGAGAGTGACCACACTTTCATATGAGAGTGGTTATCTAGGTCATTAAGACCTTTTTTGTACAATTCTTCTGTGTTTTCCTGCCACCTCTTCTTAATATCTTCTGCTTCTGCTAGGTCTTTACTGTTTCTGTCCTTTTTAAAAAAATTTCTTTTTAAATTGAAGGATAATTGCTTTATAGAATTTTGTTGTTTTCTGTCAAACCTCGACATGAATCAGCCATAGGTATATATTTATCCCCTCCCTTTTGAACCTCCTTCCCATCTCCCACCCCATTCCACCCCTCTAGATTGATACAGAACCCCTGTTTGAGTTTCCTGAGCCATACAGCAAATTCCCATTGGCTATCTGATTTACACATGGAAATGTAAGTTTCCATGTTACACTTTCCATACATTTCACCCTCTCCTCCCCCCTCCCCATGTCCATAAGTCTATTCCCTGTTTCTCGATTGCCACCCTGTAAATAAATTCTTCAGTATCATTTTTCTAGATTCCTTAATATTCATTAGAATATGATATTTATATTTCTCTTTCTGACTCACTTCATTCTGTATAATAGGTTCTAGTTCATCCACCTCATCAGAATTGAGTCAAATGCATTCCTTTTTATGGCTGAGTAATATTCCATTGTGTATATGTACCATAACTTCTTTATCCATTCATCTGTTGATGGACATCTAGGTTGCTTCCATGTAATATTGTATTAGTGCTGCAATGAACAATGTGATACATGTGTCTCTTTCAATTTTGGTTTCCTAGGAGTGGGATTGCTGGGTCATATGGTGGTTTTATTCCTAGGTTTTTAAGGAATCTCCATACTGTCTCCCATAGTGGCTGTATCAATTTACATTCCCACCAACTGTGCAAGAACATTCCCTTTTCTCCACACCCTCTCCAGCATTTATTGTTTGTAGACTTTTTGATGATGGCCATTCTGACCAGTGTGAGGTGATATCTCACTGTAGTTTTGATTTGCATTTCTCTAATAATGAGTGATGTTGAGCATCTTTTCACGTGTTTGTTAGCCATCTGTATGTCTTCTTTGGAGAAATACCTGTTTAAGTCTTTTCCCCACTTTTTGATTGGGTTGTTTGCTTTCCTGGCATTGAGTTGTATGAGCTGCTTATAATTTTGGAAATTAATCCTTTGTCAGTTGTTTCACTTGCTATTATTTTCTCGCATTCTGGGGGTTATCTTTTCACCTTGCTTATAGTTTCCTTTGCTGTGCAAAAGTTTTTAAGCTTAATCAGGTCCCACCTGTTTACTTTTGTTTTTATTTCCATTACACTAGAATGTGGGTCATAGAGGATCTTGCTTTGATTTATGTCATGTTCTGCCTATGTTTTCCTCTAAGAGTTTTATAGTTTCTGGTCTTACATTTAGGTCTTTAATCCATTTTGAATTTATCTTTGTGTATGCTGTTAGGAAGTGTTCTAATTTCATTCTTTTACATGTAGCTGTCCAGTTTTCCCAGCACCATTTATTGAAGAGGCTGTCTTTGCCCCATTGTATATTCTTGTATCCTTTATCAAAAATAAGATACCCATAGGAGCATGGCTTTATTTTTGGGCTTTCTATCTTGTTCCATTGGTCTATATATCTGTTTTTGTGCCAGTACCATACTGTCTTGATGACTGTAGCTTTGTAGTGTAATCTGAAGTCAGGAAGGTCGATTCCTCGAGCTCCATTCCGCTTTCTCAGGACTGCTTTGGCTATTCGGGATTTTTTGTGTTTCCATATGAATTGTGAAATTTTTTGTTCTAGTTCTGTGAAGAATGCCATTAGTAATTTGATAGGGACCACACTGAATCTGTAGATTGCAGTTTGGTAGTATAGTCATTTTCACAAAATCCATTCTTCCTACCCAGGAACATGGAATATTTCTCCATCTGTTTATGTCATCTTTAATTTCTTCCATTAGTGTCTTATAATTTTCTGTGTACAGCTGTTTTGTCTCCTTAGGTAAGTTTATTCCTAGATATTTAATTCTTTTTGTTGCAATGGTGAATGGGATTGATTCCTTAATTTCTCTTTCTGATTTTTCATTGTTAGTACTTAGAAATGCAAGTGATTTCTGAGTATTGATTTTGTATCCTGCAACTTTGCTAAATTCACTGATTCTCTAGTAATTTTCTGACACTATCTTTAGGGTTTTCTATGTACAGTATCATGTTATCTGCAAACAGTGAGAGCTTACTTCTTTTCCAATCTGGATTCCTTTTATTTCTTTTTCTTCTTTCATTGCTGTAGCTCAGACTTCCAGAACTATGTTGAATAATAGTGGTGAAAGTGGACACCCTTGTCTTGTTCCTGATCTTAGGGATATGATTTTAGTTTTTCACCATTGAAAATAAGGTTTGTTGTAGACTTATCATATACGGCCTTTACTATGTTGAGGTAGGTTCTTTCTATGCCCATTTTTTGAAGTTTTAATCATAAATGGGTGCTGAATTTTGTCAAAGGCTTTTTCTGCATCTATTGAGATGATCATATGGTTTTTATCTTTTGATTTGTTAATATTGTATATCACATTGATTGATTTGAATATATTGAAGAATCCTTGCATCCCTGGAATAATCCCAACTTGATCATGGTGTATGAACTTTTTGATGTGTTGCTGAACTCTGTTTCCTAAAATTTTGTTGAGGATTTTTGCATCTCCATTCATCAGTGATATTGGCTTGTAGTTTTCTTTTTTTGTGCTGTTTTTGTCTGGTTTTGGTATCAGGGTGATGGTAGCCTTGTAGAATGAGTTTGGAAGTGTTCCTTCCTCCTCAGTTTTTTGAAAGAGTTTTAGAAGGATAGGCCTTAGCTCTTCTCTAAATGTTTGATAGAATTCTCCTGTGAATCCATCTGGTCCTGGGCTTTTGTTTTTTGGGAGATTTTTGACCACAGATTCAATTTCAGTGCTTGTAATTGGATTGTTCATAATTTCTATTTCTTCCTGGTTCAGTCTTGGAAGATTGAACTTTTCTGAGACTCTGTCCATTTCTTCCAGGTTATCCATTTTATTGCCATTTAGTTGATCATAAGTCACTTATAATCCTTTGTATTTTTGCATTGTCTGTTGTAACCTCTCCTTTTTCATTTCTGATTTGTTGGTTTGATTCTTCTCTCTTTTGTTCTTGATGAGTCTGGCTAAAGTTTTGTCAATTTTGTTTACCTTTTCAAAGAAACAGCTTTTAGTTTTATTGATCTTTACTATTGTTTCTTTTATTTCTTTTTCATTTATTACTGCTTGGATCATTATGATTTCTTTCCTTCTACTAATTTTGAGGTTTTTTTTGTTCTTCTTTTTCCAGTTGTTTTAGGGGTAAAGTTAGGTTGTTTATTTGATGTTTTTCTTGTTTCTTGAGGTAGGATTGTATTGCTATAAACTGCCTCTTAGAACTGCTTTTGCTGCATCCCATAGGTTTTGAGTTGTCATGTTTTCATTGTCATTTGCTTCTAGAAATTTTTTGAGTTCCCTTTTGATTTCTTCAGTAACCTGTTGGTTATTTAGAAACGTGTTGTTTAATCTCCATGTTTGTGTTTCTTACAGTTCTTTCTTGTAATTGTTATCTAGTCTTATAGTGCTGAGGTTGGACAAGATGCATGATACGATTTCAATTCTCTTAAATTTACTGAGGTTTGATTTGTGACCCAAGATATGGTCTATCCTGGAGAATGTTCCATGTGCACTTGAGAAGAAGGTGTATTCTTCTGCATTTGGATGGAATGTCCTGAAGATATCAATGGGATCCATCTCATCTAATGTGTCATTTAAGACTGGTGTTTCCTTATTAATTTTCTGTTTTGATGATCTGCCAATTGGTGTGGGTAGGGTGTTAAAGTCTCCTACTATTATTGTGTTACTGTCAATTTCTTCTTTTATGTCTGTTAGTGTTTATCTTATGTATTGAGGTGCTCCTGTGTTGGGTGTATTTACAATTGTTATGTCTTCCTCTTGGATTGATCCCTTGATCATTATGTAGTGTCCTTCCTTATCTCTTGTAATTGTCTTTATGTTAAGGTCTATTTTGTCTGATATGAGGATTACTACTCCAGCTTTATTTTGCTTCCCATTTGCATGGAATATATTTTTCCATCCTCTCACTTTCAGTTTATATGTGTCTTGAGGTCTAAAGTGGGTTTCTTGTAGACAGTGTGTGTATGTATATATATATATATATATATACATATATGTGTATATATATATATATATATATATCTTGTTTTTGTATATATATATCTTGTTTTTGTATCCATTCAGCCAGTCTGTGTCTTTTGGTTAGACCATTTAATCTATTTACATTTAAAGTAATTATTGATATATATGTTCCTATTGCCATTTTCTTAATGTTTGGGGTTGATTTTGTAGCTCTTTTTTCTTCTCTTGTATTTTTTGACTATATAAGTCCCTTTAACATTTGTTGTAAAGCTGATTTTGTGGTACTGAATTCTCCTAACTTTTGCTTGTCTGAAAAGCTTTTTATTTCTCCATCAATTTTGAATGAGATCCTTGCTGGGTATAGTAATCTTGGTTGTAGATTTTTCCTTTCAGTACTTTAAATATATCCTGCCATTCCCTTCTGGACTGCAGAGTTTTTGCTGTAAGATCAGCTGTTAAGTATATGAGCTTTCCCTTGTATGTTACTTGTTGCTTCTCCCTTGCTGCTTTAATGTTTTTTCTTTGTGTTTAGATTTTATTAGTTGGATTAGTATGTGTCTTGGCATGTTTCTCCTTGGATTTATCCTGTATGGGACTCTTTGTGCATCTTGCACTTGATTGACTATTTCCTTTTCCATGTTGGGGAAATTTCAAACTATATCTTTAAAAAATTTCTCATACCCTTTCTTTTTCTCTTCTTCTTCTGGAACCCCTATAATTCCAATGTTGGTGCATTTGATATTGTCCCAGAGGTCTCTGAGACTGTTATCAGTTGTTTTCATTCTTTTTACTTTATTCGGCTCTTCAGAAGTTATTTCCACCACTTTGTCTTCCAGCTCACTGATTCATTCTTCTGCTTCAGATATTCTGCTATTGATTCTTTCTAGAGTACTTTTAATTTCATTAGTTGTGTTGTTTGTCTACGTATGTTTATTCTTCAATTCTTCTAGGTCTTTGTTAATTTGTTCTTGCATTTTATCCATTTTGTTTTCAGTTTTTGATCATCTTTGCTATCATTATTCTGAATTCTTTTTCAGGTAGTTTGCCTATTTCCTCTTCATTTATTTGGACTAATGTGTTTCTAGTTGTTCCTTCATTTGTGTAGTTTTTGTCTGCCTTTTCATTATTTTTTTTTTAACTTATTGTGTTTGAGGTCTGCTTTTCCCAGGCTTCAAGGTTGAATTCTTTCTTCTGTTTGGTTTCTGCCCTCCTAAGGTTGGCCCAGTGGTTTGTGTAAGCTTGTAAAGGGTGAGATTTGTGCTGAGTTTTTGTTTGTTTTTCCTCTGATGGGTAAGGCTGAGTGAGGTGATAATCTTGTCTGCTGATGATTGGGTTTGTATTTTTGTTTTATTTGTTGTTTAGATGAGGCATCCTGCACAGGGTGCTACTAGTGGTTGGTGATGCTGGGTCTTGTATTCAAGTGATTTTCTTTGTGTGAGTTCTCACTATTTGATACTCCCTAAGGTTAGTTCTCTGGTTGTCTAGAGTCTTGGAGTCAGTGCTCCCACTCCAAAAGCTCTGGGAACAAAGATTCCACAAGTGGTTTGTTATGGGATTGCTGCTGCTGCTGCTGCTAAGTCGCTTCAGTCATGTCTGACTCTGTGCGACCCCATAGACGGCAGCCCACCAGGTTCCCCCGTCCCTGGGATTCTCCAGGCAAGAACACTGGAGTGGGTTGCCATTTCCTTCTCCAATGGAGGAAAGTGAAAAGTGAAAGTGAAGTCGCTCAGTTGTGTCCGACTCTTCATGACCCCATGGACTACAGCCTACCAGGCTCCTCCATCCATAGGATTTTCCAGGCAAGAGTACTGGATTGGGGTGCCATTGCCTTCTCCTTGTTATGGGATTAAGTGAGATTAAAACAAATATCCAAAAAAGAGAAACCAAAGATGAACCCCAGACAAATGGCAATTACAAAATCAGGCAAATAATTAAAATAATGGAATATACACATATACACATATACACCCATGAGCAAAGTGAAAACGGTCCACCAACAAAAGTAAAGTACAGTAGACTGACCCAACAGACAAAGGAAATAAAAAATTATATTTACCAGTTAAGAACAAAACTAACTAAATCACGAACTGGAAAACAAAACTAAAGCAAGGTGCCAATTGGGGAATAAAGCAATGAAAATTAAACTACCAAATTGTTGATAGGAAAGGAAAGAAAGAAAGAATAGATATGCAAAGTTAAATAGAGGTAGATTAAGAAGATTTATATACATTAAAGATTAACTGCAAGGGGAAAAGAACAGTAGGAAAGACAAACAAAGGAATAAATGTAGAAAAAATATAATAGGTTTAAAAAATTAAAATTATAAAGAAGAGAAAAGAAAGAAAAAACAGAAGAAAGAAAAAAAGAAAAAGGAAAACTCCACAGAACTGCAAAAGCCCAATGTAGAGGCAAAGGTTTATAATAGCAATAAAAAAATGTTACTGATTAAAAAATAAAGCTCAAAATCTTAATTAGATTACATAGTGCCAATAAAATCAACAACTGCAACAGAGGTGGGTGGAAAGGGGAAAAAAATCCAAAGGAATCTACAGAGTGTCCAGGTTCGATGCACAATGCTGGATGCTTGGGGCTGGTGCACTGGGACAACCCAGAGGGATGGTATGGGGAGGGAGGAGGGTGGAGGGTTCAGGATGGGGAACACATGTATACCTGTGGTGGATTCATTTTGATATTTGGCAAAACTAATACAATTATGTAAAGTTTAAAAAAAAAAAAAACATAGGTCAAATCTTAAAAAAAAAAAAAAAAAACAAACATAAAAATAATAAATGTTTTTCTTGAGTCACTGCTGTCAGAGTCCTTCCCCTCGCTGGGAGTAACAGTCCACCTCACCTCCCTCGGATGCCCTCCAACACTGTGCTGATCTCTGGACCTGCTGTGGGGGCAGCTCAGGTTCTAATCTGGTCCTACTCCTGTATGTTCTTGCCTCCAATGTCCACAGTTATCAGAACTACTGAATTTTCTTTGGTGGGAGCGCTCAATGACCTTTTATATATTCCATAGACAGAGTCTGCCTAGTTGATCATGTGGATTTAATCTGCAGCTAGTACAGCTGGTGGAAAGGTTTTGGGTCTTCTTCCTTAGCCCCACTGCCCCTGGGTTTCAATTCGGGTTTTATTTCCACCTCTGCATGTGGGTCATCCACTGGGGTTTGGTCCTGAGGCTGCCCTGGAGGACTTGGGTCTGCACCTGTGAGGGCCAGGTGTGGAGGAGGTGCAGCTGCTTGGGTCGCAGGGGTTCTGGCAGCACCAGGTACTCAGGGGAGCTGGCTAGGGCAGCAGGAAATACAGTGCTCTAGGAGGGCATGGCACTCCATGGAGAAGGAAATGGCAACCCACTCCAGTATTCTTGCCTGGAGAATCCCAGGGATGGGGGAGCCTGGTGGGCTGCCATCTATAGGGTCGCACAGAGTTGGACAGGACTGAAGCGACTTAGCAGCAGTAGTAGGAGAATGTGGCAACCAGTACTGGCCAGTACACTCCAGTATTTTTGCCTGGAGAACCCCCCTCCCTGACAGAGAAGGCTGGCAGACCACAGTTCACAGGGTTGCAAAGAGTTGGACACTGCTGAAGTGACCCTGCACGCATAGATGCAAGACTTTTTTGCTTGTGGCAGCTCTGCTCCAGTGAGAGTTGAGTGTGAAGGTGGCCCAGCTGCTTGGCCTGTGGGGACCCTGGCAGCGCGAAGTGTGCAGGGACACGGACTGCCTCCGCCGCAGGAGTTATGGCCCTATCAGAGTCTTTTATTCGAGCCCGTTGTAGCTGGCAATCAGAACGCCTCTTTGGCCAGTCTTTCTCTGTAGCTCTGCCCATTCAGGCACATAGAGGGACCCCCCCCTGGCCGGGCGTCCTACTCTTGTTCTGCACATCAGTCACTTAAAGAAGCAAACTGGGTGAGGTCCTACTCTGTAGTTCAGTGCATCAGACGTTTGATGGGCCAGCCTCTCTATTCAGCTGCTGCCAATGCTGGCATGTGGGGAGAGAGAGGCTATAGTGATGGCTCTCTCCCCTATGTGTGACTTAGCAGTATCACCTTGCTTCCATGGCCACCTGGCTTTCCTCCACAGGCATTTCTTATCACAATCTCCTCCTTCACCTCCCCTCGATCTGTCTCTCTGCAGTCAACAGCAGCCCTCGCCCTGGGCTCACTCCCCAAACTCCAGCTCTCAGCCGAGCTGCGCCTTCCAGGGGACCCTCATCTGTGTCCAGGGTATGTATGGTTGCAGCAAGGACTGTCTGATTCTCATTCCACTTAAGCTGCCACAGATCAGCTGTTTCACTCTCAGCCTTAAATGTTTCTCCTCCAACTCAGACAACTACCCCGATGTGTGATCGGACCCCTGCTTTAGTTCCCCCACTCACCGAGGGCAGGTCCAATTCTACTAACACTCCTGTTTTCCCCCTTAGTTCCTTCATCCTACCAAGTTTTGCATGGTTCTATATATTCTTTTCCTCTGGTCAGGTACTCCTGTCCACTCTCAGCTGGTGTTATGCACGCACTTCTGTATCTTAAGGTGTATTCCTGATGTATCCATGGAGAGAGATGTACTCCACATCCACTGACTTCTCTGCCATCTTCAGTCCTCTTTTTCTGTCCTTTATAGTGCCCATACTTGCATGAAATGTTCCCTTGATGGCTCTAGTTTTCTTGAAGAGATCTCTAGCCTTTCCCATTACATCGTTTTCCTTTATTTCTTTGCATAGTTTATTAAGAAGGCTTTCTGAGCTCTCCCTGTTGGTCTCTGGAACTGTGACTAATTGGGTATGTCTTTCCTTTTCCCTCTTGCCTTTTTGCTTCTCTTCTTTCCTCAGCTATTTGTAAACCTCCTCAGAAAACCGCTTTGCTTTCTTGCATTTCTTTTTCTTGGCGATGGTTTTGGTCACTGCCTCCCATACAAAGTTACAAACCTTCATCCATACCTCTTCAGGCACTCTGTCTACCAGATCCAATCCCTTAAGTTTATTCATCACCTCCACTGTATAATCATAAAGGGTTTTATTTAGGTCATACCTGAATAGCCTAATGATTTGCCCTACTTTCTTCAACTTAAGCTTGATTTTTGCAATAAGATGCTCATGATCTGAGCCAGAGTCAGCCCCAGGTCTGGTTTTTGCTGGTTGTTAGAGTTTCTTCATCTTTGGCTGGAAAGAACATAATCAATCTGATTTCAGAATTGGCTATATGGTGATGTTCACTTGTATAGTTGTCTCTTGTGTTGTTGGAAAGGGATATTTGCTTGACAAAACTCTGTTAGCCTTTGCCCTGCTTCATTTTGTACTCCAAGGCCAGACTTGCCTGTTGTTTCAAGTATCTCTTGACTTCCTACTTTTGCATTCCAATCCCCTATGATGAAAAGGAGCTTTGGTGTTCTAGAAGGTCTTGTGGGTGTTCATAGAACTAGTCAACTTCAACTTCTTCAGCACTAGTGGTTGGGGCATAGACTTGGATTACCATGATGTTGAATGTTTTACCTTGGAAACGAAGCAAGATCATTCTGTCGTTTCTGCGTATCTGAGGTTTTTGCATATTTTGTCATTTTTGGATATCTGAGGTTGCACCCAAGTATTGAATTTAAGATTCTCCCGTTGACTATGAGGGCTACTCCATTTCTTCTAAGGGATTTATGGCCACAGTAGCAGATATAATGGTCATCTGGATTAAACTCATCCATTCTAATCAATTTTAATTCACTGATTCTTAAGATGTTGATGTTCACTCTTGCCCTCTCCTGCTTGACCACATCCAATTTACCTTGATTCATGGACTCAATATTCCAGGTTCCTGTGCAATATTGTTCTTTACAGCATCGGACTTTACTTTCACCACCAGACACATCCACAACTGAACATCATTTCTACTTTGACTCAGCTGCTTCATTCTTTCTGGAGCTATTAGTAATTGCCCTCTGGTCTTCTCCAGTAGCATGTTGGACACCTTCTGACCTGTGGGGCTCATATTCTGGTGTCATACCTTTTTGCCTTTTCATACAGTTCATAGGGTTCTCATGGCAGGAATACTGGAGTGATTCATTCCTCCAGTGGACCGTGTTTTGTCAGCAGTCTTCACTGTGACTCATCAGTCTTGGGCGGCCCCACATGGCATGGCTCCTCATTGAGTTATGCAAGCTCCTTCAGCATGACAAGACTGTGATCCATAAAGTGGGTGTATATGTGTGCTCAGTCATGTCCAACTCTTTGCCACCCCATGGACTATAGCCCTCCAGGCTCCTCTGTCCATGGAATTTTCAAGGCAAGAATACTGGAACAAGTTGCCATTTCCTACTCTAGGGGATATTCCTGACCCAGGGATCAAACCTGTGTCTCTTGCATTATACATATTTCCATTAAAAGTTACCCTTCCTGGCCAGTTGGTGATGACAGGAAATGTCCCTCCCAGGAATAATGACTAATATTTATTATAGTAATAGCTATAAGTTTTAAAACATTTATTATTGGTCCAATTCTGTGCTAAGTGAGCTCTTATATGCATTTTTGCAATTTTAATCCTCACAGTAATTTTAGGAGCACTAGATCTACTTGTTCTATAGGTAAGAAAATTGTGATTCCTTGTAGAGCATAGCAACTACTGACTGCAGCCTGGATTTTTGGGCCCCAGATCCTAAGCTACCACTCACCCCCACTGTATAAACTCCAGTCTCTCCTTGTTGAGATCCTCACAAGACCAATGCCCATCAACTCTGTGGACAATCTCTGATCATCCCACTGGGACAGCAGTGATAGCATCAGCTCTGCTCTCCTCATTCCCACTCTCACCTCCCCAGCCAGTCTTGCCTCCAAAGTTCAAGGAATGAGTTTCTCATAATGTAGGTCAGCTCAAGGTGCCTTTCAGCTCCCTTCCCCCGGCCCTCAGCTTCCTGCACAATGGGCCCCTGCCATCCTCACTTGCCCACCTAACCCACCAGGCTAATCGCCTTGTGATTCCTGAACACATAAAGCTTATTCCACCTTGGGTCTGTGCGCTGACACTTCCCTTGCCAGGAATATTCTTCTTCCAGTTTTTCCATGGCTAGTTCCTCTTGTCACTCAGCTTAAATGTTTCCTTCTCAGAGAGGCCTTCTCAACCACTCTGGTAGGAGCTTGTCAGCCACTCCAGTACATCATCCCAGTTGTCATCTCTGCCTTACACTGATTGGTATCTGACCATTTTCTTTTTCTTTTTTTTTTTATATTGTTCTGCCTTCACTGCAATGTAAGTATCAAAGGCCAGAAGCTTTGTCCATATCTTTCACCACAATGTCTAGAATAGCACCTGGCCCGTGTTGGGCCCTCAATGATTACTTATCAGGTGAATACTGCTCCATTCCTTTCCCCTTGTCCTAGAATGAGACAACAACCATCTTAACATAGATGACCTCCAGACAGCAGATAACCTGGAGGTTTTCCTAACATTCTTTATGTTGCTCCTCCTGCTGTGGAATTCCAGCAGCCTGGAGTGAGCAGACCCCCTCACCTCTATAGGTCAGCAGGGCTTCATCCAGGAACTCGGCTGCCTTCCGGAAATGCTGGGAGATATCCACCTCAGGAAAGTCATCCACCTCCACACCCAGGTATTGGATCTCCAGGCCAGTGTAGAATTCAGGCCCCGTGTAGACACCAGTGCCGTGAGCAGCATTCAGGATGTGAGTAATTCCCAGCCTCTTCAGCCTCCCCTTGTTCACAGCCACACTCCTAAAGAGAAAGAAGCAGGGACTTTTTTTTTTGCCAGCATCAGAACTAGAAAGGTACCTTACCTCTGAGATTGGAAGCCTGTTTCAGCAGGGTCAGGAGAGCCCAGCTGGGTGAAAACCACTTCCTCTGCTCCACGGTATGTCTGGGGCTTACTGCAAATATTGTTATAAAAATGGACCAGTGACCTAGTTCTAGCAAGAGAGAGAAGGGAGGGAGAGCTGGGCAGGGGAGGACAGGAGAAAGAGGAGAACAGGGCTGATGTGCAAGGAAAACATTGATTGACTGAGAAAGCTCTAGGCTAAAATTCCATGCCTTCAGGATCGACATTTATCAAGACACAAAAGTGGCAGTCAAAAATAATTATAAAATTAAGTATGTTTCACACTGATGTGGCATGCTATATTTTTCAAAGTGCTTTCATATGCGCTATTTTAATTTATCCTAATAATAAACTTAAGAAGTAGAATAACTATTCTTTTTCCTATCTGAAGATTGTAAAAATGAATCAACTATGTTTTAGAACTTGTTCCTAAGAAAAGACTCTGAACAAGAACTGGAGGTCAGGATCACTGACCGCCCAGAGCGGAAGTGGTAGAGCAGCCGGAAGTTGCCAGAGTTCCAGTCAGAAAGACTGGCAGGCAGACTTTGACAGGAGCCAGAGCCACGCTGAGGAGTTGGTGGCCATGGCGTTGGGTGAGCCACTCTACAAGTCCGAGTACATCAAGATGGCACCTGAGAACAAAGTTAGTGGCCAGTCTGTATTGTGAGGAAGTCAGAACATCGTTCTCAGTGGCAAGACCATTGTGATGAACGACTGTATTATCCGAGGGGATCTGACAAATGTAAGAGTTGGACATCGTTGTGGTGTGAAAAGTCAGAGTGTCCTAAGGCCACCATTCAAGCAATTCAGCAAAGGTTGCATTTTTTCCTTTACATATTGGGGACCACATCTTTACTGAGGAAGATCGTGTGGTCAACGCAGCTCATATTGGCTCTTATGTTCACATTGGCAAGAACTGTGTGACTGAGTGCTGATGTGTCTTGAAAGGCTGTTGAAAAATTCTTGACAACACAGTATTACCCCCAGAAACTGTGGTCCCACCATTCACCGTCTTCTCAGGCTGCCCAGGACTTTTCTCAGGGGAGCTTCCAGAATGTACTCAGGAGCTGATGACTGACATCGCCAAGAGCGACTACCAACAGTTTTTGCCCTTGACACAGGTCTAATGTCTCTGCCTTGTGTCTTGAATTTGATTGAACTCTAAGATGAACTTGGGGACAAAGTGAGCCAGACAGCATCTACAAAGAGCTCTTGTGTCTTTGACACCTCCCACATTCTTTTTTTGTTGTTGTTGTTGACTTCCCTGGTGGCTCAGATGGTAAAGTGTCTGTCTACAATGCGGGAGACCCAGGTTCGATGCCTGGATTGGGAAGATCCCCTGGAGAAGGAAATGGCAATCCACTCTAGGACTATTGCCTGGAAAATGCCATGGACAGAGAAGCCTGGTAGGCTACAGCCCATGGGGTCACAAAAAGTCAGACACAACTGAGTGACTTCACTTTTCACACTCTTTTTTTGCTTGTTTGTTTAATTCTTTAGAATTTCTCAATCCTCCCAGGCTCTAAGCTCTTTAGACTTTAATAACAGAACGACTGGAGGGTGTCTCCAAATGCTGTGCTTAAACCATATCTATTCACTGTCACTCTGTACCATGATGTGGGGAGCATAGACTCATCTGTTTCCAGCACTCCCGCCCTTTGCCCTGCGGGCAGCCGGTGGAGCAGGGCATTCTATCCCAGTGGGGAGGTTGTGTGCAGCCCGTGGCTACGAGCTGCCACAGTGAGCACCATTCGCAGGGGTCACTGTTGGCTTCCCTGCTGCTCATGCAATTGGCCAGTTGCCACAGCTGCTTGTCATTTGCAAAAAAAAAAAGTGTTTGCCACTTTTCAGTGCCCAGGTTCCTCTTGGCTACTAAAACTTGCAGGGAGGGTGGTTAGTATTTCTCTTCTTTCCAAAATGACCTGATCATCTTAATTAGGGGTGAATAATTTAAGACTTTCTAGCATTCTATTCTAGCACCTTGGCTTTCATTAAAAGGGGGGCCCTTAGCATTCAGATTTTGTTTTTGCAAAGTCCCATGTTTGAGTCTCACGTATGGATGGACTAGACTAGCAGCCACTCCTTGTCTCATGGTGTTTAGGGGCAGCAGTGTACGCCTTATTTCACTGGAGATGTAGCATTTGTGACACTTGCTTTCTGGCCTGGAACCATTCAAACCATCCTGCATTTGCCAGAAATCTCACAGTTCAGACCAAAATATCAATACTTGGGCCCAATCTCCTATGTACATAGGGATCTCTTAAAATCATTCTGGGGGCCTGGAGTCCTGAGGAGTAGACAGAGTTGCCAGTGCTGTCCTTATCTTCTGGGTAATGGCACAATCCTTCCCGTTCTGCTCTAGTAGGAAGACTTAGAAGTGAAGGCCTGAGAAGGTCGGCCTTGCCTGATGCTCTAGTGCTACTGCGAATGGGGTAGGACAGTCCAGCCTCAAAGGTCAGGATCTAGCAGCAGCTGTCTTGACTTAATATCTGGTCTGGGGTTTGCAAAGAGAACTCTATGTAGTCACCTCTGCTAGTTCAATATAAAACTGCTTTCTGGTTTCTCATTTTTTATGTTTGTACATTAAAGGTGTGACACATGAAACAAACAGAAGAAGAACTGGAGTTTGGGATTCCTAGTTCAGAGTTCTTTTTACTGCAGTGGGACAGGTGGGGCTTAGTTTGAAGAGCTTCTGCACACAGCGTTGCCCAAGAAGAAGCAGAGGCCTTCAGCTGGGGGTTTCTGGAGATGCCCAGAGTCTCTGTTCATCACAGTGTGAATGTTTCTGAATCTATGGAGCTAATTAGAGATCACTTGGGACTTGGTGCCCAGCTCTGGGAATTGGGTTCTGGGCAACATATTATACCATGCTGGAGTATAAGACCCAATGTCCAAAGCTATTTTACCTATTGCCTGCTTTCAGGGCCCCAAATTCCCTCCCTTATATTGGGAAAAGATCTCATTAAGAAGCCAGTAGATCAGCAAAAATGGTTTCACAAATCAGTCTTTTGTTACCAATTATGTACTGGCAAGACCATGATGAAGGAATAAGATGTGAGTGAGTTGTTTGGGGTTTTGTTCTGGATACCACTGATAAACTTTTGAAAAACAACATTTTGTTTTCTGATTATAAAAATAAATGTTTACTGTAGGATATCTATACAATTCAAAAATCACTTATAGAACCACCTCCCAGCAAGAAGTATTGTGAAATTTTTATCACATTTGTTTCTAATTTGTTGTCTATGCAAAAGCACACGTGCACACACACACACACACTATATCAGTTAGTATCATATCGTATATACAGGTTTTGTAACCTATCTATCCTCTTAATATATTGTGGGTATTTTCATAAGTTAGTAAATACATATAAAATCAATATTGTCAATGGCTCCAAGTGCCCCATTATATGGTTGTTACGGATGTCATGGAATAATGGTAATAGTGAGGTGTGTGCTATTGGCAAGGCTCTGGGCAGGTAGGAAGGCCCAGAGAGGGCACCTGGGGCAGCGGGGAAGGCTGTGAACGAGAGCCCTGTCAGGAGGTTGGAGGATAAACAATCATACCAGCATTTTCGCCTGGGAATCCCTGTGTGCAGATGGGTGGCCTGGGTCTTTCTCCAAGGTGGGGGCTGGAAAAACGCTCAGGCAGCATCCATTTGCTGGATGGAGCTATTGGAGCTGTTGGTCCAAGTTGGGGGAATTTCATCTCTCTTGGGCACTACCCAGAGGGCTGGGACAAAGGCTCATGACCATCCAGCCATCAGACTCACTTCTCTGCTATGAAGACGTTGGGCCAGACCTCATCCACCTCATTCCAGGGAGCCTCTTGGCGGTCTTGGACCAAGGCCCGCTGGAGGTCCAGGATGCAGGGAGTGTTGTACAGGCTGGTGTCATCCATCTTCTCCCTGACGCGGTTGTACAGGTCCTCCACCAGCAACTGCTCGGCAGACTCCAGCATGCCTGGACACTCTGCCTCGACTCTGACCCCACGTGGCTTGAGTTCTAGGGGGAGAAGCAGCATTCTCATCAAAGAGAAAGAACACCACGACCCTCCCTGCTCCTTGGAAGAATCCACAATTGGCCCATTTTCTGCTGGGACTCTGTGTATGGGATGAATCTGATCTTCCAGGAAGGACTTAACAGGGATCAGCAGTAGCATAGATGTACTGGGGTGGGAGAAGGGACGTCAGTTTCCCTCATCTCCTCCCATATTTCTATAAAACTGGCTGATAGTTTCTTGGACCATGGTCCTTAAGTAGCTAGTATATGTCTGATTTATACTTGTAAAACCCATAGTGAAACAAAATGTATGCTTAGATGCGTTTACCAGATGAATACATGACATTCTTTAGTAACATAATTCATTCCATTAGTTCGAATCCATTATGTACAGAGGGCAAATAACTGGGAAAAGTAAAATTTTCAACAGTCACTTATGCTAGGTCATGTTCTAATACACCTTTAGTTTACTTATTTCATTTATTGTCTGAATGCATTACTTGGGCACAATCTCAAAAATGACAGAATGATCTCTGTTCATTTCAAAGGCAAACCATTCAATATCATAGTAATACAAGTCTATGTGCCAACCAGTAACGCTGAAGAAGCTGAAGTTGAATGGTTCTATGAAGAGCTACAAGACCTTCTAGAACTAACACTCCAAAGTGATGTCCTTTTCATCATAGGGGACTGAAATGCAAAAGTAGGAAGTCAAGAGATATCTGGAGTAACAGGCAAATTTCACCTTGGAGTACAAAATGAAGCAGGGCAAAGGCTAACAGAGTTTTGCCAAGAGAACACACTGGTCATAGCAAACACTCTCTTCCAACAACACAAGAGAAGACACTACATGTGGAATCACCAGATGGTCAATACCGAAATCAGATTGATTATGTTCTTTGCAGCCGAAGATGGAAAAGCTCTATATGGTCAGCAAAAAAAAAAAAAAAAAAAAGACTGGGAGCTGACTGTGGCTCATATCATGAAATTCATGAACTCCTTATTGCCAAATTCAGATTTAAATTGAAGAAACTAGGGAAAACCACTAGGTCATTCAGGTATGACCTAAATCAAATCCCTTACAGTGGAAGTGACAAATAGACTCTAGGGATTAGATCTGATAGAGTGCCTGAAGAACTATGGATGGAGGTTTGTGACATTGTACATCCCCAAGAAAAAGAAATGCAAAAAAGGCAAAATGCTTGTCTAGGGAGGCCTTACAAATAGCTGAGAAAAGAAGAGAAGCCAAAAGCAAAGGAGAAAAGGAAAGATATACCCATCTGAATGCAGAGTTCCAAAGAATAGCAAGGAGAGATAAGAAAGCCTTTCTCAGTGATCAGTGCACAGAAATAGAGGAAAACAATAGAATGGGAAAGACTAGAGATCTCTTCAAGAAAATTAGAGATATCAAGGGAACATTTCGTGCAAAGATGGGCACAAAAAAGGACAGAAATTGTATGGACCTAACAGAAGCAGAAGATATTAAGAAGAGGTGGTAAGAATACACAGAAGAACTGTACAAAAAAGATCTTCGGACCCAGATAACCATGATGGGGTGATCACTCACCGAGAGCCAGACATCCTGGAATTGGAAGTAAAGTGGGCCTTAGAAAGCATCACTAAAAAACAAAGCTAGTGGAGGTGATGGAATTCCAGTTGAGCTATTTCAAATCCTAAAAGATGATGCTGTGAAAGTGCCACACTCAGTATGCCAGCAAATCTGGAAAACTCAGCAGTGGCCACAGGACTGGAAAAGGTCCATTTTCATTCCAGTCCCAAAGAAAGGCAATGCCAAAGAGTGTTCAAACTACCGCACAATTGCAGTCATCTCAAACACTAGCAAAGTAATGCTCAAAATTCTCCATGCCAGGCCCCAGCAGTACATGAACTGTGAATTTCCAGATGTTCAAGCTGATTTTAGAAGAGGCAGAGGAACCAGAGATCAAATTGCCAACATCTGTTGGCTCATCAAAAAAGCAAGAGAGTTCCAGAAAAACAACTACTTCTGCCTTATTGACTATGCCAAAGCCTTTGACTATGTGGAGCACACTAACTCTGGAAAATTCAAGAGTTGGGAATACCAGACCACCTTACCTGATTCCTTAGAAATCTGTACGCAGGTCAAAAAGCAACAGTTAGAACTGGACATGGAACAGACTGGTTCCAAATTGGGAAATGAGGACATCAAGACTGTATATTGTCACCTTGCTTATTTAACTTATATGCAGAGTACATCATGCAAAATGCTGGGTTGGATGAAGCACACGTTGGAATCAATATTGCCGGGAGAAATATCAAAAATCTCAGATACACAGATGATACCACCCTAAAGGCAGAAAGTGAAGAGGAACTAAAAAGCCTCTTGATGAAAGTGAAAGAGGAGAGTGAAAAAGTCAGCTTAAAACTCAACATTCAGAAAACTAAGATCATGGCATCTGGTCCCACCACTTCACGGCAAAAAGATGGGGAAACAACGGAAACATGAGAGACTTTATTTTGGGGGGCTCCACAATCACTGCAGATGGTGACTGCAGCCATGAAATTAAAAGATGCTTGCTCCTTGGAAGAAAAGCTATGGCCAACCGAGACAGCATATTAAAAAGCAGAGCCATTACTTTGCCCACAAAGTGCATATAGTCAGAGCTATGGTTTTTCCAGTAGTTATGTATAGATGTGAGAGTTGGACTGTAAAGAAAGCTGAGCATGGAAGAATCGATGCTTCTGAACAGTGGTGTTGGAGAAGACTCTTGAGAGTCCCTTGGACTGCAAGGAGATCCAACCAGTCAATTCTAAAGGAAATCAGTCCTGAATATTCATTGGAACAACTGATGCTGAAGTTGAAACTCCAGTACTTTGGCCATCTGATGCAAAGAACTGACCAATTGGAAAAGACTCTGATACTGGGAAAGATTGAAGACAGGAGAAGGGGCTGACAGAGGATGAGATGGTTGGATGGCATCACCAACTGAATGGACATGAGTTTGAGCAAGCTCTGGGTGTTGGTGATGGACAGGGAAGCCTGGCATGCTGCAGTCCATGGGATTGCAGAGTCAGACATGACTGATCAACTGAACTGAACTGACTGCCTCTCTAGAGTGTAGGCCTGTGATCCACAACCTCCCAGCTCTATGACAGCTGGGAAAACTTTGCAATGAGCCCTGATGCCAGTCACAAGACATCATACAGGACCTTTTTGACAACAGCCCAAAAAAGCTCAAATTTCAAATGAATTCCCTCTTGAGTGAAACTTTATCTTCTCCTTCCAATGTATTTTCTTCCAAATTATCAAATATAGAGGAAAGTAAGATCTTTCATTTCTCTAAGAATTTATCAGTTCAGTTCAGTCGCTCAGTCATGTCTGATTCTGCGACCCCATGGACTGCAGCACCCGGGTGCTGCAGTCCATGGGGTCCATCACCTGTCCATCATCCAACTCCCAGAGTTTACTCATACTCAGGTCCATTGAGTTAGTGATGCCATCCAACCTTCTCATTCTCTGTCAGCTCCTTCTCCTGTCTTCAGTCTTTCCCAACATCAGGGTCTTTTCCAATGAGTCAGCTCTTTGCAGCAGGTGATCAAAGTATTGGAGTTTCAGCTTCAGCATCAGTCCTTCTAATGAATATTCAGGACTGATTTCCTTTAGGATGGACTGGTTGGATCTCCTTGCAGCCCTAGGGACTCTTGAGAGTCTTCTACAACACCACAGTTTAAAAGCATCAATTCTGCAGCACTCAGCTTTCTTTATAGAACAACTCTTACATCCATACATGACTATTGAAAAATCATAGCTTTGACTAGACAGACCTTTGTTGGCAAAGTAATGTCTCTGTTTTTTAATATGCTGTCTAGGTTGATCATAACTTCTCCCAAGGAGTAAGCATCTTAATTTCAAGGCTACAGTCACCATCTGCAGTGATTTTGGAGCTCAAAAAAATAAAATCTGTCACTGTTTCCACATTTATTTGCCGTGAACTGATGGGACCTATGGTCATGTATGGATGTGAGAGTTGGACTGTGAAGAAGGCTTAGTACAGAAGAATTGATGCTTTTGGACTGTGGTGTTGGAAGAAGACTTTTGAGAGTCCCTTGGACTGCAAGGTGGTCCAACCAGTCCATTCTGAAGGAGATCAGCCCTGGATTTTTTTTGGAAGGAATGATGCTAAAGCTGAAACTCCAGTACTTTGACCACCTCATGCGAAGAGTTAACTCACTGGAAAAGACTCTGATGCTGGGAGGGATTGGGGTCAGGAGGAGAAGGGGATGACAGAGGATGAGATGGCTGGATGGCATCACTGACTCGATGGACGTGAGTCTGGGTGAACTCCAGGAGGTGGTGATGGACAGGAAGACCTGGCGTGCTGCGATTTATGGGGTTGCAAAGAGTCGGACATGACTGAGTGACTGAACTGAACTGAACTGATGGGACCAGATGCCATGATCTTAGTTTTCTGAATGTTGAGTTTTAAGACAACTTTTTCACTCTCCTCTTTCACTTTTGTCAAGAGGCTCTTTAGTTCTTCTTCACTTTCTGCCATACGGGTGGTGTCATCTGCATATATGAGGTTATTGATATTTTCCCTGGCAATCTTGATTCCAGCTTGTGCTTCTTCCAGCCCAGTGTTTCTCATGAAGTACGCTGCATATAAGTTAAATAAGCAGGGTAACAATATACAGCCTTGACATAGTCCTTTCCCGATTTGGAGCCAGTCTGTTGTTCCATGTCCAGTTCTAACTAACTGTTGCTTTTTGACCTGCATACAGATTTCTCAGGAGTCAGGCAAGGTGGTCCTGTATTCCCATTTTTTTAAGAATTTTCCACAGTTTGTTGTGATCCACACAGTCAAAGGCTTTGGCATAGTCAATGAAGCAGAAGTAGTTGTTTTTCTGGAACTCTCTTGCTTTTTTGATGAGCCAACAGATGTTGGCAATTTGATCTCTGGTTCCTCTGCCTCTTCTAAAACCAGCTTGAACATCTGGAAGTTGACAATTCACGTATTGTTGAAGCCTGGCTTGGAGAATTTTGAGCTTTACTTTACTAGCGTGTGAGAGGAGTGCAATTGTGTGGTAGTTTGAGCATTCCTTAGTGTTGCCTTTCTTTGGGATTGGAATGCAGACTGACTTTTTCCAGTCCTGTGGCCACTGCTGAGTTTTCCAAATTTGCTGGCATATTGAGTGCAACATTCACAGCATCATCTTTTAGGATTTGAAATAGCTCAACTGGAATTCCATCACCTCCACTAGTTTTGTTCGTAATGATGCTCCTAAGGCCCACTTGACTTCACATTCTAGGATGTCTGGGTCTAGGTGAATGATCACACCATTGTGATTATCTGGGTCATGAAGATCTTTTTTGTACAGTTCCTCTGTGTATTCTTGCCACCTCTTCTTAATATCTTCTGCTTCTGTTAGGTCCATACCATTCTGTCCTTTATTGAGCCCATCTTTGCATGAAATGTTCCCTTGGTATCTCTAATTTTCTTGAAGAGCTCTCTAGTCTTTTCCATTCTACTGTTTTCCTCTATTTCTTTGCATTGATCACTGAGGAAGGCTTTCTTATCTCTCCTTGCTATTCTTTGGAACTCTGCCTTCAAATGGGTATATTTTTCCTTTTCTCCTTTGCTTTTGGCTTCTCTTCTTTTCACAGCTATTTGTAAGGCCTACTCAGACAGCCATTTTGCCTTTTTTTTTGCATTTCTTTTTCTTGGGGATTGGTCTCGATCCCTGTCTCCTGTACAATATCACGAACCTCTGTCTGTATTTTATCAGGCACTCTGTCTATCAGATCTAGTCCCTTAAATCTATTTCTCACTTCCTCTGTATAATCGTAAGGGATTTGATTTAGGTCATCCCTGAATGGTCTAGTTACTAAGGAGAAGGAAAAAGAAGGTAAGTAGGAAACAGGTGTCCTCCATGTTGGTCATAACCTCTTCCAGCACCACCTCTTCTCCATGGGTGAAATGTAGGTGAAGAGTGCAGCTGCATTTGGCAAATAGATGTGGCCTTGCTCTTCATGGAATGAGCAGGTGTGTGTAAGCTGGGCATGGCACTCAAATTCTGTCGATCCAGGAGTCCTGAGTTCTGCTGAGGGCTGAGGGCTTCATTTCCCTAAAGCTTCCCTTTCCTCTCCTCCCTTATTTCTGCACCACCTGATGGGCCCCACATCCATTCACAGGTCTCAGCTCTAAGTGTTCTTTGATCTCCATTTCAAAAGCAGAAAGAAGGAAACCTCTGCAATCCCAGTGCTCTATTTTGTTTAAAAATAGATGAAGTGTTCCTATTTTCTCCACCACTCTGGACTCTCCTGGGGTCTTAAATGGCAAATGTAAAAGCCTTTCTCTTTCCTTACTTCTAAGTAGAAGTAAGATTTCTACTTAGGTATTTTTACTACACTGAGAAAAAGACTCCCCACTGCCTCATTAAAACATGCAGCTGGGCCTTCCTCAGCTATTTACATAGCAGGGGATTGTTTTGAGTTCTTTTCCTTCCTGTTTAAAACAAATGTGCCAGTTCCTTACCCACACCGGGTACTTTCCCTAGGTTTCTAGTCCACACCTCAGCCACATCAGTTCTCCCATTTATTTCTACTCCTGGAAGTTTCTTCAAAAGACAGTTAAGCCCAGACAATTCTCTGCACTCTCTCAGATGTGTGGCATATGCAGACTTTCCTGAAATTGGAAGGTTCTGCCACATCCATTTTTACATCTCTAGTCATTACTGAGTAGGGCAATGTTTTGAAAGATCACTTGGTACATTTTCCTTTTTTCTGTAATTTATTCTTTGCTTCTTCTTCCACCACCCATCAGCCACTCAGACTACTGAAACTTTGACTTAATGCCTAGATATGACCTAGGATTGGAAAAAAATGCATTGCTCATTTTCAGGTCTCAGTATAAACGTTGAATGTCCCTAGAACCCCACAGACCTGACAGTGAAGCTTTCAAAGAGAGCACGTGGTTTTCTCACTACTCCTTAAACTGGACTCTTACTCACACACAAACCTGGAGAGTAGAGCAGAAAGGGAAGCGCAGAGCATGGATGATGCAGGATGGGCTGTTAGGGACATTCCTAACCACTCAGGAGGGACAAAGAACTTTCAGAGTTAGAGTGGTGCTGTGAGCAGTTTAGAAAGAACTGGATTGGGGTCAAGACACCTTGGCCAGGGCTTATCTGGTGACTCAGTGGTACAGAATCCTCCTGCCAGTACAGGAGACATGGGTTCGATCCCCGGTCCGGGAAGATCCCATATGCTGTGGAGCAACTAAGCTCATGCACTGCAACTATTAAGCCTGAGCATTAGAGCCAGGGAACTGCAACTTCTGAAGCCTCTGCACCCTACAGCCTGTGCTCTGCAACAAGAGAAACCACTGCAGTGAGAAGCTCTCACACTGCAACGAAGAGTCCGCCACTCGCCACAACTGGAGAAAAGCCAGTGCAGCAACAAAGACCCAGCACAGCCAAAAATAAATAAATAAAAATTCAAAATGCACACCTAGGCCTGCCTAGGAGCGAGGCAATAGCAACCTCAGGAAGGGCAATAAAGAAAACAGAAAAAACGTAGTTATTTGAGAAGATGGAGCCTCCTGGGATTCCCAGACCAACAAGCAACATCAGGTAAAATATCTCATTCCTCATCAAGTGTATAGGAGGCCCAGATGTCCTCAGAGACCCAAAGGGTCTAGGGCCTAAGGAAGACCTGGGGTTACATGGAAAGGGAGTAGTATGCTTGGTTCTCATCACTAGGGAAGCGATCCTGGCCACCAGCTGTGGATGCCAGATTAGGCTCAAGGCCAGGTGGGTGCTGTGTCATTAATAGGACTGCCTTACCCCACTATGGGAGAAGGCAATGGCACCCCACTCCAGTACTCTTGCCTGGAGAATCCCATGGATGGAGGAGCCTGGTAGGCTGCAGTCCATGGGGTCGATAAGAGTCTGGCACAACTGAGCAACTTCACTTTCACTTTTCACTTTCTTGCTTTGGAAAAAGAAATGGCAACCCATTCCAGTATTCTTGCCTGGAGAATCCCAGGGATGGAGGAGCCTGTTGGGCTGCCGTCTATGGGGTCGCACAGAGTCGGACACGACTGACATGACTTAGCAGCAGCAGCAGCAGCAGCAGCAGCAGCAACCCCACTATACTCATCAAAGTGAGAGAGACACAAAAGGCAAAGGCATGAGAAGGGAGAGGAATGAAATTGTGAAAGATTATTGCCCAAATTTCCATCCAATCTGGATGCGTATCCTTGAATGAAATATTGTATGGGTTCTGCTCTAAAATTTCCTGTATAAATATTAACATCTTTTTCCATTCCATCTTTTTTTTTTTTTAACCTTCTCCCCATTCATACTTCAGTGTGAAAACTATCTTTAATCTCTGGTGTAAATGCAGGTTTAAATATAGACATGCCCTTGAACAGAACTCTGTGGATGCTCCCAGCCATTTTGGGGGTTCTCAGATCTGCATCTGTAGCATAACCAGGACCCCTGAGTTTAACTGAAAAATTGGAGTAGAGGCCCTAGTGGCAGATTGGAGTTACCTCCCTGGCTGTTGACTAGAGAACTGTTCACACTGAGACATAATAATTTCCACCCTGTCCCATGAAGGTTGATGAGGAGGGGTTGGAGGAACTGTCTTCTTTGGACCTGCTCTTCTTAATGTGATGGGAATCACATGAGAAACACATGACATCTCCCAATGAGCCCCTTCTGAGGGTCTCCAGATGACCCATGGACCCTCCCACCTGGCGTCTGATGGCATCACCTTCATTGATGATCTGTTTAGCTGCAACAGCTGAGGAGAGGTGAATGGGATCCATGAAAATGCTTTCTGTTTCTGCATCTGAGACCATTGAGTACCTGAAAGAAGAGGATATCATGTGAGATGACTTAGAGCATCTGAATGGAAGGTAATCTTTTTAGACAAGAAACCTAGATCCGATTATAGCCATGAGTGGCAAACAATGAGAGATAAAAGGAATGCCTTCTTAAGAATGCAGACCACTGGGTATGCTATGGCTTAGTCACCTACTTATTTTTAGACCAGAATTGATGCCTTGATATGTGATGACGTGGTAGTCTGGGTTGTGGAGGGAAGAGACTGGGGGGAACCTACACTAATGTGGCTCCACTTTCTCTGTGTGTTCCTACCCTTGGATGTACTGCTGCTCCTTTTTCTTTTCCTGTCCCTGCCTCTCTGTTACCATTACGATCGGATGTCCCTACCTGTGCTTCCACCAGGGTTCTGCTAGATTGTTGGGCTGGGTAGGCTGCCACCACTCCCTCCATGCACCGTATCTTCTGCCTGCTTAAAGGCATGGGCTGATGAAGAAGGGCTGGCACAGCACCAAGGGAAGTGTGAAGACGTGATAAACTGCACAGTCCTGATTCTGGATACAAGAAATCCAGGATCTTCCTAAGTCCAGGGAAGCAATAGAGTCACTTAGGTATTTGTTAGTTTTCTGGAAAGAATTCAGCAGAGGTGTCCAAAGGGATCTTTGAGGAATATGGTGAATCAAGGGCAGAAACAAGGCTTAGGACATATAATAGTGGGTCCTTGGAAAAGGTGACAACCCACTCCAGTATTCTTGGCCAGAAAATCCCATGGACAGAGGAGCCTGGTGGGCTACAGTCCATGGGGTCACACATACACGCATAGTGGTGGGTTCTCTCCTCTCTGATGGGTTCTTCTCTTTTCCAGGTGTCATGGTGAGCTCTGGATCTCTTTCACTTAGTCTTTCCTTTCCTTTATATCTACAGAGGATTTTTTTTTAAGTGAGAAGGCTTAATGGATACCATTTTCCCACAAAAATTCCATCATGCCTCATTTGTTTTATAGTCAAACCCTCCCTGTACCTCACCCCCTGGCAATCACCAATCTGTTTTCTGTCCCTAAGTGTGGCCTTTTCCAGAAGGTTAAATAAATGTGATAATAAAGTAGTCTTTTTGATATGGTTTATTTCACTTAGCAAAATGAATCTGAGTCATCTAATCTATTGCAATAATAGAATAATAATAATAATAGAGTCAATAAGTTGTTCCTTCTTATTGCTGAATAATATTTCATTTCTTAGGCACTGCAGGCTATTGCTGCCATCGCTGTCACACTGCCTGAGTGAAGACGGTGTATTTCATAGGAAAGTATGATACACTTACTGCTGATGTGGTGATACTTTGGATTCTGGTTTTCTTCCCCAATCTGCCTGCTACTATTTACTTTTCAGAACCCTGAAACAGTTGCTGTATCCTTCTGTCCAGGTTTTATAAGGGCAATCCATGGGAGAGTCTGGGTGAAGGGTGTGCTTGCCATCTTTTCCAGAACTGGAAACTTGTACTTTATCTTTTTGATTTTAAAAGTCTGAAGTCAATATGTTTCCTGACTCTTATAATTGACCTATTTTCTCTCTGTGGAAACCAACAGGGTCTCTTTTAGTTTGCAATGTTTAGAAATTTCCTGGTGATGTTCCTTTTTTGGTATTAGTTCTAGAAGGTCTTGTAGGTGATATCCTTTTCATCATAGGGGACTGAGATGCAAAAGTAGGAAGTCAAGAGATACCTGGAGTAACAGACAAATTTCACCTTGGAGTACAAAATGAAGCAGGGCATAGGCTAACAGAGTTTTGCCAAGAGAACACACTGGTCATAGCAAAGACCCTCTTCCAACAACACAAGAGAAGACTCTACACATGGATATCATCAGATGGTCAATATCGAAATCAGATTGATTATGTTCTTTGCAGCCAAAGATGGAAAAGCTCTATACAATCAGCAAAAACAAGACCAGGAGCTGACTGTGGCTCAGATCATGAACTTCTTATTGCCAAATGCAAACTTAAATTGAAGAAAGTAGGGAAAACCACTAGCTTATTCAGGTATGACTTAAATCAAATCCCTTAAAATTTTGCAGTGGAAGTGACAAATAGATTCAAGGGATTAGATCTGATAGAGTTCCTGAAGAACTATGGACGGAGGTTCATAACATTGTAAGGGGGCAGTGATCAAAATCATCCCCAAGAAAAACAAATGCAAAAAGTAAAATGGCTGTGTGAGGAGGCATTACAAATAGCTGAGAAAAGAAAAGAAGTGAAAGGAAAAGTAAAGATAAATCCATCTGAATGCAGAGTTTCAAAGAATAGCAAGGAGATAAGAAAGCCTTCCTAAGTGAAAAATGAAATTGAAATTTGCTCAGTTGTGTCTGACTCTTTGTGACCCCATCGGATTTTCCAGGCCAGAATACTGGAGTGAGTAGCCATTTCCTTCTTCAGGGGATCTTCCCAACCCAGGGGTCAAACACAGATCTCTCACAATGCAGGATGATTTTTTACCATCTGAGCCACCAGGAAAGCCCCTTCCTAAGTGATCAGTGCAAAGACATAGAGGAAAACAACAGAGTGGGAAAGCCTAGAGATCTCTTCAAGAAAATTAAAGATACCAAGGGAACATGTCATACAAAGATGGGCACAATAAAGGACAGAAATGGTATGGTCCTAACAGAAGTGGAAGATATTAAGAAGAGGTGGCAAGAATACACAGAAGAACTGTACAAAAAAGACCTTCATGACCCAGATAACCGTGATGGTGTGATCACTCACCTAGAGCCAGATATCCTGCAGTGTAAAGTCAACTGGACCTTAGGAAGCATCATTGAGAACAAAGCTAGTGGAGGTGATAGAATTCCAGCTGAGCTATTTCAAATCCTAAAAGATGATGCTGTTAAAATGCTGTACTCAATATGCCAGCAAATTTGGAAAACTCTGCAGTGGCCACAGGACAGGAAAAGGTCAGTTTTCATCCCAATCTCAAAGAAAGGCAATGCCAAAGAATGTTCAAACTGCTAAACAATTGCACACATCTCACACACTAGCAAAGTAATGCTCAAAATTCTCCAAGCCAGGCTTCAATAGTATGTGAACTGAGAATTTCCATATGTTCAAGCTGGAATTAGAAACGGCAAAAGTACTAGAGATCAAATTGCCAATAACTGTTGGATGATAGAAAATGCAAAAGAATTCCAGAAAAACATCTACTTCTGCTTCGTTGACTACACTAAAGCCTTTGACTATGTGGATCACAACAAACTGTGGAAAATTTTTCAAGAGATGGGAATATCAGACCACCTTACCTGCCTTCTGTGAAACCTGTATGCAGGTCAAGAACCAACAGTTAGAACCAGACCTAGAACAACAGATTGGTTCCAAATTGGGAAAGGAGGATGTCAAGGCTGTATATTGTCACTCATCTTATTTAACTTTATATACAGAGTACATCAGGCAAAATGCTGGGCTAGATGAAGCACAAGCTGGAATCAAGATTACAGGGAGAAATATCAATAACCTCAGATATGCAGATGACACCACCCTTATCATAGAAATCGAAGAGGAACTAAAGAGCCTCTTGATGAAAGTGAAAGAAGAGAGTCAAAAAGTTGGTTTAAAATTCAACATTCAAAAAATTAAGATCATGGAATCTAGTCCCATCACTTCATGGCAAGTAGATGGAGAAACAGTGTAAACAGTGCCAGATTTTATTTTCTTGGGCTCCAAGATCACTTCAGATGGAGTGATCTCAGTCATGAAATTAAAAGGTGCTTGCTCCTTGGAAGAAGACTTATGACAAACCTAGACAGCATATTAAAAAGCAGAGATATTACTTTGCCAACAAAGGTCCATCTAGTCAAAGCTACGGTTTTTCTAGTAGTCATGTATGGATGTGAGAGTTGGACTATAAAGATGGTTGAGCACCAAAGAATTGATGCTTTTGAACTGTGGTGTTGGAGAATACTCTTTAGAGCCCCTTGGACTGCAAGGAGATCAAACCAGTCAATCCTAAAGGAAATAAGTCCTAAATATTCATTGGAAGGATTGATGCTGAAGCTGAAGCTCCAATACTTTGACCACTTGATGTGAAGAGCTGATTCACTGGAAAAGACCCTGATGCTGGGAAAGATTGAGCGCAGGAGGAAAAGGGGCTGACAGAGGATGAGATGGTTGGATGGTATCACCAACTCAATGGACATGAGTTTGAGCAAGCTTGGGGAGTTGATGATGGACACAGAAGCCTGGCGTCTTGCAGTCCATGGGGTCATGAAGAGTCGGACATGACTGAGTGAACAACAACAAAATTATATTCCTTGGTCAATGTTAATCCAATGTGTTGGTTATGGATACCATTTTGAGTGCCTTTTATGAATTTGTAATAATCCTGACAAAATAGGTTTTATTTTTCATGCTTTAAGGTGAGGAAATTGTGGCATAGAGAGGTTAAAAAAATTGCCCCAAACAGTAAATAAGTGGGATAGCTAAGTTGCAAACATAGAACAGTCCTGCTCTGAGTCCACTCTTCAGTCCACTGCAATGCATGGATACCATTTTGATTGGAAAGGGGAGGTGAATTGGCTGGTGGAGAAACCCCAGCTGGATCCCCAGGCCCAACATAGACTTTGACACAGAAAATACTTAAAGAATACTTGTTGAAAACATGGATGGATGGTTGCATGGATTTGGTTGAGTTGAGCTGAGTCCAGCTGAACTGAATGGAGCTAAGTTGTGCTAAGTTTAGCTGAATTGATTAGCAGAACAATTACCTTGTAGTAGACACCCACGTTGGATTTCCCACTTGGGAGAATGATGTAATCAGAACCAGCAAAGATATGAAGAAAGAAATGTCTTCGACAGAAGAAAGGAGTAGCTAATGTCTCTACCCAGGATGTGGCTAAATCTGTCCATGCAGGTCAGCACAATGTGGCATCATCACTGGTAGTTCCTGAGGGATTTCCAAGAGCAACTGCGATGGATTATTCCCAAGTATAACTTGTGACCAGAAGATGCATTTCAAATAAGCATAACCGGGGAGTAAGTGTGACTATTAAGAGTGAAATTTGTGAGACATTAATGTCATCCTGGATGCCAGAACTAGAGAGGCTTTTTGAGACCTCATTGCTTTGTAAAGATAATAAAGAGTAGAACACCCAGCGGGTTGTACACAAGCTGTAAATGTACAGATTTGTTGTTATTCAGTCGCTGAGTCATGTCTGACTCTTTACGACCCCAGGAACTGTAGCACACCAGGCTTCCCTGTCCTTCACTATCTCCCAGAGTTGGCTCAAACTCATGTCCATTGAGTCAATGATGCTATCCACCCATCTCATTTTCTGTCACCCCCTTCTCCTCCCACCTTCAATCTTTCCCAGTATCTTTTCCAATGAGTCAGCTCTTCACATCAGGTGGCCAAAATATTGGAGCTTCAGCTTCAGCATCAGTCCTTCCAATGAATACTCAGGGTTGATTTCCTTTACAATTGACTGGTTTTATCTCCTTGCTGTTCAAGAGACTCTCAGGAGTTCTCCAGCACCACAGTTCAAAAGCATCAATTCTTTGGCACTCTGCCTTCCTTATGGTCCAGCTCTCACACCCATACATGACTACTGGAAAAACCATAGCTTTGACTATATGGACCTTTGTCATACAGATTAAGCAGTCATTTTTATCCCTGTACCTTCAGCACATGGAAGATGAGTGACCAGACAGGTTTTGATGACTGCATGGATGGTGAGTGGACAGATGGGTAGATGGATGAACACATGGGTGACTGGCTGAATGGACGGAATTCTCGGCAGCCAGCGGGGTGTCCACATACCACCTTGGTGATCAAACTTGATAGTCTCCACGGTCCTGCAGTCTCTGGTCTCTTTCTACTCTCCAGCCTCAGCTTGTGCTGGCTTCCCTTGGGCTCACTTCTTTCCAGTACACTGATTCTCTAGGCTTTCCATCCTCACCAATTTTCCTTTTGTCCAGGCATTTTGCCAAAGCCAATTTTCACTGCCTGGATAATCAGTCCTCCCCCTCCTCACTGATCTTTCAGGTCTTAGTTTAATCATCATTTCACTAGGGAAGTTTTCCCTGTTTTCCACCTCTCATTGCACCATACACCTTTTCTTTGAGGCACTTCTATTAATGTAACTTTACATTTATTTATAAAATAATTTGATAAATTGTTTCCTTTAAAAGACCATACCCTCTGTGAGGCAGAGACAACACCTTCTTTATTAGACTCATTAAACCACATCTGTGGCAAAATAGTCTTAGTGCTGTTAGAGTATTTTGTGAGCTGTTAGGTTCCCAGAATCTAGTTTAATGTCTGATTAATAGATATTTTCTGATTCGCTGACTGACTGAATTTGTCCTCAGGGAAGTACCATATTTAGGGGACTGTGGCAGGTACAATAGCTACAACACAATGGTATTTACAAAGTATTGGCTACTGGCTCATCATTTTACTGGGATGCAAACCCAGGAGCAAACCCAGGAGCAAACCCAGAGTGCTGGCTATCTTGTGTCCATGCTCATTCTCAGCTCTTCTGAGGTCAAGATGTGTACATCTTGGAGGCCTATATTGGCAGTTAGAAATTCTTTTCTTATGGTGGCCCCAGATCCGTGACGCCCCCCACATAGAGGGAGTCTTTGTCCCCCTCCCTTGCATCTTGGTGGTTTCTGTGACTGTTCTCACATAGACTATGGTGGGAGTGACACTACAATGTTTCAATCTGAACCTTAAGGGTAGCTCCTGGCTCTTGGTGTTCTCTCTTCAGAAGCCCTGAGCTTCCATATTAGAAGTCAAATGACCTCAACCACCCCAAAGCCACCAAGCTAGAAAAGCTATTGACCAACACTCTCTGCCAAGCTCCTAACCAACATTCAGCCATGTGGGTGAGCCTTCTAGAGGAACATCCTTCACCTCTTGGGCCACTCCAGCTGACACCATGTGAAACACAGAGAAGCTGCCCCATCCTGTCCAAATCCCTACCCATAGAAAGAAGACCAAAAAAAAAAAAAATTATGTCTTAAGTCATAACATTTTGGGGAAATCTGTTAGGCTGCAGGAGATGACAGCAAGAACACCATTTCAAGGATTAAGTAAGTAGTGAATTTTGAGCAAATGCCAAGGCATTCTTCTCCCTGATAGTAATACAGAACCTAGTAAATATCAGTGGCTGACCTCAGTTTGTTGCAGTTGGGAGGCAACAATAAAATAAGACCAATATGAAAGTAAGACCTAACACTGTTCCAGACCCTGGTGATATTTTGGGCCCAGGACTCAGGGCAGTCTAAGTTTTTTAAAAAAATTGGAATGTAATTGCTTTACAATGTTTGTTTCTGCTACAACAAAGTGAATTAGCTATATGTATATGAATTAGCTGCCTAGAGGAGCTATTCCACGTTCAAGGTCAGAAGGGGTGGCGGTGAGGAGATACCCCTCATCCAAGGTAAGGAGCAGCAGCTGCACTTTGCTGGAGCAGCTGTGAAGAGATACCCCATGTCCAAGGTAAGAAAAACCCAAGTAAGATGGTAGGTGTTGCAAGAGGGTATCAGAGGGCAGACACACTGAAACCATACTCACAGAAAACTAGTCAATCTAATCACACTAGGACCACAGCCTTGTCTAACTCAATGAAACTAAGCCATGCCCATGGGGCCACCCAAGATGGGCGAGTCATGGTGGAGAGATCTGACAGAATGTGGTCCACTGGAGAAGGGAATGGCAAACCATTTCTGTATTCTTGCCTTGAGAACCCCATGAACAGGATGAAAAGGCAAAACGATAGGATACTGAAAGAGGAACTCCCCAGGTCGGTAGGTGCCCAATATGCTACTGGAGATCAGTGGAGAAATAACTCCAGAAAGAATGAAGGGATGGGGCCAAAGCAAAAAGAATACCCAGCTGTGGATGTGACTGGTGATAGAAGAAAGGTCCGATGCTGTACAGAGCAATATTGCATAGGAACCTGGAATGTTAGGTCCATGAATCAAGGCAAATTGGAAGTGGTCAAATAGGAGATGGCAAGAGTGAATGTCGACATTCTAGGAATCAGCGAACTGAAATGGACTGGAATGGGTGAATTTAACTCAGATGACCATTGTATCTACTACTGCGGGCAGGAATCCCTCAGAAGAAATGGAGTGGCCATCATGGTCAACAAAAGAGTTCAAAATGCAGTACTTGGATGCAATCTCAAAAATGACAGAATGATCTCTGTTCATTTCCAAGGCAAACCATTCAATATCACAGTAATCCAAGTCTATGCCCCAACCAGTAACACTGAAGAAGCTGAAGTTGAATGGTTCTATGAAGACCTACAAGACCTTTTAGAACTAACACCCAAAAAAGATGTCCTTTTCATTATAGGGGACTGGAATGCAAAAGTAGGAAGTCAAGAAACACATGGAGTTAACAGGCAAATTTGGCCTTGGAATACAGAATGAAGCAGGGCAAAGGCTAACAGAGTTTTGCCAAGAAAATGCACTGGTCATAGCAAACACCCTCTTCCAACAACACAAGAGAAGACTCTACACATGGACATCACCAGATGGCCAATACCAAAATCAGATTGATTATATACTTTGCAGCCAAAGATGGAGAAGATCTATACAGTCAACAAAAACAAGACCAGGAGCTGACTGTGGCTCAGATCATGAACTCCTTATTGCCAAATTCGGGCTGAAATTAAAGAAAGTAGGGAAAACCACTAGACCATTCAGGTATGACCTAAATCAAATCCCTTATGATTATACAGTGGAAGTGAGAAATAGATTTAGGGGCCTAGATCTGGTAGATAGAGTGCCTGATGAAATATGGACTGAGGTTCGTGACATTGTACAGGAGACAAGGATCAAGACCATCCCCATGGAAAAGAAATGCAAAACAGCAAAATGGCTATCTGGGGAGGCCTTACAAATAGCTGTGAAAAGAAGAGAAGCAAAAAGCAAAGGAGAAAAGGAAAGATATAAGCATCTGAATGCAGAGTTTCAAAGAATAGCAAGAAGAGATAAGAAAGCCTTCCTCATCAATCAATGCAAAGAAATAGAGGAAAACAACAGAATGGGAAAGACTAGTGATCTCTTCAAGAAAATTAGAGATACCAAGGGAACATTTCATGCAAAGATGGGCTCGATAAAGGACAGAAATGGTATGGACCTAACAGAAGCAGAAGATATTAAGAAGAGGTGGCAAGAATAAACAGAACAACTGTACAAAAAAGATCTTCATGACCCAGATAATCACGATGGTGTGATCACTTACCTAGACCCAGACATCCTGTAATATGAAGTCAAGTGGGCCTTAGAAAGCATCACTATGAACAAAGCTAGTAGGGGTGATGGAATTCCAGTTGAGCTATTTCAAATCCTGAAAGATGATACTGTGAAAGTGCTGCACTCAATATGCCAGCAAATTTGGAAAACTCAGCAGTGGCCACAGGACTGGAAAAGGTCAGTTTTTATTTTAATCCCAAAGAAAGGCAATGCCAAAGAATGCTCAAACTACCGCAAAATTGCACTCATCTCACACGCTAGTCAAGTAATGCTCAAAATTCTCCAAGCCAGGCTTCAGCAATACGTGAACCGTGAATTTCCTGATGTTCAAACTGGTTTTAGAAAAGGCAGAGGAACCAGAGATCAAATTGTCAACATCCGCTGGATCACTGAAAAAGCAAGAGTTCCAGAAAAACATTTATTTCTGCTTTGATTGTGTGGATCACAATAAACTGTGGAAAATTCTTCAAGAGTTGGGAATACCAGACCACCTGACCTGCCTCTTGAGAAATTTGTATGCAGGTCAGGAAGCAACAGTTAGAACTGGACATGGAACAACAGACTGGTTCCAAATTGGAAAAGGAGTATGTCAAGGCTGTGTATTATCACCCTGCTTATTTAACTTATATGCAGAGTACATCATGCAAAATGTTGGGCTAGAAGAAACACAAGCTGGAATCAAGATTGCCAGGAGAAATATCAATAACCTCAGATATGCAGATGACACCACCCTTATGGCAGAAAGTGAAGAGGAACTAAAAAGCCTCTTGATGAAGGTGAAAGAGAAGAGTGAAAACATTGTCTTAAAACTCAACATTCAGAAAACGAAGATCATGGCATCTGGTCCCATCAGTTCACGGGAAATAGATGGGGAAACAGTGGAAACAATGTCAGACTTTATTTTTGGGGGGTCCAAAATCACTGCAGATGGTGACTGCAGCCATGAAATTAAAAGACGTTTACTCCTTGGAAGAAAAGTTATGACCAACCTAGATAGCATACTGAAAAGCAGAGACATTACTTTGCCAACAAAGGTCCGTCTAGTCAAGGCTATGGTTTTTCCAGTGGTCATGTATGGATGTGACAGTTGGACTGTGAAGAAGGCTGAGCGCCAAAGAATTGATGCTTTTGAACTGTGGTGTTGGAGAAGACTCTTGAGAGTCCCTTGGACTGCAAGCAGATCCAACCAGTCCATTCTGAAGGAGATCAACCCTGAGATTTCTTTGGAAGGAATGATGCTCAAGCTGAAACTCCAGTACTTTGACCACCTCATGCGAAGAGTTGACTCATTGGAAAAGACTCTGATGCTGGGAGGGATTGGGGGCAGGAGGAGAAGGGGACGACAGAGGATGAGATGGCTGGATGGCATCACTGACTCGATGGATGTGAGTCTGAGTGAAGTCTGGGAGTTGGTGATGGACAGGGAGGCCTGGCGTGCTGCGAATCATGGGGTCGCAAAGAGTCGGACACGACTGAGCAACTGAACTGAACTGAACTGATGTACTGTGTCCCTTCCTTCTTGATCCTTCCTCCCACCCCACCCGCATCCCACCCCTCTGGTCATCACAGAGCCGAGCTTCCTGTGCTATACCGCTGCTTCTTACCAGCTATCTGTTTTACACATAATCGTTTGTGTGAATGTTGTCCTAGGCTCCCTTCCCCCCGTATGTCCACATCTGCTCTCTACATCTGCATCTAAATCCCTGCCCTGCAAATGGGTTCATCTGGAGCTGGAGGAATCAGGCTCCTTGACTTAAGACTATAATATAAAGCTACAGTCATCAAGACAGTATGGCACTGGCACCAAAACAGAAATGCAGACCAATGGAACAGGACAGATAGCCCAGAGATAAACCCATGCACCTATGGCCATCTTATCTTTGACAAAGAAGGCAAGAATATACAATGGGGAAAAGACAGCCTCTTCAATAAATCGTGCTGCAAAAACTGGACAGCTACAGGTAAAGGAATGAAATTAGAACACTTCCTAACACCATACATAAAAATAAACTCAAAATGGATTAAAGACCTACATGTTAGACCAGAAACTATAAAACTCTTAAAGGAAAACATGGGCAGAACACTGTATGATATAAATCACAGCAAGATCCTTTTTGACCCACCTCCTAGAGTAATAAAAATAAAAACAGAAATAAACAAATGGGACCTAAAGAAACTTCAAAGCTTTTGCACAGCAAAGGAAAGCATAAGCAAGGTTAAAAAATAACCCTCAGGATGGGAGAAAATATTTGCAAACAAAGCAACAAAGAATTAATCTCCAAAATATATAAGCAGTCTCAGTTTTAACATATCAACATTTCATAAAACTAGATTCAGAGTCTTAAATTTTATATAAATTTGAGTCACATTTCCATTTCAATGATATTTATTAAAGGAGTTTTACTTTTTTATTTATTAATGCATAAAGTGCATGCAGACTTAGCTGTGTTGACTCTTTGCGACACCACAGACTATATTTCACCAGACTCCTCTGTCCATGGGACTTCCCAGGCAAGAATACTGGAGTGGGTTGCCATTTCCTTCTCTAGGGGCTCTTCTCGACCCAGGGACTGAACCCGTGTCTCCTGTACTGCAGGCGAATTCTTTACTACTGAGCTATCAGGAAAGCCCTTATTTATTAATTGTTAATAAAATAATTACTTTGTTTCTTAAGGGTCAGTATTATTTTAAAATGAGATTTGAGTTGATGAGGGGGATCAAATCAAAACCTTGAAAGGGTAATTAGCCAAGAATTCTCGTGTTACTGTGGGGATGATAAGGACTTCCTCCTAGCATGGCCCTCATTCTCCCAGAGATCTGTTTCCTTTGTTCCTCTGCAGGTCTCCAGGGCTCTGCATTCAGGGAGGTGACAGGCACAAACTGAAAAGAAATGCAGGAGAAGCCCTCACCTGTCAGGTGTGCAGAAAGAGCGAGTCAGGAGCTCAGCAGGTGGTGTCCCCCGGGATCCCCACCGGGTACTCTTTCTTCAAGCCTTTGATCCTGGCATTTTCCCTAAACAATGTTGACTTCAGAGTGTGTGGGTTTGATTTCACATGACAAATACCAGGAACTAACCACCTGTCCTAAATATACTTAAACTCTGAGGCTGTACATTTGATAGGGGAGTATTTGAAATTAAAATCTGAAAATAGAAATGGTGGAGAAACATTCTTCATTCTTGTTGGTGGTAAAGACTGAACTCCAGCTCATGAGTCAGTGAATCTGAGAAATCACATTTGAAGACAACCCAATACACTTTTGAGAAGTTGGAGGTTTATGATTGAGAAAAGAGGGAAGTTACGCTCAAATGCCCCTTCCCTACCCCAAAATGCATCTGTTTTGACTGCTGATGCAAAAATTCAAGCCGCAGTAAACTCAGGTCAGCATCCTCCAGTGTTAAGGAAGGATGTAAATTTCAAGTGCTTTTATGAGTTAACCTGTTATGAGAGGAGGAGATGGAAACCTAATAGTCCTCAGACTATTTGGTGGAGACACAGTTTACTGAGTCTATTAAAGAAGGTGTGGGGCTAGGACTTGAAATGACCTGAATGGAGAACAAGTGTCCCAGCGGCATTGTGAAGCTGCTCTTATTTTCTACTGAGAAGCAGGACTACAGAGAAAGAAAGGAGGAAGGAGGCTGAGATCTGGACAAGTGGCCCTGTTTATATTTGCAAGGTCAGTGAGACAGTGGCTCCAGAGGTTTTGATTTATGACCGTGTCTGTACTTCCACCCGCATGCCTGAGATGGAGTGTGATGACACAGTGTGATTGGAAAGCAGCAAGGGCTGGCTGTTCAGAAAGGCTGGCAGGGAAGCAGAGGCTCTAGGATCGATATACACCTCATCATAGGATCAGGAAGCAGCAGCTAAAGAGCCTTGAAGGTGAATTGAAGATAAATAATAAAGCAGAGTTTGATGGACTTCCTAACCAAGAGCAGAGATGGGGGCAGCTTTCTTTAAATTGGTGTTTTTCAAAATTGCAGACTGTGACCTATTATTGTATCATAAAATCAATGGGTCGCACCTAGCATCTGGAAAAGAAAAGAAAAGAAAAAAAAGACTAGAGAATGGTACCATCCATTTTAAAGATAAATACAATTTTTGAAACCTTTTTAAAATTTACACAAACCTATATGCATATGCTGTGAGTAAATGGTATGTCCCACTGTGGATTACAGTTGGCAAAGTTTGTAAGCCAGGTCTTTAAATCAGTTGCCAGGTTGTCAAGACCCAAAATGGAGTGAAATTGGGATCCTTCAACCCAGATCCCCTGACAGCTGGTCACTTCCTTTCAGTGAGTCCCTTGGAAATGAAATGGAGGCAGAGGCCCAGGAGTGGGTGTCCTCCTTGATTTGGCTTTTGTAAAAAAGGAACAGATTTCTGAGCTTCAGTGAAAGTGACCATACAGGCAAAGTTCAGGCTCCAAGGAAGAAGAGAAGTCACCAAAGCAAATCTATTTTTAGCAAGCTGCTTCTAGCAAGCTTTGTGAAAGAGGCATGGCAGAAAAATTTTCATGGGAAAAGATATATGAAACAGCAAAGGTGTGTGAGAGGAGCCATTTCCCAAGGACGCATGACGAGGACACACAGACCTGACGTGCCATGCCCCCGTCTCTTGCCACCCACGCCCACCCACCAGACATGCAGGCCTCAAGATAAGAGGGGCAAGCAAAGCACAGCTACGGACCATGCTGAGAGTGAAGGGGAAAATGCCACCGAGAGAGGCAGCCTGACCACATCAGTGAGAAGTTCCAAAACACTGCAAAGGCTTGAAAAATCAGATGTGAAGTCAGAGCAAGAAATGGATTTTTGACTTGGGAAAAAATTAAGGAAAACAGAAAAACATTATTCAAATTAGAATAATAGAAGGATAAAGAAGTCTGATCCTTTATTTGGAAAGGAAGAGAAAACGGGTCATAGCTGAGGAGGAAGAGAAGCAGCAGACGTAGGCTCCAGACCCTCTGTGTGGGCAGGCTTGGCGGGCAGCAGCCTCCGGTGATGGAGGGCCTGTCTGGAGGTTGGTTTGCATCGCAAGCACACCAGTACTTCAAACTGCGGGGTTTACTGGGGAGGTTTGATGGAGGTTATGGATATGGGTGAAGGCTCCACCAGGCGGCCCCACTGGATATGGGGTTTTACATTTTAATGTTAACTCACGAATTACCTCAGGAAATTTGCCCAGATGGAAGATAGGTGACTCTCTAGCTACAGGTTTTCCTCCAGAGAAAGTGACACACAGCAGTTAGATTTGAATTTAAGGTGTTTGAGGTCAGGGTCTAACTCAGGCAAAAATAGAAGACTTGACACCTCTCTCTACTGTCTACACCCCTTTCTCAGGTCCTTTACTCACCCAGGGATGAGATTTGCAGATGAGGCCGGGAATGTTATGACTCCCTGCTGGGACAGCAATCACTTCATCCCCGAATGAACTCTGCCCTGTTGGCTATGCCTGTTTGCAGCACTAGGTGGACTTTTGCAAATCTCTCTCCTGGTTCCACAGAACAGAGTACAGTTGTATCACCCCAGGGCTGAATCTAAAGTTACAATGGGTTGAATGATGGCCCCAGCAAAGATACATCTCCCAGAACCTGCGAATGCAAGCCTTTTTGGAAAAAAGATTGTTGCAGATTAGTTAAGTCAAAAACCTTGAGAAGAGACTATCATGGATTCAGTTCAGTTTAGTCGATCACTTGTGTCCGACTCTTTGCGACCCCATGGACTGCAACACTCCAGGCTTCCCTGTCATCACCAACTCCTGGAGCTTACTCAGCCTCAAACTTTGAGTTGGTGATGCCATCCAGCTATCCCAATCTCTGTCGTTCCCTTCTCCTCCTGCCTTCAATCTTTCCCAGCATCAGGGTCTTTTCAAATAAGTCAGTTTTTCGCATCAGGTGGCCAAAGTATTGGAGTTTCAGCTTCAGCATCAGTCCTTCCAATGAATATTAAAGACTGATCTCCTTTAGGATGGACTGGTTGGATCTTCTTGCAGTCCAAGGGACTCTCAAGAGTCTTCTCCAACACCACAGTTCAAAAGCATCAGTTCTTTGGTGCTCAGCTTTGTTTATAGTCCAACTTTCACATCCATACATGACTACTGGAAAAACCACAGCTTTCACGAGACAGACTTTTTGTTGGCAAAGTAATGTCTGTGCTTTTTAATATGCTATCTAGGTTGGTCATAGCTTTTCTTCCAAGGAGCAAGCATCTTTTAATTTCATGGTTGCAGTCACTATCTGCAGTGATTTTGGAGCCCCCCAAAATAAGATCTCTCATTGTTTCCACTGTTTCCCATCTATTTGCCATGAAGTGATGGGACCTGATACCATGATCTTAGTTTTCTGAATGTTGAGTTTTAAGACAACTTTTTCACTCTTCTCTTTCTCCTCTTCACCTTCTCCCTTAAGGGTGGTGTCATCTGCGTATCTGAGGTTATTGCTATTTCTCCTGGCAATCTTTATTCCAGCTTGTGTTTCATCTAGCTCAGCATTTTGCCTGATGTACTCTGCATATAAGTTAAATAAGCAGGGTGACAATATACAGCTTTGACATACTCCTTTCCTGATTTGGAGCCAGTCTGTTGTTCCATGTCCAGTTCTAATTGTTGCTTCTTGACCTGCATACAGATTTCTTAGGAATCAGGTAAGGTGGTCTGGTATTCCCATCTCTTTAAGAATTTTCCAGAGTTTGTTGTGATCCACACAGTCAAAGGCTTTAGTGTAGTCAATGAAGCAGAAGTAGTTGTTTTTCTGGAACTCTCTTGCTTTTTCAATGTTCCAATGGATGTTGGCAGTTTGATCTCTGGTTCCTCTGCCTTTTCTAAATTCAGCTTGAACATCTGGAAGTCCATGGTTCATGTACTGTTGAAGTCTGGCTTGGAGAATTTTAAGCATTACTTTACTAGTGTGTGAGATAAGTGCAATTGTGCGGTACTTTGAGCATTCTTTGGCATTGCCTTTTTTTTGGATTCGAATGAAAACTGACCTTTTCCAGTCCTGTGGCCACTGCTGAGTTTTCCAAATTTACTGACATATTGAATGCAGCACTTTCATAGCATCATCTTTTAGGATTTGAAATAGCTCAGCTGGAATTCCATCATCTTCACTAGCTTTGTTCATAGTGATGCTTGCTAAGGCCCACTTGACTTCACATTCCAGGATATCTGGCTCTAGGTGAGTGATCACACCATCATGCATATCTAGGTCATAAAGGTCTTTTTTTATACAGTTCTTCTGTGTATTTTGAAGTAAATATCTTCTTTACTGAATATCTTCTCCTTCTGTTAGGTCCATACCATTTCTGTCCTTTATTGTGCCCATCTTTTCATAAAATGTTTCCTTGGTATCTCCAATTTTCTTGGAGAGATCTCTACTCTTTCCCATTCTGTTGTTTTCCTCTATTTCTTTGCACTGACCACTGAGGAAGGCTTTCTTATCTCTCCTTGCTAATCTTTGGAACTCTGCATTCAAATGGTTATATCTTTCCTTTTCTCCTTTGCCTTTAGCTTCTCCTCTTTTCTCAGCTATTTGTAAGACCTCCTCAGACAACCATTTTGCCTTTTTGCATTTCTTTTTCTTGAGGATGGTCTTGATCACTGCCTCCTATACAATGTCACAAACCTCCACCCATAGTTTTACAGGCACTTTATCAGATATAATCCCTTGAATCTGTTTGTCACTTCCACTGTATAATCGTAAGGGATTTGATTTAGATCATACCTGAAAGGTCTAGTGGTTTCCCCTTCTTTCTTCAATTTAAGTCTGAATTTGTCAATAAGGAGTTCATGATTTGAGCCACAGTTAGCTCCCGGTCTTCTTTTTGCTGACTGTATAGAGCTTCTCCATCTTTGGCTGCAAAGAATGTAATCAATCTGATTTCAGTATTGACCATCTGGTGATTCCACGTGTAGAGTCTTCTCCTGTGTTGTTTGAAGAGAGTTTTTGCTATCACCAATGTGTTATCTTGGCAAAACTCTATTAGCCTTTGCCCTGCTTCATTTTATACTTCAAGGCAAAATTTGCTTGTTACTCCAGTATCTCTTGACTTCCTACTTTTGCATTTCAGTCCCCTATGATGAAAAGGACATCTTTTTTTGGGTGTTAGTTCTAGAAGGTCTTATAGGTCTTCACAGAACCATTCAACTTCAGCTTCTTCAGCATTACTGGTTGGGGCATAGACTTGGATTACTGTGATATTGAATGGTTTGCCTTGAAAATGAACAGAGATCATTCTGTCATTTTTGAGATTGCATCCAAGTACTGCATTTTGGGCTCTTTTGTTGACTATGTGGGCTACTCCATTTCTCCTAAGGCATTCTTGCCCACAGTAGTATAGTAGTCATCTGAGTTAAATTCACCCATTCCAGTCCATTTTAGTTCGCTGATTCCTAAAATGTCAATATTCACTCTTGCCATCTCCTGTTTGACCATTTCCAATTTGCCTTGATTCACAGACCTAACATTCCAGGTTCCTCTGAAATATTGCTCTTTACAGCATTGGACCTTGCTTCCATCACCAGTCACATCCACAGCTGGGTGTTGTTTTTGCTTTGGCTCTGTCTCTTCATTCTTTCTGGAGTTATTTCTCCACTGATCTCCAGTAGCATATTGGACACCTACTGACCTGGGGAGTTCATCTTTCAGTGTCCTGTATTTTGCCTTTTCATACTGTTCATGGGGTTCTCCAGGCAAGAATACTGAAGTGGTTTGCCATTCCCTTGTCTGCTGCTGTTAAGTCGCTTCAGTCATGTCCGACTCTGTGTGACCCCAAAGACGGCAGCCCACCTGGCTTCCCCGTCCCTGGGATTCTCCAGGCAAGAACACTGGAGTGGGTTGCCATTTCCTTCTCCAATGCATGAAAGTGAAAAGTGAAAAGTGAAAGTGAAGTCACTCAGTCGTGTCCGACTCTAGCGACCCCATGGACTGCCACCCACCAGGCTCCTCCATCCATGAGATTTTGTAGGCCAAAGTACTGGAGTGGGGTGCCATTGCCTTCTCCATTCCCTTGTCTAGTGGATCACATTTTGTCAGAACTCTCCACCATGACCCGTCCATCTTGGGTGGCCCTATACTGGAGTAGGTAGCCTATCCCTTCTTCAGCAGATCTTCCTGACCCAGGAATCAAACTGGGGTCAACCTGCATTGCAGGCAGATTCTTTACCAACTGAGCTATGAGGGAAGTCCATTCATGGATTAGGGTAGACCATAAATTCAGTGGCAGATGTCACTTAAAAAGAACACAAGAGCTGTAAGAGTTACTTATATATTCTGGAGATTAATCCTTTTGTCTGTTGTTTCATTTGTGTTTATTTTCTTCCATTCTGAGGTTTGTCTTTTAATGTTGTTTATTATTTCTTTTGCTGTGCAAAAGATTTTAAGTTTGAGTAAGTTACATTTTTTGTTTTTAATTTCCCTTACTTTAGTCATAGAGGACCCTGGTGTGATGTATGTCAAAGAGCATACAGCCTATGGTTTCCTCTAAGACATGTGGCTAACTCATGTTGATGTATAGCAGAAGCCAACACAACATTGTAAAGCAATTATCCTCCGATCAAAAATAAATAAATTTATATGTGAAAAAAGGGCACAAGAGAAGACAGAGAAAAGACGACCATATGAAGACAGAGGCAGAGGTTGGAGCTACACTGTCACAAGCAAGAAACTCCTAGAGCCAACAGAAGCAAGGGAGAGGCAAGGACAAAGTCTTCCCTGGATTCTTTGGAGGGAGGGTGTTCCTGCCAGCACCTGGATCTCAGATTTCTGGCCTTTAAAACTGTGAGAGAATATGTTTGTGCCGTGTGTGTGTGTGTGGTTTTTAAGCCACTCAGTTTGTGGAATTTGTTACAGAAGCCCTAGGAAACTAGCAGTGGGACTCTGCTGGTGGGATATTTGCTCTTCCACATATAACTTAATTTAAAAAAGGCTCAAGCTTTTAGCTAAAGAGATAAAACAAGGAGGATGGAATTTCAGGCATTTATTAAGTACAGGGAGGATTGCTCAGACTTGGGTGATGATCTATTGCTTAGAATGGGCTTCCCGGGTGGCTCAGTGGTAAAGAATCCACCTGCTAATGCAGGAGATATATGTTATATTGTAATAATGTAGGTTATATATTATATATAATATAAATAATATATATTTTACTATATTGTTTAATTTCTGTCACTAGGTAAAACTGATATCCCAGTTTTATGACTACATTATTTATATAAGCTTTTGTGGCTAATAAGTGGCAGAGCAGAGCTGACCTTAATTTTGGCCTTAATTACACCATTTTCACTCTTCCCCCATCACTATATAGGCTTCTAGAAGAGAGTTTTATTAATAATTCTCTTTCCATAGCTTTAAAAAGCCCACAGTTTTACTTAAGGTATAATTATTACACATACAGCACATATTTAAAATGTACAGACTGGTAAAGTTTGATACACAAATAAGTGAGATCATTACCATAATCAAAATTGTGTGGTTTCTCTTTTACTGGGTTTTGAGAGTTTTTTAAATGTATATTTTGGATATGAGCTCATTATCAGATATGTGATTTTCATTTTTTTCTCCCAGTTTGTGAGTTGCTTTTTCATTTTTAAAGATACTGTAGATATTCACCTGGGCTAGTTTAAGCCTCGGAGAAGGCAATGGCACCCCACTCCAGTACTCTTGCCCGGAAAATCCCATGGGCAGAGGAGTCCATGGGGTCGCTAAGAGTCGGACATGACTGAGCGACTTCACCTTCACTTTTCTCTTTCATGCATTGGAGAAGGAAATGGCAACCCACTCCAGTATTCTTGCCTGGAGAATCCCAGGGACGGGGGAGCCTGGTGGGCTGCCGTCTTTGGGGTCGCACAGAGTTGGACACGACTGAAGTGACTTAGCAGCAGCAGCAGCAGTTTAAGCCTGGTTCTGTACAGTGCAGTGGGGTTGATTGGATGATGACTCAAAAGTCAGTGCAGCTGTACTAATTTATACCTCAGATTTTATGATAATAATTGCAGGAAGGGATAGCCTGTGAAGTGTCACTGTGTGTTTCACTTTCTTGAACATTTCTGAAAAGGGCTAGTTGATTTAGGATCAGCTACTAAAAACCAACTGCTAAGGAGTATACAGTGGAGAAGGAAATGTCAACCCACTCCAGTATTCTTGCCTGGGAAATCCCATGGACAGAGGAGCCTGGTGGGCTGTAGTCCATGGGGTCACAAAGAGTTGGACGTGACTGAGCGACTTCACTTCACTGAGAGCCCAGAGAAAATGTGCTCTCTCTGTGGGACCTTACTTTTCAGGAGTTCAGCCCTTTTCATGTGTAAGTGGGGCTTTAGGGTTGAGCCTGTTTTTGTCTAGAAGGGGGACTGGCAGCTGGAAGGACTAAGAACTGGATGCTGCTGGAATGTCTCTATTAATCAATGTTTGTGTCCTGCTGCCAGCTCACTTTATGTGAGACTCTGGAACCGGCAGAACCAGCTCTCCCTGCGGTGACCCACCTTCTGCCTTCACACCTGGCACTCACTGATCGCCCTCTCCAGCCAATGACCTCAGAAGCTCAATCACACCAAAGTGACAGACACTTAATAAAACACCTAGGTCAGTATTTTAAAATATTCACCAGACTTTATTTATCTAGCCTACTATTAATTAGACAGTTCTTCATGTTGCTCAAACATTCCAAATTCTTAATGACTGTTAGCTGCTAAAGCATTCTAGTATTAGTACTTCTCTTCTGGTGCACATATATACTTACTTCTGTTAAGTATGTATCAGGAATAAGCCTGCTGGGCTGTAGGACATGCATGTGTTTAGATACTGCTGCTGCTGCTAAGTTGCTTCAGTCGTGGCCGACTCTGTGTGAGCCCATAGATGGCAGCCCACCAGGCTCCCCTGTCCCTGGGATTCTCCAGGCAAGAACACTGGAGTGGGTTGCCATTTCCTTCTCCAATGCATGAAAGTGAAAAGTGAAAGTGAAGTTTCTCAGTTGTGTCTGACTCTTAGCGAACCCATGGACTACAGCCTACCAGGCTCCTCTGTCCATGGGATTCTCCAGGCAAGAGTACTGGAGTGGGGTGCCATTGCCTTCTCCTGTTTAGATTCTAGGAAACAATTTTCCAAAGGGTTGTACTAATTTACCCTCTTACCAGCAATGAACAGGAACATCTTGTTTGCTTCACATCCTCATTAATATTTGCTATTGTCAGTGTTTAATTTTAGGCAGTCTGGTGAGTATCGTACTATCGAACTGTGGTTGTAGTTTGAATGTCTGTCATCCATATATTTCAATATATCCCATCCCACTTGCTCTCTTGTAAGTGTCACCTTGATGCCTCTCCAGGGGAGTGGTGGAGTTCATGTTGTCTCCTTTTGAATATTTGTCTCATGTGACTTTCTTTCTGAGGCTAGATCATGAAAATCAATGAACTTCCATGCTATTCTCTTAGATACTAACTCTTGAAATTTCTACTGTGTATTTTGTTTTTAATGATTTCTAGCTTAACTCTGCAATGATCAGAGAACATGTTTTATATAATTTCAAGCATTAAAAACTTGTTGATATACATATGACCCAATGCATGTATGAACTTTTTGGTTAAAAATTCCATGTGCACATGATAAGAATCTATCTCTTGCAATTGTTGAGTATATAGGCTATAAATGCAAATTAGGTTAATTTTATTTATTTTTTATTTACATTTCTTATATTTTTGACTTTTTCCCCTCATTCTATCAGTTGCTGAGATTGTGCTTTTTAAAACGTACATTTGACTAAGATCGTGAATTTTACTTTTTCTTCAGTTCTGTCAATTCTTTGCTTTACGTATTTTGAGGTTACTTTATCAGATCCTAGAAATTTTAATAATTTAAATGAATATACCTATTATAGAGCGAATTTGATTATTCTGAAACTTTAAGGTAAGGTTTTCTTTGTCTGCTATCGGTAAATCACTTCACTGGCTTGCTTCTGGCCAGTGTTCACAATTACAGCAGTGGGTACTTTCCAAAGAGGGCCACGATGTATCCCATCCCACTTGTTCTCCCTACAACGTGACCCTAATACACCTTCAATGGAATGGTAGAGTCCGTGTTGCCTCCTCTGAACTTTGGTGGTCCTCTCTGTGACTTCTGAGGCTAGATCATGAAAATCAATGCACTTTTGTCCTATTGTCTTGGAATTCAGCTCCCAGGCTCTGAGAAAACCCACAGTGACCCACAGGGACAGATCATATGAAAAGACCATGTTAGGTATTCAGGCCAATTGCCTAACTGAGGTCTTGACCTCAAGTGCCAAACGTGTGGTGATGCCTCTCTGACACCAGCTCCCAGCTCTTGAATCACCGCAGGCTCAAATTTATCCCCAGTCTCCAAGTCTTTTTAGCTGAGGCCCCAGACATCCTGAAACAAATAAGCCACACTACTGTGCCTTATCCAGATTCCAAATTATGAGCATAATAAAATGGTTATTTTATGACACTAAGGTTTGGAGTTATGAACAATAGTAACCAGAACAGTGTAGTATAAGTTTTCTATCTTTTGTTCACCTTTGTACATCTTTATTTTTGAGTGTGTCTCTTGTAAATAGTATGTAGGCTTGTGAAAAAATTGAGTCTGCCAATTTTTGTTTTTTAATTGAAGTATTTAGTCTGCTGTGCTGTGCTTAGTCACTTAGTCATGTCTGACTCTTTGCAACCCCATGGACTGCAGCCCACCAGGCTCCTCTTTCCATGGGGATTCTCCAGGCAAGAATACTGGAGTGGGTTGCCATGCCTTCCTCCAGGGGATCTTCCCACCTCAGGGCTCAAACCCAGGTCTCCTGCATTGCACGCTGATTCTTTACCATCTGAGCCACCAGGGAAGCCCAAGAATACTGGAGTGGGTAGCCTATCCCTTCTCTGGGGGATCTTCCTGACCCAGGAATCAAATGGGGGTCTCCTGCATTGCAGGCGGATTCTTTACCAGCTGAGCTAACAGGGAAGCTGACGTATTTTAGCTTATATATGTTTAAATAATTACTTATATATTTGGGTTTAAATCTTCCATCCTACTATTTTCTTACTATCAATTATGCTTTTCCTGTATTCTTTTTTCTCTTGCCTTCTTTTGGATTGATTACATTTTATTATTGCATCCTTATAAATTCTAAATAACTTTGATCCTGAACTCCCTACTCAAATTTAAAGTTTCAGATACTCTCTCAAGATATCTGTCATTAAGCTGAGAGAGTGAAGCACATACACCAGGAATCAGAGAAATAAATTAGGATTGAAAATTATATCTAAGAAAGAACTATGGGTGTGATTTCTGGCACATGGAGTTGTCCGGTTTCTGTAAATCAGAAACCAATTAAACTTTTGAAGGGATAACATTTTCTAAGAAGTCATGACTCTTAAAAGGCCTTTGGGTGGTATAAGCCTTAAAACAGCCCTTGGACCTCCAAGTTTCCATAAGCAGGACAAGTCTGCAAAAGTTACACAGTGCTCAAGGAAGAGACCCTCTTCAGCTTCACTTCAGATGTGGCTGTGGAGGATAACAGACAAGGAAAAAGGCCCAGGGGATGGAGCTAGAAGCCGCAGAGAACAACAGATCAAGAGTGCCACCCTGAGAGCCACATCAAGGTCACACCTAGGAGATCTCTCCACTTCTGGGGCAAAGCCACACTCAACAGGGTCATTATTTGTAAGGACTGATGGCTGCTGTGTCCCCTACTCCTCCTTTCATTAGATGGAAGGTTTTTTTTTTTTTTTGGTAGGGCCAGGGGCTGTTATCCTGGTCAGATCATGAGGAGCTGCATTCAGCCCCGGACAGGGCATACTTTCCAGAGAACCCAGCCTTTGAACTTTGCAGCAATTGGTAAATGGGATTTCAGGCTGTTTCCCCGGGAAGGCAGTAAGTGTGGTCTAAGAGTGTGAAAAAGGAGACATGAATATTAACTGCCTCGAGAGACTACAGTGGCTGAGCCTACTTCTTTTTCCTGGGTTCATGGACCGTTCCTTTACAAGAAAGCATGGCCTTGCTGAGTTCTAGCCAATGGAATATGATCGCACAGAGTCAGACACAACTGAAGCAACTTGGCATGCATGCATGCATCGGAGAAGGAAATGGCAACCCACTCCAGTGTTCTTGCCTGGAGAATCCCAGGGACAGAGGAGCCTGGTGGGCTGCTGTCTATGGGGTCGCACAGAGTCGGACATGACTGAAGCAACTTAGCAGCAGCAGCAGTGCTTAGTCGCTCAGTTGTGTCCGACTCTGTGCGACCCCATGGACTGCAGCCCACCAGCCTCCTCTGTCCATGGGGATTTGCCAGGCAAGAATACTAGAGTAGTTGCCATGCCTTTCTCCAGGGGATCGTCCCAACTCAGGGATTGAACCCAGGTCTCCAGCATTGCAGGCAGATTCTTTACCATCTGAGCCACCACGGAAGCCCAGGAATACTGGAGTAGATAGCCTATCCCTTCTCCAGGGGATCTTCCCTACCCAGGAATCAAACCAGGTCTCCTGCACTGCAGGCTAATCCTTTACCAGCTGAGCTACCAGGGAAGCCAGTATGAGTGGAAGCAAAATGGCCATTTCCAGGCCTGGCCCATAAAACCCTCCTGAGAGATTCTCCATTTTGTCTCAAGACTGATGAACACAGTCACTTTGGAAGTCAGGGCTTACAGTGGAGGATCTACAAGACAAAAGGAGCCTCAGTTCCTGAATCACTGCTCAGGTACCTGTTCTGAAACACACCTGAGTGAGAAAAAAACATCCATTTGCTGTAACAGCTGTCATTACTCCAACTGCTACACGAAGCCATCACTTACCCTAACCACACATAAAACTACCTATGCCTTGTCTGGTGGCATAGAGAGGGGAGGGCTGTATTTTAAATCTCTCAATCCTGACAGTTTTTCTAAGTGGGAACATAAGCCTGAACTTTAAGGGAAAATCCCTGAAGCTCCATCTGGCCAATGTGGTCTGGTCCACTATGGTGATGAGCACCTACATTTGCTCCCATCTCACTCCAAAGGGGAAGCCTGTTGAGCCCCGAGAAGCCAGAGCCAACAAGACCCCAAGAGGCCCGAGGAAAAGGAAAGTCAAGCAGCATCAGAGATGCTCTGATGTGAATTTACCTTGAAATATTCTAAGTCTTTTCTTCCCTTTTTCTTGATAAGGAGACATAGGCTCAAGAATTAAAGTGATTCTTCACTTAAAATTTGGTGACAGAGTTAAGATTAGAAGTCAGGTCCCCTACTATTATTTGTAGCAAAAGAAAAAAGAAAAGGCATACACATGACTGCTTTAGCAAGCAATTAACTATTTCTTTGTTGCTTTATGGTTTTTCTTAAAATTTGTATGCAAATTTTTCATTCTACATCATCATATATCCCCAATGATTTTATATAAAAGAAACTTTAGAATTAATTGTCGCAAAATAAAGAAAACCCTCCAGGAAGCACACTTCCCAGTGGAAAGACACAGCCTGATCACAGATACAAAATTACCTTAGTGCTAGAATTTGATGTCTTAAGGGCGTCTTCCTGTCTTGATGCCTTCTCTTATCTATGATCTATGGTCTATCATCCCCATTCCAGCCTTATTTCCCTCCTAGGGAAAAAAGAACTGTAATCCAGGGACATCTGCCAAATTTCTACTCACCCTTTGAGGTTCAAGTCCAACATCATCTCCTCTAGGAAGCCTCCTATGAACCTTCCAAGCCCAGGTGATCCTTTCCTTCCCCACATCAACTAGACCCTAAGCATGCTAATTCTAGCACTTACCATGCCGTGTTGCAATGTATCTGTTTGCAAGTTTTTTCTTCCATGAAATATAACACATAAAAAATTTGCAAACGATGTTTGCTGAATGAATGAACTTAAGGCTGTGGCTGTAGGCTCCCTGGGGTCCACTCGTCGTCACGCTCCCTAGCACACTCCCATTACGGCTGGAGGGAGGCCCACACTCAGCAATCGCACACTTACTGGCTGGGGGAGGGGCTCCGGAGGTACCGGGCCTGTACAGCCCTCACGTTGGCTTCATCCTCTTCACTCGGGACCACCTGCTCCTCTTCTGGGTCCCCACTGGTTGCCATGACAGCCCGTCAGCCTCTGTAGGTTTAGCATGAATAAGGCAGTTAGAAAAGCTAGTTCTGGAGGTTTTGTGGGGGTGAGAGGTGTGTTGGTGATGTCACCTCAATGGAACTAGGGATGGGAAAGTCACCACATGTTAATCGCCTGGTGGGAAAACAACTCATGGGGAAAACAACTCATGAGGAAAACCCAGTCAGACTTGATTCAGCTACTGTTATCAGGACACCAAAACGCACACTTGGCTGGCCATGTAAGCAATCCACCTAGTCCACCTTGGAGTCATGAAATTTAAGAAGTGATACCTTGGCTCCTTCCACAGGTGCCAGCAAGAAAGCAGTGAGGGGAGTCCAAAGTTTGCCTTAACTATAGCTTACGCTGAACATATGTGTATTCCCCAGACCAGAGAGGTCCTTCTCTGAACCTTCTCTCTGAACTTTCTCTGAACACACACACTCTCTCTCTCTCCCTCTCTCACACACACATCTTTTGTCTCTACTGGGAAGGTACCTTCTTCAGCGACTCTAACCAAGGCCACAGGAGCCACTGCCTTTGATTCAGGAGCCATCCCACAGCTTATTAAAGAACATGAGACCCCCCAGGAGCTGGTCCCAGATGAGGCTAGGCCCTGACACTCAGGGAAGAGCTGCTGCCCTTTTGGTTGTAAGTCCTGGGCTCACAGGACAAAGTGAAGGGAGAACACTCACCGCTGATCTGCCTGTATCTCCACACCAAGAGGGCAGCCACCCAGAGGCTGAGGGGCCCAGACAAAATGGCCAGAGACTCCGACCAGTGAGAGGGACCTCCCTCCTCTCTCCAGTCTCCTTCTCTGAGGGGCAGGACAGCTGTTCACAGGAAACCTTAGCTGCCTGCTAAATTTAGCCTCTGGCCCCTCAGCCTGGCAGATCTCTGAGAGGAAGGCATGCAGGCTCAGGACTCAGACCCAAATGTGGGCCCCACTTAACTCTTTCCCTCCTGGCTGCTTCTTTGGAAACTGACCCTGAGCCGCAGAATTGGGAGAAGTTCACGCTTCACAGAGCGGCCTCAAGAACAGGTTTACTTTAGGCTCTCTCTCCATACCTCCCTGCCTGGGGCTGCCTATGCAGAGTGCTTCCAGAAGATAATCTAAAGCCAAGGATCTGAAAGAATGAAGTAAACTGTACTTTAACCCTCTGTCAGCAGATATATAGAATGGGGAGGATCCTCTGATAGATGTTGGGAGAGCACCGTGGTGAGACTAAGGGGTACTAACTGCCTGTGGCCAGGACTCCATTTCTTTGCAGAAATATGACTCTGGATAGTGAACTGGGCAGTCGTGCACGCCTTCCATAACCCCGTCCCACACTCAGCCCATATCATCCCTGGGTGATATAAACACCCCTTGAGCTTCATGAACTTCAAATGAGTTCATAATCCATCCTACTCCACCCACCAACATTACAATCAAAACAAAGCCCAGTAACCCAATAGTTCATTCCCCAAGCCCGTACATTCTGTAATGACCCCTATCCCTTCGTCCAGCCATCTGCCCATTTGTGTACCCATTCACAAATATGTACTGATATCCACTATGCATCCAGCTCTGATGTGACCAAAGTAAGACACTTAAATGGTGTTTCCTCCCAGCTAGGTGGAATAATGCCTGGGGCATAGTATCATTAACAATTGGCCAAACGAATGAATGACCTCATAGTTTATTAGGAGGGATGAGACACAGACCAAATATAGCTCAAGCTCAAGGCAGAATGTAGTTAGTTAGTATCCTAAGAGAGATCCGGAGTGCTGTGTGAGTTCAAATGAGGGAGAGAGCCCTTCTGACTGAAGAAGTCAGGAATGGCTTCACGAAAGAACAAATACGTGAACTGGGCTTTAAAGCACATATTGCATTACAACAGCAGATATGGTGAGGGGAGGATTTCCAGAGGGGACGACATGGAAAAAGTTTTAGGGTAGCAAAAATTAATTTCACATAGTGATTAGAGCTTTGAAGAAAGAAAACAAGGTTGAGTGCAGAGACTTGGCAAAGCTGGGATGGGAGCGTCTTTGGATAGAGTGGTTCAGGAAGGCATCTCTGGAGAAGCACATGGCATCACCACTGACCAGTTGCCAAACCACTGTCCTGGGCATCAAAATAGGGGCTCGGTGAGTGGCTGCTGAAGAATGGAAGAAGGACCACAACTGAGTAACCATGGGGGTTCAATGTACCTCCAGACTTCAAGGCTCCGTGAAGATGAAAAGTAGTATGAGAGAGAGGTGAGATGAAGGAGGGAGGGATGGAGAGTGGGGTGGAAATCAGGCAGGGGGCTGAAGAGGGGCATCAGGTGGACAGACCGCCAGCATAAGGAAGCAGATGGTGGAGGGGAGGGGAGAGAGAGAAAAGGGAGAGCGAATACACCAAAAAGTGGCTGCAGATAGACGGGACCACTCAGGAGGAGAGGATGGCAGAGGGCCTCTGTTTTCTTTATAACCTTAGTCACCATCCCGAACTCACAGACGGTGACATCGGGATCACTAGCAGAGTGGACTGAAAATCAGAAGACTACTTGCTGGCTGTGTGACCATAGATAACCCATTAACTTCTTTGAGACAGAGATACCTATCTGTAACATAGAAAATCAAAGTACTAATTTTTCCACTGCGTTCTGACCACCCAGTCCAAGGTGGGTCCTCCCACGGCCACAGTTTTATTACCTACGTCTTTTTCCAAGTCATGCTCCCCATAGCACTGGTGATCTTTAAGTGGGGTGACCAACCATCTCAGTTTCCCTAAGACAGAGACATTCCTGGGACATAGGGCCCTCTGTTTTAACAGTGGAGCAACTCCAAGCAAACTGGATGAATTGGTCATGGTATTTCTGGCTGTCTTGTTTGATTGTATACTATTTTCCTCCTCAGTCAGATTAGCAGTTCTCTGGGATAGAGACTTCTGGTCTTCCTCATGACTGTGTCTCTAGCATGGTGTGGGGTAGGGGGAAATGACAAGGAAGGGAAGCAGAGGAACAGATCATAATATGTCTTGCAGTGTTTCGGCAATTGTGGCCAACACCCTTCTTTTATTGACTTTGAAACCCTTCCTCTGAGATAGTTTCCCTTTATATTACAGGTGGCAACTTCCTATCTCATATAGGTAAACCTGCATTATAGTGAGAAGCCCAGGACTTTGCTCACCTGCTAAATGGAGAGAAGGCAGGGGAAGGAACTGACGAGCTGAAAGAGGTTCCTGTTGGGGCCTTTGGTGGAGTGGGTGGAGCTGGAGTCTAGTCCCACAGGTGAGCTCACCTGTCAGTCTAGCTGTGGGGTGGGGCATGGGGGCCAGGCTGGGCAGAGGTAGAGGAAGGGAGAAACTGGAGGACTGACCGAAGGCTGGGCTGGGTTGGGCCAGAGGCCACTGTAGCTTTAACCAGTCAGCCCAGACTGATTCAAGACAGGAGACCACCAGTGCCAGGCTGGACGTGGGGCAGACAGGGAGCCAGACCATGGAGGGGAAGATACAGCCTGTGCTGTGGGTGCTTTGTGCAGGTGAGTGGTGCCCAGGGGTGGGCAAGATAGGGGCTGAATGCTGAGGGTCTCCCAGACAGCCCCAGAGAGGGCCTCAAATGACACAGTGTTTTCCCTCTGGGCAGAATGACATGTTGAGTTGTTGAAAAAGCAGGTTCCAGGCCAGAATCAGAAATGTTTAATTCTCATATTAGTAAATAAAATTTGAGCCCATTTCTGGAATGAAGAATTCATAAGACTCTCAAAACTATATTTTCTGATTCTAAGTCAAATCATCGGATCAAATATATTAATAAAATCTGGAAATTAGGACAATAAACCCCAGAAAGGCCAGGATGTGTGGATCCAGGAATTTTGTTCACTACCTGAGATTTTAGAGGAGGAAATGGCAACCCACTCCAGGAATCTTGCCTGGGAAATCCCATGGGCCGAGGACCCTGGCAGGCTACAGCCCATGGGGTTGCAAGAGTCAGACACAACTTAGCGACTAAACCACCAATACGTGAGATTTTAACCATTGCCTTAAAACCAGAGAAAATGGTAACATCTGTATCATGTATATGGAAACTAGCAGAGAGACACTACTACTCACCCAATATCGTTTACAGGGCGAGAGAAGACTAAGCAAAAACAAAGAGAAAAACAACCAATTAGAAAGGCTCTTTCCAAAGGTCAAAGCTCTTTAGCTCTCTTTGTACTCTGGTCGTTGAAAACGCAGAACATGGGGAAACTCCACATAATAAAAATCAGACGTTCATTAATATAATGGTAGACTCCAAATCAGGTGCTAAATAGCAAAGCCACTGTGTGAGGATCCATGGAAGGTCTACTGGTTAGGATGGAGGTCTTGGCATCAGACTCCTGGGAACTGACAGAAAGTAGAATGAGCAAGGAATTTGAGAGATAAGGGTTGGGGGAATTTTAGGAGTTGACCATGCTGAGAATCTCATCAGCTTGCAATTTATTTATTTATCTTAAAATTTGGCCATATTTTAAAACTAAAAATATTATTTTTCTTTGAATGAAAGATTCTTTAAATTCTGTAGTGTTTACAATTGTCAAATATTTCACATACATGATTTTATATAATCCCACAATAACCCTTTCTTCTCCTACTCCTATCTTGCCGCTCCTGTCTTCCCTCTCCCCACTGGTAACCACTAGTTTGTTCTTTATATCCATGAATCTGCTTTTGTTTTTTCATTTTATTCATCTGTTTGCAGCATTTTTTAGATTCCACATGTGATATCATACAGTATTCGTCTTTCTCTGTATTAGCTTGCAATTTAGAAATTATTGTGGGCTTCAGGGATCTAGCAAGACTAGGGTGTGTTGTTGAATTCAAGTTCATGTGCCCCGTGTACAATGAGGCTAAATAAACTGAAATACTGGAGTGTGGAAGAGAAAGTTTCACTGCAAGGGCCATAATAGGAGAAGGGGTGGCTCACGCTCAAAAGACGTAAACTCCCCAATGGGTTTCAAGAAAGCATTTTTAAAGGAGCAGGTGAGGAAGGAGAGTCACAGGATGTGTGATCAGCTTGTGCGCAATTTTCTGTTCGGTTGGTGGTGAGGTAACAGGGTGGTGTCACAGGGGTTAACATCACTCTCAGGCTCCAGTAGCTCTGGAGGCTGCATGTTCACGGTCATAAAGTACTTCCTTCCATTTGGTAGGGGTTTCAGTAACTCTAAAACAACCCAGGAAATGTGGATCAGGTAGTGCTGTCTAGGTTCTTCAGGGAGGAGCTAAACATTCTGTGACTGCTGTATGGCTAATTTACTGTTTATATTCTTACCAGTTTTCCTGGTCCAACTGCTACTTTTGCATTCACTCTTGATTCAGACTTTTATGACTCAGGGTAGGCCTGGGAGACCACAGCTTTTCCACAAACAAGGGGCAGGCGGAGGACATGCAGAGAAGGAACTGTCCTGGGCAGTCCCATAGGGTCCTGCGCAGTTACAGGGGGAGGTGAAGAGTTCTGCCAGGAAACTTGGGAGCCCTAAGGCCTGGGAAGTGGAATGGAACAGGGTCTGATTTAGGGCTCACTTTTCCGCTTCTAGAGGCAAGCTCCAAACCAGTTGGCCTGCCAGCCCAGGGTGGTTCTCCCAGGTCCCCAGGTTTCCCCAGGTTCCCCTTCTTTCCCCATCTCTCCAAACGCAATCTTGAAGCTGTTGGTTGCTCGGGAAGGTCTGGTCAAACTCGGAGGCCCTGCCAGAAGGCCCATCTCTGTGGGGCAGAGGGGCCCTCGTCATCAGGCTAGAGGGCCTACTTGGTTCATTCTTTCATCCAAACAGCTCTTTACCAAACACATAGTTTGTACAGGAAACGCAGGAGTGAGGGGCCTGGAATGAATTGCAGTCATCAGGGAATCTGTCTCAGCCATCACATCCAGACCCGAATGACGTGCTTCAAGTCTCAAGGGTAGGAGGCTGAGAGGAAATGACCACCCTTTCTGGGCTGGGCCAGCGACCTCTGATCTTCTTCTCCAGAGCCTGGAAGTCTCTCTCATGCCTTGCCTCCTCCCCTACACACCCCTGCATTTGCAGTCTGGCTGCAACCCGAAAGCCATGCACAAATAAAAAGAAGGGATTTGGGCTTAGGGAAAAAATAACCCAAAACAAAACAGACTGAAAAGTGGCCCTAACTGTGAACAGCCTTGAGCAGTACATTTCACCTCTTCCTGTGAGAAGGTATGTGACCCCTGGGTGAACTCATCCAGTGGAACCAGTTCTTGGGATTGTGCTCAGACACACAGATAGAGTGTTCTGCCCCCATCCACTTCCCTCCACCCTCCAAGTCTGGCGCCAGGGGCTCATCACCTTTGCCTCCATACTTTATACTAAGGGGAAGGGGCTGGAGCAGTGGAGCCATGGAAGCCGGGCTTGGTGGCTAGCTCTGGGTATATGTTTGCCAAGTGGAAATGTTTGTGGGTGAAATAGTCACTTCCATGTGTAAGTGAGCAATAAAGGCCTTCAAAAGTCAAACATAAAAACTGTTGGGTGACACTCCCCACCATGAGGAGGAACAGGGAAATTAGGGAGGGCTTTCTGGAGGAGGTGGAGATTAAGCTGGATTCCAGAGGACCTACTGGCTTTCCCTGTTGTTCTGTTCTTCACCTGAACTTGCTCAGTAACCACTAAAATTTTGCTGATGTCTTGGGCAGAGTACCATGACAGAATTAATGAAAACAGGCCCCAGGACTCATCAGACTTTCGGGAATCAGAATAAAATCACATTAGGTCATATGACGGAGAAGGCAATGGCACCCCACTCCGGTACTCTTACCTGGGAAATCCCATGGACAGAGAAGCCTGGTAGGCTGTAGTCCATGGGATCGCTAAGATTTGGATGTGACTGAGCGATTTCACTTTCCCTTTTCACTTTCATGCATTGGAGAAGGAAATGGCAACCCACTTCAATGTTCTTGCCTGGAGAATCCTAGGGACAGGGGAGCCTGGTGGGCTTCTGTCTGTGAGGTCACACAGAGTCGGACACGACTGAAGTGACTTAGCAGCAGCAGCAAAAGCAGGTCATATGAAGGGTATGCAAACAGAAGGTGGTGCATTCAAGAATTTAAAAACAGTACTTAAACCTACTAAAAGTCAGTATGACAATTCCAAAAATGTCAGTGACACAATACCTCCCCCTCCCTGGCAGACGCTCCCACCCGCTTATCCTCTCATGTCACAGGCACTCAAGAAGGGCAGGCCCTCTTCCTTAACTGACTTTGCTGCTGCTGCTGCTAAGTTGCTTCAGTCGTGTCCGACTCTGTGCGACTCCATAGACAGCAGCCCATCAGGCTCCCCGGTCCCTGGGATTCTCCAGGCAAGAACACTGGAGTGGGTTGCCATTTCCTTCTCCAGTGCATGAAAGTGAAAAGTGAAAGTGAAGTCGCTCAGTCGTGTCCGACTCTTCTCGACCCCATGGACTACAGCCTACCAGGCTTCTCTGTCCATGGGATTTTCCAGGCAAGAGTACCGGAGTGGGGTGCCATTGCCTTCTCCTAACTGACTTTAGCTTGAGGCAAATTAGTTGCCTCAATAAATCTCAGTTTCCTAATCTGTGAAATGGAGAGGGCAACCTATAATGTATAAAAATGCACATTTTACCTCCCATTTGGTTATTAGAGATAGCAAATGAGGTTGTCAATGTAAAGACCCTGAATCAGTGCCTGCCACATAACAAGCATTCAGTAAATGCCCATTATTATTGTTGTTGTTGTTATTAGTGTGGGCAAGTGTAAATTATAGGAAAGTAACTAGACTTTGATGATCAACTGTCTGATCACTCTGACCTGGCAGACATCTGCCAAGAGACTGAGAGTCACTGTGGATGAAAGATTTTCATCCACCCTCCCAAAGGCTGCTAGAGAAAATGCTCCAACTCGTGTATAGGACCAAAGCTCTTCCACTCTGGGAATTTTTTCAGCCACCAGACTCCATGAAAGACTTGATATAGTAGAAGGTACAGCTGCAGGAAAAGAGAGGCATAAAGAGGAGTCCACCAAGGGGAAAAAAGTCTCTGAGACACTCTGCCCAGAGTCACTAAAATCTTTGAAGACTTGATAAAAAACATAACCAAACAAAAAGCCCTACCTTCCTAGAACTAGAGGAAACCTCAAAGCTTAAGTTAGAAAAGCAGAAAGTACTGCTTTTCACCAAGAAATAAGGGAATCTATCATCCTGAAATATTCAAGATGAGAAAATATTTTTTTTTCCTCCATCTAAAAAAAAATTTCAATAAGCTCATGGATGATTCATCCATGATGGGTTTTTTTTGGGAACTATTAATAAGTTTCAAATTTTCTATCATTGTAAAGTTGATCATGCCATTTTAGAATCCTTCCCCACGGGCCTTTGTTAGAGCTACAGTCCCCAGCAGGAGGATTTTCCTACACGACTTAGATTTGCCCACTCTGAAGTACCATGTTCCTGTTAGTCACACAGGCTTGCGCAGCTTCCCAAGACCTTCCCTGTCAGAGGGTGGCATATCTTCGCCTCGTGTCCCTTGCATCTCTAAGTCCACACAGTGGCCTGGTCGAGGCTCTGAGGTTTACAGGGCTCAATCTCAAACATGTACAAAGATGAGAACCAGATAAGTGGCCTTGTGCCAGTTCATCTTGACCCCATGAGTGCGTGCTTAGTAGCTCAGTCATGTCCAGCTCTTTGCAACCCCATAGACTGTGGCCTGCCAAGCTCCTCTGTCCAGGGGATTCTCCAGGAAAGAATACTGCTGTGGGTTGCCATTTCCTCCTCCAGAGTATCTTCTCGACTCAGGGATCGAACCTGGGTCTCCTGCATCATCTGCACCGCAGGCAAATTCTAAGAGAGTGGCCTTGTGCCCAGTTCATCTCCACTCCAAGAGTGTGGTATTCAGACCAGAGCCAGTAGTGTTGGCCAGCAAGTGCACTGCAAGATGGCCAGGCTGGCCTTTTATCTCCTTCCCAGCTCTAAGCCCTGTTGCCACACCTGACCCCAGGGTGTGACTCACACCTGGAGCCTGGGGAGGGCCTGCTGGTGCCTGAGCACAAGTCAGAAGCCAGTGCTCACAGGGAGGGCTCGTGTGCCTGGGGAATTACACTTTCTGCCTGTCAGAAATGAAATCAGATTAAAATGCCCCAGTCCCAGCTCCAGCCTTGAAGTGGGAAGAATGCAATGAATGGTCACCCTAAGTGTGGTATGTGTGCAATGAGTGATGGTTTAGGGCAGTAGCTGCAACCCAGGCAGCCCATCAGTATCCCCTGGGGAGTAAAAGTACACATGTCCAGGCTCCCCCAGACCCTCTGAATCAGACTCTTGAGAGGCAGAATCTGGCCATCTCTCTGATTATGAAAATTTACCCAAGTGATTCTGATGTGAAAACCTCAGTTCAGAGTTGCCTACTGGACCTTGAGGGAAAATAGGTTTAATGAATAGTTGTCTCCGTGACTGGGGCTGATACTCTGCGTGTGATTTGCAGCTCAATTTTGCAGCATCTGGCTGCTTCCCTGAGTTAGTGTCCAGCCTCCAAATTGATGTCTTAACTCACACTTTCATATGCATAGAAGTCGTCTTGAGATCTTGTCAAAACACAGACTGATTCAGTAGGTCTAGGGAAGGGCATGGAAATCTGAATTTCTAACAAACTCCCAAGTGATGTTGCTGCTCCTCCAGGGACTACAGTTTGAAAAACAAGGCCTCCAGGGAAGAACTGGTTCATGGGCACAGGTGTGATCCTCATCTTGCCCTCATCTTTGCCCTCTAGGGCCCCATCCCAGGGTCTTGGTAACCAGTAGCACTGCTTACTGTGATGCTGGCTAGCAGGGAGGAAGCCTGGGGGAAAGTATTCCCGGCAAGGTCTAACCTTGATAATCCCTCCCTCCTTCCTAACATACTCTAGTCCGTCGGTCCCCCAAGATACACCCATTCCTGGTTCTCCTCTGGCATTCCTGGGCTAACCCTTTCACATCTCCCTTGCAGCTTCATGCTTCTCGGCCTACCATGAAATGTTAGAATTCCCTCCACTTAGACCCTCATCTACATCTGCATCTTTCATTCACACCCATTCTAACTGGGCTTCCCTTGTGGCTCAGCTGGTAAAGAATCCGCCTGCACTGCAGGAGACCTGGGTTCAATCCCTGGGTTGGGAAGATCCCCTGGAGAAGGGAAAGGCTACCCACTCCAGTATTCTGGCCTGGAGAATTCCATGGACTGTGGAGTCGCAAAGAGCTGGACACAACTGAGCGACTTTCACTCACTCACTCACTTATTCTGATTGACCCACATTTGACCCCAGTTTTGTCTTCAAACTCAATCTCTTTCTTGAGCCTTAGACCCATAAATCCAAAACTATGCGTGACTTTTCAATTTAGATATCTCAGAATCAGTTCAAACTCACAAGCTGTAAACCAAACTCATGATCTTTGTCCCCACATCTGGGCCTTTTTCAGTGATCTCTACATCAGTAAATGACACCCAATCCCTCCAGGAATGAAAGCCAGAAAAATAGGAGTCATCTGTTACTGTTTTCTATTGTTATGTAATTATCCATTCCAAAACTTAGTAGTAACTTAAAACAATAATAATAAGCATTTATTTTGCTCACAAATCTGCAACTCGGATGGGGCTTGGCAGGGACAGCTTGTCCCTGCTCCATGCAGTGTCAGCTGGGGTGACTTGATTGGGGTTGGAAGACCCACTTCCAAGACTCTGGCTCACTGGCTGGCAAGTAGTTGCTAACTCTGATTCCTCTGTTTATGAACTTCTCCACAGGGAAGCTTGGGCTTCCTCATAGCATGGTGGCTAGATTATAAGAGTGAACATCTAAAGAGATATAAGGTGGAAGCTGCCAATATCTTAAAGTCTGGGCCCGGATATTGACCCAGCATCTTTTACCATACTTCTACCATATTCTATTGATCAAGCAATCACAGAACCTAGGTTCAAGGGCGGGGACATGAGTCCTTTTGATGAGAGGAGTTCCAAAGTATTTTGGGACCATATTTTAAAACCACCATATCAGCCTTGACAGCTTCTTCTCCTTTAGCTACAAATTCAAGTCATCACTAAGTCCTGATGATTTTAGCCCTCCAGTATCTCTAAAATCTGTTCATCTTTCTCTATTTCCTCTGACACCTCTCTGAAGTAAGCTCCCTCTCCTAAGCTACTTCCATAGTCTCCAACTGGGCTTGTGAGCCTATTTTGCCACTTCTATCTGCTGTCCACCCTGAAGCCAAAATGATCTGTTAAAATAAAATTATGACCATGATACTACACCTACTTGAAGGTATTCAGTTATTGCCCGTTACTATTAGGATAAGACTCATATTGTGAGGCTAGTTTCTCCTAACTCTTATTTAGACTCTGTAAACCACTGGGACATTCTTCCAAATCCCAATATTTCAGCACCTAGAATGTCTCTACACTTTTGATATTACAAAAATGTTTGCTACATTACATCTTGCACTTCTTGGTCTGGAAAAATGTTATCATCAGACCTCTTTGTAGTGTCGGTACCTTCCTTTTTTCTGGCTGACCTTGAAGTATCACAAGTTCTTTCTCTCCATAAAGCCTTTCCAGGTAACTTTAAGCCACATTGTTTTTTTCCTGATTTGATTTTGAGGTCTCGATCACTTTTTTTTCCCCCATCTGATTTACTGCCATTTAACCTTTTTTTTGATACCTGTTTGCCTAAGCAGCATGGGGATCAAGAACTACTGCATATATATATATATATATATATATATTTTTTTTTTTTTTTCTGTATCATAGTTTCCAGAACAAGTGCTCACAATCTATTTGTGAACAATATATTTTGGTTTTCCAGTATCAAGTTATAGTTTTCTGGTCCTCTTTTTTCCTCCGACTCTTTTCATTGGGCTCTCTCCTCAGATATAAAACTCCCTTTAATCCAGCTGGGGTATCCATCTTACCAAGCATTCTCAGATACTATTATTGAGCACAAATCTTTAAATTACGAGAGTCTACCATGTGTGCTAAACATAAACAGCTAGATTCTTGTCCTTGATGATTGATTTTGAGGCTGTTCTGCCTACTTATTTCCTTTATAATTTTTCTCTCTGTCCCCTCCAAATCTAAGTTAACTTTCTATCTGGACAACTTTCCCAAACTAGGCTTCTTTCCAACCAGCACCTGACCTCTAACCAGCCCCACTGCCTCCGCCAGTGCCCATTCCTAGGCCCTCTTTTCTTAGATGGCCCCCAGAAAGCCAGTGTAGGCTGTGCAACTCCACTCCTGCAAGCGGATCCTGCGGGCCAGACTTTGCTGCTGCGGCTTTGTTCAGTCGCCCAGTTGTGTCTGAGTCTCCGTGACCCCATGGGCTGCAGCATGCCAGGCCTCCCTGTCCCTCACTTCTTCCCAGAGTTTGCCCAAGTTCACGTTCATTGCATTGGTGATGCCATCTATCCTCTGATGCCCTCATCTCCTTCTGCCTTTGATCTTTCCCAGGGACTTGTCTAATGAATCATCTGCTTGCATCAGATGACCCAAAATACCAGAGCTTTAGCTTTAGCATCAATCCTTCCAGTGAATATTCAGGGTTGATCTCCCTGAAGATTGACTGGGAGCCAGAGGAGGATGGGCTAAAAGAAGATGGGCCCGAGGAGCTGACACTGAGGAGTGAGGAGGGCCAGAGAAAGGGGTCCAAAGACGGTGGCGACCATTATGCCCACGGCTGAGCCCCTAACTCCACACTCTGACCAGAGCCAAGACTGCTGAGCACAGGAAGTGGGGGCCTTACCTTCAGCATCAGGACCTGGAAGTGAGCTTTGCTGTGACACCGATGTGGGGCGAAGGGCACTGAAGAACAAGCGTGTTTGGACCATGCACTTGGATTTGCTTCCTTCATTTCCAAATTGGAAGTATCTTACAAACTATGCTGATGTCCCAAGCAAGCAGTAATGTCCCAAGCAGCAATTCACTGCTTGTCCCTTTATGCTCACCACCAGGTTCCTTGGGTTGAAATCAATCATCATTCTCAATTTTGACAACAAAAATCATATTGAGCAGGATATTGTCAACCAAACCAGGAAACTTTGATAAGAGACAGTGGCTGAGAGCATAGCAGTGCCCTCCTCATGATGAAGACTGGGAGAAAGGTTTGTAGCAGCAGATCCTGTTTGTCTGGGGCACAGCCAGCTAATATAGTAATGACAGCCCTGCAAGTGACATAGTTACGGAACGTAAGCTCAATCTGGCTTCACACACCCATGTTGTCAAGTCTCTGCCCTATGTTCTGTCCTGGAAAAATAATCGGAATGCACAGTAATGAATATCTATCTCATCAAATGCCAGACGGGAGAGGACTCTTGCTTCTTCCTGTTATCAGTAGGTTCTTCATTTTCCTCCTAATTTAATTATCTAAAGATAAACATCAGTGATTTTAAAACTGACAAGTGCTCACTCATTCGATGCAAGAAAGAACCCTCATACTCAAAAGAACTGTTTCAAATAGATGTAGATAGTGGGGGTGGGGGGGTGGTGGGAAAAACCCTCAATTGCTATTATGGCCTGTTAGACTTGGGCCCATCCCACATTTCTGACCACAACTGGGGGAGGTGTAACTTTTGAGTTGCTTTCTAGGAGACTCCTGAAGGGTGAAGTCTGGCAGATAGCAAGAATTGTCCTAAACTGCCCTGAGGGCACAAGTATGAAGTTTGAACTTGGCCTCTGTTTATTTGGAATCGTCATGGAAGGCTAAAAGAATCACACCACCCACCCACACCACCCACTTCCATTGCTGCAGAGCGGCTTGTTTTAGTTTCTGGAACATGGCCCACCTTCTCCCGTGCCCTGACCTCTGTACATGCTCTTCTCTCCTTCTCTCACCTCTTCCCTTTTTTTCTTGTGGTTCCCTCCTGCCCATCCTCCAATGTCAGCTCAAAGGGCCTTTCCTCAGGACAACCTCTCCTCATCCCCAAATCCTCTGTTATATCCTGTCATTGACTGTGTACCACTGGTTACGATGATGGTTTTACATTTATCTCTGTGATGCGGGAACTGTGTCTGTCTCTGGTTGCCATTTTCCCCCGGAGTCCAGCAGAGCCCTTGGAACACAGGTGTCCAGCAGCCATTTGCTGAGTGGGTGTCAACGAATGAGCACCCACCCCTTTGAACCTCAGCAGGCAGCAAGCTGGTTTGCTCTCAGTTTCCTACCTGTCTTTCTTTGCCTTTACTCTATCCTTCTCTCCAAGCCTCAGTTTCCTAATTGCATTTGTTTTTTTAAATCAACATTTATCCATCCTGCATCCCCTTTCTAGGGATGGATGGGTGAGAGGGGCTAATTAAGGAGATGGATTTGCCCTGCAGGTTAAAGGAAGAGAGCCACTCACTGTGCCTTCCCTCCCTCCCAAGCAGCACTTGCATTCCCGGGAAGACCCCCTGGAGGAGGGCATGGCAACCCACTCCAGTATTTTTGCCTGGAGAATCCCATGGACAGAGGAGCCTGGCGGGCTCCATGGAGCTGCAGAGTCAGACATGACCAAGTGGCTAAGCGCATGCAGACACACACACACACACACACACACACACACACACACACGCACATGCACGCACATGCACAAGCACATGCACACGCACACGCACAGTGCCTTCAGTCAGTGGTGGGATTTTAGTATTGAGACAGCCAGTGGAGAATATATTTGACTTGGAGGTAAAGTTCAGTTGCTCCTCAAACCACTCCATCTTGGCAACACTCAGGTTTTGTTCCCATATCCCTAACCCCTGACTGTTGAGCTTGTCTCTGTTCCCAGAGCACCCTCTCTGCCCAGGGCACCAACTGTCACACTTGGAACCCGCCTCCTTCCTGGGGTTCTTCCTCTCCTGGCAGTCAGTGCCCTTTGGGCGGCTTCCTTGCTCTCTGCCCTGTGAGTCAGGGATGCCATAAACACCCGGCATAGGCAGAATATGGCGATAGATAGACGCTCAGACAGACAGAGAGTGAGCGAGCGTAGCGGTGGAGGGCAGAGCCCCCGGTCAGAACTCACTGCTCCACTCCTGCCCACCGGCTGCTCTCTTTCTGCACACTCGGGCACAGGTGCCTCTTGCCGTGGGCAAGGCTAGTCCTCCACCTTTGCGCATACCCACCCAGGCAGGGGTCGTGCTCCATCAGGCTTCTCCTCCTTTATTTTGTTAAGGAGTCACTTCTTTTCTAGGAGCTCCATCCCTATGACCTAGGAGCCTGCTCAAGTCTCTCCATCTTCCATTCCAGAGGGGATGAAACAGACTTTCTCAAGATCTTTCATAGCCTTCTATCTGCAGCTTTCCCATTTCTCTGTGTTAGGCAAGCTCCCTGACAAAACAGTCCGTCCTCACTTCTTTGCTTCCTTATTTCCTACTTGACTTGTAGAAATGTAACTCAGTTTTATTGTTGTAAGAGTACCACATGTCTGCTGCAGAATGTTTGCAAAATAAAAATACACAAAGAAGAAATCCGGAATCCAGAGATAACTGCTATTAATTTTATACTTTGATATATTTTCTTTTAAAATTTACTTTCTGTGACTCTGTGGAAGTGAGATACTGTTATATGCACAGTTATGCACCCTGCTTTATTCTCTTGTATACACAAGTTCAACAACATGAACTGAGTCCCTTGGGGGCTATTTCAAGTCCCATCATCTCAGTAAGGCTTTCCATTAAAATCCTTCTTCTGGATCCAAATGCAGTCCCTCTCCTCTCTCCCCACCTCCATCCCTTCACACTTCCCTCCTTAACACTTGCACTAAACACTTACTTAGGCTTTGTTAGGATGCTGGCTGACAGTGACTTCTAACTTCTTCCTGGGCAGGGAATACAAACCACTCAACAAACAAGGTCTTATTAGCACCCAGCTCTGTGTAGACACCTTGGGGGTGGGAACTGGCAAGTGATGAGTACAAGAGAAGTCTGAGACACACACCCTGCTAGAAGGAGCTGCTATGTGATGAGGGGAGGCAGCCTGCACATGTAGACCCACAGTGACACGATAATGATGTGTGTGGGACACAAGCTCCCTGGAGCAGTTCAGCAAAGCCAGTAAGGGCTGAGACGGTCCTGGTGGATTCCCCAAGAAGATAGGGGCATGAACATGCCTCTGATCATTTTCTCAGTGCCTTGCACTAAACTAGGGCCTTAGGAAAAATTCATTAAATTGACTGGAATATATAGATTCCTAAAGATCTTTGTTGAAAAAAGGCTTCCACAAATGTCCATTGAGTTCTAACCCCTCCTCCCCATCTCTCCATCTCTCCTTCCCCAGCTGTCATTCTGAGAGCCTGCAGGGGTCATGTCCACCTTGGGGGACAGGACAAACCAACATGCATGTGCATGTATGAGCTGCACCCCTTGCCCTAGAGACCAGCACTTTCTCACTGTAAGAGCTCTATCTATCTAGTCCTAAGGCACGATGGGTCCCTTCTGGCCTCCAGCACACGTCCTCCCTAAGACTGTGGTTTCTCTGTGCAAATGGATTTTCCTAAGTGGAGGCATTACTGCCAGTTTCCCAAGGGTTCCCATAATGTGCTATGTACGCCTCAAGCAGCCGGGTTCCATCAAGCATTTCATTAGCCTCCTTGGGTGTATTGCTTTCTAGTTAGCTCTCAAGAGACCGTTTATTATCTTCTTAACAAACCTTAATTATTTACAAGCAATTCTGGAGGCCTCAAGCTGAGTCTTCACACCCCAGTCACTTAGGGAGTTTCAGTGACCTTTACCATTTCCACCTGGGGCCACCTGCAGACTTGGTGTCCCCTCTCTGGGGCTCCTTTGGTTATTTATTTGATTTTTTTTTTTTTTACATCTTCTAGCAACTAAGTTTCTCTGGTTGTAAATCCTACCTATCTTTTAAACTTAAGTTCTTCGTAACTCATTCATTTTGTTTGCAAAGGGCACTTAATTGAGTATTTCCTATGTATTAGGCACTTTGTTGAGCCCTGAGGATATGAAAATGAAAGAAGCACAGTGTAGCAGAGGAGAAGACACGACAATATAGAATGTGGACACAGGTCTTGCTTATCTGCCAGGGTAAAGGTTGTGCATACTAAATATGCTATTATCCAACCCTCACAGCCTTGAGTTAGGTAGTATAATTAACCTCGTTTTATAGTCAAGGAATCTGAGGTACAGAGAAGTTAATTAAGTTGTACAAGGTTGCGCTGCTAGGAAAACTAAGGATGAGGATGCCGGCCTGGGCAGTTGGCTTCAGTGGCTGTGCTTTTGGCCACTCTGCCACGTTGTGTGACAACCTTTCACGAGAGAGCACTAGGATGAAGGCACGCGTGGGTGGTGCTTGTGGCACAAAATTCTGAGATTTTCATTCCTTCTTTGCAGGTGAAAGCACCTACTCTCCCAATTTGTATACCTTGGGAAGGTCAACATATCCCTGAACTATTTATTAGTTTTTAACACCTTATGGTGAATTAGCTTAGACAGATGATCTTCATCAATATCGGAAGAGCCCAGCCTTGGAAAAAAAAGAAAGGAGAGCAGCAGGGAGGAGGAAAGAAAGAATACTTCTGGAGCAGGAGAGACACAGCTGTTAGGAGCAACAGGATGTGCGAGTGGCAACGACTGGGGAGAGGGTGGCATCTTCTTTCCAGTCGCCCAGAACATGCCCAGTGTAGACCTATACAAAAAGTAGAAAGGGAGGTTGTTGGAAAGCTCTAGAAACCAACTTCTCCACTCCCTAGTGTTCTGATTATAGATTAGATATCCTCACCCGGTGCTTTTCCCTCATCCACTGCGTAGGATGCAAAGATTCCATAGAATGTGGGTCACAGTAAGCCTATGGGAAGAGGTGAAAGGAACTGGACTTATTACAGTTTATTACAGAACTAGGAATGAGAAAGCTGGTGATTACAAACATCAGAAGCCTCTGAGTTTATGATGGGAGGCTATTAAGAAGTTAAGCCAGATGTCTTTGTTGCCAGTAATGTCAGAACAAGAGGATACTCACTGAAGTCAGCGAGAAGGATTTAGATTAGCTATGGAGGATTCCCAGTGATGGCTGTTGGCATGAAGTGCTTAAACATAGGATAAATTCTCATCTAGGATTATGGAAAATGTAAGTGTGCCTTAGGGCACAGGATTGGCCTTTAAAAATCCTTCTCAGGTTTACAAATAACATTAAATAGCACTCTATATTTGTTCAATATATTTTCCCTTTCTTTATGAGTTCTTACTCATCCATTCATTTCAGTCTCTTCTCTCACTCACATAAAATGACTTCAACTCGCTGTTATTATGATCTTTAAAAGTGATCTATTCTTTTTAAATTATTTAACTTACTTACTTTTCGCTGCACTGAGTCTCAGTTGCTGCTCTTGGGCTTTTCTCTAGTTGCGGTGATAAGGGCTCCTCTCTAGTTGCGGTGCATGGGCTTCTCATTGTGGCGGCTTCTCTAATTGCAGAGCATGGGTTCTAGCATGCATAGGCTTAGTTGCCCCGCCATATGTGGAATCTTCTTAGACCAGGGATTGAACTCATATCCCCTGCATTGACAGGCAGATTCTTAACCATTGGACCACCAGGGAAGCCCCTTGATCTATTCTTTAGTTATAGTCATTAGTAATTATTATTTATTTACAATAGTTCATCCATGGTGATGGTGATGGTTTTTCTTGTGATTAATTTCTAATTAAGGATGCACCTCAACAAAAGACTATGAGATGAAAAAGTAGAAGTTATTCAATATGAATATATATATATATATATATATATATATATAGAACATACACATATGTAATGTAACTGTCATATATTAAGCACTGATTATGGGTCAAGATGGAGAAGGCAATGGCACTCCACTCCAGTACTCTTTCCTGGAAAATCCCATGGATGGAGGAGCCTGGTAGGCTGCAGTCCATGGGGTCGCTAAGAGTCAGACACGACTGAGCGACTTCACTTTCACTTTTTCACTTTCATGCATTGGAGAAGGAAATGGCAACCCACTCCAGTGTTCTTGCCTGGAGAATCCCAGGGACAGGGGAGCCTGGTGTGCTGCCGTCTATGGGATCACACAGAGTCGGACACGACTGACGTGACTTAGCAGAAGCAGCAGCATGGGTCAGGAATCATTCTAAACAAAGTACACATTTCATGTTATTTAATTTTCAAACAACCCTTTTTTCAAGCAAGGACTCTGGCACAGAGAGCTTAAGTAAGTTGCTCAAGGCTACACATTTAACAGATAAAGGAACTGGAATTCCAAAGAGGCATTCTAGCTCTGAAGCCTGTGCATTTAAACTCAGTGCTATGCTACCCTTACAGGCACACCGAATCTACACCGACATACAGAGCAATTCCTCCTAAGGAAGACCTGAGGGCTGATCAAAGTTACTACATACAGAAGGGCAACATAGAAATGAGTAGGAAACACAGAGATGTTGTATCCATGGGAACCCAACCCCTAACACAGAAACCAATAAGGAGGGTTATTGCTGATGGGCCCAAGTATGGACTTGCCCACCCGAGAAACAGCATAAAAATCAGCAGTTCAAAGGGCACCCAGACTCTATGGGAAAGAAATCCATTTACTAGAGCTTCAGCCAAATGGGCGTCTCTCACACTGCAGTTACAGGCCGACTCAGATTCAGGGGGAGGGGACACAGACCCCAGGTATCGATGGGGGAGAGTCAATGTCACATGGTAAGAATGTATGTGATGAGAGATGCTAGTGTGACCACACTCTTTTTCTCACCGTTTTCTTTTTTTCTGATAAACTTATATAGAATAAAGGCTCCTGGGAGTACCCTCTCTCTCTTTACCTTAACTTAATCTTATTCAAATTTATCATATATAAGTGCTCCATAAATATGTATTAAATATTGAGTGAATTATCATCACAACAAAAAAAGATGGGGGGAAATATTTATTGAGTGTGTTCTATGTGCCAGGCATTAAGCAAAACATTTACATGTTATCTCATGTAATTCTCCAAACAGTTCTGAAAAGTATTAATGTCCCTTTTTCTGGATGAGAGCTGAGGCTAAGAAAAGTTCACACAATGCCTAAAGGGAGGGGTGGGGCTGAGGCTCAAAGCCAGGCTTTCGCCCACCACACAAGCCGCTTGACTTTATTGAGATGCTGCAGGACGGGGACAGGGTGAACCAAGGTATACGTGTTTGTCTTCACCCAAGGCTTGGAGGAGAATAGCCGGTGTGCCATGGCCAAGATCGCAGTTGTAGTGTGTTGAGCTGTGGTTGGAGGAGATCCAGTGGATAGTGAGTGGGTATGCCATGTCATTTACTTCCTGCTTTCTTTCCAGTCTGGGTGACTGTCCATGGCATCTTTGTGGAAACCCCAAAGGATGTTCTTCGGGCTGCGAGGGGGAAAAATGTTACCCTTCCATGCTCCTACCAGACTTCCTCCCCCAACCGAGAAGGATTTATCCAGTGGGACAAGCTTCTAAGGAGTCATACGGTAAGGATCCTTAAAATGCTGGGAGCATGCATATAGGACTGAGTATGACCTGACCATAGAGCAGCAGTTCCCAACCTTTTTGGCACCAGGGACCTATTTTGTGAAAGACTATTTTTCCAGGGACTGGGGGGTGGGAGGTGGTTTGGGGATGACTCAAGACATTACATTTATTGTGCACTTTATTTGTATTATTATTAAATTCTGATATACAATGAAATAATTATACAACTCATCATCATGAGAATCAGTGGAAGCCCTGAGCTTATTTTCCAGAAACTGATCTGACAGAAGGCAGAGCTCAGGTGGTAATGCGAGTGATGGGAGCAGCTGTACACACAGATGAAGCTTTGCTCGCTTGCCTGCCTCTCATCTCCTGCTGTGTGGCCCGGCTCCTCACAGGCCAAGGACCAGTACTGGCCTGTGACCTGGAGGCTGGGGACTCCTGTCTTAGATGACATGCACTACAAAACCTTTCAATACAAGTTAGACAGACTAAACCTCGTTAATGCCCAGGCTGGGCTGGGTGGGGAAGGAGCAGTGAATGTTGGACCCAGGGAGGGCTGTACTGTGCCATCTCTAGTTTGAAAGAGTTACCTTCCCTCAAACATCTTTCTCTCGTCCAGTCTCAAGGGACCTTTACTGTATCATTTGAGTCAGTCATCACTTTTGATTAACACAGAGCTCTCCCAGAGACCAAATTTTGTTGTAGCTTTTTTTCCTTCCTGCTTGGGTTCTTTCAGGGAGTATGGGGAGATTTTATTTTCTATTTTGGAATAGATAGTAATCCTATGGTCCAAAAATTAAAACATCATGAAGAAGTACATTGATAAGTCTCATTCCCATCCTTGCCACTCTTGTCCCATCCCTTCCCCAGTTTCCATACCCTAATCCTCTTATCTCCCCTTTCTCCCAGACAAGGCTAATTTTCACTGCTACTGGTTCTTTGGGGGCCGCATTTACTCTAATTTATTGGTATTTCTGCCACAATCATTCGGTACTGTGAATACCACTTTTGGCCAAGATCTGGTTTCTTGTGTTTCCTTCCAATGGTTCTTTATGCCAGTTCAGAAACTGTATATATTCATATACACGAAAATACATCTGCTTTCCACTCTAGAATCCCAGTCCCCTATTCCCCTCACTAGAGGTGTGTGTGTGTGTGTGTGTGTGTGTGTGTGTGTGTGTATGAGTGTGTGAGTGTGTGTGCTCAGTAGTGTCCAACTCTTTGCAACCCCATGGACTGGAGCCTGGCAGGCTCCTCGTCCGTGGAATTTTCCAGGCAAGAATGCTGAAGTGCGTTGCCATTTCCTACTCCAGTGGATCTCCCCAACCCAGGGGTAGAACCTGGTCTCTTACATCTTCTGCATCATCAGGTGGATTATCGGTGGGATTCTTCCCACTGCAGTACCTGGGAAGCCCACTAGAGGCAGCCGCTATTCCCAAGTTTTGGGGTGGCCTTCTCCTGCTCCAAAGTCACTGCAGACGGTGACTGCAGCCATGAGATTAAAAGACGCTTACTCCTTGGAAGGAAAGTTATGACCAACCTGGATAGCATATTCAAAAGCAGAGACATCACTTTGCCAACAAAGGTTTGTCTAGTCAAGGCTATGGTTTTTCCAGTGGTCATGTATGAGAGTTGGACTGTGAAGAAGGCTGAGTGCTGAAGAATTGATGCTTTTGAACTGTGGTGTTGGAGAAGACTCTTGAGAGTCCCTTGGACTGCAAGGAGATCCAACCAGTCCATTCTGAAGGAGATCAGCCCTGGGATTTCTTTGAAAGGAATGATGCTAAAGCTGAAACTCCAGTACTTTGGCCACCTCATGTGAAGAGTTGACTCATTGGAAAAGACTCTGATGCTGGGAGGGATTGGGGGCAGGAGGAGAAGGGTATGACAGAGGATGAGATGGCTGGATGGCATCACTGACTCGATGGACGTGAGTCTGAGTGAACTCCGGGAGTTGGTGATGGACAGGGAGGCCTGGCGTGCTGTGATTCATGGGGTCGCAAAGAGTCGGACAGGACTGAGCGACTGATGTGATCTGATCTGATCTGTAGATGCATCACATGTAAACATAGGCATATATTTACATATGAACTTACATATGAATATGTAAGTTTCTATAAACTTCATGCACACTGTCCTCCACTTGGATTTTTTCCTCTTAATATACTTTGGAGCTCTTTCCATATGTCAGTGCATTTATATTTATCTTTTTTTAAAAAATTCATATTATATATTTCATTTTATGAATGCTCTATATGTACCAATGATGGACATTTGTTTTACTCCCTATATTTTGCTACTACAAATAATATTGCAATAAATATCCATATATGCATGTCTCTAGGTATATATTTATAATTACTATTGTAATTGTTTATACATATGTATTCATATATAAGATAAATTATTTTAAAATGGAACTTTGGGGTCAAAAGCTATATGAATTTAAAATTTTGATAAATGTCAAGTTGCCTTCTTTGTATGTCAGACCAATTTTCAGGTTCACCAACAGTGCAGGCACTTATTTCTCTAATTCAGACTATTCTCAAACTATCTGATATTTGTGAATTTGATGAGTGGGAAAATATATCATTATTGATGAAATTCACATTTCTTTAACTGTAAGGAGAGGGACATCTATTCACAAGTTTTTTGGGTTTAATTTTTTTTTTTTTTTTTTGCTACACCAAGTGGCATATGGGATCTTAGTTCCCTAACCAAGGATCAAACCCTCACCCCCTGCCGTGGAAACAGTCTTAACCACTGACCACCAGAAAAGTCCTTATTCATCAATTTTAAAGTTACTTCTACTTTTAAAGTGCAAACATGCTTAGCATTAGATCCCCAGCTATTCAGAGAGAAGGCATTAAGCTTTTCCCTGACAGAGAAGAAGGGATGACCCAAGACACCCAAGTCCTAGAGCAGCAGGGCTGAGGAGAAAGGAGAGTAATTCTTGGCCTGGGGCACCTTACTCTCTGTTGCCCAAGGGACCCTGATGGGCCAGACTACCTGTCCTATCTGCTTCCAGAATACCAGGGAAAAAACCTAGAGAAGGCAGCTGCTGCCATTAGCTTGCAGAAACTGAAGACATGTTCTCTCAGCAAACCAGATGTTAGGTCTCTGCCAGGCACCTAACAAAGATAAATTTACCTCTTTTGAGATAAATACTAAAGATCTTATGTTGACTGATCCCTTACTTCCTAAAGGATTTGAGGCAATCACGTTGAGAGCAAGTAAGTTCAGTTTAGTTCAGTCGTTCAGTTGTGTCCAGCTCTTTGCGACCCCATCGACTGCAGCACACCAGGCTTCCCTGTCCATCACCAACTCCCAGAGCTTGCTCAAACTCACGTCCATCGAGTTGTTGATGCCATCCAACCATCTCATCCTCTGTCAGCCCCTTCTCTTCCTGCCTTCAATCTTTCCCAGCATAGGGTCTTTTCTAATGATTCAGTTCTTCTCATCAGCTGTTCAAAGTATTGGAGCTTCAGCATCAGTCTTTCCAATGAACACCCAGGACTGATCTCCTTTAGAGTGGACTGGTTGGATCTCCTTGCAGTCCAAGGGACTCTCAAGAGTCTTCTCCAACACCACAGTTCAAAAGCATCAATTCTTCAGTGCTCAGCTTTCTTTATGGTTCACCTTGCACATCCATACATGACCCACTGGAAAAACCATAGCCTTGACTAGACAGACATTTGTAGGCAAAGTAATGACTCTGCTTTTTAACATGCTGTCTAGGTGTGAGAATACTCTGTGAGTTCTGTCACAGCCCTATTTTTAATTTTAATTTGCTGTTACTTGATAGCAAGTAAGAGTGCAGAGAAAAGGATTACATCTATGCCCTCAAGGAGGTTATTGTGACAGGTACTAGCAAGAGTGGGAGATGACATGGGGGAGAGTCAAGAAAGGGGAAGCCTTAGGATAGCTGTAACCAGTAGGTCAGAAAAAAAGTTGAACTGAGAAAGACCAACATCCATGCACTCATCCACAGCTCAAGACAGGTCCTCATCTCTTGCTTTCTTGTTCTTCCCTGTCTCAGCCAAGCTTCCTGAGAGTCATCTGTTCCTACCAGAGCTGTGGCATGTGACCGGGTGAATTATGCATCTGGGTACCCAGCCCAGGGGACCTGATCACCATTAGCTTGGCACAGATGTGTCTGTCCAACAACTAGAGTATCTTTTCCTGATTTGCATAAAGAGTACATGCAGACCTCAGACCTGACTCTTTTCCCTACCCAGCATGGTCTGCCTTCCTCCCCTAACACTCCACCAAAATCACCAGCAACTTCTCTTTTGTTAAATTTAATGTACTGATTCTGTCCTCATCTTATTTCATTTCTCCCTAGCTTTTCTAATGATCAGCCACTTCCCCCATCTCAGAATCTCTCTCTCTTGGCTTTCTGATAGTCTTATCTTGGCTTCCACTCTTATCTCTCTGACCTCTCTCTGACTTTCTCAATTAAGTAGCTTGGGGGCTTGCCATTTCTCTACTTGCTTACCTGAGGTGGCTTCATTAAGCCCATGGCTCAATGCCATTTGCTTTTCGTATATTATCTACTTCAATCCTCACAAAAATCCTATGATACAAGTGTTATTATCATTATCTCCACTTTGTAGAAGAAGAAAGAGACTCATAAAGGAGTCAAATATTTCACTCAGTTCAGTTCAGTTCAGTTGCTCAGTTGTGTCTGACTCTTTGTGACCCCATGGACTACAGCACACCAGGCTTCCCATCACCAGCTCCTGGAGCTTGTTCAAACTCATGTCCATTGAGTCAGTGATGCCATCCAACCATCTCATCCTCTGTCGTCCCCTTCTCCTCCCACTTTCAGTTTTTCCCAGCATCAGGGTCTTTTCAAATAAATCAGCTCTTCACATCAGGTGGCCAAATTATTGGAGTTTCAGCTTCAACATCAGTCCTTCCAATGAATATTAGGACTTCAGAACATTTCTTTTAGGATTGACTGGTTGGATCTCCTTGCAGTCCAAGGACTCTCAAGAGTCTTCTCCAACACCACAGTTCAAAAGCATCAATTCTTTGGTGCTCAACCATCTTTATAGTCCAACTCTCACATCCATACATGACTACTAGAAAAACCATAGCTTTGACTAGACAGACCTTTGTCAGCAAAATAATGTCTCTGTTTTTTAATAAACTGTCTGGGTTGGTCATAGCTTTTTTTCCAAGGAGCAAGAATCTTTTAATTTCATGGCTGCAGTCACCATCTGCAGTGATTTTGGAGCCCCCCACAATAAAGTCTCTCAGGGTTTCCATTGTTTCCCTATCTATTTGCCATAAAGTGATGGGACCAGATGCCATGATCTTAGTTTTCTGAATGTTGAGTTTTAAGCTGACTTTTTCACTCTCCTCTTTCACTTTCATCAAGAGACTTTTTAGTTCCTCTTTACTTTCTGACTTAAGGGTGGTGTCATCTGCATATCTGAGGTTATTGACATTTCTCCCAGCAATCTTGATTCCAGCTTGTGCTTCACCCAGCCCAGCATTTCTCATGATGTACTCTGCATATAAGTTAAATAAGCAGGGTGACAATATACAGCCTTGACATACTCCTTTCCCTATTTGTGAGCCAGTCTACTGTTCCATGTCTAGTACAATCTGTTGCTTCTTGACCTGCATATAGATTTCTCAGGAGTCAGGTAAGGTGGTCTAGTATTCCCATCTCTTGAAGAATTTTCCACAATTTGTTGTGGTCCACACAGTCAAATGCTTTAGTGTAGTCAGTAAAGCAGAAGTAGTTGTTTTCCTGGAATTCTCTTGCTTTCTTGATGACCCAACAAATTTTGGCAATTTGATTTCTGGTTTCTCTGCCTTTTCTAAATCCATCTTGAACATCTGGAAGTTCACAGTTCATGTACTGTTGAAACCTGACTTGGAGAATTTTGAGCTTTACTTTGCTACCGTGTGAGATGAGTGCAATTGTGCGGTAGTTTGAGCATTCTTTGGCATTGCCTTTCTTTGAGACTGAATTGAAAACTGACCTTTTCCAGTCCTGTGGCCATTGCTGAGTTTTCCAAATTTGCTAGCATATTGAGTGCAGCATTTTAGCAGCAGCATCTTTTACGATTTGAAATAGCTCAACTGGAATTCTGTCACCTCCACTAGCTTTGTTTGTAGTGATGCTTCCTAAGGTCCATTTGGCTTTGCATTCCAAGATGTCTGGCTCTAGGTGAGTGATCACACCATCATGGTTATCTGGGTCATGAAGGTCTTTTTTTGTATAGTCCTTTTGTGTATTCTTGCCACCTCTTCTTATTATCTTCTCCTTCTGTTAGGTCCATACCATTTCTGTCCTTTATTGTGCCCATCTTTGCATGAAATGCTCCCTTGATATCTCTAATTTTCTTGAAGAGCTCTCTAGTCTTTCCCATTCTATTGTTTTCCTCTAATATTTTGCTCAAGACCATACAACTACTAAGTGGCAGAGCTGGGATTTGAATTGAGGCTGTCTGGCTCAAAAGTAGTGATCTTAGCTAGTACCATGTTTTATTTGATAAATGATGAGTATATTGATGAATAAACAAATTCCAAAGGTAAGATCAAATAAATAAAGGGGGGTTGCAAGCCATGGATGACTGCCCCACACAATGCCTGGACATCTTATATACTCAGTTAATATTGGTTGACTAAAGGTTTGAGAACAGAACTAAAATGGAGTAAGTAAGAGGTGCCATAGGTTACAAGAGGTGAAAGCCTCTGGTATGAAGTGCCTACCTGCCCTGGGTTTTTTTTTTTTTTTTGGTTGTGAATTAACTTTTATTTTGGGACATTACTAAGGACTTTAGCCTGGGAGACAGCCTCACAGATAACTCTGAGGAACTGCTTTGTTCTTTTTTTTTCTGTCTAAATATTTAAAAAAATTTTTAAATTATTATTATTATTATTTACTTTACAATATTGTATTGGTTTTGCCATACATCAACATGCATCCACCATGGGTGTACACGTGTTCCTCATCATGAACCCCCCTTCCACCTCCCTCCCCATACCATCCCTCTGGGTCATCCCAGTGCACCAGCCCCAAGCTTCCTGTATCCTGCATCCAACCTGGACTGGCGATTCATTTCTTATATGATATTATACCTGTTTTAATGCCATTCTCCCAAATCATCCCCCCTCCCTCTCCCACAGAGTCCAAAAGACTGTTCTATACATCTGTGTTTCTTTTGCTGTCTCGCATACAGGGTTGTCATTACCATCTTTCTAAATTCCACATATATGCGTTAGTATACTGTATTGGTGGTTTTCTTTCTGGCTTACTTCACTCTGTATAATAGGCTCCAGTTTCATCCACCTCATTAGAACTGATTCAAATGTATTCTTTTTAATGGCTGTGTAATACTCCATTGTGTATATGTACCACAGCTTTCTTATCCATTCATCTGCTGTTGGACATCTAGATTGCTTCCATGTCCTGGCTATTATAAACAGTGCTGCGATGAACGTTGGGGTACACGTGTCTCTTTCAATTCTGATTTCCTCGGTGTATATGCCCAGCAGTGGGATTGCTGGGTCGTACGGCAGTTGTATTTCCAGTTTTTTAAGGAATCTCCACATTGTTCTCCATAGTGGCTGTACTAGTTTGCATTCCCACCAACAGTGTAAGAGGGTTCCCTTTTCTCCACACTCTCTCCAGCATTTATTGTTTGTAGACTTTTGGATAGTAGCCGTTCTGACCGGAGTGAGATGGTACCTCATGGTGGTTTTGATTTGCATTTTCCTGATAATGAGTGATGTTGAGCATCTTTTCACGTGTTTGTTAGCCATCTGTGTGTCTTCTTTGGAGAAATATCTGTTTAGTTCTTTAGCCCATTTTTTGATTGGGTTGTTTATTTTTCTGTAATTGAGCTGCAGGAGTTGCTTGTATATTTTTGAGATTAGTTGTTTGTCAGTTGCTTCATTTGCTATTATTTTCTCCCATTCTGAAGGCTGTCTTTTCACCTTGCTTACAGTTTCTTTTGCTGTGCAGAAGCTTTTAATTTTAATTAGATCCTATTTGTTTATTTTTGCTTTTATTTCCAATATTCTGGGAGGTGGGTCATAGAGGATCCTGCTGTGATGTATGTCGGAGAGTGTTGTACCTATGTTCTTCTCTAAGAGTTTTATAGTTTCTGGTCTTATGTTTAGATCTTTAATCCATTTTGAGTTTATTTTTGTGTATGGTGTTAGAAAGTGTTCTGGTTTCATTATTTTACAAGTGGTTGACCAGTTTTCCCAGCACCACTTATTAAAGAGATTGTCTTTTCTGCATTGTATATTCTTGCCTCCTTTGTCAAAGATAAGGTGTCCATAGGTGCATGGATTTATCTCTGGGCTTTCTATTTTGTTCCATTGGTCTATATTTCTGTCTTTGTGCCAGTACCATACTGTCTTGATGACTGTGGCTTTGTAGTAGAGCCTGAAGTCAGGCAGGTTGATTCCTCCAGTGCCCCGGGCTTTTAGTACTATAGATCATAAGAGGAATCCATGAGTGGGCCCCATATGTGGAGCTCTTTGTTCTGCAGGGTCGGCTTGTCAGTACACTTGGGCCTGGGGACGGTTGGTGAGGGTAGACAGGACAGGCTGCAGCATCATGCCAGGGCCTTAGGCTGAAGACCAAGTGGTATTTCTTCTTCCTTCCAGGAAAGAGTGCTCATCTGGGCATTTTTGACCAAAGAATATGTCTACGGTGAACTTTATCAGAATCGTGCTAGAATATCAAACAACGCCGAGCAGTCAGATGCCTCCATCACCATTGACCAGTTGACCATGGATGACAATGGCACCTATGAGTGCTCCGTCTTGCTAACGTCAGATCTGGGTGGCGTCTCCAAGTCACGTGCCTATCTCTTGGTCCTTGGTGAGTGCTTCCTCCTTCCTGGGGTGATAGGAAGAGGCTGGGGAGGGTGGGGTGTGAGGAGGAGGCACCCTGGTGGCAAGATAAAACTGGAAGCAATGCCTAATGAAGAGCTAAGACTTCTCCCCTCATCTGGTCTGTCCGGAGGCTTGGGGGGTCTGCTTCTCCCCCTGGAACCAAATATGATTCTGTCTGGGCATACAGCTCCCCAGGACAGAGGTCAAGGCTGATTTGGAGTGGTCCCTGGGGATCATCTCTGGAGATTCTTGTCCATGCTTCCTCCAGTGCTCTTTCCTTCACACCAGCTCCTCTCTTTTTCATGGAAAACTTACTAAAGAGAAGAAAAATGGCAATCCTAGATCCTACTGGAAAGATTCTAACTGTCTTGCTGTGATGCTGAGGGCCAAATCATGACTCTTACAAGTCAGGCATCTTTTGCAGCTCTAAATTCAGCTAATCAGTAGAAGTCTTTCACACCACCATCTCCCCAGACCTTGGCTCTAACACACCATTCATCAGGTTCTATTGTTTCTGAAATATGTCCCACAATAACACTCTTTTTATACAAATAGCTTATTATTGGAGTCTATCATGTTGGAAGGATTGGAACTATCACCTACTTTTAGGATCTTCATTTTGTAGATGAGGCCCAGAGACTCAATGTCAAACAGTTGTTGGAAAACCTTTAGTGAGCCAGCCTGTGTCTACTCTAAGAAATGATCCCCACACTGGTGGGTAGCAATACTTTTTAGCCATACTTTAAACCAAAGAAATGGATCATGTTCCTCCATTTTACCCCCTTTACACTACATAGTGGGATTTTATTTTTAATTGCATAAGGTAGCTGCCTGGGTTTTTGAATCATTGTAGTGAATTAAACAATAAAGCCCTGAATAAAGAATGACCATCTCCTCCTTGCACCCTAGTGCTAACAAGGTGGCCAAGGCTAGTACTTGTGTGCATTCTTCTAGACTCCTCTCCAAGTCCTTTCAACACACACACACACACATTTCATTTTCCTTTCTTTCCTTTTCTTAAAAAAAGAAATCATATTATAAAGGTTTTTTTGTAACTTTCTTTTTCTTAATGTTTCATGTAAATTTCTCCAGATCGTTACATACAAATATACCTATTAATATAATACATTCCCTTGCATGAATGTACTGATTATTCCAGTGGCCCATACTGATGAGCATTCTCAAGCTGTTTCCATTTTTTGTACAAATATATATGTATGTATAATATGTGTGCATATATGTATGTACATATATATGTATATGCATATTCTTTTACTGTGTTATCTTTGTTTCTGTTGGATAGATTCTTAAAAGTAGGATTTCTATTGCTCAACATCATTAGGCATCAAGGAAAAAAAAATTAAAAAGAAGGATTTCTAGGTCAAAGACTTTGCCTTCATTAAAAGTTACTACATACTGGCAAATTACTTTCTCCAAAGCAACTTACTATTGCCATGAACATTATATGATCATGCTTGTTTTCCTATATTCTTACCAGAACTGAATATTATCAATCTTCTTAATTTTTCTGTGAAAGTGAAAGTCACTCAGTCCTGTTCAACTCTTTGTGACCCCATGGAATTCCATGGAATTCTCCAGGCCAAAATACTGGAGTGGGTAGCCTTTCCCTTCTCCAGGGGATCTTCCCAACCCAGGGATCAAACCCAGGTTTCCCACATTGCAGGCAGATTCTTTACCAGTTGAGCCACAAGGGAAGCTTAATTTTTTATAAATTTTGTTAATTGACTAAGTGAAAAAAAATCTGTTCAGTTCAAGTTTCACATCCATGCTAAGTCACTTCAGTTGTGTCTGACTCTGCGACCCTATGGACCATAGCGCACCAGGCTCCTCTGTTCATGGGAGGATTTTCTAGGCAAGAATACTGGAGTGGGTTGCCCTTCTACAGGGATACTCCCAACCCAGGGATCCAACTCTCATCTGTTATGTCTTCTGCATTGGCAGGCAGGTTCTTTACCACTAGCACCACCTAGGAAGCCCAGATAAGCGTCACATCTCTCCTTAACTTGACGCTGACCACCTAAGGTGAGGAGACCAGCAGTGGATTAAAGGCTGGGTCTGTTTCCTTATTCTCGTTAGTCCACTTCCTCCCACTCTCACTTCTGTGACTCTGAGGTCATGGCCAAGTGTTAAAGGGGAAAGCAAAGCCGTAATCACCTAGCCAGGCCACTTACCGTCTTCTCTTGCTATCCCATGATCCCAATCAGAGCAGACATCCCACTACTGTTTCTTTTGTGGGGTGCATGATAGGGTTCCTCAGCACTGGCCCCACCAAAGGATCCACCTGACACAAGTATTTTGCGCACCTGCAGGGCAGATTTTCACATCTTTCACCCTTTTCCACCTTCCCCTGATTATGGTAACTTGCTCTTACTCTTCACTGTCCACTCTGGGCTCCCCTTGACCCAGCCAACAGCTCTCTGAGGCCAAATCCTTTCAGTGTGACAAGAACACGCCTTGTCCTTATTCTGCACCTGGAAGGGCAGATCCTTCTCACTGTTGCATGCTCTCCTCACCTTGCCATTGCAGTCTGCTCCAGCAAGCTTCTCTGAGCAAGAGGTAGGACCTGAATGTGACCCCAGATGGTTCCTCAGATACCCAAGGACATCTATAAAGCCCTTCCAACATCACGTTCCAGGAGTAGACTGTAGGAACTTAATGATTCCTTACAAGTCTCAGCGAGGAGTGAGAGATGCCAGTTCCTGACAATAGACAACCGCTATCTCCACATGGTATTCTTTTGGTTCCTCCCCGGCTGGGAACGAGATGAGGGGAAATACCTCCTTCCCTTCCACCAAGAGAAGGAGGAGAAATGCTCATGGTCCCTATTTCTGACAGTCTTCTTTAAAGAAATCTCTCTGATGAATCTCTAGTCTTCTCTTAAATGGGAAGGAGGAGGGCAACTGATAATTAGAGAATTCACTCCTGGGAAGGCCACTCCTCTCCTCAGCAGGGAGGCTAGCCATTCAGAGCCTCAACTTGAAGATTTTAGTGGACATTCTGAGACACAGGAGAAGTCCCTCCATATCCCATTGATGTTTTCTGCTCTGGATTTGGGGACTGTTGTCCTGTACAAGGTCTCTCACACCACCTTTGTGGTTATAAAAATGAACTTAATGTTCTTTTCTTATGTCTGTAAGTCTTGTTTTTTACCCTTAGATCTTTGTTTCATCAGGAATTCATTTTTGAACACAGGATACTAAGGGTCTTTGTTTTCTTCCAAATGGATAGCCAATTACATCAACATCATTTATTTATTATACCAAAGAAACAATTATTCTCCCACTGGAATGCCAGGTTTGTCACAAGTTAAATTGCTACATACACACAGCTGTTTTTTACTCCTTATTTCATTTATTCTCCTTTGGATTATTCCTACGCCAATATCACATTGTTGTGATTATAGTGTGTCTATAGTCTGTGTTGAGACACAAACACGCATGCACACAAACATATTTAGTTATCAGTATTTGTGTGCATGGCTTTTAAAATCTGGCACTATGTAATATCTGTTCTTACTAAACTTTTCCAAATCAGTTTTACACATTTATTCTTTCATGTTAATATTAAAATCACTTTGTTATGTTTAAAAAAAGTTGGTTGGAATTATATTCAATTTACATATTAATTTGCAATGGAAGGACATTTTAATGATATAAGGAAGATGATATATCAGATTTTCTGACCTATATTGGCGAATCTATAATGACTGGATTCCAGGCTTTCTGTGGCCAAATAAAGACTAATGTGTTTACTTAGGTGTGTAAGAGGAGGGCAGGAAACTGTACCCATTCCACGTAACTAAAGACCCAGTCTCTGTGTCCCCCTGCTCTGCAAACCAAGGGGATCCTCTTAAATGGAGGGAAGTTCAGTTCAGTTCAGTCACTCAGTTGTGTCCGACTCTTTGTGACCCCGTGAATCGAGGCACGCCAGGCCTCCCTGTCCATCACCAACTCCTGGAGTTCACTGAGACTCACGTCCATCGAGTCGGTGATGCCATCCAGCCATCTCATCCTCTGTCGTCCCCTTCTCCTCTTGCCCCCAATCCCTCCCAGCATCAGAGTCTTTTCCAATGAGTCAACTCTTTGTATGAGGTGGTCAAAGTACTGGAGTTTCAGCTTTAGCATCATTCCTTCCAAAGAAATCCCAGGGCTGATCTCCTTCAGAATGGACTGGTTGGATCTCCTTACAGTTCAAGGGACTCTCAAGAGTCTTCTCCAACACCACAGTTCAAAAGCATCAGTTCTTCGGCGCTCAGCCTTCTTCACAGTCCAATTCTCACATCCATACATGACCACTGGAAAAACCATAGCCTTGACTAGATGGACTTTTGTTGGTAAAGTAATGTCTCTGCTTTTGAATATGCTATCTAGGTTGGTCATAACTTTCCTTCCAAGGAGTAAGCATCTTTTAATTTCATGGCTGCAATCACCATCTGCAGTGATTTTGGAGCCCCAAAAAATAAAGTCTGACACTGTTTCCACTGTTTCCCCATCTATTTCCCATGAAGTGATGGGACCAGATGCCATGATCTTTGTTTTCTGAATGTTGAGCTTTAAGCCAACTTTTTCACTCTCCACTTTCACTTTCATCAAGAGGCTTTTGAGTTCCTTTTCACTTTCTGCCATAAGGGTTGTATCATCTGCATATCTGAGGTTATTGATATTTCTCCCAGCAATCTTGATTCCAGCTTGTGCTTCTTCCAGCCCAGCATTTCTCATGATGTACTCTGCATATAAGTTAAATAAACAGGGTGACAATATACAGCCTTGACGTACTCCTTTTCCTATTTGGAACCAGTCTGTTGTTCCATGTCCAGTTCTAACTTCCTGACCTGCATACAGATTTCTCAAGAGGCAGGTCGGGTGGTCTGGTATTCCCATCTCTTTCAGAATTTTCCACAGTTTATTGTGAGCCACACAGTCAAAGGCTTTGGCATAGTCAATAAAGCAGAAATAGATGTTTTTCTGGAACTCTCTTGCTTTTTCCATGATCCAGAGGATGTTAGCAATTTGATCTCTGGTTCCTCTGCCTTTTCTAAAACCAGCTTGAACATCTGGAAGTTCACAGTTCACGTATTGCTTTAGCCTGGCTTGGAGAATTTTGAGCATTACTTTACTAGTAATGTGAGATGAGTGCAATTGTGCGGTAGTTTGAGCATTCTTTGGCATTGCCTTTCTTTGGGATTGGAATGAAAACTGACCTTTTCCAGTCTTGTGGCCACTGCTGAGTTTTCCAAATTTGCTGGCATATTGAGTGCAGCACTTTCACAGCATCATCCTTCAGGATTTGAAATAGCTCAAGTGGAATTCCATCACCTCCACTAGCTTTGTTCGTAGTGGTGCTTGCTAAGGCCCACTTGACTTCACATTCCAGGATGTCTGGCTCTAGGTCAGTGATCACACCATCGTGATTATCTGGGTCATGAAGATCTTTTTTGTACAGTTCTTCTGTGTATCCCTTCCACCTCTTCTTAATATCTTCTGCTTCTGTTAGGTCCATACCATTTCTGTCCTTTATCGAGCCCATCTTTGCATGAAATGTTCCCTTGGTATCTCTAATTTTCTTGAAGAGATCTCTAGTTTTTCCCATTCTGTTGTTTTCCTCTATTTCTTTGCATTGATCGTTGAGGAAGGCTTTCTTATCTCTTCTTGCTATTCTTTGAAACTCTGCATTCAGATGCTTATATCTTTCCTTTTCTCCTTTGCTTTTTGCTTCTCTTCTTTTCACAGCTATTTGTAAGGCCTCCCCAGACAGCCTTTTTTGCATTTCTTTTCCTTGGGGATGGTCTTGATCCCTGTCTCCTGTACAATGTCACGAACCTCATTCCATAGTTCATCAGGCACTCTATCTATCAGATCTAGGCCCTTAAATCTATTTCTCACTTCCACTGTATAATCATAAGGGATTTGATTTAGGTCATACCTGAATGGTCTAGTGGTTTTCCCTACTTTCTTCAATTGAAGTCTGAATTTGGTAATCAGGAGTTCATGATCTGAGCCATAGTCAGCTCCTGGTCTTGTTTTTGTTGACTGTATAGAGTTCCTCCATCTTTGGCTGCAAAGAATATAATCAATCTGATTTCGGTGTTGACCATCTGGTGATGTCCATGTATAGTGTCTTCTCTTGTAAACTATCATCAAATTGCAATGACCTTTGCCTGTATCAGTCAGTTCAGTCGCTCAGTCGTGTCCTACTCTTTGTGACCCCATGGACTGCAGCACGCCAGGCTTCCCTGTCCATCACCAACTCCTGGAGCTTACTCAAACTCATGTCCATCAACTCAGTGATGCCATCCAACCATCTCATCCTCTGTCATCCCCTTCTCCTCCCACCCTGAAGCTTTCCTAGCGTCAGGGTCTTTTCAGATGAGTCAGTTCTTCACATCAGATGGCCAAAGTATTGGAGTTTCAACTTCAGCATCAGCCCTTCCAATGAATATTTGGGACTGGTTTCCTTTAGGATGGACTGGTTGGATCTCCCTGCAGTCCAAGGGACTCTCAAGAGTCTTCACCAACACCAAAGTTCAGAAGCATCAATTCTTTGGTGTTCAACCTTGTTTATGGTCCAACTTTCATATCCATACATGGCTACTAGAAAAACTATAGCCTTACTCAAGACAGACCTTTGTGGCAAAGTAATGTCTCTGCTTTTTAATATGCTGTCTAGGTTGGTCATAGCTTTCCTTCCAAGGAGTAAGCGTCTTTTAATAAGTAACACCAAGTTCACAATCATAACAACTATCCTTTTTTGAGTGTCTGTTTGGTATGTGCCAGGCATCTCAATAAGTCCTCTATGGATATGATCTCATTTCATCTTTGCAATACATCTGTGACAGTGGGTATTAACACTCATATTTGATAGAAGGGAACACTGAGATCCAAGCAGTTAAATGACCACTAGAAAGTGTCCAAGCTTTGATGCAAACAAGGATTTGATGCTCAAATCCCTTCACTGTTCCCAACCATCAAGCCTTCCAATTCCGGGTGATTCCCAAACTCTGCGTGACTGACAACTTTTCAGCATACCCTTTGTTTCACTTTGTGGCAGATGTAAGCTTGCCAATTATGTTTTATGGTGTCATTGCATTAACTTGTATCTTGCCCTTCCTGTGCCCATGCCAGTGAAAAAAGGCTGGAGAGGCTAGAGCAGTGCCAGCCATGGATGTGCCCACTGTCCACGGGACATGCCCATCTTGGAAGCATCACTCAATGAAAACTGAGGTTCTGTAACTGCTCTTCCACACTGAAGGTCTGAACCTAGGTCTGGGACACGGAAGCCCCACAGCCCTCTGAGTACATGGATATTTATTTCAAGGTTTTCATGGGGAGCTCTGATGGTCTTAGAGCTGCAGGAACACCTCCCCTAATCTGCTGGACAAGGCTGACACCATCACGTTTTATTATCTTACGGCATTTTTACAGCTGTGTTTCGGTTGACCAGGTGGAGTGCCGTGATGGTTTTTCTACTGGCCCCGTGGAATCAAGAGTCCGCCTCTTTGTGAAGGGCTCCTCATGTCAAAATCTCTAGTGCACCGGACTCTTAGAAAGAAGCCTGTTTCTGTTCTGCTGGCCTGTTCTTGTTCTCCTGCTCCGAGGACCTTACTCCTGACACAAATAAACAAATAGCTGTGTTTGATGACCCCCTTGTCTCTTAAAAATATACTAATTTAAAGAAAGATGAAACAAAAAAAGACAAACATTCACATATATCATTGGGTTTTATTTCTCCATGTTTTCTTCCAGCTCCTAGCCACATCCTTATTTCCATACATAACGGAATCTGTAACCTAACCATAGGAACTTTTCTCTTTTCATTTCATTACGTGCTGTCTTAGCACTTGCTGTTCTTTAAGCTTCATGCCACTTCAGCAAGGGAATGCTGAGTCCTCTGTCGCAGAAGTGGACACTGTTTCCAATTTAAGCTATTATAATTAATGTTGCATTAAACCGTTTTGTGTTCACAGCACTTAATTTTATCTGCATTAGCTCCCGAGAGAGAGATTACCCAGCCAGGGAAACGAGCATTTTTCTCCAGTTTCTCTTCTGCACTGTCTGCCCTCCCTCACCCTCTCCCCTTATCCTGGTTCACCCCCAGCTGAGTCCCTCACTCTGCTCCACCTGGTCCTTCTCTGGCTGATTCTGGCTCCTCTGGCTTCCGTATTTAACGGCTTTGGTTTTCTTCTGGCAGCAAGCTGGTTTCAGGCAGGGCAGCCGGGCCCAATTCAAGTGTGAATGTCTGGATTTCCCCCCTCTCCTCTCTTAGGACCAGCTGCACTTTAAGAGACGAATTAGTTAAACTCGAACAGCAAAGACTACAAATTTAATGAGATTATGAAACTCGGTGAAAAGACAGTTTTGCTTTAAAAAGAGAGATAATTGGTACTATATGTTAAGTAAACCCAGGAAAAAAGATTTTTACAAGTTTCATTTCCAAAAGGTTTGGTGCCGGGCTGATTTTAGGCAGAACAGCTTTTGAATTAAATGGGGTCGTCCATTCAGACTGCGTGACCTCACAGTAAACTGAGGTGAGCATGGAGCTTCCGGAAGGAGGGGAACCGTCTTGGTCACCAAGGGACAGTCACCTGGCCCGGAGACCCGGGACCTGGCGCCGCCGGGCAGGACTGGTCGTCTTCCCGGCCTCTGGCGCCCCCTGACGTCTGCAGCGGGAGTCGCAGGCTTTGCAGAGGCCTGGACCAGCTCCCTCCCATCACTCCGCCCTCTATAAATATTCAGGTATTATCTACAATTTATTTAGGAGCTGGGACGCGCCAACTGAGAATCCAAGATCTACAAGAGTCCTAAATCCCCCCGCCCCCCGCGTCAGCGGGTGGAAGGGCTGTTTGAACTAGATCTGTATGATTCTAGGTCCTAGCTGTTCTTGATGGTGAGGGCTGCGGAGGGGAGCTTCGGGGAGGAGCTGGATGAAGTGAGGGCTGGCGGTGCCTCGGTTTAGGGCCTGGGGAAAGGACCCTGACGTATTTCTCCGTGAGGTGGGTCTCCTAGGAAGTGATTGATCCCTTGTTTGCCGTTATTTCTACTGCTGCCTCTAGAGTGGATTCAGTTCAGTTCAGTTCAGTCGCTCAGTCGTGTCCAACTCTTTGCGACCCCATGAATTGCAGCACGCCAGGCCTCCCCGTCCATCAACAACTCCCGGAGTTCACTCAAACTCACGTCCATCGAGTCGGTGATGCCATCCAGCCATCTCATCCTCTGTCGTCCCCTTCTCCTCCTGCCCCCAATCTCTCCCAGCATCAGAGTCTTTTCCAATGAGTCAACTCTTCGCATGAGATGGCCGAAGTATTGGAGTTTCAGCTTTAGCATCAATCCTTCCAATGAAATCCCAGGACTGATCTCCTTTAGAATGGACTGGTTGGATCTCCTTGCAGTCCAAGGGGCTCTCAAGAGTCATCTCCAATACCACAGTTCAAAAGCATCAATTCTTTGGTGTTCAGCTGTCTTTACAGTCCAACTCTCACATCCATACATGACCACTGGAAAAACCATAGCCTTGACTAGAGTGGATTAAGGATTTGTTTTTAATAATATTCCCTCAGCAAACGGTGGCATAAGAAAGCTAGTCACCGGATATGTACAGCATATGCTGGCTACTAGTCATGCACCCTTAGCATGGTTCTGAGTCAGTGAGAGACTTCAAAGGTGGTGTTGTATTTGTGGCCAGTCTGTTTTGTGGAATAAAAGGTTAGGATCCTGTTAAAGGAGTACCTGGGAAGCAAGGGTGAGAATTTTTATTGGTAGGGAGGAATGTTCCTGGACCTGCGGAGAGCTCAAGAGATAAAGCTTGGCTCATGAACAGCTTTGACCAGTAGCCAGTCTCCTCAGAAGTGATGCTCTCTTTTTCTGTCCTGCAGATACCTGCTGGCTGGGCCTGCAGGGAGGGCAGAGAGCTGTTTGTGAGAGTAGCCCATAGGTAGCAGCCTTTTCCTCCCCAGGCTGCTTCAGTCCCCGGGGTCTGGGCATGGATACCTGAGTCCTGTTCTTGAACCTAGGGCCTTTTAGGTTTAGGGACTAACTGATTAGGGTGGCAGTGGGAAATGCCTTTGATTTTCCCCACGCTGCTCCATGCCTGGCTGCCCCTCACCAAGACAACAGGAAATGAGGGGGCACACCCAGCAACCACCTGCCTTTGTCGGAGAGCAAATACCAGAGCAGATGTGAGGCTAGAGGGGAGAGGTGCCTCCTGTCTCCCAGCAGCCCTGGGCGGAGCGGAGATTGGAATTCACCCTCCACGCCCAGCGAGTGTGCGCCTGTGCAGTCTGCACTGTAGAAAGGGCAGCACTGTTGGGGCAAGCAAGCCGTCCAAGGGGGCATGTGAAGAGAGAAGCAGGATGGACAGGCCTGCCGCTGAGGAATTCAGTAATAGTACTTTCCACTGGTGTCCTCTTCCTCCCACCCAAAAGGACACTCCCTGGAGTCTTCTTGCCTCAGGGCCTCTGCACAGGTTGCTGCCTCGGGCTGGAGCGCCACCCCATCTCTTCTCCAACCCCTCCCAGCACCTCCACTATTGGCTTCATGACTGGGTCAGTGTCCCTTGTCATGCCTGTCCTGTCTCAGCATTGTTGCGTCCTGCCTGGTCATGGTTTTTTTTTTTTTTTTTGCCCCCACTGGATTCCTTAAACACAAAAACTCACACACTATGTCATCTCCATGCCCAGCAGAGTCAGGTATACAGAATTTTTGTAGAACAAACCACTGTACACAGTGGTGTGTTAACTTACAGTGTTGAGTGAACGACCCTGGCTTAAGGTCTTCAGGAATTCTAAGCGATCAGATTGGGCTTGTGCATTGAGGGTGGCCTGTTGGTTTTCGCAACCTTCTTTCTGTGGGCTTCTTTTGTGTGTGTCTGTTCCTTCCTGCCCCCTCCATCCGCTCAGTCCTTGTTCTCTACCCTGCACATAATCCCACTGCCGCCAGGGGGCTCTTCCATCACCCAGTTACTTATGGTAATTCCATTTCATCAGCAAAGCACAGGAAGAGAGTTCTGCTTAACTGAAGGGAACATTGCTAAGAAGTTAGCATTGAAGGGTTTCAGAGAGAGAGGCTTTCACTGAAACCAAGGGTAGGCAAACTGCAGCCAAATCCAGCCTGCAGACTGTTTTCTATGGCATGTGAGCTAAGAATGGTTTTTACCTTTCTTTGCCTGTGAACAAACAAGGCAACTGGTGTGTGTTGGGGTGAGGGAGTGGTTGTCACCAAGCCCCAACTAATTCCTGGCTTCTGTCTGGCTCTTCCCCTGCACAGTGCCGCCCTCCAAGCCAGACTGTGGCATCCAGGGAGAGACTGTCATTGGGAACGACATCCAGCTGACCTGCCAGTCAAAGGAGGGCTCCCCAGCCCCTCAGTACAGCTGGAAGAGCTACGATGTCCTGCACCAAGAGCGTCAAGTCACACCAGGTAAAAAGGTCTGCAAGGAAGGCCAGTGCCCCACATCGAGGTGCCGCTCATGTGATGTGTACTGCCAGAGGAGACCCTGGGCTGACCAGTCAGGTGCCCCTGAAGGCTGCCTCTCCCCCCTGCATTTTGCACTGGATTATCTTGGACATCTCTCTAAGCAGCATTTTTCTCATAATAGTGCCCACCTCATAGGTTATTGTGACAAATAATAACATTGTACACATGAACTTGTTTTCTTTATTCCCCATAACTGAGTTCTCTTGAGTAAGCATGTATCAGTAACCAGTCGCTGCACAAGCACTCTCGGGGTTTTAGTTTTGGTTATGATTATGTCCTAAAGTGTACATTTGAGTCCTCAAGTCTGACTCTGTGGCTCCACTTAAGGACGGAGAAGTTTCTATTTCCATCCCTTACCTAGGCAGATACATCTCGGACTGCCCTGGTTCCCACCCACAAACTCAACCCTGTTATATGGTCCCACCCACTACACAACTGGGTCTGCTATGAGGTTCCCACATTCTCACGGAAGGAAATGGTAGGTTCTGCTGTGGTTGCCAGGAGACTGGTTTTGTACCAGGCAGTTTGGTATTTGACCTTTCAATCAGGAAACAAACTGGAAAGAGAAAAGGAGCTGCCTTTTGTATAAACATCCCGCTGCCATTACCTTGGAGTCAACTAATGTGGGAAAACCCCAGTGGAATCCCTGGGCCCTGTTTCCACCAGCTGCTTAGCCAGCTGCACCCACCACTCCTGAAGATCAAGAAAGACAAGGTCTGGAAAGTCCCACTGGATTAACTTCTGGGAAGACTTTCTATCCAGTATGGGTGGAAAGGAAGTGGGTGGTGGAGCGGTGGGTATAGACAGCAGGTCTGAGGAGATGAGACGGGAGAGCGAGTCCCACCAAATGAGGGCACAGACAGGGGCTTCCGCCAAGTGAGGGGACTTAAGCTCTCTACCATTTGTTTGGGGGTAAAACAAGAACTTCTGAAAAGTTAAAAAAAAAAAAGGATTAGTAGAACCCACTCTAATGTAAAATAGATGTGTTAAGGATTTCAACAAGCTTCTGGATTTGTTTACATATTTCTAGCTGGCAAGTTTTTATCGAGTGTGTCAAAACTGGCTGGCAGCTCTCCTCTGGCTATATGACATCCTGTCTCGGGGCTGTGTACAGCCCAGGGACTCCATAAGTGGTCACAGGTCAACCACAGACACTAGTTGATCTGGCATTCCAGCAGAGTATGTATAGCAGAGGGTTGCATGAGTGCATGCTCAGTCACTCAGTTGATTTTTTGTGACCCCATGAACTGCCAGACTGCCTGCCAGACTCCTCTGTCCATGGAATTTTCTAGGCAAGAATACTGGAGTGGGTTGCCATTTCCTTCTCCAGGGGATCTTCCTGATCCAGGGACGGAACCTGTGTCTCTTACATCTCCTGCATTGGCAGGCAGATTCTTTACCACTGACCCACCTGTCAGTGAAGCTAGCAGAGGGTAACAAGATAGGAAATGCTGCCGTAGTTTGTATCCAGTGGTGCTAGAACCCAGAGGGGTCAAAGAAGATTTCTTCAAGGAGGGGGCACTTGAACAGGCAGGAGAGCGTGGTGGTTAGGAGCGTGCATGGGCTTGAATCCTGGCTTGTTAGCTGTGTGACCTTGGCAAGTCAGTCTCTCTGTGCTTCCATTTGCACATCTGTAAAATGGGCATAAAATTAGTATTTATTTCATAGGGATATTGTGAAGATTTTTTTTGGCTTCTCTTTGCAGCATGTGAGATCTTAGTTCCTCAACCAGGGATTGAACCCATGCCCCTTGCATTGGGAATGTGGAGTTAGGGAAGTCCTATTGTGAAGTTTAAATAAAAGTCCATGTCAAGTACTGAGACCACCAAGTGCCTGGTAGAATGATCAGCTGTTATCTGAGCTGATTCCTTAAGAGTGAGTAGGCTAAGGATGGAGACAGCTTAGGAACTGTGCATGCAGGAAGTATGGGAGGTGCCACTGAAGAGAAGCTGAGATGAGAGATGATGCAGGGCCTGCTCATTGGACTCGGGAGGCTGGCCTCTGCCCTGGAGGATGTGGGGACCCTGCTCACAGCTCTCCTGCCTCCATCAGGAAGGATTCCTCTACTTGTTAGAAGCCAAAGCTCAGTTTTTCAATGATCCAAAACATGAGAGCCATAAAAGAGCTTAAATGGAGATTGCTTAGTTACTTTGGAAAAGATTTATTCTGCCTCTAGTTAAGAATTACTCAGAGTCAGAATTAGGATTAGACAGTGACTGAAAAAAGCATCTGGATGGTGGTGCGGGTTGGGTGTTGTTCTTAAAGACGTGGGCTCTGCCTTGCCTCACGGAGCCCTAGGGAGTCTATCGTGTCATCTTGTGTGGGTCAGTTGAAACCCATTTCTGACTTTTAAAATATTTTAAAACAACCCATAGTGGGCAATCTGGGGAGCAGAATTCCTCAAGTCTTCTACATCTAAAGGAGAATTCTCAGCATTAGAGATTGTTTCCTTTAACTTGGATCAGCAGGAGTAAGCCAGCAGTAAAGGGACAAGGAATGTGGAATCAACAAATGAGGGTTTGAGTTCTGGCTTCTTCTGTTAATCGTGGCCTCTCAGACCCTTAGTGTCTTCATCTGCAAGATTGGGATGATCGTCATTCAGCCTTCCCCAAAGACTGTGGAGAGGGTAAGAGGCGATCACGTATGTGATACCTCTGAACATCCTTGTAAACCCTGTCAGTCAGCTGAGTTTCATGCACTGAAGGAGTAGGAATCTGGGTAACAAGGAAGGCGGGAGAAGTAATTCTAGGGGCGGGAGCACTTTAGGGGAGGATATTCTGAAGGGTGGGCTTCCCCGGTGGTTCAGTGATAAAAGAACCCACCTGCCGATGCAAGAGGCGCAGGAGACCTGGATTTGATCCCTGGGTCGGGAAGATCCCTGGAGGAGGAAATGGTGACCCAGTCCAGTGTTCTTGCCTGGAGAAGCCCATGGACAGAGGAGGCGGGTGGGTTACAGTCTGTGGAGTCACAGAATCGGACACGACTGGGCACACTGAGCACACACTCCCACGTACATTCTGAAGGGCGGCATGGACGTTGCTCCCAGCAGCCAGGGAAGATCTTGAAGGCAGCTTGAGCTTGTTGACAAACCATGGGATCAGGGAGATGCTGGGGTAGTGGGCAGAGAAGTTAAACCTTGTCAATTTGACATCAGTGTCTCTTGCTGACCTGGGCTGCTCTGGAGGGAAACCTCTCCTAGCTGCAGCAGAGGGAATGTGGAAACCCTTCTGTCCTACGTGTTCCCTTCTTGACCACGAGGTGTCATTGTAGAAGAAACATTCGTTTTGGCCAGATTTCAAGAACGATTGGGTCCTTTCCAGAGGAAAAGGGACTTGGGAGCTCCAAATCAGAATCAAAACAGGTTTTGTGGCAATGTCTGTGCACTGGTTAATCCCAGGGTAGCTTCGCATGTTTGTTGTTTGTTTTGAGAGACTGGGGAAGGAAAGTGCTGACTCTGGCCTAGGCTGCCACATGTTCCCGACCCTAAAGAGGGCCAGGAGTGCCAAGCTGGGCTCTGATAAATGGGAAGAGCCTGGCAAGAGCCTGAGGTTTTCCACCTTGATCTGTCTGAAATGTGCTGGGCACATTTAACATATAGACTGAGTTTCATGTTCTAAAGTAGTGGGACTCTGTTAAGAGCCATACACCCCTGAAACATGTCCAGGTTCATAGAATATTTCTCAGAATGGTTTTGTGTTCCTTCAAGACGCCTCTTAAAAACATAAAAATCCAATTGGCTTAGAAAACGAGGCCATTAATACCATAACCCCATGTTAGAAGTGTCCGGTGCTATCAGCATATCAGAAACTCTAACTCATGCTGAACTTGCTTTGGTCATAAACCCTTTCTTAGTATCATACGTTAATATCACACGTAAACAGTGTTCCAGAAAAATTGCCAAGGTATGAAATTCTAGGATGGAAGGAACAGTGTGTTACAGAGAATGAGTAACCAGAGGCTATCATGCTGAGTTTCAGGGGATGAATCTGGAGAAAGTATATATGAAAGGATTGGAAGAAAATAATCTCAAATTAAAGTGCTGTTATTTCCAGCTGGTGAGATTATGAACGATTTTTATTTTGTTCTCTGTTCTTCATAGAGGCCTCCTCAGACCCTTCAGATGAGATTAAGATCTAATAGGGTTCCCATTAGGAACTCTAATCACTCTCTAATCACCATTGCTTTATGTCTGTTCTCCCTTATATACACCAAAGGATAGGGACCCTCTTCATCTTGTTTTGAACTGATGTGATGAACATAGCAAGATTTTCTAGATTAGACTAAATTGAAGTAATAATTTTACATCATAGATTCTTGCATATTATGTACATGTTATTGTAATGAGCATAATGTAAGTTTTTATAATGAACATCTATCGCTTGTATAATATATCTTATTTTTCTTTAAACATTTTTTTATTTTATATTGGAGTATAGTTGATTTAAAATGTGTCAGTTTCAGAATGATTCAGTTATACATACACATATATCTATTCTTTTACAGGTTCTTTTCCCATTTAAGTTATTGTGCTATACTGTAGGTTTTTGTTGACTGTCTTATATATAGCAGTGTGTATATGTTAATCTCCACCTCCTAATCTATCCCTTCCCCTACATTTCCTCTTTGGTAACCATGTTTGTTTTCTAAATCTGTGAGTCTGTTTTGTTTTGTAAATAAGTTACCCTTGTATCATTTTATTGGATTCCACATATAAGTGGACTTCCCTCGTGGCTCAGACAGTAAAGCGTCCGCCTACAATGCAGGAGACCGGTTTCAATCCCTGGGTCGGGAAGTCTCCTGGAGAAGGAAATGGCAACTCACTCCAGTATTCTTGTCTGGAAAATCCCATGGACGGAGGAGCCCGGTAGGCTACAGTCCATGGGGTCGCAAAGAATTGGACTTCACTTTCTTTCACATATAAGTGATTTACATGATATCTTTCTCTGATTTATTTCACTTGGTATGATAATCTCTAAATCCATCTGTGTTGCCACAAATGGCATTATTCCACTCTGTTTTATGGCTGAGTAATTGTCTATATGTACTGCTTCTTCTTTATCTGCTCATCTGTTGATGTCTTCATGTCTTGGCTGTTGTGTGCAGTGTGCAGTAAACACTGGGGTGCATGTATCTTTTCGAAGTATGGTGTCCTCTAGATGTATGCCCAGGAGTGGCATTGCTGGGTCATATGGTAGCTCTATTCTTGAACAGTATTCTGTACTGTTCTCCATAGTGGCTGTACCAATTTACATTCCCACCAATAGTGTAGAAGGGTTCCCTTTTTTCTACACCCTCTCTGGCATTTATTGTCTGTAGGATTATTGATGATGACCATTCCGGCCAGGTGAGGTAAACCTCTTTGTAGTTTTAATTTGCCTTTCTCTAACAGTCACTGATGTTGAGCATCCTTGACTTAATGATGTGGTGCTTTTTGGCCATCTGTATGTCTTCTTTAGAGAAATGTCTATTTAGATTTTCTGCATGTTTTTTGATTGGATTGTTTGTTATTTTGATATTGAGCTACATGAGCTGTTTATATATTTTGGCAATTAATCCCTTGCTGGTCATGTTGTCTGCAAATATTTTCTCCCATCTTGTGTGCTGTTTTTTCATGTTGTTTATGGTCTCCTTTGCTGTGCAAAGGTTTTTAAGTTTAATGAGGTCCCATTTTTTATTTGTTTATTTTTATCACTCTGTGAGGTGGCTCCAAAAATTGTTACGATTTAGGTCATTGAGTGTTCTGCCTATGTTTTTCTCTAAAAGTTGTGTACTGCCTGGTCTTACATTGAGATCTTTCATCCACTGTAAGTTTGTTTTTGTGTGTGGTGTTAGTGCGTGAGTGCTAAGTCACTTCAGTCGTGTCCAACTCTTTGTGACCCTGTGGACTGTAGCCCACCAGGCTCTTCTGTCCGTGGGATTCTCCAGGTAAGAATACTGGAGTGTGTTGCCATGCCCTCCTCCAGGGGATCCTCCTGACCCAGGGATCGAACCTGCATCTCCTGTGGTTCCTGCATTGCAGGTGGATTCTTTACCACTGAGCCACCAGGGAAGCCTGGTGTGTGGTGTTAGAGAATGTTCTGATTTCATTCTTCACATGCAGTTGTCCAGTTACCCCAGCACTGCTTATTGAAGAAATTGTCTTTTATCCATTGTACTGATATTATTATTGCCTCTTTTGTTGTAGATTAATTGGCCAAACATGTGTTAGGTTTATTTCTGGGCTTTCTCTTCTGGTCCATTGACTTATATTTCTGTTTTTGTGCCAGAACCATACTGATTTGATTACTGTAACTTTGTTGTATAGTCTGAAGTCAGGGAGCCTGATTCCTCCAGCTCTGCATTTTTTTTTCCACAAGATTTCTTTTGCTATTATAAGTCTTTTGTTTCCATACAAATTAAAGAATTTTTGTTTTAATTCAGCAAAAAAAAAAAAAAAAAAAAATGCCATTGGCTTGGATAGTGTAGTCATTTTGATAGTATTGGTTTCTCCAATCCAGGAACAGGGTGTATCTTTCCATCTGTGTCATCTTTGATATCTTTCATCAGTGTCTCATAGTTTTCAGAGTACAGGTTTTTTGTTTCCTTAGGTAGGTTTTTCCTAAGTATTTTATTCTTTTTGATGTGATGGTAAATGGAATTGTTTCCTTAATTTCTCTTTCTGATATTTCACTGTTAGTGCATAGAAGTGTCTTTCTGTGTGTTAATTTTGTATCTGGCAAATTTACCAAATTCTTTGATGCAATCTGGTCATTTTCTGGTCTCACTTCTTTTCTAATTTTGGTTCCTTTTTTTTTTCTTCTCTGATTGCTGTGACTAGGACTTCCAAAACTATGTTGAGCAAAGGACATCCTTGTCCTATTTCTGATCACAGGGGAAATGCTTTCAGCTTTTTCATCACTGAGTATAATGTTAGCTGTGGGTTTGCCATACTTGGCCCTTATTATGTTGAGATAGTTTCCATCTATCCTACTTTCTGAAGTTCTTTTTAATCATAAATAAGTATTGAATTTTGTCAAAAGCTTTCTATTTTTTCTTTTCTGCATCTAATGAGATGATCATATGTTTTTTATTCTTCAATTTCTTAGCACGTTATATCACACTAACTTGATTAACTTGCAGGTATTGAAAAAGCCCTGCATCCATGGGATAAACCCCACTGGATCATGGTATATGATCCTTTTAATGTATTGTTGGATTTGTTTGAGTAGTATTTTGTTGAGGAGTTTTGCATCAATACTCATCAGTGATATTGGCCTCTAATTTTCTTTTTTGTAGTATCCTTGTCTGATTTTGATATCAAGGTGATGATGGCCTCAAAGAAGGAGTTTGAGAGTATTCCTTCCTCTGTAATTTTTGCAAGAGTTTCAGAAGGATAGGTGTTAAGTCTTTTCTATGTATAAGTACCAAGTACTAATGATTTGCACAACTGGAACTCTGGTTCTCTTCTCTAAATGTTAAATAGATTAGCCTATGAAGCCATCTGAATTTTTATTAGTTGGGAGGTTTTAAATCACAGTTTCAATTTCAGTACTTGCGATTAGTTCATATTTTGTATTCTTCTCAGTTCAGTCTTGGGAGATTATACCTTTCTGAAATTTGACCATTTCTTCCAGATTGTTCATTTTATTGGTATATGGTTGCTTGTAGTAGTCCCTTATGATCCTTTCTATTTCTGTGGTGTCCATTGTAACTTTTCCTTTTTCATTTCTAAGTTTATTGATTTGAGTCCTCTTCCTTTTTTTCTTAATGAATCTGGATAAACATTTATCAATTTTGTTTATCTTCTTGAAGAACCATCTTTTAGTTTCATTGATATTTTCTATTGTTTTCTTTGTCTCCATTTCTTTCTGCTCTGATCTTTATGATTTCTTTCCTTCTGATAACTTTGGGTTTTGTCTGTTCTTCTTTCTCTAGTTGTTTTAGGTGTAAGGTTAGGTTGTTTATTTGAGATTTTTCTTGTTTTTTTTTTTTTTTTTTGAGGTAAGATTGTATTGCTATAAACTTCCCTCTTAGAACTACTTAGGTTTTGAATCATTATTTTTATATTTTCATTTTCCTCTAGGTATTTAAAAATTTTTTTCTTTGATTTCTTCAGTGATTCATTTGTTGTTTAGTAGCATCTTGTTTAGGAGAAGGAAATGGCAGCCCTCTCCAGTACTCTTGTCTGGAAAATCCCATGGACGGAGGAGCCTGGTAGGCTGCAGTCCATGGGGTCACGAAGAGTCGGACACGACTGAGCGACTTCACTTTCACTTTTCACTTCCATGCATTGGAGAAGGAAATGGCAACCCACTCCAGTACTCTTGCCTAGAAAATCCCATGAACAGAGGCGCCTGGAAGGCTGCAGTCCATGGCGTCCCTGAGGGTCAGACACGACTGAGTGACTTCACTTTCACTTTTCACTTTCATGCACTGGAGAAGGAAATGGCAACCCACTCCAGTGTTCTTGCCTGGAGAATCCCAGGGATGGCGGAGCCTGGTGGGCTGCCGTCTACGGGGTCACACAGAGTCGGACATGAATGAAGTGACTTAGCAGCAGCAGCAGTGGGGTCAAGAAGACTTTAGGCAGCCTCTCTGCTGATGGGTGGGGCTGTGTTCCTGCCTTGTTTGTTGTTTGGCCTGAGGCATCCCAACACTGGAGCTCTTGGGTGGGGCCAGGTCAAAATGGTGCCCTCCAGGAGAGCCCACACCATAGAGTACACCCCCTTACCTCTGCCTCCAGTGTTTTTGTCTCCACAGTGGCCACAGCCACCCCCTGCCTTCCCTGGAGACTCTACAAAACCAGCAAATACTTCTGGCTCAGGCTCCTATGAAGTCACTGCTTTTTCCCTGGGTCCTTGTACACATAAAACCTTGTGTGCACCCTCCAACTCAACAGAGTTGAGTTTCTGATTTCCACAGTTCTGTGGAGTTTTGTGGTCAAAAACCAAACGCTCTGAGGAGTCCCCTCACTCAATGCCAGACCCCCAGGCTGGGCAGCCTGATGTGAGGCTCAGAATTCTCACTTCTGTGAGAGAAACTCTGTGATATAATTATTTACCAGCTTGTGGGTTGCCCACTTGGTGGGTATAGGATTTGATTGGGCATATTGTGAATGTGCCCTTCCTACCATCTTATTGTGGCTTCCTCTTTGTCTTTGGATGTAGAGTATCTTTTTTGGTGGGTTCCAGTCTTGTCACTGGTTGTTTCAGCAGTTAGATATGATGTTGGTATTTTTGTGGGAGGAGTTGCGCTCAAGTCCTTCTACTCTGCCATCCTGTCTCCAACCAGAAGCCAAAGTTCTTTAATAACCATAGATGTAGACATGTGGGTAATCCTTTGGGTGTGTCTTCTTAGACAAATTCACATAAAATATGTGTCTGTACTTGGTATTTCCATAGGCGTAGCAGTCTAAGATTGGTTTGTTGGTCACCCCATCAAATGTGGAATCTTGTTCACAAAGTTTCTTGGTCAGAGAGGCCTCATTTTGAAGATAAATGATGCATTTCTATATGATGCTAGCCTTTGGAAACACACAGCCTGTTCCTGCAGCCATTCCTGCTAGTGGCACTGTCCAGAACACTAAGATTCATGTTCTCTTCCATGGGGTCCTTTCTGAGACCACAATGGGGCAATTACTCATAAACTGTGCTTCTTCTTCATCTATGATCTGGAAGGTCCTGGCATGGTCTTTCTCCTTATAACCCTCTCTGTTCTCTTTTCTGTATTTTTTTACAGAAAGGTGTCAACTGTTCCTGGGAATTCTAGACCTAAAAATGAATTTTTGTTATTGTTTTGTCATTTCTTATTTTTGTGACCTTGGGGAAGTCCCTTAACTTCTCCAACCTTCCAGTTACCTCTAGGGCACTGGAGATTGAAATATTTCTTCCATTCACAATACAAGATTGTTGGAAAAATCAGAGGGCATCATATTTGAGGAAGTATAGTGAATAGCACATTCAGACAAGAAAAATTCACACTGAGATACAATCTTGCCACAGAGTAGAGCTGGGCAGGGAAAGAATTGGCCACCAGGGGAACTAGCAAGAGGTAAAGCTGGGTTACTATGAATGGAGGTTTGTGACATTATACAGGAGTCAGGGATCAAGACCATCCCCATGGAAAAGAAATGCAGAAAAGCAAAATGGCTGACTGAGGAGATCTTACAAATAGCTGTGAAAAGAAGAGAAGCGAAAAGCAAAGGAGAAAAAGAAAGATATACCCATTGAATGCAGAGTTCCAAAGAATAGCAAGGAGAGATAAGAAAGCCTTCCTCAGTGATCAGTGCAAAGAAATAGAGGAAAACAATAGAACGGGAAAGACTAGCAATCTCTTCAAGAAAATTAGAGATGGCAAGGGAACAATTCATGCAAAGATGGGCACAATAAAGGACAGAAATGGTATGGACCTAAGAGAAGCAGAAGACATTAAGAGGTGGCAAGAATACACAGAACTGTACAAAAAAGATCTTCATGACCCAGATAATCATGATGGTGTGATCACTCACCTAGAGCCAGACATCCTGGAATGTAAAGTCAAGTGGGCCTTAGGAAACATCACTATGAACAAAGTTAGTGGAAGTGATGGAATTCCAGTTGAGCTATTTCAAATCCTAAAAGATGATGCTCTGAAAGTGCTACACTCAATATGCCAGCAAATCTGGAAAGCTCAGCAGTGGCCACAGGACTGGAAAAGGTCAGTTTTCATTCCAATCCCAAAGAAAGGAAATACCAAAAATGTTCAAACTACCAAGATGAATTGCATTCATCTCATATGCTAGTAAAGTAATGTTCAAAATTCTCCAAGCCAGGCTTCAACAATATGTGAATTATGAACTTCCAGATGTTCAAGTGGGTTTTAAAAAAAGGCAGAGGAACCAGAGATCAAATTGCCAACATCTGCTGGATAATCAAAAAAGCAAGAGAGTTCCAGAAAAACATCTGCTTTATTGACTATGCCAAAGCCTTTGACTATGTGGATCACAATAAACCGTGGAAAATTCTGAAAGAGATGGGAATACCAGCCTACCTGACCTTGAGAAATTTCTCGAGAAATCTGTACGCAGGGCAGGAAGCAACAGTTTGACCTGGACATGGAACAACAGACTTGTTCCAAATAGGAAAAGGAGTACGTCAAGGCTGTATATTGTCACCCTGCCTATTTAACTTATATGCAGAGTACATCATGAGAAACGCTGGGCTGGATGAAGCACAAGCTGGAATCAAGATTGCTGGGAGAAATATCAATAACCTCAGATATGCAGATGACACCACCCTTATGGCAGAAAGTGAAGAAGAACTAAAGAGCCTCTTGATGAAAGTGAAAGAGGAGAATGAAAAAGTTGGCTTAAAGCTCAACATTCAGAGAACTAAGATCATGGCATCCAGTCTCATCACTTCATGGCAAATAGATGGGGAAACAGTGGAAACAGAGGCTGAATTTTTTTTTTTTCTGGGCTTCCAAATCACTGCAGATGGTGACTGCAGCCATGAAATTAAAAGACGCTTACTCCTTGGAAGGAAAGTTATGACCAACATAGATAGCATATTGAAAAGCAGAGACATTGCTTTGTCAATAAAGGTCCATCTAGTCCGGGCTATGTTTTTTCCAGTAGTCATGTATGGATGTGAGAGTTGGACTATAAAGGAAACTGAGCACTGAAGAATTGATGCTTTTCAACTGTGGTGTTGGAGAAGACTCTTGAGAGTCCCTTGGCCTGCAAGGAGATCCAACCAGTCCATCCTAAAGGAGATCAGTCCTGGGTGTTCATTGGAAGTACTGATGTTGAAGCCGAAAATCCAATACTTTGGCCACCTGATGCGAAGAGCTGACTCATTTGAAAAGACCCTGATACTCAGAAAGGTTGAAGGCAGGAGGAGAAGGGGACAACAGAGGATGAGATGGTTGGATAGAATCACCAACTCAATGGACATGAGTATGAATAAACTCCAGGAGCTGGTGATGGACAAGGAGGCCTGGCGTGCTGCAGTCCATGGGGTCACAAAGAGTCAGACACAAGTGAGTGACTGAACTGAACTGAACTGAAAGCTGGATTATCAAGGCCAGATCTGTAACATCATGTCCATATTAAGAAACTTGGGCTTATTACTGAAGATGAGGGACTGCTCTGAAATGTCACTCAGATCCTATTTGCAATTTAGAATATCTCCTCAGAAGGAGTGTAACCCACCTGGTAACAGCAGTGGAGGCTGGCTGTGCAGCAAATTAGAGGACAAGGTCTCTAACTCTTCTCTCATAATAGTGGCTATGACACAGCATTAATGAGGATGTGTGTATGTGAGCTCAATTGCTTCAGTTGTGTCCAAGTGTTGGTGACCTCATGGACTGTAGCCTGCCAGGCTTCTCTGTCCATGGAATTCTCCAGGCAAGAATACCAGTGTGGGTTGCCGTGCTCTCCTCCAGGGGATCTTCCTGACCCGGGGATTGAATTCACATGTCTTATGTCTGCTGCAGTGGTAGGGGGTTTCTTCACTACTAGCACCACCAGGAAAGCCCATCATTGAGGATAGGATATATAAATTTGTCTAAACATTTATGTTTTATGCTTTAGCTCTCGCTTTCAAGGTGAAGACATTTGTAGAATCATAGATTTAGTAGAACGTCTTCTCATGAGGACATCTAGACCATTGCCCTGAATCTGGGGGGATCAGATACTTTCCCTCCCACTTCCAGATGAGGTAACTACAGCTCACAGAAGTTAAATGGCTTACTTAAGTGGTGGAAAAGAAAGAGGAAGAGTCTAGACTGACTGCCTGCCTCCTCCCACCCCACCGCACATACACATACATACACAACATACAAATACCACATACACTCACACACACACCGCTCATGGTAGAGAAATACAGAAGTCAGAGTCCTTGAGGTTCTAAAGCCTGCTTCACATGAGTCTAAGCTGCAGAATTCTGTTTCCGAAGATCATAAAAGTGATAATTGTATCATCTAATTATAAAACATTTCTATGTAATATATAATGCATATTATGTTTCCTAAGCATTTACATCAGGCATTTGGTTGTGGGCTTATATTCATTAGTACTTTATTTCATGTTCACAATTACCCTGTTGTGAAGGCACTATTATTATTTTATTTGTAAATAAACAGAGTTAATGAAGCTAAGTTCCTTGCCCAAAGTCACAAAATTAAGGTGGCTTCACAGTTCCTGCCTGAATTCTAAGCACTTCAGAATTGTGCACTCTGCCTGGTTTAATCATCCTGCAGCCCTAGAGGTGGATATTTTCTCCACATTCCAGATGAGGCTCAGACATGCTCAATGGAAATGCTTTTATCTGCATAGGAGTTCAGGAGTCCATACTCCTTCCTAGCTGTTTCTATTCTACTATGGTGGACTGTCTCCTCAGCCTGACTCTTCTTCCTTCCCAGTCACAGGACAGACCTTCTCTCTGAAAAACATCTCCACAGAAATGTCAGGTTACTACATCTGCATCTCCAGGAACGAGGTGGGGACCGAGTCCTGCAACATCACTGTGGCTGTCAGATCTCGTAAGAGCAGTTTGGGGTGGAGGGAGAGTGGGAGGGTGAAGGCCAGAAGGTGACCGGCTGGGGGTCCAAAGGGTCAGCTGACTGGGAGATGAGCTGGGCAGCCTCTTGGGGTCTCCCGTTGGCAGGTGGCTGAGGCGTTGACCAGATGCTCCTGTCCCAGGTTCCCCTCATCTGGAGGCTAGCCCTGTTCCCTTTGTTGTTTGGAAATAGCACCTAAGACTGGCTTCTGGAGACCTTAGTCCTACCCTTAGGGTTGCTCTGTGGGAGTCGGGGAAGTGCCAAGATCTGGCTTCCATAGGAGTCTGGGCCCCATCACTTGGGGAGGGACACCCTGAGCAGCTTGGAAATGAGCTAGAGTAGGAGCTGGCATGACACCTGAGGGCTTTTCTGGAGCCTGAGTAGCTCAGATCTGCTGGCCATCTGGCCTTTTGTACACCTTCATTCTGAGAAGTATCCTCCCACATTGTCTGGTTCCATTCCCACAAGGCCGTGCCTTCCATGGAGTGCCCCCAGAAGCTGGTGGCACTGCCCCTTGGGCTGGGAAGACAGGCACCGCTCAGAGCCTGGGAAGGACCACCTCTCACATCTGGGACACTGGCTGTTGTGGTTCTTCATCCCTGGCATGCTCCCTGCATCTTGACTTGTGTTATGGGCTCGAGTTGGGAACTGTGGTTAGCGCTCACAGGACTTGCGGCTCTGTCTCTCCCAGCCTCCATGAATGTGGCTCTGTATGCGGGCGTCGCTGGGGGCGTGGCTGCGGCTCTTGTCATCATTGGCATCATCCTGTACTGCTGCTGCTGCCGGGACACCGGCAAAGCTGAGGACGCCGAGGTCGCACGGCCGTGAGTGTCGGGGACAGCCTGTTAGCAAGGGTCTAAGCAGATTAGGAAGATGTGCTCCAGCTCCTCACAGCCTCTTCCTCTCACAACACCTCAGGGGGCAGCTGTTAACAATAAAAACAACTTTTATCCATCCCATTTTATAGTTGAGAAAATAGTAAATGATTCACCCAAATCCTAAAGTGGCATTGCTATCTGGGACATGACTCCAGGGCCCGTGGTTCGCCAGTCTCTAATCCCAGGGTAGAGTTTCCTGTGGGTGTCCAGGGCCGGGTGTGGGGGCAAGCCTCTGTCATAGGCTGCTCTCTCCTCATAGGAAGCACTAGACCCAGCTCCCTCAGTCCTGATGGGTGAGTGTGAACCCTTCCCCTCTGTCCTCAATGCCTGCAGGAATCGGGCGGCCTACCGGGAGCCACCAGAGCAGCTGACAGAGCTTTCCAGAAGACAAGAAGAGGAGGGTGAGGATGACTACAGGCATGAAGACCAGAGGCACGCCGGCCGAGAGACCCCTGACCAGGCTGGCCGATGATCCGGGCCTGCTGCAGGCTGGGGCCAGTGGGAGGATTAGGGGTCATCCCCCTGCCTCCAGGCCTCTCCCCTCCTTTCCAAACCCTACTTTTCTGACCCTTTGTCCCAGTTATTGAGGGATGCTTCATTCCCCATGTTGGCTGCTGGAGGACTTGGCTTGGCCTAGCCAAGGGGATGTCACTTTTGACTGACCCTGCCAAGTGCCCTCCCCTTTGAAGTGACCCTCCTATTACCCTCAGGGCCCTTCACCCTGGACTAGGCAGCAGCCTCCACTTCCCCATGGCACTCCTGCTCCCCAGAGGTGATACTAGCCTCAGGATGGCAGAAGTTGCCCTCCCCACTGTGTGCCCAGCACCCAGGGGAACAGCACCTGGCAGAGGTTTTGCACACAATGCATTTTTGTTGAATGAATGAAAGAATAAATGAGTACATAAGCCTTTATTTATCCAACTTTGGTGTGAACTCCTTGCTTTGGACCCATGTTGGCCTGGCCTCAAGCTCCCTCTCCAGCTGCATCTCCCACAACTTTTCTGAACATTCCAGATGCTCCCTGCAAGGGCCACCCCAGCTCCCACTGCACACTCCCTCATGGGGTTTTGCTTTCTCTGTTTGGCTGGGAATGCCCATGAAACTCCCATCTCTGCCTGTCAAATCCTACTTGCCCCTCCAGGCCTGTCTCAAATGCAAGTGAACTCTATAACCCCATCCTAATCTCACACACAGATGGGGACAATCTTGTTACTTTGTCCCACACCCATCACAGGCCACATGGCACAGTTGTCTGAGGGTCTCTCCCTTTGTGTATCGGAGAAGGCAATGGCACCCCACTCCAGTACTCCTGCCTGGAAAATCCCATGGACAGAGGAGCCTGGAGGCCCTCTGTGTATAGTGTGAACTCCTGGAGCAAGGCCTGGGCCTCAACCCCCTGCTTTTCCTGGAGCCCTCACAGTCTACAGCTCTTTTAGCAGGCTCAGTCCACCTAAATTTAGGAAACTGCTTTCATAGATTGAGCCTTCCCCTCTCTGGTCCCCGAGACACAGGATGACTTCCACTCAAACCCACTTGCTAATTTCATGAATGAAGGAAGAGATGATTTAAGTGAACATACACTCATGTGAGTATGTACACTGGAGTCAGTTTGCAGCTGGCCCTGTGGTCACAGTGATTCTTCTCCAGGCCAGAGTAACTGACATGCCCATCTCTGCTTCTTGAGACCTACCCCTGCCCTGCCCGGCCTGTTCCTGTCTTGGTTGGGCTGCCAGATCTGCTTTGCTGGCCAGCTGTCTAGTTACTCCTCCCACAGCCTCTCACCTGTTGGTCGATTACTTCTTCTGTTCCCAAGAACTTGGCAGTATCCTGCTGCTTGGGTCTTGTGATCCAGTGGCTACTCTCACTCAAATACAATTTGCCAGTAAGTAAAAATTGTCATTTCTTTTTTTTCTGAATGATCAGGAAAGCAAATCTATAAATCTGTTGTCCATCTTTGATTTTTAAAAATATATTTTTTATATGTCTTGTTAAATTCTTTGGTTCATTCAAAATGCTGTCAGTAATAATAAAATTGTTGGTGGAAATTCTTATTTCTTTTTTAAAGTGGGCTTTATTCACATCAAGGTAAAGATTATGTCTTTTGTTGTCGTGTGTCAGCCTACTGTGGGCCTCTCTTGGGCTTTCTGGGAGAGGTGAGGTGAGGTGAGGTGAGGGAGTCAAGCAAGGAGACAACTGGGTCAGATCCTGCAGGTCCCATTGCTTGTAGCCATCGTAGGGTCAGGCAATGGTTGCTGGGGACAGGACAGAGCCCCGCTGATTACAGAAGAATATTCCAGGTGCCTGCAACATCAGAAAGAACACACGGACCTGAGAGTTGGTGCATGCACTCTAAGGAAGATGGTGGAGAAGTTCTGGCCAGATATACCCCAAGAGTACCGCTCCTGAGAGAGGGAAGAAAGCAGATCCCCAACCCCTACTCCAACTGTCAGAGATCTGGTGACTCTTCCTCCTCCCCAAGCACTCAGCTCTGTCACCCTCTCCCACCACACATTCAAAGTCCTCTTGACCTATGTACCCCTGTCTTGCACCTGTCCCACGGTACTGTCATTACCACGGTCTGTGTCTGCCTAGGACTGTGAGATTTGTGAGAGTAAGAACTGATCTTACTCATGGCCTGGCATATATTGACACAAAACTTAATATATTTTTGTTGAATGAATAATTTTTTTTGTCACCATGTCCTGTTCAAGACCATTTCCTTGTCTTCTAGTTACTTTGGGTGTCTCCCAGCCCTCCTGGTGCAAGGTTTTACACACATGATCTTGAAAGTGGTGGAAAGGAGGTGGCCACCTCCCCCAGCCCTGACCTGGCTGACCTCTGCCCCTGGAAGGGCTCTGAAAGTTCACCCACCTTAGCTCCAGGCTTGGGTAAGAAAACGAGGGAGATTAGAACCCACCACATTCCTTCAGCAATAAATATTTTGTGAGCTCCTACAATGTGTCACATTGAGAAACCTGTATGCAGGTCAAGAAGCCACAGTTAGAACCAGACATGGCACAACAGACTGGTTCCAAATTGGGAAAGGTGTACTTCAAGGCTGTATATTGTCACCCTGCTTATTTAACTTATATGCAGAGTACATCATGTGAAATGCCAGGCTGGATGAAGCACAAGCTGGAATCAAGACTGCCAGGAGAAATATCAAACCTCAGATATGCAAATGACATCACCCTTATGGCAGAAAGCAAAGAACTAAAAAGCCTCTTGATGAAGGTGAAAAAGGAGAGGGAAAAATATGGCTTAAAACTCAACATTCAAAAAATTAAGATCATGGCATCTGGTCCCATCACTTCATGTCAGATAGATGAGGAAACAGCAGAAAAAGTTACAGACTTTATTTTTGGGGCTCCAAAATCACTTCAGATGGTGACTGCAGTGAAATTACATGAAATTCACATGCAGCCATGAAATTAAAAGACGCTTGCTCCTTGGAAGAAAAGCTATGACCAACCTAGACAGCATATTAAAAAGCAGAGACATAACTTTGCCAACAAAGGTTTGTCTAGTCAAAGCTATGGTTTCTCCAGTAGTCATGTATGGATGTGAGTTGGACCATAAAGAAGGCTGAATACTGAAGAATTGATGCTTTTGAATTGTCATGTTGAAGAAGACTCTTGAGAGTCCCTTGGACTGCAAGGAGATCAAACCAGTCAATCCTAAAGGGAATCAGTCCTGAATATTCATTGGTAGGACTAATGCTGTGAAGCTAAAGCTCCAATAGTTTGGCCACCTGACGCAAAGAACTGACTCTTTAGAAAAGACCCTAATGTTGGAAAAGATGGAAGGCAAGAGGAGAAGGGAACCACAGAGGATGAGACTGTTGGATGGAATCACCAACTCAATGGACATGAGTTTGAGCAGGCTCTGGGAGATGGTGAAGGACAGGGAAACCAGGCATGCTGCAGTCCATGGGGTTGCAAAGAGCCGGACATGACTGAATGACTGAACAGCAACAACAATGTGCCAAACACAGTACTGGCTGCAGGGGATATAGAGCTCACTATGACGTCCATATAGTCAAGGCTATGGTTTTTCCAGTGGTCATGTATGGATGTGAGATTTCGACTGTGAAGAAAGCTGAGCGTCAAAGAATTGATGCTTTTGAACTGTGGTGTTGGAGAAGACTCTTGAGAGTCCCTTGGACTGCAAGGAGATCCAACCAGTCCATTCTGAAGGAGATCAGCCCTGGGATTTCTTTGGAAGGAATGATGCTAAAGCTGAAACTCCAGTACTTTGGCCACCTCATGCGAAGAGTTGATTCATTGGAAAAGATTCTGATGCTGCGAGGGATTGGGGGCAGGAGGAGAAGGGTACGACAGAGGATGAGATGGCTGGATGGCATCACTGACTCAATGGACGTGAGTCTCGGTGAACTCCAGGAGTTGGTGATGGACAAGGAGGCCTGGTGTGCTGCAATTCATGGGGTTGCAAAGAGTCGGACACGACTGAGCGACTGAACTAAACTGATGACGTCATTACTCAGGAGGCGCTACAATCTAATGGAGGTGATAGGCAGGAGCGTGGTCATGTGAGATGGCGAAGATGCCATGAGAATGCAGGACAGGGGCCTGAGTTACTTAGCTAGAGGGGATTGGGAAAGCTTCAAAGAGGAGGTGACCTGTGGGTTACATCTTGAAGGAAAAAAAGGAGTTTTAAAAGTGAGAAAGTGGGTGGTGCTGAGCCTTCTGTCCTCCATTTCAGGTCTCTTTTACTTTGGTCTTAAATTACATTATGAATTGATGAGACTACTCTCCTGCTGTATTTATTTCAAGCCATAAACTCAATGAGAATCAGGTTATTGTTGGTTCCCTTACAATCACCATTACCCCAGCCTCCTTCCCAATTCGGGGTTTCCAGCTGACAGTTCATAGCCTTACTGTGTTTGAGAAAAGAGACCAAGAAAAAGAAAGAAGAAAAAAAGAAAAGAGACCTGTGGGTGAGGGACGATTGTTTGCTAGACACTCATTAGGCACTTGAGACAGTTTTTCAAGTAATCCTTACTTGGACTTTCAAATATTAAGGCACTTTTTTTCTCTTTATCTGCTTTTATTTATTTATTTTTAAAATTTACTTATTTTAATTGGAGGCTAATTACAAGATTGTAGTGGTTTTTGCCATACATTGACATGAATCAGCCATGGGTGTACATACGTTCCCCATCCTGACCCTCCCTCCCACCTCCTTCCCCATCCCATCCCTCAGGGTCATCCCAGTGTACCAGTCCTGAGCATGGAACCTGGACTGGCAATCTGTTTCACATATGATAATATACATGTTTCAGTGCTATTCTCTCAGATTGTCCCACCCTCGCCTTCTCCCACAGAGTTCAAAAGACTGTTCTATACATCTGTGTCTCTTATGCTGTCTCGCATATAGGGTCATCATTACCATCTTTCTAAATTCTGTATATATACATTAATATACTGTATTGGTGTTTTTCTCTCTTACTTCACTCTGTATAATAGGCTCCAGTTTTGTCCACCTCATTAAAACAGATTCAAATGTATTCTTTTTAAAGACTGAGTAATATTCAAGTGTGTACATGTACCACAACTTTTTTTTTATATAAATTTATTTATTTTAATTGGAGGCTAATTACAATATGGTAGTGGTTTTGCCATACACTGACATGGATCTGCCACGGGTGTATATGTGTTTCCCATCCTGAACCCCCCTCCCACCTCCCTCCCCATCCCATCCCTCTGGGTCATCCCAGTGCACCAGCCCCGAGCACCTTGTCTCATGCATCGAACATAGACTGGCGATCCTTTTCACATATGATAATATACGTGTTTCAATGCCATTCTCCCAAATCATCCTACCCTCTCCCTCTCCCACAGAGTCCAAAAGACTGTTCTATACATCTGTGTCTCTTTTGCTGTCTACCATAACTTTCTTATCCATTCATCTGCTGATGGACATCTGGGTTGCTTCCATGTCCTGGCTATTATAAACAGTGCTGCGATGAACATTGGGGTACACGTGTCTCTTTCAATTCTGGTTTCCTCAGTGTGTATGTCCAGCAGTGGGATTGCTGGGTCATATGGCAGTTGTATTTCCAGTTTTTTAAGGAATCTCCACACTGTTCTCCATAGCGGCTGTACTAGTTTGCATTCCCACCAACAGTGTAAGAGGATTCCCTTTTCTCCACACCCTCTCAAGCATTTATTGCTTGTAGACTTTTTGATAGCAGCCATTCTGACCGACGTGAGATGGTACCTTGTTGTAGTTTTGATTTGCCTTTCTCTGATAGTGAGTGATGTTGAGCATCTTTTCACGTGTTTGTTAGCCATCTGTATGTCTTCTTTGGAGAAATGTCTGTTTAGTTCTTTGGCCTATTTTTGGATCAGGTCATTTATTTTTCTGGAATTGAGCTGCAGGAGCTGCTGGTATATTTTTGAGATTAATTCTTTGTCAGTTGCTTCATTTGCTATTATTTTCTCCCATTCTGAAGGCTGTCTTTTCACCTTGCTTAGAGTTTCCTTTGTTGTGCTGAAGCTTTTAAGTTTAATTAGGTCCCATTTGTTTATTTTTGCCTTTATTTCTAATATTCTGGGAGGTGGGTCATAGAGGATCCTGCTATGATTTATGTTGGAGAGTGTTTTGCCTATGTTCTCCTCTAGGAGTTTTATAGTTTCTGGTCTTACGTTTAGATCTTTAAACCATTTTGAGTTTATTTTTGTGTATGGTGTTAGAAAGTGTTCTAGTTTCATTCTTTTACAAGTGGTTGACCAGTTTTCCCAGCACCACTTTTTAAAGAGATTGTCTTTTCTCCATTGTATATTCTTGTCTCCTTTGTCAAAGATAAGGTGTCCATAGGTGTGTGGATTTATCTCTGGGCTTTCTATTTTGTTCCATTGGTCTATATTTCTGTCTTTGTGCCAGTACCATACTGTCTTGATGACTGTGGCTTTGTAGTAGAGCCTGAAGTCAGGCAGGTTGATTCCTCCAGGTCCATTCTTCTTTCTCAAGATTGCTTTGGCTATTAGAGATTTTTTGTTTTTCCATAAAAATTGTGAAATTATTTGTTCTAGCTCTGTGAAAAATCCCATTGGTAGCTTGATAGGGATTGCATTGAATCTATAGATTGCTTTGGGAGGTATACTCATTTTTACTATATTGATTCTTCCAATTCATGAACATGGTATATTTCTCCATCAGTTTATTTTGAAATAAAGGCTGTGAAAAGAGACAAAGAAGGACACTACATAATGATCAAAGGATCAATCCAAAAAGAAGATTTAACAATTATAAATATCAGATCAGATCAGATCAGTCGCTCAGTCGTGTCTGACTCTTTGCGACCCCATGAATCGCAGCACGCCAGGCCTCCCTGTCTATCACCAACTCCCGGAGTTCACTGAGACTCACGTCCATCAAGTCAGTGATGCCATCCAGCCATCTCATTCTCTGTTGTCCCCTTCTCCTCCTGCCCCCAATCCCTCCCAGCATCAGAGTCTTTTCCAATGAGTCAACTCTTCGCATGAGGTGGCCAAAGTACTGGAGTTTAAGCTTTAGCATCATACCTTCCAAAAAAATCCCAGGGCTGATCTCCTTCAGAATGGACTGGTTGGATCTCCTTGCAGTCCAAGGGACTCTCAAGAGTCTTCTCCAACACCACAGTTCAAAAGCATCAATTCTTCGGCACTCAGCTTTCTTCACAGTCCAACTCTCACATCCATATATGACCACTGGAAAAACCATAGCCTTGACTAGATGAACCTTTGTTGGCAAAGTAATGTCTCTGCTTTTGAATATGCTGTCTAGGTTGGTCATAACTTTCCTTCCAAGGAGTAAGCATCTTTTAATTTCATGGCTGCAGTCACCATCTGCAGTGATTTTGGAGCCCAGAAAAATAAAGTCTGACAGTGTTTCCACTGTTTCCCCATCTATTTCCCATGAAGTGGTGGGACTGGATGCCATGATCTTCGTTTTCTGAATGTTGAGCTTTAAGCCAACTTTTTCACTCTCCTCTTTCACTTTCATCAAGAGGCTTTTGAGTTCCTCTTCACTTTCTGCCATAAGGGTGGTGTCATCTGCACATCTGAGGTTATTGATATTTCTCCTGGCAATCTTGATTTCAGTTTGTGTTTCTTCCAGTCCAGCGTTTCTCATGATGTACTCTGCATATAAGTTAAATAAACAGGGTGACAATATACAGCCTTGACGAACTCCTTTTAGGAGCATTGCAGTATGTAAGGCAAATGCTAACAAGTATGAAAGGGGAAATTAACAGTAACACAATAATAGTGGGAGACTTTAATACCCAACTCACACCTATGGATAGAGCAACTGAACAGAAAATTAGCAAGGAAACACAAACTTTAAATGATACAATGGACCAGTTAGACCTAATTGATATCTATAGGACATTTCACCCCAAAACAATGAATTTCACCTTTTTCTCAAGTGCACATGGAACCTTCTCCAGGATAGATCACATCCTGGGCCATAAATCTAGCCTTGGTAAATTCAAAAAAATTGAAATCATTCCAAGCATCTTTCCTGACCACAATGCAGTAAGATTAGATGTCAACTACAGGAAAAAAAAAAAAACAACTATTAAAAATTCCAACATATGGACGCTAAACAACACGCTTCTGAATAACCAACAAATCACAGAATAAATAAAAAAAGAAATAAAAATATACATAGAAATGAATGAAAACATAACAACCCAAAACCTATGGGACTCAGTAAAAGCAGTACCAAGAGGAAAGGTTCATAGCAATACAAGCTTACCTCAAGAAACAAGAAAAAAGTAAAATAAATAACCTAACTCTACACCTAATGCAACTAGCAAAGGAAGAAATGAAGGGCCCTGGGGTTAGTAGAAGGAAAGAAATAACAAAAATTAGGGCATAAATAAATGCAAAAGAAACAAAGGAGACCATAGCAAAAATCAACAAAGCCAAAAGCTGGTTCTTTGAGAAGATAAATAAAATTGACACACCATCAGCCAGACTCATCAAGAAACAAAGGGAAAAGAATCAAATCAACAAAATTAGAAATGAAAACAGAGAGATCACAACAGACAACACAGAAATACAAAGGATCGTAAGAGACTACTATCAACAACTATATGCAAATAAAATGGACAACGTGGAAGAAATGGACAAATTCTTAGAAAAGTATAGCTTTCCAAAACTGAACCAGGAAGAAATAGAAAATCTTAACAGACCCATCACAAGCACAGAAATTGAAACTATAATCAGAACTCTTCCAACAAACAAAAACTCAGGACCAGATGGCTTCACAGCTGAATTCTATGAAAAATTGAGAGAAGAGCTAACACCTATCCTACTCAAACTCTTCCAGAAAATTGCAGAGGAAGGTAAACTTCCAAATTCATTCTATGAGGCCACCATCACCCTAATACCAAAACCAGACAAAGATACCACAGAAAAAGAAAATTACAGGCCAATATCACTGATGAACATAGATACAAAAATCCTTAACAAAATCCTAGCAAACCGAATCCAACAACATATTAAAAAGACCATACATCATGGCCAAGTGGGTTTTATCCCAGGGATGCAAGGATTCTTTAATATCCTCAAATCAATCAATATAATACACCACATTAACAAATTGAAAGATAAAAACCATATGATTATCTCAATAGATTCAGAGAAAGCCTTTGACAAAATTCAACATCCACTTATGATAAAAACCCTACAGAAAGCAGGCATAGAAGGAATATACCTCAACATAATAAAAGCTATATATGACAAACCCACAGCAAACATTATCGTCAATGGTGAAAAATTGAAAGCATTTCCCCTAACATCAGGAACAAGCCAAGGGTGCTCACTCTCACCACTACTATTCAACATAGTTTTGGAAGTTTTGGCCACAGCAATCAGAGCAGAAAAAGAAATAAAAGGAATCCAGATTGGAAAAGAAGAAGTAAAACTCTCACTGTTTGCAGATGACATGATCCTCTACATAGAAAACCCTAAAGACTCCACCAGAAAATTACTAGAGCTAATCAATGAATATAGTAAAGTTGCAGGATATAAAATTAACACCCAGAAATCCCTTGCATTCCTATAAACTAACAATGAGAAAACAGAAAGGCATATGTTAAGGTCAGGCATGCATATCATTACCCAAAGAAAGACTGGCTGCCCAGGGCCAGGGAATATGTACCTTCTTAATAAATTAGCCACAGTTCAGGGCCTTGTTCTTAAGTTGCTTTTGGGCACACTGAAAGGGCATTGGTTTTCAAAGGCAGAGTCACATTACCCAGCATGATAGAGCCTGATGTACAATACAAATAGGAAACACTTAGACAGCACGTGCTCTGAGCCAGCTACTGTTTTAATCACTTTCCATATAGCATCTAATATTTCTCACCACAACTCTCTGAGATAAATCTTATTATTATTCCCATTTACAGATGAGGAAGCCAAGGTACAGTGAATTTTAGCATTTGAAATAAACACAGAATGTCAATTTGATATTTACAGCTGTCAGGTAGAATGGACTTTTGTCCACCTGACCTAGGCATTCTCACCCTGTGGGCACCATGACCTCAGCTGCTGGTGTGGAATCAAAGCAAAGGAAGTTAGCCGTCTTCAAGGAACACTCATCCTCTATAACAATGTGTGCAAACAGGGGTTGTGCCATCTGCGGGAGTTCTGAAACCTTCACTGGCTTTGACCCTCTCCCTAGATGTTCTGGTTTAGGGCCCTGGGCATCAGCAGAGATCATGCCTGGTCCCCATTGGAAAGTGTAGTTCCCCAGGAAAGGCCTCTTCAGGGACAGTTGGATATTGGTTATTGGCTATTGAGTTTGCTTACTGAGACAATATCTTCTGCGGACAATTTCCAGAAAGTCTTATCTACTATCTCTGCTTTGTGGATGAGGAAATTGAGGCTCAGGGAGATAATGTCAATTGAGTTAACATAGCAAGTCAGTACAAAATAAGAATTAGACTCAATTCTGTCTGATTCTGAAGACCTTCCCATTGATCATATTTCCTCCTGACCCCATGTGTATGAACTGGATGACTGAATGGGAAATATGTGGGAGTGGAGACAGAGTTAGGGAGTTTTAAGTTTGGCAGTTACCTACTGTAACATAGAGACTTCAGATATAATGTATGTGCATTTCTAAAAAACCTTGCTGTATGCAAAATCACAAGCTAAAAATAATGGGATTTAAAAGAAAGTTAGGATTAGAAGCAGACCAATAAAGCTTTCTAAACTGATCACTTTTAAACATTAACAATCATAGTGAAAATACAAGTGGTGTTAAGTCAATGCTGTGAGTACCCAGGGGCATTCAATTCTGTAGAATTTCATCAGAAGTAAAAAATGATCCAAGCAGTTCATTTGACCATAGAATTGGGGGGTGTCTCTCTTTTAAAAATTTGATTTTTATCACTTGTTGGTTTTAGGTTACATGCTTATTTTTGTACTTGAATTCTCCTGTTAGTACAGTTGACCCTTGAACAACAGGGTTTGAATCGCATCAGTCAGTTCAGTTCAGTTCAGTCACTCAGTCGTATCCGCCTCTTTGCAACCCCATGAATCGCAGCACAACAGGCCTCCCTGTCCAACACCAGCTCCCGGAGTCTACTCAAACTCATGTCCATCGAGTCGGTGATGCCAACCAGCCATCTCATCCTCTGTCGTTCCCTTCTCCTCCTGCCCCCAATCCCTCCCAGCATCAGGGTCTTTTCCAATGAGTCAACTCTTTAGCTTCAGCATCAGCCCTTCCAATGAACACCCAGGACTGATCTCCTTTAGGATGGAGTGGTTGCATCTCCTTGCAGTCCAAGGGACTCTCAAGAGTCTTCTCCAACACCACAGTTCAAAAGCATCAATTCTTTGGTGCTCAGCTTTCTTCACAGTCCAATTCTCACATCCATACATGACCACTGGAAAAACCGTAGCCTGGACTAGACAGACCTTTGTTGACAAAGTAATGTCTCTGCTTTTTAATATGCTATCTAGGTTGGTCATAACTTTCCTTCCAAGGAGTAAGCATCTTTTAATTTCATGGCTGCAATCACCATCTGCAGTGATTTTGGAGCACCCAAAAATAGAGTCTGATACTGTTTCCACTGTTTCCCCACCTATTTCCCACAAAGTGATGGGACTAGATGCCATGATCTTAGTTCTCTGAATGTTGAGCTTTAAGCCAACTTTTTCACTCTCCACTTTCACTTTCATCAAGAAGTTTTTTAGTTCCTTTTCACTTTCTGCCGTAAGTGTGGTGTCATCTGCATATCTGAGGTTATCGATATTTCTCCCGGCAATCTTGATTTCAGCTTGTGTTTCATCCAGCCCAGCGTTTCTCATGATATATTCTGTATATAAGTTAAATAAGCAGGGTGACAATATACAGCCTTGACGTACTCCTTTTCCTATTTGAAACCAGTCTGTTGTTCCATGTCCAGTTCTAACTCTTGCTTCCTGACCTGCATATAGGATTCTCAAGAGGCAGGTCAGGTGGTCTGGTATTCCCATCTCTTTCAGAATTTTCCACAGTTTATTGTGATCCACACAGTCAAAGGCTTTGGCATAGTCAATAAAGCAGAAATAGATGTCTTTCTGGAACTCTCTTGCTTTTTTGATGATCCATAGGATGTTGGCAATTTGATCTCTGGTTCCTCTGCCTTTTCTAAAACCAGCTTGAACATCTGGAAGTTCACGGTTCATGTATTGCTGAAGCCTGGCTTGGAGAATTTTGAGCATTACTTTACTAGCGTGTGAGATGAGTGCAATTGTGCGGTAGTTTGAGCATTCTTTGGCATTGCCTTTCTTTGGGATTGGAATGAAAACTGACTTCCCAGTCCTGTGGCCACTGCTGAGTTTTCCAAATTTGCTGGCATATTGAGTGCAGCACTTTCACAGCATCATCTTTCAGGATTTGAAATAGCTCCACTGGAATTCCATCACCTCCACTAGCTTTGTTCGTAGTGATGCTTTCTAAGGCCCACTTGACTTCATATTCCAGGATGTCTGGCTCTAGGTGAGTGATCACACCATTGTGATTATCTGGGTCATGAAGCTCTTTTTTGTATGGTTCTTCTGTGTATTCTTGCCACCTCTTCTTAATATCTTCTGCTTCTGTTAGGTCCATACCATTTCTGTCCTTTATCGAGCCCATCTTTGCATGAAATGTTTCCTTAGTATCTCTAATTTTCTTTTTTTCTTTTTTTTTTTAAATTTTATTTTATTTTTAAACTTTACAATATTGTATTAGTTTTGCCAAATATCGAAATGAATCCGCCACAGGTATACCCGCGTTCCCCATCCTGAACCCTCCTCCCTCCTCTCCACCCCCCCCACCCTCCCTCTGGGTCGTCCCAGTGCACCAGCCCCAAGCATCCAGTATCATGCATCGAACCTGGACTGGTGACTCGTTTCATACATGATATTACACATGTTTCAATGCTATTCTCCCAAATCTCCCCACCCTCTCCCTCTCCCACAGAGTCCATAAGACTGATCTATACATCGGTGTCTCTTTTGCTGTCTCGTACACAGGGTTATTGTTACCATCTTTCTAAATTCCATATATATATGTGTTAGTATACTGTATTGGTGTTTCTCTTTCTGGCTTACTTCACTCTGTATAATAGGTTCCAGTTTTATCCATCTCATTAGAACTGATTCAAATGTATTCTTTTTAATGGCTGAGTAATACTCCATTGTGTATATGTACCATAGCTTTCTTATCCATTCATCTGCTGATGGGCATCTAGGTTGCTTCCATGTCCTGGCTATTATAAACAGTGCTGTGATGAACATTGGGGTACACGTGTGAATTGCATAGGTCTACTTATATGAAAGGGGGCCTGGTGGCTCAGTCGGTAGAGTCTGCCTGCAATGTGGGAGAGTCAGGTTTGATCCCTCAGTCAGGAAGGCCCCCTGGAGGAGGAAATGGCAACCCACTCCAGTATTCTTGCCTGGAGAATGCCATGGACAGAGGAGCTTTGTGGGCTATAGTCCATGAAGTCACAAACAATCGGACACAACTGAGTGACTAACACCTTATACGTAGATTTTTTTTTTCAATAAGTATATGGGAAAAATTTTTTTGAGATCCGCAACAATTTGAAAAACTCGCAAATTGTGTAGCCTAGAAATATCAAAAGGTTTAAGATAATGATAACTGTATCATGAATATATAAAGTATATGTATGTACTAATCTATTTTACCACTTACTATCATAAAATATACACAAATATATTATAAAAAATAAAATTTATCAAAGCTTATGCTCACAAACAGACCATACATGGTGCCATACTTAGTAAAGGGAAATGTAAACAAGTGTAAAGATATAGTATTAAACCATAACTGCATAAAATTAACTGTGGTACATACTGTACTAATGTACATAATCCAAAACAACCTCCTGTTGCTATTGTGGTAAGCTCAAGTGTCATGAGTATCCACTGTGCTGTGTGATGCTAATCAGCTAATCAAAAACTGTGTGAGCAGATTCTCTCTCCAGGCAATTGCATGTTACACTAAAAGGAGATCTCATGATTCTTGTGTATTTTCCTTTGTGTTTAGTGAAATACCATAGACCTTGAATAACACCATGGGACCCATACGAACTATCACTAATGATGCTGGAAGTGTTCTCAAGAAGCAGACATTACAAGACATGACATTACAAGAAAAAGTTGAATGGCTTGATATGTACAGTAAATTGAGGTCTGCAGCTGCCCACCATTCCAAGATAATGAATCCAGCGTAAGGACCATTGTAAAAAAAAGAGAAAATTCATGAAACCATTGTTGCAGCTACTCCAGCAGTCTAAAAAACCTTGCATGCATGCGTGCTAAGTCACTTCAGTTGTGTGCGACTCTGCAACCTATGGACTGTAGCCCACCAGGCTCTGTCCATGGGATTCTCCAGGCAAGAATACTGGAGTGGGTTGCCATTCCCTTCTCCAGGGGATCTTCCTAACCCAGGGATTGAACCCACGTCTCTTACATCTTCTGCATTGGCAGTTGGATTCCTTACCATTACAGCCACCTGGGAAGCCTTCGAAAACCTAGCACTCTTTGCAAAATACCTTTAAATCTAGTATCGGTAGTACAGATTTTATGTGTTACAGAGTTGCTCTAAGAAAGGCAGGCATGCTCTGGGAGACAGTGAAGGACAGGGGAAGCCATATGCTGCAGTCCGTGGGGTCTCAAAGAGTCAGACTCGACTTAGTGGCTGAACAGTAACAACAAGGCATACCTATAGACTTTAATGTGATTCAAGAAAAAACGAAGTCATTATATAACTTAAAGTGAAAGGAAGGTGAAGGATCTAAAGCTGGAGAATTTAAAACCAACAAAGTATGATTTGATAATTTTAGACATCCAGATAACAGGAGAAGCACCTTCTTCTGACCAAGAGGAAACAGGAGAGTTACCAGATGCCATGAAGAAAATCATTGAGGAAGGAAATCTGCCTGAAAATGTTTTTAATGCAGATAGAAGTACCCTATTCTGGAAGAAAAAAAAAAATTCTACCTAGGACTGCTGCTTATACTGCTAAGTCGCTTCAGTCGTGTCCGACTCTGTGCGACCCCATAGACGGGCAGCCCATCAGGCTCCCCTGTCCCTGGGATTCTCCAGGCAAGAACACTGGAGTGGGTTGCCATTTCCTTCTCCAATACATGAAAGTGAAAAGTGAAAGTAAGTCACTCAGTCCTGTCCGACTCTTCGAGACCCCATGGACTGCAGCCTACCAGGCTCCTCTGTCCATGGGATTTTCCAGGCAAGAGTACTGGAGTGGGTTGCCATTGCCTTCTCCATTACCAAGGACATTTATTATTAAGTAAGAGAACTGAGCCGGAGAAGGCAATGGCAACCCACTCCAGTACTCCTTCCTGGAAAATCCCATGGGCAGAGGAGCCTGGTAGGCTGCCGTCCATGGGGTCGCGAAGAGTTGGACATGACTGAGCGACTTCACTTTCACTTTTTACTTTCATGCATTGGAGAAGGAAATGGGAACCCACTCCAGTGTTCTTGCCTGGAGAATCTCAGGGACAGCGGGGCTTGGTGGGCTGCATTACAGTAGAAGTACCTTCTTCTGACCAAGAGGAAACAGGAGAGTTACCAGATGTCATGAAGAAAATCACTGAGGAAGGAAATCTGCCTGAATATGTTTTGTTTTGTTAATTTTATTTTATTTAGCTTTACAATATTGTATTGGTTTTGCCATATATCAAAGTGAATCTGCCACAGGTATACATGTGTTCCCCATCATGAACCCTCCTCCCTCCTCCCTCCCCATACCATCCTTCTGAGTCGTCCCATGCACCAGCCCCAAGTATCCAATATCGTGCATTAAACCTGGACTGGCGACTCGTTTCATATATGATACTATACATGTTTCAATGCCATTCTCCCAAATCATCCCACCCTCTCCCTCTCCCACAGAGTCCAAAAGACTGTTCTATACATGAGTGTCTCTTTTGCTGTCTTGTATACAGGGTTATTGTTACCATCTTTCTAAATTCCATATATATGCATTAGTATACTGTATTGGTGTTTTTATTTCTGGCTTACTTCACTCTGTATAATAGGCTCCAGTTTCATCCACCTCATTAGAACTGATTCAAATGTATTCTTTTTAATGGCTGAGTAATAATCCATTGTGTATATGTACTATAGCTTTCTTATCCATTCATCTGCTGATGAACATCTAGGTTGCTTCCATGTCCTGGCTATTATAAACAGTGCTGCAATGAACATTGGGGTACACGTGTCTCTTTCAATTCTGGTTTCCTCAGTGTGTATGCCCAGCAGTGGGATTGCTGGATCATAAGGCAGTTCTATTTCCAGTTTTTTAAGGAATCTCCACACTGTTCTTCATAGTGGCTGTACTAGTTTGCATTCCCACCAACAGTGTAAGAGGGTTCCCTTTTCTCCACACCCTCTCCAGCATTTATTGCTTGTAGACTTTTGGATCACAGCCATTCTGACTGGCATGAAATAGTACCTCATAGTGGTTTTGATTTGCATTTCTCTGATAATGAGTGATGTTGAGTATCTTTTCATGTGTTTGTTAGCCATCTGTACGTCTTCTTTGGAGAAATGTCTATTTAGTTCTTTGGCCCATTTTTTGATTGGGTTGTTTATTTTTCTGGAATTGAGCTGCAGGAGTCGCTTGTATATTTTTGAGATTAGTTGTTTGTCTGTTGCTTCATTTGCTATTATTTTCTCCCATTCTGAAGGCTGTGTTTTCACTTTGCTTATAGTTTCCTTTGTTGTGCAGAAGCTTTGAAGTTTAATTAGGTCCCATTTGTTTATTTTTGCTCTTATTTCCAATATTCTGAAAGGTGGGTCATAGAGGATCCTGCTGTGATGTATGTCAGAGAGTGCTTTGCCTATGTTCTCCTCTAGGAGTTTTATAGTTTCTGGTCTTACGTTTAGATCTTTAATCCATTTTGAGTTTATTTTTGTGTATGGTGTTAGAAAGTGCTCTAGTTTCATTATTTTACAAGTGGTTGACCAGTTTTCCAAGCACCACTTTTTAAAAAGATTGTCTCTAATCCATTGTATATTCTTGCCTCCTTTGTCAAAGATAAGGTGTCCATATGTGCGTGGATTTATCTCTGGGTTTTCTATTTTGTTCCATTGATCTATATTTCTGTCTTTGTGCCAGTACCATACTGTCTTGATGACTGTGGCTTTGTAGTAGAGCCTGAAATCAGGCAGGTTGATTCCTCCAGTTCCATTCTTCTTTCTCAAGATGGCTTTGGCTATTTGAGGATTTTTGTATTTCCATACAAATTGTGAAATTATTTGTTCTAGTTCTGTGAAGAGTGCCATTGGTAGCTTGATAGGGATTGCATTGAATCTATAGATTGCTTTGGGTAGTATACTCATTTTCACTATATTGATTCTTTTGATCCATGAACATGGTATATTTCTCCATCTATTAGTGTCCTCTTTGATTTCTTTCACCAGTGTTTTATAGTTTTCTATATATAGGTCTTTAGTTTCTTTAGGTAGATATATTCCTAAGTATTTTACTCTTTTCATTGCAATGGTGAATGGAATTGTTTCCTTAATTTCTCTTTTTGTTTTCTCATTATTAGTTTATAGGAATGCAAGGGATTTCTGTGTGTTGATTTTATATCCTGCAACTTTACTATATTCATTGATTAGTTCTAGTAATTTTCTGGTGGAGTCCTTAGGGTTTTCTATGTAGAGGATCATGTCATCTGCAAACAGTGAGAGTTTTAGTTCTTCTTTTCCAATTTGGATACCTTTTATTTCTTTTTCTGCTCTGATTGCTGTGACCAAAACTTCCAAAACTATGTTGAATAGTAATGGTGAAAGTGGGCACCCTTGTCTTGTTCCTGACTTTAGAGGAAATGCTTTCAATTTTTCACCATTGAGGATAATGTTTGCTGTGGGTTTGTCATATATAGCTTTTATTATGTTGAGGTATGTTCCTTCTATGCCTGCTTTCTGGAGAGTTTTTATCATAAATGGATGTTGAATTTTGTCAAAGGCTTTCTCTGCATCTATTGAGATAATCATATGGCTTTTATTTTTCAATTTGTTAATATGGTGTATTACATTGATTGATTTGCAGATATTGAAGAATCCTTGCATCCCTGGGATAAAGCCCACATGGTCATGGTGTATGATCTTTTTAATGTGTTGTTGGATTCTGATTGCTAGAATTTTGTTAAGGATTTTTGCATCTATGTTCATCAGTGATATTGGCCTGTAGTTTTCTTTTTTTATGGCATCTTTGTCAGGTTCTGGTATTAGGGTGATGGTGGCCTCATAGAATGAGTTTGGAAGTTTACCTTCCTCTGCAATTTTCTGGAAGAGTTTGAGTAGGATAGATGTTAGCTCTTTTCTAAATTTTTGGTAGAATTCAGCTGTGAAGCCATCTGGACCTGGGCTTTTGTTTGCTGGAAGATTTCTGATTACAGTTTCAATTTCCATGCTTGTGATGGGTCTGTTAAGATTTTCTATTTCTTCCTGGTCCAGTTTTGGAAAGTTGTACTTTCTTAAGAATTTGTCCATTTCTTCCACGTTGTCCATTTTATTGCCATATAATTGCTGATAGTAGTCTCTTATGATCCTTTGTATTTCTGTGTTGTCTGTTGTGATCTCTCCATTTTCATTTCTAATTTTATTGATTTGATTTTTCTCCCTTTGTTTCTTATGAGTCTGGCTGATGGTGTGTCAATTTTATTTATCTTCTCAAAGAACCAGCTTTTGGCTTTGTTGATTTTTGCTATGGTCTCTTTTGTTCCTTTTGCATTTATTTCTGCCCTAATTTTTAAGATTTCAAAAAAGAAATCAAAATTTGCATAGAAACAAATGAAAATTAAAACACAACAACCCAAAACCTGTGGGACACTGTAAAAGCAGTCCTAAGGGGAAAGTTCATAGCAATACAAGCATACCTCAAGAAACAAGATAAAAGTCAAATAAATAATCTAACTCTACACCTAAAGCAACTAGAAAAGGAAGAACTGAATATGTTTTTAATGCAGCTCCACTTCCATCTCCTCCACCTCTTCTGCCTCTCCTGCCTCTTCTACCTCATCCTCCTTCTCAGCCCACTCAATGTGAACAGGAAGAGAATGAAGACCTTTAAGATGATCCATTTCACCTTAATGAATAGTAAATAATCACTGTGCTCTAATATTAATAGGTTTATCTGTCGTATATGTGTGTGAGTATCTTCGTGTGAAAATCTAAAAACTGCACAGTAAGAACTCTATGAGAAGTTTTTGTGTCATCATCATCACTGCCTAAGTATTTATCATGTAGTACATTTTGTGTAAGACATGTATCCTTACATAGGCATAAGGTGAGTGATATTTACAGTAATACAAAATTAACATGTTACTTTTCTAACTTTGTTTTCAAAAAATTGTATTACCATGTAGTATGCCTCTCTCTCTCATAATTGGAGAAACTGCCTACAAGCCTATCATCACAGATAAGTGGGTTTTTAAAAAAAATGTGACAATGTTTACAATGCAGTACTATGAATTTGACTGCAATATTGGATGCCATCAATATTTCTGATTTATTCATTAATTTATAGGCTAGGCTACTAGAAGAAACTGTAAACTTTACACTGTTGTTGTTCAGTCACTAAGTTGTGTCCTACTTTTTTTGATCCCATGGACTGTAGCACTCCAGATTTCTTTGTTCTCCACTATCTCCCAGAGTTTGCTCAAATTCATGTCCATTGAGTGAGTGATGATATCTAACCATCTCATCCTCTGTCACCGCCTTCTATTCATGTCCTCAGTCTTTCCCAGCATCGGGGTCTTTTCCGGTGAGTCAGCTTTTTGGATCAGGTGGCCAAAGTATTGGAGATTCAGCTTCAGCAACAGTCCTTTCAATGAATATTCAGGGTTGATTTCTTTTAGGATTGAGTGCTTTGATCTCCTTGCAGTCTAAGGGACTCTCAAGAGCCTTCTCAAGCACCACAATTTTAAAGCATCAATTCTTCAGCACCCAGCTTTCTTTATGGTCCAACTCTCACATCCATACATGACTACTGGAAAAATGATAGCTTTGACTATATGACCTTTTCTGCAAAGTGATGTCTCTGGTTTTTAATACACTGCCTTAGGTTTTGTTATAGCTTTCCTTCCAAGGAGCAAGAGCCTTTTAATTTCATAGCACTAGCTACAGTACAGTAAATAATCATATTGCAGCTTCTTCATTATCAATGCATGATTCTTTATACTTGTAAATAAATATGAATTTTTGTTTTTCACATTATCTTTTCATTTTTGATGTCTGGTGTTAGTAACATCTACAGTGTTTTGCACACATAAGATGATATTGATGTAGTTACTGACAGATGATTTATCTTATAAACAGACAATGTAAACTTATGGTATTACCAAATACAGTACACTACTGTAAACATATGTTTTCTTCTTTATGATTTCCTTAATATTTTCTTTTCTCTGGCTTACAATATTGTAAGAATCCAGTATATATTTGTATGTGTGTTAATCAGTCAGCTGTGTCCAACTCTTTGTGACCCCATGAACTGTAGTCCATCAGGCTCCTTTGTTCATGGGATTCTCCAGGCAAGAACACTAGAGTTGGTAGAGTAGATTAGTCAATCCCCTCTCCAGGGGATCTTCCTGACCCAGGTGTTGAACTCAGTGCTCCTGCACTGCACGTGGATTTTTTACCATCTGAGCCAGCAGGAGGTGTGTTAGTCACTTAGTCATCTCTGACTTTTGTGACCCCACAGCTCCTCTGTCCATGGAATTCTCCAAGCAAGAATACTGGAGTGGGTTTTCATTCCCTTCTCCAGGGGATCCTCCTGATTCAGGGATCAAACCCAGGTCTTCTGCATTGCAGGCAAACTCTTTACTGTCTGAGCCCCCAGGGCCCTATATAATATGTATGACATACAAAAATATGTGTTAATTGACTGTTTATGTTATCAGTAAGGCTTTCGGTCAATAGTTGGCTATTGGTAGTTAAGTTTTTAGGGACTTAATAGTTAAATGCAAACTTCTGATTGCACAGGAATGAAACCCCTGCTCCCACTGTTGTTCAAGGGTCAACTGTAAGTGGATATACCTGTCTTTGCTGGTTGTAGGAAAGGGCCAAACTATATTGCAGGGTGGTGTGTACCATTAGCCCTTTAAAAAAATTACACAAAGGAAGTGTCTTTTGTATTAACCAGCTTAAACCAAGTTACGCTGTGGTAACAACATAAAACTTCAGTGGCTCACAACAACAAAAGACTATTTCTTGCTCATATAACATGCCATCTCAGATAGGCTCAGTCTTCCTCCACATCTTCCTCATTCTGGAATCCAAGCTGAAGATCAACTTGTAATAAGGAATAACTTTTACGTTCTATTACAAGTTCATCACAAGGGATATTGCCTATAAGCTTAAATTATACATAACTTCCCATCTCTGGGAACTTTTGCCTTCCAGGTAATGAGCATTAAGCTAAAATACCTTTGTTTAGCTCACAGGAAACTTCTTGACCAGTTCCACCTGTGAGTACCTGCAGGAAGGAAGGAATCTGGAGGCTGACCAGAACCGGGAAATGTTTGTCTTTACTCTCTCTCCTTTTACAAAGCCTGAGTTCTAACTGAGGCAAGATAGTTCTTTGGGGGCATGAGTCTATCATCTTGGCCTGCTGGCTTTCTGAATAAAATCCTTATTCCTTGGCCTAGCAAATGATCTCTCAATATATCAGCTTATCATGTGGTGAGCAATACAAGCTTGGACTTGATAAACAAGTTTAGCCACAGCTAACCAGGAGCCTTGGGAGAAGGCAGTGGCAACCCACTCCAGTACTCTTGCCTGGAGAATCCCAGGGACAGGTGAGCCTGGTAGGCTGTAATCCATGGGGTCACACAGAGTCGGACACGTCTGAAGCGACTTAGCAGCAGCAGCAGCAGCAACCAGGAGCCTTGCTACTTCTGGCTGGCTGCCTTGATTGGGAGATTTTCAAGTTAGGTCCTAGCAGGTGCTAGGATCCCTTGTTTTGAGGATCTTCTCTTCAAGATTTCCCAAAGCTGCACCCAGCTGCCCCAGTGATTGGCAGTTGGAACAAGGAATCAACATTTGAGAGATGATAAGCTCTATAAAATAGGGTAAGTTGCTCCAGTGTGTGCAGCTGGAAACTTTATTTCCTCTCCATTCAGGGCTCTTTCTCTGGAATAAGCCCATTTGTTTTGTATTTGAATGGGGTACCCTGATGGAGAGAGGAAGGAATTGTTGGATTTTTACCTGATTTGTGAATTGGCTCACTCATTTCTTTGGATGTTAGCATTTGTGTGTAAAGTTTGTGTTTTGTCTTGAATTTGTCTTTAACAATGGGGAATATTTCAACTATCCCTAAAGTCCTGTGAGATGCATTTTGGATAAGTGATCTGAATACAGATATGAATCCATGAGTGAGAGGAAGGTGATGTTTTATTGTGATAATGTGTGGCCACAGTATCTGTTAGGATCTCCACAAGGGGCTTAGGAGGGTTATCTCAGGACCCTGTCCACCATGTACTGCTACCTTGCTGTGTTAATTAGATCACTTATGGTTTCCTGTGTCACTGGGGTGTGTAAAATCAAGAGCAAACTTGAGGGTTAGCTTAGGATTTCCTGTTTGTCCTTTGAGTTGTTTGTTTCATTTTGTTTGGTACTGGTTCTCCATTTACAGCCAAATCAGTTTTGGAATATTTAAAACTTTTAGTGATGTCAAATGAAGGAAAGAGAACAGAACAACAACAACAAAAAGACAAATATTTCGCAACTACTTGCTTCTTGGTTTTCACTAGAGATTAAGGTTTAAACATGAAGATATAAGGGAAACATTTCAGTATGCAGAGACATAGATTCTGTGTTTTCAACAAAGAAGGTATGAGGAATCAAAATGCATTTTGTTAAAGGGAAAAAGGTGACATAGTCAGGATTCACTAAATAAGATTGAACTTAATTAAGAAAATGAGTGTTGGGACTTTCCTGGTGCTCCAGTGGTTAAGAATCACCTTCCAATGCAGGGGATGCAATTTTGATCCCTGGTCAGGCAACTAAGATCCCACACACCTCAGGGGAACTAAGATTCCCCCAAGGCTTGGAGGAACTGAGATCCCACATGCCTTAGGGCCAATTAAGCCTTCGAGCCAGCCTTTCTGCCTTGATAACTGTATTTCTTTGTTTAAGTGATCTGTATTTGCCATTAAGATCTTATTATCACTGACTAAAAATCTGGGTATTTTGACAGACTTCTCCAAAATCAAATTTTGGGTGACATTCATTTGATCTCTAGCTAAGTTTGAAGTTTTCCAAAGACTCCTGGAACACCTCAAATTATTTGTTTTCTCTCCATCTGAGAGAGGAGTGCTAAACTAACTGGACTTATTCAGTGAGTTGAATTAATGTGGGAAGAATTATTAAATAAGTGAAAATAAAACCTCTGGATCATATCAGATGGGTGAACATTGATGTACACATTTTGGACATTATATGGGGCTCCTAAAATCTGGCATGGGCTTCCCTGATAGCTCAACTGGCAAAAAAATCCACCTGCAATGCAGGGGACTCAAGTTTGATTCCTGGGTCAGGAAGATCCCCTGGAGAAGGGATAGGCTACCCACTCCGGTAGCTCAGATGGTAAAGAATCTGGCTGCAATTTGAGAGACCTGGGTTGAGAAGATCCCCTGGAGGAGGAAACAGCAACCCACTCCAGTATTCTTACCTGGAGAATTCTGTGAACAGAGGAGCCTTGAAGGCTACAGTCCAAAGGGTCGCAAGGAGTTGGACACAAATGAGTGACTAACTTTCACAAAATCTAGTATACTCTGGTAAATGATACCAGTCATAATTTTAGGAATTATCTTAAATTGTATGTCACAGTAGTAACCAAGTTTCTTTACAATCTCAACTGGTGATGCCAAAGCAAAATGGTTAGAGATGATCAATTGCTATTTATGGTTTTACAGTGGCTTTTGAATGACTCTGTAGCTATTCTATGAAGAGGGGAGGAATGATGATATCCCTTATGTGCAAGCGCTTGTACCCTTATCAATACATCAGGGAAAACAAGGAAAGGAAGGGAAAGAGGGCAAGGATGTGCCGAGTCAAACCTTACCTCCTTCCAGCTGAGCTGGGTGTCCCAGATGCACCTGCTCTTATGCCAATGTATCCATTCCTTCCTCTACCTTCCGTTCTTTCCCACCATCCTTTCTTCTTGATTCCTGACTCCAGGAATCAGGACTTCCCTTCTTTCTAGGGACCAATAAGAAAATCCTGTTATTTCCTGGACCACAGGAAGTTGGCCTGGTATCACCAACTAAGAACCAGTGGAGTATTCAGTCTGGGACAGGAGCCACTCCCAGGGCAGGGCAATTTCAATTGCTGTTATCTCACATAGGGGGATAGGTGCAAATAGCCAGCTGGGTTTCTATTGTTATTGAAAGGATCATAACCCTCCTTTATAGGGATAATTATCTACAGCTGAAGCCCACTTGGCTGTACCCACAGATGAACCAAACTGGGACCCCAGTGAGGGAGGTATGCCCTTTTAGAGCAGTACTTTGACAGGGTTTTGAAAAAGAGAACCAAAGCAAAAGTGAACTAGAATCAAGAAATCTGGCAAAAAAAAAAAAAAAAAAACCCAAAACCCAAACTCACAAATGAAAACCCCAGGAAAAGGAGACAGAGCTCCCCCCTGCTCCAAGGTCTACTAAAAGGTAAGTTCAGAAGTGTGTGCTCATAGCACCCTGGGGAAGGCCAAACACTCGGCCAGTACAAATCCCATTAAAAAGGGACACTGACACCTAACCCAAAGTAATATCATTTGAGGCGAGAGGATCACTTCTCCCACAGATTGACTTGTTAGGATACCAGCCAGTGTATTCCTTGCACCTGTCTTTCCTGGATGACTACAAAATTGGCAGTATTAGTCCTGTCCCTGCAGGTCAGTTGGAGACTGCTGTTCTCAAACTTGACTTGGTGATCACCTTTGCTCCAGTCAACATTACAACTGAGGTAAATTCTGTTGAAATGCACCATGAAGCTTTAAAGTAAAGTCCTTTCTGGGGACAATGTGGGGCTTCAATGTCAAAAACATGTCTGTCAAAGATGTTCATCATGGCAATGCAGCTGGTGATAGCAAAAATGACCCTCCAGTGGAAGCGGCTGCTTCACAGCTCAAGGAATTATCTTGAACTATCCAGGCTAAATCATTGCTGGATATGCACCTATGCGGGATTGTCACAGAGCTCACCTTGCTTGCAAGTCAGCTGGGACGAGGTGAAGATAGATCATTGCTCCAGGAAAAAAGCTGGAAGATGGCCTCAAATTCTCGAACTCTGCTAATGCTGCCATCGTTGACATGGTTCCTAACAAAACATTATGTGTTGAGAGCTTCTCCGACTATCCTCTTCTGGGCCATTTTGCTGCTCACAACAGGAAAGACAGTTGCTGTGGGCGTCATCAAAGCAGTGGACAAGAAGGCAGAAAGAGCTGGCAAGGTCACCAAGTCTTCCCACAAAGCTCAGAAAGCTAAATGAGTGTTATCCCCAATACCAGCCACCCCAATCTTAATCAGTGGAGGAAGAATGGTGTCAGAACTGTTTGTCTCAGTTGTCTCGATTGGCCATTTAACTTATAGTAAAATGCTGGTTAATGATAATGATGGATCATAAAACCTTCAGAAGGAAAGGAGAATGTTTTGTGGGTCTTTTTTTTTTTTTTTTTTTTTGTATATGACAGTTTTAAGCTACTAGTTTTTAAAATAAGTAGCTTCTAATTAGTTACAACCCTTTATCTCCTGATATGGATTAGAGCATTAGAACTACATTCATCCTGGAGACCACAATCAACAGGAAAAACCGGTACAATGAATATTAATTTAAGGATAAGGCCTTGCCAGTTGCCCTGCTATAGATCAGTGGTTCCCAGAAGCAGGCTTAAATTAAGCCCCTTTCAAATAGTGTATGGTAGGCCATTCTAGGTGTCCATCCAGGTGAGAAAATCTATAAATGCCCTAAAAGACCTAGAAGTTGCCAATTATGTTAAAACTTTGGGCACCATACCAACGTCTGTTCACGAGCTTGCCTCCAACAGATCTGCCTCTTCAACCGAAGTAGATGGTAATTTCATTGCAGCTGGAGAAGGATCAACCAGTTTGTTTAATTTTGTACACGTAAGTAGCACAGGAATTTAGTATATGTATTGGGAACTGGAGCCAAAACCTCCAGTTCAATGACAAATTAGACAGCAAAGTGCTGAGAGGTTTCATCGGGTTCAAATAGTTGTAGATAATAAAGGATTGACTAAAGAGCCTAGGAATATTCATCACCGGGAACTCTTCGTGCCTTTCCCCACGAGATTGTAGAACGGACACCAACAGTAGGGAATTGTAATAGGGAAGAATCTTTGTATTCTATTACATGTTACTCACTAAGGGATATTGCCTATAACAGCCCATCTCTGGGAACCCTGTCTCCCAGGTAATGAGCATTAAGTTAAAATACTTTTGTTTAGCTCACAGGAAACATCCTGACCAGGCCCATTGTGAATGACCGCAGGGAGGAAGAAACTAACATGTCCCTCCTGGACGCTGACCAGAACCAAGAAATGTTTGACTTGACTCCCTCATTTTAGTATAAAAGAAGCCTGAGTTCTAACTTGGTAAGATGGTTCATGGAGACACAAGTCCACCATCTTCTTGGTCTGCTGGCTTTCTGAATAAAGTCACTATTCCTTGCCACAACAACTTATCTTGATTAATTGGCCCGTCACGTGGTGAGCAGTACAGCTTGGCCTTGGTAACAAATCCAGATCTTTGGGTGATTCTGGTCTCAAGGTATAGGGGAATGAAAAATGATAGACTCACAAAGTGACTCATAAAGCTTCTTCTTGAGGCACCATCCTTTCTGTTCCCATTTCATTATCCAGAGCCAGACACATGTCACATATCTTAGGGCAGGGGTTCATCCTCCTCCTTAGGGAGAGGCATTAAGACACTGAACAATCTAGTCCACCTTCACAGTCCCTTCCTCTGTATACAGGTTCCCCATACAGCTTAAACATAAAGGAAAGTGAATCAATTCTTAAGATCACTTAACTTGAAGTTACTTCTTAAAGGAAAGGAAGCCACTTGTGCAGACTATTTAGCTTCTTTATTAAGTCCATCATATATAGCTTTGGGCTTCTCTGGTGGCTCAGAGGTTAAAGTGTCTGCCTCCAATGCAGGAGACCTGGGTTCAATCCCTGAGTCGGGAAGATCCCCTGGAGAAGGAAATGGTAACCTGCTCTGGTATTCTTGCCTGGAGAATCCCATGGACAGAGGAGCCTGGTGGGCTACAGTCCACGGGGTCGCAAAGAGTCGGACATGACTGAGCGACTTCACTTCACTTCACTTCACTTCACTATATAGATTAGGAGTTGCCTTTCATTATGGGAAATGAGTTCTTTATTGCTGGGAAAGCCATAACCTCCCCAAGGCCTGAAAGGACCAGGGCAGAGGAGACGGTGAAACCTTCCAGAACCCAGGAAGAGCTAGAAGCACAGAGGGGGACTTTCAGCAGTTGGAATCATGGAGAAATGCCACTGCTAACACAGAAGTGCCAATGCAGGGAGTGTGCAAAGGAGGAAACAGCACAACCAATTTCTCCTCCCACTCTCCCATCCTGCCCACCTCTCATTAGCAGAACCCAACTAGAAGTTAGATGGCAAGGGATCAGGCTGTGCCCTCCAGGAGTACAAATTAAGGAAGAAAAGGAAAGAGAATGGAGTTGGGGGGAAAACAAGAAGGTGCAAGTGAAGAATAAACAACACAGCTGCCTTCAGCTATAACCAACTGGGAGTATCCTGTTTTTCCCAAGAACTAGGTCTCTTCATCCTCCTCAGCCTCACTCCTGCACTTTCTTAAAGGGTCAAGAGAGACTTATCCTACCTTCAAAAGAGTTAAAGCTCATTCAGAGGTGACCCAGTCTAAGTGAAAGTGAAAGTGCAAGTCGCTCAGTTGTGTCCAATTCTTTGTGACCCCATGGACTTTACAGTCCATAGAATTCTCCAGGCCAGAATACTGGAGTGGGTAGTGTTTCCCTTCTCCAGGGGATTTTCCCAACCCAGGGATCGAACCCAGGTCTCCCGCATTGCAGGCGGATTCTTTACCAGCTGAGCCACAAGGGAAGCCCAAGAATACTGGAGTATTAGTATTCTAATATTAATAGCCTATCCCTTCTCCAGAGCATCTTCCTGACCCAGGAATTGAATCGGGGTCTCCTGCATTGCAGGTGGATTCTTTACCAACTGAGCTATCTAAGTTCCCCCTGAAAAAGGAATCTCAGAAATATTCATACCTTATTCTGAAGGCCTAAAAAGAACAAGCACCTTTCGATATCTTTCTAGTTCCAGAAAATGGGGAATTGATTCCTCATATGGCTGGTCCTGCAATCAGATTGGCACATATGTAGATGCCAACATATACAGGAAGGAGGTACGATTCTGCACACCCCTCCACTAGAGTTTCCCCCCTTATGATATTTTCCTTGAAATAATCTCAAAATTACAAAAAATATACAAGTAAATATAAAAGACTTTTCCTGAATTATTTGAGGATAAGTTACCCACACAACATGCCATCATCCTATATATGTATGTTTAATGTGCATTTTCTTCCTGTAAGGATATTCTCCTGCCTAATTACAATATAGCAATCAAAATCAGGAAATCAGTATCAGTATCCACAGACCACATTCAAGTTTCACCAGTTTCTCCAGGAATTTACATTTGAGCAGAAGACTCTAGTTCAGAATTACTCACTGCATTTAGTTATGTATATTTAGTCTCCTTCAATCTGGAACAATTCCTCAATCTTTCCTTGATTTTCATGACTTTGACACTTCTGATGAATACACACCAGTTATTTTGTAGAATGTCTCTCAATTTGGGTTTGTCTGATGTTTCTTTATGATTAAACTCATGCATCTTTAGCAAAAATACTGCAGAAATGAAGCTGTGTTCTTCTCATTGCATCCTATTAGGTGGCACAGGAGTTCAACTTTCCTGTTACTCATGATGTTAACTTTGATCACTGGATGAGATGGTATCTGCAGTTTCTCAACTCTAAAGTTACTTGTTTTCCCGTTGCAACTAAAAGATGCTTTATTGAGAGGTTTTAAGAGACAATGGAAATGTTCCATTTCTCATTAAACTTTTAGCTTATTCATCAACTTATTAAGTTTCTATGGGCTCTTGCATTTTTATTTTACCCACTGGGCTAGGACCCATTCCTATCATTATTTACTTTGACATTTGAATTGTCCCAGATTTGGCAATGGAGCCCCTCTCAGAAGTGAAAAGATCTAGGGAATGAAATATATTTCTTCCACACACATTATCCTCTACTTTACCTCTATATTTATGTATACATTCATCTCTCCATATGACGACCATTAGTTCACACCAATGTCTTCAACACACTACATGGTTCAAGTGAGTTTTCTCGCTTTCCATATTGGTATATTCCTCTTCCAGAAATGAAGATTCAGACTCAATTTTCTTTCAGTCATTTGCTTATTTGATAAATTTCCCTGGATGACCAGTCTCCTTTTACTGCTTTACTTTGCCACTGCTCTTTCGTCCATGTGGACAACCTGCTAACCACATATCCTCTCACGTCCTTGTTTAGGGAGACTAACTTGTTTATGAATGTCTTCCATGTATTTCTTCCAGAAGCATTTTAGTTTCAGCTTACACATTTAGATATTTGATTCGTCACACATTAATATTTGAGTGTGTTATCAGGTGAAGTTTCAGTCTGTTGACACGTTTATCCAATCTCTGTGACCCCATCTATTGAAAAGACTTTTTTTTCCCTCCGTTGCCTTGCTACTTTTGCAAAAAGTACCAGATATATTTGAGTCTGTTTCTGAATTCTGCTCTTTCCCCTTGATCTATTTGTCCATCTTTATGCCAGTACTATTCTGTCTTGATTACTATGGATTTATAGTAAGCCTTGAAATCAGAGTCCTCTAACTTAGTTCTTCTTCAAGACTGTTCCGGCTATTCTGGATCCTTTGCCTTTCTACATAAACTTGAGAATCAGCTTTTACGTTTGTAATATGGTGGTGGTGATTTAGTTACTAAGTTGTGTCCGACTCTTCTGACCCCATAGGCTGTAGCCCCCCAGGCTCCTCTGCTCATGGGATTTCCCAGGCATGAATACTAGAGTGGATTGCCATTTCCTTGGTTGTAACTCTGATTAGGATTGCTCTGAATCAATAAATTAAACTGGGGAGAACTGACATATTAACAATACTGAGGCTTCCAATTTATGAGCATAGTATGTAGCTCTCTCAATATTTAGGAGGCATTAGGCTGCTCTCCCTCAAGGAGGTCCTGAATCTCACAGAGTCTCTTTCCACCTCAGCCTCGGGCACTGCCCCTCTTCAGGAGCCTTTTCTTCTGATTGCAGTCACTCAGCCTTAAGGGCATGAAGAGAGGAACATTCAGTTAGGGTCCCTCTTTGGTCATTTGCTCTGGTTAGGCACCTTGATACTTGAAGCTGATTCCTCTGGTATTGGGTCTCTTCTCTTCTCCTTATCAGTGGTGATCTGCCCAGGGAAAAAATGAGAAGAAAAAAAGCACAAAAAATGAAAGTCTTTCCCTAATATAAGACTCTACTTTTCCTTTTACCATCCTGTGCCCAGTCCTGAAGATTCTACTCTTAGCATTCTCCAATGTGTCTTCACTGTCTCAGTTCTCCTTATTATTTTGTCATTGTTCCATGGCATAGAGACCTCAGGCCTTGCCTGCTGATATATCCCTGGTTCAAAGGGAACCTGGGGTTGTTTTCTGTCCATTGCTAGCCCCTCAGATCATCTCCATGCAGAAATAAGTGGAGTGGCTTCCTTTAGGTTAGTGTCTACATTTCAACATTCAAAAAAGGTTGTCACTTTTACTCTCACCCTCATGGTCTAGCTTTTAAAGCAAATGTGTCCACACTTAACTACCAAGAAAGAAATATTTTACACTTTAGAAAAATCACTGCCAACCAATAAATTTCAAATTTTCCATTGAATAAAATAAAGTTTGCAGAAAAATTTTGCAAAGTATATAATATTCCTCATCCTTGACTCAAGTCAAATCATCAGATCTGCATTCTTGGTTTGTACCATCTTGATTTATTCTGGAATTATTTTATATAACTATGTTATTCCACTGACTATTGCAGAAAATTGTTAGAAACAGTATTAGGTCTCTCATTTTTGTAATTACCTTTAGAATGTTATTGAGGATACTAATCATTACATTGCACGTTTTTTATTGATTAAAATCCACTAGAGAATTTGCTCTCAATTCTGCTTACTAGGAAGATTTTTGCTACTCATGAGCAACAGATTTGCTATAGACATATTGTTTTAATTTGACATGAACTAAAGAGCCTCTTGATGAAAGTGAAAGAGGAGAGTGAAAAAGTTGGCTTAAAACTCAACATTCAGAAAACTAAGATCATGGTATCTGGTCCCATCACTTCATGGCAAATAGATGGGGAAACAGTGGAAACAATGACAGACTTTATTTTGGGGGGCTCCAAAATCACTGCAGATGGTGACTGCAGCCATGAAATTAAAAGACACTTGCTCTTTGGAATAAAAGTTATGATCAACCTAGACAGCATATTAAAAAGCAGAGACATTACTTTGCCAACAAAGGTCCATCTAGTCAAAACTATGGTTTTTCCAGTAGTCATGTATGGATGTGAGAGTTGGACTATAAAGAAAGCTGAGCACTGAAGAATTGATGCTTTTGAACTGTGGTGTTGGATAAGACTCTTGAGAGTCCCTTGGACTGCAAGGAGATCCAACCAGTCCATCCTAAAGGAAATCAGTCCTGAATATTCATTGGAAGAACTGATGCTGAAGCTGAAACTCCAATACTTTGCCCACCTGATTCGAAGAACTGATTCATTTGAAAAGACCTAGATGCTGGGAAAGATTGAAGGCAGGAGGAGAAGGGGATGGAAGAGGATGAGATGGCTGGATGGCATCACTGACTCAGTGTACATGAGTTTGAGTATACTCCGGGAGTTGGTGATGAACAGCGAGGCCTGGCATGCTGTGGTCCATGGGGTTGCAAAGAGTCAGACATGATTGACCCACTGAACTGAACTGAACTGAACTGAACTGATGAACTTGTGTTTCCCTTTTTGCAATGGCTAGTAGCAAGTTCAAAGACAAACTTATGATACAGATCAAGCAACTATGTACAACTTTTCTAAACAGACCTTGTGAAATAACTCTTCCATTATTTTTTTTAAATTTTATTTTATTTTTAAACTTAACAATATTGTATTAGTTTTGCCAAATATCGAAATGAATCCGCCACAGGTATACCTGTGTTCCCCATCCTGAACCCTCCTCCCTCCTCCCTCCCCATACCCTCCCTCTGGGTCGTCCCAGTGCACCAGCCCCAAGCATCCAGTATCGTGCATTATTTTTTAATTGCCTTCATTTTTATCTTCACATGGATTTTGCCTTTACATATTGCCTTTATGTAGCTTTTTAAATGTATTTTTATAATCCACCTTGATATCATAAGTTCTTTTGAAAACAAGGTGGGTTTGATTAGCAATAAATAAGAATAAAGAAAAGAGGTGTGAGGTCTAAGTACCTGGAGCTCTGGAAACAGTTATGGCTGATTATGGACTTCAAGGGTCACAGATATCCAGGAAGGAGCAAGGCCATGGACACCAAGGAGATGCCCTGGATGGCGTGTGGTGAGAAAGGAGCCAAGGTCAAGTCTTGAAGGCATCTTTAATGGCACATGGTAAAAGGAAGCACACAAAGGAGATCCAAGTGAAAAGCCTGCAGCAAAGACGGAGGAAAGCCCTAGAGAGGATGGTCCATAGGCGGCACTGGTGGTAAAGAACCCGTCTGTCATACAGGAGACATGAGAGACGTGGGTTCAGTCCCTGGGTGGGGAAGATTCCCTGGAGAAGGGCATGACAACCCTCTCCAGTATTCTTGCCTGGAGAATGCTATGGACAGAGGAGCCTGGCAGGCTATGGTCCATAGGGCTGCAAAGAGTCAGACACGACTGAAGCAACTTAGCATGCACACACACAGCAAGAGACTATGGATTATATTTTTCTCTTCTTTTTTTCTATAGGAGAAGAACATGGGAACCCACTCCAGTATTCTTGCCTGGGAAATCCCATGGACAGAGGAGCCTGGCAGGCTGCACTACATAGGATCACAAGAGTTGGACACAGCTGAGTGACTGAGCAGGCAGGCATGTACTGCAAATCGCCTGCTTATATGACAGTGCAGTCATTTCGTTTGCAGTACATTTACAGCAAGTATGTCCCCTAGAATGCACATCACCATGCACGACATGATGAATGCCATGTATCACCAACACCCCCTTAGCCCTAGACATCTTATTTTTTAAATTAATCATTTTTGGTTGTGCTGGGTCTTTGTTGCTGTGTGCAAGCTTTCTCTAGTGGTGGCGAGTGGGGGCTACTCTTCACTGAGGTGTGCAGGCTTCTGGTTGCGGTGGCTTCTTTAATTGCAGAGCACAGGCATTAGGTGCATGAGCTTCAATAGTTGTGACATATTGGCTTAGTTGCTCCTTGGCACATGGAATTTTCCCAGACCAGGGATCAAACCCGTGTCCCTTGCATTGGTAGGTGGACTCCTAACCACTGGACCACTAGGGAATTCCAGATGTTGTCTTTTTTTTTTTTTTTTTAAACTTTACATAATTGTATTAGTTTTGCCAAATATCAAAATGAATCCGCCACAGGTATACATGTGTTCCCCATCCTGAACCCTCCTCCCTCCTCCCTCCCCATCCCATCCCTCTGGGTCGTCCCAGTGCACTAGCCCCAAGCATCCAGTATCGTGCATCGAACCTGGACTGGCAACTCGTTTCTTACATGATATTTTATATGTTTCAATGTCATTCTCCCAAATCTTCCCAAAATTCATTACTTATTTTAATTTTTTCCACTAAAGGTTGAAATGACCATGATCACTATATTTGTGTTTCCTTATACATTCAAGTTTTCTGTATGTCATTTGTGTGTTTAATTGCCATGGAATTAATGTTTGTTGTCAATTTCATTGTTCGATTATCAATTCAACTCAACCAATGTGTATTGTGTGTGTATGCTGTTGCTTCAGTTGTGTCCAGCTCTTTGCAACTCTATGGACTGAAGCCTACCAGTCTCCTCTGTCCGTAGGATTCTCCGGGCAAGAATACTAGAATGGGTTGCCATATCCTCCTCCAGATGATCTTCCCGACCCAGGGATCAAACTTGTGTCTCCTGCTTTGGGAAACGGATTCTTTTTTTTTGGGGGGGGGGGAAATGGATTCTTTACCATTGTGCCACCTGGGAATATCCAATGTGATTGAGAATCTGTCAAATGCTAGGGACTGGGGTTAAAAAAATATATCTGATGCCTAGGAACTTGAGTGGGAACACAAACAAATAATTCGAATACAGCCAAATGTACCTATTCTAGTGGATTTTAGGTGTTAGTAAGAAAATATTAATGCCATATCTTGATTTTGAATAGGTAGAGCCTATTTGTAGCAAATGATATGAAAACAATGTTCAGTTCACCTCAGCCCTCTGGGTTGTAAGATTATCTTCCTGTGTCTTGATATTTCAGAGCTGATTATTTGCATAGGCCTCTTCCTGTTAATTAGTCCTCAGATGTTTCTCTTCCTCTCCTTTTCCTCAATTCTTTTTCAGGTGTTTTCCTTATCAATAGCCTAATCTAGTAGTCAATTTAATCTCTCTTTTAATGTTTCATCAGCATTTCTTCTATAGTTTCCCAGTGTTCTTCCACATAGGTTAGCCAAGTTTTTGCCTCCTAGAGTTTAAATCATAAATTGTAGAGTAAATAAACAAATTCTGAAATAAATACAAACATTTAAATATATAAATGGTCAGAACTACACAGAAATTCTTGTAGGCAACTCCCAGCTACCTGTTACCTGTCAGCGTGAACATTTACACATCTACCAGCTTGGATTTCACATGGTCATTGGATACTTTCAGATGCATGCTCTGGAGTGGCCACTTGAACCCATGCCCAGCTGTACCTTGGGGAAATACATCCGATATTTCTCCTTCACTAGCTGCGGTGAGTGCTAGGGTAGATGGAACAGGGGCTCAGGCTGAGGACTCTGAGATGTGCTGGGGGCTCAGTCAAGCTTCTCTGACATGTGATACTTTAGCAATCTTGATAACAGGCAGGACAAGATGATGGGTGATTAAGAATTCCAAGGGAGAAGAAAAATTCATAGCACAAACCTAAAACCCTGAAAAATGCATTCTTTATGTAATATTTTTTTGTCTACAAATTGGAAAAAGACAACTATATCTGACTCTTAACAGTGGTAAAACTCTACCCATCTCTAATTTTCAAATTAGGTTGAGAAAGGTTGCGTGTAGATCCACATAATCTCAAGTCCAGAATGACTGTGATATTTCAATTTGCAAGTCCCTAGATGCATTTCCGTACAGCAGGAGAAGTAAACTAGTTCTCCAAAGCTTTAAGAAGCCTTAAAACCAGTGTACTCAATTTTCTTCACCTCGTGTAAATGCGTGACCATCTACCCCTGAAGAGACAATTTTGCTGTACGTGGAAAGTCTATTGAGGCATTATTTCCCACTGTGTGGCTTTTAGTTTCTTTACTTTCCATTATACTTGTTCATCCTCTCTTATAACCTTTTCAGTACTCACACTGCTTTCGCATTTCTGGACATGCTAGGATTAATAATAATCCCCAAACAACCCCAATATGGCAGAACTCAAACACACGATCACCCACGACCACGACCACTCAACTTTTTGAAGTCAGGTAGTATTGATTGGCTTTTGTTCTCTTCTGTGGAAGACCATCATTGGAAAGACTTCTGTTCCAGCTTTGGAAACCATTGCAGTGGATCTGCGGAGCCCTTATATGCAGAAGGTTGAGAAAACTCAGTGAGTGCTTTAGGAAGACAACTCTGGCAGCACGTGGAGGAAGGGAAAGAGGAGAAGATGAAAGGAGACAAGCTAGGAAGTTATGGAACAGACTGAGAAGTGGTGGTGACCAGAACTAAGAAAAGGGCCCTGGGGACTGACTTGAAAACACATTTAACAGCATAATGCTTGAGGTGAAGGGAAGAGGTGTATGGTTAGATGCTGTTTAAGAAATACATAACACCATGAAACTTGGCTTTCCCAGTGTTTTATAATGCTTTTCTCTTTTTTAAAAACATATAATTCTTACATCTACTTTTTCAATTGCACTTTCTCTTCCACTGATTTATGGCTTTAGTGTGCCTGTATGTATGTGCACACCAGTACCACACTGTTTTACTAACTGTTGACCTGTAGCATGTTTTGAATCTGGTACACATGGTTTCCGTGAGCTCTTCTTTTTCAGTTATTCTTTCCTGTTTCTGTCTAAAAGTGAATTTTGGCATCACTTGTCTAGTTCTTAGAAAAATTCATTTAGGATTTTGATTGATATGGAGCTCACTCGCTTATCCAAACAATATTTATTGGGTGCCTGCTATGGGCTAGGTCCCGAGGAGATAGAAATAAGTAAAACCCAGGAATTAGGGTCTAGGAAATCTGTGAACTGGACCTGGGGAGAATTGATATCTTTACAGTGTGAGCATGGCACATCTCTTTATAGACCCAAAGCTTTCATGTGCTTCCTAAATATTTTGTTGCAGTTGTTCTTGTTGAGGATAGTGCCTAATTAGTATAATTAGCATGGGTCATATTGATGTTTGTATATACTTGACAAGTTCTTTAGCTACAGTTAATAATTTTACTTCCTTGACTTTTCTGTGTATATAATATCATCTGTGTTATGTTTCTATTTCTTCTTTTGGTATTATTTTAATGATTTCTTTTTCTTTCCTTATTTAATTGGTTAGACTCTCCAAAATAATGTTTAGCCATATAAATTGTTTATAGAAATATTGTATAAAGGGCATGTGATTGCACTCCTCTTGGGCATTTCAGAAACATGATAAGGAATGCTTCAGTTCAGTTCAGTCACTCAGTCACGTCTGGCTCTTTGCGACCCCATGAATCACAGCATGCCAGGCCTCCCTGTCCATCACTGTCTCCCGGAGTTCACTCAGACTCACATGCATCAAGTTGGTGATGCCATCCAGCCATCTCATCCTCTGTCGTCCCCTTCTCCTCCTGCCCCCAATCCCTCCCAGCATCAGAGTCGTTTCCAATGAGTCAACTCTTCGCATGAGGTGGCCAAAGTACTGGAGTTTCAGCTTTAGCATCATTTCTTCCAAAGAATACCCAGGACTAATCTCCTTTAGAATGGACTGGTTGGATCTCCTTGCAGTCCAAGGGACTCTCAAGAGTCTTCTCCAACACCACAGTTCAAAAGCATCAATTCTTTGGCACTCCATTTAAATCCTGCTAAAATGCAGATGTCCTAATCCAAATGGCTCCCAATGGAAATCAGCAAGCTTTCCCCCCACCTTCCTCTCTCTCTCTCTCTTTTGGCCACACCACTTGGTATGTGGGGTCTTAGTTCCCCAACCAGGAACTGAACTCTTAACCCCTGCATTGGAAGTGTGGAGTCAACCACTGGACTGCCAGGGAAGTCCTTCCACTCTTTTCTTTTAGCCTCACACCTTTTAATATGTCTGATGAGCCTTTATTCTGTGTCTTAGTCCTAAGATTGGCAGGTGATCTTATGGGCAGAATGCTGAACGTGTAGAATTCCAGCTTTATGGAGAAAAGAAGAGAAAGTTGAGAAATAGTGAGAGGAGCTTTTTTTTTTTTTAACTTATTTCTTTTAATTGGAAGATAATTGCTTTACAATGTTGTGCTGGTTTTTGCCATACATCAGCATGAATCAGCCATAGGTATATACATGTTTCCCTCCCTCTTGACCCTTCCTCCCATTCCCTACCCCATCCCACCCCTCTAGGTTGTCTCAGAGCACCAGGCTGAGCTCCCTGTGTTATACAGCAACATCCCACTAGGTGTCTATTTTACATATGGTAATGCATATATTTCAATGATACTTTCTCAATTTGTCCATCTTCTCCTGCCCCCACTGTGTCCATAAGTCTGTTCTCTGTCTGTGTCTCTATTCCTGTCCTGTAATTTTTCTAGGTTCCATATATACACATCAATATTTGATATTTTTCTCTTTCTGACTTATTTCACTCTGAATAACAGGCTATAGGCTCACCCACCTCACTAGAATTGATTCAAATTCTTTCTTTTCTTTGGCTGAGTAATATTCCATTGCATATATGTACCACAACTTCTTTATCCATTCATCTGTTGACAGACATCTAGGTTGCTTCCATGTTTTGGCTCTTGTAAACTGCTGCAGTGAAGATTGGGGTACATGTCTATTTTTCAATTATGGTTTTCTCAGTATATGCCCACTAGTGGGATGGCTGGGTCATATGGTAGTTTTTTATTCCTAGTTTTTAAAGCAGTCATCATTCTGTTCTCCATAGTGGCTGTACCAGTTTACATTCCCACCAACAGGGCAAAAGGATTCCATTTGGTGGGAGGAGTTTAAATGGAGCATATGTGACATGTTCCTAGAACTTGTCAAGTGGTCAGTAGGTCACAGGTCCATGGACTTAACTGTAGTCTTTGAAACTTAGAATAGTCTTTAAGAACAGAAACCTTGCTAACCCATAGATTTTGATGAAGGTTTTAACAATCCTCTTCCCAGAAAAAAATCTCCACAAATACACACTTGCATATAATTTCATGGACTTTATAGACATCTTCAAGCCTATGGACAACAACTCTAGATTAAAGGAAACCCATCTATATGGTCCACAGCTCAGGAAGCCTACTGGTTATCAAAGAGATGCTGGGCTGCTTTCCAGGCTGTGAACTGGTATTAATGTACAGATGCATCCCTCCCACATCTGTCTGTGTGTGTTGTTCTGGTGGTCTCCAAAATATACACTTGAGGGCTCTCTGAGAGCCCTCCCCCACCAAAAGCAGAAATCTGGTTCTCTAATTGATGAGATTTGATGAGCATATCAAATTACTTCCCCTTAATATAAATCAGCTTGTTGGAAAGGTTGTTAATTTAGTTATGTTTTTAAAACTTTTAGATGCAGACTTAAGAGAGCTGACATTACTTTAGGGCAGTTGGGGCATGGTAAGAGGTGAAGCTGAGATCTTGACTGTGCTGCTCACTAGCTCGCTCTTGCTGACCTTGGCCGAGTTGGCCTCCCTGCTGTGTTCCCGTGCTTGTCCACTGGAGAACAAGCCCCGGTATTTAGGAAGTTGACAGGTGATAAGGAGACATTATAAGACAGAAAGGAATCAATCTGAGATGGCAAGTTAGTATTCAGAAAAGAGTCAGGTGAGATTTCACCTCGCCACTACATGTCAATATAAATTCCAAATAGATTTTAAGTTTTGTGTAAAAAATAAAAACATAAAATAAATAGAAGGAAATATGGCAAGTACTTCATGTTCTGGCTTACAAATGCAAAGAATGAACAGTAAAAGATAACCTTTAGATTTAGCCACGTAACTAAAATTCTGTCTATCATAGATCATAATTAAAATTATGGTGAATGATTAATTGTATAAAATTGAGAGCAGCCACAACAGAGGGTTAATACCCTTAAAATTTAAAACTTTCTTATCAGTCATTTTAGAGAACTCTACTGGGGCTTCCCTGGTGAGTCAGGCGGTAAAGAATCCACCTGCAATGCAGAAGACCCTGGTTCAATCTCTGGGTTAGGAAGATCCCCTGGGGAAGGAAATGGCAACCCACTGCATGGTGTTCTTGCCTGGAGAATCCCATGGGCAGAGAAGCCACAGCCCATGGGGTCTCATAGAGTGGGACACGACTGAGGGACTAAGACTTTCACTTTCATAGTTGATTTATGATGTTTTATTAGTTTCGGATATACAGCAAAGTGTTTCAGTTATACATATATCTGTTCTTTTTCAGAGTTTTTTCATAGGTTATTACAGAGTATTGCATTCCCTGTGCTATACAGTAAGTCCCTGTTGATTGGGAAGATCCCCTGGAGAAGGAAATGGCAATGCACTCCAGGACTATTGCCTGGAAAATTCCATGGACAGAGGAGCCTGTAGGCTACAGTCCATGCGGTCGCAAAGAGTCGGACACGACTGAGCGACTTCACTTCACTATATATGTATATATTAATCCCAGTCTCCTAATTTATCCCTCCTGCCCCACCTTTCCTGTTTGGTAAACATAAGCTTTGTTTTCTAAGTCTATGGGTCTATTTCTGTTTTGTAAATAAGTTCATATTTTTAGATTACACGTATAAGTGACGTTACATGATATTTGTCTTTGTCTGATCTACTTCACTTAGTATAGTGCTCTCTTGGTCCACCCATGTTGCTGCTAATGGTGTTATTTCATTCTTTTTTATGGCTAGGTAATTAGGTAATATCCAATGGTATATATGTACCACATCTTCTTTGTAAATTCCTCTGTTAATGGACATTTATGTTGCTTCTATGTCTTGGCTTTTGGAAATAGTGCTGCTGAACACTGGAGTGCATGGATCTTTTCTAACTAATGCTTTTCTCTGGATGTATACCCAAGAGCAGGACTGTAGGATCATATGGCAATTCTATTTTCAGTTTTTAAGGAACCTCTATACTATTTTCCATAATGGCTGTACCAATTTACATTCCCACCAACAGTGTAGAAGTGTTCCCTTTTTTCTACACTGTCTCACAGCATTTATTGTTTGTACATTTTTTGATGATATATTCTGACCTGTGTGATGTATTAATAGTTTGATTTGCATTTCTCTAACAATTAGTGATGTTGTGTGTCTTTTCATGTGCCTTTGGGTTATCTGTATGTCTTCACTGGAGAAATGTCTACTTAAATACTCTGCTCATTTTTTTCATTGAGTTGGTTGTTTTTTTTGAGGTTGAGCTTTATGAGCTGTGTGTATATTTTAGAGATTAATCCCTTGTCAGTTGCTTTGTTTGCAAATATTTTCTCCCATTCTGTCGGTTGTCTTTTTGTTTATGGTTTCCTTTGCTGTACAAAAGCTTTTAAGTTTAATTAGCTCCCATTTTTTTGGTTTTTATTTTCATTACTCTAAGAGGTGGATACAAAAAGATATTGTTGCAATTTATGTCAGAGAGTTCTGCTATGTTTTCCTGAGAATTTTATAGTACCTGGTCTTCCATAGAGGTCTTCAATCCATTTTGAGTTTATTTATGCATATGGTTTTAGAGAGTGTTATAATTCATCTTTCGCCTGTAGCTGTCCAGTTTTCCCAGCACCACTTATTGAAGAGACTGTCATTTCTCCATTGTATAGTCTTGCCTCCTTTGTCATAGACTGACCATTTGTGCATGGGTTTATTTCTGGGCATTCTATCCTGTTCCAGTTATCAATATTTCTGTTTTTGTGTCAGTATATCATAGTATTTTTGTTATTGCAACTTTATAGCATAGTCTGAGGTCAGGGAGCCTAATTCCTCCAGCTTCATTTTTCTTTCTCAAGATTGCTTTGTCTATTTGGGGTAGTTTTCTGGTGGCATTTTTGGGATTTTCTATCTGCAGTATCATGTCATCTGAAAACAGTGACAGTTTTACTTTTTCTTTTCCAATTTGGATCGCTTTTATTTCTTTTCCTTCTCTGACTGTCATGGTTAAGACTTCTAAAACTGTGTTGAATAAAAGTGGTGAGAGTGGACATCCTGTCTTATTCTTAATCTTAGAGGAAATGCTTTTAACATTTCACCATTGAGAATGATGTTAGCTGTGGGTTTGTTATATATGGCCTTTGTTACGTTGAAGTAAGTTCCCTCTATTCCCACTTTCTAGAGAGTTTTTGTCATAAAGAAGTGTCTGGATTTTGTCAAAAGCTTTTTCTACATCTATTGAGGTGATCATGTGGGTTTTATTCTTCAGTTTGTTGATGTGGTGTATCACACTGACTGATTTGCAGATATTACAAAATCCTTGCATCCCTGGGATAAATCCCACATAATTATTATGAATGACCCTTTTAATGTATTGTTGAATTTGGGTTGCTACTATTTTGCTGAGGACAATTTAATCTATGTTCATCAGTGATATTGGCCTGTAATTTTCTTTTCTGTGGTATCTGCTGGGTTTTAATATCAGGGTGATGGTGGCCTCCAACTATGGTGTTGGGGAAGACTCTTGAGAGTCCCTTGGACTGCAAAGAGATCTAACCAGTCAATCATAAAGGAAATCAGTCCTGAATATTCATTGGAAGGACTGATGCTGAAGCTCCAATACTTTGGCCACCTGATGCAAAGAACTGACTCATTGGGAAAGACCCTGATGCTGGGAAAGATTGAAGGCAGGAGGAGAAGGGGACAACAGAGGATGAGGTCGCTGAGTTGATAGACATGAGTTTGAGCAAGCTCCAAGAGCTGGTGACGGACAGGGAACGTGGCATGCTGAGGTCCACAGGGTTGCAAAGAGTCAGACATGATTGAGCGACTGAACTGAACTGATGGTGGCCTCATATAATGAGTTTGAGAGTGTTCCTTCCTCTGCCATTTTTTTTTTTTGGAATAATTTCAGAATGATAGGTGTTAACTCTTCTCCCCTTGATAGAATTTGCCCTTGAAGCCACCTGGTCTTAGACTTTTGTTTGTTGGAAGACTTTTTAAAATTTTTATTTATTTACTTATTTTATTTTTGGCTGTACCAGGTCTTCATTGATTTGTGTGGGCCTTCTTTAGCTGTAGCAAGGGGGGCCTACTCTTCATTGCAGTTTCAGGCTTCTCACTGTGGTGGCTTCTCTCATTGAAGCACAGGTGCTAGGGTGCACAGGCTCCAGTAGATGCAGCACATAAGCTGAGTAGCTGCGGCTCGCAGGCTCTAGAGCATGGGGTCAGTAGTTGTGGCAAACAGGTTTAGTTACTTTGCAGCATGTGGAATCTTCCCAGGATCAAACCCATGGCCCCTGCATTGGCAGGCAAATTCCATCCACTGTGCCACCGGGGAAGTCCCTGTTGGAAGTTTTTAAAGTGCAGTTTCAATTGCAGTATTTGTGATTGTTCTGTTCATATTTTTTATTTCTTCCTGTTTCAGTCTTGGGAGATTGTACCTTTTTAAGAATTTCTCCATTTCTTCTAGGGTGTCCATTTTAGTGGCATATAGCTGTTTTTAGTAGTCTCTTAGTAGTCTCTTTTTTGTATTTATGTGGTGTCTGTTGTAATTTCTCTTTTTTTTTTTTATCATTTCCAATTTTATTGATTTGAGCCCTCTTACTTTTTTTCTTGAGTCTGGCTAAAGGTTTATCAATTTTGCTTATCTTTTTTTAAAGAACCAGCTTTTACTTTCATTGATCTTTTCCACTGTTTTCTTTGTCTCTCTTTCATCTGTTTTTTTTTTATCTTTTCTTTGATTTCTTTCTTTCTACTAACTTTGGGTTTTGTTTGTTCTTCTTTCTGTAGTTGCTTCAGGTGTAAAGTTAGGTTGTTTATTTGAGATTTTCATTGTTTTCTAAGATAAAATTGTATTGCTATAAACTTCCCTCTTAGAACTGTGTTTGCTGCATCCCATAGGTTTTGGATCATCATGTTTTCATTTTCATTTGTCTCTAGATATTTTTTGACTTCCTCTATGATTTCTTCAGTGATCCATTCGTTGTTGTATAGCATATTTTTAGCCCTGACCCCCTTTTTTATAGTTTTTTTTTCTTGTAGTTGATTTCTAACTTATAGTGTTACAGTTGGAAAAGATGCTTGAACTGATTTCAACTTTCTTATATTTACCCATGCTTTCTTTGTGGCCCAGCATGTGCTCTCTCCTGAAGAATGTTTCATGTGCATTTGAAAAGAATGTGTATTCTGCTGCCTTTGGATAGAATGCTTTATAAATATCAATTAAGTCCATCTGGTCTAATGTGTCATTTAATCTTGTGTTTCCTTACTGATTTTCTGTCTGGATGATCTGTCCATTTGTGTATGTGAGATATTCAAGTCCCCCACTGTTATTATGTTACTATCTATTTTTCCTTTTATGGCTGTTAATATTTGTCTTGTATATTGAGGTGCTCCCATGTTGGGTGCATGTATATTTACAACTGTTATATCTTCTTTCTAGATTAACCCTTGATCATTATGTAGTTCTTCTTTGTCTCTTGTAACAGTCTTTACTTTAACATCTATTTTGTTTGATATGAATATTGCTACTCCTACTTTGATTTCTACCTGCATGTAATAGCTTTTCCATCCCCTCACTTTCAATCTCTATGTATCCCTAGATACGAAGTGGTTCTCTTGTAGACAGCATATATATGGGTTTGTTTTTTTAATCTGGTCAGCCAGCCTCTGTCTTTTGGTTCAAGTATTTGATCAATTTATATTCAAGATAATTATTGATATGTATGTTTTGCCATTTTGTTTTGGATTTCTTTTTGTAGTCTTTTTTCTTCCTCTTTTGTTCTTTTTTCTTGTGACGTGGTGGCTATCTTTAGTGTTTGGATTCTTTTTTCTTTTTGTATGTGTATATATCTGGTGTGGATTTTTAGCTTGCAGTTCCTATGAGGTTTTGATGCAGCAGTCTGTATATAGACATACAAGATTGTTTTATGTTGCTGTCTTTCAATTTCAAATGCATTTTCAATATCCTGCTTCAGCCCTGGGATTTCTTTGGAAGGAATGATGCTAAAGCTGAAACTCCAGTACTTTGGCCACCTCATGCGAAGAGTTGACTCATTGGAAAAGACTCTGATGCTGGGAGGGATTGGGGGCAGAAGGAGAAGGGGACGACAGAGGATGAGATGGCTGGATGGCATCACTGACTTGATGGATGTAAGTCTGAGTGAACTCTGGGAGCTGGTGATGGACAGGGAGGCCTGGCGTGCTGTGATTCACGGGTTTGCAAAGAGTCAGACACGACTGAGGGACTGAACTGAACTGAACTTCTTACAGTTGTTAGTTTTGATATCATATTTGTGTGTGGAATGACTTTCTACCTTTACTGTGTGTTTATCTTTACCAGTGAGCTTTTCCACTCATAATTTTCTTGTTTCTAGTTGTGGGATTTTCTTTTCCACCTTTTAGCATTTGTTGTAAACCTGGTTTGGTGATGGTGAATCCTCATGCCTTTTGCTTGTCTGTAACTCTTTTGATTTTTCTGTGGAATCTGAATAAAAGTCTTGCTAGTTAGAGTATTCTTGAGTTGTAGGATTTTTCCTTTCATCATTTTAAATTTGTCATGCCAGTCCCTTCAGGCTTGCAGAGTTTCTGCTGAAAAAAACCAATAACCTTATGAGTGTCCCTTTCTGTTTTTCTTTCTTTCTTTTTTTTTGCTTTTCCTGTATTGCTTTTATTTTTTTTTTTTCAGCATGAAAAAAACTGTTAAGTGATTTATTAATTTGTCATTGATTACATGTTGATGTCATTGTTTTGCTATATTAGGATAGATAAAGTAGATTACTTAAAAAATTATAATTATTCTAACAAAGTGACATGCTTTAGAGTAGTAGGGAAAATACCTAGAAACTTTATTAGAATTCTAATTATTTTCATTCATGTTGTGTCAGTTGTTGATTTTATAGGACAAGGCAGCTATTAGGCCTTTGCCATCTCTAGGTCTAAGGCACTCTAGCCTGAACCCCTTACCTCTTCTAGCTGCGGGCCCTTTTTGTTTTTTCCTAGAGGAAGTTTCCAGTGGTCAGCCTAGAAATTTGGTACACACACTTTGGTTAGAAGCTTGAGTTTTGCTTTGAAATTGTCTTTTTATAACTTCTCAAGAGAATTTCTGGAAGCTTCAAAATTCTTGAAGATAAAATCCATGTTTCTTCTCTCACTGATGTAAATGATGAAGTCAGATTAAGGTGTTCTTTGACTCAGTTTCAGTGTGATTGAAGGTTTGCTCTGGGAAACTTCCAAAAGCTGTGTTCTTAATTGGTGAGAAAACACTTATGCTTCTAAGTACCTGGGAAGTGTGAACAGTTTAGTTCAATCACTCAGTCGCGTCCGACTCCTTGCAACCCCATGGACCCCAGCAGGCCAGGCCTCCCCGTCCAAGGTCAAATCCCGGAATTCACTCAAACCCATTTGTCATTGTCTTTAATTTTTGTCAACTTGATTACACATGTCTTGGCATTTTCCTACTTGGTTTTCTCCCGTGTGAGCCTCTCTGCACTTCCTGAACTTGCATGAACTGTTACTTTCCCATGTTAGAGAAGTTTTCAACTATTATCTCTTCAAAAAATTTCTCAGGCTTTTTCTCTCTTTCTTCTCCTTCTGGGACCCCTATAATGTGAATGTTGGTGCAGAAGTCTTTTAGACTGCTCTCATTTCTTTTCATTCTTTTTCCTATACCTTGTTCTACTGCAATGAAATCCACCACTTTGTCTTCCAGCTCACTTATCTGTTGTTCTGACTCATATAATCTGCTATTGATTCTTTATAGTATTTTTTCATTTCAGTTATTGTGTTGTTTAACTCTGTTAGTTCTTTATATCTTCTAACTGTTAAGCATCCCTTATATCTTCTCCATCTGTGCCTCTATTCTTTTTCTGAGATCTTGAGTCATCTTTACTATCTTTACCCTGGATTCTTTTTCAGATAGATTGCCTATCTCCACTTCACTTAGTTGCTCTTCTGGGGTTTTTATCTTGTTCCTTCGTCTGGAACATATTTCTCTGTCATCTTGCTTTGTCTAGCTTTCTGTGTGTTTGTAGTCTCCATTCCCCTCTTGCTTCTGGTGTCTGCCTTGTGGTAGGTGAGGCTGATCTTAGAGGCTTGTGAAGGCTTCCTGGTTGGAGGAAATGGTGTCTTCTCACTTTGAAGTGAAGCTAGGTCTTGTCCCTCTGGTGGCAGGGTCATGTCAAGGGGTATGGTAGAGCTAGTTATGGGCTCAGGAAGACTTTAGCAGACTTTAGGCAATTTATCTGCTGATGGGTGGGGTGTTGTTCCCACCCTGTTGGTTGTTTGGCCTGAGACATCCCAGCAATGGAGCCTACATGGTTGTTGGGTTGGGGTCAGGTCATCGTGTCAAAATAGCAGCCTTCAAGAGAGCTCACACCGAGTACTCCTCAGTACCTTTACCACCAGTATCCTTGACCTCACAGTGAGCTACAGCCACCCACCACATTCCCAGGAGACATCCCCCTACCCCAGCATGTAGGTCTGACTCAGGCTCCTACGAAGTCACTGCTTTTTCCCTCAGTCCCAGTGTGCATAGACTTTGTCTGTGTCCTCCAAGAGCGGGATTTCCATTTCCTTCCATCCTGTGGATTTCTTACGATCAAGCCTCGCTGGCCTTCAGTACCAAATGCTCTGGGGGCTCCTCCTCCTAATGCCAAATCCTCATACTGGGGTCCTTATGTAAAACTCAGAACTATTAACTCCTGTGGGATAACTTCTGCAATATAATTATTTTCTAGTTTGTGGATCATCCACCAGGCGGGTATGGGATTGACTAGATCACTAATGTACCCCTCCTACCATCTTGTGGTTTCCTCTTAGTCTTTGGATATAGAATGTCTTTTAGATAGGTTCTAGTCTTTTAGTCTTCATTGGAGAAGGAAATGGCAACCCACTCCAGCGTTCTTGCCTGGAGAATCCCAGGGATGGGGGAGCCTGGTGGGCTGCAATCTCTGGGGTCACACAGAGTTGGACACGACTAAAGCGACTTAGCAGCAGTAGCAGCAGCAGTCTTTTTGTCATGGTTGTTCAGCAGTTAGTTGTGATTTTGGAGATTTTGGGAGAGGAGGTAAGCATGAGTCCTTCTACTCTGGCATCTTGTCTTCAGCCCCCTGTAGATTCTTCTTTTCAGTTTTTTAAACAAACCCATTGTTTCTATATCACTTTTCCTGCATAAAATAAACACAAGGCACTCCATAGTTTAAAGTCTTAACTGAGCATTGCTTAATTAGCTTGACAATCTTCTATATTTTTTTCCCCTGAATCAAAACAAGGCTACCCATGAAAATACAAGCCATTCTATTCCACCTAAAATTCACTTTCCAGATCCCTAGGTGCATTGACATAAGCATAAGCATATCAGCCTGGTCTACTGCCAGTTTAAGTAACCTTTCAGACTTTCAGGCTGGGAGCTCACCCTGACTTTACATAGTTCTCTCAGGGAGCCAGAGTGTTTGAGGCTGAGGAAGCATGCACAGCAAAACAGGACAAGCATCTCAGAAACGCAGAAGTGGATTTGTGCCTGGACTCATGATTTAGGCTACTTTCCCCCCCTCCCCCTCCCCTACTTGGCAATCAAAACTGGAGATGTTTTTGAGCTTTCTTTTGTGCTGCCTAGAGAGGAGATGAGCTAACTGTGCCAGTGGGTGATTATTTCATATTGCTCTGAGAAGAGCACATGCTCCTGCTGCCTTCAAGCAAGAGCTTTCTGAGGTGGATTAAAAGTGTCTCATCCCACCCAGGACCCAGACACAGGCTTCAAAGCTGTGCCAAAACATTAACTGAGCCACTTTCTAGAAAAATCAACCTCAGTGAATCACAACCACTCAATCTTCCTATCTAAATATTTTGCATTATATATACACGTGCTTGATGGCATGGGGGAAGGGAGCTGATTCTTCAGAAGTTCACGGATAGCCAGTTCAGGAATGGAAGAAGCACCGAGCTTTGTAAAGCATATTCAATGACCCCTTTCCATCCTCACATCCACACTCTCAGTCAGACAACCACACTCTGTATACAGATTAGGAATCTAAGGTTCAGAAGATTGATGTATCTTGAGCAGGATTCAGGCAGCTGGTTCGTGACAGAGCTGGGGCCCAAACAGTTTGACCATTTAAGTCCTGGGCTTCATTGCTGAACTTTATGCTTCAGAGAGAGATCCAGAACCCTTAAATAAATGTTGGTTGCTTAGTCCTAAGCAACTAAATGTTATAAGCCTTTGTCCTTCCTTTTGGGAAAGATCTATATGGTTTATCAACTCAGAAAAGCCTTCCCTCAGCACGTTACTTTTATCTTCCTTCTCCCACTTTTCTCTGGCTTTTCTTGTCTTCCTAATGAAATTAAAAACATCCTGAAGTTCCTTTGAACCAGCTCCATGACTCAGGAAAGCTCTGTGGCTCGGCACATAAAGGTGAGACTTGCTAGGGAACAGCCTGGCAGAAATAATGCCACCACCAAATATTGCCCAGGGCCCCATTAATAGGAGTTATTCTCTAGATGAGGACCAAATGGTGGGGTTGCATTTGTGTTGTTTTTGCTCTTTTAAGTTCTCTATATGGTTAATGCTGTGAAAATAACCCAGTAAGACCTGAAAAAATAGCCCATACAGACCAGGGGCTCCTGGCTCTGTATGACTTCGAGAAGTGTTAAGATCTCTGGACAATTTTTCCTTCTTCAATAGAAGAAACAAATGAGACAAGATGAGACTGCACTTCCTCTTCCAGCACTGAAAGTCATCTCTGTAGAAACTGGAATCAAAAGCAGTGGTTGAAACCCACCAATGGGCTGATTCCCAATTTCTTCATACCACAAACAGAAACATGGGGAAAATGAGGCAAAAGAATAATATATTCTCTAGGGGTGATCTTTCAGCTTGGATCAGGAGAATAATATCATTCCTTTTTCCATTAGTTCCCTGAGGTGGGAGAATCAATTCATCATTGTATCACCAGTGGCTGGAAGTGTTTGGACATAGCATGTGCTCAAGAAATATTAGTTGAACTAGTGAGAAAATAGAACTACCTAAGAAGTATTGGATTTGTTATCTCATAACATAAAACCTAAACCAATAATTTAAAATATCCATCAGTTAAGTTCAGTTCAGTCACTCAGTCATGTCTGACTCTTTGTGACCCCATGGACTGCAGCATGCCAGGCCTCTCTGTCCATTACCAACCCCCAGAATTTACTCAAACTCATGTCCATTAAGTGAGTGATTCCATCCAATCATCTCATCCTCTATCGTCCCCTTCTCCTCCTTCCTTCAATCTTTCCCAGCAACAGGGTCCTTTCAAATGAGTCAGCTCTTTGCATCAGGTGACCAAATATTGGAGTTTTCTCTTCAGCATCATTCCTTCCAATGAACACCCAGGACCGATTTCCTTTAGGATGGACTAGTTGGATCTCCTTGCAGTCCAAGGGACTCTCAAGAGTCTTCTTCAACACCACAGTTCAAAAGTATCAATTCTTTGGCACTCAGCTTTCTTTATAGTCCAACTCTCAAATCCATACATGACTACAGGAAAAAAAAAAAAAAAAAACATAGCCTAGACTAGATGGACCTTTGTTGGAAAAATAATGTCTCTGCTTTTTAATATGCTATCTTGGTTGGTCATAACTTTCCTTCCAAAGAGTAAGTGTCTTTTCATTTAATGGCTGAAGTCATCATCTGCAGTGATTTTGGAGTCCCCAAATAGAAAGTCTGCCAGTGTTTTCACTGTTTCCCCCTCTATTTGCCATGAAGTGATGGGACCAGATGCCATGATCTTAGTTTTCTGAATGTTGACCTTTAAGCCAACTTTTTCACTCTCTTCTTCCACTTTCATCAAGAGGTTCTTTAGTTCTTCTTCACTTTCTGCCATAAGGGTGGTGTCATCTGCATATCTGAGGTTATTGATATTTATCCTGGCGAACTTGATTCCAGCTTGTACTTCTTCCAGCCCAGCGTTTCTCATGATGTACTCTGCATAGAAGTTAACTAAGGAGGAGCGGCCCTAAGATGGCCGAGGAATAGGACGGGGAGACCACTTTCTACCCCACAAATTCATCAAAAGAACATTTAAACGCTGAGTAAATTCCAAAAAACAACTTCTGAATGCCAGCAGAGGACATCAGGCACCCAGAAAAGCAGCTCAGTGTCTTCAAAAGGAGGTAGGAAAAAATATAAAAGACGTAGGGACGGAGCTCCGTCCCAGGAAGGGAGTCTTAAAAAGAGAGGTTTCCAAACACCAGGAAACACTCTCACTGTTGAGTCTGTGACGAGCCTTGGAACCACAGAGGGCAACATAATCATTAGGAAAAATAAATAAATAATTAAAACCCACAGATTACTAGCCCAACGGTAACTCCCCCAGAGGAGAGGCAGCGCAGACGCCTGCACCCGGCACTAGCAAGTGGGGGCTGGGGCAGGGAGGCATGGGCTGCATTGCTTAGAGTAAGGACCAGGTCTGAATGCCCTGAGGGCAACCTGAGGGAACTAACTTGGGCTAGCAAACCAGACTGTGGGATAACTACCACGCAAAAAGCCCTAACCTAAGACACCGGCAGGCCCGCTCACAGAACAAAGGACTGAACAGAGCTAGCCCACTGCAGACCATCCCTCTCCGGTGACAGGCAGCCAGAGCCAGAAGAGGGCAATCGCAGCCCCAGAGAGACATTATCTACCAAACTGCAAGCAGGCTTCTTTGCTAACTAAGACTTCTTGGGGTTCTGGACTGTCAACATCCACCTGAGAAGGTGCGCCGGTTGTACACCCAGAAAACCAAAAACCGAGCTGCAGGAATGGGGGAGGCGATAAGTCACAGCTACCGTGCTCACCAAACACCTCATCACCTGAGCTGTTCTGACCTGGGAAGGGCACAAAACGTGGGCCCAACTGAGTCTGCGCCTCTGAGGACTACCTGAGTGCCTGAACCTGAGGAGCTTAGACCTGGGAGGTGCATGCAGCTGGGATGGTTCTCAATGGAGCAACCTAGAGCCTGAGCAGTGTGGGCAGGGACGGCACACGTGCCGTGAGTGGGGGCAGGCCCAGTGTGGCTGAGACACTGCGAGCACAGAGCACACGCCAGTGTTATTGGTTTGCAGCGTCCCTCCCTCCCCACAGTGAGACAGAACTGCTGCTCCTGCTAAGTCGCTTCAGTCGTGTCCGACTCCGTGCGACCCCAGAGACAGCAGCCCACCAGGCTTCCCCGTCCTTGGGATTCTCCAGGCAAGAACACTGGAGTGGGTTTCCATTTCCTTCTCCAATGTGTGAAAGTGAAAAGTGAAAGTGAAGTCGCTCAGTCGTGTCCAACTCTTCGCGACCCCATGGACTGCAGCCTACCAGGCTCCTCCGTCCATGGGATTTTCTAGGCAAGAGTACTGGAGTGGCTTGCCTGAGCAAGTGAGCCTAAAAAAGTGTACACCACCGCCCCCTTGTGTCAGGGCGGACACCAGACACTGAAGAGACCAGCAAACAGAAGAAGCTAAAACAGGGAACCGCCTTGGAAGTGACAGGTGCAATAGATTAAAACCCTGTAGTTAGTACCGACCACATAGGAAGGGGCCTATAGATCTTGAGAAATATAAGCCGGACCCAGGAACTATCTGAAAATGAACTGACCCCACACTGCCCACAACAATACCAAAGAAAGTCCTATATATATTTTTACTATCATTCTTTAAAATTTTTTTTTTAAATTTTTAAGTCCTCTATTACTCCTTTAATTTTCATTTTTATAACCTACTATTACTTTGCAAAAAAAAAGAGACCCTATTTTTAAAGCAAACTTCATATATATTTTTTGTTATAATTTTTGTAACTTATTTTTTCCTTCTTTTCTTTAATATTGTGTTTTTGAAAATCCAACCTCTACTCTAGATTTTTAATCTTTGCTTTTTAGTATTTGTTGTCAACTTTGTATCTTTAAGAACCCAATCTTCAGTACCCATTTCTACTTGGGAGTGAGATTACTGGCTTGACTGCTCTCTCCCCCTTTGGACTCTCCTTTTTCTCCACCAGGTCACCTCTGTCTCTTCCCTCCCCCTTCTCTTCTCTACCCAACTCTGTGAATCTCTTTGTGTGTTCCAAACGGTGGAGAACACTTAGGGAACTGATTACTGGCTGGATCTGTTTCTCTCCTTTTGATTCCCCCCTTTATCCTCCTGGCCACCTCTGTCTCCTTCCTCCCTCTTCTCTTCTCTGTATAACTCCGTGAACATCTCTGAGCAGTCCAGACTGTGGAGCACACATAAGGAAGTGATTATTGGCCAGCTTGCTCTCTCCTCTTTTGATTCCACCTCATCTCATTTGGGTCACCTCGAACTCCCTCCTCCCTCTTCTCTTCTCCATGTAACTCTGTGAACCTCTCAGGGTGTCCCTAACTGTAGAGAAACTTTTCATCTTTAACCTAGATGTTTTATCAACACTGCTGTATAGATGGAGAAGTCTTGAGACTACTGTAAAAATAAGACTGAAAACCAGAAGCAGGAGACTTAAGTCCAAATCCTGAGAACACCAGAGTACTCCTGACTCCAGGGAACATTAATTGACAGGAGCTTATCAAAGTCCTCCACACCTACACTGAAACCAAGCACCACCCAAGGGCCAACAAGTTCCAGAGCAAGACATACCATGCAAATTCTCCAGCAATCTAGGAACACAGCCCTGAGCTTCAATATACAGGCTGCTCCAAACCCAAAGTCACTCCAAATACAAAGTCACTACAAACCCACTGACATCTCATAACTCATTACTGGACACTTCATTACACTCCAGAGAGTAGAAATCCAGCTCCACCCACCAGAACACCGACACAAGCTTCCCTAACCAGGAAACCTTGACAAGCCACCCGTAAAACCCCACCCACTGGAAGGAAACTCCACAATAAAGAGAACTCCACAAACTGCCAGAATAGGGAAAGGCCACTCCAAACACAGCAATATAAACAAGACAAAGAGACAGAGGAATAATATCCAGCAGGTAAAGGAACAGGATAAATGCCCACCAAACCAAACAAAAGAGGGAGAGATAGGGAATCTACCTGATAAAGAATTCCGAATAATGATAGTGAAAATGATCCAAAATCTTGAAATCAAAATGGAATCACAGATAAATAGCCTGGAGACAAAGATTGAGAAGATGCAAGAAAGGCTTAGCAAGGACCTAGAAGAAATAAAACAGAGTCAATATATAATGAATAATGCAATAAGTGAAATAAAAAACACTCTGGAGGCAACAAATAGTAGAATAACTGAGGCAGAAAATAGGATTAGTGAAAGAGAATGGTAGAAATAAATGAATCAGAGAGGAAAAAATAAAAACGAATTAAAAGAAATGAGGACAATCTCAGAGACCTCTAGGACAATATTAAACGCTCCAACATTCAAATCATAGGAGTCCCAAAAGAAGAAGACAAAAAGAAAGACCATGAGAAAATACTTGAGAAGATAGTAGTTGACAACTTCCCTAAAATGGGGAAGGAAATAATCACCCAAGTCCAAGAAACTCAGAGTCCCAAACAGGATAAACCCAAGGCGAAACACCCCAAGACACATATTAATCAAATTAACAAAGATCAAACACAAAGAACAAATATTAAAAGCAGCAAGGGAAAAACAACAAATAACACACAAGGGGATTCCCATAAGGATAACAGCTGATCTTTCAATAGAAACTCTTCAGGCCAGAAGGGAATGGCAAGACATACTTAAAGTGATGAAAGAAAATAACCTACAGCCCAGATTACTGTACCCAGAAAGGATCTCATTCAAATATGAGGGAGAAATCAAAAACTTCACAGACAAGCTAAAGATGAGAGAATTAAGCACCACCAAACGAGCTCTCCAACAAATGCTAAAGGATCTTCTCTAGACAGGAAACACAGAAAGGGTATATAAACTCGAACCCAAAACAATCAAGTAAATGGCAATGGGATCATACTTATCAATAATTACCTTAAACATAAATGGGTTGATGTCCCAACCAAAAGACAAAGACTGGCTGAATGGATACAAAAACAAGACCCCTATATATGTTGTCTAGAAGAGACCCACCTCAAAACAGGGGACACATACAGACTGAAAGTGAAGGGCTGGAAAAAGATATTCCACGCAAATAGAGACCAAAAGAAAGCAGGACTAGCAATACTCATATCAGATAAAATAGACTTTAAAACAAAGGCTGTGAAAAGAGACAAAGAAGGACACTACATAATGATCAAAGGATCAATCCAAGAAGAAGATATAACAATTATGAATATATATGCACCCAACATAGGAGCACCACAATATGTAAGACAAATGCTAACAAGTACGAAAGAGGAAATTAACAATAACACAGTAATAGTGGGAGACTTTAATACCCCACTCACACCTATGGATAGATCAACTAAACAGAAAATTAACAAGGAAACACAAACTTTAAATGATACAGTAGACCAGTTAGACCTAATTGATATCTATAGGACATTTCACCCCAAAACAATGAATTTCACCTTTTTCTCAAGCACACACGGAACCTTCTCCAGGATAGAACACATCCTGGGCCATAAATCCAGCCTTGGTAAATTCAAAAAAATTGAAATCATTCCAAGCATCTTTTCTGCCCACAATGCAGTAAGATTAGATCTCAGTTACAGGAGAAAAACTATTAAAAATGGCAACATATGGAGGCTGAACAACATGCTGTTGAATAACCAACAAATCACAGAAGAAATAAAAAAAGAAATCAAAATATGCATAAAAACAAATGAAAATGGAAGCACAACAACCCAAAACCTATGGAACAGTGTAAAAGCAGTGCTAAGGGAAAAGTTCATAGCAATACAGGCATACCTCAAGAAACAAGAAAAAAAGTCAAATAAATAACCTAACTCTACACCTAAAGCAACTAGAAAAGGAAGAAATGAGGAACCCCAGGGTTAGTAGAAGGAAAGAAATCTTAAAAAATTAGGGCAGAAATAAATGCAAAAGAAATAAAAGAGACCATAGCAAAAATCAACAAAGCCAAAAGCCAGTTCTTTGAAAGGATAAATAAAATTGACAAACCGTTAGCCAGACTCATCAAGAAACAAAGGGAGAAAAATCAAATCAATAAAATTAGATATGAAAATGGAGAGATCACAACAGACAACAGAGAAATACAAAGGATCATAAGAGACTACTATCAGCAACTATATGCAAATAAACAACTTGGAAGAAATGGACAAATTCTTAGAAAAGTACAACTTTCCAAAACTGAACCAGGAAGAAATAGAAAATCCTAACAGACCCATCACAAGCACGGAAATTGAAACTGTAATCAGAAATCTTCCAACAAACAAAAGCCCAGGTCTAGATGGTTTCACAGCTGAATTCTACCAAAAAGTTAGAGAAGAGCTAACACCTATCCTACTCAAACTCTTCCAGAAAATTGCAGAGGAGGGTAAACTTCCAAACTCGTTCTATGAGGCCACCATCACCCTAATACCAAAACCTGACAAAGATGCCACAAAAAAAGAAAACTACAGGCCAATATCACTGATGAACATAGATGCAAAAATCCTTAACAAAATTCTAGCAATCAGAATCCAACAACACATTAAAAAGATCATACACCATGACCAAGTGGGCTTTATCCCAGGGATGCAAGGATTCTTCAATATTCACAAATCAATCAACGTAATACACCACATTAACAAATTGAAAAATAAAAGCCATATGATTATCTCAACAGATGCAGAGAAAGCCTTTGACAAAATTCAACATCCATTTATGACAAAAACTCTCCAAAAGGCAGGAATAGAAGGAACATTCCTCAACATAATAAAAGCTATATATGGCAAACCCATATCAAACATTATCCTCAATGGTGAAAAATTGAAAGCATTTCCCCTAAAGTCAGGAACAAGACAAGGGTGCCCACTTTCACCACTACTATTCAACATAGTTTTGGAAGTTTTGGTCACAGCAATCAGAGCAGAAAAATAAATAAATAAATAAAAGAAATCCAAATTGGAAAAGAAGAGAAAAACTCTCATTGTTTGCAGATGACATGATCCTCTACATCAGATCAGATCAGATCAGCCGCTCAGTCATGTCCGACTCTTTGCGACCCCATGAATTGCAGCACACCAAGCCTCCCTGTCCATCACCAACTCCCGGAGTTCACTCAGACTCACGTCCATCGAGTTAGTGATGCCATCCAGCCATCTCATCCTCTGTCGTCCCCTTCTCCTCTTGCCCCCAGTTCCTCCCAGCATCAAAGTCTTTTCCAATGAGTAAACTCTTCGCATGAGGTGGCCAAAGTACTGGAGTTTCAGCTTTAGCATCATTTCTTCCAGAGAAAGCCCAGGGCTGATCTCCTTCAGAATGGACTGGTTGGATCTCCTTGCAGTCCAAGGGACTCTCAAGAGTCTTCTCCAACACCACGGTTCAAAATCATCAATTCTTTGGCGCTCAGCCTTCTTCACAGTCCAACTCTCACATCCATACATGACCACAGGAAACACGATAGCCTTGATTAGATGAACCTTTGCTGGCAATGTCTCTGCTTTTGAATATGCTATCTAGGTTGGTCATAACTTTCCTTCCAAGGAGTAAGCGTTTTTTAATTTCATGGCTGCAGTCACCATCTGCAGTGATTTTGGAGCCCAGAAAAATAAAGTCTGGTCCTCTATATAGAAAACCCTAAAGACTCCACCAGAAAATTACTAGAGCTAATCAATGAATATAGGAAAGTGGCAGGATATAAAATCAATACACAGAAATCCGTTGCATTCCTATACACTAATAATGAGAAAATAGAAAGAGAAATTAAGGAAACAATTCCATTCACCATTGCAACGAAAAGAATAAAATACTTAGGAATATATCTACCTAAAGAAACTAAAGACCTATGTATAGAAAACTATAAAACACTGGTGAAAGAAATCAAAGAGGACACTAATAGATGGAGAAATATACCATGTTCATGGATGGGAAGAATCAATATAGTGAAAATGAGTATACTACCCAAAGTAATCTATAGATTCAATGCAATCCCTATCAAGCTACCAAGGTATTCTTCACAGAGCTAGAACAAATAATTTCACAATTTGTATGGAAATACAAAAAACCTTGAACAGACAAAGCAAGCCATTCTTCTTTCTTCTTGAGAAAGAAGAATGGAACTGCAGGAATTAACCTGTCTGACTTCAGGCTCTACTACAAAGTCACAATCTTCAAAACAGTATGGTATTAGCACAAAGACAGAAATATAGATCAATGGAAAATAGAAAGCCCAGAGATCAATCCACGCAGCTATGGACACTTTATCTTTCACAAAGGAGGCAAGAATATACAATGGAGAAAGACAATCTCTTTAACAAGTGGTGCTGGGAAAACTGGTCAACCACTTGTAAAAGAATGAAACTAGAACACTTTCTAACACCATACACAAAAATAAACTCAAAATGGTTTAAAGATCTAAACGTAAGGCCAGAAACTATAAAACTCCTAGAGGAGAACATAGGCAAAACACTCTCCAACATAAATCATAGCAGGATCCTCTATGACCCACCTCCCAGAATATTAGAAATAAAGGCAAAAATAAACAAATGGGACCTAATTAAACTTGAAAGCTTCTGCACAACAAAGGAAACTCTAAGCAAGGTGAAAAGACAGCCTTCAGAATGGGAGAAAATAATAGCAAATGAAGCAACTGACAAACAACTAGTCTCAAAAATATACAAGCAACTCCTGCAGCTCAATTCCAGAAAAATAAACAACCCAATCAAAAAATGGGCCAAAGAACTAAACAGACATTTCTCCAAAGAAGACATACAGATTGCTAACAAACACATGAAAAGATGCTCAACCTCACTCATTATCAGAGAAATGCAAATCAAAACCACAGTGAGGTACCATCCCACACCAGTCAGAATGGCTGCTATCCAAAAGTCTACAAGCAGTAAATGCTGGAGAGGGTGTGGAGAAAAGGGAACTCTCTTACACTGTTGGTGGGAATGCAAACTAGTACAGCTACTATGGAGAACAGTGTGGAGATTCCTTAAAAAACTGGAAATAGAACAGCCTTATGACCCAGCCATCCCACTGCTGGGCATACACACTGAGGAAACCAGAATTGAAAGAGACACATGTACCCCATGTTCATTGCAGTACTGTTTATAATAGCCAGGACATGGAAGCAACCTAGATGTCCATCAGCAGATGAATGGATAAGAAAGCTGTAGTACATATACACAATGGAGTATTACTCAGCCATTAAAAAGAATACATTTGAATCAGTTCTAATGAGGTGGATGAAACTGGAGCCTATTATACAGAGTGAAGTAAGCCAGAAAGAAAAACACCAATACAGTATACTAACGCATATATACGGAATTTAGAAAGATGGTAACGATCACCCTGTATGCGAGACAGCAAAAGAGACACAGATGTAGAGAACAGTCTTTTGGACTCTATGGGAGAGGGAGTTGGTGAGACTATTTGGGGGAATGGCATTGAAACATGTATAATATCATATAAGAAGTGAATCGCCAGTCCAGGTTCAATACAGGATGCTGGTGCACTGGGATGACTTGGAGGGATGGTATGGGGAGGGAGGTGGGAGGGGGTTCAGGATGGGGAACACGTGTACGACCATGGCAGATTCATGTTAATGTGTGGCAGAACCAATACAATATTGTAAAGTAAAAAAAAATTTTTTTACTTAAAAAAAAAAAAAGAGAGAGAGAGAGAAAGAAGTTAAATAAGCAGGGTGACCTTATACAGCCTTGAAGTACTCCTTTTCTTTTTTGGAACCAGTCTGTTGTTCCATGTCCAGTTCTAACTGTTGCTTCCTGACCTGCATATAGGTTTCTCAAGAGGTAGGTCAGGTGGTCTGGCATTCCCATCTCTTTCTGAATTTTCCAGTTTATTGTGATCCACAAAGTCAAAGGCTTGGCATAGTCAATAAAGCAGAAACAAGTGTTTTTCTGGAACTCTCTTGCTTTTTTGATGATCCAATGGATGTTGGCAATCTGATCTCTGATTCCTCTGCCTTTCCTAAAACCAGCTTGAACATCTGGAAGTTCACTGTTTATGTATTGTTGAAGTCTGGCTTGAAGAATATTGAGCATTAGTTTACTAGTGTGTGATGTAAGTACAATTGTGCAGTAGTTTGAGCATTCTTTGGCATTGCCTTTCTTTGGGATTGGAATGAAAACTTTTCCAGTCCTGTGGCCACTGCTGAGTTTTCCAAATGTGCTGGCATATTGAGTGCAGCACTTTCACAGCATCATCTTTTAGGATTTGAAATAGCTCCACTGGAATTCCATCACCTCCCCTAGCTTTGTTCTCAATGATGCTTCCTAAGACGCACTTGACTTTGATTCCAGGATGTCTGGCTCTAGGTGAATGATCACACCATCATGGTTATCTGGGTCATGAAGATCTTTTTTGTGTAGTTCTTCTGTGAATTCTTGCCACCTCTTCTGTTCTGCTTCTTTCAGGTCCATACCATTTCTGTTCTTTATCGAGCCCATCTTTGCATGAAATGCTCCCTTGGTATCTCCAATTTTCTTGAAGAGATCTCTAGTCTTTCCCACTCTATTGTCTTCCTCTATTTCTTTGCACTGAACACTGAGGAAGGCTTTCCTATCTCTCCTTGCTATTCCTTGGAACTCTGCATTCAAATGGGTGTATCTTTCCTTTTCTCCTTTGCTTTTTGCTTCTCTTCTTTTCTCAGCTATTTGTAAGGCCTCCTCAGACAGCCATTTTGCTTTTTTGCATTTCTTTTTCTTGGATCCCTGTACAGGAATCCTGTCTCCTGTACAATGTCACAAACCTCTGTCCATAGTTCATTAGGCACTCTGTCTATCAGATCTAATCCCTTAAATCTATTTGTCATTTCCACTGTATAATCATAAGGGATTTGATTTAGATCATACCTGAGTGGTCTAGTGATTTTGTCTATTTCTTCAATTTAAGCCTGAATTTGGCAATAAAGGAGTTCATGATTTGAGCCACAGTCAGTTCCCAGTCTTGTTTTTGCTGACTGTATAGAGCTTCTCCATCTTTGGCTGCAAAGAATATAATCAATCTGATTTCAGTGTTGATCATCTGGTGATGTCCATGTGTGGAGTCTTCTCTTGTGTTGTTGGAAGAGGGTGTTTGCTATGACCAGTGCGCTCTCTTGGCAAATCTCTATTAGCCATTGCCCTGCTTCATTCTGTACTCCAAGGCAAAATTTGCCTGTTACTCCAGATGTTTCTTGACTTCCTACTTTTGCATTCCAGTCCCCTATAATGAAAAGGACAACTTTTGGGGGTGTTAGTTCTAGAAAGTCTTGTAGGTCTTTATAGAACCATTCGACTTCAGCTTCTTCAGCATTACTGGTCGGGGCATAGACTTGGATTACTGTGATTTTGAGTGGTTTGCCTTGGATATGAACAGAGATCATTCTGTCATTTTTGAGGTTGCATCCAAGTACTGTATTTCGGACTCTTGTTGACTATGATGGCTAATCCATTTCTTCTAAGGGATTCTTGCTCATAGTAGTAGATATAATGGTCATCTGAGTTAAATTCACCCATTCCAGTCCATTTTAGTTCATTGATTCCTAAAATGTCGATGTTCACTCTTGCCATCTCCTGTTTGACCACTTCCAATTTGCCTTGATTCATGGACCTAACATTCAAGGTACCTATGCAGTATTGGTCTTTACAGTATCAGACCTTACTTCCATCACCAGTCACATCCACAACTGGGTATTGTTTTTGCTTTGGCTCTCTCTCTTCATTCTTTCTGGAGTTATTTCTCCACTGATCTCCAGTAGCATATTGGACACCTACAGAGCTGGGGAGTTCATCTTTCAGTGTCCTGTCTTTTTGCCTTTTCATACTCTTCATGGGGTCCTCAACGAAAGCATACTGAAGTGGTTTTCCATTCCCTTCTCCAGTGGACCACATTTTGTCAGAACTCTCCACCATGACCCGTCCGTCTTGGCTGGCCCTACATGGCATGGCTCATAGTTTCATTGAGTTAGACAAGGCTGCGGCCCATGTGATTAGAATGGTTAGTTTTCTGTTATTGTGGTTTCCAGTCTGTCTGCCCTCTGATGGAGAAGGATAAGAGGCTTATGGAAGATTCCTGATGGGAGAGAGTGACTGAGGGGGAAACTGGGTCTTGTTCTGTTGGCCGGGGCCATGTTCAGTAAATCTTTAATCCAGCTTTCTGTTGATGGGTGGAGCTGTGTTCCCTCCCTGCTATTTCCGTGCTAGTTAGCAGGCAATTAGAACCCCCAAGTATGAGTAAAACAGAATAAAAATATAATAGGCTACTAAATAAATATGTTTAAAATGATCAAAGATAAAAGGTGACATATACTAGCATATAGTTATGAGCACAGACACTAGAGCCAGGTAGCTTGACTGAAGTTCTAGCTCTTTCACTTAATAGCTATGTGAACCTGGGCAATGTATTAATATTTAACCTTTGTATCACTGTTTCCTTATCTGTAAAATAGAACCAAAAATAGCATTTATTTCATAGGATTACTGTGAGGATTGAATGAGTTGATGGACTGGGTTGGCCAAAAATTCTTTCAGGTTTTTCCATAACATTGTCTGGAAAAATCTGAAGATACTTTTGTCCATATGCTTACAGGTCATCTGTGATTCTCCATGGTCTCTATACAGTAAGGCCCTACATACAAATGAGTTCCATTCTGAGAATACATTCCTAAGTCCAATTAGTTTGTAAGTTCAACAAATTCTAGGTAACACAATTGACTATAAAGTACTGTGCTGTAATAGGTTTATAATACTTTTCACACAAATGATACATAAAATACAAAGCAACCCTCCCAAAATAAAGAAAATATTTGAAATCTTACAGTACAGTACCTTAAAAAGTAAGGTAATAGAGTACAATAGCTGGCATACAGGGACTGGCATCAAGTGAACAGGCAAGAAGAGTTACTGATTGGAGGAAGAAGAGAATGTGGGAGATGGAAGAGCTGAAGGTTTGTCAATAATTGGAGATGGAGGGAAAGTTGCAATTTCACTCACACCTGATCAAATTGATGGCATAGGTTCTGGTTCCTTGTTGGATTCAATTCTATCTACCTTCTTGCTTGCAGACTTGAAATAAAGGGGCTTGAAATAAAGATATTGTGCTACTGTACTGTATATAGTGTGTGCATGCACAGTCACTTCAGTCTGTCCAACTCTGTGCAATCCTGTGGACTCTAGCCTACCAGGCTTCTCTGTCCATGAGATTCTTCATCCATGGGATTCTCCAGACAAGAATACTGGAGAGGCCTGCCATGCCTTCCTCCAGGGGATATTCCTGACCCAGGGTTGGAACCCACATCTCCTCTGTCTCCTGCATTGCAGGCAGATTCTTTACCCATTGAGCCACCTGGGAAGCCCACTCTATACAGTACTGTATAGTAAAGTACACAAAAGCACAACCACTTGTAGAAGATGTACACACATGACAGTGTATGCCAGATACATGACTAACTTACCTGATTGGACATGCAAATACATGCTCACATCTTTGAGAGTTTGCAACTTGAAGGTTTGTATGTAGGGAATTTACTGTACCACTCTTCAACTGAAATTACACCAGGAACTGAGAGTTCTTTGGTGTATATTGTTCTTGAGAATTTGAGGCTATTAGCAGAAAGATAGGATAATAATTTGAAATATAAGGCAGAGCCATCTGAGATACAAGCGTACAGTGAATTGAAAAGCATGATAATGACTCTTAAGCATGTGAACAGATGCTGAATATCATTCAAAAGATACATGTAAGTAAAACTATACTAAGATACCACTTCCCATCTGTAAGTTCAACAAAAATCCAATATTTGGACCATATACTCTTTTTGCCAAGCTATGGTAAAACAAGCCCTTGAATGCATAGCTGGTAGGAATGCACAATGGTAAAATAACACTGATGGAGGAGAAATTGGGAATATTTCACAAAATTATATATACATATGCATTATCATTTGGCCTAGCAATCATGTTAGAAATTAAAATTTAGAGAAGAGCTAACACCTATCCTACTCAAACTCTTCCAGAAAATTGCAGAGGAGGGTAAACTTCCAAACTCATTCTATGAGGCCACCATCACCCTAATACCAAAACCTGACAAAGATGCCACAAAAAAAAAAAAAAAAAAAATCTACAGGCCAATATCACTGATGAACAGGGATGCAAAAATCCTTAACAAAATTCTAGCAATCAGAATCCAACAACACATTAAAAAGATCATACACCATGACCAAGTGGGCTTTATCCCAGGGATGCAAGGATTCTTCAATATCCACAAATCAATCAATGTAATACCATATTAACAAATTGAAAAATAAAAGCCATATGATTATCTCAACAGATGCAGAGAAAGCCTTTGACAAAATTCAACATCCATTTATGATAAAAACTCTCCAGAAAGCAGGAGTAGAATGAACATACCTCAACATAATAAAAGCTATATATGACAAACCCATATCAAACATTATCCTCAATGGTGAAAAATTGAAAGCATTTCCCCTAAAGTCAGGAACAAGACAAGGGTGCCCACTTTCACCACTACTATTCAACATAGTTTTGGAAGTTTTGGCCACAGCAATCAGAGCAGAAAAAGAAATAAAAGAAATCCAAATTGGAAAAGAAGAAGTCAAACTCTCACTGTTTGAAGATGACATGATCCTCTACATAGAAAAGCCTAAAGACTCCACCAGAAAATTACTAGAGCTAATCAATGAATATAGGAAAGTGGCAGGATATAAAATCAACACACAGAAATCTCTTGCATTCCTATACACTAATAATGAGAAAATAGAAAGAGAAATTAAGGAAACAATTCCATTCACCATTGCAACGAAAAGAATAAAGTACTTAGGAATATATCTACCTAAAGAAACTAAAGACCTATATATAGAAAACTATAAAACACCGGTGAAAGAAATCAAAGACAACACTAATAGATGGAGAAATATACCATGTTCATGGATGGGAAGAATCAATATAGTGAAAATGAGTATACTACCCAAAGCAATCTATAGATTCAATGCAATCCCCATCAAGCTACCAACGGTATTTTTCACAGAGCTAGAACAAATAATTTCACAATTTATATGGAAATACAAATAACCTCGAATAGCCAAAGCAATCTTGAGAAAGAAGAATGGAACTGGAGGAATCAATCTGCCAGACTTCAGGCTCTACTACAAAACTGCAATCATCAAGACAGTATGGTACTGGCACAAAGACATAAATATAGATCAATGGAACAAAATAGAAAGCCAAGAGATAAATCCATGCACCTATGGACATCTTATCTTTGACAAAGGAAGCAAGAATATACAATGGAGAAAGACAATCTCTTTAACAAGTGGTGCTGGGAAAACTGGTCAACCACTTGTAAAAGAATGAAACTAGAACACTTTCTAACACCATACACAAAAATAAACTCAAAATGGTTTAAAGATCTAAACGTAAGGCCAGAAACTATAAACTCCTAGAGGAGAACATAGGCAAAACACTCTCCAACATAAATCATAGCAGGATCCTCTATGACCCACCTCCCAGAATATTGGAAATAAAAGCAAAAATAAGCAAATGGTATCTAATTAAACATAAAAGATTCTGCACAACAAGGGAAACTCTAAGCAAGGTGAAAAGACAGCCTTCAGAATGGGAGAAAATAATAGCAAATGAAGCAACTGACAAACAACTAATCTCAAAAATATACAAGCAACTCCTGCAGCTCAATTCCAGAAAAATAAACAACCCAATCAAAAAATGGGCCAAAGAACTAAATAGACATTTCTCCAAAGAAGACATACAGATTGCTAACAAACACATGAAAAGATGCTCAACCTCACTCATTATCAGAGAAATGCAAATCAAAACCACAGTGAGGTACCATCCCACACCAGTCAGAATGGCTGCTATCCAAAAGTCTACAAGCAATAAATGCTGGAGAGGGTGTGGAGAAAAGGGAACTCTCTTACACTGTTGGTGGGAATGCAAACTAGTACAGCTACTATGGAGAACAGTGTGGAGATTCCTTAAAAAACTGGAAATAGAACAGCCTTATGACCCAGCAATCCCACTGCTGGGCATACACACTGAGGAAACCAGAAGGGAAAGAGACACATGTACCCCAATGTTCATCGCAGTACTGTTTATAATAGCCAGGACATGGAAGCAACCTAGATGTCCATCAGCAGATGAATGGATAAGAAAGCTGTGGTACATGTACACAATGGAGTATTACTCAGCCATTAAAAAGCATACACTTGAATCAGTTCTAATGAGGTGGATGAAACTGGAGCCTATTATACAGAGTGAAGTAAGCCAGAAAGAAAAACACCAATACAGTATACTAACACATATATATGGAATTTAGAAAGATGGTAACGATCACCCTGTATGCGAGACAGCAAAAGAGACACAGATGTATAGAACACTATTTTGGACTCTGTGGGAGAGGGATAGGGTAGGATGATTTGGAAGAATGGCATTGAAACATGTATAATATCACATATGAAATGATTCGCCAGTCCAAGTTCGACGCATGATACTGGTTGCTTGGGGCTGGTGCACTGGGATGACTTGGAGGGATGGTATGGGGAGGGAGGTGGGAGGGGGGTTCAGGATGGGGAACACGTGCATACACATGGTGGATTCATGTTGATATGTGGCAAAACCAATACAATATTGTAAAGTAAGTAACCTCCAATTAAAATAAATAAATTTGTATTAAAAAAAAGAATCTAGAGTTTTAGAACAGTATCCTGAAAACATACTAAAAAAAATATGATGAGATGTACAAATAAGGTACTATAATACAGCATTATTTATGATAACAAAAGACTGGCAACAACCTGAATCAACAGGAAAACAGTTAAATGAAGCTTTAGCTACACAATGGAATATAAACAGTATAAAAGGAAAAGCTACAATGTAGTAATCTGTAGGGTATATTATTTTTTGTTTTGTATTATTTTCTGTTGAACGTGCATTTTTTTATTGGCATATATTTGATTTACAATGTTGTGCTAGTTTCTGCTATATAGCAGAGTGATTCAGTTGTACATATGTGTACATTTTTTTTAAATATTCTTTTTCATTATGATATCATTTGTGTTCAGTTGCTAAGTCATGTCTGACTCTGAGACCCCACGGATTGCAGCCTGCCAGGCTCAGACTCTGTCCATGGGACTTCCTAGGCAAGAATACTGGAGAGGTTGCCATTTCCTTCTCCAAGGGATCATCCTGACCCAGGGATCAACCTTGCATACCCTGCATTGGCAGGCGTACTCAAACCCTTATGGTTTATCATAGGGGACTGAATATATTTCCCTGTGCTATACAATCAGGCTTTGTTGTTTATCCATTCTATGTGTAACAACATGCATCTGCTAACCCAAACTCGCAGTGCATCCCTCCCCCACCCCATCCCCCTTGGCAACCACAAGTCTATTCTTTCTATGTTTGTGAGTCTGTTTTTATTTTTTTTAGTGGTTCATTTGTGTCATGTTTTAGATTCCACATATAAATTATATCATATGATATTTGCCTTTTTCTGTCTGACTTCACTTAGTATGATAATCTCTAAGTCCATCCATGTTGCTGCAAATGCCATTATTTCATTCTTTTTTTCTTGCTGTGTAGTATTCCATTGTATATATGTATAACATTTTTAAAAATCTATTCATCTGCTGGTGGACATTTAGGCTGTTTCCCTGTCTTGGCTATTGTGAATAGTGCTGCTATGAACATAAGGTGCATGTGTCTTTTTGAATTATGGTTTTGTCTGGATACATGCTCAGGAGTGGGATTGCTGGATCGTATGGCACTTACACTTATTTTTAAATTTGGCTATGTCAGGTGTTAGTTTGGAGAAGGTGATGGCACCCCACTCCAGTACTCTTGCCTGGAAAATCCCATGGACGGAGGAGCCTGGTAGGCTACAGTCCATGGGGTCGTGAAGAGTCGGACATGACTGAGCAACTTCCCTTTCACTTTTCACCTTCATGTATTGGAGAAGGAAATGGCAACCCACTCCAGTGTTCTTGCCTGGAGAATCCCAGGGACGGTGGAGCCTGGTGGGCTGCCGTCTATGGGGTCGCACAGAGTCGGACACGACTGAAGCGACTTAGCAGCAGCAGCAGCAGGTGTTAGTTGTGGCAGTGGGATCTTTGTGGCCTCATGTGGGATCTTTACTTGTAGTGGACAGACTCTCTAGTTGTGGCGTGAGGACTCCAGAACACAGGGGCCTCAGTTGTTGCAGCACGTGGGCTCAGTTGCTTCATTGCATGCAGGATCCCAGTTCCCCAACCAGGGACCAAACCCACATCCCCTGCACTGCAAGGCAATTCTCAACCACTGGATCACCAGGGAAATCCCCACAGACCTCTGTTTTTAGTTTTTTGAGGAACCTTCATATTGTTTTCCATGGTGGTTACACTAACTGACATTCTCATCAACAGTGTAGGAGGGTTCTTTAGGGAATATTGTTAAGTGGGAAAAGCAAAGTGAAGAAAGACACTTAGAGTATGCTGTATAAGAAAGAGGAGATGTGAATATAATTATATATCTACAGATAGATATATAGCTAATATATACACACATATGTATTTGCTCATGTTATAAAAGCCAATAAAAGAATAATAAAAAATTTAATTGTTATATATGAAGGGGAAAAGAGAAGATCTTTTCTGAATATTCCAAAGATTGTCTTTAGAAACAAGTATTTTTTTAAATTAAATAAAAATATAATCCCTAAAAAAAGCAAAAATAAGTGATTATATCTGTATATCCAGTTTATAACATAATTCTCAGAAATGAAATATTTTAAATGACTTTAAAAACAGTAATTTGATCATATATTTCCCCTAGGATTAACCCCAAGGACAAAAATAACAGAAAATAAAACCATAAATTGTTCTCAGTTTGGTGGTAGATTTGGTATTGCTATTCTCAGACTGCTGTATCACAGGATTAAAGAAGTGTGCTTATTTGGTAATACTAAGAACCACATTTTTTTAGTGTGGTTGAAAGAAGATACAAATGCAAGACTAGTGAGTTTAAATAAGAGTCTGTAGGCCTGTACTTCATCAGTATGAAATAATGTATATTAGATCTTAAAAATACATATATTTTCTAGTTCTATCTACTGAAGAGGTCCAGACACAGTTCTTGACTCTAATCAGTGGTCCCCAAAACCAACCTCAGGCTCAGTGATTCTCTGAAAGAACCCACAGAGCTCAACAAAATTCTTATACTCAGGATTACAGGTTTTGCAATGGAAGGATACAGACTAAAAATCAACAATGGAAGAAGGCATATAAGGCAGATGAGGGACAAGCTTCCGGTTGCCTGCTCCCAGGTAAGTCACACAGAAAAAATTTCATTTTCCCAGCAATAGTGTGCAGCAACTTGCACTTCCCAAGCACAGAAGCTTACTTAAGCATTGATGTCAGGATTTTTATTTTAGAGGTCAATTATGTAGGTATGTCCTCCAGTGGTCAACTGACAGATATTGTGTGACCCAGCGCCCACACCATAACTCACACTGTTAGCACAGATAACCTGGTGTGGCCCAAGTTCCTTCATCCAACCAGTCCATCCTAAAGGAGATCAGTCCTGGGTGTTCACTGGAAGGACTGATGTTGAAGATGAAACTCCAATACTTTGGCCACCTGATGTGAAGAGCTGACTCATTGGAAAAGACTGAAAGTAGGAGGAGAAGGGGACGACAGAGGATGAGATGGCTGGATAGAATCACTGACTCTATGAACATGAGTTTGGGTAAACTCTGGGAGTTGGTGATGGACAGGGAGGCCTGGTGCACTGCGATTCATGGGGTCTCAAAGAATCAGACACGACTGAGCAACTGAACTGAACTGAAGTAGTTAGAGGTTCTCTCCTAGGAGCTAGTCAAGAGCCTAACCTTTCTTTGGAATAAGCAGTGTTTGGATAACTTAGGTCTTCTTAGGCACAGTGTCCTAGTATCACTGAATTACCACTAGAGCTCAGGTTGTCGTCTTTAAACACTATTGGCCAGAAAAGAAAATAGGGCTCTTTGGAAAAAGGGTTGAACCCAGTTCTAGGGCAATAAATGTACAAAGTTAAGTTAGGATATTTTGTCATACCAGAGTAAGAGAGTTATCATAGAGCAGTTGAATTGTGTTAATAGAATTCAGAAATCAATCTAAATGAGTTCCCACTGGGCAAAGATAGGACAACTTGAGCAACAATAAAGATAATTGCTATAGATTAAAACATATAAAAATACTTTTATCTATTGTTCATAATGATGCTAAAATAATAACCTCTGGAAGATGCTAGAGATGGTTATTAACTCATATCATTAATTTGAAAAATAGGTAAATGAAGCACATGCCTGCTTTTTTGTGAATGGGTAGGGAAACTAGATAGTTGATGTGTGGTGAATGTGGAGGTGCTTCTTTTTGTAGAAATATTTCAGCTAAAAAATGGGAGAGGGAAATGATAGAATATCACTATTTTCCCTTGGTGACTCAGACAGTTAAGAATCTGCCTGCAATGCAGGAGACCCAGGTTTGATCCCTGGGTCAACAAGATCTCCTGGAGAAGGGAATAGCTACCCACTCCAATATTCTTGTCTGGAGAATCCCATGGACAGAGGAGCTGGCAGGCTACAGTCCAAAGGGTCACATAGAGTTGAACATGATTGAGTAACTAACAAAGAAGTAGATTTTTTTAAAAAATTTGGGCAATAATCATAACCCCTTAAAAAGAGAGAAAACAAGAAACTGTTCATCCTATTTGAAGTATAAACACTACCACATCCAAGGATAAAGATAAGCCACAATGAGATGGTAGGAGGGGTGCAATTACAATAAATTCAAATCCCATAAGCCCTGGTTGCCACCCACAAACTGGAGAACAATAATACTGTTCTTGCACTTTGGGAATGTTCTAGGCCCCACATCAGGCTCCCCAGCCTGGGGATCCGACAAACGGACTAGGAATCCCCAGGGAATCTGACTTTGGAGGCCAGCGGGATTTGATTACGGGACTTCCACAGGACTGGGGGAAACAGTCTCCACTTTTGGAAGGCACAAACAAAACCTTGTGCACGCCAGGAGTAGGGGAAAGGGCTCATAGCTCCACAGGAGACTGAGGCAGGCCTACCCTGTGAGGGTTTGAGGGTTCTCCTGCAGAGGCGTGGGTCGGCAGTGACCTGTCACAGGGACAGAGGCACTAGCAGCAGCAGTCCTGAGAGTTGTGTCTTGATGTAAGGCTTCATGGAGGTTACTGTTATCCCTATCATAGAGCCTGTACACTCCAGGACTGGGTTCAGTTCAGTTCAGTTTAGTCACTCAGTCGTGTCCAACTCTTTGTGATGCCATGAACCACAGCATGCCAGGCCTCCCTGTCCATCACCAACTCCTGGAGTCCACCCAAACCCATGTCCATTGAGTAGGTGATGCCATCCAACCATTTCATCCTCTGTCATCCCCTTCTCCTCCTGCGCTCAATCTTTCCCAGCATCAGAGTCTTTTCCAATGAGTCAGCTCTTCGCATCAGGTGGCCAAAGTATTGGAGTTTCAGCTTCAACATCAGTCCTTCCAATTAACACCCAGGACTGATCTCCTTTAGGATGCACTGGTTGGGTCTCGTTGCAGTCTAAGGGATTCTCAAGAGTCTTCTCCAACACCACAGTTCAAAAGCATCAATTCTTTGGCACTCAGCTTTCTTTTATAGTTCAACTCTCACATCCATACATGACCACTGGAAAAAACATAGCCTTGACTAGACAGACCTTTGTTGGCAAAGTAATGTCTCTGCTTATTAATATGCTGTCTAGGTTCGTCATAACTTTCCTTCCAAGGAGTAAGCATCTTTTAATTTCCTGGCTGTAATCACCATCTGCAGTGATTTTGGAGCCCAGAAAAATAAAGTCAGCCATTGTTTCCCCATCTATTTCCCATGAAGTGATGGGACCAGATGCCATGATCTTAGTTTTCTGAATGTTGAGCTTTAAGCCAACATTTTCACTCTCCTCTTTCACTTTTGTCAAGAAGCTCTTTAGTTCTTCTTTACTTTCTGCCATAAGTGTGGTGTCATCTGCATATCTGAGGTTATTGATATTTCTCCTGGCAATCTTGATCCCAGCTTGTGCTTCTTCCAGCCCAGCATTTCTCATGATGTACTCTGCATATAAGTTAAATAAGCAGGGTGACAATACACAGCCTTGACGTGCTCCTTTTCCTATTTGGAACCAGTCTGTTGTTCCATGTCCAGTTCTAATTGACCTGTTGCTTCCTGACCTGCATACAGGTTTCTCAAGAGGCAGGTCAGGTGGTCTGGTATTCCCATCTCTTTCAGAATTTTCCATAGTTTATTGTGATCCACACAGTCAAAGGCTTTGGTATAGTGAATAAAGCAGAAATAGATGTTTTTCTGGAACTCTCTTGCTTTTTCCATGATCCAGCAGATGTTGGCAATTTGATCTCTGGTTCTTCTGCCTTTTCTAAAACGAGCTTGAACATCTGGAAGTTCATGGTTTATGTGTTGCTGAAGCCTGGCTTGTAGAATTTTAAGCATACTTTACTAGTGTGTGAGATGAGTGCAATTGTGCAGTAGTTTGAGCATTCTTTAGCATTGCCTTTCTTTGGGATTGGAATGAAAACTGACCTTTTCCAGACCTGTGGCCACTGCTGAGTTTTCCAAATTTGCTGACATATTGAGTGCAGCACCTTCACAGCATCATCTTTCAGGATTTGAAATAGCTCAACTGGAATTCCATAATTTCCACTAGCTTTGTCCATAGTGATGCTTTGTAAGGCCTACTTGACTTCACATTCCAGGATGTCTGGCTCTAGGTGAGTGATCACACCATCGTGATTATCTGGGTCATGAAGATCTTTTTTGTACACTTCTTCTGTGTATTTTTGCCACTTCTAGGTATCCAGAACTGGGTGCCTCAGGCCAAAAACTAACAGGAAGGGAGCCTAGCCCATCAGCAGACAACTGGATCAAAGTTTTACTGAGCATGGCCCTGCCCACCCAGAGCAAGACCCAGTTTTCCCCACAGCCAGTCCCTCCCATCAGGAAGCTTGCACAAGCCTCTTACCCTCATTCACCAGAGGGCAGAGAGAAGAAGCAAGAAAAACCACACCCCTACAGCCTCCAGAACTAATACTACAATCACAGAAAGCTAACCAAAATTAAAAGAAATAGAATTATGTCCCAGATGAAGGAACAAGATAAATCTCCAGAAAAATAACTAAATGAAGTGGAGATAGGCAGCCTTCCAGAAAAAGAATTCAGCATAATGATAGTGAAGATGATCCAAGATCTTGGGAAAAGAATGGAAAAGATTCAAGAAATGTTTACCAAAGTCTTAGAACTGAAGAACAAACAAACAGATGAAAAAATACATAGAAGGAATACATAGAAGTAGCAGAATAACTGAGATAGAAGAATTGATAAGTGACCTAGAAGACATAATGGTGGAAATCACTGCTGCAAAACAGAATATAGAAAAAAGGATGAAAAGAAATGAAGACAGTCTAAGAGACTGGGACAACATTAAGTGCACCAACATTCATATTATAGAAAGAGAAAAGAGGGAAAGGACCTGAGAAAATATTTTAAGAGATAATAGCTGAAAACTTCCCTAACATGGGAAAGGAAATAGTCAACCAAGTCCAGGAAGCACAGAGAGTCCCAGGCAGGATAAATTCAAGGAGGAACACACCAAGACACATAGTAATCAAACTGACAAAAATTAAAGACAAAGGTAAAATATTAAAGGCAACAAGGGAAAGATGACAAGTATCATACAGGGAAACTCCCATCAGGCTATCAGCTGATTTTTCCATAGAAACTCTACAAGCCAGAAGGGAATGGCATGGCATATTTAAAGTGATGAAAGGGAAGAATCTACCAGCAAGAATACTCTACTGATAAGACTCACAATAAGATTTGATGGAGTAATCAAAAGCTATCCAAAAAAAGCAACAGTTAAGAAAATTTATAACCACTAAACCAGGTTTGCAACAAATGCTAAAGGAACTTCTTTAGGCAAGAACCACAAGAGAAGGAAAAGGTCTACAAAAAATTAACCCAAAACAATTAAGAAAATGGTAATAGGATCATATATGTCAATGAGTGAGTGAGTGAAGTCACTCAGTCGTGTCCAACTCTTTGCAACCCCGTGGACTGTAGCCTACCAGGCTCCTCTGTCTATGAGATTCTCCAGGCAAGAATATTGAGTGGGTTGCCATTTCCTTCTCCAGGGGATCTTCCCGACTCAGGGATCAAACCCGGGTCTCCCACATTGGAGGCAGACGCTTTAACCTCTGAGCCACCAGGGAAGATCTTACATGTCAATAATTACCTTAAATGTAAATGGATTAAATGCACCAACCAAAAGATACACACTGGCTGGGTGGATACAAAAACCCATGTATATGTTGTCTACAAAAGGCCCACCTCAGACCTATGGACATTTACAGATTGAAAGTAAGGGAATGGGAGAAGGCATTTCACTCAGATGGAAATTATAAGAAAGCTTGAGTAGCAATACTCATATCAGAAAAAATAGACTTTAAAACAAAGACTGTTATAAGAGACAAAGAAGTACATTACATAACTATGAAGGGTTCAATCCAAGAATATATAACAATTATAAATATGTATGTACCCAACATAGGAACACCTCAATATGTAAGGCAAATGCTAACATCAGAAAGGTAGAAGTCAACAGTAATACAATAATAGTGGGGGACTTTAATACCCCACTTTCATCAATGGACAGATCATCTAGACAGAAAATCAATAAGGAAATACAGGCCTTAAATGACACTTTAGATGAATCAAACTTAATTCCAAAAGCATCAGACTACACAGTCTTCTCAAGTGCACAAGGAACATCTCCAGGACTGACCACATGCTGAGCCACAAGATGAGCCTTGGTAAGTTCAACAAAATTGAAATCATATTAGCATCTTTTCTTATCACACTGCTATGAGATGAGAAATAAACTACAAGAAAAAAAACCTGAAGAAACACAAACACACGGCAGCTAAACAATAAGCTACTAAACAACCATTGGATCACTGGAGAGATCAAAGAAGAAATGAAAAATTGCCTAGAGACAAATGAAAACAAAAGCACAACAGTTCAAAACTTAATGGGTGTAGCAAAAGCAATTCTAAGAGGGAAGTTTATAGCAATACAATCTTACCTCAAGAAACAAGAAAAACCTCAAATAAACAATCTAATCTTACACCTAAAGCAACCAGAGAAAGAAGAACAAACAAAACCCAAAGTTAGCAGAAGGAAGGAAATCATAAAGATCAGAGCAGAAATAAAATAGAGACAAAATAATCACAAATATCAATGAAACTAGAAGCCGGTTCTTTGAAAAGATAAACAAAATTGATAGGCCTCTAGCCAGACTCATCAAGAAAAACCAGATAGGACTTAAATCAGTAAAATTATCAGTGAAAAAGTAGAAATTTGCCAATAAAAATGGACAATGTGGAAGAAATGTACAGTCTCCCTAGACTGAACTAGGAAGGAAAAAATAAACAGACCAATTCCAAGTGCTGAAATTGAAGCTGTACTTAAAAGCCTCCCAACAAATACAAGTTGAGGACCTTGGTTTCACAACCAAATTTTATATCAAACATTTAGAGAAAAGGTAATATCTAGCCTTCTGAAACTGTCCCAAAAAGTTGCAGAGGAAGGAAAACTTCCAAACTCATTTTATGATGTCACTATCACCCTGATACCAAAACCAGACAAAAATACCACACACAAAAAAGAGAAAATTTCAGGCCAATATCACTGATGAACATAGATGCAAAACTCCACAACAAAATGCTCGCAGTTCATACCCAACCATATATGAAAAAGATCACACACCATGATCAAGTGGGATTCATCCCAGGGATGCAAGGACTTTTCAACATCTGCAAATCAATCAAAGTGATATACCACCATCAACAAACTGAAGAATAAAAGCCATATGATCATCTCAATAGATGCAGAATAAGCTTTTGACAAAATTCAGCACCAATTTATGATAAAATGCTTCAGAAAGTGGGCATAGAGGGTACATACCTCAACATAATAAAGGCCATCTATGACAAACCTGCTTCCCTGGTGGCTCAGAGCATAAAGAATCTGACTGTAATTCAGGAGACTCAGTTCAATCCCTGGGTTGGGAAGATCCCTGGAAGAGGAAATGGCAACCCACTCCAGTATTCTTGCCTGGAGCATCCCATGGACAGAGGAGCCTGGTGGGCTACAGTCCACAGGTTGGCAAAGAGCTGGACATGACTGAGCAACTAACTCACATACACACACACGACAAACCTACAGCTGGCATCATACTCAATGGTGAAAAGCTGAAAGCATCCCCTTTAAGATCAGGAACAAGAGAAGGATGTCCACTCTCACTTTTATTCAACATAGTTTTGGGAGTCCTAGCTACAGCAATCAGAGAAGAAAAAGAAGTAAAGAGAATCCAAATTGGAAAAGAAGAAGTTAAAGTGTCACTGTTTGCAGATGATATGATAAAAGATAGAAGATCCTAAAGATGCTACCAGAAAGCTACTAGAACTCAACAATGAATTTGGTAAAGTTGTAGGTTACAAAATTAATATGCAGAAATCTGTTGCATTTCTATACATCAACAACAAAAGATCAGAAAGAGAAATTCAAGAAGTAATTCGATTTATCATTGCATCTAAAAGAATAAACTACCTAGGAATAAACCTACCTAGAAGACAAAAGACCTGTACTCCAAAAACTATAAGATGCTGACGAAAGAAGTTGAAGAAGACATAAACAGATGGAAAGATATACCATGTTCATGGATTGAAAAAATCAATATTGTCAAAATGACTATACTACCCAAGGCAATCTACAGATTCAATGCAATCCCTATCAAATTACCAATGGCATTTTTCACAGAACTAGAACAAAAAAATCTCAAAATTTCTATGGAGACACAAAAAATCCCTGAATAGACAAAACAATCTTGGGGAAAAAAATAAAAATAAAAACAACTGGAGCTGGAGGAATCAGGCTCCCTGACTTCAGACTATACTAAAAGCTACCGTCATCAAAACAGTATGGTACTGGCACAAACATAGAAATATAGATCAATGGAACAGGATAGAACACCTAGAAATAAGTCAATGTACCTATGGTCAAATAATCTATGACAAAGGAGGCAAGATTACACAATATTGCAAAGACAGTTTCTTCAACAAATGGTGCTGGAAAAACTGGACATCCACATGCAAAAGAATGAAATTAGATTATTCCTTGACCCCCATACACAAAAATAAGCTCAAAGTTGATTAAAGACCTAAATGTGAGACCGGACACTCCTCTGGTCTAAAGCTCCTAGAGGAAAACATAGGTAGAACACTCTCTGACATAAACCAACATCGTTTTCAATCCATCTCCCAGAAAAATGGAAATAAAAGTAAAAATAAACAAATGAGACCTACTTAAACTTAAAAGCTTTTGCATGGCAAAGGATACAATAAACAAAACAAAAAGATAACCCACAGATTGGGAGAAAATATTTGCAAATAATGTGACCAGTAAGGGATTAGTCTCCAAAATTTACAAACAGCTTATGATGCTTTAATGGAATCAAAAGAAACAACCCACTCAAAAAATGGGCAGAAGACTTGAATCGACATTTCTCCAAAGAGGACACCCAGATGGCTAGTAGGCACATGAAAAGATGTTCAACATTGCAAATTAGTAGAGAAATGCAACTCAAAGTTCCAATGAGATATCACTTCATATTGGTCAGAATGGCTATCATCAAAAAATCTGCAAACAAATGCTGGAGAGGGTTAGTGAGAAGGGAACCCTTCTACACTGTTCATGGGAATGTAAATTGGTACAGCCACTATGGAGAACAATATGGAGGTTCTTTAAGAAACAAAAAATAGAGCTATCATATGACCCTACAATCACACTCCTGGACATTTATCCACAGAAAAACATGATCCAAAAGGATACATGCACCCCAATGTTCATTACAGCACCGTTTACAATAGCTGAGACATAGAAGCAACCTAAATGTCCATTGACAGAGGAATGGGTAAAGAAGATGTGGTACATATATACAAAATGCAGTATTAGTCAGCCATTAAAAAGAATGAAATAATGCCATTTGCAGCAACATGGATGGACCTAGAGAGAGTCATACTGAATGAAGTAAGTCAGACAGAGAAGGAGAAATATCATATGACATCCCTTATATGTGGAATCTAAAAAGAAATGATACAAAGGAACTTACAAAACAGAAAGAGGTTCACAAACTTAGAAAACGAACTTATGGTTGCTAAGGGGAAGGGATAGTTAGGGACTTTGGGAAGGTCATGTATATACTTCTGTATTTAAAGTGGATAACCAACAAAGACCTATTGGACAGCACCTGGAACTCTTCTTAATGTTAGGTGCCAACCTGGATGGGAGCGGGATTTGAGGGAGAATGGGTACATGTATATGTATGGCTGAGTCCCTTCACTGCTCACCTGAAACTACCACAACATTGTTAATCAGCCACTCACTCATTTTTTATTTTGTTTTATTTTTTCTAGTTGATTTTATTTTTTCCCAAATATTAGATTTTTATTTTGTAATCAGCTACACCCCAATACAAAATAAAAATTTACTATTTGGAAAAAAACCCAAAATCAACTAGAAAAAAAATGAGTGAGTGAAACAAGGTATGAAGGTCCATTTTTTTTTTTTTTTTTTGGGCCTCATTGTCCGGCTTGTACATCAAGGATCAGATCTCTTGGCAGTGAAAGTGCTGCCAAGTCCTAACCACTAGGCCACTAGGGAATTCCCAAAGTATCCCAGATACTTCTAAATGCAATGCAATGCTGCTGCTGCTAATGCAATAGTGAATAATAAATCTGGCTAGGGTGCTAGGGAATGTGGGGGAACAGTTGTTTTGAGGAAAAATGTCTGGGAAGATAACATCTGGGCAAACAAAGGAAGCAAGAAGAGAGCTATACAGATATCTCTGGAAGAGCACTGCAGGTAAATGGATGAGCCATCATGCAGACCCCATGCAGGAGTGCGCCTGCAATGCTTAAGAATAGCTAGGAGAAGAGCAAGGCTGGATCAAAGGTGAGGGTGGAAGTGAGGTCAAAGAAGTAGTGCAGGTTTGGGTAACTAGAAAATGACGTTTGACTTGTTCATGATTTGAGATGGAAAGCCATTAAAGGTTTGTTTGCTTGTTTTTAAGTAGTTTTATTGAACTAGGGACAGAGGAGCCTAGTGGGCTGCTGTCTATGGGGTCGCACAGAGTCGGACACGACTGAAGCAACTTAGCAGCAGCAGCAGCATGTATTCATTTCCTAGGCCTGCCATACAAAATACCACAAACTGGATGGCTTAAAACAATGGAAATTATTCTCACAGTTCTGGAGTCCAGAAGTTTGAAATCAGGGTGTCATTTGGGTTGATCCTTTCTGGAGGTTGAGCCCTCAGGAACTGTAAAATTTTGAAGAAGGAGGGTAATGCAGCTAAGACTGAGGAATCACTAAGATAGGAGAGAACCAAGAGAATGTGGTGTTCTGGAAGCTAAGTGAAGAGCCTGTTTCAATTGTGTTTCAACATTTCTTTAGAGAAAGGTTACTGGTTAATTAAGAGGAGGGGGACTGAGACTTTGGCCATTCAGTTTAGCAATATGAAAGTCACTGGTGACCTTGATAGGAACAGTCATAGTTGACTGAGAGGGACAAATGCCTGACTGGCTTCAAGAGACAAGGGGAGGAGAGGAATTGAGGCAAGGAAGAGAAGCTTTGCTCTAAAAGGGAGCCCCGAGTGGAACAATAGAGGGGTATGAGGACTGTTTTTGATTTTTAATGGGAGAAATAATACTAAATTTGTACCCCAATGGGAATGATCGATTAGGGTGGGAAGCATTAAGGGTATCTGAGGAAAAAGCCAGATTGCAGGTGCAATGCCCTGAGTGAGAGGGATGAGATGTAGCCTGGAGGAGTGGTGCTGGCCTTACGGAGGAGCAGGAGCAGATCACCTGTTCAGTGGGCTGGGGTGGGGAGGATGCAGATGTGGGACAGATGCCAGTCACTGGGTAGATGTGGCAGAGGGAGCTTATTGAAATTCTAGTAGTACAAAACTAGGAGTGTGGATGGGGAGGTGGGTATTGGAATTTTAAGGAAAGAAAAAAAGGTGTAATCATCTAGACTAGGGACTAGGGAAATATGGCAGCATTAAGCGCCCCCTGCAGGTGGGGGTCAGGAATTCATAGTAAGACTGGGCAACACGGCTGGGTGTCTTTCTCTTTGGGTATTTAGATCTGTGGCTGTTGACACAGAGTAGGCACCGGACTGGGTTTCTGGCAAGATTTGGACTGTGCCAAACAACAAGAGAAAAAGATGAGCAAAGGAGGTGAGAATGTGTATGCAAGGGAGTGATCATAACGCTTGACTGGGGCCTTTTAGTTTGGTAAAAAGCAAAGTGAAGACAAAGAATGGTAAGAGATGGGGAAAATGGTGACTGAATCAACAGGTTGTGGGTCCCATGTGCAACAGAAGAATTGCTGAACCTGGGGTGCCAGAAGGTATGAATTAAAAATGTGAGGTGATGAGTCAAGCACAGAACACTTGAAATTCACTGTATGGTGGGGTAGTGTTATTATTAGTGATAAGGACTCAGATATGACTAGGATTCCCTAGTGGGTCAGATGGTAAAGAGGCTGCCTGCAGTGTGGGAGACCCGGGTTTGATCCCTGGGTCAGGAAGATCCCCTGGAGAAGGAGATGGGAATCCACTCCAGTATTCTTGCCTGGAAAATCCCATGGACAGAGAAGTCTGGCAGACTACAGTCCACAGGGTCTCAAAGAGTCAGAGACTTCATTTTCACTTTCACTTTCATGACTAGGAGAGTGAGTAGTTGAAGAGGGATTGAGGACAAGTTCACTGGGTAGAGGGAGTAAGAGGTCAGGATTTGAAAAGATCATCTCCATGGAGATTGACATCACCTAGAACCATGGTAGAAGTAGCTTTGGAGACTGTGACAGTGAGCCTGGGGCTGAAATTGGCAAGGAATGAGTGGGAGTGCTCTGGGGGGGTAGATGGCAGCAACAGGAGGGGTAGTGGGTGACAGTCTATCAATGGACACTTAAGTCTGGAGGTTCTTAGGGTTTAGGCTTTAGGGAGGAGAAGGGAGATGGTAGGAAAAGGGAGTTTAAAGAGCATTGAAGAAGCAGGGGGGACCCTTCTCAACTCTAGGTCTGGGGGTATAAGAAAGTGGGAGAGAAGCAGCCAGCAATGTAGGTGAATACAGAGCATGAAGTGGAAGGAGTGTTCTTACAAGAGGTGGTGTATACAGGAGGGTGTGCCCACAACTGCCCTTGAGTTCCAGAGGGCTCAGTGGAAGGGTTTCATAAGATGGGGAGGGCTTTGAGTGGGGGCTGGAAAGAAACATACAGGGCTATAGCGGCTTCCAATGTGGGGGAAGAGGGATGACTTAAGAGCCTGGTGTTTGGAGCCAGGGTTGTTCGGGGGAAGCACAGTGAGATTGGTCCAACAGTCTCAAGGCACATGGTGGGGAAGCCACCATGAGTGTGAAGGTTGCTGGGGTCTTGGGTCATGTGACATTCCTGCCAGCCAGCGAGGAGGAGGCCAGGGAGAGGACATCTTATCAGAGTATTCAGAGATCCCTGAAGGCCTACGGGGGTCAGGGCGAGATTGTCTCACCTAGAAAATACATAGTGCGAGAATTTTCTAAGTACATCAAATCTCTTAATTCTCCTAACAACCCCATTCTCCTATTAGTACCACTTTTAGATGAGAAGAACAATTTGCCAAGGCTATACGGAGAAGGCAATGGCACCCCACTCCAGTACTCTTGCCTGGAAAATCCCATGGACGCAGGAGCCTGGTGGGCTGCAGTCCATGGGGTCGCTAGGAGTCGGACACGACTGAGCAACTTCACTTTCACTTTTCACTTTCCACTTTCATGTGTTGGAGAAGGAAATGGCAACCCACTCCAGTGTTCTTGCCTGGAGAATCCCAGGGACAGGGGAGCCTGGTGGGCTGCAGTCAATGGGGTCGCACAGAGTCGGACACGACTGAAGCGACTTAACAGCAGCAGCAGCAGCAGCATACAGCCAATAAGTGGTGGAGTCCAGATATGAGTGGAAACTGTTTATCTGCCCAAGGCCCATACTCTTAACCACTAACATACAGATATTTGACATTCATTGAACATTGACTGGGTACCACCCATCTACCCACTTCTCTGTGAACTCTCTAAAATAGGGACTGCTGTTAATCCTTTCCTCTCCTACATGTGGCATAATGCCAGGAATATGGAGGGCATTTAATAAATGCTTGACTAGTAAATAAATGTATTAATAAGTAGAAAAATGAAGGGTAGAGGTTAAATTAAAAATGAATAAAACAGTTCCTTTGCCATACCAGATATTAAACGCTTGTTGTAAAGTTATAATAAGTAAAACAGGACATAAGAACACATGAATAGAATAGAATATAAAGTCAGGAATTAGACCTAAATAACATCGGAATTTATGGTATGAAAAATATGCACTTTGAAATTAGTGTGGAAATGTGGATTATTTAATAAATGATGTTGGGAAAACTAATTGATCATCTGGAAAAAAATACAATCTGAGTACAGTGCAAAAATACAGTCTTACACTGTCACCAAGATACAATTCAGATGGATCAAAAAGTTATAAAACAATGAAATTCTAGAAGTCTGAGAAATAAGCATGGTGTATATATACATTTATTTATTTATTTATTTATTTTTCATCTCCATGTGGGGAAGTCATTTCTAAATGTAATATTAAGCCCCATATATAAAAGATCAATAAATCTGAGCAATGTAAAAACAGAAATTTCAGCATGACAAAAACAATTGGTAAAGATAAAAAAGTACAATAAGCTGTGATAAAATGTTTGCAACTCATGTCATAGATACAAAGGGATTCTAAAAATCAAAGTAAAAATTACTCAAGAGCATAGTGTATAAAGGACAGGAATGCCTGGTTAACAGAAAAAAATTATATATATATATATATATATATATATATCTTCTTAAGTATATAAAACACATTCAGCCTCATTCACATTAAGAGAAATGGAATTTAAATTATGCTGTAATACCATAGTCAAACATAGTTAAACACTATCACTCTGGAGAAAATCCAGGTTTGGGAACATACTATGTGGTCTGGGGAAACAGGGATACTTACATACTTGTATGTGTGCAACATTACATATGTACATACAAGGATATTCATTGCAGCTTTTGTAACAGCAGAAGGTAAGGAGTAACTTAACTGTGGATGAACAGGGATAGGTCACACCATACAGCAGGATGTTGCTCCACACACACACACACGTAAATACACGAACCTGTTAAAAAGCATGAGGAAATTGTAGAATGATACAGAATGAGTTCCATATACAACAAGCAGAAAAACACAAGATGTTGGATAGTATGCTATCATTTCTAATTTTTGAAAGAGGGGATAAAAAACTATATGAATGTTTGGTATGTTTCTATAGGTGTAAGGTACTTTAGAAAGGCATCCAAGAAACTGGAAATATTGGGTGCCCCTGCAGAACAGAATTGAGTACACTGGATACAAGTGCTATCTTGCAAGTCATGCATAAGGATTACCACAAATCCTTCCTATCTTCTGAATTTGTACTCAAATATAGTAACCTGAAGAATCTGCCTACAATGCGGGAGACCTGGGTTCGATCCCTGGGTTGGGGGGAAGATCTCCTGGAGAAGGGAAAGGCCACCCACTCCAGTATTCTGGCCTGGAGAATTCCATGGACTCAGTCCATGGGGTTGCAAAGACTTGGATACAACTGAATGACTTTCACTCACTCATAGTAACCTATTCCAAATAACAGTAGTGATCATAACAAAGTGAACGTCTTTTTGTCCTCAAGTTGGGGACACCAGACATACATTTATTGCTTTACTACAAGATGGAAAGTGTTTGGCATCCTAAGAGAACCAGGGATGAAATTATGTTCTGACTGGGCTGGAAAGATAGCGTTCATGGCAATTTAGGCAGGAGGATACTTGTATTTTATTTAAATATTATAGTATATGGTGATGGCACCCCACTCCAGTACTCTTGCCTGGAAAATCCCATGGATGGAGGAGCCTGGTAGGCTGTAGTCCATGGGGTTGGGAAGAATTGGACATGACTGAGCAACTTCCCTTTCAGTTTTCACTTTCATGCATTGGAGAAGGAAATGGCAACCCACTCCAGTATTCTTGCCTGGAGAATCCCAAGGACGGGGGAGCCTGGTGGGCTTCCGTCTACGGGGTCACACAGAGTCGGACACGACTGAAGCGACTTAGCAGCAGCAGCAGCAGCAGCAGCAGCAGCAGTATATGGAGCTAGAACGAGTGCTCTAACCTCCAAGTTCAAGTCATATTCAGCAGCACTTTGGCCTCCAACAAGACTTTTTTCTGGTTAAAAGCAGGTGCCTTAAAACTCAAAAGAGTTCTAAAACAGCCCAGATAGCATCTGGCAAAAGTCAGGGGTCTAATGTTACTAGTTAAAGCCTTTTTAACTGCGGTCTTCCCTGGTGGCTCAGAGGTTAACGCGTCTGCCCACAATGCGGAAGACCTGGGTTCGATCCCTAGGTCGGGAAGGTCCCCTGGAGAAGGAAATGGCAACCCGCTCCAGTATTCTTGCCTGGAGAATCCCATGGATGGAGGAGCCTGGTGGGCTGCAGTCCATGGGGTCGCTAGGAGTCGGACACGACTGAGCAACTTCACTTTCACTTTTCACTTTCCACTTTCCACGGGGTCGCCAAGAGTCGGACACGACTGAGTGATACCACTCACTCAAAGCATTTTTAAGTGCACATCACCCTCCATCATGATCTGTTCCAGTGTTAAAGTAGCTGTGCTTAACACTATTGTGTGCCAGCAGGAGACAGAAAATATATGTTATTTTTAGCAAATTCTAGTACCAGTGGATGCATGCTCTTTGGACTTGCTGGCAGACTTGCCTCTCAGCTCCTGGGAGGCCAAATTTAGTTAAATTGCCATCCTTGTCTGTCATTTCAAGTGGAGAAATGGACTTTTTAGATTCCTCAAGCAGGGATGTAATGGGTGGATAAATTCCCAAGGTGGCATCCAACTGTGGCTCGACTGACAGTTTGGGGATTTTATTTCCCCTAAAAGTAAGGACGGATGCAGAGTTTCAGCTCAGCAGCTGATAAAGACATCTGATTTACTGAGACAGCAAACAGAACTCACCTGCCTTTATTTCTCAAAGTAGAAGAAAGGTCTCAGGTAACTCATTAACTCTAGCCCTTTCTGTAACAATTAGTATAAACTGTCTTAGAGGAAGGTTGAGGTATCATAACATGAGAGAAAGAAACTTGTTATTTCACTATTTATTGCTTTAGTCACCAAAAAGCCTCTATTAAAATTGACTCTTTATTGTCCTTTTAAGTGTAATATTTGACACATACATTCCTCTGCTTTCTCACTCCCATTTCCCAGAGGCAATTTGCTATCTTGATTCTATGGTTATAATTTCCAGTTTGTGTCTTGTCTTTTCATATTCTCTGTAGCTTTTTAAAAAAATGAACATAATTTCTTACATTAATGTAGTCACAACTATCAGTAGTCTCTTTTATAGTCAATTCTTTCTGTACTATGTGTTCAAAAAAATCTTTATGACCTCAATGATATTTTATACATTTTTCTTCTAAAGTTTAAAAGGTTTCCTTTTCATATTTAAAATCTTAGATCAAGTGGAATTGCTTTTTATGAATAACGTGGGGAAGGGGTCTAAATTAAACTTTTTCCCTTTATGCATTTACCAATGAATTGTTCCTGGACAATTTTCTAAATAGTCCCGTTGGTCTGAAATCTTACCTTGGTCATATATCAGTTTCATAAATGAATGGGAAAAATAATAATGAGTGGGTCTTCTGATTTTATGCTATTTGTTAATTTGGCTATTATTTACTTTAATATCTCACAGTCTTAATTATCATTATAATAAGTTTTATAATCAATTAAATATCTGACAGGGCAAGTCCCATCCCTCTTAAGACGTTATTCTTCTTTAGGTGTGTCCAGGCTTCCTTCATCTCTATCTTCCTAGAATTAGCTTGCGAAGTCCTGAAAAAACAGGGCTGGGACTTTAATTGAAACTGTACTGATCTACAGACCAGTCTAGGAAGAATGAAAATCTGTACAATTTTGAGTCTTTCTATACAGATCAGTCTTGGGTGTTCTTTAGAAGGAATGATGCTAAAGCTGAAACTCCAGTACTTTGGCCACCTCATGTGAAGAGTTGACTCAATGGAAAAGACTCTGATGCTGGGAGGGATTGGGGGCAGGAGGAGAAGAGGATGACAGAGGATGAGATGGCTGGATGGCATCACCGACTTGATGGACATGAGTCTGAGTGAACTCCAGGAGTTGGTGATGGACAGGGAGGCCTGGCGTGCTGCGATTCATGGGGTCGCAAAGAGTCGGACACGACTGAGCGACTGAACTGAACTGAACTGAACTGATAGACAGAAGAACTAGGTCTAAGTTTTTGGTCAGGAGCACTTTGTGTAGGAAATTATAGTCGCTGGCTGTGACGGACAGTGCAGAAGCATGGCCTAGAGGAGCTACCCCTCGCCTGAGGTCAGGGGCAGTGGCCGGGAGGAGCTAACCCACATTCAAGGAGCAGCGGCTGCTTGGGCGCAGGAGGGCAGAGAGGAGCCACTCCACGTTCAAGATCAGGAGGGGCAGCGGTGAGGAGATACCTCTTGTCCAAGGTAAGGAGCAGCGGCTGCACTTTGCTGGAGCAGCCGTGAAGAGATACCCCATGTTCAAGGTAAGAGAAACCCAAGTAAGATGGTAGGTGTTGCAAGAGGCATCAAAGGGCAGACACATAAACCATAATTAGAGAAAACTAGTCAATCTGATCACACAGACCACAGCCTTGTCTAACTCAATGAAACTAAGCCATGCGTGTGGGGCCACCCAAGACGGGCAGGCACGGTGGAGAGGTCTGACAGAATGTGGTCCACTGGAGAAGGGAATGGCAAACCACTTCAGTATTCTTGCCTGGAGAACCCCATGAACAGTATGAAAAGGCAAAAAGATAGGATACTGAAAGATGAACTCCCCAGGTCGGTAGGTGCCCAATATGCTACTGGAGATCAGTGGAGAAATAACTCCAGGAAGAATGAAGGGATGGAGCCAAAGCAAAAACAATACCCAGTTGTGGATGTGACTGGTGATAGAAGCAAGGTCTGATGCTATAAAGAGCAATATTGCATAGGAACCTGGAATTTCAGGTCCATGAATCAAGGTAAACAAGAAGTGGTCAAACAGGAGATGGCAAGAGTGAATGCCAACATTCTAGGAATCAGCAAACTAAAATGGACTGGAATGGGTGAATTTAACTCAGATGACCATTATATCTACTACTGTGGGCAGGAATCCCTCAGAAGAAATGGAGTAGCCATTATGGTCAACAAAAGAGTCCGAAATGCAGTACTTGGATGCAATCTCAAAAACGACAGAATGATCTCTGTTCATTTCCAAGGCAAACCATTCAATATCACAGTAATCCAAGTCTATGCCCCAACCAGTAACGCTGAAGAAGCTGAAGTTGAATGGTTCTATGAATATCTACAAGACCTTTTAGAACTAACACCCAAAAAAGATGTCCTTTTCATTATAGGGGACTGGAATGCAAAAGTAGGAAGTCAAGAAACACCTGGGGTAACAGGCAAATTTGGCCTTGGAATACGGAATGAAGCAGGACAAAGGCTAATAGAGTTTTGCCAAGAGAAAGCACCAGTCATAGCAAACACCCTCTTCCAACAACACAAGAGAAGACTCTACACATGGACATCACCAGATGGTCAACACCGAAATCAGATTGATTATATTCTTTGCAGCCAAAAATGGAGAAGCTCTATACAGTCAGCAAAAACAGAGCAGGAGCTGACTGTGGCTCAGATCATGAACTCCTTATTGCCAAATTCAGACTGAAATTGAAGAAAGTAGGGAAAACCACTAGACCATTCAGGTATGACCTAAATCAAATTCCTTATGATTATACAGTGGAAGTGAGAAATAAATTTAAGGGACTAGATCTGATAGAGTGCCTGATGAACTGTGGATGGAGGTTCATGACATTATATAGGAGACAGGGATCAAGACTATCCCCATGGAAAAGAAATGCAAAAAAGCAAAATGGCTGTCTGGGGAGGCCTTACAAATAGCTGTGAAAAGAAGAGAAGGGAAAAGCAAAGGAGAAAAGGAAACATATAAGCATCTGAATGCAGAGTTCCAAAGAATAGCAAGGAGAGATAAGAAAGCCTTCCTCAGTGATCAATGCAAAGAAATAGAGGAAAACAACAGAATGGGAAAGACTAGAGATCTCTTCAAGAAAATTAGAGATACCAAGGGAACATTTCATGCAAAGATGGGCTCGATAAAGGACAGAAATGGTATGGACCTAACAGAAGCAGAAGATATTAAGAAGAGGTGGCAAGAATACACAGAACTGTACAAAAAAACTCTTCATGACCCAGATAATCACGATGGTATGATCACTCACCTAGAGCCAGACATCCTGGAATGTTGAAGTCATTTGGGCCTTAGTAAGCATCACTATGAACAAAGCTAGTGGAGGTGATGGAATTCCAGGTGAGCTATTTCAAATCCTGGAAGATGATGCTGTGAAAGTGCTGCACTCAATATGCCAGCAAATTTGGAAAACTCAGCAGTGGCCACAGGACTGGAAAAGGTCAGTTTTCATTCCAATCCCAAAGAAAGGCAATGCCAAAGAATGCTCAAACTACCGCACAATTGCACTCATCTCACACACTAGTAAAGTAACGCTCAATATTCTCCAAGCCAGGCTCAGCAATACGTGAACCATGAACTTCCAGATGTTCAAGCTGATTTTAGAAAAGGCAGAGGAATCAGAGATCAAATTGCCAAAATCCGCTGGATCACGGAAAAAGAAGAGTGTTCCAGAAAAAACATCTATTTCTGCTTTATTGACTATGCCAAAGCCTTTGACTGTGTGGGTCACAATAAACTGTGGAAAATTCTGAAAGAGATGGGAATACCAGACCACCTGACCTGCCTCTTGAGAAACCTATATGCAGGTTAGGAAGCAACAGTTAGAACTGGACATGGAACAACAGACTGGTTCCAAATAGGAAAAGGAGTACGTCAAGGCTGTGTATTGTCACCCTGTTTATTTAACTTCTATGCAGAGTACATCATGAGAAACGCTGGGCTGGAAGAAGCACAAGCTGGAATCAAGATTGCCGGGAGAAATATCGATAACCTCAGATATGCAGATGACACCACCCTTATGGCAGAAAGTGAAGAGAAACTAAAGAGCCTCTTGATGAAAGTGAAAGTGGAGAGTGAAAAAGTTGGCTTAAAGCTCAACATTCAGAAAACGAAGATCATGGCATCCAGTCCCATCAGTTCATGGGAAATAGATGGGGAAACAGTGGAAACAGGGTCAGACTTTATTTTTGGGGGCTCCAAAATCACTGCAGATGGTGATTGCAGCCAGGAAATTAAAAGACGCTTACTCCTTGGAAGGAAAGTTATGACCAACCTAGATAGCATATTCGAAAGCAGAGACACTACTTTGCCAACAAAGGTCCGTCTAGTCAAGGCTATGGTTTTTCCTGTGGTCATGTATGGATGTGAGAGTTGGACTGTGTAGAACGCTGAGCGCTGAAGAATTGATGCTTTTGAACTGTGGTGTTGGAGAAGACTCTTGAGAGTCCCTTGGACTGCAAGGAGATCCAACCAGTCCATTCTAAAGGAGATCAGCCCTGGGTGTTCTTTGGAAGGAATGATGCTAAAGCTGAAACTCCAGTACTTTGGCCACCTCATGCGAAGAGTTGACTCATTGGAAAAGACCCTGATGCTGGGAGGGATTGGGGGCAGGAGGAGAAGGGGACGACAGAGGATGAGATGGCTGGATGGCATCACCGACTCGATGGACATAGGTTTGGGTGAACTCCGGGAGTTGGTGATGGACAGGGAGACCTGGCCTACTGCAATTCATGGCGTCGCAGAGTCGGCCACGACTGAGCGACTGAACTGAACTGATTCTTAGGTACCTCACAGTTTGGGTGTTCTGTTTTGTTTTGTTGTTGTTTTGCTATTGTAAATGCTGTCTTCCCCCCCCCCTTCTTTTTAAAAATGTTTTTCAAACTATTTGTTGCTGGTGTATAGAAATATATTTGATTTTTTTATTGACCTTTTAGCCAGCTAAAGTCTTCTTTTTTTTTCTACTTTTTTTTTTTTGCTTGTTAGTTTTGGTTTTTTTGGCTTTGCCACATGGCTTATGGGATTTTAGTTCCCTGACCAAGGCCCATGGCAGTGAAAACACAGTGGAAGTGCAGAGTCCTAACCACTGGACTGCCAGGGAGTTCCTTATTTTTTTCTACTTTTTGTTTGTAGATTCTTTTAAGCAAAACTTGTGCTTTTCTTTCTTATATTGTGTTTGCTAGAAACTCCAGTACAATGTTAAATATTAGTGACATCAGACATTTTTTCCGCCTCTTGCTCCTGATTTTAAAGGAAAAGCTTTTAAATTTCCATTGAGAATACTTGTTATAAAATTTTTGTAGATGCTTTTCATCAGGCTAAAGGGAGTTCTAATTCTAGTTCACTTATAGTATTTTAAATCATAAGTGGGTGTTGAATTTTGTCAAATATTTCTTTCTCCATCCATTCTAATAACATGCTTTTTCTCCCTTGAACCTATTAATGTGATGAACGACATTTATAGGTTTTTCTAATGCTAAATCACTCTTGCTCTCCTGAATAAACCCAACTTGAACACAGACGATATATTTTTGTATATATTTGGAATGATATATTTCTTGAAAATTTAGTAGAATTTGCTGGTTAAACTGTGTGACCATGGCATTTTATTCTTAAGAATCTTTTAGCATTTCAGTTTCTCCATTACAGGAAGTATAGGCTTTCTATGTCTTTTAAATGCATTTCTAGTGAATTACATTTTTCTAGGAATTTTTTCCAGTTCACCTAGGTTTTCAAATTTATTGGTATGAAATATTCCAGTATTTTTTCATGTCTTTAGCCTCTGCTGGTCTGAATTTATGCCTCTTTTTATATTCCTAATTATTGTATATGCCTTCTTTTTTGCTTGGTTCATCTCAGAGTTTTCATCTATTTTAATAATCTTTTCAGAGTCAGCTTGGGCTTTGTTGAAGTTCATTATCTTTGTTTTGTATTTCTCTTTATTTTCTCTTTTCTTTTACTTTTCATGGGTAAATTGTTATTTTTCTAATTTAAGTTGGTTATTTAGTTGCTTAATTTTCAGTCCTTTTCTTCCAATATAAATATTTAAAGCTATATGTTTTCCTCTCTCTTCATGTAGTATGTAGTATTTAATAAAATTGTTATGCAGATTTTTACTATCAATTTAGTCATAAGTTTTTGGATTTCATCATGATTTCCAAATGTATGAGATTAAAAAAGATTTTTGATATATACAGATAATTGAGAAAAAACATGATTTGTCAATTCCTTGAAATTTATTGAGACTTTTCTTCTTACAGTTTGGTCCATTACTATTGAAAAAAAAAATTCCATGTGTATTTGAAATGAATGTAGTTAACAAATTGTCTATTTAAGCTTAACTAAAGTTTTCAAATATTCTATATATTTACTGATTTTTAGTGTGCTTATCAAAGACATGTTTAAATCTTACAGCATGATGGTAGACTTGTCAGTTTCTCCTTATTCTCTTTTACTTTTAATTTTACATTTTAGGAAACTATTGAAAAAGGAAAAATTACTGAATTAATCAGGAAATATTTTAAAAATCTAACAATGATTTTTGCTAAACACTCTTGTTTGATATTAACACCACAGATTTTTGAGGGGTTGGTATTTCCCTGGTGCATATGTATTTACATTTTTTTTTCATTTTTCCTGCCAATTTGCTTCTAGTGCCATCTTGTACATAGCATATACATATAACTGGATTTTTAAAAAAATTCAATATGGTAAACTTTTGACCAGTGAGTTTACATTTCTTGTACTTATTGATATATTACACTTGATTCTACCATTTTATTTTCACTATTTTTCTTTCCCCCAACTCTATGCATTTTCTTTCTTTTCTTCTCTCCTGCTTCCCCAGGGGGGTGAGTTTATTTTTGTTATTATATATTTCTGTATTCTAATTGTTTTCTCTTTATAAATTTATAATTTATTCACTCTATTTCTGTTCTCTCAGTGGTTACCCTGGACATTTTACCAAATTTATTTGGTAAGATTTAGTGTCAAATAGGGCTTCTCTGGTGGCTCAGATGGTAAAGAATCCACCTGCAATGTGGGAGACCTGGGTTCAATCCCTGGATTGGGAAGAACCCCTGGAGGAGGGCATGGTAACCCACTCTAGTATTCTTGCCTGGAGAATCCCCATGGAGAGAGGAGCCTGGCAGGTTATTGTCCATGCAGTCTCAAAGAGTCAGACATGACCGAGCAACTAAGAACAGCACAGCACAGTATCAAATAATATATTAAACTTTTAATGAACAATTCTAGGAATTTAGAACGGTAATTTCAGCAAACACCCTGTCTGCTTATGTTATTACAGATCCAGCATTTTAGAGCTGTCCTTTTATAACCCCTTTGAATTAAACAATATAATACTCAGTTTTTTACATGAACAATATTTGCTTAGGTTTGGTGGCTCAGTCAGTAAAGAATCCACCTGCAGCACAGGGTTTGACATCTGGTTTGGGAAGATCCTCTGGAGAAGGAAATGGCAACCTACTCCAGTATTCTTGCCTGAGAAATTTAACCAAAGATTCATGTTTTTCATCATTTCTGAAAAATTTCAGCCACCTCTCTTTTAGTTTTTCTTGCACAGAAATTCCAATTGGACAAATACTAGACTTTCTCACTTTTTCCTCCAAATCTATCATCTGTTTCTAATTTTTCATTCTATTGTATCTCTATGCTACATTCTACTCATTTCCTCAGTACTATCTTCCAGCTTGCTAATTCTCTTTTCATCTGTGGTTAATCTTCCAGTGATATTTTTTTCATTTCAACAATTATATTTTGTTCATTTCTAGAGCTTCTCATTTTTTGTCCTTAAAATATGCCTCCTCATTCAAATAATTATTGCTTACTTTTTTGTGAGTCTTAAAACATTTCATGCATAAATATTTTGCATTCCATATTTAACAGTTCCAGTATCTGTGGTACCTGAATGAATAATTCCATTATTTGATGTTTCTACTGTCAAGATGTTTTACCTTTCCCTAGGCTTCATGGGCTTAATGAGCTACTTCGTGATCTTAATCTGAGGGAATTTTGGAGGACTAAATTGGACAAACATTTCTTACGAGTGTCACCGTCTGTTTCTGACAATGCCCAGGGGGTTTCATCAACACGGTACTCTTTCAGACCTCCAAGAGGTAGAAGGCCAGGCTCAGATTCTCCATCTTGCTCCTGGTCCTAGCAAGTCAAATGATAGCGGTCATGCCACCTGCATTATGCTCTATGTCCATCTCCTACACCCAGGCCCTCCACAACTTCAAATTCCTGCTGTGCATCAACAAGATGAGGTAGACATGTTTAGAGTGATTGCCCTTCCCTCAACAGAGGTCTGGCACGAGTCAGTGTCTGGGTCCAGAAGTACACCTCCCATAGGTGTATGCTCATCCATCATGAGTGAAAAGTCACAGAAATTCACTCATCCTGACCTGCTAACAACGATAGTCTTAGCATCAGTATCTGCTTTGAATCTACCAGGAGCAGCTTTCTCGTGCTGTTTTTGTCAGTTATCACAAGAACCGCCAGATTCCTAGGTCAGCTCCCACACTCAGATCAAAGGGTCTATACATCCCTAATCCTGCCCCCTTCAGCACTCTTCTCCAATTCCTGAAACTATCATGCCCTCTAAAATTCATGATTCATCAAAACTGCCTTTCAACCTTTTTTTCCTGGATGCCCTCATCACTTCTTGCAAGGTGACTTCTTGCAACAACTGAAATGTGGATTTTCCCTGAAAGCAGTTTTGCCTGCAGTCTTCTCAAATGCTGTTTCTCCTCTCAGACCCATTGTTGCCACTGAGCCTAAAGGTTTGGGTAGCATCTCCTTGTTCTTCAGTGCTTCTTTCAGATCTATCTTCCTTCTCCCCCAAACCTCTAGCTTTGATACTCATGTCATCATAATAAGACCATTTATTTGGATATCAATAAGATATGAAAAGGAAATAAAAGGTACAGACACCAGAAAGGGAAGAAACAAAATTATTTTTGTTCACAGATGACATAATAACCTATGCAGAAAACTCAAAAGAATTAACCAAAAAACTGCGAGTTTAATTATAAACTCATGATTATAACAAGGTTGCAGGAGACAAGATTAACATACAAAAAATCATTTTCCTATATACCCGTAATGAACAAGTGGAATTTGAAATTAAAAACACATTACCAGCAGAGCACAGAGAACTTTTAGGGTAGTGAAAATACTCTGTATCATAATGATGGGTATATATATGTCATTTTACATTTGTCCAAACTCAGGTTACACACTACTAAGAGTGAAGCCTCAGGTAAACTATGGACTTTGGATGACTATATATGTCAGTGTATTTTAGGTTTATTAATTGTAACCAGGGGATGTTGCTAATGTGGGGAAAGTTATACATGTATGGGGATACAAGGTATATGGGAAATCTCTGTAGCTTCCTCTAGATTTTGCTGTGAATCTAAAGCTCCAATAAAGATATAGAAAACAAACTTACGGTTACCAGGGGAAAAGTGGGGTGGTAAATTGAGATTGACATTTGCACATAACTAATAAGGACCTTTCTTTGAGCCCCTTTTTTTGTGGCGGGGGGTGGCGGCAAGAATACTGGAGTGGGTTGCCATTCCCTTCTCCAGGAGATCTTCCCAACCCAGGGATTGAACCCAGGTCTCCCGCATTTTAGGCAGACACTGGTCCGTCTAGTCAAGGCTATGGTTTTTCCAGTGGTCATGTATGGATGTGAGAGTTGGACTGTGAAGAAGGCTGAGCGCCAAAGAATTGATGCTTTTGAACTGTGGTGTTGGAGAAGACTCTTGAGAGTCCCTTGGACTGCAAGGAGATCCAACCAGTCCATTCTAAAGGAGATCAGTCCTGGGTGTTCTTTGGAAGGACTGATGCTGAAGCTGAAACTCCAATACTTTGGTCACCTCATGTGAAGAGTTGACACATTGGAAAAGACTCTGATGCACAGAGGGATTGGGGGCAGGAGGAGAAGGGGACGACAGAGGATGAGATGGCTGGTTGGCATCACTGACTCGATGGACGTGAGTCTGAGTGAACTCCGGGAGTTGGTGATGGACAGGGAGCCCTGGCGTGTTGCGATTCATGGGGTCACAAAGAGTCGGACACGACTGAGTGACTGATCTGAACTGAACTAAACTAAGGACCTACTGTACAGTACAGGGAACTCTACTCAGTACTCTGTAGTGACCTATATGGGAAAAGAGTCCAAATAAAGAGTAGATACATTTATTAGTGTAACTGATTCACTGCTGTACAGCAGAAACAAATACACTGTAAATCAACTATGCTTCAATAAAAATTTAAAATAATAAAATTCCTGTAAAAACTGTCTCTAAATATTAAAAAAGTTATTTCATTAGTACACCCTAAAATGAAATAGCTCCATTCTGATGGAACTAAATTAATGTAGAGAGATTCCATGTTCACAGATAGGAACACTCAATATTGTCAAAAGGGCAGTTCTTACCAACACTGATCTACAGATTCTGTTCGATCCCTCTCAAAATCCCAGTAAGTTATTTTGTGATTATCAACAAACTGATTTTTAACTATATATGGAGAAGCAAAAGACCCAGCCAATTCAACAGACAATACAGATTCAATACAACTCCGAAGTTGGAAGATGCACTATCCTACTTCAAGGTTTACTATAAGGCTAGAATAATAAAATGGAGAAGGCAATGCTACCCCACTCCAGTACTCCTGCCTGGAAAATCCCATGCACAGAGGAGCCTGGTAGGCTGCAGTCCATGGGGTAGTGAAGAGTCGGACACAACTGAGTGACTTCACTTTCACTTTTCACTTTCATTCATGCATTGGAGAAGGAAATGTCAACCCACTCCAATGTTCTTGCCTGGAGAATCCCAGGGATGGGGGGAGCCTGGTGGGCTGCCTTCTATGGGGTCACACAGAGTCGGACACGACTGAAATGACTTAGCAGCAGCAGAGTAGTAAAATGAGTGTGCTACTGAAATAATAGACAATTAGATCAGTGGAACAGAACTACGTAAATAGACCCAGATGAATACAGTCCACTGATCTTCAATAAAGATATTTTTTCTTCAGCAACCCAATTACTGTCATTATACAGTGAAGTGACAAATAGATTCAAGGGGTTCAGTTCAGTTCAGTCGCTCAGTCATGTCCGACTCTTTGCGACCCTATGAACTGCAGCACTCCAGGCCTCACTGTCCATCACCAACTCCCGGAGTTTACCTAAACCCATGTCCGTTGAGTTGGTGATGCCATCCAACCATCTCATCCTCTGCCGTCCCCTTCTCCTCCTGCCCTCAATCTTTCCCAGCATCAGGGTCTTTTCCAATGTGTCAGCTCTTCGCATCAGGTGGCCAAAGTATTGGAGTTTCAGCTTCAGCATCAGTCCCTCCAATGAACACCCAGTACTGATCTTCTTTAGGATGGACTGGTTGGATCTCCTTGCAGTCCAAGGGACTCTCAAGAATCTTCTCCAACACCACAGTTAAAATACATCAATTATTTGATGCTCAGCCTTCTGTATAGTCCAACTTTCACATCCATACATGACTACTGGAAAAACCATAGCCTTGACTAGACGGACCTTTGTTGACAAAGTAATGTCTCTGTTTTTCAATATGCTGTCTAGGTTGGTCATAACTTTCTTTCCAAGGAGCAAGCATCTTTTAATTTCATGGCTGCCAACAGCATCTGCAGTGATTTTTGAGCCCCAAAAAATAAAGTCTGACCCTGTTTCCACTGTTTCCCCATCTATTTCCCATGAACTGATGGGACCAGATGCCATGATCTTAGTTTTCTGAATGTTGAGCTTTAAGCCAACTTTTCACTCTCCTCTTTCACTTTCATCAAGAGGCTTTTTAGTTCTTCACTTTCTGCCATAAGGGTAGTGTCATCTGCATATCTGAGGTTATTGATATTTCTCCCAGCAATCTTGATTCCAGCTTGTGCTTCTTCCAGTCCAGCGTTTCTGATGATGTACTCTGCATAGAAGTTAAATAAGCAGGGTGACAATATATAGTCTTGATGTACTCCTTTTCCTATTTGGAACCAGTCTGTTGTTCCATGTCCAGTTCTAACTGTTGCTTCCTGACCTGCATACAGGTTTCTCAAGAGGCAGGTCAGGTGGTCTGGTATTCCCATCTCCTTCAGAATTTTCCACAGTTTACTGTGATCCACACAGTCAAAGGCTTTGGCATAGTCAATAAAGCAGAAATAGATATTTTTCTGGAACTCTCTTGCTTTTTTGATGATCCAGCAGATGTTGGCAATTTGATCTCTGGTTCCTCTGCCTTTTCTAAAACCAGCTTGAACATCTGGAAGTTCACAGTTCACATATTGCTGAAGACTGGCTTGGAGAATTTTGAGCATTACTTTACTAGCGTGTGTTGCTGCTGCTGCTGCTAAGTCGCTTCAGTCGTGTCCAACTCTGCAACCCCATAGACGGCAGCCTACAAGGTTCCCCCATCCCTAGGATTCTCCAGGCAAGAACACTGGAGTGGTTTGCCATTTCCTTCTCCAATGCATCAAAGTGAAAAGTGAAAGTGAAGTCACTCAGTCATGTCCAACTCTTAGCGACCCCACGGACTGCAGCCTACCAGGCTCCTCCGCCCAGGGAGTGGGTTGCCATTGCCTTCTTTGACTAGCATGTGAGATGAGTGCAATTATGTGATAGTTTGAGCATTCTTTGGCATTGCCTTTCTTTGGGATTGGAATGAAAACTGACCCTTTCCAGTCCTGTGGCCACTGCTGAGTTTTCTAAATTTGCTGGCATATTGAGTGCAGCACCTTCACAGCATCATCTTTTAGGATTTGAAATAGCTCAACTGGAATTCCATCACTTCCACTAGCTCTGTTCTCAGTGATGCTTCCTAAGGCCCACTTGACTTCACATTCCAGGATGTCTGGCTTTAGGTGAGTGATCACACCATAATGATTATTCAAGGAGTTAGATATGATAGATTGAGTGCCTGAAAAACTATGGACAGAGGTTCGTAATATTTACAGGAAGCAGTGGTCAGAACCATTCCCAAGAAAAAGAAGTGCAAGAAGCAAAATGCCTGTCTGAGGAGGCCTTACAAATAGCTGGGAAAAGAAGTGAAAGGCAAAGGAGAAAAGCAAAGATAAACCCATCTGAATGCAGAATTCCAAAGAATAGCAAAGAGTGATAAGAAATTCTTCCTAAAATGAACAATGCAAAGAAATAGAGGAAAACAACAGAATGGGAAAGACTAGAGATCTCTTTAACACAATTAGAGATACCAAGGGAACATGTCATACAAATATGGGCACAATAAGGGACAGAAATGATATGGACCTAACAAAAGAGATTACGAAGAGGTTGCAAGAAGACTATACAAGAAAGATCTTAATGACACAGACAAACACAATGGTGTCATCATTCACTTAGAGCCAGACATCCTGGAGTCTGAAGTCAAGTGGGCCTTAGCATCACTATGAACAAAAGCTAGTGGAAATGATGGAATTCCAGCTGAGCTATTTCAAATCCTAAAAGATGATGCTGTTAAAGTGCTGCACTCAGTATACCAGCAAATTTGGAAAACTCAGCACTGGCCACAGGACCGTAAAAGGTCAGTTTTCATTTCAATCCCAAAGGGCAATGCCAAAGTATGTTCAAACTACAGCAAAACTGCACTCACTTCACATGCTGGCAAAGTAATGCTCAAAATCCTCCAAGCTAGGCTTCAACAGTACATGAAACCAGAACCTCCAGATATACAAGATGGATTTAGAAAAGGCAGAGGAATCAGAGATCAAATTGCCAACATCATTCAGATTATAGAAAAGGCAAGATAATTCCAGAAAAACATCTACTTCTATTTCATTGACTATGATAAAGCCTTTGACTGTGTGGATCACAACAAACTCTGGAAAATTCTTAAAGAGATGGGAATACCAGACCACCTGACCTGCCTCCTGAGAAATCTGTATATAGGTCAAGAATCCAATAGTTAGAACCAGACATGGAACAATGGACCAGTTACAAACTGCGAAATGAGTACGTCAAAGCTGTATACTGTCACCCTGCTTATTTAACTTAATATGTAGAGTACATCATGCGAAATGTCAGGCTGGATGAAGCACAAGCTGGAATCAAGATTGCAAGGAGAAATATCAATAACCTCAGATACACAGATGCCACCACCCTTATGGCAGAAAGTGAAGGAACTAAAGAGCCTCTTGATGAAAGTGAAAGAGGAGAGTGAAAAGGCTGATTAAAATCTCAACATTCAAAAAACGAAGATCATGGCATCTGGTCCCATTGTTTCATGACAAATGGATGGGGAAACAATGCAAACAGTGACAGCTTTTATTTTCTTGGGCTCCAAAATCATTGTGGATTGTGACTGCAGCCATGAAATTAAAAGATGCTTGCCCCTTGGAAGCAAAGCTATGACCAACTTAGACAATATATTAAAAAACAAACATTACTTTGCCAACAGAGGTCCACCTAGTCAAAGCGATGGTTTTTCCAGTATGGATCTGAGAGTTGGACCATAAAGAAGTCTGAGTACCAAAGAACTGACACTTTCGAATTATGGGTTTGGAGAAGACTCTTGAGAGTCCCTTGAACTGCAGGGAGAGTAAAGCAGTCAATCCTAAAGGAAGTCAACCCTGAATATTCATTGGAAGCTGATGCTGAAGCTCCAATACTTTGACAACTTGATGAGAAGAGCCTACTTCTTGGAAAAGACCCTGATGCTGGGGAAGACTGAAGGCAGGAGGAGAAGGGAGGAGAGGACAAGTTGGTTGGATGGCATCACTGATCCAATGGACGTGAGTGTGAGTGAGCTCTGGGAGATGGTGAAAGACAGGGAGGCCTGGCGTGCTGCAGTCTGTGGGGTCGCAGAGTCAGACATGACTGAATGACTGAACTCAATTACTGTCAACATACTGATTTTGAAGAAAGATAAAATGGTCTCATAGCTTATGAAGGTATACTAATTAAATAATTTTCTATTAAAGAAAAAAAATACTATCAGTGAAAAAAAAAAAAACCAATCTGCTAGTAGAAAATGCAATATATAAAGGTACATTCAATAACTGTTCCTTGTTTAAAGATCTGATATCAGACAGAAGAAAAGGAGGTAAAAGACAGTGAGGATATGAGTAACACAGTCTTTGGAGGCAGACATGGTTAACATTTCTTCCACAGAGTAGCTGTATGACCTGAATATCTGAGTTGCACGTATGGGCTCTGTCACTCAGTCGTGTCTGACTCTGAGGCTCCATGGACTGTAACCCAGCAGGCTCCTCGGTCCATAGAGTCTTCCAGGCAAGTATACTAGAGTGGGTTGCCATTTCCTTCTCCAGGGGATATTCCCAACCCAGGGATCAAACCTGCTTCTCTTTTATTTCCTGCACTGGCAGACAGATTCTTTACCACTGTGCCACCTGTGTGTGTAAGATGGAATGAAGTATCAGCTTCTTCAGAGTGGTTATTAAGAAGTTTACAAGATGTGTGTGTATATTTGTGTAAATGTGTGCGGGTGGGTGTATCTCCACAATGTAGGTACTCAGTAGTAAAGGAGAATACGGCTATTGAGAAAAATTAGAGTCCAAGTAATTCTCCTGGGTTTTGAGTCAAACAGACCTAAATTTGATTGCTGTTTCTGCCATAGTAAGACCATACTGCCATCTATGGTCTTACTACGGTTCCAAGAAAAAAGGGTTACTATATCTCTTCTCCTACTCCAGGGCTATATGCTATGCTATGCTATGCTATGCTATGCTATGCTAAGTCGCTTCAGTCGTGTCCAACTGTGTGTGACCCCAGAGACGGCAGCCCACCAGGCTCCCCCGTCCCTGAGATTCTCCAGGCAAGAACACTGGAGTGGGTTGCCATTTCCTTCTCCAATGCATGAAAGTGAAAAGTGAAAGTGAAGTTGCTCAGTCGTGTCTGACTCTTAGTGACCCCATGGACTGCAGCCCACCAGGCTCCTCCGTCCATGGGATTTTCCAGGCAAGAGTACTGGAGTGGGGTGCCATTGCCTTCTCCAGGGCTATATAATAGACCTAAATTAGATTGCTCTTTCTGTCATAGTAAGACCATACTGTCTTACTATGGTTCCAAGAAAAAAGGGTTACTTCATCTCTTCTCCTACTCCAGGGCTATATAATAGCCCAAGGAGAGAACATGAGCCAGTTTAAGTCAGTCACAAACAGGCCAAATTCTTGACTCAAAATATATCTGCTTGGAATATGCAGAAGGCCTTGTGGTCAAGTAAACCTGGAATCTGGTCACTGTCCAGCCATGTGATTTGGGGAAAATGACATAATCTCCTTTTGGTTTCTCATTCTTCAGATGACTTTTGCCAAAGTCAGCATGTTTCAAAGACTTTAAGTAGAAAAAGTATTTTTGTTAAAGACTAATTTTTTTTTAGATATTTGCAATGAAAAGAGCTGGTCTCAAGGGTACCATTCCACATTTCATAATGGAAAGAAATACATAAAACTATTTAAAAATCTTTCATAACAGATATTCAATACCTTTATTGTGGAGGAAAAGATACAAAAATATAACATTCCCAAAAGCACAACTCTTAAAATGCTGGTTTTATTACAGGACTCAAAACTTTAATGGCATTCCCATAATACAGTCAGAAAGTAGAACAAGCCCTAAAGAAAAAAGCAAAAATGCCAAGATCTTCTCCAACCACAATTATTTTTAATCCATGAAACAGAATTTCCTTACAAATTAAGTAGTTTTTATAGTAATGACATTTATCATTGATGTCATCTGTTTAATATATGACTATAGTCAGAAGGGAAGTTGGCCCTGTTATTTTTCCAGAAATTGAAAAATGTACCATCATTAAGATAAGGAAGAGAAAGATTTGTATCCGTGTTTTGGGGATGTGTAAGGTGAGACTGGAGTCTCACAGTTGGAGAATTTATGGATATTGCTGGAGGAACTGGAGATGCTCTCTAGTAAGCGGGTAATCCCTCTTCCCCGAACACTGCTGTTTTGGCCAGAGATTTTCACCCCAGATGGGTAGTCACCTAGGATATTAAAAATACAAGAAAAGAAATGTAGCAATTTTAGTCTTATTATAAACAGCTTTCTCAGTTGATTCATCCTACTGCACGCCTTTCACTAAACCATGATTAAACAGATCATCAAAAGGGGAGATAATTCTTAAGAGTAGATGCCAAAAGGCTGAATATTTTTTTTAAGTCCTGGAAATCTTAATTGAAGTTCTTCAGGGACCATTTGAAAATTTATGTCACTAGCTTTTTTAAACTTTCCCATTTCCCCAAAGACACCCTCACATCAAAACTATAAAACAATAGCTGCTACAAGAGTAACAGGCTTTATTTTAAATGCCCTGAACAAAATTCTGAAGAGTAAGTTAAATTTTATCAAAGTGATAAAAAGCCACACATATCCAAATGAAGTGTTTTTGACAGGTAAAACTCCCAATTCAAGATTCTGATGTCCTAAAGCCATTCTGGAACTGGTTTAAGTACCATACCCTGGGATCTTAGAAAGACCCTAACTTTTTGAGGTGCCTTATTAAACAAAAGATGCTTACCAGTGGGTGTGTTTGATCTTTGTTCTTGATTAGAAGAGCTGAAATGAGAGAATCCTGGACTCTCAACCCTTAGCTTCTATAAGTAAAAAGCAACCAACAAACAAAAAACAGTGGGAAACATTTATTTCTTATTATTGGATCATCTATTTCAAATTACTCCTTAAATACAAACTAACACCCACTTTCTAATGTCTGATCAACTTTTGAAGAGTACTGTTGTAAAAGGAAAAGCAGAAGGAAATCTTTGAGGGGGAAATTATAGCATAAAAAAGGGTTTTTATTTTTAAATATGAGATCATATAATGTTTCTAATAAGAATGACTCAGAAAAGAAAGAAACCCTAGTGATGAAGGAAACAGTATAAAACCATTAGAGCCATGTCCTCAGGTAGGTAAGATAACAGGATATATAGAAATAGAAGGATTAGCCTTAGATAGAAACATAGACAATTCATGCATTAAAGCAGAGTGTATGGTGAATGTAATGGTAGGAATACATGGAAAACCTCTTAATTGCTTCTATTTCCTCGGAGAAGGAGGGGATAAAAGCATCAGCTAGAACAAGGATGAAGGAAGAGGTGATGGAAGTTTCAAGTGAGAAAAGATGAGAAATAACTGTCTAGGAGAGAGGAAGATTAATCAAACCAGAGAAATGGACAACTGCCACGCACCGCTAAGGGCTCACTTGAAGTTGGTGCTGATAGATATTAAATAATACCAGTCAGTATGGTAGTTTCTTTTCAAATGTATAAGAACAGAGTAGGTAAAAAAGCTGATTTAATCAGGGTTAGTGTTTATTAACCAAGTATGATGAAGAATGAAAGGCCAATGGAGTTGACAGTGCAAGTGAGTGGAAATAACAGAGCAAGGAATCTAAACAGGGAAGGAAGGAGGTGAAGGGCAAGGTGAGGAGAGAGTGCAGCACTGTCCACGTGTGAATGGACCCCCAGAGTTGTGCAATGCAGTGACCCTGCGAAGGAGAGCTTCCAAATAGTGGGGACATAGAAGGTCTCAGTCAAGGTGAAAGAGCTGTTGGCACTGAGGTACCAGAGAAAGACAGCGGTGGTAGGAGAGTAGGATGCTTGAAACTGAGATTGTGGGAAGATTCCACCGGGACCTAGACTATCATGGGAGTGGATATTTGATGGATGGCAGGAGATAGCGCCACTGGAGAAGGGAAAGTCAAGGAACTGAAATATCAGGCAATTAGAAAGATCTATGGGGAAACTGAAATCAAGAATTCTGACAGCAATACTGTCTGATTTTCTGCCTCAATAAAAGAATGGAGATGTCCAACTCAGAGGCCTATGGACTCCAAAAAGGGGCTATCAGCCTGAATGGCATGAGATTCAAAGCCTAGGGGTTTTAGGGAAAAGTTAGGAAGTCTGGAGACCACGAAGTTAAATAAGGACAACTACCTCAAATCTAGGCCCACAATAAATGAGGGGAAAAAAAGGTCACCATTTTAAAGAGCTAACAGGGAAGCAGTGTCTTTAGAGGACAGTAACATTTTAGTTAGAATCAAGGAGGAAAACAGGCCTTCCCCAGAGGAGGCTGATGATACAAGATTTTGTTGATAACTGAGGTTGAGAAGACACACAGTTTTCCAGGAGTTGGGGAGGGCTGAATACAGAATCAGCCTAGTAAGATGAGTCTGGGAAATGGAGCGAGGCTCTAGGTGTCCTGAGCTTGCATAGTGACTGATGCTAACAATGGAAGGGGGGACAATGAGACGAAACCTGGTAGTCTCAGCACAGACGGCGGAGATGGGGCTAAGGCAGGGCTTCTCATCCTGGATACTACTGACATTTTTAGGCTAAGTAATATTTTGTTTAGAAGGCTGTCCTGTCCCTTGTGGCTCAGCTGGCAAAGAATCTGCCTGCAATGCAGGAGATCTGGGTTTGATGCCTGGACTGGGAAGATCCCCTAGAGAAGGGAAAGGGTACCCACTCCAGTATTCTGGCCTGGAGAATTCCACGGACTATATATATAGTCCATGGGGTCGCAAAGAGTTGGAAACGACTGAGCAACTTTCACTTTCTTTCACTGTACATTATCAAGTGTTTAGCAGGCTTACTGGTATCTACTCACTAGAGGCCAGCAGCGCCCCATTCCCAGCTGTAACAACCAAAAATGTCTCCAAGTGTTGCCAATGTCTCCTGAACAGCGCAAAAATGGGCCCTAGTGAAGAATTACTGCGCTAAGGGTTAACAATACAGCAAGAGAACAGTTTTGCCCAGATTTTAAAATTATCACACAACTAAGACAGACTTTTGGTGGGGTTTACATTTCTGAGTTTTAACAAAGAGATCTGTGAAACCACCACGGCAATTAGGAGACAGAGCCATCCTATCACCTCAAAAACCTTCCTCACACTATCCCTTTTACAGACACACCCTCCCCCACCCTCTGGGAGCCACTGACATGTCCATCGTTATCATTTGCATTTTCAAGAATGTCACATAAATGGAATCATACAGTATATAACCTTTTGAGACTGGTGCTTTTGCTAAGCATAAGTAGTGCCTTTGAGATTGATACTAGTAGTTATCTGTATCAATCATTCATTCCATTTTGGGGTTCCCCTTTCACTATTTTATTGACTATTTTAAAATAACAATACTTATTTATTATCTACTATATTCTAAGGCAGAATTTTTGGTACTTTCGTATACTGCTACATTCAACCCTACAACTACTAGCTCATTATTATTATTGTTCTACAGATAAGAAATCAGCACAGAAAGTTCAAATAACTCGCAGTAACACAGCCTATATGTAGCAGAGCCTGAAGTGAAATTCAGGAATTCTAACTAGAGAGCCCATACTCTTAACTGCTATGCTCTCAGCAGTATAGCGAGGCCTACGAGTAAGTAAATAGCAAGGAGGGAAGAGAGGTGGTAGAGAAATTATATTAGCCTCTAATCAAATCCTGAATCAGGTCTCGTACTTAAAATATCTACTTCAAAAATGTGTATAATTTTTTGAATAAATGTTTGAATGTGTTTTGTATAAAGACTAATGCCAAATGTCCCCCAGAGGAAAAAATACACCAGGAAAGAAAATGATCTTATGCAAAATTCAACTGGATTAAAAACTGACATTCCATGAAGGATTAAAAAAACTTTTGAGAGAAGAGAGAACCAAAAAAGGAAAGCTCGTTATCTGTTATGGACCAGGACCACACTGAGCAGGACCTAAGAAACTAGCAGCCACCAGAGTCAGCTCCTTACCTGGTAACGCCCTGCATCCAACACAACCATTTTGGGTGTCACACTATTGCTGGCCTCGTAATCTTGAAGCGGTACATGAGCCTCTGTGAGCTGGATTCCAAAGAGAGTGGCTAGAGAATTACTGATGCAGTACCTTTAAAAAGGAATTCAAAATGTTCATTATCAGAATCTTATCTAATTCATTTAAACAGCAGTCACATTTTAAAAATTTCTAACAATGTGAGAGATATTGTAAATCTTGGAAAAAATAAATTTAGAGATTTGAATAAAAATGGGAATTGGTAGCAGCACATATAAAATTGTACATCAGTGGTAACCAATACTTTGATTAGCAAATATAATATCAGCCTCATTATGAGAGAACAGGAATGGGTGTAAAGATTACCAGAATTCTCGTATACTTAAGTCAGGAAGAAACAACACCAGAAGGAGGGCTAATACTTAAACACTTATTCATTCTCAGACCAACTATCAGCAGCTGTATAAAGTGATCAACAGAGCACCTAGAGATCTGAGGCTGCAAGTACCTTCCTGACAAAAGGAGGAGAAAAGGGTCTATATTTTTTGAGCACCTTCACAAGGAAGTGCTGTTCTTAATGACAGTAGGGGATTTTGCTATTGGAATCCTAGAAGGAAAAATTCAGCTTAAGTGCCTCTGAAGGGTCAGTCAAATTGCTCAGGTGGTAACTACAACCAACAAGTAGTAACAGTGATAATAAAAGTAACATGATTTTAAAAAGCGCTTGTTTTAAAAGGGAACTGTGGAAACAGAGGTGAGGAGTGATGCATCCTATATGTCAAAGCAACAAGGAAAGTTGCAAAGAATTCAGTGCAGATTAGAGTATTATGAAGACACTCTTAACTTACGCAATTTTCTTGCAAACAGCTAAAGCACAGAAGAGAATATCATTTTCTTCATGCCACTTGCACCTGTACAAAAAAAGACTTTAATATCCTGATCTAATGAGTTTTCATGTGCTAAATTTCAAACTTACTTAGGGTCAGTTTTTCTTAAATGATTCCAATTATTACTCAAATACTAAAATTTCTAATTTAACATACAAAATAGGTTTTTTAAAAAACAAGTTTTTTACATTACTTCCTCAGATGCAGATTCATGATATATTGCAAATAACACACAACTATAAAAGACAAATTTTACCTGGAAATAAACTGAGAGTTCAGGAGACATTTAGTGACTATGGTTAGCAAGCATTCATAAAACAAGCATTTAATGAATACATACGACTTACCAGGCTTGTTCTAGGCATTAGGGATACAGCATTGAGTGAAACACACTTAGGCACACAAAACTTACTTTCTAATGGGGAAGTCAGATTAAAGATATGTAGATATAACATATAGTAAGTTAGATGATAAGTTCTAAGAAGGAAAAAAAACAAAAAGGTGATATGAAATGCTACAGAAGGGTGACATTTTAGATAAGTTAGGCAGGGAAGGTATGACTAGAAAGAGAATGTTTGAGTGAAGACTTCAGGCAGTGATGTTAAAATGACCAACAACATACATACAAGAAGCACTATAAACCTGCATATATCTTTCCCCCGAGTGCCAAAGTCTATTGAGACTCAGAACAGCATTACCTGCATAATACTGGGTTGGCCAAAAAGTTTGTTTGGGGCTTTCTGAAAGATGAACAAACTGTTTGGCCAATCCAATAGGAGGCTTGCCTCAACTTAGCATGAATCTCCATTTAAAAATTATAAACACGGTAAACAGTAAGTACTGCATGTCTATCTACTAACCACTAAAGATAAGGAGAAGGAAATAATCTCATTTATCATTACATCAGAAAGAATAAAAAACACCTAAAAATAAACCTACCTAAGGAGGCAAAAGGACTGAAGTTCAAAAACTAGAAGATACTGATTAAAAAATCTAAGATGACATCAACAAACAGAAATATAAACCATGTTATTGGACTGGAAGAATCAATATTGTCAAAATACCACCTCAGTCTACTGATTCAACACAATCCCTGTCAAATTACCAATGGAAGATCAAGAACAAAAGACTTAATATTTTATGGAAATACAAAAGACCCCAAACAGCCAAAGCAATCCTGAGAGAAAAACAGAGCTGGAGAAATAAGATTCCTTGATTCAGACTATACTATAAAGCTACAGTCATCATGAACAGTATGCAAAGACAAAAAGATACGAAATTGAGAGATGAACTCTCCAGCTGGGTAGGTGCCCTATATGCTACTGGGAAGAGTGGAGCAATAGCTCCAGAAGCAATCAAGAGGCTGAGCCAAAGCGGAAACAATGCCCAGCGATGGATGTGTCTGGTGGTAAAAGTCAAGTCCGATGCTATAAAGAATAATAATGCGTAGGAACCTGAAATGTTAGGTCCATGAGTCAAGATTAAATGAATGTAGTCAAACAGAAGATGGCAAAACTGAACACTGACATTTTAGAAAGCAGTAAACTAAAATGGAAAGGAATACGCGAATTAATTCAGATGATCATTATATCTAAAACTGTGGCCAAGAATACCTTAAAGGAATGGAGTAGCCCTCATAGTCAACAAAGGAGTCCAAAATGCAGTACTTGGTGTCATCTCAAAAATGCTAGAATGATCTCAGCTCAATTCCAAGGCAAACCATTCAATATCACAGTTCAGTTCAGTTCAGTCGCTCAGTCGTGTCTGACTCTTTGTGATCCCATGAATTGCAGCACACCAGGCCTCCCTACCATCACCAATTCCAGGAGTTCACTTAAACTCACGTCCATCGAGTCGGTGATGCCATCCAGCCATCTCATCCTCTGTCGTCCCCTTCACCTCCTGCCCCCAATCCCTCCCAGCATCAGGGTCTTTTCCAATGAATCAACTCTTCGCATGAGGTGGCCAGAGTATTGGAGTTTCAGCTTTAGCATCAGTCCTTCCAATGAACACCCAAGACTGATCTCCTTTAGGATGGACTGGTTGGATCTCCTTGCTGTCCAAGGGACTCTCAAGAGTCTTCTCCAACACCACAGTTCAAAAGCATCAATTCTTCAGTGCTCAGCCTTCTTCACAGTCCAACTCTCACACCCATACATGACCATTGGAAAAACCATAGCCTTGACTAGACGGACCTTTGTTGGCAAAGTAATAGCTCTGCTTTTCAATATGCTGTCTAGGTTGGTCATAACTTTCCTTCCAAGGAGTAAGCGTCTTTTAATTTCCTGGCTTCAATCACCATCTGCAGTGATTTTGGAGCCCCCCAAAATAAAGTCTGACACAGTTTCCACTCTTTCCCCATCTATTTCCCATGAAGTAATGGGACCAGATGCCATGATCTTAGTTTTCTGAATGTTGAGTTTTAAGCCAGCTTTTTCACTCTCCTCTTTCACTTTCATCAAGAGGCTCTTTAGTTCCTCTTCACTTTCTGCCATAAGGGTGGTGTCATCTGCATATCTGAGGTTATTGATATTTCTCCCAGCAATCTTGATTCCAGCTTGTGTTTCTTCCAGCCCAGCGTTTCTCATGATGTAATCTGAATGTAAGTTAAATAAGCAGGGTGACAATATACAGCCTTGACGTACTCCTTTTCCTATTTGGAACCAGTCTGTTGTCCAAGTCAATGACCCAATCACTGATGCTGAAGAACATGAAGCTGAACGGTTCTATGATGGCCTACAGAACCTACTGGAACTAACACCCAAAAAGGTGTCCTTTCATCACAGGGGACTGGAGTGCGGAAGAAGGAAGTCACCTGGAATTACAGGCAAGTTTGACCTTGGAGTACAAAATGAAGCAGGGCAAAGGCTAACAGAGTTTTGCCAAGAGAACACACTGGTCATAGAAAACACTCTTTTCCAGCAACACAAGAGGCGATTCCACACATGGACATCACCAGATGGTCAATACTGACATCAGACTGATTATATTCTTTGTAGCCAAAGATGGAGAAGCTCTATACAGTCAGCAAAAACAAGACCTGGAGCTGACTATGGTTCAGATCATAAGCTCCTTATAGCAAAATTCAGGCTCAAGCTGAATAAAGTAGGGAGAACCACTAAGACATTCAGGAATGACCTAAATCAAATCCCTTATGCTTATACAGTGGAGGTGATTAATAGACTCAAGGGACCAGATCTGGTAGAGGAGTGCCTGAAGAACCATGGACAGAGGTTCATGACCCTGTACAGGAGGTGGTGACCAAAACCATCCCCAAGAAAGAGAAATGCAAAAAGGCAAAATGGTTGTCTGAGGAGGCCTTACAAATAGCTGAGAAAAGAAGTGAAAGGCAAAGGAGAAAGGGAAAGATATACCCAACTGAATGCAGAGTTCCAGATAATAGTAAGGAGATATAAGAAAGCCTTCTTAAGTGAGCAATGCAAAGAAATAGAGGAATATAACAGAATGGGAAAGACTAGAGATCTCTTTAAGCAAAATGGAAGCATTTCATACAAAGGGGAACATTTCATGCACAGATGGGCACAATAAAGGACAAAAACGGCAAGGACCTAACAGAAGCAGAAGAGGTTAAGAAGAGGTGGCAAGACTACACAGAAGATCTGTACAAAAAAAGCTCTTAATGACCCAGATAACTATGATGGTGTGATCACTCACCTAGAGCTAGACATCCTGGAGTGTGAAGTCAAGTGGGCCTTAGAAAGCATTACTATGAACAAAGCTAGTGGAGGTGATGCCTTTCCAGCTAAGCTATTTCAAATCCTTAAAGATGATGTTCTGAAAGTGCTGCACTCATTATGCCAGCAAATTTGGAAAACTCAGCAGTGTCCACGGGAGTGGAAAGTGTCAGTTTCCATTCCAATCCCAAAGAAAGGCAATGCCAAAGAATGTACAATTACTGTACAATTGTACTCATTTTACACGCCAGCTAGATTATGCTCAAAATCGTTCAAGCTAGACTTCAAGAGTATGTGAATTGAGAACTTCCAGATGTACAAGCTGGATCTGGAAAAGGCAGAGGAACCAGATCTCAAATTGCCAACATACTCTGGATCATAGAAAAAGCAAGGGAATTTTAAAAAAACACCTACTTCTGCTTCTCTGACTATGCTAAAGCCTTTGACTGTGTGTATCACAACAAACTGGAATATTCTTAATGAGATGGGAATCTCAGACCACATTACACGCCTCCTGAGAAACCTGTACACATGACGAGAAACAACAGTTAGAACTGAACATGGAACAACAGACTGGTTCCAAACTAGGAAAGGACTATATCAAGACTATATGCTGTCACACTGCTGATTTAACATACAAAGCAGAGTACATCCTGCAAAATGCTGGGGTGGATGAATCACAACCTGGAATCAAGATTGCTGGGAGAAATATCAACAACCACAGGTTTGCAGATGGTATCACTTTAACAGCAGGAAGTGAAGAGGAACTGAAGAGCCTCTTGATGAAGGTGAAAGAGGAGAGTGAAAAAGCTGGCTTGAAACTCAACATGCAAAAAACAAAGATCATGACATCCAGTCCCATCACTTCATGGCAAATAGATGGGGAAACAGTGACAGACTCTATTTTTTTGGGCTCCAAATCACTGCAGACGGTGACTGCAGCCACAAAATTTAAAGATGCTTGCTCTCAGGAAGAACAGTTACAATAAACCTGCTGCTGCTAAGCTGCTAAGTCACTTCAGTCATGTCTGACTCTGTGGGACCCCATAGACCACAGCCCGCCAGGCTCCCCCATCCCTGGGATTCTCCAGGCAAGAACACTGGAGTGGGTTGCCATTTCCTTCTCCAATGCATGAAAGTGAAAACTGAAAGTGAAGTCGCTCAGTCGTGTCTGACTCCTAGCGACCCCATGGACTGCAGCCTACCAGGCTCCTCCATCCATGGGATTTTCCAGGCAAGAGTACTGGAGTGGGGTGCCACAGCCTTCTCACAACACACCTAGACAGTGTATTAAAAAGTATAGAAATCACTTTGCTGACAAAGGTCCATCTAGTCAAAGCTATGGTTTTTCCAGTACTCATCTATGGATGTGAGAGTTGCATAAGGCAGGCTGAGTGCTGAAGAATCGATGCCTTTGAACTGTGGTACAGGAGAAGACCCTTGAGAGTCCCTTGGACGTCAATGAGATCAAACCAGTCAATCCTAAAGGAAATCAACCTTGAATATGCTAAAGCTCCAATACTTTGGGCACCTGATGTGAAGAGTCAACTCACTGGAAAGACCCTGATTCTGGGGAAGATTGAGGGCAAAGGAGAAACAGAAACAGAGGATAAGATGGTTGGGTGGCATCACTGACTCAATGGATGTGAGTTTGAGCAAACTCTGGGAAACAGTGAAGGACAGGGACACCTGGCGTGCTGCAGTCCATGGGAGCGCATACAGTTGGACATGACTTAGTGACTGAACAGTAACAACAATAAATGGCACAAGTAGAGAGTTATAGATCAACTGAACAGGACAGAAAGCCCAGAAATAAACCCACACACCTAGATCAATTAATTTACAGCAGGAGGCAAGAGAGAATCCCATGAACAGTTTGCCTTGAGAACCCCAGAACAGTAGGAAAAGGCAAAAAGACAGGACACTGAAAGAGGAACTCCCCAGCTCAGCAGGTACCCAATATGCTACTGGAGATCAGTGGAGAAATAACTCTAGAAAGAATGAAGAGATGGAGCCAAAGCAAAAACAACACTCCATTCTGGATGTGACTGGTGATGGAGGTAAGGTTTGAAGCTGTAAAGAGCAATATTGCATAGGAACCTGGAATGTTAGGTCCATGAATCAAGGCAAATTGGAAATGGTCAAACAGGAGATGGCAAGACTGAACACTGATTTTAGGAATCAATGAACTAAAATGGACTGGAATGGGTGAATTTAACTCAGATGACTATTATATCTACAACTGTGGGCAAGAATCCCTTAGAAGAAATGGAGTAGCCATCATAGTCAACAAGAGTCTGAAATGCAGTACTTGGATGCAATCTCAAAAACGACAGAATGACCTCTGTTCATTTCCAAGGCAAACCATTCAATATCACAGTAATACTAGTCTATGCCCTGACCAGTAATGCTGAACAAGCTGAAGTTGAACAGTTCTATGAAGACCTACAAGACTTTCTAGAACTAATACCCAAAAACAATGTCCTTTTCATTATAGGGGACTGGAATGAAAAAGTAGGGAGTTAAGATATACCTGGTAACAGGCAAATTTTGCCTTGGAGTACAGAACGAAGTAGCTGCTACTGCTGCTAAGTCACTTCAGTCATGTCCGACTCTGTGCGACCCCATAGATGGCAGCCCACTAGGCTCCTCTGTCCCTGGGATCCTCCAGGCAAGAATACTGGAGTGGGTTGCCATTTCCTTCTCCAATAGAATGAAGTAGAGCAAAGACTAATACAATCTGCCAAGAAAATGCACTGGTCATAGCAAACACCCTCTTCCAACAACACATAAGACTCCACAGATGGACATCACCAGATGGTCAACACTGAAATCAGATTGATTATATTCTTTGCAGCCAAAGATGGAGACACTCTATACAGTCACCAAAAACAAGACCGGGAGCTGACTGTGGCTCAGATCATGAACTTGTTATTGTCAAATTCATACTTAAACTCAAGAAAGCAGGGAAACCCATTAGACCATTCAGGTACAACCTAAATCAACTCCCTTATGATTATACAGTGGGAGTGAGAGATAGATTCAAGGGATTAGACCTGATAGAGTGCCTGATGAAATATCGATGGAGGTGTATAACACTGTACAGGAGGCAGTGATCAAGACCATCCCCAAGAAAAAGAAATGCATGAAGCAAAATGGTTGTCTGAGGAGGCCTTACAAATAACCATGAAAAGAAGAGAAGCAAAAGGCAAAGGAGAAAATGAAAGATACACCCATCTAAATGGAGAGTTCTAAAGAATAGCAAGGAGAGATAAGAAAGCCTTCCTCAGCGATCAATGCAAAGAATAGAGGAAAACAATAGAATGCAAAAGACTAGAGATCTCTTCAAGAAAATTAGAGATACCAAGGGAACATTTCATGCAAAGATGGGCTCGATAAAGGACAGAAATGGTATGGACCTAAGAGAAGCTGAACATATTAAGAAGAGGTGGCAGGAATACACAAAAGAACTGTACAAAAAAGATCTTCATGACCAAGATAATCACAAGGGTGTGATCACTCACCTAGAGCCAGACATCCTGGAATATGAAGTCAAGTGGGCCTTAGAAAGCATCACTATGAACAAAGCTAGTGGAGGTGATGGAATTCCCGTTGAGCTATTTCAAATTCTGAAATGATGCTGTGAAAGTGCTGCACTCAATATGCCAGCAAATTTGGAAAACTCAGCAGTGGCCACAGGACTAGAAAAGGTCAGTTTTCATTCCAATCTCAAAGAAAGGCAATGCCAAAGAATGCTCAAACTACTGCACAATTGCACTCATCTCACACGCTAGTAAAGTAATGCTCAAAATTCTCCAAGCCAGGCTTCAACAGTACGTGAACTGTGGACTTCCAGATATTCAAGCTGGATTTAGAGAAGGTAGAGGAACCAGAGATCAAATTGCCAACATCTGCTGGATCATCAAAAAAGCAAGAGACTTCCAGAAAAACATCTATTTCTGCTTACTGACTATGCCAAAGCCTTTGACTTTGTGGATCACAATAAACTGTGGAAAATTCTTACAGAGATGGGAATACCAGTCCACCTGACCTGCCTCCTGAGAAATCTGAGTGCAGGTCAAGAAGTAACAGTTAGAACTGGACATGGAACAGATTGGTTCCAAATCAGGAAAGGAGTACGTCAAGGCTGTATATTGTCACCCTGCTTATTTAACTTATATGCAGAATACATCATGAGAAATGCTGGACTGGATGAAGCACAAGCTGGAATCAAGATTCCAGGGAGAAATATCAGTAACCTCAGATATGCAGATGACATCACCCTTATGGCAGAGTGAAGAGGAGGAACCAAAGAGCCTCTTGATGAAAGTGAAAGAGGAGAGTGAAAAAGTTGGCTTAAAACTCAACATTCAGAAAACTAAGATCATGGCATCTGGTCCCATCACTTCATGGCAAACAGATGGGAAAACAGTGGAAACAGTGAGAAGACTTTATTTTGGGGGGCTCTAAAATCACTGCAGATGGTGACTGCAGCCATGAAATTAAAAGACGCTTGCTCCTTGGAAGAAAAGTTATGACCAACCTAGATAGCATATTAAAAAGCAGAGACATTATTTTGCCAGCAAAGATCCATTTAGTCAGTGTTATGGTTTTTCCAGTAGTCATGTATGGATGTGAGAGTTGGACTATAGAGAAAGCTGAGCACCGAAGAATTGGTGCTTTTGAACTGTGGTGTTGGAGAAGACTCTTGAGAGTCCCTTGGACTGCAAGGAGATCCAACCAGTCCATCCTTAAGGAAATCAGTCCCGAATAATCATTGGAAGAACTGATGCTGAAACTGAAACTCCAATACTTTGGCCACCTGAGGGCAAATAATTGACTCTTGGAAAAGACCCTGATTCTGGGAAAGATTGAAGGAAGGAGGAGAAGGGGACGACAGAGGATGAGACGGTTGGTTGGCATCACTGACTCAGTGTACATGAGTTTGAGTAAACTCTGGGAGTTGGTGATGGACAGGGAGGCCTGGCGTGCTGCAGTCCATGGGGTCACAGAGTCGGACATGACTGAGCAACTGAACTGAACTGAAGGAGGCAAAAATATATAATGGAGAAAAGATAGTCTCTTCATTGAGAGGTGCTGGGAAAACTGGAATGTAAAGGAAATGAAATTAGAACATTCTCTAGCATCATACATAAAAATAAAATGGATTAAAGACCTCAATGTAAGACCAACTATTATAAACTTAGAAGAAAACACAGGTAGAACAACTCTTACATAAAAATCACCACAATCTCTCTTCTGACCCACCTCATATAGAAAATAAAAACAAAAAGAATAACTGGGACCTGATGAAACCTAAAAGTTTTTGCACAGCAAAGAAAGTCATAAACAAGACAAAAAGACAACACCCAGAATGTGAGAAAATATTTGCAAACAAAGCAACCAACAAGGGATTAATCTTCAAAATATACAAACAGCTCTTGCAAGTTCAGTATCAAAACCAAACAACCTAACCACAAAATGGGCAGAAGACCTAAACAGAAAGTTCTCCAAAGAAGACATAATGATGGCCAACAAACACATTAAAATATGCTCAGTATCACTAACTATTGGAGAAATGCAAAGCAAAACTATGAAGAGGTTTCACCTCACACTGGTCAGAATGGCCATCATCAAAAATTCTACAAACAATAAATGCTGGAGAGGGTGTGGAGAAAAGGGAACGCTCATACACTGTTGGTGGGGAACGTAAGTTGGTATAACCACTTTGGAGAAGAGGATGAAGGTTCCTTAAAAACGCTAAAGACAGACCTACCATATGATCCTACAATCCTACTCCTGGGCATATTTCCAGAGAAAACGATATTTCAGAAAGATACATGTGCCCCAATGTTCACTGCAGCACTATTTCCAACAGCCAGGACACAGAAGCAACCTAAATGTCCATTAACAGAAGAACGGACAAAAATGTGATACACACACACAATGAAATATTACTCAGCCATAAAGAATGAAATGATGCCATTTGCAGTAACATGGATGGCCTAGATATTATCATATCTAAGTGAAGTAAGCCAGAGAAAGACAAATATTATATGACATTTGCCCATTTAAGTGTATGTGGAATCTAAAAAAAATATAAAAATGTACTTATTTATAAAACAGAAACAGACACACGGAGCTAGAAAATAAACTTACAATTACCTAAGGGGAAAGGTGAGGGTGGAGGGATAAATTAGAAGGCTAGGATTAACACATACACACTATTGTGTACCAGAGAGAACCAAGGAGGACCTACTGTACAGCACGGGAAATTCTACTCAATACTCTGTAATAATTTATATGGGAAACAGAATCTGAAGAAGAATAGATACATGTATCTATAACTGTATCACCAGGTTGTATACCTGAAACTAACTCAACCTTATAAGTTAACTACACTCCAATAAGAAACAAACAAAAGAAAACTAAACCTAGTTCTCACGTGTCCATGTGGAATCAAGAAATTTTAAGTTTCCAGTTAGTTTTGCCCCTTGTTCAGACCTTAATTCCCAAGAGCACCTACTTAATATACACATTTTCCATTGGAGATCATATTTTAAGTGAAAGCAATTAAAAATATTATAACAACAACAAAAACCCCAGAAAAATCTGACTCCAGGGAAAAATGTCTCCAAATCTCATCATACTGTTAAAAAGGACATTATTTTGATCTGGTTTTATGTATACTTACTGATCTTCCTCCAAATTATCCCAAAAGATGAATGTATCTTCTAGTAAAGGACTATTCATTCTAAAAACTGTCAATAATCAGAACTTTGTATACTGTTATGCTAATATGCATTATGCAACCTCAAATCTAGCTTCAACTTTAATACATTTCCAATGTGCTTTCTTTACGAAGTTCCACTCTAAAGTAATAACCTAAGATCATAAGTGAGTATGTCTGTTAAGTCTGCAACTCACTCCTGAAGTTTCAAAACTATCTTATCCATTAAAATTATGTGCAGCATAGAGGACTTTTGCACTCTTCCCTTGATATCCCAAGGTCTCTGATCTCTTTTCCTCTTATTTCAGGGCTAAGTTTCCTCCTTTTCAAGGACAGGCCTGCCTTTCCCTTTCTCAGGAACCACCGTCATCTGACAGTTACTGATGTCCTCTACTCTAGTCAAACTGACTCACTGCTTTTTCTCAATCAGACTTTCTGTGTTTTCAACTCTGAATCACTGCTCAGGCCATGTTATTCTTTTGGAAAGGTCCTCCCTTTAACCCAAATTTCTGCTCACAGAAATTCTGTGGCGGATTCATTTTGATATTTGACAAAACTAATACAATTTGTAAAGTTTAAAAATAAAATTAAAAAAATCATAAATATCAAAAAAAAAAAAAAAGAAATTCTATCCATCTTTCCAGAAGCAAGTAAAACATTTATTCTATAAAGTACTTCATATATTAAATACATGAGGCAATTCCTCCCTCATGTGATTTATCATAATCTTTTGAAATTCTTTAAGAATTTTCAGAAATTATCATATATAACTCACACATAATGTGCTTTACTGCTCTTATCAGACAGGAGACTCTGAGGGCAAGGGCAATCCTGTTACTCTTTCCCTTGTTTCCCACAGAACCTAGTCTCATGCCTTATATACAAAAGTTTTATTTGTTAAATATCAAAACCTCAAGTTGGACTAAGAAAAAGCTTCTCAAGTGATGTCAAAATAGAAAACTGCACCTCTTAAAATTATGAATGCTTCTGGCTCAGGATGCCTACATTTCTCTCCTCTTGCTCTTAAGACCCTATCAAAATGAAAGTCGAACAGTCATAGTAGTAGATGCCCACAATAAAGGAGAAAACAGGAAGAGGCCTCCAAGGAAGAGAGTTTAACAAATCTGTAGGATATAGGAAGTAAATGAAGGAGTGATAACCGATGGAACTAGACAAACGAAGTCCCAGCCTTCAGTGCCCAGGGAATAGGCAGCACAGGCGCGAATCTACCTATGGACCTCTGGAGAAGCTCTGAACTCATGGACATGTCCCTGGCCAGAGAGCAGAGGCAAGCTATGAGACTGGACTTCTTCTGTACAGAGAACAGTTAACTTCCCTGACTCCATGCACAGAAGTGACCTGTTCTTGGAGAAGTAGGCAGCAGGCATGGGTGCTGGAAATCAGGGAAAAACCCTCACGATTCTGGAGTTCATGATTCCACCTCCAGCTTTACAACCAGCTCCTTGTCTGCTTTCCCTTAGCAAAGCTTGGTCAGTTGACAGTCCCCACTGGACAACACAGATCACTTATTCTGTGAGCACTTATTTACAGCTTCATTCTAAAATGTGAACAGAGCCAAGGACAATCAGACATTCAAGGAAAGCCTGCAACACAAGAAAGGTCCACATAGGAAGATCACAGGGAGATGGAGGAGAGGGAAGCCCGGAGTGCTGCAATTCATGGGTTCGCAGGGTCAGACACGACTGAGTGACTCAACAACAAGAGGAGGATCACAACTCCCAACCCAAAAGGATGAGATAATCCAGGGAAACAAAGCAAGCTAACACTTCTGCCCCACCAACAAGCACCCCAGTGAGATTTGTGAAATTACTGCATCTATAATCCTAGGTTTTCTCTTCATCTCTTCAACCCTCATTAACACTGATGATTGGCTATGATGATTTATATAGACAGCAACGGTGGGCTGAAAGGTTCTAGAAGATCAAAAAGTCAATCTCTCCCCAGCTTGAAAATGTCAGAGTTTGTGAGGGCTCTGTGCTGGGCTCCTTCTCTCTGCATCCTCTGCCTAGATGATCTCATCTATACCCTGTAAGATCCATTTAGGCAGAGGATTTGGCTTTCTTCATTGCATCTTCAGTATCCAGAACAGTGCCTGAAATATAGTGAAACGAATGCTGACATTATCCAAACTTTTCCACTGAGTTCTAGGCCAGAACGACCAGCTGCTTACATACTATTTCTAGAACTTGCCTCACCAGGGCCTCAACATATTCTAAACTTCCTCCTCTTTCACTTCCTCCTCTACTCTGAGGTCTACACTAGAAACCTGTGCACTGCCTTTAGGTCTTCCTCTTTTCATCCTCTCTTCCTGTACCCAGCCCATCAGCAAGGTCCACTGATTTTGACCAATCTGACAGCTACTTACTCAGCCCTAACTTTGCTGTCATCATCCTTGTTCAAGTCATTTCTTACATGGACCAGAGAAATAACTAATAAGTACACGCTCCATACTGTCTTTCTTGACCTCTCCTAATACATTTGTTAAATACTCACAAATTTTTAGAAATCTTAGCTAATCCTGTTGATTCTCTAATTTGATAAAATTCTTTCCCTTAGCTAACAAGGCCCTATCTTTATGGTCCTTGCTTATTGCTTCCATCTCATCTTATGAAATCTCCCCTTTGCTCACTAACTCTCCAGTGGGACACACAGATTGTCTAACAGCTTCCAGTAAACACCAAGTTTTCACCTCAAGGTCTTTGCAACCCTCTGCTCAGGATGCTGTTCCTTCTATTTTTAGCAAGGCTGCTTCTCTCCTCTTGCTTAAGATCTCAGTTTTAATGTTAAGTTATCAAAAAAGTCTCCTTAACATTCTAGGAAGCAGTCTACCTTTCTGCACAGTATTTCTTACTATAGTACCCTGCTGACTTCCTTATCACTGATCACAGTTAAAACCACTTTTTTTTTTTTTTTTTTTAACAGGATGTTTCTCTTTCCCACTTAACTGTGAGCTGCATGAAAGCAGAGACCATATTAATCTCATTCACCACTATATGTTTGGTAAGTGCCTAGGACACTTATTGGGACATACTTAGTAAATATTTGTTGATTAAATAAAAGCTGCCTTGTTTCAGTCAGCAGGTCATAGTCAAAGGACAATTATGACAGGAAACAACAAGGAGAATGGGGGGAATTTATAAAAGTTATAAATATTCTAGCCTTCAAAATAACATGATTGTCATTAACAGCCTGTTTAAGACTCTTGCTACTGTTTTTATGCAACTGTATTCAATTTCACCAATATAAAACCCACCCATTTCTCCTGGAGGTAGAGACAATATTTATCAAAAATTTACTACAAATTTTCATAAACTTTAAGAAGTTTAAGAGCAGTGTTTGAAATGAGTCATATCTAGCTTATATGAACTGAGTCCTATCAGCTTATATTAACTAACAGATTCTAACAACAGTTTCTGTTGTCCACTAAAACCAGAACTCCTTTGTAAGATACCATTTGAAATCTTCTGAATATATGTATTCAGAATCATACGACATTATGAAGCTCAGGAAAAGGCAGATCCATCCTTTCCAAAGAAATGCGTCATTACAGTGCTTAAAGTTCTATGTAATGGTTCTGTCTTTAATAGGATCCCATGGCACAGACCCCCCAAAACGCCTTACGCCAAAGCGACACTATTCCTGTTGCAGCCCGTACATAATCTGAGACTCAACTCTGTTTCTTCAATTCTAAAATGATTTTTTCACATTTTAACTGAAGGTGAAATGCAACATACAAAGTAAAGCATTCTACAATTGCTATTGGTCAGTCTAGAAATAGTGGAAATTGCCTAAACAAGTACAAATTTTTTATTTTTCAAAGAAGTCATATGTAGTATTTTTATTTTTATTGCAGTATAGTTGATTTACAATATTGTGTGAGTTTTAGGTACACAGCATAGTGATTTGGTATTTTCACAGATTATATTCCATTACAGGTTATTACTAGATAATGGTATAGTAATTCCCTGTGCCATACAGTACATCCTTGTTGTGTATCTATTATGTATATATTAGTTTGAATCTGATCATCCCATACTCCTAAATTTCTTCCTCCTTCACCCTCTTTCCCTTTGGTAACCACTCTAGTCTGCCTTCTGTATCTGTGACTCTGTTTCTCATTTGAATATATATTTGCTTATTATTCTTGATTATCTAACAACTGTAATCTTTCAAAATTTTAGTCAATAAACCATTGAGAAAATATTGATTTGTCTCTGAAATCTTCTATTGATATTATCTCACAAGATCAAGAAAGAACCAGCATCAAAATCTGCATAAAAGGTGTCTATCACTGGCTTGGTAGAAAATCCTGAGATAATAGTGCAGTTATCTTTTAAGAAATGCTGCACTACCACTCTGGATGGCACAGAGACAATAAAGTCTAAAAACACAGACAATGATTCTGGATATGAAATTTTAGGCATACTTTAGTGAGTGGCTGAGGCAATGGTATATAAATCTAAATATCCCAATACATCATCCATAAACTTAAAGCCTAACAAGAATAAACAAAACAAAGTACAGGCCTGCAGCATAACTAAGAGAACATTATAAGACTACAAGCATCAGTTACCTATAAATAGAGGGAAAAAAAACCACCTCTTAATTTCCAATGGAGTCATTTCTCAAGTTCACACCCAAGCCTTTACATAACTTCATATAGAGAGTGGAGCCCAGAAAACATGAGGGAAGAGAGAAGGGAAATGAAGAGCCCAAGATTAAATCATAATCATTCCCACAATGAAGAGGTCCATAAATATTCAGAATCCTGGTAAGATCAGAGCACTGACTACAGGAAAGGGATTTAAAAGTGCCTGAAGACTCTAGAAGGCGGCCTGGAAGGCAATGTTTCTAGGCAGCAGAAGGCAAGAGGAAAAAGTCCTTCAGAGATTGTGTGAGGGGTAAAAAAGCAAAGGGGGGGAAATTTAATATTTTCCAGAACAAGGAAAGCAGAAGAAAAAAAAAAAGTAAAGAAATAACCACACCCCCACCGCCCTGAAAGCATTCAAAGAAACCATACTTTATTTTACACTGACAGAAGAGGGAGCACTTAAACTATACATTTCAAACCACCGGAAATAACCACCTCTGTCCAAGAAATGCAAAGGAACAACACAAAGCCACTGCAGGAGAAAACAGAAAACGAGAATCACTGTCACTGATAACTCTCCCCACCCTCACTCCTGCCCAACCCCCATCCCCCCCCCCAAAAAAAAAACACGAAGGAGAAGAAAACTGTAACATAACACCATAACAGAACAAGGACTTCCGGGGTGGCTCAGTAGTAAAAAACAACATAAAAATCCACCTGCCAATGCAGGAGATGCACGTTTGATCCCTGGGTCAGGAAGATCTCCTGCACAAAGAAAATGGCAACCCACTCCAGTACCTTTGCTTGGGAAATCCCATGGACAGAGGAGCCTGGAGGGTTGCAGTCCATGGGGTTGCAAAGAGTTGGATACTACTTAGCGACCACACACACATTCTACACTGTTATTAATATACGAATTAAATATCCTCAAACAAAAATCCTGATAATATGAAAACATGGCCTAAATAAGAAACTTCAAAACTAAGAACAAAAATAAGACATAAGGGTTGACAAAACTCAGAAAAGAAAAATCATATAGGAAAATAACTGAATTTCAAACTACCTAAGGAAGAACAGATACAAATGAGAAGTGAAGAACTAAAGAAACTGGAAAACTAACATGAGAATAAGAGATTAATGAAAGATGAAACAGGGGTGAGAAAGAGTGACCATAAAGATAGGTAAAATAAACCAAACATACATATATCAGACATCCTTAAGAAAAATGAAATAGAAAAAAATATTACACTACAATCTAAGAAAAATATCCAGAAATAAGACCTGATTCTGCACACTAAAAGGGGCTGCCAAAGACCTGGGAAAACTGACCTGCAATAATGAACTCAGAGACATACCCCAGTGAAACTGTTAGACTTTAGGACTTCCCTGGTGGGACAGTGGTGGAGAATCCACCTGCCAAAACAGGAGGCATAGGTTCAATCTCTGTCCAGGAAGAGTCCATATGTGGTGGGGCAACTAAGCTCATGGGCCTCAACTACTGAAGCCCACTCACCCTAGGGCCCATGCTCCGCAACGAGAGCAGCCACCACAGTGAGAAGCCTGTGCACCACAACTAGAGGAAACCCACGCACAGCAGTAAAGACCCAGCACAAGAAGGAATAAATGAATAAATACATTTCTTAAAAAACTATTAGAGTTTAAAGATGAAAAAAAATCATTCTTAAGGTCTCCAGGCAAAAAAGATTAAAAAAAAAAAAAATCAAGAGAATTTAATGACCAAACTTCTAAATAACAACATAAAGCAATAACAGTACAGCTGTATTTTTTAAAAACTCAAGGAAATAAAATGCAAATCAATGGAAAAAGTTTTAAGCACGCAAGAACACAGTTACTGTCATTCCCAAGAGCCCTTGATCAATCTACTAGATCAAGATTCAGCAAACTTGTTCTGTAAAGGCATCAAATAACACAGCAACCACTTTTAACTATAGGAGATGTCCTAAGACATAGGCATAAACAATAGTAATGAGACCACCCCATTTTCAATATAAAACAGATCAAGCAGAGAAAAAACAAAGAGCTAACACAGCTTAAATGACATAATAATGTAGAGCTTACGGGTACTTGTCAAAAGTTGCACCCTGACAAATACATATTGTTCTCATATATCCATAAAACAGTCCAAAAATTGATTATTTAATTTGCAAAACACTGGTAACTTTCATAAGGTAGAAATGTTATAAACAATACTTTGAACAGAATTCAAAGACATTAAAGTTTACTAACAAAAAATCAGAAAGGCTTTCTTTCCATCTGGACATTTAAAAGCCTCAAATTAACTCTTGGGTTAAAGAGAGCTGGAACTACAGAATTAAAAAAAAAAATGACAAAATGCTATGTCAACAACTTACGGGATGCACTGAAAGCCATGTCTGAGAAAATTCACTCTACTAAAAAGACTTATCAATTAAAAAATCAAAAAGGTTAACACTGAGCCCACAAATCTAAACAAAGAATCACAAAGTACCAAGAATACAAAAACAGAAATGAATGAGGGACAAAAAATTAGATCTTATAAATTGAAATCCTGCTGTTTAAAAAAAAAAAGACAATGCACGAGGTGTGATTTAGGAGGGGAAAGCAGAAGCACAAATATATAAGAAACCAATGAAACAAGGAATTTTAAATTATAAGAGACTTAGTTTGCAGACTTAAATAAGCCTGGAAACCTACATGAAATGAATAATTTCCTAGGGAAGTACAGATTACCAAAATTGATGCAATTAAAGTTAGAAAGTCTAATCAAGTCAACTTTCATAGAACAAACAAAGTTCAGTTCAGTCGCTCAGTCGTGTCCGACTCTTTGCGACCCCATGAATCGCAGCACGCCAGGCCTCCCTGTCCATCACCAACTCCTGGAGTTCACCCAGACTCACGTCCATCGAGTCAGTGATGCCATCCAGTCATCTCATCCTCTGTCGTCCCCTTCTCCTCCTGCCCCCAATCCCTCCTAGCATCAGAGTCTTTTCCAATGAGTCAACTCTTCGCATGAGGTGGCCAAAGTACTGGAGTTTCAGCTTTAACATCATTCCTTCCAAAGAAATCCCAGGGCTGATCTCCTTCAGAATGGACTGGTTGAATCTCCTTGCAGTCCAAGGGACTCTCAAGAGTCTTCTCCAACACCACAGTTCAAAAGCATCAGTTCTTCGGCACTCAGCTTTCTTCACAGTCCAACTCTCACATCCATATATGACCACTGGAAAAACCACAGCCTTGACTAGACGGACCTTTGTTGGCAAATGTCTCTGCTTTTCAATATGCTATCTAGGTTGGTCATAACTTTTCTTCCAAGGAGTAAGCGTCTTTTAATTTCATGGCTGCAGTCACCATCTGCAGTGATTTTGGAGCCCCAAAAAGTTATCACCCCACAAAAACTCACCAGTCTCAGATACGCACAATCTATGTGAGAAAAATTTTAAAACAAACTTGAAAGACCCAAACACAGATCTGAACAGTGAAAAGACATCTGTCCTTGGATAGAATTCATATGTAAAGATTTCAGTTCTCAAGTTAGTTTATAAATTTAATGCAATCCAAGGAACTTTACAGAACTTCCCTGGTGGCTCAGAATGTAAAGAATCTGCCTGCAATGCAGGAGACCCAGGTTTGATTCCTAGGTCAGGAAGATCCCCTGGAGAAGGGAATGGCTACCCACTCCAGTATTCTTGCCTGAAGAATCCCAAAGACAGAGGAGCCTGGTGGGCTGCAGTCCCCAGGGTCACAAAGAGTCAGACATGACTGAGTGACTAACACTTAAAAGAAATTTTATAGAACTAGACTGAACTGTTTTGTTTGAACTGTGCTAATATACTACATATTCAAAATGTAATAAAACCAACAAATATGGGCAAAAACAAACTGGAATAAATCAAGCAAATAAACTATTTCAAATGAATAATTTAACCACAGTGAAGGAGAAAAGAAAGAACAAATTTCAGTAATTTTTTTTTTTTTTGGCCATATCCTGCAGCATGAGGGATCTTAGCTTCCTGACCAGAAATCAAACCCTGTGCCCCTTGTAGTGGAGCATGAGCTCTTAACCACTGGACCACCAGTCCCTCACCAATAACTTTTTGACTAACCTCTGACTAACAAACAAAACTGAAAAAAAGATTCTAAACTGTTAATATGTCTTTTTAAAATGGTGGTATCACTTAATTTTACAACAACCTAATACATTCTAGGACTGAACCAACAAAATTGTTGAGCATCAGGTTTTTCCACACAGAAAAGCAATACAAAAATGGAAAACTAGAGAACTCTATGGTTTTAAATGGCAATTGCAGGTTTATGTATGAACTCATGATGAGATGAAGACAGAGAGGGAGGAGGAAAGGGAGGAAGGAGTGGGCAGGTGAGTCTAGCCACGTAAAAATGTGTATTAAGGGTAGTACACAACACATTTCCTAGCTCTCTCCACTAAGGAGAACTAGAACCAAAGATGCTCTAGTAGGAATGAACACCTAGCACCCAGATTCTATCTCCTAAATACTCTCCTCCATTAAACAGAATCAGGGTTCCTTGGATAAATGGCTAATTTAAAGCTAGAGAAGGGAAAGTAAAAGATGAACCTGGAATATTTGGAGCTGGAAAAGCAAAGAAACACTTAAAGAATGAGGCAGCATTGTAAAATTTGACAACAACAAAACCCAAACTCCAAACAAACAACAAAGAAACCACTGGCTATAAAGAAACCAATCTGAGCAAAAAATAAGTTAGTAAGACATTACAGCTCACTGAATAAGATACTAGGAATATATAAGTCCATAGTCATAAAAGAAAAAAAAAAAGTCAGCAAAAAGGAAAAGCTTCTTACAGTAGAATGCTAGTAAATGCCGAGACAACAACCAAATTAGAGCACCACCATTTCACAAATATAGTCATAACTGACTAGCAGATGATAAGCTAGCATATTAAAGATTAAAGAATAGATAATCTACCAAATTTCAAAGACTCTCCAAACAGAATATTAATTGTACAGTGAAAAAGAGTAACTTTTCAATGGAAAAATTTGGCTGACATTATCTCAAGCAAGTGATCAAAGTTATCAGTAATGAGATTAAAATCAGATGCCTACAGATCTGACACATCTGAGAAGAGACATCACTTTTGAAGTACTCTTGCTAAAAATATACAACCTCATACTGGTGAAATTATTTGCAGGGAAGCAATAAGACACAGACGTAGAGAACAGACTTATGGACATGGAAGAAGGGGAGGAAGGTGAGAGTGGATATATGGAGAGAGTGACATGGAAATATACATCACAGTATATAAAACAGATGCCAATGGGAATTTGCTGCATGACTCAGGGAACTCAATCTGAGGCTCTGTAACAACCTAGACCAGAAGGACGGGGAGAGAGGTGGGAGGGAGGTTCAAGAGGGAGGGGGGATATATATATATAGAGAGAGAGAGGGTATATATATATAGTTGATTCATATTGATGTTTGGCAGAAACCAACACAATACTATAAAGCAATTATCCTTCAATTAAAAATAAATAAATTACACACACACACAACCCCAATCTAACCATGAGGAAATATAAGCAAACTCATACTGAGAAAAATTTTACAAAGTAATTGGCCTGCACTCTTCAAAAAGGTCAAGACCACCAAAGTCTAAGATTAATGAATAATTCCAGGTTAAAAGGATCCTAAAGAGACATAATAACTAAATGTAACATGTCATCCTGGGTTGGACCCTAGGTGTTTATGTTTTGCCAAAGAAGACCTTATTAGAACTAGCAAAACATGAATATAGCCTTTAGATTAGACAGTAGTATTGATCACACGGACCACAGCCACGTCTAACGCAATGAAACTAAGCCATGCCGTGTAGGTCCACCCAAAACGGATGGGTCATAGCGGAGAGGTCTGACAGAATGTGGTTCGCTGGAGAAGGGAATGGCAAACCACTTCAGTATTCTTGCCTTGAGAACCCCATGAACAGTATGAAAAGGCAAAATGATACGATACTGAAAGGGGAACTCCCCGGGTCGGTAGATGCCCAATATGCTACTGGAGATCAGTGGAGAAATTACTCCAGGAAGAATGGATGGAACCAAAGCAAAAACAATACCCAGTTGTGGATGTGACTGGTGATAGAAGCAAGGTCTGGTGCTGTAAAGAGCAATATTGCATAGGAACTTGGAATGTTCAGATCAGATGTTAGGTCCATGAATCAAGGCAAATTCAGTTCAATTACTTCAGTCACTCAGTCGTGTCCGACTCTTTATGACCCTATGAATCGCGGCACGCCAGGCCTCCCCGTCCATCACCAACTCCTGGAGCTCACTCAAACTCACGTCTATCAAGTCTGTGATGCCATCCAGCCATCTCATCCTCTGTCGTCCCCTTCTCCTCTGGCGCCCAATCCCTCCCAGCATCAGAGTCTTTTCCAATGAGTCAGCTCTTTGTATGAGGTGGCCGAAGTATTGGAGTTTCAGCTTTAGCATCATTCCTTCCAAAGAATACCCTGGGCTGATCTCCTTTTGAATGGACTGGTTGGATCTCCTTGCAGTCCAAGGGACTCTCAAGAGTCTTCTCCAACACAAGGCAAATTGGAGTGGTCAAATAGGAGATGGCAAGACTGAAAGTCAACATTCCCGGAATCAGCGAACTAAAATGGACTGAAATGGGTGAATTTAACTCAGATGACCATTATATCTACTACTGTGGGCAAGAATCCCCTAGAAGAAATGCAGTAGCCATCATGGTCAACAAGAGTTCGAAATGCAGTACTTGGATGAAATCTCAAAAATGACAGAATGATCTCTGTTCGTTTCCAAGGAAAATCATTCAATCCAAATCATTCCAAATCATTCCAAATCAAAATCATTCAATCACGGTAATCCAAGCCTATGCCCCAACCAGTAATGCTGAAGAAGCTGAAGTTGAATGGTTCTATGAAGACCTACAAGAGATTTTAGAACTAACACCCAAAAAAGATGTCCTTTTCATTATAGGGGACTGGAATGCAAAAGTAGGAAGTCAAGAAACACCTGGGGTAACAGGAAAATTTGGCCTTGGAGTATGGAATGAAGCAGGACAAAGGCTAACAGAGTTTTGCTAATAGAGTTTGCTGGTCATAGCAAACACCCTCTTCCAACAACACAAGAGAAGACTCTACACATGGACATCACCAGATGGTCACACTGAAATCAGACTGATAATATTCTTTGCAGCCAAAGATGGAGAAGCTCTATACAGTCAACAAAAACAAGACTGGGAGCTGACTGTGGCTCAGATCATGAACTCCTTATTGCCAAATTCAGACTGAAATTGAAGAAAGTAGGGAAAACCACTAGACCATTCAGGTATGACCTAAATCAAATCCCTTATGATTATACAGTGGAAGTAAGAAATAGATTTAAGGGACTAGACCTGATAGACAGAGTGCCTGATGAACTATGGATGGCGGTTCATGACACTGTACAGGAGACAGGGATCAAGACCATCCTCATGGAAAAGAAATGCAAAAAAGCAAAATGGCTGTCTGAGGAGGCTTTACAAATAGCGGTGAAAAGAAGAGAAGTGAAAAGTAGAGGAGAAAAGGAAAGATATAAGCATCTGAATGCAGAGTTCCAAAGAATAACAAGGAGAGATAAGAAAGCCTTCCTCAGCGATCAATGCAAAGAAATAGAGGAAAACAATAGAATGGGAAAGACTAGAAATCTCTTCCAAAAAATTAGAGATACCAAGGGAACATTTCATGCAAAGATAGGCTCCATAAAGGACAGAAATGGTATGGACCCAAGAGAAGCAGTGATATTAAGAAGAGGTGGCAAGAAAACACAGAAGAACTCTACAAAAAAGAGCTTCATGACCCAGATAATCATGATGGTGTCATTACTCACCTAGAACCAGACATCCTGGAATCTGAAGTCAACAGGGCCTTGGAAAGCATCACTACGAACAAAGCTAGTGGAGGTGATGGAATTCCAGGTGAGCTATTTCAAATTCTGAAAGATGATGCTGTGAAAGTGCTGCACTCAATATGCCAGCATATTTGGAAAACTCAGCAGTCACCACAGGACTGGAAAAGGTCAGTTTTCATTCCAATCCCAAAGAAAGGCAATGCCAAAGAATGCTCATACTACCGCACAATTGCACTCATCTCACACGCTAGGAAAATAATGCTCAAAATTCTCCAAGCCAGGCTTCAGCAATACGTGAACCATGAACTTCCAGATGTTCAAGCTGGATTTAGAGAAGGCAGAGGAACCAGATATCAAATTGCCAACATCTGCTGGATCATGGAAAAAGCAAGAGAGTTGCAGAAAAACATCTATTTCTGCTTTATTGACTGTGCCAAAGCCTTTGACTGTGTGGATCACAATAAACTGTGGAAAATTCTGAAAGAGATTGGAATACCAGACCACCTGATCTGCCTCTTGAGAAACCTATACGCAGGTCAGGAAGCAACAGTTAGAACTGGACACGGAACAACAGACTGGTTCCAAATAGGAACAGGAGTATGTCAAGGCTGTATATTGTCACCCTGTTTATTTAACTTCTATGCAGAGTACATCATGAGAAACACTGGGCTGGAAGAAGCACAAGCTGGAATCAAGATTGCCGGGAGAAATATCAATAACCTCAGATATGCAGATGACACCACCCTTATGGCAGAAAGTGAAGAGGAACTGAAGAACCCCTTGATGAAAGTAAAAGAGGAAAGTTAAAAAGTTGGCTTAAAGCTCAACATTCAGAAAATGAAGATCATGGCATCTGGTCCCATCAGTTTATGGGAAATAGATGGGGAAACAGTGGAAACAGTGTCAGATTTTATTTTTGGGGGGGGGGGCTCCAAAATCACTGCAGATGGTGACTGCAACCATGAAATTAAAAGACGCTTACTCCTTGGAAGGAAAGTTATGACCAACCTAGATAGCATATTCAAAAGTAGAGACATTACTTTGCCAACAAAGGTCCATCTAGTCAAGGCTATGGTTTTTCCAGTGGTCATGTATGGATGTGAGAGTTGGACTGTGAAGACAGCTGAGCGCCGAAGAGTTGATGCTTTTGAACTGTGGTAGGGGAGAAGACTCTTGAGAGTCCCTTGGACTGCAAGGAGATGCAACCAGTCCATCCTAAAGGAGATCAGTCCTGGGTGTTCACTGGAAGGACTGATGCTGAAGCTGTAACTCCAGTACTTTGGCTACCTCATGTGAAGAGCTGACTCACTGGAAAAGACCCTGATGCTGGGAGGTATTGGGGGCAGGAGGAGAAGGGGACGACAGAGGATGAGATGGCTGGATGGCATCACTGACTCGATGGATGTGAGTTTGAGTGAACTCCGGGAGTCGGTGATGGACAGGGAGGCCTGGCGTTTTGTGATTCATGGGGTCGCAAACAGTCAACACTACTGAGCAACTGAACTGAACTGATTGTAGCAATGGTAATATACTGTTTTGATAACTGTATTGTGGCAATACACATGTTCCTGTTCTTACGAACATTTCTGATATTCAGGGTGAAAAGGCATGGGGCAGCAACTCACTCTTAAGTGGTTGAGAAAAAGAAACTGTTTATTTTTATAAACATATTAAAATATTAACAATTAGAATCTGAGAATGGTATATACAATTTCCTTGTACTGCTGCTAAGTAACTTCAGTCGTGTCTGATTCTGTGTGACCCCATAGACGGCAGCCCACCAGGCTCCCTGGTCCCTGGGATCCTCCAGGCAAGAACACTGGAGTGGGTTGCTATTTCCTTCTCCAATGCCTGAAAGTGAAAAGTGAAAGTGAAGTCGCTCAGTCGTGCCCGACTCTTAGCGACCCCATCGACTGGGGCCCACCAGGCTCCTCCATTCATGGGATTTTCCAGGCAAAAGTACTGGAGTGGGGTGCCATTGCCTTCTCCGTTCCTTGTACTAGAGTCTTTCAAATTTTCTGTAAGCCTGAAATATCAAAATAAAAAATACTTTCCATTTCATTTTTATATTTCTTATAAGAATTCTATGTAATAGAGTCTTTATTTAAATGGATACTATATACTTTCATCAATACAGACACTCTAAATGATAAAATACTGTCATTTTATTTATTATTTTGCTTTTGCTTTTAGTGATAAACAAATTAACAATGTATCTTATAATCAGTGAAACCTTATATTCAAGGAAATACAATGATTCCAAAGTTTCATAGGAAAGTCATGCTTTAAATGGCACAAACTAATCCTACTGTATTTCTCAGTTCAGAAAAAAGTCAGTACGATTATCACAAAATCACATAAGTACCTTGTGTTGCTGGAATAATCCCACATGGCCACCTCTAGGAGGCTCCGAACCCAGGTCTTGGAAGGCTCCTTCAGAAATTTTTGCTGGTAGATCCCTACTACAAGATCCTCTACAGTGAGAAGTTCTAGATCTTGTCTGATTTCTTCCATTGGTAAATAAAAACAAACATAAAATTAGTGAATTCAGGTAGACAGAACATGTAAATGAAAATGGAAACACACATACTAAAATGCATTTGAGCAGTGACCCAGTTTAACTTACCTGATGACTTTGCCATATGCTTCAAACACCAGTTGACTCTGGCTCTATCATCAGACTAGAGAAGGGAAAAAATTTTACTTGTATTTTCTTCTATCCTGTTACTTTCAATTAATAAGGCCCTTTCAAACTGTGGGAGGGAGGATGGGGAAGGGGAAGGGAAAGGCTGAAGAGTCCACGATAACTAAATGAGAATGGTTAAAAAAAAAAAAAAGGGCAACATATACTAGAAAATACTGCTAATAATAACCAGTTATGTTCATAAGGCATTGCTAATATACTTTATGAACAGCAAGTGAGACTTAGGGTAGGCAAACGAAACCAATGTTCAGAAAAAGATAAGGTGATTTATGTTCATGGTGAGAAATGTTTGATTTTTACTGTTTTATTAATAAAACAGTAAGGTTAAAACCCAATTCTACTACACCAAGCCTGAAAGAATTTACACAAAACAAAGAATAAAATTACAAAAAGAAGATCAAGGAATTACTACAAAAATAGTTCTGAATAAATGGTACTCTTGCCTGGAAGTGATAGGTGTACAAACTAGAAACCCATCCTTCAGGGTAAAAAGATATTGAAGATATTTCAGAAGGAGGAACTATAAACATGAAATCTACCAAAGGTGAAATATTTTCAGTTACTGCAGTCTTCAAAATCCGTCCAATATTACACAAATGTAGAAGAAAAGGCATTATACATACCTAATTACATTCAAAGCAACTAAAAATGAACATATTTTAACACACAGTTACGACACAGGCGAAAGTTCTTTCTTTGGGTATCTTTCATGGATCTTCTATTTTCTAAGTAGATGACTTAAAAGAAATTCTTATGTTGAAATTACCTTGCAGTAGATAGGTGGCCAATTCCCTGGGTTTGGATGAATGAATCTATAAAGATTTTCTAACACAGTTGCTTGGTCATGCCCAGATTCAAAGTGTGAAATAGGAATCTTGTGACTAGAATCACCTGAAGGAAATAAAAAGGTAGGTAGGAGTTAAAATTTGACCAAGACAGATATTATGGATTAGGTATAGAAGGGTGGGTATAGGAAGGAGTAATGGGTAACTTGTATTTAAGTACTTGTACAAAGCCTGGTTATGGTCAGGTACTTTACAAATTTTATCCCATAATATTATAAAATAGGTAATATATACCTGTGGCGGATTCATTTTGATATTTGGCAAAACTAATACAATTATGTAAAGTTTAAAAATAAAATAAAAAAAATAGGTAATATACATATTAAAGAAGAGGGAACTGAGAATCACAGAAGTTAACAGTAAGTTAACAGCTGGTGAACAGTGGAGTCAGGACTCAAGCCCAGGCTTGTTAAGTGAAAGCAGCAGTGTTTTCACCATTTCTAAGCTGCTCTTCACGAATCTGTTTTATTAAAAAGACTGGAGACCTTGTAAACCAGTAATGACTGGTTTTTAGAAGGTTGTAAAATGGTATTTCCACTTCCAGTAAAATACAGACGAAGTAATACAAACTTCCCACAAAAATTTAGGATATCAAAAACAGCTACAGTAGCAAGGAATTATTAGGTCAAAAGCAAAATAAGCCACAGAGGTGATCAAATGCAAAGAGAGGTGATCAAAATGCAAAGAGAGGTGATCAAAATGCAAAGAAGTCAGAGAGGTCAGCCTAACTCTGGAGGCAGTTTTTACCCTGGAGTCATTTGCTAATTCCTTAATAGAAAGTTTACTGGCTAAGAAGTTGTGTTTCAGACAGCTTTGGGGGCCTGGTTTGTGAGACCCCTGGTGTCTAGAAAAAGCAATCATAAATCCTTTCTAGAAGAGAAATATCAACCTCAAGTTACCTTAAACCATTTTTTTCCCCCAGATAATCTATATGAATAAACCAGGTAAACACACACGAAAGAGAGAACCAAGACAAAGTTGAAAGACAAAATCGAGTCCAGAAGCGGAAGTTTCTGGACACAGATTTTAAATAATCATGCTTATTATTTGATGAGATCAAATTACAAATTTCAACATAAAATTGGAAACTATTAAGAAAAAGAATGCTAGGAACTCTCTGGTGGTCTAGTGATGGGGACTTGGCATTTTCACTGCTGGGGCCCTGGGTTCAATCCTTCAAGCAGCGCTGTGCAGCCAATTAAAAAAATAATACAGGAAGAGTTCAAGTTCTGGTAATGACAGACTAAGGAAATGATAGAACACATCAAACACCTGCTTGAAGGCACTGCAGAGACACAAATGAAGAGAGGAATTTTAAGTCCAAAATCTTAAAATGAAGAAATCCTACAGAGCTGAATCTGGCAGTTGGGTAGAAGAGATACAGAGACTGAGAAACTGAGATTTCTACAGACCTAGAGCTAGTAAGAATTTAATATATTACTCCAGAATTACTTGTGTATATATAAAAATTTATAAAAAATACTCAATTGTCTTCTGGCCTCCACTGTTTATGCTGTGAAGCCCATTATAAACTTTACTGATGATTTCTTTGCATGTGTGCCAAGTCATATCTACTGTTCAGCACTCAAAAATGACAAGACCTGTTAAGAGAGCTGAATATGTGACTGAACATCAAGATAAACAGACTGCAAAAATATATCCAAAAAAGAAGATCGCCATAATAGTTAACCAACATAAAACTTTAAAAAAACAAGGCTTATTATGTTCAAGGAAATAAAATTACTGATAACTTAAACAGAACCATAAAAAAGAACAAATGTAGACTCAAAAACTGAAAATACATTCCCCAAACCATTTTAGAATGGCAAAACAGCCTTGATGAGAAAATAAAGATTAACCTCAGGTTTAACATGAATGCACAAATCCTAAAACAAACTATTGGCTTGTCCAAAAAGTTTGGTTTTTCTGTAAAATGGCTCTAGTAGTGCTTTAGGTGTCTTTAACTTCATTCAAAACAGTTTTGTTCCACTGTATTATAACAGTTGTCATATCAGTGTGCATTTTAAAGAGTTTACCAAAACTGCTGAATTTTTGTGAAGCCATTTTAATACTGAAGACGGAAGGGGAAAAAAGCCACATTTTCAGAATAATATGCTTTATTATTTCAAGGTAAAAACACAACTGAAGCACAAAGAAAAATTTGTGATGTATATAGAAAAGGTCTTGTGACTGATCAGATGTGCCAAAAGTGGTTTGCACAGTTTCATGGTAGAGATTTCTTGCTGGACGATGCTTCATGGTTGGGCAGACCAGTTGAAGGTGACAGCAATCAAACTGAGATATCGAGAACAATGAACTTTATTCCACATGGGAGATAAGTGACATACTCAAAATATCCAACTCAACCACTGAAAATCAAAACACTATGGTAACTGCTTTTATTAAATATGTTTGGGCTGCACATGAGGAAAAAAAACACAACCTTCTTGATCATATTTCTGAATGCAATTCTCTACTTAAAACATAACAAAAACATTTCGTTTTCTGAATAAATTGTGATGGGTGATAAAAAGCAGATACAGTATAATAATGTAAGTGGAAGATATCACGGGGAAAGCAAAATGAATCACCACCAACCACACCAAAGGCCGATCTTCATCCAAAGAAGGTGATGGTGTGTACATGATGGGACTGGAAGGGATGAGCTTCTTCTGGAAAACCAAACGATTCATTCCAATAATTACTACTCCCAATTAGACCAACAGAAAGCAGCACTCAATGAAAAGCATCCAGAATTAGCCAAAAGAAAACATAGAATCTTCCATCAGGATAACACAAGTTTGCATGTTTCTTTGATGACCAGGCAAAAGCTGTTAAAACTTGGCTGGGAAGTTCTGATTTATTCACCATAGTCACTAGCCACTGCACCTTCAAATTTCCATTTATTTTGATCTTTACAAACTTCTTTTAAAGAAAAAAAATTTCAATTCTCTGGTGTAAAAGGCACCTGGAATAATTCTTTGTTCTAAAAGGAAGATGGAATTATGAAGTTGCTGAAAAATGGTAGAAGTTAGTGGAAAAAAATGGTGAATCACTGTTTAATAAAGCTCTTGGTAAAAATGAAAAACGTGTCCTTTATTTTTACTTTTTAAAAACCAAAGGAACTTTTTGATCAACCCATATTAGCAAAGTGAATCCAGCAATTTATTTAAGAGTTATATAGTGAAAATGTTGGATTTGTTCGTGGAATGTAAGGTTAGTTTTTAAGATTAGTAAATCACCATATAAACAAAAGACACAAATCATCTGATATACAGAAAAAGTATTCATTAAAATATGCAACTGATATCTCTAGTCAAAGTGGGAACAAAAGGGAACTTCTTTATCCTGATAAACAGTATATACCAAAACTAAAAAAGAGAGAGAAAAACGACAGCAAACAGAACACTCACTGGTGAAAGATTAGAAACTAGAGTTCACAGCCAACACACTAGGACAAACAGGTTTTAAACGTTTTAAATAAAAGATACAGACTAGAAGAAGTCATTTCACAAATATAAGGAACTTTCTAAAAACCTCAGTTTAGCAAAGGTGGGATAAAACCAAAACAAAAAATAAACAATTAGAAAATATAATTTTGATTCAATTAAAAAAATACTAAAGAGAATAATTTTTAAATAAAATTAATTTTATTTCTGAGAAAAAATATAATTGAGATCTATTACATATAATTAACAAGAAAAATGATAAGCTATAACTAATAAGATAAAGACTATAGAGAAAACTAAGACTTTATTATAAAGAACTACACATTTAAAAAATAAGAGTAGCTCTATATTAAAACATTTCTAACTGGGGAATTTTTGCAGAAACCAATGCCAGTGGCATTAATATGTCTCTGGTCAAAAATGTGTAAACATAAAGAATATCATGAAGCTGTCAGTTCTTTTCAAAATGATTCAAAGATTCAAATATATTCAAAATACTGAGATTAGTTTCTCTGCACAGAGGACAAGAAGGCAAAGTAAAAGGACCTGAGTTCACCTCCTCTCGCTAAGAGTCAGACACGACTGAGCGACTTCACTTTCCCTTTTCACTTTCATGCATTGGAGAAGGCAATGGCACCCCACTCCAGTACTCTTGCCTGGAGAGTCCCAGGGACGGGGGAGCCTGGTGGGCTGCCGTCTATGGGGTCGCACAGAGTTGGACACGACTGAAGTGACTTAGCAGCAGCAGGAAACACTAAAAATCACAACTAACTGCTGAAAAACTAGCGATAAAGAAGACTGGAACCTCTCCAAAAAATATTCTACCTCCAAAAACAAAAAAAGAACACCACAACAAGATGGTGGAGGCACATTTGCAAAATAATCAAATCTCACACCTGCCAGTTGGGTGAAGCACAAACTGGAAAATATCTCAGAAGTTCTCCCACAGGCATGACAGTTCTGAGCCTTGTGTCAGGCTCCTTAGTCCGGGGGCCTGCTATTGGGAGGAGGAGCCACCAGAGCCATTTGGCTTTGAAGGCTAGCAAGGCTTGCTACAAGAGCTCCAGTGGGCTGGAGGGAAGCAGAAACCCCGCTCTTGGAGAGCACACACAAGATCTCATGTGTACCAGGACCCAGGGGGAAAAGCAGCAGCTTCATAGGAGTCTGGGCTAGACTCACCTGCTGGTCCTAGAGGATCTTCTTGCAAAGCGGGGGCTGCTGTGGTTCACTGTGGGGACAAGAGCACTGGTGGAAAAGGTTCTGGGACATGCACACTGCTGTGAGCTGTCCTGAAGGATACCATTTTAATGCCAGGTCCTAGCCCCACCCAACAGCCTGAAGGTTCCAGTGCTGAGATGCCTCAAGCCAAAAAATAAACAGGGTGGGAACATATCCCTACTCAGCAGACAAGCTGCTTCAAGTTTTCCTGAGCTCAGTGTCCGACTCTTTGCGACCCTATGGATTGTAGCCTACCAGGCTCCTCCCCTCCATGGGATTCTCCAGGCAAGAGTACTGGAGTGGGTTGCCATTTCCTTCTCCAGGTGATCTTCCTGAGCTCAAAGCTGCCTCTAAACACAATCTTTGCCACTGCCGTGCCCGCCAGAGGAACAGGACCCAGCTCCAACCACCAGGGGGCAGACACCAGAAGAAAAATGAATTACAACCTTGTAGCCAATGGGACTACAAAGACAGAAAGTGAGACAAAGGGGGATGACAGAGGAATAGGTTCCAGATGAAGGAACAACAACAGAAAAACACTAAGTGGAGATAGACAATCTACCTGAAAAAGAATTGAGTGTAATGACAGTAAAGAGGATCCAAAATCTTGGAAAAAGAATGGAGGCACAGACCAAGAAGATACAAGAAATGTTCAACGAAGAGCCAGATGATATAAACAACAAACAGAGTGGTAAATGCAGTAACTGAAAAATACACTAGAAGGAATCAATAGCAAAATCAGTGAGGCAGAAGAATGGATAAGTGAGCTGGAAGACAGAATGGTGGAACTCACAGCTGTGGAACAGAATAAAGAAAAAAGAATAAAAAGAAATGAGGACAGTTTAAGAGAACTCTGAGACAATATTAAATGCACGAGCATTCATGTTATAGAGGTCCTGAAAGAAGATGTAGAGAAAGGGCCTGACAAAATATTTGAAGATATAATATCTGAGAACTTCCCTATTATGGAAAAGTCACCCAAGTTGAGGAGGCAGAGTCATGTACAGCAGAAACCCAAGGAGGAATGTGCCAAGACACATGTTAACCAAATTGATAAAAATAAAAGACAAAAGTAAAATATTAAGAGCAACAAGGGAAAAGCAACAAATAACATTAAGAGAATCCCTGTAAGGTTATCAGCTGATTCTTCAGGAAAAACTCTACAGACCAGAAGAAAATGGTTGGACATATTTAAAATGATGAAGGGAAAAATGACAACCAAAAATACTCTACTCAGCAAGGCTCTCATTCATATTTGATGCAGAAATCAAAAGCTTTATAGACAAGCAAAAGTTGTGAGAATTCAGCACTACCAAGCCAGTTTCATAACAAATAGTACAGGAACTTCTCTAAATGGAAATGAAAAGGCTGCAACTAGAAACAAAATTACAAATAGGAAAGCAAACCAGTACACACAGTAAAAACAGGAAATCACTCACACAGAATGAGTAGAGTACAAATGCAGGATAATGGAAACACATTTGAAATTAAGAGACCAGCAACTTAATCTTGGATATATAGACTTCTATGTAAACAGATCAAGTGCTCCAACCAAAAGACATACAGTGGTTGAACGCCCAAAAATAAGACCACATATATGCTGTTTACAAGAGAACCACTTCAGATCTAGGGATACATACAGACTGAAAGCGAGGAGATGGAAAACGACATTCCATGCAAAAGAAAATCAACAATGGAATAATACTCGTATCAGAAAAAATGAACTTCAAAATAAAGACATACAAGATACAAAGAAGGATACTACCTAATGATCAAGTTCAGTTCAGTTGCTCAGTTGTGTCCGATTCTTCGTCACCACCACGGACTGCAGCACAGCAGACCTCCCTGTCCATCACAAACTCCCAGAGTTCACACAAATTCAGGTCCATTGAGTCAGTGATGCCATCCAGCCATCTCATCCTCTGTTGTCCCCTTCTCCTCCTGCCCCCAATCCCTCCCAGCATCAGAGTCTTTTCCAGTGAGTCAACTCTTCACATGAGGTGGCCAAAGTACTGGAGTTTCAGCTTTAGCATCATTCCTTCCAAAGAACACCCAGGACTGATTTCCTTTAGGATGGACTGGTTGGATCTCCTTGCAGTCCAAGGGACTATCAAGAGTCTTCTTCAACACCACAGCTCAAAAGCATCAATTCTTTGGTGCTCAGCTTTCTTTATAGTCCAACTCTCACATCAATACATGATTACTGGAAAAACCGTAGCTTTGACTAGACGGACCTTTGTTGGCAAAGTAATGTCTCTGCTTTTGAATATGCTGTCTAGGTTGATCATAAATTCTCTTCCAAGGAGGAAGCGTCCTTAAATTTCATGGCTGCAGTCACCATTTGCAGTGATTTTGGAGCCCCCAAAAACAGTCTGACACTGTTTCCCCATCTATTTCCCATGAAGTGATGGGACCAGATGCTGTGATCTTCGTTTTCTGAATGTTGAGCTTTAAGCCAACTTTTTCACTCTCCTCTTTCACTTTCATCAAGCGGTTCTTTAGTTCCTCTTCACTTTCTGCCATAAGGGTGATGTCATCTGCATATCTGAGGTTATTGATCCGGCAATCTTGATTGCAGCTTGTACTTCATCTAGCCCAGCGTTTCTCATGATGTACTCTGCATATAAGTTAAATAAACAGGGTGACAATATACAGCCTTGAAGTACTCCTTTTCCAATTTGGAACCAGTCTGCTGCTCCATGTCCAGTTCTAAACTGTAGCTTCCTGATCTGCATACAGATTTCTGAAGAGGCAGGTCAGGTGGTCTGGTATTCCCTTCTCTTTAAGAATTTTCCAGAGTTTGTTGTGGTTCACACTGTCCAAGGCTTTGGCATAGTCAAGAAAGCAGATTTTTTTCTGGAACTCTCTAGCTTCTTTAATGATCCAGTGGATGTTGGCAATATGATCTCTGCTTCTTCAGCCATTTCTAAATCCAGCTTGAATACCTGGAAATTCACGGTTCACGTATTGCTGAAGCCTGGCTCAGAGAATTCTGAGCATTACTTTACTAGCATGTGAGATGAGGGCAATTGTGCGGTAGTTTGAGCATTCTTTGGCATTACCTTTCTTTGGGATTAGAATAAAAACTGACCTTTTCCAGTCCTGTGGCCACTGCTGAGTTTTCCAAATTTGCTGGCATATTGAGTGCAGCACTTTCACAGCATCATCTTTCAGGATTTGAAATAGCTCAACTGGAATTCCATCACCTCCACTAGTATTGTTCCTAGTAATGCTTTCTAAGGCCCACTTGACTTCATATTCCAGGATATCTGGCTCTGGGTGAGTGATCACACCATCATGATTATCTGGGTCATGAAGATTTTTTTGTATAGTTCTTCTGTGTATTCTTGCCACCTCTTCTTAATATCTTCTGCTTCTGTTAGGTCCATACAATTTCTGTCCTTTATCAAGCCCATTGTTGCATGAAATGTTCCCTTGGTATCTCTAATTTTCTTGAAGACATCTCCAATGTTTCCCATTCTACTGTTTTCCTCTATTTCTTTGCACTGATCACTGAGGAAGGCTTTCTTATCTCTCCTTGCTATTCTTTGGAACTCTGCATCCAAATGGGTATATCTTTGCTTTTTTCCTTTGCCTTTCACTTTTCTTGTATTAACAGCTATTTGTAAGGCTTCCTCAGACAACCATTTTGCTATTTTGCATTTCTTTTCCTTGGGAATGGTCTTGATCCCTGCCTCCTGTACAATGTTACGAACCTCTGTCCATAGAGATCAATCCAAAAAGAGGAATTAACAATTTTACATGCAATCAACATAGGAGCAATAATAATATAATGCAAATGCTAACAGTCATAGAGATTCAGGTTTGATCTCTGTGTTGGGAAGAGGAAGAAATGGGCCTCTGGGCCTGAAGGAGGAAATGGAAACCAATTCCAGGATTCTTGCTGAAACAAATCCCATGGACAGAGGAGCCTGGCAGGCTACAATCCATAGGGTCACAAGAGTCAGACACAACTGAGCAACTGAACAAGACACATGCACCAGCCATGAAAGGAGAAGTCAACAGTAACACAAGAGTGGGGACTTCAACATTACATTTATATCAACAAACAGATCATCCAAATCGAAATCAGTAAGAAACGCAGGTCTTAAATACACATTAGACAGACTTAACTGATACTTATAAGAACATTCCATCTGAAAGCAGCAGAATACAAATCCTTCTCAAGTGCACATGAAACATTCTCCAGGAGTGATCACAGGCTAGGCCACAAAGCAAGCTTGGGTAAAACTGCAATTACATCAATCTTTTCCAACCACAACACTAGAAGATTTTTTTAAAAATCAAGAAAAAAAAAAACTCAGAGGATAAACAATATGCTGCTAAATAACTAATGGATCATGGGGAAGAAAGAGGAAATAAAAAAATACTTAGAGATAAATGCAAACAAAAGCACGATGATCCAAATTTATGGGATGCATCAAAAGCAGTTCTAAGAGGGAAGTTTATAAACAATACAATCTTATCTCAGGAAACAAGAAAAATCTGTCAAACAAAAAAATCTAACATTACGCCTAGAGCAACCAGAGGAAAAAACAAAAACTTAAAATTAGCAGAAGGAAAGAGCGAGCAGAAATAAATGAAATGGAGACAAAACAATAAATTAAATAGAGACAAAATAAACAATAGACAAGGTCAATGAAACCAAAAGCTGGTTCTTTGAGAAGATAAACAAAATTGATAAACCTGTAGCTAGACTCATCAAGGAAAAAAGGGAGAGGGCTGAACTTAAAACTAGAAGTGAAATAAGAAGAAATTATAATGGATACCACAGAAATACAAAGGATCAAAGGAAGCTACTATGAGAAACTACACATCAATAAAATGGACAATCTAGAAGAAACAGACAAATTATTAGAAAAGTGTGTGCGTATCTGTGCTCAGTTGCGCTCGATTTTTGGAGACCTTATAGACTGTAGCCCACCAGGCTCCTCTGTCCATGGGATTTTCCAGGCAAGAATACTGGAGTGGGTTGCCATTTCCTCCTCCAGGGGGTCTTCCCACCCCAGGAATGGAACCCATGACTCCTGCACTGAGCCACCTGGGAAGCTTATTAGAAAAGTACAACCTTCCAAACCAGGAAGAAACATAAAATACAAACAGAACAATCACAAGTACTGAGACTGAAACTAATTAAAACACTCCCAACAAAGTTAAGTCCAGGACCAGATGGCATCACAGGCGAGTTCCATTAAACACTTAGAGCAGAGTTAGCATCTATCCATCTGAAACTATTCTGAAAAATGGCACAGGAAGGAACACTTCCAAACTCATTCTGAGGCCAAAATCAGGCAAAGAAGACACACAAAAATATTAGAGGCCACTATCAATGAACAAAGATGCAAAAACCTCAGTAAATACCAGCAAACTAAATCCAACAGTATATTAAAAGGATCATACATCATGATCAAATGGACTTATCCCAAAGATACAAGTATTTTTAAGTATCTCCAAGTCAGTGTGATGCACCCCATTTACAAATTAAAGAAAATCCATAAAAAAGTGGGCACAGATGGAATATACCTCAACATAATAAAGGCCATATGTGACAAATTCAACACCATATTCAATGGTGAAAAGCTAAAACATTCCCTCTAAGACCAGGAACAAAACAAGGATGTCTACTCTCACCACTTTTATTGAACATAGTTTGGGAGTCCTAGCCAGGGCAATCAAAGAAGAAAACAAAACGAATCCAAATTGGAAAAGTAGTAGCATAACCATCACTGTTTGCAAATGACATGATACTATACACAGAAAATCCTAAAGATGTTACCAGAAAACTTACTACAGTTCATTAATTCAGTAAAATTTTAGGAGACTAAATTAATACACAGAAATCTGTTGCATACTTACACACTAAGAAAAAAAGAACAGAAAGAAAAAAATAAGGAAACCATCTCATTTGCCATCACATCAAAAAGAGTAAAATATCTAGGAATAAACTTAACCTAAGGAGGCAAACAATTAGAATTGGACATGGAGTAACAGACTGGTTCCAAATAGGAAAAGGAGTACGTCAAGGCTGTATATCGTCACCCTGCTCATTTAACTTATATGCAGAATACATCATGAGAAACACTGGGCTGAAAGAAGCACAAGTTGGAATCAAAATTGCCAGGAGAAATATCAATAACCTCATATATGCAGATGACACCACCCTTATGGCAGAAAGTGAAGAGGAACTAAAAAGCCTCTTGATGAAGGTGAAAGAAGAGAGTGAAGAAGTTGGCTTAAAACCCAACATTCAGAAAACGAAGATCATGGCATCTGGTCCCATTACTTCATGGGAAATAGATGGGGAAACAGTGGAAACAGTGTCAGACTTTGTTTTTTTGGGCTCCAAAATCACTGCAGATTGTGATTGCAGACATGAAATTAAAAGATGCTTACTCCTTGGAAGAAAAGTTATGTCCAACCTAGATAGCATATTGAAAAGCAGAGACATTACTTTGCCAACAAAGGTCCGTCTAGTCAAGGCTATGTTTTTTCCAGTGGTCATGTATGGATGTGAGAGTTGGACTGTGAAGAATGCTGAGCGCCAAAGAACTGATGCTTTTGAACTGTGGTGCTGGAGAAGATTCTTGAGAGTCCCTTGGACTGCAAGGAGATGCAACCAGTCCATCCTAAAGGAGATCAGTCCTGGGTGTTCTTTGGAAGGAATGATGCTAAAGCTGAAACTCCAGTACTTTGGCCACCTCATTCGAAGAGTTGACTCACTGGAAAAGACTCTGATGCTGGGAGGGATTGGGGGCAGGAGGAGAAGGGGACAACAGAGGATGAGATGGCTGGATGGCATCACTGACTCAATGGACCTGAGTTTGTGTGAATTCTGGGAGTTTGTGATGGACAGGGAGGCCTGGCGTGCTGCAATTCATGCGGTCACAAGGAGTCGGACAGAACTGAGCAACTCAGCTGAACTGAAGGAGGCAAAAGACATGTACTCTGAAAACTAGAAGGTGCAGAGGAAAGAAACTAAAGATGACACAGATAGATAAACCATGTTCTCAGATCTGAAGAATCAATATTGTCAAAATGATTATACTACCCAAGGTAGTGTACTGACTCAATGCAATCCCTATCAAATTACCAATGTCACTGTTTTAGAGGACTAGAAAACAAAAACAACCTTAAAATTTGTAGGCAGACACAAAAGACTCCAAAACAGCCAAAGCAATCTTAAGATGAACAGAGCTGGAGGAATCAGGCTCCCTGACTTCAGATTATACTATAAAGCTAAGGTCATCAAAACAGTATGGTACTCATACAAAAACACAGAACAATGGAATAGGATAAAAAGCCCAGAAACAAACCCACTCACCTATGGTCAATAATCGACAGCAAAGAAGGCAAGAATATACAGTGGATAAAGGACAGTCTCTTCAGTAAGTGGTGCTGGGAAAAATGGCCAGACACATGTGACAGAATGATATAATATTAAAACATTCTTTAAAAATGTACACAAAAATAAGGTCCAAATGATTAAAAACCTAAATGTAAGACCAGATACTGTAAAACTCTTAAGAGGAAAACAGAACACTCTCTGACATAAATCATGGCAGTATCTTTTTGGATCCACATCCTAATAACAATAAAAACAATAATGAACAAATAGGACCTAACTAAAAGCTTTTACACAGGCCTTCCCTAGTGGTCTAGTTGCTAAGACTCTAAGTTCCCAATGCAGGAAGCCCTGGTTTGACCTCTCATCAAGGAGCTAGATCCCATATGCTGCAACAAAGTTTGAAGATCCCCTGGACTACAACTAAGACCTGGCTCAACAAATACATAAATAAAAATAAACAAATATTTAAAAGCTTTTGCACAGCAAAGCAAACCATAAACAAAACCACAAGACAACCCACAGAATTAGAAAAAATATTTTCAAATGATGCAACCCACAAGACATTATTCCCTCAATCTACAAACAGCTCATGTTGCTGAATAAAAAAAAAAAAAAAAATGGGTGGAAGATCTTAATAAACATTTTTCCAAAGATGTACAGATGATCAAAACACACAAAAAAGATGCTCAACTTTGATAATTATCAAAATGCAAATCAAAATTATAATGCAAATAAAAATTATCTCAATAATTTTTATTTTCAAAATTTGCATTATATAAATTTTAAAATAAATTTTATATTTTTATAAATCTTATAACATAAAAATTGCATTACAAATTATAAAATTTCCATTATAATTTATTGCAAATTATATTATAAATTGTTATAATTTATAATATAAATTACTATAAAATTTGCATTACAATTATAAAATGAATTTACACTATAATTTTGATTATAATTCAAATAAAAATTATAATGCAAATCAAAATCACCACCATCATCAAAATGTCTACAAATAGTAAATGCTGGAGAGGGTATGGAGAAAAAGGAACCTCCTACACTGTTGGTAAGAATGTAAATTGGTACAACCACTATGAAAGAAGTCTGGAGGTTCCTTAAAAAAACTAAAAAGAGAGTTGCCATATGATCTAAGAATCCTACTCTTAGGCATATATCCAGAGAAAACCATACTTTGAAAATATACATGCACCTCAATGTTCACTGCAGTACTGTTTCCAATAGCCAAGAAATGGAAGCAACCTAAATGTCCATCAACAGATGAATGGATAAAGATGTGGTACATATATACAATGGAAAAAAAAAAAGAATAAGATAATGCCGTTTGGAGGGATTTACCCAGCATCCAGTGGTTAAGACTCTGCACTTCCACTGCAGAGGCACAGGTTTAATCCCAGGTTAGGGAACTGAAATACCACATTGTGTGCGGTGGGGGGAGGGTCCTCCCCCCAAAAATGCCATTTGCAGCCAATATGGATAGACCCATAGACAATCTCTATAACCTAGAGAGATTATCACACCAAGTGAAGTAAGCCAGACAAAGATATATATGGCATTGCTATATGTGGAATCTAAAAAAAGAAAAATGATACAAATGAACTTATTTACAAAATAGAAGCACATTCACAGATTTAGAAAACAAACTTATGGCTACCAAAGGGGAAAAGTAAGGAGAGGAGGGATAAACTAGGAGTTTGGGATTAACATATACACAAGACACTACTTTGCCAACAAAGGTCCATCTAGTCAAGGCTATGGTTTTTCCAGTGGTCATGTATGGATGAGAGAGTTGGACCGTAAAGAAAGCTGAGCACTGAAGAATTGATGCTTTTGAACTGCGGTGTTGGAGAAAACTCTTGAGAATCCCTTGGACTGCAAGGAGATCCAACCAGTCTATCCTAAAGAATATCAGTCCTGGGTGTTCATCGGAAGGACCGATGTTGAAGCTGAAATTCCAATACTTTGGCCACCTCATGCGAAGAGCTGACTCATTGGAAAAGACCCTGATGTTGGGAGAGATTGGGGGCAGGAGGAGAAGGGGACGACAGAGGATGAGATGGCTGGATGGCATCACCGACTCGATGGACATGAGTCTGAGTGAACTCCAGGAGTTGGTGATGGACAGGGAGGCCTGGAGTGCTGCGGTTCATGGGGTCGCAAAGAGTCGGACACGACTGAGCTACTGAACTGAACTACTATATATAAAATTGATCATCAACGAGGACAGGGAACCCTACTCAATACTCTATAATAACCTGCATGGGAAAAGAATCTGGACAACAGATATACATGTGTGTACAACAATCAGTTTGTGTTCACCTGAAACTAACACAATGTTGTAAATCATGAGTGTGCTGTGCGTGCTAAGTTGCTTCAGTCCTGTCCAACTCTTGGCAACCCCATGGACTGCAGCCGATCAGGCTCCCCTGTCCATGGGATTCATCAGGTAGGAATACTGGAGAGGGCTGCTGTGGCCTCCTCTAGGAGATCTTCTCAACCTAGGGATCAAACCCATGTCTCTTACCTCTCCTGCACTGGCACCTGAGTTTTTTATACCACTCGCGCCACCTGGGAAGCCCAAATCAACTATATTCAAATATAAAATAAAAATTTAAAAAGAAGCTGTGATATATACATACATAGGACTACTACCCAGTCATAAGAAAGAATAAAACATTGCTATTTGCTGTAACGGATGGACTTGGAGGACACTATGCCAAGTGAAATAAATCAGACCAAGATCAGTACTGTATGTGGATCTAAAAACTACAACAAATTAGTGAATATAAAAGAAGACTATAAACACAGAGAACAAACCAGTGGCTTCCAGTGGGCAGAGGTGCAAGACAGGGGTGGGGGAATGGGAGGTACTAAGGATGAGGCATAATATATAGACTCAAGCATGTATTGTACAACATGGAGAATATAACCCACATTTTGTAATAACCAAAAGTGGAAAGTAATCTTTAAAAAATGTATAAAAATTAAAATAAAAATGTACAAACACTCCCCTAAAAAGCCCCCAAATCCTAAGATTAGAATCCTGTGATTCTAAATTGGGAGATTCTGAATCTCAATAGCCTTTCTGTGAAGCACGATAAATTGTATGTGGAAGAGCAAAGAAACAAGAACAGCCATAATATTCCAAAAAAACAAAGTAAAAACATTATGAAAATATTGTTTTAACAATATACAGGCACTAAAAAACAAGCAGATTAATAGGACAGAAGATATCCAAAAGACTCATGCATAAGCAGAAGTATGGCTTGACACAGGTGGCACTGCTCATGGGGACACACTGATCATTCGATAAATGAGACAGCGGATTACCCACAGGGAAAAGAAACGGAATCTCTACCTCACATCATACCCAAGTCAATTCCAACTGGAATAAGATCTTGGAACTATAAAATAAAGATATCTTCATGGCCTTCAAGGACAAGGGAATTCTTTACCTGGGTTTAAGGATAAAATAAGTGTAACTCATTTGACCTTTCGGAAAAAATTTTTTTAGTTTTATAGGCATATTTAATAGATGATTTGTAAAGCAGGAGTCCATTTCACTGTTTATCTACTTGGATTTTGGAAGCGTAGTATTAATACCATGACTGAATTAAGATGGTGCCCATTATAGATGAGCATCCCCTTAAGAGTTGGAGAAGGCGATGGCACCCCACTCCAGTACTTTTGCCTGGAAAATCCCATGGACGGAGGAGCCTGGTAGGCTGCAGTCCATGGGGTCACTAAGAGTTGGACACGACTGAGCGACTTCACTTTCACTTTTCACTTTCATGCATTGGAGAAGGAAATGGCAACCCACTCCAGTGTTCTTGCCTGGAGAATCCCAGGGACGGGGGAGCCTGGTGGGTTGCCGTCTCTGGGGTCACACAGAGTCAGAAACGACTGAAGTGACTTAGCAGCAGTAGCAGCAGCATCCCCTTAGAGTATGAGCGACTCCATGGACTGTAGTGATCAACAGACTGCATTCCTAATGCTGACTTTGCCTGAAATTTGCACTGTCTTGCAATGTTATGTGAAACTAATTACATAATTATCTTTGGAACTTAACCTCCCAATCCTTATTATAACTACAAATTGGTTTACAAGATATTTAATGCGGTGTTATGTTTGTGAAAAAATACCATGTAATTCAAAAACACTATTGAATAGCAGATTACTCTGTGTAGTAGTTAAGTCCTTTAGGATAATTTTAATTGTGGTCATTTTATGATTCTCATTGCTGGAAGTTATTAAATCTTAGCAAGCATCACCAATATTAAATGTTGAAAGTTCATTTAAACTTTAAAATTGGAGCAATTGTCTGTGTTTGAACAGATGAAATAAAGACAGCTTTGTATGCCCAGAAAGTAAAACTGTACTAAATGCTAGCCAGTCTTAAGAGCCAAATATTTCTTTTTCTGTGTTAATAATCAAGATAATTAGTATGTGGCCATTTTGTTACCCTTAAGAGACTGCAGTTCTGAACTTTTGGTTAAAGGTTTTGGCTGCTGTAGAAATTTTATTTTAAATATACTTTGAATTATAAGAACAAAAAATGTTTGTATTTTTTTCCAGTTAATTGGAATGATTTCCAAATTTCTGCAAGTAAGGTAATTATAAGTTTAAAGCATTAAGCACTTATTGGTAAATAATGTATATATTCTCATTCTGAGAAACATAAGTAGGTCAAGTGAAAATAAATTCTTTAAAGTTTACTACAAAAAAAGTAAAAGGGAATTCTTAAATAAGACCCCAAGTACCCACAAACTATCAGGGGACAAACTGATATATTTACTACATTAAAAATAAAAAAACTGCTGTAAATTAAAATATCCATAAGAGAAAAATGAAAACAGGTATCTGCACACGACTAAAATAATCAATAAAAACAGATATACTATAAACTTCCATACACCAATAAAAATGACAAACAATCCAACAGAGAAATAGTGGGAAAGACGTCATTTAAAAAATACACAGAAATATACAGAATATGTGGGGCTTCCCTGATGGCTCAGAGTAAAGAATCTGCCTGCAATGAAGGAGACCTGGGTTCAGTCCCTGGGTTGGGAAGATGCCCCGGAGAAGGGAATGGCTACCCATTACAGTATTCTTTTTTTTTTTTTTTTAATAAAACATGTATTTATTTGGCTGCCCCAGATCTTAGTTTCGGCATGTGGGGTCTAGTTCCCTGACCAGGGACTGACCCAGGCCCCATGCATTGGGAGCACAGAGTCTTATTCACTGCACCACCAGGAAGTCCCCATTCTAGTATTCTTGCCTGAAGAATTCCATGAACAGAGGAGCTTGGTGGGGCAGTACATGGAGTTGCAAAGAGTTAGACACGACCGAGAAGTTCAAACAAGCAAAATAAAATACATTATTTAAATATGTACTTATCATAAAACTATTCATAAAACAAAGGAAATAACACAAAATTCAGAACAGTGGTTCTCTTAAGGGGGGATGAAATCAGAGAGAAATATAGGGGCCTTCAGTGATAACAGCAAAGTGCTATTTTTTCAGCTGACCGGCAGGTGCACTGCTGTTCATTAATATTCTTTAAATTTTAAGTGAATGTTATAATCTTTTTTATATGTGTATGAAGCTTCATTTTAAAAGCTGATAGACCTTCCATATAGGAAGCTGAAAGCAGTTTCTAAGGCTTGGCTCATGTTAAAGCAGAACTTATCTCTCAAAATGATTAACTATAAAAAGGAAAGAAGCAGAGTGCCTCTGGTGAAGCACTGGAGAATGAGAGGGCCCAAATATCCTACCCACCCCCGCACCCCCAACACACACAGAACCTGAACTCCCATTCAGAGGAGCATTGTAGGGGTGGGCGGGACACGGGAGACTATCAAAATCTCTTCCAATTTTAAAATTCTTCAATGTAACGTGCTAAACCATAATGCCCATGAAGCCTTCACTTGGTCTCACATGTACTTCTTAAAGACCAGATAGCACAGGAGCGTCAGGCAGATCTGAATGTACTGTCCTTAGCTATTAATCATGTGTATCTCTTTCAGTGTGTCATTGTGTGAGACATCAGCTGGATTACACTATCCTCGGTATCTTCAGTTATTATGTTGACATAGCTATCATTCTAATACAGTCATTTATCTTATTTAATTGATACATTCCCTAGGGTTATCAAATTGGCAATTTAAGACATGCTTAAATTGGTAAGCTCCAAGTATCTTAGGTTTCCTGAATGAAAAACATCATGCTTCGTTTCAAACAGTGTGAAAAATAACTCGAGAAAACATTCCTGGAGACCTTAATAGGATTGTTTTCAAGAACCACACTTTCTATTAATCACTTAATTTTGAGACCATTGCAAAAATAAGTTTTTAAAATGATTTTTTTAAAAAAATTAATCAGAAACAAAATAAACAATAAGGGGCATTCTCACAAATGAGTGTCTGGCATATAAGGATTCCAATGCATTCATGAGATGAACAAACCATAAACAGAGCTTAAGTAAAAAGGTGAAATTAATTCACCAGCTAAGTTTCTACTTTTACACTACTACCTATTTTGCCAAATAGCTTCAGACAATTTAACACTTGAGATGAGCTGGGTTCACATCTCAAAGATACAACAGCATTTTTATTCTATACATTTTTTTCACCCAAAGCTACATAAGAGAACTTACTAAAAGACTGCCTTAAACTCCTTATTCCAAAGCCCACGGCTCTGACTCAAAAAAACCAAACAAACAAAAAAGGGACTAACACATATTTTTTATTAAGACTGGGAAAAACTCAAAGAACACTATCAAAAATGAATAAGTATTACAAAACAGCCGCTTGTTATAGCAGATTTGAAAAACTTATTTCTAATTTCAAACACTTCTACAGACTAGTTGTCTACATTTTTAAGAAAAAACTTTTAAACACTGACATTTTGAATAAAAACTAACAAACAAACCTATTATCCTGATTTTTATTTGAAAAGAGATAAAAAAAACTGGTTAAAATCTAGTTCCTAGAAAAGAGTACAAGAGGTCAGATTTACACAGACACATCCTTTGGTTGCAAGATACTTTACATAGAAACCTATGTACTATGTACTTTACATAGAAACCTATGTACTATGTACTTTACATAGAAACCTATGTACTCTTTTCTAGAAAAGAGTACAAGGAAAACCTGTTTTCCTCATCTGAAAAATCAATTCATAGCTGTTTCATCTGTTTAACACTATTGTTCTGTTACTTTAGAAGCATAAACTTTTCCCCCTTTACTTTTGAATGGACGTTTCCGTGAATAGCCCTAAATCTAGATAACCTTATACCTGTTAGAAGACCTACCTAAGCACCTGGCCAGTAAAAGCCACTGATCTTCAAGCCAAAGGATATAAGCAGAGGGGAAAAAAAAAAAACAAAAAACAACACAATCTCCAGAAAAGGAAAATGACATTATTCTATCATTGCTTGTAATTTAAAATTTTTTAAGGCTTACATACACTACCACTTTTAAGATTTACCAACAATAATTTAACATTATCTTCCCCCAGTGTTTTATGTGTCTGTTTAAAGAGCATCTTAACCAGGTAGCTTATATTCAATGCCTATATTCTATCCCACTCCTTTATACTTACTTGCAGCCTGACAATGAAAACGAAATCCTCGTGGAATTTCACCTGTAATTTAAAATATTTCATTGAGAGATGCAGAAATCCATAAGCTCTCGGTTGTACTACAGTAATATTCCATAGGATGACCATATCATAACAAAGGTAATTGCTATTGTTATGTGAAATTATAGAAGACTTAAACCTCACAGTTTTTTCCTAACCAATGGTATGATGACTATCAAAGAATCTTGGTATATTATTCACACTACTTTAAAAAGTTAGTCCTCACAGAGAAAGAAATACTACGTGAAGAAAATCTGTGCTAAAGGAGTCTTAGCCAGGAGTCCATAAAAAGGCCACAGTCCATGAGGCCCTTGATATACCAAGATAACTGACAAATTTCTCAGAGGAAAGTCTCCAAGTTCTGCCTTTTTAACGTTTTACACCTGTTCAAAAATTATCCTAAGCAGCAACTCTCATTAAGTAGGAAAATTTGTTTTCCTGTTATTTCAAAACAAGGAAAAGTGCTGGACTGTCCTAATGAATTTTAAAGCAACTGACAAAACCAAAGACGAAATTATTCTTTCCCCAAATAGTTCTCCCTATATATTCCTCATACTCCCCTAACTACTATCTACCAACTTGAGAACTGAATCAAATCCTATGTGTTCATTACTAACTGCTTTCGATGGAGTGGAATAGTAGGAATAATAATAGCTGAAAGTCTTTTAAATACTAGTCTATTTCCATACCATCTCCTGTATTCTTTAGAAAAGTAAAAGTGAAAGTCGCTCAGTCATGTCTGACTCTTGCGACCCCATAGGCTGTAGCCCGCCAGGCTCCTCTGTCCATGGGATTCTCCAGGCCAGAATACTGGAGTGGGTGGTCGTTTCATTTTCCAGTGGATCTTCCCAATCCAGTGATTGAACCCAGGTCTCCCACATTAGAACAGCTCTCCAACAGGTATTATCCCTACTTTACAGATTAATTAATAGGTTCAGAAAGGATAAATATTTTGCTCAAGGTTACAAGTCGACACCAAGTTAAAAACTAAGAACTGCTGAGGTGAAGGATGGGGTAAAGAAAGAAAAGAGCAAAGCTTTCAGGAAATTTTAAGACTACAGATAAGCAAACAGCAGGCTACAGATTTTTTCAGGCATTCTATCTGCTCAACTTTAATGCTTCAGTTCAGTTCAGTCGCTCAGTCGTGTCCAACTCTTTGCGACCCCATGAATCACAGCATGCCAGGCCTCCCTGTCCACCACCAACTCCCAGAGTTCACTCAAACTCATCTCCATCGAGTCAGTGATGCCAGCCAGCCATCTCATCCTCTGTCGTCCCCTTCTCCTCCTGTCCCCAATCCCTCCCAGCATCAGGGTCTTTTCCAATGAGTCAACTCTTCACATGAGGTGGCCAAAGTACTGGAGTTTCAGCTTTAGCACCAGTCCTTCCAATGAACACCCAGGACTGATCTCCTTTAGAATGGACTGGTTGGATCTCCTTGTGGTCCAAGGGACTCTCAAGAGTCTTCTCCAACACCACAGTTCAAAAGCATCAGTTCTTTAGCACTCAGCTTTCTTCACAGTCCAACTCTTACATCCATACATGACCACTGGAAAAACCATAGCCTTGATTAGACGGACCTTTGTTGGCAAAATAATGTCTCTGCTTTCGAATATGCTGTCTAGGTTGGCCATAACTTTCCTTCCAAGGAGTAAGCGTCTTTTAATTTCATGGCTGCAATCACCATCTGCAGTGATTTTGGAGCCCCCAAAAATAAAGTCTGACATTGTTTCCATTGTTTCCCCATCTATTTCCCATGAAGTGATGGGACCAGATGCCATGATCTTAGTTTTCTGAATGTTGAGCTTTAAGCCAACTTTTTCACTCTCCTCCTACTTTAATGCTTATTTGAGGTTAAAAGCTTAAACCAAAAACTCTGTCAACACTTCATTCTCAATAGTTTTCAAACAGTCTACATTTGAAGAACTCACCCATGCAACAGCTTTTAAGAAAAATACTACTACTGAATAAGATCAATATAAAAAAGTAACTTTTTAACATCTAGCATCTACTCTAATTGGCTACTTACCAGGATTTATAAAACTGTGGAAATCTGCCATAATACCTTCTTGGAGAGAATATTTAACACAGCCTATTTCACAAGGGAGGAAGCGCTGTTCACAGTGAGGAGGTAGCTCGCCATGGCTAAAAATATTCAAAAAATAAAAAATGCCTCCAAGGAGAGCTTTAAAAAAAAAAAAAGACAACACAAACAGATAAGCATCTCAAGATATACTCCTTGATAAAAACAAGAGTTTTAGAACCTTTCTCCTTCTGTTCCTATATTTCTAAATGAATTAGAAAAGAGAAAATAAATCAGGTGTATCAGATAAATAAATTTTTATAACATTTACCAAGGATTAAAGCAGTAACCATTTTTTGCATGAAATAACAAAATTATTCAAACTTACAGCTAGCTCTACATAACTTAGCTATACATAAGACTTAAATGTGAGTAATGACTTAAGAAAAGCTGTGACCCATATTCAAGAAATATAAGGGTATGGAAAATAAAGCCAAGTAAAATCAGTATAGAAAAATTCTAGTACAAACTATGGACACTTTAGTTCACTCTTTACCTTTTACCAATACACACAAGACCACTTATAAATTCTCTAAAGGAATAAAGAAATGTGAGAATGTAAGAAGGGTATTATTTACCAGGATTGGCCACACTTAAGGAGTGCTAAAGATTAGTAAGTTTTTAACAAAGTCAAAACACATTTAATTAAAAAAGAAACAAAAACAAAAAACAGCCAAAAGGAATAGCAAGGACTCTGATTAACTATATTCTTTGCTGTCCTAGGCTAAATTTATCTTTATTTTTAAAACAAGCATATTTAAGTGTCTAGCTATAAACACTCGAATTCAAAAAGTACGTCTAATAACATATGAAATGGTAGAAATCAAGAGACCAGATTTTTGTTTAAAAAAAAAAACAAAACCCAGTATTACTTCAACAAATGCATATTACCTGATCTTTTACAACTTTAGTGCCATCATGTTTGAACACCATAGTCAATTACTTTGAAATGCAGAATTAAAATGAAGACAAGTTTACTGATAAACATAATGTAGAATTTTAAGTGCCCAAATTTATATAAGCAAAACACTGTAGGATTACTCTACCTTGATCACTTTTTAGAGACAAGCCTGACAGATCCGGGGGTGAAACATTCTGCTTTGGTACAAGCATGCCTGGCTTCCTCAATGGGGTGCAAACAGGTTTCTAAAGAGAAAGGTAATCATTGACCACATATTTAAACTCTTGCCCACTTTATAACATATACTTAAATTTAGCAAAATAACTTTGAAACAACCCATAGATTACTTTAATAACCACTCCAAGCCAGTAAACCCAATGAGTACATAAATAATGCTTATAACACCTACACCCAAAGGCACAGGATGGCAAAATCTAAAAATATTTTGAATCAAGGGGCTAGGTGGTAAATAACCAATCCAATTATTGTTGAAAGCCATTTCCCCACTACTGATAATCTAATCCTATGGAGTCACATAACGCATGCTTGTCCAGCGGCCAAAAGAATATCATTTGCCGAAGTACTCCAATACTGTTTTTTCCTCACTCAAAGTAAAAACCAGATTGTGTTGACTTCAAGTCTCAATGATACATATGTAGAACATGACTTTTATTTTGAAGGGAAATAAGAAACTGTAGTGAAAAGAAGACAAAAAAAAAATCGGGGCTCACAAATATAATTAAGTATTAATACGAATTCAACTGAGTAGAGCTTCTATTCAAACATAAATCCATAATATAAAAATCTCTCAAACCTAAAACAAGCAAAACTATTGAATTTCAATCCAATGTTAGCAGTTTATAATAAGAACAGAATTTTTGCTATGTCAGAATGGGAAGAATACAGAGGAAGGGGGTAAAATTCCACATTTACCTTGCCTTTTCCACATATGAATAAGCAACAGATTTTATTCAGCGCTTTAACATTTTGCTACACAGACATAAATTCAAATAAACTTTATTCAACTCTTACCTTTTAAGGCACACAAAACATTAATCAACATCCACAGATACTGTTATTTCAATATTTTAAACACAGACTGGTGTCACTCAAAAAGAGAGAATGGACCAAACTACTGTTAAACACCTGAAAAAGATTCTTCAATCATAAAAGAATTCACAAGGACCCTTAGAGGCGATCTAGTACAAACCCTAAATATCAACACTCCCTTTTGCTAATCAAGGTTTATTGGTTGCAGGCTTCCTACTGGGATTTTCCCTGGCCTTCACCATCAAACGAAACCAACGTGTGCCCTAGTTCAGGAGCCTGCTCGTTTTTCAGCAAGCATTCTGACGCCAAGAAAAAAAATGAAAAACTCTTTTGCACTCACCCAAATCACCCAGTCGTCTACTCTTGACATTAATCCATTCACTCATCCAGCATTTACTGAGCATGCCTACCTGTGAGGCAGGTGGCTGCTCTTCTCCGGTTAACTTTACCTGTTTCTCCGAAGGCCCGGAGTCCTTCCCTTGGGCAGCTCTCCACTCTCGAGCCATTTCTGCATATTTCTCCTTTTCCTCCTCTTTCAGGAGCTTGAGGAGATGGAAAGGGAAAACAAGCAGCAGCAGTGAGGGCCTAGTGCCCGGGGCCCGGCAAGCAGACGCCTGGACACTACTGGGAGGCGGTTCCGGCGTCGGTTTGCCCTCGACTGGGGACGGGGAGCTTCTTCCCCCTCCAGCAGGGCCCAGAGGTCACTGGCCTTCTCAAGGCCTCTGTCCCTCCCGCCTTACTCTCCCACTTGCCAACTGCCTGGCCCCAGGCCATGGGCCTCCAGCCTTACCGCCCAGTCAGCGGAACAGTAGGGGATGGCATCGGCGACGCGAGCCACAGGCAGGCCTCTCCGCCGTAGTTCAGGGATCTTTTCCTGCACGAAGAAATAGTAGGCATTGCGGCTGGCTCTGCGGTTCGGCATGGTGAGCGTAGCCAGGCCTTGAAGCGAGCCTGAGACAACAACAGCAGCCGGCGCCCTCGCCGGGCTCCCGCCCTTAGTAACCGAGGCTGTGGCCTGCACGCGCAGGTCCTCAGCTCTCAGCCAATCAGGGCGCGGTGCGCAGGCGCATCGGCCTCTCCAGGAGAAAAACAGCCTGAGACCGGAAGACTCCGCCTCGTGCGACCTTGGAGGCGGGGTTGAGGGAGAGCTAGGGCACGGGTGCCAAGCATTCTGATTGGTGGAGATGAGTCGGTGGGGGGGTGTTGTCACGAGGATGGCGTGGAGAAATTTCTGTACATTATTGCGTAATATCCTTCAAAGTAGGTAAAGAGGACCAGCCAGTGCTTCAGGTTCTTCCATGCTTTACGGTTCGGTTCAGTTCAGTCGTTCAGTCCTGTCCGACTCTTTTCGACCCCATGGACCACAGCATGCCAGGCCTCCCTGTCCATCACCAACTCCTGGGAGTTTACTCAAACTCATGTCCATTAAATTGGTGATGCTATCCAGCCATCTCATCCTCTGTCGTCCCCTTCTCCTCCCGCCTTCAATCTTTCCCAGCATCAGGGTATTTCCCAATGAGTCAGTTCTTCGCATCAGGTGGCCAAAGTACTGGAGTTTCAGCTTCAGCATCAGTCCTTCCAGTGAATATTCAGGACAGATTTCATTTCGGGTGGACTGGTTGGATCTCCTTGCAGTTCAAGGGACTCTTGAGTCTTCTCCAACACCACAGTTCAAAAGCATCAATTCTTCCATGCTCAGCTTTCTCTATAGTTCAACTCTCACATCCATATATAACTACTGGAAAAACCAGAGCCTTGACTAGGCAGACCTTTGTTGGCAAAGTAGTGTCTTGGCTTTTTAATATTCTATCTAGGTTGGTCCTAACTTTTCTTCCAAGGGGGAAGCATCTTTAAATTTCATGGCTGCAGTCACCATCTGCAGTGATTTTGGAGCCCCCCAAAATAAAGTCTGTCACTGCTTCCACTGTTTTCTCATCTATTTGCCATGAATTGATAGGACCAGATGCCATGATCTTAGTTTTCTGAATGTTGAGCTTTAAGCCAACTTTTTCACTCTCCTCTTTCACTTTCATCAAAAGGCTCTTTAGTTCTTCTTCGCTTTCTGCCATAAGGGTGGTGTCATCTGCATATCTGAGGTTATTGATATTTCTCCCGGCAATCTTGATTCCAGCTTGTGCTTCTTCCAGCCCAGCATTTCTCATGATGTACTCTGCATATACGTTAAATAAGCAGCATGACAATATACAGCCTTGACGTACTTCTTTTCCTATTTGGAACCAGTCTGTTGTTCCAGGTCCAGTTCTAACTGTTGCTTTTTGACCTGCATACAGATTTCTCGAGAGGCAGATCAGGTGGTCTGGTATTCCCGTCTTTTGAAGAATTTTCCAGTTTGTGGTGATCCACACAGAGGCTTTGGCATAGTCAATAAAGCAGAAATAGGTGGTTTACAGTTGTAAGGGGGCTTTCCTCATAGCTCAGTCAGTAAAGAATCTGCCTGTAATGCAGGAGACCTGGGTTAGATTCCTGGGTCAGGAAGATCCTATGGAGAAGGAAATGGTAATCCATTCCAGTATCCTTGCCTGGAAAATCCCATGGACAGAGGAGCCTGGTGGGCTACAGTCCACAGGGTCGCAAGAGTCGGAGATGACTTAGCAACTAAACGACCACCACCACCATGGTTGTAAGGGGCCAACTCTGTGCCAAGACTGTGAAAGGTCTTGGGTGGACAGAGGGAGGAACACCACAAATGAGATCTTTTCCCTCAAAAAGTTTACAGTCTAATGGGGGGAGGGGCAGGTAAGATGACAAAAGCAAGAGAACCAACCAGAATGATTTGATTTGGTTTCCGCCCTGATTCTTAAACATTACTTAAGAATATGGTTTTTAAAAAGTTTTTCATAAGTATTATAAAGGAAACACAGTAAGAGGCTGGGATGTTAAATACCGTCCTTGAATAAAGTTTTATAGATTTCCTCATAAAGGTCTGATTCATTTTATTCCTTTCTTTGTTTTATTCCTAGAATGTATATAGAAGTATTATACATGTTTCTTTTTTCCATTATGTTTTCTAATTAGTTACTGATGATGTGTAGAGAAACATATTGATTTTAGTGTTAATCTTGTGTATTTAGACACTGCTGAATTCTCAAATTGATTCAAATAGTGTCAGTCAATTTTCTTGGATTTTCTTGGATATGTGCTTCCCAGAGAACTGTCTGTCTCTATTTGGTTAAGTATGTGTATGCATGTTGTATATATATATTTTAAAAGCAAGAACAAGATTTTAAAATATTTTTAAACGCTTTTTGTGCATCTTCTCAGATGACCATGTGGTTTTATCCTTTGTTTAGTATAGTAAATGATATTGCTATATTTTTCTGTTAAAGCATCCTACCATTACTACTACTATAACCTCTTCTCAATCATGCTTGGCATTGTTTATTTTTTAAAGTATACTCAATGTGGGATTTTTGCCTCCTTGATTGAAGTGATATTAAATGATGGATTTTTTCCATGCGATCCGTACAAAATGTTGGTATAAGCAACCATAAAATGAACTGCCATCTTTTTCTCTGTTCACTTTGAAGAACAATGGCATTATCTATTCCTGGACAATTTGATAGAACTTCACTAATAAAACGCTTTGATCCTAGTATATCTATGGAGAATGGAGTTGACCTTTGATTATCATTTCAGTATTTTGCATGGTTATTACTCTTTAGGTTTCCCCACTTTCCTTCAGCTAATTTTGGTAATATTCCTCTTTAGAAAATTGTTTCATTTAGGTTTCCACTTATAGTGCTGTAAAATGTAGGCAAGGATGTGACACAACTAGGGTTTTCATACAGTGACAGTCTCTTATACAGATAAACTTACATTTACCATCAGACCCAGAACTTCCATTCATTTAGGAGAAATGAAAAAAAAAACAACACTTGGAAATGAATTTTCATAGCAGCTGTATTTGTAAGAGCCTCAAACTGGACAACCCAGATGATCATTAAAAGAGGAATTGATTTTAAAATTGTGGTATATCCTTATTAGCTACCCTGGTGGCTCAGATGGTGAAGAGTCAGCCTGTAATGCAAGAGACCTGAGTTTGATCCCTGGGTTGGCAAGAGCCCTTGGAGTAAAGAAAGCCTACCCACTCCAGTATTCTTGCCTGGAGAATCCCTTGGACAGAGGAACCTAGTAGGCTACAGTCCATGGGGTTGCAAAGAATCGGACACGACTGAGTGACTAACACGCTGCTATTCAGGAAAGAAATGCAATGAACTGTTGATATTTAACATGGATGAATTGCAGGATAATTTCATGGAGTGAAAAAAAAGAATATATAAAAGGATAGATAGATATCTTGATTCCATTTATACAAAACTCAAGAAAAGGCCAAACTATTGTATAGAAGACCACCCCCCACCCCCACACCTGCCCCAGGGATTTCCCAGGCAAGAATACTGGGGTGGGTTGCCATCTCCTTCTCCAGGGGATCTTCCCAGACCCAGGATAGAACCTGTGTCTCCTGTATTGACAGGCAGATTATTTACCACTGAGCCACCAGGGTTGCTCAAATCAGCAGTTGCCTAGGGCTAAGAGGTAGAGGAAGGGGATTGACTGAGATTGGAGAAGGAAATGGCAACCCACTCCAGTGTTCTTGCCTGGAGAATCCCAGGGACAGGGGAGCCTGGTGGGCTGCCGTCCATTGGGTCGCACAGAGTCGGACACGACTGAAGTGACTTAGCAGCAGCAGCGAGAGGTAGAGGGAGGGGACTGACTGCGAACTGACAAGAGAACTCCTGGGTTGTCAGAAATATTTTATACCTTGATTATGGCGATAGTGGTTACAAGTGGCATATCGTTATCAAAATTTCTCAAATAATATATTTAAAAGGTGTGCATTTTACTGTGTGTAAATTATACTTCAATAAAGTTGATTTAAAAAACAAGACTTATTGGCATAAAATACTTATAATATTTATTTATAATTTAAAACATACATATTCTAATATTGCTTTCCCTTTTCATTCCTAATATTATTACTACCTCATGTCTTTTTTTCCTCTTGCAAATGTTTATTTTACTTATCTTAAAAAAAAAAAAGCTTTGGGTTTTATTTATGAACTTTACAGTTTTCCTGTTCCTTTTTATTTCTGCTTTAAGTTTATGGAGTCCCTCTGTGTATCTCCTTCGGGCTATTTTGTGGTTCTTTTTCTAGTTTCTTGAATAAAAAGCTTCATTCAAGTATTTTCAGTTTCTGTTTACTATCGTTCTAGGTTTCTTATTTTTCCTTTTTCTGCTTTAGATGGATTGATCAGTATTTTTTACTCTGCTTTTTCTTACACTGGTTTCAAGTCATGCTTTCTATTTTGCTTCATTCTGTAGCTATCTATATTTTTAAGATAGTTGTTTTAAAACATATTTTTATAACAACTTATACAGTTAGCAGGTATCCACATCCATTCTTCTCAAATAGACAAGAAGCTTAGAAAACTATTGCTTCCCCTCACTTAGTATCCCAACTCACTGCTCCACCATTCCACTTGTTATTATCTGGGATTTTAGTTTCAGATTGTTTTTTTATACCAAGGTTGAGACATGTTGGAAGTATAGTAAATTAAATACATATATCTAAAGCATACAACTAGATGAGTTTTAACATATGTGTACAGCTGTGAAACCATCGCCACCATCAAGATAATAAACATATCCACCCCCAAAAGTTCTCTTACTACCCCCTTAGGCTCCTTGAAGTTGCCCCACAATCACTGATACTCTGTTCATTTGTTTTTCCTTCAGTCTTTGTTCTCTGTTTTATTTTTCAGTTTCTACTGTTTCTTCATGTTTACTAACCTTTTCTTTTGAGAGATCTAATTTGCTACTGAACCCATCCAGTATATTTTTTTGTATCAGATCATTTAGTTTTCATCTCTAGAATTTTATTTAAATCTTTCTTATGTCTTCCATATTTCTACTTAACATGGTCGATCTGTCTTCTACCTTTAACATGGAGTGTATTATAGTAACTACTGACTGTCTTTGTCCACTCATTCCATCATCTAGGTCATTTCTGGGTCTGTTTCTACTGGTTGATTTTTCTTATTATTATGGGTTTTATTTTGTCCTGCTTCTTTGTAAGCTTGGCAATATTTGGTTGGATGACCGTTGTAAATTTTACCCTGTTGGATGCTGCATGTTTTTCTAATAAATATTCTTGTGCTTTGTATTATGTTTTTGGAAACAATTTGGGTCTAGTTTTACCTCCTTTTGAGGTTTGCTTTTATGCTTAGTTATTCAGATTTAGAGCAACCTTTAGGACTAATTTTCTCCTCTGCTGATATAACATGCTTCTGAGTATTGTGCTGATAACCCATGAATTTGCAGGGTTTTCTTCCACTTTGGCTAATGGAAACGCAGACTATTTCTAGCCCTGTGTGAATTTCAAGGATTGTTCCTTCCAGTCCTTTCAGGTTGTTCTTTCCCTGGCACTGTATAGTTTCCTCCCACACATGCACTCATCAGTATTCAGCTGCAGCTCCAAGGGAGATCCTCAGCAGATTTCCAGAACCCTTCTTTGTGCTGCTCTCTTTGTCTGGTACTCTGCCCTGTGAACTCTAGCCACCTTGGCCTCCCTAGACAACAAACTCCATCTTCCAAGGAGGCCACAGGGCTCTGCCTAGGTTACTACTCTTGATTCATTTCCTGTTATTCCATCTTGGCTCAGATTGCTTTATCTTATTTTAAACACTTAAAAGAATACTCGGATTTAACTGTTAAATGTTTAGATAGGTGATCAGAGGCAAATCTTTCTGAGATATCATTTAAAATGAGAAAGAATGCAAAGGTATGGAGCTAGTCATGTTAAGAGTTGAAGAAGTGCATTCCAGACAGAGGGAACAGTGTATGAAAAAGCCTCACACAATAAAGAGCTTGGTGAATCCTCAGAACAAACAGAAGGTTGGTTGGTGTTGCTGAAGTGTATCCAGTCAGGTGGAGTGTGGTGCTTACTGAGGATGGAGTGACCAGCAACGACCTGGACGTGGCCAGTATCAGGGGTTCAAGTATTATCCTAAGGATGTTGGTGGTCATTTAAGAGATTTTTTAAGTGTCACATGGTTTAGAGTTTAAGAAGCTCACTCTTGATGCTAGTCCGAGAACAGTTTCAAATCAAGAATGGGCACGAGGAGATGAGTTAAAAGGTTCCTTCAGGAGTCCATGTGAAATGATGATGACCTAGAACAGAGACATGGAGCAGACATGGAGAGGTGACCATGGTTTTAATTGTACTTTGTGGAAAAATAGAACTAGCTGATGGATTGGTTATAAAGTGAGAGAAAGGGAGGAATACTAGGCTTTCTAGTACCAAAGAGGGTCTGCTCTTCATACTACTATTATCTGCTCCTCTCCTTCTTTGTTACAACTGACTTTTTTCTGGTTTTACTTAAGATCCTATGTAAACAGAATAGTGTTCCCCTCTTACCAGCCACATGGATCTTCCTATTCAGAAATTCTACAGGGTGGCAGGTTTTTGTTTGGGGCATGCATGGCAAGGGGAGGGGAGTCAAGAATTCAGTTATGGATGTTAATTTTGAAATGCCTATTATACATTCAAGATGTAAAGCAGTCAATCGGCTATCTATCTGGAGTTCTGGGCTAGCAATAGAATCTGGAAGTAAGCCACATAAAGCTGGTACATAGACTCATGGAAATGGATGAGATAATTTAGGCTGAGAGTGAAGAGAGAAAAAAAGGGCCCATGATGGAGTCCTGAGGAACACCAGCATTTAGAAGTCAGTTCATGGCATCTGGTCCCATCACTTCATGGCAAATAGATGGGGAAACAATGGAAACAGTGGCTGACTTTATTTTTTTAGGCTCCAAAATCACTGCAGATGGTGATTGCAGCCATGAAATTAAGATGCTTGCTCCTTGGAAGAAAAGTTATGACCAACCTAGACAGCATATTAAAAAGCAGAGACATTACTTTGCCAACAAAGGTCCAACTAATCAAAGCTATGGTTTTTCCAGTAGTCATATATGGATGTGAGAGTTGGACTATAGAGAAAGCTGAATGCTGAAGAATTGATGCTTTTGAACTGTGGTGTTGGAGAAGACTCTTGAGAGTCCCTTGGACAGCAAGGAGATCTAACTAGTCCATCCTAAAGGAAATCAGTCCTGAATATTCATTGGAAGGACTGATGCTGAAGCTGAAATTCCAATACTTTGGCCACCTGACGCAAAGAACTGACTCATTGTAAAGACCCTCATGCTGGGAAAGACTGAAGGCAGGAGGAGAAGGGGACGACAGAGGATGAGATGGTTGGATGGCATCACCGACTCAATGGACATGAGTTTGAGTAAACTCCAAGAGTTCGGATGGACAGGGAGGCCTGACATGCTACGGTCCATGGGGTCACAAAGAATTGGACATGACTGAGCAACTGAACTAGAAAAAGAATGGGGTTTCCTTGGTAGCTTAGCTGGTAAAGAATCCCCTGCAAAAGAGGAGATCCCGGTTCAATTCCTGGGTCAGGAAGATCTGTTGAAGAAGGGATAGGCTACCCATTCCAGTATTCTTGGGCTTCCCTGGTGACTCAGCTGGTAAAGAACCTGCCTGCAATGTGGGAGACTTGGGTTTGATCTCTGGGTTGGAAAGATTCCCTGGAGAAGAGAAAGACTACCCACTCCAGTATTCTGGCCTGGGAAATTCCATGGACTGAATAGTTCATGGGGTTGCAAAGAGTTGGACATGACTGAGCAACTTTCATTAGAAAAAGAAAACCTAGTAAAAGTAAGGAAGAAGGAATGTCTGAGGAAGCAGGGAGAAAACTAGGGAAACTAAGAGTTTCCAAGAGGAAGTGCTCCATTCATTTAATATTTGTTCAGAGTCTATGCAGCGCCAGGCTCTACTTCAGGCACAATAATAAGTAGAACAGAACAAAGCTTATAACATAATGAGGAAGGCAGAAAATAAATAAATAAATAACTACGTATATAATATGTTGTCTGAACACCTTATTGGACAATAAGTCCAATGAAGAAAGACAATACAGGATAAGGGAATAGGGATTGATGGAGGGTACAACTTTAGCATGGTCAGAAAAGGCCCTATTTGAGGAAATGACATTTAAGTAAACTCTGGAAGTGAGGAAGCAAACCATGAAGATATCAGGCAAAGATCACTCCCAGTCAAGGAAATAGCAAGTTCAAAGACTCCAAGGTGGGCACGCATCAAGGATGTCTGAGGAATAGCTAAATACGTCTGTAGTTGAAGTGAGCAAGGCGGGGGAGGGGCTCAGAGAGGTTATTGCAGAGGGAGATTGGGCCAAATCATACAGGGCTTACAAAGACAGTCTAAGAATTTTGGATTTCAATCTAAATGGGAGAGAAGCCATTAGAAACATGCATGGCTTCTACTTTTTTAAAATATTAAGTATGAGGTGTGATTTTCAGCCAAGTGAGTATGAAACCACCCCAAAAAATACAGCATTTTAAGAGAATGTTTATCTTATGCTATTTTTTTCCTGATGCTAGTTTAAATTAAGGCCCTGACAGTATAGAGTGCATCCTCCAACCTGTGCTAATAATAGTAATAATAGCTAACGTTCATTGAAAGCTATTGTGTCAGACTCCCTGCTAAACACTGCACAAGGGTTATCTGATCTCTCCTCTCCATAACATCCCTATGTAATAAATTCTATGATCTTCTGCATTTTGCAGAATGGGAAATTGGGGCTTCCCCAGGCCACACAGCCCATGAATGGCTCTGACCTCTGTGAGATCCCTGCTTCTTTAACACAAGTATTCCAAGCTGTTCATTATAGATGCTCAAGGATGTTTATTATACAAGGCTCTGCCAAAGCAAAAAAGGGGAATTTCCAAGTTCCCCATCATCTCTAGATGTTGCCTGAATTCACACCACATTCCTGAGTAACTCAGCCTTAAGTCTGGTTGGTTTTTCAGCTTGCTCAGTCTATACATATACAATCTCTTGTCAGGTTATGTGATTCCACTTCCTATGTCTCCCTGTAGTGTCTCTCACGTACAGTTGGCTTCCCATTCCTGCCACCCTATAGCTGAGTTCTGGTGCTTGTTCCTTCTTGGGTTCTTATGATGAGCTCTCCACTGAAGAGGCCTCTGCCTGTTGTCTCTCTTTCCACCAGTACATCCTACAGCCTGTGGCCACAATACCTTGTGTGAAGTATACGTCTGATCTTGTTTTTCCGCTTAGATATCCTTACGGGTGGTCCACTGCCTGCAGAGTTAAGTCCAGGCCTGGTAGCCTGGCTCCCCTTGTTCTGACCTCAGCCTGCCTTCCAGCCTCATTGCTGACTCACACTCCTGGCAGCAGGCCCCACTCTCACCTCAGCCCACTGCTGTGCATCTGCCCTACCTCTTGCTCCACTTCTGCTTTTAGAAACTCTGCCCAGATCATGTTTAGGACTTAGCTCAGGGGTCACCTATTCATGATGACATCTCTGACTGGCACTCCCACAGGTAACTGACCCCTCTCCCTTTGTGCCCCCACCATACCTACAAATGTCCCTACATAGGTCCTGCCACACTATCACATTCAAAGGCCATGTGTCTGACTCTCACCCCCCCAACACACACACACACACCCAGCCACACCCACATACGGCTACAGTTCAACTGTAAGCTCTTTGACAGAAGAGGCTGTGACTCATCCATCTTTGAATAGCTACTCATCTTGCATTTCTGGGCAGCACACTGTCTAAAATATAGTAGGTGCTCAATGAATGTGTATGGAATAAATAACTGAATGAATTCAAGAAAGAGAGAAGAGAAGATGAGGAAAAGGGAAGTAGGCCTTGGAACAGGTTGAAATCAGACGAAAAACATCTTGATCATATTTGTGTACAGGGAACTCATTCAGGATTGGGCTAGGAGTACAGAATTAACAGTCTATGAGACAGGCTCATGCTACAACTCCAACACAAAAGTCAAGGCTGCTGTTTTTTAACACTAGTTTTCAAGAGCCCACAAATGGCCATTCTGTTGCTTGAGCAGCTTCCTTTCATGATGTTCAGTGTTCTGGCTCCGTTTTCCCAATTGCCTTACCTGCCTGTTTTCTGGGGGTGAGGTCATTGGATGACACACTTATTCACTTCCTTCCCTTAGGGTCCATGTTAGACCTGTGCCAGCGGAGAAGGCCTCTAGGAGAATGCTTAGGGCTGAGAAGCAATCTTCTAGCTTAATCACCAAAACCTAGAACCCAAAGAATTGATAAAATACAGAAAGACAGGCTCCCTTCATCATTCCCCCTTTGGCTAAAGGATGCTCCTTGATTACTGGACTCTGCTCTGCTGCTAATTTGGGGGTCTTTCAATGCTGTTTTGATTTCCAAAGGATGCTAACACTGAAACAAAAACAGAAACAAAAGCAAAAACCAAAGATAGGGCTCATAAGAGAGAAGCAGACTTACTTCATGTTTGGCTCTGTTACTCAGAAAAATTATAGGTTGAATTGTCAGTCAGTAAGGGCTCCCAGGGCTTCAACCACTCATAATTAACTTGATTAACAGCTCATGATTGAGACAGAATGAGAGCAGGTGTACATCTGGGGGCTTTGTATCTGGCTAAAGATATAGGCCTGACAAAACCCCTGTCATTTCTTCTCGCTGACTCTCTCCTTCCTCCAGGGATGTCCCAGAGACTGAGTAAACTGTGGCACAGCTGTACCTATTGTCTAAGCAACAGTTTCTACACTGTAGAACTATTAGTGCATAGAGGAAATCTAAAGAAGAAAATATAAAGGAATGACTGCACTCCCTGATAAAACCATTATTACTCTTTTGTTGTTTCCATTGACTCCTTTAAAGGCATTTTCCATATTTGGGACTGTGCTCTAAATATAATTTGATGTTCTGCTCTTTTTTCCTGCACACTATTCTTGGATGGGCCTCTATGGGGAAAATATAGAGCGCTAACTCAGGTGGGGCTGCCTACTGATGGGGAGTCTGGCCTCAGGATGAGGCAAGCTGACGTCATCTAATTCTGTACCACCCCCTGCCCCCAGCACCACCGCAGTTTGATTTGAAGCCTGAGACAGCAGGCTGTTGGGTTAAATCTGCTTCAAGTTCATGAAATTTTCAGTATGTTCTCCCAATCTTCTACTGTTCTTGGCAATACAGCTTTTTAGAATTCTCTGGCATCATGCACTTTATATTTGCATTTCCTTTCTTTAAAGCATTTTCTTAATGAAACAGTTTATTCTTCAATATGAAAGGGCTTTCAGATTGAAAATGTTTCCAGTTTCTAGTACAGGGTGCTTAGAGTCTTCAGTATTTGTTTGTTCATATTTATTTATTTATTTTGGTTTCTCACATTAATTTAGACTTTTAAAAAAATTATAATTCATTGAAGGTGGTTTTGAAGAGATGAGGGATGGGAAAGATAAACTGAAAAGGTAGTACAAGGGAAGGAAGAGAAACAAAACTCAGATAAGAAACATAGTATCTGTTTGAAGGTCACACTTCATAGATTTCTCCTGGAAGACCAGATTGGACAGAAGTAGAAATGTGGTATTATCTATCTGCTTTAAAAAGACCTACATTCCACAGAATTCATGTGCATACATGCCTATGTGCCTGCAATGAAATCATGTTTTAAAGAGGATTCAGCTGCATTATATTTATAACTATGTGGTTGCTACCAGCTACCGGCCTGTCTCTTGCAGTGGTTCACTTCTCTTTTCTCCATGTCCTAATTCTGTTCTAAAGGGTGCAGCTTTGCTGAAGCTGCTGGTCAGTCCACACCCTCTTCCCATCATACACAATTCCAGCTGTGGCTTCCTAGGAATCCTGATCTGGTCCCACATGGGCCTATGTTCTGACATTTTTGTCTCTGGGTTGCAGAAGAAAGTTTGAAGCACTGGGGATCCAGACCCTTCCTTTGGTGGTGAAAGATGCATTTCTATGGGCGTCCTGTCCTATTTGACCAGGATAAACAGATAATTAGAGATCAACTGGATCTGAATCTGAGGCTCATTGGTAAACATCAAGTCAACAGCTTCCCCAGAAAACAAAGAAAGTGATTAAGTAGGGCTTCTGAAATATTAGTGAGCTTTAGAAGTATGCGAGGAAAGTGGTTAAAATGCAGATTTCCAGGCCCCACCCAAAGTTTCTGATCTCAAAGTTTTTAGTAGAGCCTGGGAACCTGCATTTAATCAAACACTTTCATGTGAGTCTGATGCTAGAAGTTCAAAACCACGCTTGGAAGAGCATCAGGGTTCTAGTGGCATATCCTGCTATGAACACCAATTCAGCAAAATAATGCCATTGTCCCAACCTCCTCTTACTTCTCTCTTTAGGTTGCAGGTTGTGAATCATTAGGTGTACCTAAAGTTCCTCGTAATCCTCAATTACCTTGCTAATAATATGTGTACTGGGGAGGGGCACACACTTCCCAATGACTTAGTCCAGTTTAGCAGCTCCTTCCTGGAGAAGAAAATGGCAACCCACTCCAGTATTCTTACCTGGAAAAGTACAAAAGAGTACAGCATGTTCACAGCATCATCTTTCAAGTTTTGCATAAAATATCCTTGTTATATGCTTAGATACTAAACATTATTCAGACTCTTTCATGCTTTGTGTGCATGTGCCCACCAGCACCCAGACACATACTTAGTAGGTGTGTGTAAATAAGTTGTAGACAATAAACATACCTTGTTATATCAACCCTCTGGTCTAGATGTCCCTGTCATAATGCAAAGGGCATATGCTTTGGAGGTTAATAGATCTTAATTCAAATCTACATGGAAACAACCTAGATGTCCATTGACAGATGAATGGATAAAGAAGCTGTGGTACATATATACAATGGAATATTACTCAGCCATAAAAAGGAGCACTTCTAAGTCAGTTCTAACGAGGTGGATGAACCTAGAGCCTATTATATAGAGGGAAATAAGTCAGAAAGATATTAAGCAGAAGGTATGAAGAAGAGATGGCAAGAATACACAGAAGAACTGTATGAAAAAGATCTTCACGACCCAGATAATCATGACGGTGTGATCACTCACACTCACCTAGAGCCAGACATCCTAGAATGTGAAGTCAAGTGGGCCTTAGGAAGTATCACTATGAACAAAGCTAGTGGAGGTGATGGAATTCCAGGTGAGCTATTTCAAATCCTGAAAGATGATGCTGTGAAAATGCTGCACTCAATATGCTAGCAAATTCGGAAAACTCAGCAGTGGCCACAGGACTGGAAAAGGTCAGTTTTCATTCCAATCCCAAAGAAAGGAAATGCCAAAGCATGCTCAAACTACTACACAATTGCACTCATCTCACACACTAGTAAAGTAATGCTCCAAATTCTCCAAGCCAGGCTTCAGCAATACGTGAATTGTCAACTTCCAGATGTTCAAGCTGGTTTTAGAAAAGGCAGAGGAACCAGAGATCAAATTGCCAACATGTGCTGGATCATGGAAAAAGCAAGAGAGTTCCAGAAAAACATCTATTACTGCTTTATTGACTATGCCAAAGCCTTTAACTGTGTTAATCACAATAAACTGTGGACAATTCTGAAAGAGATGGGAATACCAGATCACCTGACCTGCCTCTTGAGAAACCTGTATGCAGGTCAGGAAGCCACAGTTAGAACTGGACATGGAACAACAGACTGGTTCCAAATAGGAAAAAGAGTTTGTCAAGGCTGTATATTGTCACCCTGTTTATTTAACTTATATGCAGAGTACATCATGAGAAACGCTGGGCTGGATGAAGCACAAGCTGGACTCAAGATTGCTGGGAGAAATATCAATAACCTCAGATATGCAGATGACACCACCCTTATGGCAGAAAGTGAAGAAGAACTACAGAGCCTCTTGATGAAAGTGAAAGAGGAGAGTGAAAAAGTTGGCTTAAAGCTCAACATTCAGAAAACTAAGATCATGGCATCCAGTCCCATCACTTCATGGCAAAATAGATGGGGAAACAGTGGAAACAGTGGCTGACTTTATTTTTGGGGGCTCCAAAATCACTGCAGATGGTGATTGCAGCCATGAAATTAAAAGACACTTGCTCCTTGGAAGGAAAGTTATGACTAACCTAGACAGCATATTAAAAAGCAGAGACATTACTTTGTCAACAAAGGTCCATCTAGTCAAGGCAATGCATTTTCCAGTGTTCATGTATGGATGTGAGAGTTGGACTCTGAAGAAAGCTGAGCACTGAAGAATTGATGCTTTTGAACTGTGGTGTTGGAGAAGACTCTTGAGAGTCCCTTGGACTGCAAGGAGATGCAACCAGTCCATCCTAAAGGAATTCAGTCCTGAGTGTTCATTGGAAGGACTGATGTTGAAGCTGAAACTCCAATACTTTGGCCACCTGATGCGAAGAGCTGACTCATTTGGAAAGACCCTGATGCTGGGAAAGATTGAGGGCAGGAGGAGAAGGGGACGACAGAGGATGAGACGGTTGGATGGCATCATCGACTCCACGGACATGGGTTTGGGTGGACCCTGGGAGTTGGTGATGGACAGGGAGGCCTGGTGTGCTGTGGGTCATGGGGTCACAAAGAGTCGGACATGACTGAGTGACTGAACTAAACTGAAGTCAGAAAGAGGATCGTATACTTATGCATATATATAGAATCTAGAAAGATGGTACCAATGAATTTATTTACAAGGCAGCCTTGGAGAAGCAGACATAGAGAACAGACTTACGGACTCAGGGTGTGGTGGAGGAGAGGGTGAGAGTAACATGGCAAATCACATTACCATATGTAAATACACAGCCAATGGGAATTTGCTGTATGACTCAGGGAACTCAAACTGGGGCTCTGTAACAACCTATGGGGTGGGATGAGGAGGGAGACGGGAAGGAGGTTCAAGAGGTAGAGGACATATGTGTACCTATGGCTGATTCATGTTGATTTTGACAGAAAACAGCAAAGTTTTGTAAAGCAAGGCCCTTAATTTAAAAAGTAAATTAATTTTAAAAAATCTTAGTTCAAATCTAACCACTGCCATTTATTAGCTAGCTGATCTTAGAGGAGTTAAATTCTCTGGACCTGAGTTTCCTTATTTGGATTAATTGAGAAAGCTTGTAAAACATCTAGGACTATTTCTAGAAATGCACATCCCATGGACAGAGGAGCCTGGCAGGCTACAGTCCATGGGGTCACAAGAGTCAGGAACAACTGAGCATCTAAACCAATAATTGTTAGGTATCTCCTTTATTTCTATTTTCTTTCTTAATTTTTGTATATGAAAGAAAACAATCCTTCAAATTTCTCTCACACAGCCTCTTAGTCAGGGTTCTTAATTGCAAACTTCAGAAATCATCTCTGGCTAAATCAAGCAAAGAGGGAATGTACAAGGGGCCATTGGGTAGCTCACAGAATTGCTTGGAAGCCTGAAGAGCCAGGTGCAGAAAAAAAACTGGAACTCAGAGAGGCTTTACAACCAAAAGCACAGCCAAGATCTCACCTCAGAGTAGTCCGATGGCCTGGTATCTGCCACCGTTGACCGTGAACACTGGAGGCTGCTGTCCCCTCAGTGGCAAAACCGATTCTCCTCGGACTCTGCTTCTTGTCTCACGTGCTCCTGGTTCAAAAAGCTCTGAGAGATCAAGGAAAGACAGGATAAATTCTACTCTGGGTTGAACCAGCATCACACCTGGGTGTACGTTCTCCTAGTCTCCCATCAGTTCCTTGGCAATTCTAGTATAGGCTTCCAAGCAGCCTGCCCTTAGCTTATTCAGACGATCCACCATGTTGTAATCTGGCTTGTCTGCTTGGGCTTGGGAGGCCTGCTTAAAAAAAAACAAAAACAAAAACAAAACTCTGAGTGAGAGGCTTCCTGGTTGGTGAAACTGCTCTAGAGTTTTTGTCAAGGCTTTCATCCTTGACAATAAGAAGGGAATTGAGATGTCAGGAAGCCATGAAAGCCCAGAGTAAATCCTCACCATTTCTGATGTTCACATCTCATCCTCATTTCACATATACATACATTCATTCCTAAGGTTGTAGTCTCTCTCCAGGAACTCTCCTTAAGCCTAGAACCACTCTGTTTTCAGAGCAGTTTTACACCTTTCTGCCTCATCTCCTTTCTTTCCTCTGCCCAGTATTCCCCTGCCCTGTCCCCTTTCCACCACCAATCCCTCAACATAACAAATCCTGCCCATCCTGTAAATACCAACTGAGACATTAATTCATTTTTGCTGGTGTTGCTCACTGCCCCCACTCCCCAGCCCCACTAAACTGCTCCTTCCTTCATATTCCAGGGGCACTTTCTCCATACCTCCACCATCATGTTTGCTCCGTTTTATCACCAGTATGTCTTTTGTGTTTAATAGTCTGATTTTCCTCCCTCTCCTGGACCCAAGATGAGGCCCCTTAATGGCAGAAAATCTGCCTTCCTCATCTTTGTAGCTTTGGCTCTTAGCACCTAGTAGATGCTTGATACATGTTTGTTAACGTATATATTTCTTGGTTGTCTCGAAACATACATTTAGGATCCTTCCCTACACACACAGACAAATCCTTTTTAAAACTGAAGTAATCCATTTAAATACGCCCTGCAAACTATAAGTGAAGTTCGCTCAGTCATGGCCGACTCTTTTCGACCCCATGGACTATAGCCTGCCAGGCTCCCCTGTCCATGGAATTCTCCAGGCAAGAATACTGGAGTGGGTACCCATTTCTTACTCCAGGGTATCTTCCCTACCCAGGGATCGAACCGGGTCTCCTATATTGCACGCCGATTCTTTACTATCTGAGCCACAAGTGCGCCTTTTTTTAGACAAAAGGCGGAAAAGTGATTAAATGCTGGACAAATGTGAGCCGTATAATTGTTCACTTCATTCTATATTTACATTTTTTTCTGTTAAAGAGCTGCATGCCCTTATCTCATAATGTTTTAATCTCATAACGTTTCTAAAAGAAGAAAGTTTGGATGCGGATTCTCGCGTACCTTTTCCAATTCTGTGGAGCCCCTTAATGTTTGGCATTGTCAATAAGCGATCGGGATGGGGGGGGGCGGCAAGGGGGTTCAGCGAAAGCCCACAGCCTTGCCAACAAGTTATGCCAAGTCGCCGCAGGTCCCTCTCTCCCAGTTAGAATGGCCCTAGCCACGTGCGTACCCAGACTCCCTCCTCGAGTCCACAACCCCGCTTCTGGCTCTGGTCCCGAACGCTGGCTTCGCTGGGAGCTGCCGGCGCTGATCGCTCCCAGCTCGGCGCAGCCCGCTCAGCCGCCTCCCCCGCACCCCTCTCCCCCTTGTACTTTGTCTCTCGGCCCTGACCTCCCGGCCGCAGGGGCGTGCACGTGACGGAGAAACTTTGGCAGGCCCGGGGTGGCGGGCGGCGGGCGGCGGGCGGCGGGTTGGGGGGCCTGCAGCTGAGCCCCCCCGCGCGGCGTGCGCTGCGGCGGGAAGGCGCTCGGCGGGCTGCGCTGCCTGCGCGTGCGGGTGCGCCAGAAGGCTGGGAAGGCGCCGCCGAGCGCGGGGCGGACTCCTGGAGCCCGCGGCAACGCGCGTGCAGCCTGCGGCGCTGTCGGCCCGGAGGCCCGCCTGCGCTGCCGAGCCGGCGGGCGGCTGCATCCAGGGACGCCGGAGCCCCGCTCGCGCCCGGCGCCACGGCTCCGCTGCCGCCTCCGCCGCTCGGTTATATAGATCCTCAATCTATGCCGCTTCCTTCTTCCCTCACTCCTTAATCTGGATGGGAAGTTGGGGGAAATGGACAGGGTCGTGATGGCTTGGGTTGCTGTCCTCTGGCTAACAGGTAAGAGACATTTTCAACCGAGACGGATAACTTGACACGTATTCCGGTACTGGTACTGTTCTCACCCTCCTCCCCACCCCATCCCCAGTTCCCCCAGACTGTGTTTAAAGCTGCTTAGCAGGCTGGTGGTAAGTGGGGGAGGGGGCTGTGTGTGTGTATCTATATATATCTATATGTATGTATTAGAATGGTGGGGGAGGCCAAGAGAAGCCCGATAATCAAGTGAGCCGGATGGAGATGCAGGTGTTTTGACTCATTCGAGATATGAGATTGTTCTTGACAATGTGCATTTCCCTTTCCATACCACGGTTCTTCCTCAGTCTTATCCGGAGTTTGTATTATGTGAGTCCTGGGAAAAACCTGGTTGGGAGAAAAATGAAAGCTCAGGGGAGACTGATTAATTAAGAGAACTAGTTTTCTGGAGGTTGGAGGTACACGAGTGTCTCCTTAATTCCTTCCCTGGAGAAGCCCGGAGCCCCAGGGGCATTCTTCTGTGGCTCCCAGGGGTGCAGGGGAGCTGGAATGAGGAAGGAGACTGGGATGGAGGCTTGATTGGTTGTGGAGTTTAGGGCTTTGCGCTCACTCATTTGGTAGCATTTGGGGAGTGGTTCCATAGAGGAAAGGAGCCTTCCTCCCCCGATAAACAAGTGGGAACACCTCCTAATAAAGATAATTTGCAGATATATTTAGAAGGTAGGGTTTCTCTTTAGCATTAGAGTCACTTCTTCTAGCTTGGACCTCCATATTTCCCCCTCCCTTTTGGTGAACTTTCTACTCACCGTCCTGGGATCTGGAAAGGCTGTAGTTCCAAACATGTGTTCCCACAGGATGATCTGCGAGGTTGAGAGGTGGCCAGGCAGGGTGGGCAGCCCTGCGAGATTCATGGAGCAGCCCTGCCTTGGGTGGGGATGGAGGGGTTAAGCAAGCTGGAAACCAGGTGATGGAGGAGAGGAACAAGGGAGCAGAAAGGTGAGGACAAGAGGGGGCAGAGAAGGGCAAGAGAGAAAATGTAAAATAGCACCAAAAATAAAGTTGTGTCCCCTCTGGGGGCATTGAAGACTGGGAAAAATCAAGTCAGTAGGAAAAGAGGACCAAGATTAAAAATCTAAGGGAAGTGATTGAAAGAGGGTCAATAACACAGTTAAGAAGAAAGAAAACCACTATTTCCCTTAGTTTCAGAGTAAGGTTATAGATTGCCTCAGTTTTTTTCCTATCCCTAATGAAGGGTCCCTAACACTGGCTCTTGCTCCCTGCTAGGTTTAGGTTTGGGGGGAGTCTTTAGCAGAGTTAGCCACTTCTCTTGGCTGCTCTGAGTTCATCCCTCCCACATTATTCAAATCTGAATCATCTCTAATTTCAGGGTTTGGCTGATCCATGCCTCCCCACTCCTCTGGCGTCCCAGTGCCTTCCACTTCTACCCTTACTGATTCGGAATGTCCTTAATTTGCCTCTGCTTCTCAGTTATCATATTTGAGGGGAACTTTGGCCTTGAACCTCTATCACCTCCTTAAAGTCCGCTAGGCAACTGCGGAGGAGTCCTTGATTCAGAGATGCTCTTCTAGACACCCTGGGGTGTACCCTAGAAAAGCTCTCTAAGGACTTGCAGGGCATGGGCAGAAGGGGAAGATATAGCCCACGCTAGAGGGCTGACAGCTTTTTAATGCAATGGTCCCTGGAAGGAACAACCTAATTCAGTCCTCTCAATTTATACAAATGGAGACCCAGAAAAGCAATATTCACACAGTAAGTTTGTGTTAGAGCAGGTGCCAGAACCCAGTTCTCTTGAACCCCGGGCCTGTCCTTCTCCCATGGGCACCTGGAGAGATTGCTCCTGCCTGGGAACAGGCAACAGGTTATCAGGGCCATCCCAGCTGTCAGAGGGCCAGAACTTCCAGGCTCTGCAAGTCAGGTGGCTCCAGAGATCCCACTGATCACCCACTGGCATCCCCTGGTCCTAGCTTCTGCTTCCCTTTCTTGCCACGGTGGACAAGCCTTTCAGTCTCAGCAAAGTGCAGGAGCTAACAATGGCGGCTGGGGAGGGCGGGGGAGTTGGGGGGTGGTGGGGGGGTGGGGAGGAGAGAGGAGCAGTCAAGGATGAAATGGATTCAGACTCTTCGTTTACAGAGCAACCAGGAGAGGAAAGGTAAGACATTTTAGTCCAGCCCAATCAATGAATTTTCTCTTGAGGGGGTGGTGGAAAGGGAGGGAAAAAGGAAAGGACAGATTAAAAATGAGTCAGAGAGAGCCAGAGGGGGAAAAAACACATTCATTCTCCCTCTCCCTCCCTTTCTCTCTCCTCCTGCTTCTCTCCTTTTCTCCTCCCCTCCTCCCATCCACCCTCCCCCCGCCCCCCACCGCCAGTTTCTCTGTTTTAATGCAGGCTGAGCAATTTCTAATCAACACTTCAGGTTTTTTTTCCTCAGGCTCTAGCAGCTTCTTCCTCGTCTTTCAATGCAAAAATTCTGTATTTCTTTCTGCTATATATTTAGCCTCCTGATTTCCCATTGTCAGTGTGAGGGAGCTTCCTGCAATGGACTGTTTTGTTGCTGTTATTGTTCTTGTTGTATTGCACAAAATAAAATGCTTACCAGCTGCTATTTTAGCAACAGGTGCCATCTAGCAATAAGACTTGAGGACGGTTCACTATGCCTTTGTTCCTGAATACGGATGGTGTTTCAACCTTTCTGGCAGCAGAGGCTTTGAGAAACGCCAGAACTGTGACACTCTGGGAACATACTCTAGGAGCAGGCAGTGCATTTTCCTGGAGACTCTTTTGGGTCTCTCTGTGCTAAAGAGTGCTTATGCTATTTCTTTTGGTATTTCTATTAGTATTTCTTTTGGTACCTTTTTGGTGGTATTTATTCATTTATTCATCCATTCTCCAAGCACGTACCAAATACCTGTGGTTTCTAAGTATTTTTATAGGTGCTGAGAATACAGAGAGAAAAGACATAGTCTTTGCCCTCGAAGAGTGGCCAGTCTAGTGAGTGACTCAAATTTTTCAGATAATTTTGATATGGAGGTAAAAAGTCCTAGAGTAAGGGCCATGAGAGCCACACAGGTGCTGTAAGGGCATGGATGGGGCATACCCACCTCAAACCTGGGGTGGGAGTCAAACAACTCGGAAACAGACTCCTGGAAGAGGTGATGGCTGAGTTAGCATGTTTGTTCAAGCACAGTCAGCTGCTGAGTTACTGTCACATCCAGGCATTGCTCTGTGGTTAATAAGACAGCCCTGCACCCCAGCAACTTACAGTCTGGTGGTGGTGACATCAGTGATGGAACTGTGAACAGTTACAGAGTACCACTTGCAAAGGCGACCGTGGAGATAGGCATTAAGTGTTGTGGATGCCGTAAGGTGGCTACTAACCCAGGCTACATACAGCAGGAAGGGAAGTATCCAGGAAGGGTTGTTACCTGGTTTATTTGCATTCAGGTAGATGCCTGGTGACCATGTGAGAATGGGCTTGCGTATGGAGAATTAAAGTGTTATTAGTCCTAGAGAGGCAGAAGTTTCTTTTAAAGATTCCTGACACCTCAGCATCTGGCGTGCTGCGGTCCATGCGGTCATAGAGTTGGACACGACTGAGCAACTGAACTGAACTGTCACCTCAACTTCCATTATCTCCTTTTTCCATTCTTTGAATTCCCTTCTCTCCTCTGTCCATTTTTCCCCATAGAAGAGACCTTTTTTGTACTGGAGCATCTTTCGGCACTTTATTACAACTCTCTCCACTTCCTACCATAAGCCTGGATGAGTCTCTCCAGACTAGGAAAGGGGGCTTGTTTCAGTGTTGCATTCACTCCTTAGATTTTAGACTCATAATTCTGCCGAGTGTCTGGCTTATACAGACGTGGGGATTCGTTCTAGTAGTCCTAGTGTAATACTACGCTAGTACTATACTAGAGTCTTAGTGAAAGTACCTAGTGCTTATAGTGTTAGTAGTGTTAGTACCCGGAGAAGGCAATGGCACCCCACTCCAGTACTCTTGCCTGGGAAATCCCATGGACAGAGGAGCCTGGAAGGCTACAATGAGGTCGCTAAGAGTCGGGCACAACTAAGCGACTTCACTTTCACTTTTCACTTTCATGCATTGGAGAAGAAAATGGCAACCCACTCCAGTGTTCTTGCCTGGAGAATCCCAGGGACGGGGGAGCCTGGTGGGCTGCTGTCTATGGGGTCACGCAGAGTTGGACACAACTGAAGCAACTTAGCAGCAGCAGCAGCAGCAGTGTTAGTACCAGGACTTGGTTAGCGGAAAGAACTCTAACCTAGGATTTGAGGACTGGATTCCAGTCCCTTCTCCACAGATTAACTGTATATCCATGGGATCTTGGCACGTAATTTTATTATTTCATTGAGATATAATTGACATATAACATTAGTTTCAAGTGTACAAGTTTCCATATTTATATGTTATGAAATGATCACCACAATAAGTCTAGTTAACATCCATCATCATATATAGTTATAATTTTTTTTCTTGTGATAGCTTTCAGCATTTATTCTGTTAGCAACTTTCAAATATGCAACATAGTATTATTAACTTTAGTCACCAGCCTGTGCATTATATTGTTGTGGACTGCAGCACGACTGCAAAACGTGATCCCTGTCCTTCACTATCTCTCGGAGTTTGCTCAGACTCATGCCCATTGATTTGGTGATGCCATCCAACCATCTCATTCTCTGTTGTCCTCTTCTCCTCCTGCCCTCAGCATCAGGGTCTTTTCCAGTGAATTCGCTCTTTGCATCAGGTGGTCAAAGTATTGAAGCTTCAGCTTCAACATCAGTCCTGCCAGTGAATATTCAGGGTTGATTTCCTTTCGGATTGACTGGTTTGTTCTCCTTGCCTTCCAAGGAACTCTCAAGTGTCTTCTCCAGCACCACAATTCAAAAGCATCTATATTTGGTGCTCAGCCTTCTTCATAGTCCTACTCTCACATCTGTACATGACTGCTGGAGAAACTACAACTTTTTTTATATGGACTTTGTCAGCAAAGTGATGTCTCTGCTTTTTAGTATGCTGTCTAGGTTTGTCATGGCTTTTCTTCCAAGGAGCAAGTCTTCTAATTTCGTAGCTGCAGTCACCATCTGCAGTGATTTTGGAGCCCAAGAAAATGAAATCAGTGCATTATATACTCAGGACTTATTTATAAACTGGAAGTTTGTACCCTTTGACCCCCTTCACCCAGCCCCCACCTCTGGCAACCACCAATCTGTTCTCTGTATCTATGAGCTTGGTTTTTTGTTTTTGTTTTTAGAGATTACACATATAAGTGAGATCATACAGTATTTGTCTTTCTGATTTATTTCACTTAACATAATTATCTCAAGGTCCATCCATGTTGTCACAAATGGTAAGATTTCATTCTATTTTATGGCTGAATAATATTCCATTGTGTGTGCATAGATATAAATGTCAATTATACACACACACATGTATAAGTATATAGTATGGCATCTTTTAATCTATTTATTAAATGACAGACACTTAGCTTGTTTCCATATCTTGACTATTGGCTATTGTAAATAAAGTAGCAGTGAACATGGGATTGCATATATTATAATCTTTTAAAGATCCATTTCTTTTTATTATTTTATCTTTAATTGGAGGATAATTGCTTTACAATGTTGTCTTGCTATTATAATCTTTTGAATGAGGTCATGTCTTTCAGCTCTAAGATCCTTTGGTATGGAACTTTTCTCCCTTTAATTTTGATGAGTTGGAAATCAGACTTACAGAGCCCTTAGTGTCCCTTCATGGATCACAGCCTTGTCGTGGCAAAGGGACTTGCATAACTCAATGAAGCTATGAGCTATGCCACGCAGGGCCACCCAAGACAGACAGGCCATAGTGGAGAGCTCTGACAAAACGTGATCCACTGGAAGAGGGAATGGCAAATCACTCCAGTACTCTTGCTGTGAGAATCCCATGAACAGTATAAAAAGACAAAAAGATATGACACCAGACGATGAGCCCCCCAGGTCAGAAGGTATCCAGTACGCTACTGGTTAACAGGGCAATTACTAATAGCTCCAGAAAGGATGAAGCGGCTCAGCCAAAGCAGAAACGACTCTCAGTTTTGGATTTGCCTGGAGGAAAAAGTAAAATCCGATGCTGTAAATAACCGTCCTGCATAGGAACCTGGAATGATTGCCGAGAGAAATATCAACAACCTCGGATATGCAGATGATACCCCTCTAATGGCAGAAAGTAAAGAGAAACTTAAGAGCCTCTTGTTGAGGGTGCAAGAGGAGAGTAAAAAAGCTGACTTAAAACTCAACATTCAAAAAACTAAGAACATGAAATCCAGTCCCAACACTTCATGGCAAATAGGAGGGGAAAAGGGAGACGCAGTGGCAGATTTTATTTTTTTGAGTTCCAAAAATCACTGCTGCTGCTGCTGATGCTAAGTCGCTTCAGTCATGTCCGACTCCGTGTGACCCCATAGACAACAGCCCACCAGGCCCCACCGTCCCTGGGATTCTCCAGGCAAGAACACTGGGGTGGGTTGCCATTTCTTCCTCCAATGCATGAAAGTGAAAAGTGAAAGTGAAGTCACCCAGTCGTGTCCGACTCTTAGCAACCCCATGGACTGCAGCCTACCAGGCTCCTCCATCCATGGGATTTTCCAGGCAAGAGTACTGGAGTGGGTTGCCATTACTGATGGTAATTGTAGCCATGAAATTAAAAGACACATGCTCCTTGGAAGGAAAACTATGACCAACCTAGATAGCATATTAAAAAGCAGAGACATCACTTTGCTGACAAAGGTCCGTCTAGTCAAGGCTATGTTTTTCCAGTGGTCATGTATGGATGTAAGAGTAGAACCATAAAGAAGGCTGAGTGCCAAAGAATCGATGCTTTCTAACTGTAGTGCTGGAGAAGACTCTTCAGAGTCCCATGGACAGCACGGAGATCAAACCAGTCCATCCTAAACGAGATCAACCCTGAATATTCTTTGGAAGGACTAAAACTGAAGTTGCAATATATTGGCCTCCTGAGGCAAAGAGCCAACTCACTGGGAAAGACCCTGATGCTGGGAAAGATTTAAGGCTTAAAAGGAGAAGAGGGAAGCAGAGGACGAGATGATTAGAAAGCATCACTGACTCAATGGATATGAATTTGAGCAAACTCTGGGAGACTGTGAAGGACAGGGAAGCCTGGTGTGCTGCAGTTCATTGGGTTACAGGGAATCAAACTCAACTTAGCAACTGAACAAACAGAAACAAAAGGTCCTCAGTGAGGAGCCACAGAGGGAGCCCCAGTTATCTTCAGCCTTTCTCTGACCACCAATGATTGGAATGAAAAACAGCAGCTGGGAAAAGAGAGCACATGTTAGCATTTTCAGAGGAATGAGTAGCACCCAGTGCCTGGTGGACAGGATAGGGTCAACTCTAAACAATTAAATGTTGTCATATTGGGGGAACTGTTGAAGAGAGTCAAGTGCTTTGGGCCAGGTGGGATGAATCCTGCTCTAGCCAACATGGCCCTCAAATGTCCTTTCTGGTCTCAACTTTTTGTTCCAGGACACACTCACCTCTTTCAGTTCAGTTCAGTTCAGTCGCTCAGTCGTGTCTGACTCTTTGTGACCCCATGAATCGCAGCACACCAGGCCTTCCTGTCCATCACCAACTCCTGGGGTCCACCAAAACCCATGTCCATCGAGTCAATGATGCCATCCAACCATCTCATCCTCTGTCGTCCCCTTCGCCTCCTGCCCTCAATCTTTCTGACAGAATGTGGTCCACTGGAGAAGGGAATGGCAAACCACTTCAGTATTCTTGCCTTGAGAACCCCATGAACAGTATGAAAAGGCTTACCTCTTTACTCCTTCCAATTATTTTAGCTTTTATACCGACTTTCCCCCAATTAGGAATTATAAAGAAAGGTATAATCTAATTGTTGCTCTTGCTTAGATACTATAATGCTTTTCTAGTTTTGTGAGTGATAAAGAATCTGCCTGCCAGTGCAGAAGATGCAAGAGACACTGGTTCAGTCCCTGGCTCAGGAAGATCCCCTGGAGTAGGAAACGGCGACCCACTCCAGTTTTCTTGCCTGGAAAGTTCCATGGACAGAGGAGCCTGGCAGGCTACAGCCCATGGCGTTGCAAAGAGTCAGACATGACTGAGCATGCATGCAATACTTTTTTAATGTGTTTTATGACTTTTTAAAATCTCTTTTGATCCTTCTAAATAAGGCTGGTTATCATCTACCTATACATAAGAAGAATAAGGCTCAGAGGAAGTAAATGACTTGTCTAAGTCCATTGTATCTTATTGATTAAAAATAAGAAATAATGTCATTGACTTCCATATGACTTGGTTGTTTCAAATGCCTGAATCCAAGGGAAACATTTTCTAGTTAAGGTGGGTGAAACTAGAACTCCTGACTTAAGGGAACAAATCCAGGTGTCTGGGTTTCCCTGATGGCCCAGTGATAAAGAATCCACCTGCCAAGCAGGAGATCACACATTTGATCCCTGGGTTGGAAAGATCCCCTGGAGGAGGAAATGGCAGCCCACTCCAGTATTCTTGCCTGGGAAATTCCATGGACAGAGGAGCCTGGTGGGCTACAGTCCATGGGGTCACAGAGTCAGACACGACTTAGAGACTAACAACAGCACAACGTGGTTATCTGTCATAGGGCATTGGGTAATGAGGCTCAGAATTCACAGAACTCGGGGAAATATTACAGGGGAAAGTGGTAAAGAATAGCATTTAGTATTTCTAATTAAATCCTAAGATCTACAGGAAAGGAGTGAGTGAGGAGTGCTCCAGTGAGGCACAGGAGAGCATCAGATGTGGCCCTGTGACAGCAGAGACTGCTGGCATGTCAGAGCCCATCTGGGAGTAGTGGCCGGTACTGTGTATCCAGGAGCCACACAAGAGGTAGCATATGTAGCTTTAAAATCTTGGTCTTTAAGATAGCTTCTGGCTTGCTGGAAATGAAAGAAGGCATCTTGGATGACTAGAGTTCTTTGTGGGCCAAGAAACAAGGAAGAACTCAGAAGAACATGCTGCTTCCCTGTTCTCCTCCAGCGGCTGGAGCCCTGCAGGAAGTATTGCTCTAAATTAGGAGTAGAACCTTCACATTCAGCTGGAATCCTGCATCGTCACTCCTCCCTTGCCCTGGGCTCATCAGGAGACAGTTGGGAGAGAGGGATAAGGCTCAAACTGACTTGGATTTAAAGACTAAATTAACAGTTTACCTTGTTTTCTTTAGCTTTAAAATGGGAAAGCTAACTTACCTTGTAGGGTTGTTGTGATCATTAAAATGAAATGATGTACAATTCCTAGCACAGTATTTGGCACATAGTATGCGCTCAATACTTTTTATGGGCCCAAAATAGGAATATTAGTCAGCATTTTGATGTAGCAATAATCAACCTCATAATCTCGATAGCTCACAACACCAAATGTTTAGTTGTTCATATTATATGAGAGGTGCAGTCAGCTGCAGGTCAACTGTGAATTGGCTAGAATTGGTGGACTTGGCTCATTTCCAGATGTCTTCTTATTCCAAGACCCAGGATGAAGGAGCAGCCACAATGTGGGCATGCTATTCTCCTGGTGGAGGACTCAAGGCTGGTAGGGAGAGGGCACAGAGCCAAATGCCACAAATGCCTTTTAAGCTTCTGCTTGGACAAGTCTTATGGCACATGTACTCACATTTCATTAGCCAAACGTGTCACCTGGCCAAGCCATAGTCTATGGAGTGGTAAGTGTACTCTGCCTACAGGGAACAATGCAAGAGTGAAGAGAGAAATCCAACGGGGAGCAAATAATACAATCTATCAACTGGGTTAAATCATTCAACTGAATGTGCTGAGTACCTACTGCTGCTGCTGCTAAGTCACTTCAGTCGTGTCCGACTCCGTGTGACCCCATAGACAGCAGCCCAACAGGCTCCTCTGTCCCTGGGATTCTCCAGGGAAGAATACTGGAGTGGGTTGCCATTTTCTTCTCCAATGCATGAAAGTGAAAAGTGAAAGTGAAGTTGCTCAGTCACGTCTGACTCTTAGCGACCCCATGGACTGTAGCCCACCAGGCTCCTCCGTCCATGGGGTTCTCCAGGCAAGAGTACTGGAGTGGGTTGCCATTGCCTTCTCCGGAGTACCTTCTAGGTAGCGGTTTTTAAAAGCCTTCAGGAGAGAGCTTGTTGTTATTAATAATGACCAAGACAGATGACTAAATAGAAAATTCTTAGACAAGATTATGTGATTCTCTAGGGTACTATGACTGCAGTAAGAGCAAGAAGAAATTTTATATAAGAAGTGATAGCTGAGGAAGTCAGGAAAGATAAGTTGGTGTTACTAGAGGAAGAGTGGGATTGAGGGAAGGGAAATTTACAGAGGAGACAGCATGTGCAAAAGCCAGGAATCAAAAGAGGACATGATGTTTTTTGGAAAGTACAAATATTTTACTTTTTTTTTTTTTTAATGTGAGTGGGTAGCCTGTCCCTTCTCCAGGGGATCTTCGTGACCCAGAAATTGAACCAGAGTCTCCCGCGTTGCAGGCAGAAAGCCCCATGGAAGAGGGTGCCTCCATCTAAAATGAGTCTTGTACTTCTGAATGCCTACAGGGAGTATTTGAAAGTGTGAGAGCAAAGGAGTGCTATGACCAGATGTGCATTTTAGAAATATTATTTGAACCTCAATGTGGAGGGTAGATTAGATATAGGCAGACATGCAGCAAAAACCAGCTAGAAGACCCTTGCAGAAAGAGAAGGGAGACATGACGAGATTCTGAGCTCCGGTGGTGCAGTGACGACGAGAGGAGTAGACAGTGACAAGAGATGGAGGAAGTAATCCTGGCCTGGTTGCAAGTGGAAGTTGAAAGACAAGAGTATCAAAGATGTCTCCAGGTTCCTGTCTTGGGATTGCTAGAATGCCATTTATGGACATGAACTAATATAGGAGGAGGAACTTGTAAGGGAGGGAGATATAGGTTCAGTTTTTTGCATTATATTAGTTAGAGTAAGCCTAAGATGCTATAACAAAGAGACCCTAATAATAGTTTAAAACTCACATAAAATAGTTTTTTTTTTTTTTCCTCTCTCCTATAACAGAAGAGAACTAGTGGGACTGAGTCTACTGTTCCCATATGTGGCTCTCAAGACTGCTCCAGTGATAGGTGTTTTTCAGCTAGTAGAAGCAAGGAAAACAGAGGATCAAGTAGTTTGTTTTTCGGGAGGTGACGTGGAAATCGCATACATCATCCCTCCTCACTGTGTCCTGAATCTAGTCCTATGACCATAATTAGCTTCAAGGGAGGCTAGGAAATATAATATGTGGCTGTCTTGGTGGCCAGATTAAAACCTGGAAGGTTCTGTTTCTAAAAGAAGTGGACAGTTAGCATCTCCATCTATAGAATGATGAGTTTGGGGTGATTGTGTAACATCCGGATGGAAAAAGAAGTTATATATTTGGGTTTGGAGCTTGGGTAAGAGATCTAAACTAGACATACAGGTAACAAGTTGATGAAAGTGGAGAAGAGCTTTCTTACAGGAGCTTTCTCTGCCCAAATGGCTGGTCCATCCAAGGAGTCTGACCCACCTGATTGAATCAGAACCGTTTCCACGGTTCCTGGGCCGTGCAGGGTAGACTGACCTCTTTTAGTACTGCTTTGGTCACACTGGAACAGCATGTAAGCCAGCTAGACATTACCCATGAGCTTGCTTCAGATCTCTGGAAGATGAGCAAATCAAATAGAAAGGAGATGTGCTTCTGGCTTTCATTTGCACAGTGGTGGCAGAGAACGGGATAGCGTGGCTCAGTGGGACACACAGGACATATGCTTAATGAATGGCAAGCTCTGTATGCACAAGGGCCAGAGTTATAGACAGCGAATAATAAGTAGGCCATGAGCAAAGCCCACCTGAGCAAGGGTAACGCCAGTGTTTCCTTTAGCCCGTAGAAATGGGGAGATACTGATGCTTTTTAGGACCCTTGGGGAGAAAACATGGAAGAATGTTGTCATACTTTTAAAATATTTTTTAAAAGAAATCTCAAAATAGTACATCTGGTCACCCTAACCCTAAAATGTATCAAGCCATTAGGTACTGTGGTAGGAAACAAGAGAAACTGATTCTGTTCAATTTAAGCAATTGGACAGAAAGAAATTTATTGAAAGAAAATTGATTAACCTATAGGACCAATAAGCAAACTGGAGAACTAGGCTTAGAAAATAGGCAAGGGAATGTCTATGATTCTTGGTAAAGCCTTTTTTATTTTATAACCCAGCTATATCAAAAGATGAATAGTTTTTACTTCTGGTGGCTAAAAGGTTCACGTTGTGTTTTGTCTTTAAAAATTGAGTCTGTAGGTCAGAATTTCCCCAAATGCTTTGTTTTCCATGCTGACAGTACTCAGGGATGGGCACACTGGAGCAAACCCAGTGGAGATGCTTTAGCACCCATTATCCATCTCTTACACTTAGAAAACCCGCCTATCAGTTGTTCCTAAGACAATGTCATAGGAAATTGGCACAGTATGTTAAAAATGTGAGGACAAAAAGATGAATTTCTTAAAGATCTAACTTAACGGCAGGAAAAAGGAGATATGTATTGTCATATTGAATGAAGGAAAAACTCAGGGCTCTGAAAGCCAAGATATGCTGGTGAATGGGCAATTCTGAGGGCTTCAAGAGTTAAAGGATGGATGAGCTTGATATACAATTTCTAAAGATGCTGGTCTGTGGTGATAATAATTTTCCATTATCTTTAGCAGCAATCTTTACTTCTCTAAAATGTGTCTGTGCTTATAGATCTGCATCTCAAAAATGCTGGCAGGAATAGCTTACAACTAGTGGGGAAAAGGGACTTGCTTTGAAAAAAAAGAAAGTGCTAAAATAAGAACAGCATTGCTGTAGATACTGCTTTTGTTATCCTTCCAAGAACACAATTCCTCATGTAGAGACTCCTTTTTTTTCACATGAGAATTGGGGCAGGAACTTATTTTGCCATATGTAAGGAGGCACTGTCTATACTTGTAGCTGATCCTCCCTGGCCTGGTAACTAGGCACCCCTGGTGATTAGCTGAGATGGGGCCTGATGCGCTGAGCTGTCACTCATCACTCTGCCTTTAGGCAGCTTTTCTAGTTATTGATCAGAATCCATTCTCTGCACTGAGGACCACCTGCTGAGAAAGACCCTTTGGATTCACTTATTCATTTCTTCATTCATTCTTTGATTCATTCCACGTTTTGTGAGCTTCAGCTCTATTCTATGGCCTTGCTGTATAATGAGGATACAGAGTCAACCAAATCCACCAAGCTGGATTTAGAAAAGGCAGAGGAACCAGAGGTCAAATTGCCAACATCTGCTGGATCATCAAAAAAGCAAGAGAGTTCCAGAAAAACATCATCTACTTCTGCTTTATTGACTATGCCAAAGCCTTTGACTGTGTGGATCACAATAAACTGTGGAAAATTCTGAAAGAGATGGGAATACCAGACCACCTGACCTGCCTCTTGAGAAATCTGGATGCAGGTCAGGAAGCCACAGTTAGAACTAGACATGGAACAACAGACTGGTTCCAAAAAGGGAAAGGAGTACATCAAGGCTGTATATTGTTACCCTGCTTATTTAACTTATATGCAGAGCACATCATGAGAAATGTTGGGCTGGAGGAAGCACAAGCTGGACTCAAGATTGCTGGGAAAAATATCAATAACCTCAGATATGCAGATGACAACACCCTTATGGCAGAAAGTGAAGAACTAAAAAGCCTCTTGATGAAAGTGAAAGAGGAGAGTGAAAAAGTTGGCTTAAAACACAACATTCAGAAAATTAGGATCATGGCATCTGGTCCCATCAATTCATGGCAAATAGATGGGGAAGCAGTGGAAGCAGTGACAGACTTTATTTTCTTGGGCTCCAAAATCACTGCAGATGGTGACTGCAGCCATGAAGTTAAAAGATGCTTGCTCCTTAGAAAAAACGTTATGACCAACCTAGACAGCATATTAAAAAGTAGAGATATTACTTTGCCAACAAAAGTGCATCTAGTCAAAGCTATGGTATTCCATCTAGTCATGTATGGATGTGAGAGTTGGACTTTGGAGAAAGCTTAACACCGAAGAATTGATGCTTTTGAACTGTGGTGTTGGAAAAGACTCTTGAGAGTCCCTTGGACTGCAAGGAGATTTAACCAGTCCATCCTAAGGGAGATCAGTCCTGAATATTCACTGGCAGGACTGATGCTGAAACTGTAACTCCCAATACTTAGGCCACCTGATGCAAAGAACTGACTCATTGGAAAAGATCGTGATGCTGGGAAAGATTGAAGGTGAGAGGAGAAGGGGACAACAGAGGATGAGATGGTTTGATGGCATCACCGACTCGGTGTACATGAGTTTGAATAAACACTGGGAGTTAGTGATGGACAGGGAAGCCGGGCGTGCTGCAGTCCATGGGGTCGCAAAGAATTGGACACAACTGAGCAACTGAGCTTAACTGAAATCCACCAAATCCTAGTCCTTGCCCTCAGGGACCTTAGAGTTAGAAACCAATTTATATTGGTTCAATATATAAAATTCAGTTTATATTGAATTTTTCAAGATCAGAAGATGGTCTTTTAAATTTTATTTCCCCAGAACTTAACACTGTATTTTAAAACATGTTTTTGAATGAATTTGAGCTAGATAGTCAAGGGCAGTTTTCCTGAAGATCAGGGGCACAGTATAAACTGGAAGAATGGTCTGATGATCCAAGAATGATGACTCCTTTTGCAAATAGAGAAAACCACCTATAATCTTCAATCTTCAATATCATCTGGTGCTTCTTTTGGTCAGGAATCCTAGTTTTTACAGATGTGTTCTATATAGTATGATCCCTTATTTGACTTGCTTCCTTTTTCTGTCTTTTGTCGTCTTCTCTAAGCAGTCTCCTTCCAGTTTGGGGGGATCCTTGTTTTATTTTGTAGAGTGAAACATGGATTCTTCCCATACCTCTGTTAACGTCTTTATAAGAGCTTCAAAACACAAATCCTTTCTGGTGTCACCAGTGCCCAGATTCCGAGTCCCAGCCTTCCCATTGTGCCAGCATCTGCTTCTCATGTGTGTGCATGACCTACACTCAGTGCTTCTCCCTGTCTGCCTCCCAGAAACTCCTCAGCTACATGTCCTGATGTTTCCCCAGCTGGGCAACTAACATGTTTATAGTAAAAGAATGGAAAACATCTTAGTATGCCTGGAACATGTGTGGGGCCAAATCATGGAGAATATCTTACATGCCATGTCAAGGCATTTGGACCTTATCCTGGAAGGATTGGGGAATCTTTTGAGCCTTAAAACAGGAGACTGTCTTTTCTGAAAGAATATTCTAGATATAAAAAATGTGGAGAGTGCACCGGGCTGGAAGTAGGGAGACCACAGAAGAGGCTATTATAGAACCAGGAAGGTAATGAGGACTTGTGTAAAGTGATAGTAAGAGTTTTGGGCCCACTCTAGGTCTGGGCTTCTCTGGTGGCTCAGTGGTAAAGAATACACCTGCCAATGCAGGAGCCCCAGGTTTGATCCCTGGGTTGGGAAGATTCCCTGGAGAAGGAAATGGCAACCCACTCAAGTATTCTTGTCTGAGAAATTGCATGGCCAGAGGAGCCTCATAGGCTATAGTCCATGGCGTTGCAAAAGTGTCAAAACACAACTTTTACTTAACAGTAAAAGCCTAGCTTCAAATCTGTCACTTGCTAACCCTCATGTGTTAGGCAAGATACATACATTCTCTGAGAATCAGTTTCTTCATCTATAAAATGGATGTAATGATAATATCTACCTTATAGGGTTTTTTGAGAGAATTAAGCTACTACATGAATGACACTTAACACATTTTCTAATATATAGTAATTCTTTCACAATTACTTCCTGGTAGAAGGAATAGAAACCTGATTTATTCCCACTAGGAATGACCGTAGGAATAGAGAAGAGTCAAATTGGAGAAAGATTTGGAATTAGTGACCACTGAAAGTGGGTAGAGACAAAGAGGAAATGATCAAAGCTTTACTTTCTATGTGCAGGCACAGAACTAGGGCTGCATTGGCAAAAGAGCTAGGGAGACAAGGAAGACCAATCTATGAGCAAGAGTTGAGGTGGGAAAAGAGAAAGTGATGTATGTTTAATTGGAATAAAGAAAGTGAAGTCGCTCAGTCATGTCAGACTCTTTGTGACCCCATGGACTGTAGCCTACCAAGCTCCTCCGTCCATGGGATTCTCCAGGCAAGAATACTGGAGTGGGTTGCCATTTCCTTCTCCAGGAGATCTTCCTGACCCAGGGATTGAACCCGGGTCTCCTGCATTGAAGGCAGAAACTTTACTGTCTGAGCCGCCAGGGAAATCCTGTTTAATTTGAAGTATCTGTTAAACATGCAGATGAGGCTTCATAAAGTTGAGGGTCTGAGGCAAACTGGTAGTTAGAAACATGGGAGAATAAGATTTCTTAGATCAAATGCACAGGTGAACATTACAAAATGGCTGAAAAATTTCAGTTTATTTACCTGGCATTCAAAGATGTTCTTATTAGTCTGTATAGACCAGCATAAGAAGTACTAGGTTTTTGACATCTGACAGGTGGTGACATAGGAAAAAAAAAATCTATAAGAGGTGGGACTCAAGTTCAGGACACTAACCCTAGCCCCAGGGCAGATCTCTTGGGAACTAGAGTCAGAGGGAGGGTGTTCCCAGGCCAAACCTCAGTGTCCACAGGAGACTGTCAGTCTTGGTCCTCATCCAGACTTGCTGTGACTCTGAGGGGCCTGATCTGGCACAGGAGTCAGGATTCCATGAGTGGTGTTTTTTGAAGTTGAGTGAATAGCACTTTACAGTTTCAGATATAGATCAGTCGTGTGTGAGTATATTGGAAACAAAACCTAGTTCTCAGGAGAAGGACCTTATATCAGGGCCCAAGCAAGCAGGGCTGGATCTCGGGACAAGCCTTTGGTCCCAGTGGATTGCAAGCCAGGTGGAAACACAGCCTAATATAAGCAAGGACTGAGGGAAAGATCTGGCTCAGTGGGTGTGGGAATCGCAGCCCTCACCCAGAACCCAGGGTTAGGGCCAGAAGAGCAGTTCTAGGCCTCGCCTTCTGGTGGGAATGGGGCATCTAACAGGGCTGGCCAGGACAGGCTTGGGACCTGGGTGCCGTGTATCCTACAGTTTGGAAGCTCCTAGAGCTAATGCAGGGATTGGCTTCTTTAGCTTTCTAACTCTTCACTCTGGTCCTCAAATGTTCAATAAACTGACATTTCCTTGAAATTCCTAGTTCTGGCCTCTCCAGCTATCCAGATGTATCCCGAGCTTAGATTCCCAGGATTTTCATTGTCCCTGCATATGTATACATGTCTATGTATGTGCACACACTCAGGGGTACGCTCTGTTTCCAACTGCTGGGAGCTATGGATGTGACTGTGCTGTGCACCCAGTCATGGTTTGATACCGAATTACCCAGTCTGCAATACTATTCCTTTGCAGTTTCTGCCCATTCTGCCCTATAACTCACACCTTTGTGCTCACCTAGCTCTAGATTAGAAGAAGGCAATGGCACCCCACTCCAGTACTCTTGCCTGGAAAATCCCATGGACGGAGGAGCCCGGAAGGCTGCAGTCCATGGGGTTGCTGAGGGTTGGACATGACTGAGCGACTTCCCTTTCACTTTTCACTTTCATGCATTGGAGGAGGAAATGGCAACCCACTCCAGTGTTCTTGCCTGGAGAATCCCAGGGACAGGGGAGCCTGTTGGGCTGCCGTCTATGGGGTCGCACAGAGTCAGACATGACTGAAGCGACTTAGCAGCAGCAGCAGCAGCTCTAGGTTATATGGCTTTACAGAAATCAACAGATTGTTATTGACAGCAGCAGCAACAACTACATTTATTGAGTGCTTACTTTACATCAGTATTATCCTAAATGCTTAGGATAAAATCTTATTTAACCCTCAAACAGCTCCACAAAATAGTTAGTTATTCTGGTTTTACCAGTAAGGAAACCGAAACTCCTAAGAGGAGTAATCTACTGCAAGTCATGCAGTTAGGAAGTGGTAAGACTTGGATTTTAAATGAGAACTCCCTCTAAAATCCATGCCTTTAACTATCATGCTATAAAGAGGTAAATGTTTCTGAAAACATAGTCTTTATTCTTTGGAACATGAGCTTATGTGTATGTCATAGAAGAAACTGAGTTGACTAACCTCTGTTAATAATTAAGGGAGTCCACGATTTTAAAAAACAATAATTAATGGTGTCCCATGGCTTGGTCAAGTGTCTAATCTCATTAACAGAGAATAGAGCTGAGAAGGAGGTTATCCTTAGTAATCATCTAACGAAGAAAACCCTATACTTAAACAACCCTTCCCCCAACACTTTTTGTGTTGCACCTGCCTCCTTTGCTAGTTTCATTTATCCTGGAAGGGCTAGGAAATATTTCATTTCCCAAGTAGAGCCTGAATAGGTAGCAGAGAAGAAAGGTGGTTGGTCAGCAGCCAGCATTGTGATTGGTCAATACCTGTGACTGGTCATCCAGCCTCAGCGACTGCTCACTGAAGTCATTTCACCTCTCTGTCCCATTTTGTTACCTGGAAAATCAGACTGTGAATAAGGATTTGAAGAATTACAAGATTAAAAATTAATGCAGTAGAATTCAAGGAGAAACTATAGGAAAACAACAACAATAACACACAAGTCTTTGTCATCTAGATTCTAGATGTGTGAGTTGGGAAGAACAGAATCAGTGACACCAGCATTTGAGGGTGGTGGAGGGAAGCAGCAGAGCCTAGGAGGTTCTTTTCTGAGCTTCCAGATGGGAATTATCTGCCCCTCGCTGGCACTGATCTACATACTCTGGCTATAATCAAACCTTTTGGTGATGAATGGTCATCAAGATTCAAGAGCCTCTGAATGGGAGTCAAGGGCAAAGGCAGGAAAGGTAAGGGAGGGTTCCCATTTGAGATGTACCATCTATGGGTCATGGTCAAGGTGCTCTTAAAGAGTCCTCTCTCTGCAGGCACCCAGAGAGAGAAGGTTTAACAACTCTGTTGAGTTAAGGAATATGAGGCTCATTTTACAGGTGAAGGTTGCTTAAGAGACTTCATTTAGGCCTTACCATTAGTGGGTAGCCAGATGAGATTCAAAGCCTTATCTCTTTGATGCCAATGCTCTTTTACTATACTATGCTGTTTATGTCATTTAAACATAAATGTGAAGTCCTAGAAATTTGTGAAGTCCTAGAAATTTTCATATTAATATTCATTCATTTACTTGCCCATTCCTTTATTTATTGTACCTATCCAGCACTTAAGGTTCAAAATACTAAATCTTAAATACTCTACTGTATTCACTTCCCAATTCCATAGGATGAAAACCTTTTCTTCCTAACAGGAATTAAAACCTAGTTTTCACAGTGCTTTCATGGGGGAGAGTCACTAGTCTGGAAATCAGGAGTGAGTACAAATGTGGTATCTTGCCCTTGTTGAGCGAGCTATAAAGCTATTATTCGTGACTCTATGAAGAGTCATGAATAAATGCATATTCGAGTTGTGAGAGTGAGTTTGCTTTGTGGGCTGTCATCGTGACCATGGGCAGTAATGAAGGATAGTAGGCCCCCCTAGGAAACTAGTCCTCCTGCCTCTGAAGTCCACCTGCAATTCTAGGGTGAAACTCTTTGCCTCAAGCTACCTGAAGGTGGCTTGGCAGCCTCCTGGTTTCAACTCTGGACCTCTTTATCCTGTCTTTTTATTCATATTCCTTTTTTTGCTTCTCATCATGATTCTGCTTCTGTTTCAAAGCAGAATTAGATCAAGCTAGAAACTCTTACCTCTCCCAGTAACCTGAAGAAGTTGTGTTCTCTTTGTCTGGAGTTTCTAGACCTTACCATTGAGTTCATAGAAGCCCTTTGCCTCTCAAACACTCCCCTGGGCTTTCATTCATGGAAACTTCCCTCTCTTTCTTGGACACCAAGCTTCAAATTGATCTTTTTAACACTTAAACTTCTCATCTGCTTTCTAGTCTCCCCCCACCTCTTTTTGGATCGCCTTCAAAGCTTTTGAACTTGGTCTACTGCTTTTGATCTGAAATTCTCCCATTTCTCTCAAAGCCTTCTTTCCCCCTTAATCTCTGTCTCCTTTGCTTGGTCACCAGCTAGAAGGGAAGTCACTTTCTCCTAAATTCATACTTCCTGGATTCATTTTCCTCATTTATCAAATAGTTTAGTGTCTATGGGCTTCAGGAGCCAGGACAGCTAAATAAGACACGTTACTTAGTTGACCCGACAAGTCTGATGGTGTGAAAAGAAGAACTTGCAAAATTATTATAGTAAATGTCTGGCGGGGAATGCTGGGGACACTATGGCACAAAGGAGGAAGTGATACATAGATTGACTGGTCAGAGAAGGCTTGACAAGAAGCCTCTGAACTGGGTTTTAAAAGATGAAAATGAGTTTCCCAGGAAGATAAGTGAGGAAAAAGCTTGCCATAAACAAGAAACATGATGTGCCAAGATCTAGAGGTGTGATATAGCACATCCCACTTAGGGAAACTGTTAGTTTGCTGTCCTCTGAGGTTGATGCTCAAACAGAGGTGCTGCAAGAAGTGAGGCTGAGGAGGAATTAGATGATGAAGCACCTTAAACGCCTTGCTGAGAACTTTGGGTTTTGTTCTAAAGGCCATGGAGGATGAGTGAAGGATTTTAAGAAGGAGAGCCATAACAGTCAGATTTAAAAAGATAACCTGAAATTATAGCAAGGAGGATGGATACATGTGGGCAACTGCAGGTGGAGAGACCAGACAAGAGATTATTGCAAAATTATAGGCAAAAAATGAGAAGAACATACACGGAAGCATGGGTAGTGGGGTTAAAGAGGGGGGTGGAAATATTAAAGATGTTAAGAGGTCACGTTGACATGACTTTGTGACCACCTGGGTATTAGGAATGAGAGCAGATTCTGGACAGGGCGACCAGGTAGATATTGATGTTCTTCATTGTGATGGAAAAAACAAGGTGAGGGACAGGTTAGGGAGCTAAGGCAGAAAGGCGTGCCTGTGTAGTGTGAGGTGAGGTCCAGGATACAGATACTGTTTGGACATCTTCATTCTGTTTTGCAGCCATGGCTGAAGGCCTTCAGGTTACAGTGCCCGACAAGAAGAAGGTGGCCATGCTCTTCCAGCCCACTGTGCTCCACTGCCGCTTCTCTACATCCTCCCATCAGCCGGCCGTCGTCCAGTGGAAGTTCAAGTCCTATTGCCAGGATCGCATGGGGGAATCCCTGGGCATGTCATCTCCACGGACCCAGTCTCTCAGTAAAAGAAACCTGGAATGGGACCCTTACTTGGATTGCTTAGACAGCAGGAGGACTGTTCGAGTGGTAGCTTCTAAACAGGGCTCGACTGTGACCCTGGGAGATTTCTACAGGGGCAGAGAGATCACGATTGTTCACGGTAATAATGCCTCTGTTTTTAAGGAATGGGAGGGAGGTTGGTTTCATTCTTCACAGGTGCAAGAGGGTGTCAGCTGTGCACCCTTTCAGTCTCTCAAGGGTTTGATTTTATGGGAGATGATAGCATCAAGAAGCTTTCATGAGCTTGACTTTTAGTCTGATAATAAATGTATTATCAGCACTGAATTGAAATGGGTTCTAGTGAAAGCTTTCTCAGTCAAATACTTTACAGCTTGACACCAGGCTTTATTGCCCTTAACTCAGAAAGTAAACTTCCCTAGAAGTTCTCTGCTGGGAAAAGGGATGCATGTGTGTAAGTGCAGAGCCAGGTCACTTCATGGCCCAAGTCCCAGGCAGTTTTGCATTCGTTCCACTTTTTCTCCTGGTCTCTAAAGCTTTGGACAAGAAAAGGTCCAAAGTCTGGTATGACCTACTTGATTATTGGAATTTTGAAGAACTCCTGTGAACCCGTCTTGGGCTTCCCTGGTGGCTCAGACGGTAAAGACTCTGCCTGCAATGCAGGAAACCCGGTTTCCATTTCTGGGTTGGGGAGATCCCCTGGAGAAGGAAATGGCAATCCTCTCCAGTATTCTTGCCTGGAAAATCCCATGGACAGAAGAGCCTGGCAGGCTAACAGTCTATGGGGTTGCAAAGAGTCAGATACGGCTGAGTGACTAACACTTTTCACTTCCTGTGAACTCAGCTCATTTCCAGGAGTCCAGGTTAATTCTGGAATTTACTTGGCTTTCAGAGGCCTCAGTAAGCCTGGTTGAAAGCAACTGTTCTATTCCTGAAACCAGCCTGCAACTAGACCAGTTTCTGGGTGTGAATTCTCTCACCTTAGGGATGCTAGTTTTTATCATTGTTTTGTTAGTTTGTTTTCAGTAAAGCAAACATCACGTCAGCCACCATTTAGGCTGAAAAATAGAACACTGCAGACACCCAGAAGCACCTCATTTCCACCCACCCTCTGTTGTTCAGTGTTTTCTTCAAAGGACAGAATTTAGAACCAGGTCCTTCTCTTTGTGATAACAGATGCAGATCTTCAAATTGGAAAACTCATGTGGGGAGACAGCGGACTGTACTACTGTATCATCACCACCCCTGATGACCTGGAGGGCAAGAATGAGGACTCCGTGGAAGTACTGGTGCTGGGTAGGTGATGGTCCTCAGCGATATTTTCATCTTAGACTGCTTGCACTGCTCCTTCTTCTCACTTCTCCCTGCGTGTATCAGTAGGTTGCACACGCAGGCTTTACCTTTGGTGCACAAACTGATTTCAGAATATGGTCTTTAATGAGTATTTGTTATATTTTGTTTCTTGGCTGCTATGATCCCCTTTTTTGCATTGCCTAAATGTTTCTTCTGCTTTCTTAGTTTTTTTCTCCTCCTTTCCACTTGTACCTTTAACCCTGAATTATTTCTGCTTATTCTTTACATATGCTACTAGTGAGGAAAATGCCAGATGCCTTTGAAGCAGGGTAGAGACAGGAATTCACTGGTGTGTTAGGATCTCCTGAGGCCTTTGGGAATCTTTTCCCATTCAATTATCTCCCCTTAAGGCAATCCTAAGGAAAGATGGCTGTGCATTTTTAATAATAAAAGGTACCCAGTGAAAAGAGCTCTGGGGTAGACCTACTAGTGTTTAATTGGAGGGCAAATTTCTTGAAAGCTAAAAGTGCCTGAATTAGTCTCAAAGCAAATATAATCTAATCCTTATTAATATTAATTCCCTCATAAATGAAAACTCATTACTTTTGGCTACTTGTCTCTTTTGTGGATTAGAAGAATGTCAGTGGCAGATGACCTCCTTGTATGAAACTGAAGAACTGAGCACATATTTCATGCTCTATAAATGTTACTTGAACAAGAAAATTGGAATAAAATATGCAGAAATTAAGAAAAGAAACATTAACTGTAGGATAAAATGTAGATCCTTGAAGTCATTTTCAAAAGAAATTACTTTTTTTGTAGCCTCTAAGAAACCAGGTGATAACAATTTGGGGGCACAAATAAGGTGCTTTCTTTTATAGGCAAATAAAATTAAAGGTTAATTTTTACCCTCTGTGAGAAATTCAGTGCCCAGGGAGAAAATGGGATTTTCTACTTAGGATTTTTAGTTTTATTCTATCATGATTGGCAAATAAGGTTTACTGTTGCCTTAATTTTACGGTTTACAAAATGGACTAAGGTAAATATTTATTAAGTATTAACCCTTTAATAATAATCAGTGAATTGATGCTTTCAAATTGTGGTGCTGGAGAAAACTCTTGAGAGCCCCTTGGACTGAAAGGAGATCAAATCAGTCAATCCTAAAGGAAATCTACCCTGAATATTCATTAGAAGGACTGATGCTGAAGCTGAAACTCCAATACTTTGGCCACCTGATGTGAAGAGCCAAGTCATGGCAAGAGACCCTTATGCTGGGAAAGATTGAAGGCAAGAGGAGAAGGGGGCAGCAGAGGATGAGATGATTAGGTAACATCACTGACTCAAAGCACATGAATTGGAGCAAATCCTGGGAGATAGTGAAGGACAGAGGAGCCTGGCATGCTGCAATGAAAAACTGCTGTGATCTGTAAAAGAATGGGAAATACGACATACATTCAAAAGGAAATAAAAATGTAAAAGGTTTATATTGACATTATAAAAGACTACAGGGCAGTTAGATTTAGGATCTGTGTGACTCTGTAAATCTGTAGGAAATAAAAAGATAAATGTCTGCCTAATAACACAACTCTAATGGTTAAGTTTGAAGGAACAAGTGGCTCATTGAGCCTGCAATTAGCTGATTGTGAACACAAGTTATTTGACCAGTGCAACCGTTTGCAGCAAAGTAATTACCTGTGCAGGAAAAGGAGGCCAGGTAAAAACCACTTGAAATAATTTGGTCCCCGTTCTGCAAATGTGGGGAAATAAATAGAGTGAAAGCCTTGTCATTAGAGGATGTGCTGAAGTATATGAAGGGCATTTCTCTGGATTGAAACATACAGAGTAACTTGGGCAAAGATGCTATCCTCAGGACCAACAGGGAGGTGAAAGGAAGGCTCAGATGAAAAGGGTCAGCAATGATGGGAGAAAAGATAAGAAAAATTAGTGTTATCCTAAAAAGGGATCAGAAAGGCCAAATGTGGATGCTGCAAATCAGATAGAAGCAGCACATTTGTGAGATAAACAGATACACAGTGGAGTTCTTAGGGAGGAGAAACACATAATTCTGCTATTGTTGTTGTTTAGTTGCTAAGTTGTGTCTGACTCTTTTTCAACCCCAGGGACCGTAGCCTACCAGGCTCCTCTGCTCATGAAATTTCCCAGAGAAGAATACCGCAGTCTGTTGCCCTTTCCTTCTCCCGGGGATCTTCCCGACCCAGGGATCAAACCCGTGACTCCTACTGCGTCTCCTGCATTGCAGGCAGATTCTTTTCCACTGAGCCACTGGGGAAGCCTGTATCCCGCATTGATTAGAAATGTTCAAAGCACGGTAAATTTGCCATGTAAACTTTTTAGGGCAACACTGGTTGTGTTAGTTAATTAAAGGTATTAGTTTGAAATCTAGGAGAATTTCCTGAATGCGATATTTACTTTCCAAATGCAACATTCTGAATCTTCTTGGTCTTGACACCCCATTATGGAATTTTTCAAAATATTGTCACAGTTTTTAAAATTCTAATTATTTAGTGGTTATATATTGCAGGCCTGTTCATGAGGTATTCTTTTTATGTGAGACCAAGAGAGCAACCTGTTTCTGAAGTCAACCTCTAGGAGATAAAGACCTCGGTAGGAAGATAATGGTCCACAGTTTGCTGACTACAACCGTCATGAGCCACTTGTGGTCACCGAACTTACTATGAGGAATAGTTGGAGGAACTGGGAGGATTCGGTCTTGGGAAAGGGAGCATGGGAAGCCTCTCCAGATATCTGAAGTGAAATTGTGTAGGAGGATTGGAAACTTACCCATTGTAGCTAGGTAAAACTAGAGCCAGGAGTGGAAGTTACAAAGGGAAGGAGTCTGTCTCAGGATAAAGAAAGAACTGTTAACAATCGGAGAGGCATCTGAAGATGCAGTGTTCTTAGGAGTATTAATTTCTATGTCCTTAAGAAGGTGGAAAATTTCTTTTGAGTTATTGTATCATTTATTTATAGTAAAAGGTGTTCAACTCACTTATTTTTGAGCTTTATTTCAAATTTAAAATTATTGGTTTTAAAAAGTAGATGAATATGAGTGATGTGACTACTCTGATAAAGGGAGAAAATGACTTCCTGGTAATTTAGTCCTCATGACAGAGATAAAAGGGTTACAAGTTGGTTACAAGAACATACAGGATAGCATTCACTCAAAAGGAAGCCAGAGGGAATGCACTGTGGTCTTTTGTGGTAGGTCAGTGTTAAAAGAACTGATTCCACAAGAATAAGAATAAACTTGATGGAGGCTTGTAGGAACTGAAACGAGCTCTTCTTAGAGGATAATCACAGCGTGAGGAATAGAAAACTGTAGAATTTCAGATGACCAATTAGTAAGGGAGTTAGTTAAAGGGATAAACCAGAGGCAAAGTTAAGGAGAATTTGTTGTTTTCATTATACGCACAAAGGTAAAGTTGGAAAAGTTAATGGAGCAAGATTATCAAGTGTCTTATATGTCAGACTAAGAACTTTGTGTTCCATTTGAAGACTTAGAGGCGCCAGTGAAGAAGCCATCACAGAGGAATGAAATTAGATTTGAGGATCAGAATAGTAGTAGCAGGGTAGACAGTACATTAGAGAGGAGTACTAGAACAGAGGGGTTGGTTATGGGGTACTGCAGCAGCATGGGTGAAAGGGCATGAGATTCTGAACCAGAGTAATGAACTGAGAACAGACAGCATGGAAACATTTCTGAGAGGGAAGTGGTGGATATTGAGATACAGGGATGAGTCAAAAGGACACCGTGATTTATAGTTAACTGGGGAGCCAACTGTTCTGTCAACCAAGAGAGAGGCTACAGATTGGAAACCAGGTTGGAGAGGCCAGAAAATGAATTTGGTTCTTAATACATGGAATGTGAGATGTCTTGATGACAATTAGAAATATGGTCTGGAATTCAGTGGAAAAACAGGGATTAGAGATAATAGATTTGAGAGTCATGAATGATAGTCACAACCGTGAAAGAATAGATGAGTCACCCAAAAGGATTATATAAAGTGAAAAGGGCCAAAGGACAGAAGCTTTTCAGTCTTATATTCTAGTTTGACTTCATGTGAGTGGTGACCCTGGTACTGCGTGTATACTTGTCTTAATTTCCCTTACAACACTGGACCCTTCTCAGTAGCACTGGAACATGAGCTCTTCAATGGCCAGGGCCAGTTCTCATTCATCTATTTGCATTGGTTTGCAGAGTTTCTAGAATAAAGAAGTTTAAGTGAATGTTTTTTTAAATGACAAATGGGCAGAATCTGTAACTAATACTTACTTTGTACCTCTTAAATATTAGTCAATGCTGAGTATGTATTTGTTGACTTATGAAGTGTTAATACAATAAATGTTTACAGTCTCAAGTGAGATATAGCATAATTTAATCCCTTTGGTCATGATTCTTTATCTAGGTATTTAAATTTTTCCTAGTGATAGAACCACCAGGAAGTACGGTTGAAGCCACAATACCACACAACCTGTCTATATTACGAAGCTATAGAATGCTCCCTGGCATCAATCATGTTTTCAAAAATGTAACTGCTGCTTTAGGTAATGGTTTTTACTTGGCCCACATTTGCTTTAGTACTTCATTTCATTTCTCAGTGAAACTGCCTATAATCATTAACCTCACTTCAAAGACATAGTTGTCCTTGTCTATACTGCTTACCTCCCCACTGAGTATGACCTACCTTCTTTTCCCCATACATCTGAACTATCTATGAATTGCAGCTGATGCTTCTTTCAGAGGTTCAGAAATATCCAAAGATGTGATTTAGAGAAATGTGAGGATAACCACTGATTCACCATTAAACTCGAACACTATACTGAACACTTTTAAATCTCTTTTTGATGATTCAGAAGGTAGAGTCATTCTGAAGAAATGCTCGTGGTGTTTAGGGTGCTCTGAGATGATAGTGACAGGTACCTTAGAAATATTTAGATAGATGTTTGGGGTCATAGAGCCATGCCAGCAGACAGTTACAGAAGGTGGAAGTGTCCAGAAAATCTGCCACCCTGAGATTAGACATAGGTCTAGGATCAGGAACAATCTGTTTATAACCTGGAACCATGCCACTGTTTGGATAGGAATAAAGTTCCCCCGGGCAACTCCAGCTGGCAGGAAAAGGACTTCACCATTCAGGAAGGCTCAAGTAGGGAAGTTGCTATTTTAAAATCTAAAGGCAGCTCGCCTTGTTCTTATTTCTTTCTATGCACAAGGTAAGGGCCTGACCCCTTCTCTCTGATGTCTCATGTGATAGCTTGTTTTCTAAGGGCCAAAAGAAAAAAGGAGGGAAAGGGCCCCAGTAAAAATATGGCGCAATGAACACTTGTGCCTCTGGACTGAGAAAAGAATAACGACATGAGCCTGTTTCATGAGCATGTTTCAGCATGGAACAGGTTCTCTTGTCCAGGTTATCAGGATCAACAAGATGGCTTTAGCATCCTTTCTATAATTTTGACTTTATCTAAAATATCCACAAATTGCAGAATTAACTCTCTATATAGGGGATGCCCAAATACTGCTGTCCTGTTTTGTTTAATACTGCTTCTATTTTAGGAAAAGTGATACCTCTTTATTATAAAAACCAAACAAAACAGAAAACACGAGAAGAAAATCTCTTTTAAAAAATTCACCACTCACAGCTAACTATTGTGTTCTTCAGAACTCTTTTAATTGCAAGGGACAGATTCTCAAACTGGCTTAGGGGAACTTTTTGGCTTAGGTAACCAGTAAAGTGAAAGTGAAGTTGCTCAGTCGTGTCCGACTCTTTGCGACCCCATGGACTGTAGCCTGCCAGGCTCTTCCATCCATGAGATTCTCCAGGCAAGAATACTGGAGTGGGTTGCTGTTTCCTTCTCCACGGGATCTTCCTGCCCCAGGGATCAAACCGGGGTCTCCAGCACTGCAGGCAGACTCTTTACTGTAACCAGTAAATCCAAGGGTATTCCTAACTTCAAGCATGGTTGAGTTCCAGTGTTCAGATTATGTTTTAAATATCGCCATCTCCTCTGTGTTAGATTCATTCTCCAGCACGCTGTCTCCAAATGTGACCCCTAGCAGATCTTTAACACCTTTGATCTCAGGAGGATAAACTGCCTCTCTCCATAGTGTGGCAAAAGTCCTATTGTTGGGGGTGGGCTGTGCATTCTGGGAGGAACATAGGGTACCACCAGCCCCAAATGAACCATATGAATTGAAGGGAAAGGGAGTAGCTTCATAAAGAGAAATTGGACATTTGTTTCCAAATGAAGAAGAAAAGAATGCCAGGCAGGCAAAAATACACACTGTTAATATTTTGTGGAATTCATCAATTTCTGCTTCTTTTTAGGCCAAATGCAATGCTATTCCAGGAGGCCAGAAATAGGCTTGCTCCCAGCAGGTCCTTGTGAGTAGGCACTAAGTTGGAATTGCTTCTTCCCTGTGAAGGTAATGCAGCAGAATTACCTATGTTTTCCTGTCATGCTTCTATTTTTCCTTCCATCTCCTCCTGTGATTTATCCTGATTTATATTACCTTGACAAGAGGTGGAGAAACAGGCATGCATTAAATTTTTTAAAAATCAAATTATTCACAATACCGTGCCTGAAATTGTTCAGTTCAGTTCAGTTCAGTCGCACAGTCGTGTCCGACTCTTTGCGACTCCATGAATCACAGCATGCCAGGCCTCCCTGTCCATCACCAACTCCCGGAGTTCACTCAGACTCACGTCCATCGAGTCGGTGATGCCATCCAGCCATCTCATCCTCTGTTGTCCCCTTCTCCTCCTGCCCCAATCCCTTATGGCAGAAAGTGAAGAGGAACTAAAAAGCCTCTTGATGAAGGTGAAAGAGGAGAGTGAAAAAGTTGGCTTAAAACTCAACATTCAGAAAACGAAGATCATGGCATCTGGTCCCATCACTTCATGGGAAATAGATGGGGAAACAGTGGAAACAGACTATTTTTTTGGGCTCCCAAATCACTGCAGATGGTGACTGCAGCCATGAAATTAAAAGACGCTTACTCCTTGGAAGAAAAGTTATGACCAACCTAGATAGCATATTCAAAAGCAGAGACATTACTTTGCCAACAAAGGTCTGTCTAGTCAAAGCTATGGTTTTTCCAGTGGTCCTGTATGGATGTGAGAGTTGGACTGTGAAGAAAGCTGAGCGCCAAAGAATTGATGCTTTTGAACTGTGGTGCTGGAGAAGATTCCTGAGAGTCCCTTGGACTGCAAGGAGATCCACTCAGTCCATTCTGAAGGAGATCAGCCCTGGGATTTCTTTGGAAGGAATGATGCTAAAGCTGAAACTCCAGTACTTTGGCCACCTCATGCGAAGAGTTGACTCATTGGAAAAGACTCTGAAATTGTTATTCTGGTCTAAAATCAACTTTTTGGCCTACTAGCATTAAAAAGCCATTAAGAACATAATGAGAAATCAGGGAATTCTAGGGAGGGACATCTCTGAACTAGTGATCCACTTTAGGGATTTTTGATAGGAATCTGTTTCTATGGCTGTGCAGAAATATTCAGGCACACACCCCTCTGTCAGAGCTGCCTCAATTTGAATCCTGTTGTACTACCCACCCCCCTCCCATTAGTTCTGGCTATTTAGAAAGATTACTTGTTGCCAAGACTCCCCCTCCCTCTTCTCTTCCTGGCTTCCAGCCCCTGCTGCTAACCAAGGAGATTTGCCGATTAGAAGGGCTTCAGCTCAGAGAGTTCCCATGGCAACAGACTCCTCAGAGGTCTTTGTTGCCTGCTAAAACTTTGATCTCTGAGAGTGGCTGCTGCTGTTTCTCTCTAAGATTTACAAACAGAGGAAGAGGAGAAAAGAATTGGAGGAGAAGAAAAGTTTACTCCTGGCCAAAAGGAGAGAAGGAATTAATTACAGCCACACTCTAGCCATAAATCTGGAGGTTACTCCTTTGGAACATCTTCCATTTGGGCTGTTCCTACATTTTCATTTGTAGACTCGATTATATTACAGCTATCTTGGTTTCAAATGAAAGACTTAAAGTGGAGTTGATTCCTCTTGGAAGGTGGACCTATCCTATCCATCTTCAGATTTCCAGAAGAGTCGAAATAACTGCACAGGCTGCCATGAAAGCAGAGACACAGAACTAATATCGGGAGAGAGCTTTTTAGGCCCCAGACCCACTGGCTTTACTCCCTGCCCTTTCTCCTAATTCTGGCCTACTCTGCCCTGAGCTTACCTACATGCCTCTGTTGATCTTGGTTTTGAGAAGAACCAGAGTAATGTGTTGAAGGAGTGGGGAAGAAGGAAGAGGCAGAAAAATCAGCCAGGCATCAATAAGAAGTTGATTCTGTTTAATGGCTGTCAGTGAGCCTTCTACCATCTGAGGAGTGGAGTGGGGTTTGTGGTTGCTCCAATGACTGAGGATCATGCCTTTCACTCTTTGCAAGAAGCCTCTGATAGCCTTCACGCCTCTCTCCTGCATAATCACAGCCTTGTTCTTTGATGGGCATCATGGAATGGAGTCAGTTTTGCTTCAAGTGTGACTCGTATTTGCATTATGATTTAACTTTTAACCAGTCTTGTTTGCATACTATGTCCCTAACACAGGGAGGATACAAAATAAATAAAAGGCACTGTTCTGTCCCTATATAAATTACCATCTTTTGATAAAGATAAGTATTATATTTCTGAGGCAATGAGAGAATAATATAAGAAAAGTTAAAAAGTGTATTGATATTAAATATCTAGGCTACTGATTCACAAGAGGGGCCACTTTTGCCCCCCAGAAGATATTTGGCAATATTTGGAAACACTTTGGTTGTCACAGCTTGTGGGATACTATGGCATCTAGCAGGTAGAAGCCAAGGAGACTGCTGAATATCCCACAATGCACAGAACAGCCCTCCCACCTCCAACAAAGGATTATCTGTCCCCACAAGTGAATAGTGCCAAGGTTGCAAAACCCTGATCTTGATCAAAGGTCAATCTGGATACTGGATAAGGTCCACTGTGAAGAGCGTGGGCTTTGGGGGGGGTCACATTTATGTGGACTCCGTGCAGCCACATAACCTTTAATAACTCAATGTTGATGAGTCATGGTATCCTTATCTGTAAAAATGAGGGAGGAAAAACAAAAGTTAACATGGAAAACCTATTGTGAGGATTAAATAGCACAGAACACAAACTCAGTAAAACGTCAGTTCGGGGCTTCCCTGGTGGCTCAACAGTAAAGAGTCCGCCTGCTATGCAGGAGACTTGGTTTGGGAAGTTTGATCCTTGGGTTGGGAAGATCGCCTGGAGAAGGAAATGGTGATTCACTCCAGTATTCTTGCCGGGGAAAGCCCATGGACAGAAGAGCCTGGCAAGCTACAGAGTGGGGGTCATCAAAGAGTCGGACACAAGTGAACGACTAAACAGCAACGACAAAATGTCAGTTTCCTTCTACTTTTGCCATCCCCCACGTCTAGTTTGCAGTGTGCCACCCCTCATCCAGCGTTCTTGCCTGGAGAATCCCAGGGACCAGGGAGCCTGGTGGGTGCCAGCTATGGGGTCGCACGGAGTCGGACACGACTGGAGCGACTTAGCAGCAGCAGCAGCAGCCCTCATCTGAGGGAATCCTCTAAGGGAATTCTGTGTTCTGGGACTCATCCTAGAGAGCCGATTTTCCTTTAGCCTGTTCCATAGCAGAGGCTTTAATGAGCCATCTGAATTGGCGATCCTGTTACTAATAGGTTCATGTTTTTTCCGATGACATCTGTGCAGTGCTGTGCAGCGGTGACCCTCATCAACCCCGTGGGAATCTTCCTGCTAGTGGGTTTCAGGGTATTCTGTCCCAGCATGCAATCTTTTGGTTGCTATGTTTTGGTAGCTGTTGAAAGCCCCTGTTTCTCGTTAATTACACAGTGTTTGCTACCTGACCTACATACAAGGATTAGGTCATACAGGCCACTCGATGAAGGCTAGAAGGGTTTGGGAACACCTAAGACTTGGATTAGGATCTGGATGGACTTGGAAAGACTTTAGATAGGACAACCTTATAATTTCTTGTCCAAATTAGGTTGAAAGTGAAAAGGGGAGACTTTAAATAATTTATATCAAGACAACAGGCCTATGGGTGTGGTGATCACCCTGTCTCTAGAGATGATCACCTGGAAGGTTTTTTGGTTTTTGTTTTTGTTTTTTTTTTTTTAATTATAGAGAACAGAAGAGCCAGAGGAGCTGGGAGCAAATTAGTTTCAGCTCACCTTCACCTGCTGACCCCAAGATGTTAGCAGGCATTCTAATTAGGGAGCCTAATTAGCTTCCCTGGTAGCTCCTGCCAATGCAGGAGACCCTGGGTCGGGAAGATCCCTTGGAGAAGGGAATGACAACTCACTGCAGTATTCTTGCCTGGAGAATTCCATGGATGGAGGAGCCTGGTGGACTACAGTCCATGCAGTCACCAAGAGTCTGAGACCACTGAGCAACTAACACTTTCACTTTTACAGGGCTGTGTACATATCCATTCATTTACTGCTGCTGCTGCTGCTAAGTCGCATCAGTCGTGTCCGACTCTGTGCGACCCCAGAGACGGCAGCCCACCAGGCTCCCCCGTCCCTGGGATTCTCCAGGCAAGAACACTAGAGTGGGTTGCCATTTCCTTCTCCAATGCATGAAAGTGAAAAGTGAAAGTGAAGTCGCTCAGTCGTGTCCGACTCTAGCGACCCCATGGACTGCAGCCTACCAGGCTCCTCTGTCCATGGAGCTTTCCAGGCAAGAGTACTGGAGTGGGGTGCCATTGCCTTCTCCGCATTCATTTACTAGAAGCAAGCAAAGAGGTGGTGGTTTGCGGTACTACTTGTTCACTGAAAAATGTGTGCGAAGATTTCTGAACGGTGAAGGACGTTTAGGCTCTTCACTGCCCTGGGTTGTTAACAAACGAAGTCTTGAAGGCACTCATTGCCCTCCCCTCACCCACAACCACCCAGCCCGAGCTGTGACTGCCTCCCCTCCCCCCTTCCTCCGTCGAAGCCTGTATCCCGCCTCACTATTTTTGCTTCACTTGTTGCTCATCACTGTGGGAGGAAACTGGGCCTTCAATTAGTGCGCATTCCTGAAGCCCGCGGTTGCCGTGGTTACCCGGGCGGGAGCCGGGCAGCTGGGTCAGCTCGCCTGGCGCATTGTAGTCGGTGCACCCGGGCGGCGGTAAACGCGCTAAGCTGGTGCGCGTGAGGGCGGGGACGGGGCCGGCGGACGGGAGGCACTGGGGGCCCGCGGGACAGTGGGCGTCGCCGAAAATCGGCTCAGCTCTGGAAAAAAAGAATGGCAGCCCTTGAAAGCCGGTCAGGAGACAGTGACGGCATTTTTCTCCAGAGCCAGCTGCTGCTATTCGAGTCTGCCGGTTTTCGTTCACAGGGGGATAGTGCCTCTGAGTTCGCTCTGGGAAATGCCCCATGCTCAAGCCCCTCGCACTGAGAGGGGGCTGACCATGGAGGAAAGGGCAGAGCTCTGACCATCTAAGGCCTATCAAGCTGTGTGCCCCTGCGGTCAGCCTCGGACCTCCTGGGCTTTTTTGGTTAAGGAAACTAGCCATTTTGATACCTTTGCATCTGTGGTATCTGTGCTGGCCTGATGGATGGAGCACAGTGAGCTCAGGAAATCACACTGGGCACCAAGAAACTCAATTTCCTTCTTCCAATAAATCCCACCCTCCTCTATGTCATTTTGGAGTCAAATCTACCTGTCTTCAGCTTTTCATCTCATGCTAAGTTGAGCATGTTATATTACTAATAATACCTTTGCATCTGTTCACTCTAAGACTAGGGAGTTGGATCACTATAGCACTTTGCAAAGGCAGAGTGCTTCACAATCATTTTTATTATTACTTTTAGTAGTTTGTAGCGCACAGTGAATACCTTTTAATTAGCTCATACTGTGTTATGTATTCAGTAATCATTTTCTGGTCACAACTTTAAAAGGTGTTGAATTGTTAACCACCTCCTATCCAAAAATTATACTTGAGTTATGTAGGTAGAGCAATAACGCCACAAACACAGATTTCTGCATTGCTCATTGCAAAGACTAGAAATGCTTCACATTTCTAACATTTCTAAATTTAGAATAAGCAAAGCTTGAGGTGGAGTGAGATTGGGAAAGATACAAAAATACGGGTGAGTAGACCCAGGTTCTACTCCTGGTTTGATTATTAGTCAGCTGTGTGATTTTGGGTAAGATTCTTAAGCTCTCTGAACCTCAGGTTCTTGAAAATATGAAATGGATTATGGATTAGATGACCTCTGAAATCCTTTCTAGCAATACAATTCTAGAATTGTATTGATTGTATTGATTCAATCAATATAATCAATTGTTTTGATTCTAGAATTCTGTGTGAATAGAAGTCAGTGCCTTAGGCTAAGCTTACAACCACTGCCAAAAAAGCCTGAGGCATTTATTAACAGTTAATTGCAGATGGTCTGATACTAGTCATTTTGTGGAGAGAATTCAATGTCAGAATTACTCCCTATAATTTGAAGTGAACTAAAATGAAAGGGACAAGAAGAGAAAAAATACACACATGAAATGCTTACATAGTTTAAAAATACATATAAAAGAGAAGCTATGTCCACATTTGTGATGGATAATCATAAACTGTATATATTGAATGCATGGTTGCCATGGAAATATAGAATAAAAACAGAGATGTGTGTGCCCTTGGGAAATTTCCAATTGGAGGGGATTCCAAATAGTCATAGAAACAACTTTACACTTTAAAGGACCAGAGAGAAACATCTGCTCTTCTCAGAGACTTAGGAGAGAAACATTCTGGAGGGTTAGGAGCTGAGACAATAGGAGTGGATATAGTGCATCACTGAAAATGGATCCAGGGAATCTTAGGAAAGCTTGGAAGTATGATGAAGCCCAGATGTGCATTAAGCAGAAGGGGAAAGGAGGAAACCTCAAGGATCTGGGGAGGAAAAACATTCTATATTATCCTGAACAGAAGGTTCATTTTATAATATATTGGCAAACCCAAGGAGGACTCCCAAGTTAGTACATTTCAGAGAAATGGATGGAGATTCAGCAGTTTTGGCATCACATGGACAAAAGGAAGTTCTGTTTTCCCTTTTCATAGGTTCCAGTGCATAACATAATGTGTAGTCTTATGACTTATTAATGTGTCTTATAATTACTTAATCAAGTAATTAAGTAGCAGATCTAAAAATCTGAAAACAAGTTTGTCCTACATCTAGAACTTCTGTACCTTCCATTGTACTAAAAAGGCTTGGAACAGAACTTGGATTTAAGTTTTAAGACTAGAGACAAAAACCAATTTAGGGAGCATATTGAATCTCTCTGTAATGACTGCCTTGAAAATACCCTAGCATGGTGGCTTTCAACTTGTAGGGCTGGGGTATGGTGGTGCTTCAGTTCCCCAAGATGGCAGGATGGCATTTTATGAGATATTTCAGTGACCTGAAGATCTTCCTGACATTGAGCCCTGAGTCCAGGGCTGCTAAATATTCTCCAGTACATAGTATAGTGCTGAATGAATGGGCAGTTCCTTCAGATCCTCATTAAGAGCCCATTTCCATCTGGGATGGGTAAAAGGCACTATGGTGAGCAGTAAATCAGAAGTCTAGCATAGAAAACTGGGGATTTGCTGCTGGGAGAACTTCAAGGTCCTGATGGGTGAGGTGACTTCTTGTGCCAGGCTCTTAGGGATGCAGCACAGACACAGGCCCTGCCCCAGAGGGGTTTCCATCCTGCTAGTGGAGGAACATGTAAAGGAATCACTGTAGGCAAGATGTATTCTCAGGAAGGTGTGTACAGTGGTCATCAGGAGCATGGAGGAGGATGCACCCTATCAGAGCAGTATTCTTAGAGGACTCTGTTAGAACATATTTCGGAGTTTTGCAGACTGCGTGTGCTATGGATTTGAGAGAAGCAGAAGTTCATTAGCTAGTTATCTTAGTACAGAAGGTGAGTACGTCCTGCACTGAGAACCTGGCCAGCCCAGAAAAAGGGATTAGAACCTTGGGGAGATGTTACCAGGACATGGTCTGTTGTAAATATGCAAAAATAATGCCATGGATAGGAGAAGAGTGGGAAACCAGGCAAGGACTGTGTCTCTGAGGGAAGGCCTCATGACTAGGGGGAACCTGATGTCAAAAATGCCCCCCAAAAGCTGATGAAAACATGGAATTTGGCAGGAAGATAGTCCTTTGACCTTGGTAAATCATATGACACAGAAGCAGATAAGTAAAGATGAGTTCTTAACCTCACACTTTTGGACAAGCTGTGTGGGCAAGCCTGTGACTTTCAAGCATAGGGATCATGTCTTCTTCTCTGTGTCTCCACCTGGCACAAATAATACACATTTCCTTATTGATTGAATGAATGAATTGGAGACATTCCAAAACAGAGCTTGTTCTCAGGAATATGTACCAAGAGTTTAGTTGGGGATAACTTCACGTTGTCAGTGGCAGAAAACAGTTGAAATGGGGAATTATATAGTTAAAATCTGTAAGTTATTTTATTCACAATGATTGTTTTCTGCCCTCATCATTCAACCCAAAATATGTGAGTGTTTTGGGCTGTGAAGTTTCTGATGGTATGGTATGGTATGATACTGGCACATGTGTATGCGCATTACAAACTATTAGTATGCTTGATTCGTTTGGTCTATTCATGTGGAAGTTTCTTTAAAATATTGGATTCTGCAAGGTTTGGGGAAAACTGAGTGCTTACATGAAAACTATTTTCTAGTCATAACTTGAGCTGGGTTTGAAAAGAGTAAAGGTGACTTCTATTTGTGAGGTCTGTTCTCTATCCTTTTCTTAGACAGTAAAGTAACTTCTAATTGCCACTCTTAACTGAATCCTAGAAGAATGACAGTGATTCACAAGTGTTAGTAAAGTGCGGTGGAAATCTGGCATGTTTTTACTGCAGTTGTTCGGACTCTCAAAGATCAAACCTTCGTTGGATGTGATAGAATAGCAGAGAAAGGGAAGAAAAGTTAGAGCATTTCTAACTGACAACAGCATTTCTTAGAAATTGTTAAGCAAGAAGCTGAAAGCAAAATGACTTTCAGAAATACAGGATTTCAGTATAAATCCACTTGTTAAAATGCCTTTAGCTCCAGGAAAATATAGGTCATGGTATAAAAGCCAGAGAGCTTTTCTCTCTCTCCCTCTTCTCTCTGCTGTTGACAGAACATAGTGGTATTATCAGCTATCCCCAAACCCCTACTATATTCTGAATTTTGAAGACATTTAATTTTACCCACTTTACTGCCAAATTCTGTCACTCACAGCACCCTGGGGCTAACACTGCATGGGTGCATTATGGGAAGGCTTTACCGGCTTCTGGAACTTCAGCTTTTGGCTGTTGCTTCAGGGAGAATGAGAAGCCTGATGCATGTCTCTCTGTTGGAGTGACGAGTTTTGTGAACCTCCTGTCCATATTTCTTATTGTAAGTTTTTTAATTACACATATAAAAAAAATCTAAAAAATGAAAGCCCCTTCATTGTTCTTCATGATGCCCATTTCAGTTCCCCAGAAATAAGGGCTAACAGTTTGGTGTGTCATACTGTTGTTTTCAGATTTTAATTTGAACATCATGCCTAGAGCTTACATTCACTAACATTCTGTGTGTACAAGTAGTGTCAGAACACCATCAAGATGTTGTTTTAAACAGTCTCTGGGGAAACCCAGCTTTTGTGTTTTACCCATCATAATTATATCTGTGTTGATAGCACAGTTGGTAAAGAATCTGCCTGCAATGCTGGAGACCCTGGTTCCATTCCTGGGTCAGGAAGATGCACTGGAGAAAGGATAGGCTACCCACTCCAGTATTCTTGGGCTTCCCTTGTGGCTCAGCTGGTAAAGAATCCACCTGCAATGTGGGAGACCTGGGTTTGATCCCTGGGTTGGGAAGATCCTCTGGAGAAGGGAAAGGCTACCCACTCCAGTATTCTGGCCTGGAGAATTCCATGGACTGTGTAGTCCATGAGGTCGCAAAGAGCAGGACACATCGGAGCAGCTTTCACTTTCATGTATATCCCTCAGTGATTGCAAGCACATGATCTCTAGGTTTTATAGCCCCCAAACATATTTTATATGGCTTGCCCAATGCTTTTTAACAATTTATGAATCAGTTGCCAACATCTGAAAATCGGGATTTTTTACATAAAAATCTGAGGTCTGGCTAATCTTGAAAAATAGGAAGATTTGCAACCTTGAAGACACATTTCTGTGAGGTAACAATAGTCTAGAGGTGGGTAGGAGCAGCCCCTACAGACACAATATGCTGTTTGCCATACCCTTAACTGCTGTTGGTTGTATTACAGAAGGGCAGCTGCACTTGATTGCATTACCTACTGGAGAGTTGAGTTTGAAACTCTAATCATTAAGTATCAGATTGGAGAGTAGAAAATGTTATGGATGGGGTGACCATATAAATAATTGTCCAAATTAGAAGACTTTGAAATTAAAAAGGGGTGTTCTTAATAATTACATCAGGCATAAACCAGGACTGTCCTAGACAAACCAAGATGTAAGGTCTCCCTATTTATGGATCTCTTCCTCAACTATTTCACTTGACTAATGAGAAAACTGAACCCTAGAAAGAGGAAGGAATTTGCCTGTTAATGGTCAGCAAGTAAACTCTTGGCAAAGCTGCCTTTATTACCCTGATTCCCAGTCTACTACTTTCTCCAATAGAACATGCTCTATATAACAGGTGTGAGCACCATATCCTCCTTCAATTTTTTATAATGATTTTGTATTTATAGTTAATGATTATCATGTAGCTAATTTTCTGTGAGAAACTGTATACAAATCAATAGCTTGTATCATCGGTAACATTTCTATTATGAATGTAATTAATGATTTGGGCTATAGCACATAAAAGGATGTTTAAAACATTGGTAGGCTTGAGAACTAGAGAGTAAACACAATAAATGTCTCATTTTACTAGACATGATAAGAGATATATTTAGAAGTGCTAATGGTCCATATTTAAAAAAAAAAAAACCTTAAGTATCTGATAACTGTCTTGATAAAAAGCAAAGTATATTGACTTTTTAATCATTGGCTGTTGCCTGGTAATTAATACTAATTATTCCTTTAAGAGATGTCTAAGATCCTAAATTCCCAAATCCTTGACCACCTGTCTGTTACCTTGTTGATTTCCAAGAAATATTTGTCCACAAATCACTCCATAGGAGACCAATGGATGTTCTTCATCACTTGCTTGGACTTTAGTCCCATATCTGTGTCTCTCATAGGGAACTGGACTGCACCACATGTAAGCTTTACCGTTACCTCTCAGCCTTTCATGAAGGCTGAGGCCAAAGGCTAGTCAGAGAACTCTTCTTCAAGATGCCATTTTCCAGTGACCTACTTGGGCCCTACTTGTCTTTCCAAGAAACTTTGCAAGCAGCAGACTGCTCTTACCATGTCAGCTGCACAAGAAGGAAGATAGAAAGAAGGAAACCCTTCTTGCCAAAACCTAAAACAGCTAAGCTAGTGGCCCACTCCATGCTTCATTTTCCTGGGAATGTACTCTGGTCCTGATTAACTTTTCAAATGTGGGACCATGCAGGAGACATGACCGGGACACATTTCACTACACTGGCCTGGTATAGTTGAGGAGAGCCAAGAAAAATAAAGTGAGCAAAGAGTCCTCTCACCTGACTCCCTTGCACCTTGCCTCTGGTGCAACGTCTTCCTCTAGTCCTGGAAGAGCTCCTCTTTTCTTTGACTTTTGTCAGAGCTGCTTTTCTGTGGAGTGATTTGATAGAGGAGAGGATCAGTGACCAACTATGTCCTTTAGACACAAAATATAAGCCACATACATGGGTAACTTTTTCTTTAACACACCTCAACAGGAAAAGTTGTCTTCTAAGTGACCCAGAGAGACCAGACGTCTGGAGTTGTGCTTTGTAATAGTGATGAGCCTTTGAAGCATTAATATTTTGGCTACATTGATACAAGTGAAAATATTATGAAGCTAATTCCATATTTTTTTTAATTTAAACAACATACCTTTTTATTTACAATAAAGCCAATTGAAAGAGCTACAAAAGGAAATCTTTCAAACAAAACACAAATTTACCAAGATAGAACTTATTTTCAGCAAACACATTTTTCCATAATATAACTTTACAAAGTTTTTCATATGAATTGTTTCATGCCTCCTCCCCTAGAACGTGTACAGGATGCAACCCTTTCCCTAAATGGTGGGGGGCAGGGTGGATAGAATGTACAGATGCATACATACAGGATGCTTCATAGGCACGAGACATCTCTGCAAGGATTCACAGAAACTCATAACAATGGTCACCTCTAGAGATGGGTCCTGAGAAGCTGGGGTTAGAAGTGAGAAGCCCACTTGGTACTGCATGCCATTTTATACCTTTTAAATGTCGAATTCCATGAATACAGTTTTAACTTTAACAAAAATGGAATCATACTCTACACTGTATTATAATCTCTATGTTATATGATGTTACAAGCATCTTTCCTCATTAACACTCCATCATGTATAGATTCTACATCTTAGCTTTATGGCTTTAACAATTCTGTTAGTAAAGATAAAATAACTATGTGTCATCCCACCAAACTTGGCTAATCATTTGAATTCTCCCTGGCAATTCCATCAGGCTTCCTTCGATATATCCTGAATTATGTACTTACTTTATGCCAGGCCCTGGTGGCTCAGATGGTGAAGAATCTGACTGCAGTGCAGGAGACCTGGGTTCAGTTCTTGGGTTAGGAAGATCCCCTGGAGAAGATAATGGCTGTCTACTCCAGTATTATTGCCTGGAGAATTCCATGGACAGAGGAGCCTGGTGGGCTATAGTCCATGGAGACGCAGAGTTAGACACAACTGAGCAACTAACACTTTTACCTTTCACTTTGTGCCAGGCACTATATTATATATATATACATAATATATATAATAAATGTACGACTCATTGAGTCCTATCAACAATTCTATGAGGCAGGTACCATGAATATGCCTATTTTATAAAATTTAAAACACAAAACTGAAGCTTAGAAAGATTAAATAACTTGTCTAAGATCATAAGGTCACACATTCTAAAATCCATGCTCTCTTAACTTCTTTTTGTCCTAGATTGAACCCATTCAATCTAGGAGAGACAACTCTCCAAGACTGAGTTTATCAGTTCCTTAATTGACCTCAAAGCAGTAGTGTTGCTTGAATACATTTTTATGTGGTTTCAACAGTGAGAAAAAGAATGGTGAACCGGGCGCTTCACCACACAAGATAAGTCTACAACATTAATAATTCATCTCTTCCACAGCTGATGAAAATTATGCATAGCACATTTTACTTTACAAATTACAAAGTCTCTAAAGTATATGTGCTTGTGAAAAATATATCGAACAGTCCATTCAGGTAATACACAAACATTAATTACAATATTAAAAAATTTTAAACATGCCTATGTACAAAGTTGGGGCTTCCCAGGTGGCACTAGTGATAAACAGCCAGCCTGCCAATGCAGGAGACAAGAGATGCAGGTTTGATCCCTGGATCAGGAAGATCCCCTGGAAAAGGGAATGGAAACCCACTCTAAGATTCTTGCCTGGAGAATCCCATGGACAGAGGAGCCTGGCAGGCTACAGTCCACAGAGTCTCAAAGAGTTGGACACAACTGAAGTGACTTAGTATGCACCCATGTACAAAGTTAGTTGTTCCATCAGTAGGGTCAATGATCCATGTAGGATTGTCAGTTAAGACACCTTTTTTCCCCAACTGCCACAGATGACTCACTAATGAAACTGTGAGATATATCAGTTCAGTTCAGTCGCTCAGTCATGTCCAGCTCTTTGCGACCGCATGGACTGCAGCATGCCAGGCTTCCCTGTCCATCACCAACTCTCAGAGCTTGCTCAAACTCATGTCCATGGAGTTGGTGATGCCATCCAACCATCTCATCCTCTGTCGTCCCCTTCTCCTCCCACCTTCAATCTTTCCCAGCATCAGGGTCTTTACAGTGAGTCAGTTCTTCGCATCAGGTGGTCAAAGTATTGGAGTTTCAGCTTCAGCATCAGTCCTTCCAATGAATATTCAGGACTGATTTCCTTTAAGATTGACTGGTTGGATCTCCATGCAGTCCAGCGGACTCTCAGGAGTCTCTCCAACACCACAGATACTTTTCCTTTATGGAAGAGGTAAGCATTTTTTCAACTTTATGATCAGTGTATGTTTGTGTTAGTCGCTCAGTCGTGTCTGACTCTTTGCAACCACATGGACTGTAGCCTGCTAGGCTCCTCTGTCCGTGGGATTTTCCAGGCAAGAATGCTGGAGTGGATTGTCATTTCCTCCTCCAGGGCATCTTCCCAACCCAGTAATAGAAGTTCGGTCTCCTGCATTGGCAGGCGAATTCTTTACCATTTGAGTCACCAGGGAAGCCAGCAGCAGTTACCAAATCAACTGGAGAGCTTTTAATCATAGCATTCGTTTCATTTCTTAGAGCTTCATGAACTACCTCTCCAGCTTGACTTGCTAGGGTTACTGCATAACCAATGCATTCGTGCCAAGAATCAGCCATGTCCTTTTGCAGGAGGACATGAGGCTGGGACCCCCCTAGCAGGCTCCAATGCTGGGCTCTTCCAGAGGGAGAACTAATTTCAACTTAAAAAAAAAAAAAAGAGCTATTTTAATGCTATTACTGGAAATGCTAAAATTGCCAGTTACTCACATTAATTTCTACTGGACAGAGCTATTCTATAGGCATATGTCATGCCCATAAATGAAGTCAGATTCAGTTGCAGGCTTAGGAATCATAGTGACCTTTGCCACCACAAGTCTGAAATGAGTCGAGTTTGCAACTAGTTTGCTACTAGTTGTCACCTAGTAGAACTTGTTTATTAACAAGGCTCCATGGGATAGAACCTGGTAGGGGCAGAAGTTCTATCCTGGCCTTTACATTTACCTGGATATGAGAACATGGTGGAAGATTCAGCCCTTCTTTCTGTATAAATCAGGCCAGTTTTTTTTTAAAAGACTAATCTCCTTCCCCACATCTTCTAGGGTGCTGTTTCTTGCACAGCTCTTTGCTTCCCAGAGTCCTGAGCGGCACCTGTTCTGACACCAGCCCTTAAGTTTTTGTGCTGTATCATGCAGAAGGCACTTGGTCCCATGCCACGCCAGCTGTGGGTGCCATATGGAAGAGCCATACCATATACATTGTACAGAATGTTTCTGAAGCCAGAAGGAATGTTGAAGTATGTGTAACTGATCTAGCTGTATCTTTTCCTTCCCTTTGAAAATTTTAATCATTGACATATCTTTAGTCTATAAATAGAATCATGTAGGGAGATAATTCTGAGTTAAAACAAAGTATGTACTTTTGTTTTTATATGGACATGGGGCTGTATATAGATGTATGAAGATGTAGGTTGACCCTTTAGATACAGATGTGTTTGACTTTCCAATAAAATATGTGGATGTATAAGTGAATGGAGATGGTATGTATCAAGCAGGATTGTTTTTGTATTTGAAGCAAAGATCTCCTCCTTCTATAATAGTTGGAAAGAAAGTTCTGTTTCTGCTTCTGCCTGGTCTAGGCGCAGAGTTCTCCTAAATGGCTGCCGAGGATTGATGGAGAAGGTCATGGTCTTGACTGAGCCCAGCCTTGGTGATGTGCCTTTCATCACTGAAATAGCAGGGATCAGTGGCCACATGTAGGGATGGTACCAACTGAAGCCAGGCTTCAGGCTGTATTTGCCTTTGGAGTAACCGCTTTTCTTCTTTTCCTTCCACCTCTTCTAGGCAGAACAGGGCTGCTTGCTGATCTCTTGCCCAGTTTTGCTGTGGAGATTATGCCAGGTATTCAGTCATTTAACTCTGTATTTGCTTAATTTGCTATCCCTCCATCTGTCTTGCTTCTGCATTAGTTACTAATTGCTCCTTTAACTTATTTGCACATTTGTCTATATATGTCTGTGGTATTTTCCAGGATGAACTAAGCCCATTGGAAGAGCCTTCAAATTGTATTTCTTCTGTTACTAGGCCCTAAAAGAATAATGGTAGTTAAAAACAGGCTGAGGCGGGGCCCAGGCCTTCTGTGTCAGCGGTGCGGGCCCTGTGACAGTCTCAGAATCTTGGTTGCACCCAGTTGCTGTAAAGTGTCTTTAATGGAGTTGTTATTTATGTGCATTCGTGTTCCCTAAGTTTCATGTTTGAAAGTGAAAGTGGACGTTGCTCAGTCATGTCCAACTCTTTGCAACCCCATGGACTATACAGTCCATGGAATTCTCCAGGCCAGAACACTGGAGTGGGTAGCCTTTCCCTTCTCCAGAGGATCTTCCCAACCGAGGGATCAAACCCAGGTCTCCCGCACTGCAGGTGGATTCGTTACCAGCTGAGCCACAAGGGAAGCCCAAGAATACTGGAGTGGGTAGGCTATCCCTTCTCCAGCAGATCTTCCCGACCCAGGAATCAAACTGGGATCTTCTGCATTGCAGGCAGATTCTTTACCAACTGAGCTATCAGGGAAGCCCAAGTTTAATGTTTACCCATTCATCACTGTACAACCATGTTACTTGGAATTGCCTTTTATAACTTTAACAAAACATTTTTTCAAACCTTATGAATGCTATGTACTCCTCCTACCTTGAAAAATACACATTTACAGGTCTATATTGCATTGTATATGATCTATATTGCTTTCAAAGAAGGCAATGGCACCCCACTCCAGTACTCTTGCCTGGAAAATCCCATGGATGGAGGCGCCTGGTGGGCTTCAGTCCATGGGGTCGCTAAGAGTTGGACACAACTGAGCGACTTCACTTTCACTTTTCACTTTCACGCATTGGAGAAGGAAATGGCAACCCATTCCAGTGTTCTTGCCTGGAGAATCCCAGGGACGGGGGAGCCTGGTGGGCTGCTGTCTGTGGGGTCGCACAGAGTCGGACACGACTGAAGCGACTTAGCAGCAGCAGCATATTGCTTTGTATACAATAACAAAGCAATTACAAAGCAATAACAAAGCAATTTAGGACTTTTTGACCTCCTAAATCCCTGGGGTCCATGGACCCTGTCAAGGACACCTGCAGCAAATGCACACCTCTGTCTTTTTATGTAGCGTCCGTTGAACATATCAGCTAGACAGTCAGCAATGCTGCACTATAGTCCATCATGGAAGGAGCTCAGAGAGAAGCAAGAATGAACTATGGGAGAGGACATATCCAAACACAGAAAGTAGAAAAGGGTGAGATTCAGTTTTGCTTTGGAGGGCTTCTGCCAAAGCGTTAAGAGCTGACTAATAATTGAGAGCAACAGAAAGATACAAAATAATCCTGGTGATTGTTTTAGACTTGATTCAAGTTTTGAGAACTATCCAGAGTCCTCACAGTTGAGCTTCACTCTTCTGTGAAATCTCCAGATCCTTCCCCATTAGCTGGTTAACCCAAATACAGACATTCTTCTTACTGATGTTGATCCCAAGATCACAAATAGACATTTCTTTGTGATCCGCCTTATCCAGAGTTCAGTCAATTTGTACTCATTTTTTTCATCACAAAAAACCCCACAATGTTACACTGCATTGCTTCAAACTAGATGTTGCATCCCCGAGTCCCAAGGAAAAGTTATGGTATTTCTCATATCTGGTCCTGGCCCTCCGAATTTCCCCCCTTCTGACTCCAAGAATCCTTTCATGGCTAACATTTTTTGTTTCTCCAAGGCAGCCTGGCAGTCTTTAATCCTTGACTGCCTGACCCCAGTTGTAGCTACCATACCACACAGCTCTTCTAGTCCTCAGGGCCCATATCTATCTCAGGTCACATTGTCTTGTTATGTTAGTGCAAAGGCAATGCCAAAGCCTTCAACTATCTACTGTCCTCAGCAAGAAGCTCTTCCAGAACATTCTGGCCTTCTCACTTCCGCCCTGAAGAGAGGGTGACCTGGTTAATTTGAGTGTATTTCTGTTGGGTGAGTGAAGAGGGACACTTAGGAAATCTAAGTTGTGTGTTTTCTCTGAGAAAATTATGTTCTAAGCAAAGGTCAAATAACTTTATCATTATCACAAAACCCTTTATCTAACCAAAATGTCATATTCTCAAGCTCCAAATGAATGTCCTATTTTGTTGAAGAAATATTTAATAACTAAAATGCAAACAAAATAATGTATACTTGAAGTTTGTTGCAAAGGGATTTTTGGTAGATGGTTTTCAATCAAAATGAATTGCTTTAATCTTTTGCTTTGAAAGGAAATCATGGCTCATTCCAGTCCGTCCCAGGCCCCAGCAGGACATTAGGTCTTATAGCCAAGTCCCAAAAGCATGACATCAAGTCCCTCGAGGGCCACAGTCATTTTTCTCTAAGTCAAATGGAATTTGTTTCCTTTCTCTTTATCTGTTGGATAGGCAAATGAATTAAATTCATGTTCACTCTCTGGCAGAGCTGTGAAAATAGCTGACGTTAACAAACATGGTCAGATATACACATTAGCCTTGCCAGTCATCACAGCCTAAGTCACTTTAGTCCGTGGTTGTGCTGGCTATGTAGCATGGTCAGCCTGCCTGTGATCAAACCATTCTTAGGGGACAGGGACAGCATTTCTCTACCAGAGCCTATGTCTCTAGTGTTTTCAAGGAAATGGTTTTAATCTCAGCTCTGATGCTGAGCACAGGAAAGGTGTCAAGAGGCGATCAGCAGGGAAAGCAGATGGCTACATAAGGGACCTGGACCACCTACAGGTATTCTGATTTAGACCACACAGACATGGAGAGCTTTTCTCAGGACTTACACTATTAAGGGATAAGATTAAGTTGACTACCAAAGATATGTATTCATGGAAATCACCACTTTATAGCTCAGCAAGCAAAGTCCCCTGTCCCCAGCCAGGAATTTCTCTGCTCTAGTCCCCTACCTCTTCTGACACCACAATCAATAAGGTAAGCCCTTTCCTTGGGAAGGGGCCCTGAAACTGCTCCTAGCACTTTGTATTGGACATTATGTGTGCTCAGTATGACCTGGGTAACCGTCCCTGCCCTCCACACCGCAGCCCTGGGATGGTCTGCACCTCTCAGCCTCAGAGCCCCTCCTGAGTCTGGGAGCTCTGCGCCCTGTTACAAGGTGCCTTCTTCCCCAGGCTGCTCCCACTCTTGCTCTCACGGGGAGACCCAGCAGGGGGCTGCCACGAGTGTGGGTTTCTCTGTGCATCCTTCCAGAGTGGGTGTTTGTTGGTCTGGTGATCCTGGGAGTCTTCCTCTTCTTCGTCTTGGTGGGGATCTGCTGGTGCCAGTGCTGCCCTCATAGCTGCTGTTGCTACATCCGCTGCCCGTGTTGCCCAGACTCCTGCTGCTGCCCTCAGGCCTGTGAGTAACGTGACGCATGGGGAGACACAGAATGACCAAAAGAAACGTCACCTTTCCATCAGACAGCGGTGTGCCCTGAGCGCCTTGTCGGCCACCTTTCCTTCCACCGCAAAACGGATCATTCCAGACTGTCCTCTCCTGGGAGGCCCTGACTTTCTGAGATGACCATTCCTGTTTGCCTTCTCACACACAGGCGCCTCTCTATGCTTTTGATCCACACTTACCACCCCTGCATTTGGAATTCTCTTTAACACTATTGATGAAAGGAAGGGCAGGTTCAGGATGGTGAGGTTGTGGGATAAGGCTTTTGCCCTCTCCTTGGGCATCCAAACTAGAGAAAACTTTCTCTGGCCATGCCTCTCACATGCAGAGAACTCTTCTTTTTACCAGCAGCATGTTCAAAGTACAGCCTTTGGGTCCCCTCTAGCCACAGATGAGTTTTATTTACTGCTGTGACAAAATGGTCCACAAAGGGACTAGTCCTCATTTGGGATTCACAATTTTACCTCCCTAGCCAAGCCCATATAGGCATTAAGTTTGGAACCCCTGCCATAAACATCTTGACGGAGAGAGACACAATATGTGTCTTTAGTATCCTCAGGAACACAGCGGTTTCTGTGAGGTGTCAGGTTATTTGCTCTGCTTTTGAATTCTAATAGCAGGGCCATGTGTCAGCGCTTTGCTGGCTTTGCCTCTCTAGAAGAGGTTAGGATCGTCTTGGAAGCAACCCTGGGCAGTGCCAGTGCTAGGCCTCCTACAGAGGGCTGAGGCAGCCTGCAGACAGGGTGGTTAAGAGTAGGCTGCTGCTGTCACGGGAGGCTGCTGTGACAGCTCCCAGCACCACTGAATTACTCAGTTGCCAGGTACTACTGAACACTGTAATCCCTTATGTCACTGCTGGAGGAGTCCAAGAGAGTGGGGGAGAGTGTTTCCAATGAATCAAGTCAGGCCTAGTGGAACACACACATATACACGCAAGCCCGCGCATACATCCAGGAGCTCCCTTAAGCGCATCTTCAGGGATTTTTGGTGTGAGGGTTGTGGAGGGTGGAACGATGTAATCTCTCTTGCTCTTCATCTCCCTCCACAGTGTATGAAGCAGGGAAAGCAGCAAAGGCCGGGTACCCTCCCTCTGTCTCCGGTGTCCCTGGCCCTTACTCCATCCCCTCTGTCCCCTTGGGAGGAGCCCCCTCATCTGGCATGCTGATGGACAAGCCGCATCCACCTCCCCTGGCACCAAGTGACTCCACTGGAGGAAGCCACAGTGGTAAATGCAGTTCCAGACTGTCCTGCCCCATGCTCCTGTCGGGCTTCCATTCTGATTCCTTGCTGATAAGAACCATCAGCCCAGTGATGCTTCCATGGACAATGATTATCTCCATTCTGGAAATGGGATCCTGACAGCTGTATCAGATATCTCCTGAAATGCATGTCAAGCTTGCCAAGGGCTGCAGGACATAGCTGCCCCTTGCTTTCTTCCTGGGCCTCACAATAACTAAAATCATAAGAAAAAGAGGCAAGGTACCCCCTGAATGTTGATCATTCAATTAATAAATGGTTATCTCTTATACCTAGTGCTCAGGACTTTACCGGGTACTCTGAGAACACCCAGAAGTGTAGGACATGGTTTGTCTAACCAGCAGTATGGCCCAGCCAGGGAAAGAGAACGGACTTTTACTAGACAGTTAGATGCTATAGTGAATGTACTGGGAGTTCAAAGAAGAAAGAGCTGGAATGCTTACAAAGTCTTCAGGGAGGAGGTGAGATTAGGGCTAGGCTTAGAGGACTGAGATGGATTAGGAAAGCACAGACACTCACAGACCAGCATAATGGAAACCCAGAGCTAAAAGAACAGTGTGTGTGTTTGACAGTGTCCAGCTTGTTGGTCTGACTGGAAGACCATGGAAGAATATGGTGGAGCCAGATTAGGCAGGGCCTTGGAACCCTCCAGAAGAGCCTGGGTTGGTGCCATAGTAAATGAGAACCCCTGTAGCCAGGCTCCTGAGCGGCGAGGTGACATGCTGACAAAGCTAGTGGTGAGTAGGACAGAGGAGAACCAGAGACCTTGAGCCGAGGTGTGATTGATATGTTTCAGGTGGGACATTATGATGCAGACAAAGGGAATTGAGTGGTAAATCTGAGAGATGCTTTGAAAGAGCAAGCAATTAGATGTTAGAAAACTTTAGAATGAGCCCAAGTTGTCTAGTGGTGTATATCCGAGACAGAGAAGAAATAACTGGTAAGGAGTTTCTTTGGATGATGATTAGCACCACTGAGGGCATGATAAATTTGTTGTTATAGGCAGTGGTAGAAGAGTATAGGTGGAGAAGGCAATGGCACCCCACTCCAGTACTCCTGCCTGGAAAATCCCATGGATGGAGGAGCCTGGTGGGCTGCAGTCTATGGGGTCGATAAGAGTCGGACACGACTGAGCGACTTCACTTTCACTTTTCACTTTCATGCATTGGAGAAGGAAATGGCAACCCACTCCAGTGTTCTTGCCTGGAGAATCCCAGGGACGGGGGAGCCTGGTGGGCTGCTGTCTATGGGGTCGCACAGAGTCGGACACGACTGAAGCGGCTTAGCAGCAGCAGCAGCAGAAGAGTATAGGGGTGTTAAAATGTAGCTTTCCTGGAGGCATCTGAAGAGGACTATACAGAGTAGTAAAGGTTAGAACTGTGTACAGAATATATTTAGGAGGTGACTTTTAGATTCCTAGTTGTAAATGAGCCACTAGGGTTGGTGAAACAGACGTTTCTCCCCCGGAGGGCTCTGGACAGACTTCAGTGGGAATCGGGGGCCGAAGGTCTAGATCATTTAGTGACCTGTCAGTGCTCCACCATGGAAGGGGTGGATATCCTCAGTGAGTAATTGGTACTTGTGTTTTTTCTCTCTCAGAAACTATTAGTGGAATTCTGACGTATGAGATTGGGAATGAGTCATAGACTGAGAAGTAAAAGTTAATAATCAAGGACACACAGGGTATTAGAGAAATAAAGACAATACAGTCCATTTTCCCAAAGGATGGAGAGGACAAAAGAGGCATTAATAGGACTCGTTGCTGCCTTTTTCTCCCAATCTTCTTTCTCTTTCCTTCCCACCTGGACCCTTCCCCCTTAGTTTATTGAGTAGATTCTCTTAATAAAATAACTATTATTTATAGGATGGCAAATACTTCTGTCCTATTTTCAACTTTTTTCCAGTTCCTGCTTGTTGCAGTTCAATCATTTTGACTCCATCCTGCCATGCTAACCAACTGTAGTTAGAAGTGGCTTAAAAAAAAAACAGGAAAAAAATACGGTTTCACATAGTGAGAAATTCCAAGGTAAGGTGGTTCAGGGGTTGGTTAATGGAAGAGTTCAAGTGGCATCCCTGAAGGACCTGCTTCTTTCCATCTTGTGTTCAGCATCCTGAGTGTATCCTCTGTTCTCCTGGACGAGCTCCCTTCTGGATCCCATAGTCTCAGACACTATATGCATTCAGAGATGGAAAAGATATGCTTCTTCCTTGTGTTCCTTTTCCCAAGAGGGAGGAAAGCTTGTCCATAAGTCTCCTTCCCTTCCAGCAGACTTCTACTGTCATTTTATTGGCAAGAATTATGTCCTGTGTCCATTCCTAAGCCAGATTGACTTGGACCCACCAAGACTCATCTGTTAGGCCAAAACACCTATTCACCTCAGAAATGAACAGTCAGAATTCTGTTCGCCAGGAAAAAGGGGAGGATGCATAACCAGCTTTGGCCACAGCCAGTCTGGCTCATGTTATCTGGCTTACTGAGTCAGGAGTGAATTCTTCATGATCCCTACCAGGCACATTTCTGTACTCATGGTCCTGTGGCCAGAATTACTGATTGCATTTAGCTGTTTCTCCTTTAAGAAAGGTGGCTTAAGCTAGTGTTCCATGTAGATTGTTTTTCAAAGAATGTTCGAAGTGTTAAGAAATGCTGATTTATAAAGATGTAAATGTAGCTTATTTTATATTTTTATGCTACTTCAATTTTAGGGTAATCATCTAGCAACAGTAATTTTTCAGATTACATTTGTACACAATACTCTTTGAATGTTCTGTGTAGTTGAAAAGCATCTTTGATGAGCTATATATAGTATAGCCAGTTAGTTACCAAATGGGGGAGACAGAAAAGGAATCCTGACTCCTTCTCCCATTCTTCATAGCAGCTATTTATTACCTCTTTACAAAAAAAAAAAAAAAGGACTGTCTCCTCCTGCCCTGCTCTGGATTCATTGCTTTGTCAAGTTTCTCTTTTTATTGACTCTCTAAATCCCACCCCATTCCCACCTCATGGGTCCAGCCTTTCCTTCTTCAGTGACTTCTTCCTATCCACATTCAATACATGCTCAGATCTCGCATTAAAATACAACAATTTGCAAAAACCCTTAGTCCTCTAATACTGTGTCCCTGTCCACTTTCCCCTCTTCACAGATAAACTCCTTGATAGAGTTTTGAATATTTAATGTCTCCATTTCCTCTCCTCAGCTAACTTCTGTCTTGCTGTCACTTTCACCACTCCAAAGACCAGCTCTTGCCAAGACTGCCTTATTGCTAAGTCTAAAGGATGCCTTTCAAAGCTTGCCCCCCTTGACTTCTCAACAGCATTTGCCACCCCTGATGATACATTCATATTCTTTGCCCTCCTCAACACTGTATTTTGTAGCTTTTCCTAGCCATTTCACTATATGCTGGCTGTTCGTCCTCTGCACATCCCCTAGATGTTGGTGTTTCTGTTTTGTCCAAGGTCCTCTCCCTGGGAAATCTTACCTTGTCCATGGCCTCAGTCATCATCTGTATGCTGATGACTGCCAGTCTTTATGTCCATCCTCTCTCCTGTTCCTCAGTCCCACATATCCAACTGCCTTCTGGACATTTCTACCTGAATGTCTTTCAATTTCAATTCAACCTCTATCTAGGAAATGGAATTCATCTGCTGTTTCTCAACCTCAGACCAACTCCAGCATTTCTCATTTCAGCGGATGGCATTATTACCCACCTAGTAGCCCAAACCAGACATCCTTATCCCTTCCTCTTCCTCACTTCTCGAATCCAGTTGGTCACCAAGTCCTTCAGATAGGATCTCAAAATAACTTTGAATTGGTCCATCTCTACTCAACTATCCTAGTCATTGCTGCCATCATCTCCCACCTTAATTAATGCACTTCTCTCTTCCCTTGCTTGAATCCATTTTATTTTCATATCTACCTGGTCTCCACTCATCCTTCTTACAAAAGAACTGAATAGGCAAGTAGGGTTTTGAAATGTCATTTTTCAAACTAATAAGGATATATGCCTACTGTATGTATACAGAGAATATGCAAATTTTAAGCATCACGCCTCCCACAGCTGAGCTGCTGCCACCCTGGGGGTGGAATCTGGCAGCTGTTCCATTATCCATAAACAGCCTTCCTTAGCTTATTAAGATAGGACAGGAAGAACAAGGCTATATACCCATGGATATCTGCCTTAGACACTTTTGCAAGTTCTACAAATTGAATTTGGTGTTAAAGGGGAAATTAGCTGAAAAATAGTTGAGTCTTAATTGGATCAGAATTATCTTTTAACAGTAAGAATTTTTTAAATTTGGCATCAAAATGAATATCCCAATATTCCCTCTCCAGTAAAAATCAAAGTTGGTGAGGCTAGTAAATTAGAGGAGCTGAAGTATGAAAACCACACCAACCAAAGGACTTGGACCAGACTGAAATTCAAAAGAGAAATAAATCTTCCATTGACCCTGAACTGAAACATCACCAGGAAAAAAGTCATTTTCCAAAAAATGCTGGTCTTTGACCAATAAAAATATTGTAGGATATTTGTTATTAAATATTGTAGGATATTTCTTTTTAAAATATCACCACACCTCAGAGAGTTCTCTGATCTAAATTACAGATAAAAATCAGCCCAACACCATTCTGTTTTCAAATCAAGAAAAATTTAATGAATGTCTACAAATTTTTTCTCAAGGAGTTTACAGTCCAGCAGAATGGTTTTGGGCGGCTTGTGAATGGAAATAAAATGAGTAAAAAAATAGAAAGGAGCATGTAATAAGACTAATCTCTGATGTCAGCTCAGAGAAGGCAAAGTCTCATCTGCTTGGAGGGATCAAGAAAGGTTTTCTGATGTTTTCTATGCTCCTGAGCATATATGTGACACAGAGTCAGTTCCTGCCACAATGAGAGAATTATAGTGTGCTGCCTAATCGAATTTACAGCTTTTGGTTAAAAAAAAAAAATCTTTTCAAGGGAGAAGCGCCTAGCTTTTTAACTGCTGAAACCAAACGGATGATGCCTCTGAAGTCTGTCAGTGCTCCACTCTGTCCTTTTTGACAAAGGGGACAGATTTAGATTTCTGAAATTATGAGCTGGTGTGACTGAGAATAAAATCTGAAAGTATTGGGCTGGCCAAAAGGTGTGTTCAGGTTTTTCATAAGATGTTACAGGAAAACCCAAACAAACTTTTTGGCCAACCCAATATGTAGTACAGTAATGTCTCTTTATAATGCCAGTACTGAAAGGTGAAGCTGACATCTTCGTCTTTTCAGAGGCATGATAACCTATGCATACATGATCAATCTGTGTCATAATTAGGAGCGTAAATTCTTATAACGACACAGAAAGCAATCTAAGCTCCAATCCAAGTTGCAATTAAGGGAGATTTCCAACTGTTGCTTGGGGTGGCAGCCTTCTCTTACCACCAGGGTACAGCTGGTACATTGTTCCATATAGCAATACTTTTCCCCTTTATCTAAGTATTACTGAATGTCTGCCATAACAGCACTTCAGATATTAAGAACACCTAAAGACACAGCTGCAGGTAGAGTAGACCCCTTCTTTAAGGCCTATAAACATGCTCCTTTTCTTAACTAAAAATATTGTTTACAGTCCCTAAGTTGTGTCTGACTCTTTTGCAGTGCTATGGACTGTAGCCCCCCAGGCTCATTTGTCCATGGGGTTCTCCAAGCAAGAATACTGGAGTGGGTTGCCATTTCCTTCTCCAGGGGATCTTCCTGGACCAGGGATCAAATTTGCATCTCCTACACTGGCAAGTGGATTCTTTACCTCTGAGCCACCAGGGAAGCAGACTAAAAATATAATCATCAATAAAAATAACAAAACTTGCCTAAACCTTGCTGCTCCCTCAAGCTACCATTCAAGGCTTCCCCTTCCTGTTCAAAATTCTCCAACAAACCCACCACATGTCTCTTCTGCCTTACTTTGCAATTCCCTGTAATACAGTTTCTATTCCTGATTTTCACTTCATTCATTCATTCATACAAACTCACATGTTTGGAGTGTCTGCAATGTGCTAGGCTCTATGCTAGGTGCTCAGGAATCATAGATACACAGAGAGAACTGGTCCTTGATCTCAGGAAGTTTACAATCTAGAGAGAGAAATTCTACTGTAAATAATCTTTCTTAAGAAAGCATTAACCTCACACCCATCCCCAGGCTGGCACCATTTCAGCTCAAACAAACATACTACGTTTGTTTAGGAATATACTCTGTAGAGCACCATCCTGGGCGTTCCACTGAGCTAGAATGATAAGCATTCTTTTCCCTCAAGAATCTTTTGGAAGATTAGACATTTATACATATCATTTGAAACAAATAGGAATATATTAAGGGACATATGATGAAAGTCCAAAGTAAATGATTTGTAAGTTGGCGGTTGGATAGAGAAAAGAGAAAACTTTTCTAGCTGGAGAAAAAGAAAGTCTTTTGGATGAGATGTTGTTTGCGCCACCCCTAATAATTACAAAGAACTCAAAGTGCTCCACTGAGTTGGTCTTTGTTGTCTTCTTTTTTTCGTTTATGTATTTGTCTTCTCTGACTTATAAGATTATTTAAAAGGTGAAAATTATTAGTTGTATTTCGTGGACATGCAAACTGAATCCTGGATAGGTCACCACTTATTTGAGGTCCTCGTGGCCTACAGGGTGCCCAGTTCCCCACTTCCTAGCCCTGTATTTTATTCATCAGACACAAACACCTCAGAACAGACATAGCAGTTCCGTGGGATAATTGCATTTTAATTGAACTGTCTGTGCTACTCTGTAAACGCCTCTGCAGAGATGGGAGGGTGTGGAGGCTTATAAATAAAACCATTTCTGCTAATAATTGCTTCTGCATAAGGATTAAGGATCTAACCTCTGGGAGAAGGTGTCACTAAAAAGCGTGTGCTGAGATTCATTAATTTTTTAAAGTAATTCCACAATTGAAGCTGAAGGTGGATTGTCCATCCTATGCTTATAGAGAAAACCAGTGCACCTGCAAATGGATGTGTGGGCGTCTTCCCAGTTTTCAACACCAGGGCTGTGATTAGAGTCTGTGAAAGATGATATTTTAATCTTCCACATACATGCTTGTGTAGGGGGCTATGTCCACAGCAGGGGAACATAATCAGAGAGCAGAACGCAGAACTTTCTCCAGAGACACGTGCAGTTGTGTGGTTTCCTTGTGGTATTTTCCCTGCTCTGGGAATAGAGAGTGTTGGGGGTGGGTCATCTGTTTCCATCCCCATTGTATGGTCCCAATTGGCTGCATGGTAGGACAGTGCCTCGGATGCCCAAGGTCCACCTCTGGGTTCTTCCTTTTTGTCTTCCTTTCATCTCTCTCTGCTGCTTCTGGCCCCAGACTCCAGACAGACAGGTGGCCCAGTATTGTTGGGCTTCCTTCAGACTACATTCCAGTCCCGGCACTGCCACTTATTGCTGAGCAAGTTATAAAACTGCTCTGAACCAAAGTTTCCTCGTCCGTGAAGCGCAGCTGCTAACAGCTGACTCCTTATGCAGTTGCGAGGACTGAGTCCACGGAAAGCACGTAGCGAGGTGCCTAGCACGTCCCAGTGCCCGCAGGCCTTGTCTGTCACCCCTGCTGTTCTGTCCCCATCCCAGTCCTTTCTCTTTCTTGTTTTCTCTTTATCTGTGAATATTAGAGCTGTCTGTGTCTGATCACCCTTGGGGTTGGTATTGGATTAGGTTGATGCTTAAGTGATACCAGGCTTCAGCAGCCTTTGTCTCTGCCAACGTGAGTGATGAGAACGTAGAGGATGGTATTATCTCTCACGCTTTAGTTTTGTTTTATTTTTACTAAGCCCTGAAAATAGCACCTGCCTGTAACCACATTGCAGCAGATTGACTTAATCATGTCTAAAATATGGTATTCCCTTTCCTAAGGGGAAAATGCTAAAGAAATAATAATGGAACCATAATTAGTAATCCATGCATTTTATTTTGTTCTACTGTGTATAAAGCCTGCAATCTAATATTAGCTCTTAGGCATCGCCTAGTTATGGAATTTTTGTACAGGCAACTACAGGCTTTTAGGCCACCTGTGTCAAGGTCTCTGACGTTTGGGTATCTGTTTTAAAGCTACATGTGCTTCCAAGTGAAGGTATGATCCTCAGACTGTAGAGTGATCTGTATCCCTAGTCTAGAAAGTGGTCTTTTTTAGTGTGAGTATACTCCCCCAAACTTTGAGAAGATAATCTTTAAGTGGAGCTATAAGAGGTCAGGAAGTAGGAAGGAGAGGTTACTGGAACAGAAGTTTTTTCTTGATGTGCCAATCCTCCATTCTAATGGAACCATCTGATAAAGGGTATGGTTCCATATATAGAAATATAGGTTACTGTTTCTGGGTGATTTAAAAAAGAGTTGAATCACATGGGTCCCTATCTGGGACCCATGTTTTCTACTGGTAAGTTACATGGAAGTCACCTTTTCCTGATTTTTTTTCAGCTTACTATCTTGTTTGTTTCTCAACAGTTCGCAAAGGTTACCGGATCCAAGCTGACAAAGAGAGAGACTCCATGAAGGTCTTATACTATGTCGAGAAGGAGCTGGCTCAGTTTGATCCAGCCAGAAGGATGAGAAGCAGATGTGAGCATCTGTTAGTTTTATGTGTTCTGTGCATCATGCTAAAAGGGATTTGGGGGTGACCATATATGTGGAGCCCTGAGCTTTCAGGGTCAGAATTAGTAGGGCTGCTGGTGACACCACGCTAAAGAAAGTAGCTTTGAGTACAGGGAGGAAAGAAAAAAAGGGTTCTGGTATGAAGGATAGGGTGATAACAGGGAACTATATCCAATATCCTATAATAAACTATAATAGGATTTTTAAAAAAAAGAATAGAGCATCATGTACCATCTTGGCTTCTGTTGCCTCTCGCATGGGGCAGTCAGTATTGCTGGGCTGTGCAGTGGGGTTGGCACCATTTTATTAAAACAGCCTTTCCCTACTACTCCCTTTAAAATATATTCAAAATAATGGCTTACAATGGGGAAGCTTCAGTGTCAGTTTTTTCCAACATGAAAGGCCCTAGCCTCGAATGACAGTCCAGCTGCCAACTTGCCATATCAATGAAAGTAAAAGAACAAGTCTGCCAAATGAATTTCATAAAAAAGATGCCTACATTCCTTTCAGATACCTAGTGGCAGAGACTGAGGGGCAAGCAAAAAGTCAAAAGAATGTTTTAATTATTGAGTCTGTAGGCGGCAGGGCCCCAACGCTTAACTCACCCACAGACCGTGGAGACTTTGCCGCTGACATAGCTGATTCTTGATTTGGACTCCAAATTACTGTCTATCATGAAAAGCAACACAGGGCAGGTCTGACATGGATGGGCTAATTGTCAGAGGTGCTGGCAGGCGTGGGAGTGCGGTCACTACATTGCTCTCTTTGAACCCTCCTTGTCTTGGAACCAACTCCAGACTCAATGGCATTGTTGGGAAAACAGACCCAGACTAGAGGAACTTGATTCAGATTAAGGACAACATATTCCTCCCAGTTTGCGATTCTAATTTCATCCTGTCTGAGTTGCATCCATTGCTGCCTCCTCCCACCACACTGGCTATAAAAAGACCATCTCCAGATTGGAATGTCAGGAATGCAGATGTCACTGCACTTGACAAGCTAGTTGTAACAGTGTTGTCATGGATCCCTGTAAGGGGACAGACATAGAGAGAGTCAGAGTTCAAGGAGAAAGCCCGTGGAGGAAATCTGTGAACTCACAGCTCAGAGAAAAAACAGAGGTTAAAAATAAAGGGTAGATCCCGGTTGAGATGATGTCTTCTGTCTGCCTGGATTAAAGTGGTCTCCAAAGGCCTGGCTGGCCAGAAGGTAATGACCAAGGAATCTTAAGAGTCCAAGGGGTGGCCTGGGTCAACAGATGAAGAAACTGAAGCCCAGAAGGTGGAAATGACAGTATCAGGACTACAACCCAGGTCTGTGGTTTGCTGTCCTGTGCTTTGCTGCTAAACTAGAAACTTTGGAGCCAACTGTGGATGGTGCTATGGCTGCAGTAGCAGTTTATATTCAAAGATCACAGCCTTCTAACTCTTGGGACTTTAGGATGTTGGAGCGGGAAGAAAGAGACTGAGATTGTTGAATGTACCTCCCTCATTTTATGGAGGAGGAAAGGGAGGCCGAGGGGAAAGTAACCAGTGCCAGTACTCACTGCCAGTGCCAGAATTGAACCCAGAGCTCTTGGAACCTACACATTGCAATAACTGCACAGAGATGAAGCAGAAATCTAAGTTCACATTGCAATAACTGCACAGAGATGAAGCAGAAATCTAAGTTCTCTTTACTTTGAGAGGTTCTATCCCCGAAGAGCAAAGTAAACCTTGGGATGGATCATGGCCACGGGATGGTCTTAAAGATCTCATCATAAAATGAGCCACACCTAGTTGCAGGTGTGGCAAAGGAGTAATAGATTCTGTGAGGCATGGGAGTTTCAGGGTCAGGCCTATGAATTTCCCAGAATGTGTGAGCCTCATTCACCTGCTCCCTGTAAGTAGGGGCTTGCTCTGGGGATATTTTAGTCTGGAATCAGCAAACCACAGCTCCCAGGGCACATATGTTCCACCTCCTATTTTTGAAGTAAATTTTCTTGGAACACAGCCATGCCAATCTACTTGTCTTATCCATGATTCCTTTCCTATTGCAGTAGCAGAGTTGAATAGTTGTGACAGGAAGACTTGCAAAGCCCACAGTGTTTACTACCTGGCCCTTTACACAAAGTTTGCCTCTGCTGCCCTAGAGTCCCACTGCTAGGTGTCTCTGAAGTGGGGGATGTTGATGTTCACGTTCACTGTGGCAGAAGTTTCAGAACAGCATACATCCTGGACTATCCATCATATGAATGGAGAAACATCTCTCCCTCACATCTGGAGAGATGAAAAATGTCCATTATTCCCTGAAGTTTAAGGCAAGTTCTGAGCCAATAATGTAATTTTCCAATAAACACACTTGGTGCATTTTAAAGTTCTCTTCTGTGGGGTTCCCAGAAGACTGGAATTCACTGGCATCGTGAGAAAAGGAAGACAAGATTTTATTAATCAATAGGATCTGAGTTATTTCCCTTTGAAATAGGCAGGCACTAGACCATTCTCCTTATGAGGAACAAAAGACTTAGATTATAATTCAAAACCAACTGATCACATGACCAAACTGAATGGCATTCCTGCTCAGCCCTGTGTCCTCGTAAGGAGATTGTGTTTATGCTGTGCAGGGAGGCCCACCCTTCCCTTCAGGGGTGGGAGCCAGCAAAATTCCTCTGCTCCTCTAAGGACTGTTGGGGATAGGGAGGAGATAAAGTAGAGGGGAACATGAGACACACACTTGTGCTTCCCACATCTGATCTTAGTTTACCTCTCATTCGGCAGCCAGGCCCTACAACTTATAATTGTTGATTCTGATAATAGTTTGAAGTTCAAAGGATTTTTAGAAAACAATGGATTTTCAATGGATTCAGTTACATTACAAATAGATTTGCTAGATTTATTTTTTAAGTAATATGAAATTCAATCCATTTCAAAGTTTTCTAAATAAATAGTTTCTTTTGTTTTTTTTTTTCTTTCCAAATTGTGATTCTGGTCCTTATTCACAAGTGCTTTTGTGAAAAGCTACTTAGGCCACCCTAAAAAATGAGAAAGCTGTGACCATCCCCTCCCTTTTTACATTTTTGGGCTGGGACTAGAGCATAAGTGGAGGTCCATGGACCATAAGTGCAGCCTAGCCTTCCCCATTTCTTCCTACACTTCCAAACAGCTATCCTGGCCATCCATGGCCACATACACCTGAACAGTCTGGGGAGTGAAGAGGTCTACTTAAGCCACAGAAATGAGCTTGGTACTGTTCAGGGAAAATATTCCAAATTCCTGGATGAACATCCAGGAGCAGGGTGTGCACACTCTCTTTGTCCTGTGGGCTCCTTCCTCTGTGGGGAGGGGCACAGCAGCAGCTGGGATGGGGTGCGTGTGAACCACAGCATGGGACTGGCTCTGAAGGCTCCATCTTGGGACTCAGATAACAGCAGGGAAGATACTGTGATCTGTGGCTTTTCTCTCTTTTCGCCCCCTTTGCCTCATGGCTGGGATCATCATGGCTCATCACTGATTTAAACAAGAAGAAGCAAAATATTTGAGCGAGGATGATGATATACTAGGAGGAGACCAGCTGCAGAGAGCCTAAGTTCTGGAAAGCCTGCCTTAGGTGGAACAATAACAATTGTTTTCCTATTCTAAGAACAGAGCATGTGGGAAGCCTCCCCTCTGTCGGCAACTAGGCTTCCAACTGAAGCCAGTTGCTGCTGAGCTGAGAACACAAATACCATTAGTTCAGGACTACAACCCACCCTGGACAGGACTGAGACCCTCGGGTGGGAGTTTCCCAAAGATTCCAGTGTTAGCCCTTAACCAAGTTCCTGTTCTGTCCTACAGGTAGAAAGCTCTGTCATGCCTAGTTTTTGTCCTTGCAGATAACAACACCATCTCGGAACTCAGCTCTCTGCATGAGGAGGACAGCAGTTTGCGCCAATCTTACCATCAGATGCGGAACAAGCAGTTCCCTGTGTCTGGGGACTTGGAGAGCAATCCTGACTACTGGTCAGGGGTCATGGGAGGCAGCAGTGGGGCCAGCCGGGGGCCCTCGGCCATGGAGTATAACAAAGAGGATCGGGAGAGCTTCAGGCACAGGTGAGGCTAACTGTGGCAAGGCAGCTCCGGTGCCGGGCATGAGGAGCCAAAAGCTGGGGGGCAGGATGGGTCTGAGGCTGCAGTGATCCGAGAACATCTCTGTCTGCCCTTCTAGGTTATCTTGCCTCATCTCTCTCTGTGCCTATTGAACACCCCTTTCCCACATGTATTAAGCAAGGGAACGCTTGGGGCACCATGTGCAGAAGTAATCAGTCAAGGCTCTTTGAAGAGGATTCTCTAGACCCCTTAATGAACCCTGTTGACATTTCTCTGCCCTTCTCATATATTTTATCTTGTAACCTCTAAAAGACCCCACCCATCATCTCTCTCATTTTTGATCATTTGTTTTGTGAAAAGTCAAATGCCAATTATGTTATACTGTTGGATTTGATTCTCATAATTCCAAAAGGCAGGTACTATTAACGTCCTCCCAGTTTTAGCTGGGGAAACTGAAACTTAAAAACTTCTAAGGGACTTACACAGGGTCATGTGGCCAGTGAATGTGAAGGGACAAGATGTGTGTTTGGTTTGGTATGGCCAATGCCCCGATAGCACCTTCCCCACTCACCTATCCTGTATATCGAAGGACAGTAGCTATTGCTCTTCTCTCAAAGAACCAACTGCGGGGTCCCTCTGGCCTGTTGCCCCACGAGGTAACTTGCCCTTCACTCTGAGGAAGGAAAAGGCCTCTCTGTTTCTCACCAAATAATACAGGGCTCCGTGGGCCACAGCTGTTTGGACAGCAGGCCACATCGCCCATGCCGGCTTCGAGGGTGTGAGAAGTGAGTCAGGAGGCTGTCAACCAGAGGTCATATCATAATGGCCAAAAGAAGGCCCACGTGTGTTTCAGCACCGTGTAGATCACAAAGAGGTTTTTTTCACACAACCCGTTAATCCTTAACGCTAACTCACCAGATGGGACGGACGCCTTGACTTGGCTGTGATTCTGAGGCGTGAGAGGTGCCTGGGGTGATACATCCAGCCAGGAGCAGAGCCGTGTCGGGCCGCGCAGTCTCCTGAGCGAGGCCCCAGCCGCGATGGGGTCCTTAGATCCCAGCTCAGCTCCCTGCCTCGCGCGTCTGACAGGTCTTGGGTACCTGGGCCTTTCAAGGACTGACCAGCGCCTCCTCTGTCCGCAGCCAGCAGCGCTCCAAATCGGAGATGCTGTCCCGGAAGAACTTCGCCACCGGGGTGCCGGCCGTCTCCATGGATGAGCTCGCGGCCTTTGCCGACTCCTACGGCCCGCGGTCCCGCAGGGCGGACGGCAACAAGCAGGACCTCCGAGGCGGGAGCCGCTTCGAGCGCTCGGAGGCGCGGGCGCACGGGGGCCTCTACCAGGACGGCTCGCTGGAGGAGTACTATGGGCCGCGGAGCCGCAGCCGGGAGCCCCTGACCGACGCGGACCGCGGCTGGTCCTACAGCCCCCCGCGCCGGCGGCCGCCGGACGACGCGCACTTGCCGCGCCTGGTGAGCCGCACGCCGGGCACCACGCCCAAGTACGACCACTCGTTTCGCGGGTCCGGGCTGGAGCGGCAGGTGCGGCCAGAGGGCGCCAGCCGCGGCGGCAGCCTCGAGACGCCGTCGAAGCTGAGCTCACAGCTCGGCCCTCTCAGCGCCTCCTACTATGCCTGGTCGCCGCCGGCCACCTACGAGGCGGGCGCGCCTCCAGACGACGAGGAGGACACGCCCGACGACACGTTGCCTCCCTACAGCGAGCTCGAGCTCAGCCGGGGCCCGTCCTACCGCGGCCGCGACCTGCCCTACCACAGCAACTCGGAGAAGAAGAGGAAGAAGGAGACACCGGCGAAGAAGACGGTGAGGCCCAGGCGGCCTCCCCGGGGGCCGGTGGGCACGATCGCCAACCGGGGGCCACGGGGCTGGGGAGGAAGGCGAACAGAGCAGGAGGGCCCTGCCCTAGATGCGCAGACACCCGATGGGGCCCAGGTGGAGAGAGCAGGCTCTCCTGCTTGGGGAATCCGGATGTTAGGCTGGTTTGTCCCCCACCTCCTTCTACCCAGGCAGGAAGAAGTAACTGGGCTTGGAGCCCGGAGCGTTGAAAACAAGCAGAAGTAGCAGATATGCAGGTGTAGCAGATTAGCATTAATGGCCAGCTTTAAGAAGCGTTTAGCATCAGGGATTCTAGGGCTTCATTCCCACCACAGGCCTTTAGGTGGGTTTCTGAGGTCTGCATTCTGACGATCTATGCTCTATGCATGCTTATGTGTGCGTTCCTCCCTAGACCCTGCTCCCTTTAGGGTGAGGGTTTGTAACTTGCATCAAATGCCGGAAGAGTCCAGATTCCAGAGAAGCCGTTGGTATTTATGAAGGACAACTCACTTCTTTTTTTCCCTTGACGTTTTATTGAGTGTAAACTGTACTGTGCCTGTATATGTGAAGGAAATCTTTCCGGCCCTGCCCAACTCATTTGTCTGTGTAAGTGGCCTTTTTTAGACTTTATTGTTTTCCCTCTAAAAGCCAAGAGCAGCCCAGTGAATCCTGCAGGCCCCTAATGTGAGCTCTGAACCTGAGAGATTGTTGGGGGTCAAACCACAGATCATTGTGGGTTTCCAGGGTGCCTCTGTGCTCCAGAGGCCCTCTCCAAGCCTGGTGCTACTGCCCCCTCCTCAGTTACCCTGCCTCTCTTGTGGTTTTGTTTTTCTCATGGTTCCAAGCAGCACGTTTGTATGGGGAGAGAACATGAACATAAAAAGGTTCTGGCATGATTATTAACCCCTCCAAAACAAAACCTGCAATGACCCAAGTATTATGAGTAGAGAAGGAACTTTCAGGTGATGTCAGCTGTACGGTGCACCATCCACACCAACTGTTGTGGAAATGTAAACATTTTAGTTATCCCCAAAGGGGTGAGAGGTTTTTCTGTGGTCATGGAACTAAGTTCTATGAGATGTGTGTTGGCTTCGGCACCAATTGAGGCTTAGGGGCAGTAGTCACAACCTTAATGAAATGTCCTAAAAGTCAGAGTGTGCTAGGCTCTGAACAGGTGTGGATTCTTCCCAGGGAGCCATTGGTTGTGTTTCTTTAATCAGGCTTTTTCTGTTCTTTCCCCAGAGTGACTTTCCAACCAGGATGTCCCTTGTGGTCTGATGTTTGTTTTCAAGACAACTCTCTGAATGACTAGGAATTGGGAACAGAACATGGGAACAAGACACAAATCCAAGAGCCAGCAGGCCCTGGACCTTCTTGGGCCACCACCTTGGAAGATTTGCTGATCTTTGCTTTGGCAAGGGATGGGGGGCAGCCTTTAAGGGAGGCTGATTGCAAACCTCAGTGCCCATCTAACTAGTTTGAGAAATTTATCAAGAAAACAAGTACAGGTGAACGCATTCCTACACATGGAGTTTCTCACCCACAGAGTTCATCCCGCCCTGTCTCCTCCCTTAGCCAAACCAGGATTCCTTTTCCATTTCTGAAAGAGAGTTAGTTCTGGACTGCTAATCTCCAGATAATGCCTATACTACAGTCTGCTTTTCCATACCTCCTGTGCTGTGCTTAGAAACAGAACCGATTACTACTATTAGAAGGCCTTCACCCACAGTGGAAGATAGCTTCAGGCAAAATACACCTTTTAGCCCCATCACTTCCCAGTCACTTGTCAATGACTGTTGTTACACTGAAATCAGGCCTGTGGTGAGCTCAGTGACCATGACCTGCTGGACAATCACAGAAATGACTTCAATTTGCTGTTCCTAATGACAGTTCTTGGCTGGAACAAAACAAGAGCTGTCAAAGTGGTGTTTCTTTTTTCATTCTGAGAACATGAACTGCTTTTTCTCTTTTGTCATAGCGACGTGAGTCTTGGACATCAAGGGCTCTTCTCGTCCTCCCCTTTCCTGGACTGTCCACAGGTTGGTGCCACACACAGAGCCCCGTGTCCCTCTGCACTCTTGATTAGGTTGTCATCAGGTGCCTTTTGATAAATGTTTAAAATACACATATGAAAGAGAAGAGGGGGAAAAAAGAGAAGAGAATAAAGCAAAAGAAAGAAAAATGAGAAAGAATCTAAGAAGAAAAGAATGTTCACTATATGTTGAATATGGGCCATTTCCTCCACAGGCTCTGCTGGCTCTTCTGCGTGTTTTAGACTTCATTTACCATGAGTTGTTCCTGCCCAGCCCAGTTTCATCACCCCAGGACACCTGAGTGTGGAGCAGGCATCCCTGGGCCTCACCAGGCTGCCACTCTAGATGCTTTTGGGAGATGAGGGATATTGCTTTCTCAGGAAGGAGCACTTCCTACTCCGTGTGTGCATGCTAAGTCGCTTCAGTCATGTCTGACTCTTTGCGACCCCATAGACTGTAACCCACCAGGCTCCTCTGTCCATGGGATTCTCTAGGCAAGAATACTGGAGTGGGTTGCCATGCCCTCCTCCAGGGGATCTTCCCAACCCAGGGGTCAAACCTGCTTCTCTGGTTTGTCTCTGGCATTGGCAGGTGGGTTCTTTAACACTAGCACCATCTGGGAAGCCCTTTTCTACTCCTACCCCTGCCTGAAGGATAGATTTTGCTTAAATCTCAAATCTAGGACTCTCTGGATTTCATAATTTGTATAGATTGGTAAAAAAAAAAAAAAAAAGGCTACAAACTCTTCTCTTCTCATCAAGAGGTGCCGTCTATTTCTCAACCCCTTGATTTGGGATTGGCCATATTATTTGATTTAGCCAGTGGCCTAATAACAGATATGATAGAAGCAGAAACTTGACAGATTCTTGTGCATGAGGGAATTTATCCTCTCTTGCTGCTTTTGGGAACCGTGCATCACCACCAGGTAAATTAGCCTGGCTGGCCTGCTGCATGATGAAAGGGCCCAGTTACCCCATCACTCTAACTGGCAGCCTATCAACTCTCAGCTGATTGCAAACATGAGTGATCCCAGATAAAACCAAAAGAAGAATTGCCTCGCTGAGCCCAGCCCAAATTGCTGATTGCTACCCAAGGCATGAGAAGCTGGTTCACTCTTTAAATGTTCAGTTTTCTTCAAGGAAAAAGCTGAGTTTTTTTTTTTTTTTTTTTCCTTGTCTGAATATTTAACCCCCAAAACTCTAACCTTAGGTGAGTGCTGGTCTCTACTTTCTTTGACAGACTTTTGTCAAAGCTTTTCACCCCACAGTTATGGTGGGATACTTGGTTAGGTCAAATCACTGGCAGACAGTGTTGCTTGGTCTCTGTATCCCTCTACTTCAGCAGGCTCCATCCTCTGTCTGTGGATCCATGGACAACTGCTGAAGAAAGTTTCTTCCTCAGCATCTCTTTGGTCTTCTCCGGAACCACCTGACTGGGGCTAGGCCCTTTTCTCAGAGTACCATTGCACTGATATCCATTTAATTCATGGCATTTCCAAACCAGTTCTATGTGTGCAATGAAATAATAAGTGACTGGGTGAGAGTCAGAAGGATGAGTTGATACCATTGCTGGGGGTAGAATTGGCCTGCCAAAAGACTTCATAATGGCCTTGGCCTGTATGAGTTGAACCAGGAGGACAATTCAGTCCACTGCTGGCACTTCCAAGGGCTGGAAGACACAAGCCATAACCCTGGTGCTGAGTTTTTAGACTTGCTGAGCTTTTAGTCCTTGTCATCTGAAAGCCTAGGTCTCATCTGTCTGTTTGGGCCCCATTTCCACTGGAAAAGATGATTAAAACACCAATTCTTAGTCACCAGCTTTGGATTTTAAATTGCTCAGGCAATTTTGGAGAATCTTGGGTAGCTGAAGTAGTTATTATTTCTTCATACTGAGCACTGTGTCGGGCTATTCACCACCAAAGAGCCCCATAGCACCAGCTGCAGAGACCAAAAATACTGCTTTCATTAGCCAGGGGCATGTATGATTTTGGTGAAGGGAGCCATGGGAAAGAATTATTAAAATCGGAAACCTGAAGGCAACAAAACTACCGACAGACAATAAAAAATACAAAGATGATAACAGATTACCGAAATAAACTGGGTACATGGGACCAGGTTGTCCTCGGAAGGGCTGCATAAATCACTCAGACCTCCAGGTTTCTGGTCAAGAGAGAAAACAGTCATTTCTGGGAATGTGGACAAGAGATAAGTCTGACCGGACAAGTAAAGGCAAAGCTGGCCATCCTCAGCACCCTGGCTTTTCTCAGCACATCCTTCTGTTTCTTTTCCCCTGACTAGTCCTGTGTAGAAAGTGCTTACACATATTAGCTTCCTTCCTTTGTTTTACTGGGGGTAAAATATTAGGCTTGTGTAAGACAAGATCTCTGTCCATGCATGCGTGCGTGCTCAGTCCCTCAGTCAGGTCCAACTCTTTGCAACCTCATGGATTGTAGCCCGCCAGGCTCCTCTGCCCTTGGGGTTTCCCAGGAAAGAATACTGAAGTGGGTCACCATTTCCTCCTCCAGGGGATCTTCCCGACCCAGGGACTGAGCCTCATCTCCTGCGTCTCCTGCTTTGGCAGTTGGATTCTTTACCACTGAGCCACCTGGAAAGCCCACTCTGTCCATGGGGACGCTGCAACTGAATAGAGGAAACAAGAAATGCCCAAGAAAGAATTGGGAGATTTTATATGTATAATATGAAATACTGCTATGGGTAAATTACAACAAACCCAGAGAATTAAAGTTTTTTTATTTAAATGGGTATATTTTGATATCTAAGTGTTGTGTGTATTTGTCCATCCATCCTATTTAAAGACATGCTCAGTGATCTGAAAAGCCAGTATTAAGAAATCTGAGCTGAAAGAGGTGAGTTGGAATGGGGAGGGGTGAGAGGCAGAGGGCTGAGTAGGATGATGTAGGAGCGTGTTTGCCTGTGAGTCACAGCTGAGTCAGGGACATGTTGGATGAGGGCACAAGGAGGCAGGTGGCAGGCAGATGAACTTCTCTAGGCCATGCAGGCTCATGAGGAAGCTGGGAGAATTTGCCATGGACCTGGTGCTCATGGGGTGCTCTCCATCTGCTCCTCCAGGGGTTCGTTTTGCGGCCATGGAGTGTTGGCCAGTCTCCCTTTCCACACCAGGCAGACTGTGCAAACTGGGCATGGCAAATGGCTGTCACTCTAGCCTAAGGAACATCTAGATCTAGCCACATTTCTAAAAAGTCTGAAAGACTTCATACAGGTAATCCAGTCAGACCTTAGGCAGCCTTTGAGAGAGGCTGAGGTCACTGATTGCATTGTAACCCACCCCCTCTTTTCTTTATAGATGGAGATGCCGCCATTAGTGAAGTCAAAAACCTAATTGAGTCTTTTCTTTTGGACTGGCATTTTCCCAAATTGTCTAACCGTATAAATTACCTGATTGCTGTTAAAAATGTATTGTTGGGCCCTGCCCAGGAGACTGATAGGATGAGTCTGGAGCTAGGATTGGTACTTTTAACATGTATTTCAGGAGAGTCCTGTGATCACATGTATTTGGAAAATCTTACACTAGATCTTACCTCATCATGTGCCCCAAACACTTAGTCCTGAGGGTTCCTTGGGCTTCAAATATTTTTCTTCAGATGTCCTGGTGAGGTTTCTCATGCTCCCTTGGGCCTGAAAGTGGTGAAGCCCCAGCAGTCTCACTAGGATGGTGGTGACTGGCTGACCAGGCTCCAGGGGTAGGAGAGCTGTGCAAGGCAGAGGGCAAGGACGGCCAGGAGCCCGCCCTAGGAGGCTGCTCCCAGTGCTTCCAGTCCTGGAACAGAGATCCTGTTGTGACAATTTCAGATCTGACAAGAACTGCAGGTAATTTCCTCATTCCCCTGATGTCATTCTGAGCAAAATTTAGATCATGAATAGAAATAAACAAGACCTTTGGGGGAATGGCAAAAATAAGTCATTTTTGAAACATTCAAATCACAGCCTGACTGGTCAACACCTACTTCCTCCTTAAGACCCAAACTGAATGAGCAAAAATAATAAAAATCTGTTACATATCCTTCCAACATCAGATTTAAATGCTGCCACAATCTTACAGGGTTTTGAAATTGATTTATAGAATGTAGAGATCCAAATTCACCAAAATGGGGGCCAGGTACTTAAAAAAACTGCCTAGATTTTTCCTGCCCGGATCCTTCCTCCTTTTCACCTGGGAAACTGTTCAATGAAGCTCTGAGTCAGTTCAGTTCAATTCAGTTCAGTCGCTCAGTCGTGTCCGACTCTCTGCGACCCTATGAATCGCAGCACACCAGGCCTCCCTGTCCATCACCAACTCCCGGAGTTCACCCAGACTCAAGTCCATCGAGTCAGTGATGCCATCCAGCCATCTCATCCTCTGTCGTACCCTTCTCCTCTTGCCCCCTATCCCTCCCAGCATCACAGTCTTTTCCAATGAGTCAACTCTTCCCATGAGGTGGCCAAAGTACTGGAGTTTAGCATCATTCCTTCCAAAGAAATCCCAGGGCTGATCTCCTTCAGAATGGGCTGGTTGGATCTCCTTGCAGTCCAAGGGACTCTCAAGAGTCTTCTCCAACACCACAGTTCAAAAGCATCAACTCTTCGGTGCTCAGCCTTCTTTACAGTCCAACTCTCACATCCATACATGACCACAGGAAAAACCATAGCCTTGACTAGACGAACCTTTGTTGGCAAAGTAACACCTCTGCTTTTGAATATGCTATCTAGGTTGGTCATAATTTTCCTTCCAAGGAGTAAGTGTCTTTTAATTTCATGGCTGCAGTCACCATCTGCAGTGATTTTGGAGCCCCAAAAATAAAGTCTGACACTGTTTCCACTGAGTAAGGGACTTTTAATGTGAGGATGGAGCAAGGATAGTGTGAGCTGCTTTAAGAGGGTGATAAGAATAAAGTTTGTATTATTTTTATGGTGTATTACTGTTTACAAAACACTTTGACATGCATTATCTCATTTGACTGTCTCACAGTGACCTCTATGATAAAGGCAGGGTGAATGTGCTGATCCCATCAAATAGACGGTAAAACTGAAACTGACAAAGGCTAAGTGATGTGCCTATTGTCAAATGAGTTTTTAAATCATAGAGCCAGGCCTTCTGACTATCTCTTGAGGGTTCTTTCTAATTCCTACAATACTTGTGGGACTGGAATCAGCCCAACATCTGGGAGAAGAGTCCTGGAGGTGATGCTCACTCATGACATCCCTGGAATGAACCTGTGGGGACAAGCACTGTGGGGTCTTCCTCTTGCCAAGCATTGGTCCTCAAATGCTGCTGTGAGCAGAAGTCAGTTCTATTCAAGGAGACTTTCATTAGCCATGCTGGAGTTGAGAAAAGGTTTTGATAAAAATGTGCTTTAGATTTTAGAATCCTTCTTGAGAAGGAATTTCTGAGCCAAATAACAAATTCCTGTAGACTCAGAATTCCGAAGCTTGGGGTGACCTGCCTGGAATGAACAATCCGGCATCTTCACTGCATTTGGTGATTTTAGATAGAACTGAGAGTGGCCAGATATAGAGGGAGCCATGAGGCCGTTTAGTTAAAAGTTTTATTTCTTGGTGAGGCAGGATACAGGTCCATGTAGTCTGGCCCGTTTCTTTGGGGAAGGCTAAAAGAGATTCAGATAGCTTGTCTCTTACCTTGGCTTCCAAAAAAGTCACTCTATATTAACAAATGTATTAGGCACTATCCAGTGAGAATTTTCTTTGTGGGAATAAAGGAAAAGGGAATAGAAGGAACCACAGGCCAAGAAAGCTCGGAAAGCTGCTTCATGGTCGTTGCCTGTCCAGTTGTTTTGAGCCTTGTCTGTGGCATCAAAATTTAAATGTTTGTATCATGTTGCCCATGACTTTTTTTTTGGTATCAGACAAATAAATTGAATTTGGTTGTAATGTTTAAATAAAGCATTGTCACCTACATTGGTTATCAAGAACTCATGATTTATTATAACTATGTTTAATCATGACCTGTCATTAAATGATCCGAATAGAAAAAAAAAAATCATACAATCCATGGCCTCCTCAGATTTTCTTAACTACTGTAATGGAGAATGAATACTGTGGGACTAGAGGCAAGTACTGACCAAGTGTAGTGTATGTTTTTATAGATTTTAGTAAGCTTTCTGTGGCCACTCTCACGACTCTGCACAGACATGAGGAGTAGGACAGATGCTGGGACAATGGGAGGGTTCGTAGTTCATTTTCAAAAAGGGTCCAAGCATTTGCTGCTAGAAATGGTATTTGGGGAAGGGAAGAAGGAAACTGTATTGGGAAGATTAAATTCTGAGGAGATTTGGAAAATTCCACAGCATCATAATTTAGAGAAGGCAACTTAAAACCTTTGTTAGCAAAGTGAAAGTTGAGTGTTACTCTCCCAGTCAGGTCCAATTCTTTGCGACCCCATGGACTGCAGCCCACCAGGCTCCTCAGCCCATGGAATTCTCCAGGCAAGAATACTGGAGTGGGTTGCCTTCCCCTTTCTCCAGGGGATCTTCCCAAACCAGTGATTGAACCAGGGTCTCCTGCATTGTAGGCAGATTATTTTTTTAACCAGCTGAGCCACCAGGGAAGCCCTTTGTTAGCAATATAGGTGATACCTCCAGAGAACTCTTAATCCTCTCTTCCTGGCCAGGTCCTCTCAAAGGAGTTCTAGACTTTAGGGTCCTGGTTGAATGAAAATTCAGTCCTTGCTTAAATCATCTGGACTCAATTTTCTTCTTTTAATAGTTAACTAAAAACGTTTATATGTAGATTTAACTTATACACTAAAACAGTTTAACTCTGATTACCTCCTTTGAACTTTCTGCTATTTTATCCATTTTTAAATTTCTATCTTACCTTTCAGCTTTAAAATATGGTATTTGACTTATTTGTTTAGAATCACCTACACCTTTTCTTTCTACATTTCAGATCTGCTTTTGAAATCTTCTCCCTTCTTTTCTTTTTGTATTTATTTGTTTTTAATTTTTATTGGAGTATAGTTGATTTACAATATTGTTTGTTGCAGCAAATTGCATCAGTTATACATATACATATACCTACTCTTTTTTTCAAGATTCTTTCCCATATAGGCCATTACAAAGTATTGAGTAGAGTTCCCTGTGCTATACAGTAGGTCCTTATTAGTTACCTATTTTATATATGCTGATAAGTCACTTCAGTCGTGTCCAACTCTATGCGACCACATAGACAGCAGCCCACCAGGCTCCCCTGTCCCTGGGATTCTCCAGGCAAGAACACTGGAGTGGGTTGCCATTTCCTTTTCCAATGCATGAAAGTGAAAAGTGAAAGTGAAGTTGCTCAGTCGTGTCCGACTCTTAGCGACCCCCTGGACTGCATCCCACCAGGCTCCTCCGTCCATGGGATTTTCCAGGCAAGAGTACTGGAGTGGGGTGCCATCACTTTCTCCAATTTTATATATAGTAGTATGTATATCAGTGGAGAAGGCAATGGCACCCCACTCCAGTACTTTTGCCTAGAAAATTCCATGGGTGGAGGAGCCTGGTAGGCTGCAGTCCACGGGGTCGCTAGAGTCAGACACAACTGACCGACTTCACTTTCACTTTTCACTTTCATGCATTGGAGAAGGAAATGGCAACCCACTCCAGTGTTCTTGCCTGGAGAATCCCAGGGATGGGGAAGCCTGGTGGGCTGCCGTCTATGGGGTTGCGCAGAGTAGTACACGACTGAAGCGACTTAGCAGCAGCAGCAGCAGTATGTATATGTCAGTCTCCATCTCCCAGTTTATCCCTCTGCCCCTATATCCCCTGGTAACCATAAGTATGTTTTATATATCAGTGACTCTACTTCTGTTTTGTAAATAAGTTCATTTATACTCCTTTTTAAGATCCCACATATAAGCAATATCATATAATATTTGTCTCTCTCTGTCTTAATTCATTCAGTATGACAATTTCTAGGTCCATCCATATTGCTGTGAATAGCCTTATTTCCTTCTTTCCTCTGACTGAATAGTATTCCATTGTATATAGGTACTACATCTTTATCCATTCCTCTGTTTATGGACATTTAACTGCTTCTGTGTCTTGGCTATTGGAAATGGTGCTGCAATGAATATTGGGGTGCATGCATCTTGCTGAATTATGGTTTTCTCCAGGTATATACTTAGGAGTGGCATTTCTGGGTCATATGATAGTTCCACTTTTATTTTTTGAAGGAGCCTCCATACTGTTCTCCATAGTGGCTGTGACAATTTACATTCCCAACTATAGTGTAAGAGTCTTCTCCTTTCTAAATAAAGTTTTCTTTAGTAATGGTCTATTGGTGGGATATTCTGTCAATTTGTGTTTAAAACAAAATCCTTACTTCATTCTTGTTCTTGAAAGATAATTTCACTAAGTATACAATTTTAAATCAATAGTTATTTTCTCTCAGTGCACTGAAGATATTATTCTACTGCCTTCTGCTTTTGTTGTTGATTTGAGAAGGCAGTTACCAATCTAATTATCCTTTTTTCATAAATAATCAGTCTTGTCTCTCTGGCTATTTTTAAGATTTTCTGTTTCTAGTGTTTTTTGGCCTAATCAACATGTGACTGGTTATGGATTTCTTTTTACTTATTCACATTAGAATGTGTTGTGCTTCCTGAATCTGTGGATTTTTCATTAATTATGAAAAACTCTCAGGCATTAATATGTCAACTATTTCTTCTCCCCTTTAGCTCTCTTTTGAGAATTCTGATTGAATGTATATTAGACCTTTTCATTCTGTCCTACATACTGTTTAAAGCCATCTTTTGTATTTTTCATCTTCATCATTCTGTGCTCTCTTCTGGGTAATTCCTTCCAGTTTATCTTCCATTTCACTATTTTTCTCTTTAGTTTCCTCTAATCTCTTTCCTTTGAGTTTTAATTTTAATTAATAAATATCTGTGAGGTATTCATTTTTAAAAATTCAATTTAGTTCTTTTTCAAATCAGTATGGTCACTGGCAATAGTGTCTTGCTCTTACTGCTATACAATTTCCTCTTATTTCTTTGGATATATTAAATGTACTAATTTTATACTTTATTCCCAGTAATTCCAATATCTGAAGTCTTTATGGGTCTGCTCATTCTCACTTGTGGTTTCTTATCTCCTTATATGTTTTGTAGTTTTTGATTGTGAATTCATGTTTGGTAAAATGTCACATTATATTGATGCCAGTCAAGAAAAACATTTCTTGCTCCTACTGCTTACCTGTCCTGTTCTCTCCATAGTAACTCCACATCTATATACATACACACAGCAGCCCTGGAGGATCCAAAAAGAATAAGTGATTGAGGGAAGAAGGAATGGAAGTGCTAAGTGGGAAAATCTAGACAGTATATGCATTTCTCTCTAATGCAAACTTCTAGAGTAAAGTGATCCTACAATAGGGGAGAGCAAGAAGTCTAATTTTACAAATTGTGCAGTTTGATCATTATAAAAGAATCATCATTTGAATTACAGAACTAAAACTATTTGGGTGAGTTGAAGGTGAATAGAATGCCATGTATTATTCAACAGTGACCAAAGAAAGTATGGATCTAGATTTCATTCATGAAGCAAGGAAGGGCTTGACCCATAGGGTTAGAATTAGGCAGTTGTGGGGGAAAAATCAACTATTTAATGTTTTAACCCTACTGATTTCCATTTGCTTCATGTAAGAGTCATATTTAAAAAAAAATCTTTAGTAATTTATTTATTTTTGGTTGTGCTGGATCTTCATTGCTTTGTGGACTTTTCTCTAGTTGTGGTGGGCAGGAGCTGCTCTATACTTGCGGTGCACGGGCTTCTCGTTGCCATGGCTTCTCCTGTTGTTGAACACGGTCTCTGGGGTGCACAGGCTTCAGTAGTCGTGGCACATGGTCTCAGTAGCCGTGGCTCCCGGGCTCTAGAGCACAGGCCCAATAGCTGTGGCACATGGGCCTGGTTGCTCTGTGGCATGTGGGATCTTCCCGGATCAGGGATTAAACTCCTGTCTCCTGCCTTGGCAGGTGGATTCTTTTCCGGTGAGCCACCAGGAAAGCCCCCAAAGTCAGATTTTTAAATACATTCAATCCAAGAAACAAAGAAGTAGGCTGATTTCAGGCTCTGAAAAAAATCTTGGCAGAGGCATCCTAATAATACTCATCATACCATCTAGGTGAGTTATATTTTCTGCTGAATTGGTCTTAAGTATTTCCTGAGTGTTTATCAGGTGGCCTGAGGTGACTCACCAAATATGGCAGGAGGTGAAGAGGGAGCTAGCAAGTTGCTCAGAGAAGGGGAGCGAGTTAGCCTGATACGCCATCTAGTGGCACACATCTAAAGGAGCGTCTCAGGTGCTAACTTTTCAGGACTCAAGGTAGAATTGATGCTTTTGAACTGTGGTGTTGGAGAAGACTCTTGAGAGTCCGTTGGACTGCAAGGAGAGTCAACCAGTCAATCCTTCAGGAAATCAGTCCCGAGTATTCATTGGAAGGACTGATGCTGAAGCTGAAACTCCAATACTTTGGCCACCTGATGCGAAGAACCAACTCGTTGGAAAAGACCCTGATGCTGGGAAAGATAGAAGGTGGGAGAAGAAGGGGATGACAGAGGACGAGATGGTTGGATGGCATCACCGACGCGATGGACGTGAATTTGAGTAAGCTCCGGGAGTTGGTGATGGACAGGGAAGCCTGGTGTGCTGCAGTCCATGGGGTCGCAAACAGTCAGACATGACTGAGCGGCTGAACTGTGCCTCACGTTGTCTAAGAGATGTATTCTTAAAACACTGTGTATGAATTCACTTTTGGCAAATTAAACTAAGTGCATTTGGAGTTCTTTATGTAGAAGTGATAAGTCCTTGTATATGTTTTGCAAGTTTAGATCTTGCCATGTTATATTTTCAGGGCGGACTTCTGTGGCTACAGAGTTATAGTGAAGTCAGTTTACCATTAGCAAGCAAAAATTATATCATTGAACTGTGCAACCAAAGGATCTAAATAGTCTATTCCCTGGCTTTTGGGTGAAAAACATTTGAATCAATATTTCTCTCTCTCTCCTTTGCTTGTTCACTTGCTCTTGCTCTCACTATTTTACTGTCTCTAAAAAGCAAGTAGAAAAAATTCCATAGTCTCTTACATGAAAACACTTTTTATAAAAAGCAATCCTTGCTCTTAAGACATGTTTTCTTGTATTTTGTATTTGTATTTGTATATGTATCTTGTGAAGCAGCCTAGCACTAATGTTTTCTTGGCTTGTTTTGGTTTTTCATGAGATGTTCAGTCTCCAGTAGACCAAAACCAGAAAGAGAGAGAGAGAGATGCCAACTTCTATTTAGCACTGTTTTTATAAAAGCCCTTTGTTCAACTGAATGAATCCATTTATAATGGACATTACTGCCACCCCTTCTCCCCCATAACCTCTATGGTCCAGGCAACTGGCCTTTCTTATTCCATCATGCCAGGGAGACAGCCACTGAAGTTCTAGTTGAAGTTACTTTCCTTTTGCAGAGGTATTAGTAAAAAATCTTCTGGTGGAAAATAACAGAAAGCCATCTCAGACTAGCTTAAGGTAAAAAAAGGAAGAGAGGGAGGCTGTTTATCAGAAAGACCCTGGGATAGATCACGGGATGGAAGAACAGCTGTAGGAACTGTGGGTAAATCTGCATTGTGATGTATTCAGATTCTCTCTCCATCTATCACTCACATCTATTTGGCTTTTTATGTCTATATTTTTCCCATTGAGGACAGACTTCTCTACAAGGCAGGAATATATCCAAAAGCAATTCAAGAGTTACAATTTTTCACCTCATGTGGCCCCAGAGAGATGAAGGGCCTTCCTCATGGGAATGATCCTGGGGAAAGGCTTGACTAAACCATCTTGAGTCATGTGCCCATGTTTGAGCTCATCCTTGCGGCCAGACAGATGGCAAGTCCATTCCAGAGAGATGGCAAGTCCATTTTTGACTAGAAAGTTGAGATTTGGTGACGGACTGGATCATGGGATAAGAATATTTCTCCAAAGGAAAGAAGACAGTGTTATTAACAGAAGTGGGAAAAGGGATGTGGGGCAGATGGGACACCAGAATGACAGGCATGCACTGCTGCATCCTGAAAATTTCTTCTATAGTCATGGAGCCTTGAAAACCCCTCAGGCATAACATCGTATGCAGGGCAGTAGGGAGGCTGTTTGCAATTCAGTGAAAATCCCGTCAGAGCCTTCCACATACTGGTGTATCTCCTTGGTTACCCTCTACTCATTCTAAATTCAGAAATCTGTCTCTGGGTCACTGCCTTAGTGAAGACGTTTCCTCTCTGTCCTGAGTTAAGTCTAATATTCCCTCTTTATTCTTTCCTGCTTCCCGTGTTGTCCCCCTAATAATTCACCTTCTCCTTTGTTGTCAGAAATTCTAGCTAGTTTCAAGAGAAATACTTGATGTTGGGCAAAATGCCTTCTTTCCTCTCCAAGTTCCGCAGAGCTGGGGAATTCGAGTCTCTCTATGCACTTTCATTCTTTTCTGTACCAGCAGGAAAGAACTAACTGGATTACTGAGAATCCCTGAAGCTCACCGCGCCACAATTTATGCATAAAGGTAAGTGTTCGCAGACCACACACTCTTTTCTGGTCCCACTTCCCCTTCCGTTTCCTGTTCTCAAGATGCCCAGCACCTCTGAGCTTCCCTTCCCCGTGGGGGGGCGGCACACGTGGGCAGAATCAGCACCAAGCACCTCCACCTCAGAGCACGGCTGTGTTCTCACACACATTCTCTCACATTTGTCCCTCAGAGCCCTCATTGGAATTCTACTCATTCTGGGTACAGGTAAACAGGGTTGTGCCTCTCCAGACCTCTAAGGCTGCTAAGACATTTGTTGATATTTGTACAGCTATAGAAAATTTATTGAAGTATGTTATCTATACAAACAACTTTTACTTTATATTATGTAACTTTAAATATATCTTTTCAAAAAATTTATTGCTTCCAAGCCACCAATATCTCACACCCATCTGACCATAGATTTGCATTTCTTTTCCATTCCAGCATTTGATACAGAAATTGAAACAGAATACTGAACCAAGTGTTAACAGATTTAAAGCAGCAGGTTCTTGAGGGGAAAATACATTTATTGAGAGATGTTGCCTCAAGAAAAGTGAATGCCATGTCCAAGATCTCCCCATGAGGAGAACTTGGAGTGCACCCATAGAGATTCTTCAGATTTAAATAAGTCCATTAAACAAAGGTAGATTTTCACAGTGATCCAAAATCTCACCACTCAGAGCAGACCATGGGCATTTTCAAAAGGAAACCTCTTCTCTCGGTGTTTGAGGGCTCTTGTGTCTACTTTCAGTGCTTCCGAAGGAAAAATCTTCAATAGCTGGCAAATAGCTCTTCATCACAGCAAATGTATCTCTCATTCCAAGAAACACATGTTTTTCTCTCAAGGAAATTTGAAACAAACAAAAAAAAGTGTTTTAAATTCTTGACTTAAGGAGACCTGGGTTTGTTTTATATATATAAAGCTGCCAAATGCTCCTCAGAGTATAAGAAAGAAAAAAGTCTACCCAAAGACTCTCACTGTCGGAACTGTAAGGGATAAAAAGGAGCTAGTCAAGTCTGGCTTGTAGTGGAAGGCAGCCTGACACCAGGCAGTGCTGGGAGGGTAGGGTGCTGGGCACTGGGCTGTGTGCCAGTGACTGGCGGGACCAGAGCCCCTGGATCCAGGGCAAAAAATAAATCAGCCAGCAAAGTTCATCTGAGAGGGAGAGCCCAAACACTCTCACACAAGCCATGTTACACCTTGATGATGACCCTCGGTTACAAAAGTCCAGATATGCAAATATTTCCTAATCCAAAAACTAAAATAAATAGTTCAGTTAAAACCAAGATCCCTGGCAAGATCAAAGTCTGACTTTGTCACTCCCTGCTGAAAACTTTTCTGGCTCTCCACAGTCTTCTTGGCATAAGGTCAAGTGTCTTAGAAAGTACACAAGGCTCTGTGATCCAACCTCTTCCTGCCATTGCAGCTTCACTGCCAGTTTCTACTTAGACTTCTCTTTTTTCTTCTTCTTTGCTGTGCTCTCACATGCAGAATAATTTGTAGGACTCAAATATACTGCGTTGCTTTGCATCTGTATTATAGAATGCCTTCTTCCTCCTCCTTGGGCACCTTACACACATTTTAAGATTCATTCTGGTTGTCACATCCTCTAGGAATCCCTGCTCTCATCAGGCTGAGCTAAGAGCCCCAGATCCAAGCTTCTCTGGCAGTGTTCATCCTGTTACTGCAATCAACGTGAATTCAAAATGATTCCTTTTTATGCCTGTCCACCCACTGAAATGCAAGTTTTTTGAAAGTATGCTTTTCCTGTCTCCTTCAAATCATCCTGGTATGTGGTACACAATAAATTTACCAATGTTAGTTGAACTAAACCAGAGTGAGCTCATGATATTCTGAAAGCTCTGAATGCAGAAGGGCTGGAAAGCAGTTACTCTCATGCTGGTTGAATATGCCCAGACCTTTACATATCCAGGTCACAGCTCAGCCAGGACAGATGATCTCGGTCACCTTGAGGCTTTCCTCATAGCCATATGCTAAAACAGAGGTTTGAAAACTTCTGAAAGGGACTTGCCAAGAAACTAGTCTCTTTCTCGGTGACATGTAAACCTAGAGATGTTTGGAGGGCAGGAGATGGGGATTGTGTTCACCTATAAGCCATGGGTGACAGGCCAAATATTTTGGAGGTAGAAACACCTGATGCTACATATTGGCTGCCAACTTCAGCTTTTCACTCCAATTGAGGATTTATATCCATGGAGGATTTTTCATGCTATTGTGACTGAGACATGAAAGAAGCAGCCAGTCTCAAGGCCACAAGATGTTTGTGTGTGTCTCTATCAGCACCTAGACCAGTCATTACTATCTGCAAGCTCATGAGAACCACGAAAGATTATAAGCTGTGTATCCAAGACAGAGACAGCAGGGTTGGACAACTCAGGAGGCCTGGAAGACATCCTGTCCAGGTTGCGGGGAAGATGAAGCCTGAGGTGCCAGAGAAATCTGCTCAGTCATTGACTGGCTCTGGGTCTGCTCCCTTCCTCTCCACCGTATCCGAGCCTCAGTTTCTTTTAGTTTGAAAGGCAACAAATCAGTGTGTTATGTAGAATATATCAGTGGTATGAGCACCCCTTAACCTCTTTCTCTTTCAATCTATACCAAATTCTGAACATCCAGCTCAGTGTCTGCAACTTGTGCTATAAAACAAGGTAATGAGTGAGGCATTCCCTGGTGGCTCAAAGAATCTGCCTGCAATGCAGGAGACTCAGGTTCGATTCCTGGGTCAGGAAGATCTTCTGGAGAAAGAAATGGCAATTCACTCCAGTATTCTTGCCTGGAGAATTCCATGCAAAGAGGAGCCTGGAAGGCTACACTCCATGGGATTGCAAAGAGTCAGACATGACAGCGACTCTGAGTGAGGGCAGAACCTAGAGAACCCTGGCCTGGCTTGGTGGGTTCACGTGGAATGAACAGAGTGTGGGAGAAAAGACAGTAAAAAAAATGGTCAAGATGAGCCAGGAGATTTTGGAGAGGGGATAAAGAGTTATAGGTTATTAAAAGATATTGAATAGAGTTCCCAGTGCTATACAGTAGACCCTTGCTGTTTATCTATTTTATGTAGAGTACTGTATGATGGACAGGGAGGCCTGGCGTGCTGCGATTCATGGGGTCACAAAGAGTTGGACATGACTGAGTGACTGAACTGAACTGAACTGAACTGATACCTGTTAATCCCAGACTCCTAATTTAGCCCTTCCCCTTTGGTGATTATAGTATTATTTTCTATGTCTGTGACTTTATTTGGATGACACAAATATGCTATCTGAGACTGATGAGTCCAAGCAACCCTGGGAGAGAGTCAGAGAAGAAGATACAAAAGAAAACTCTTGCTGGTCCTCAGTTTCTGTGTCTTAGAAACCCAGTTTTTTGGACTGGAGAATGATCATAAAAGATTCTAAAACTGTCTCTCTTTTGTGAGTCAAGCCTCTGATATTTTCAGAAACCAGGCCTTGAATACAAAAAACAAACAGCCTGGGCCTAAGGGGCAAAAGCAGCCTTTGTTCAGGATGAGGGACATAAGGGAAGAGAACCAACAAGAAAAATGTGATATCTTAAGTGGCACCTGCTGTCCAGGGAGACTGATTTTGGCTGGGCAGCTCTTTTGCTTTTGATTCTTTGAATAAGAAGATTTGAATAAGCAGCGTTGTTCAAAAGCTGCTCACCATTAGCTACAGATGAAGAAGCTATTTGAAGAAGTTCTTGGTTAACTTTTGTGATACTCCTGGAGCACCCAATGACTACAAGACCGATGTGGGTCAGGAGAAAGGGAGCAGGGTTTATGCCAAATCATAGGTGCGGCTGCCAGGAACCTAAAAAACTCAGGACATGAAACACCTGGGCACTTGCCAATTAGCTTGCATCGGACACATGGAGTCTGAACTCCCAGTAGTCCTAGATTGTATACCCCGTGCCCCCTGCCCCACCACAAGCCATCAACTCCAATTGCTAAGGACAGAAGGTGGCCAAACAGATCAGACAAAGCTATGAAGCTTCATTTCTGACTTTCGATCTATTTTAGATGTGTTCCATCTATTTTTTTTTTTTTTCTTTTTTTTCTTTGTCACATCACGCAACTTGTAGGATTTTAGTTCCCCAACCAGGGTTGAGTCTGGGCCACCACAGTGAGAGCACTGAGTCCTAACCAGTGGACTTCCCTCCACCTAGCATTTATACAATTTCTTTGTAAGATTTCTTTGGTGTATTGTCTTTGAAAAAATCAGAGTTAACGATTACTACAAAGTATAATAAAGAAGGTAGGAAATTAGAAAAGAAGAAATTTTTTTACATTCCCTTAGAGATAAACTGGGAGTTTTAACATAGGAGTAAAAATAACTTAGCACTAACCACATCAATCACTTCACTTTCACTTTCATGCACTGGAGAAGGAAATGGCAACCCACTCCAGTACTCTTGCCTGGAGAATCCCAGGGACGGAGGAGCCTGGTGGGCTGCCGTCTATGGGGTTGTACAGAGTCGGACACAACTGAAGCGACTTAGCAGCAGCAGCAACCACATCAACCCTAAAACAAAAGTCCTGCCTTTTCACCTGCTTTTTCTACCTGTGTTGATGGCCTCATCTATCCCAGTTAGTTAAGCTGAGTCCTAGGAGATCATCACAGACTTCTCTCACTCTTCCACCCTAGCACGGAGGTGATGTCCAGGTCCAGAGTCAGACTTCTTGGATTCAAATCCCATCCTTTCTATTTTGTAACTCTTTGGATTTAGGCAAGTTATGGAGACCAACATCTTCCCTGAGCCAGATACCAGACTTGTGCCTAGCAGTCCCTGACTACAGGGCTACAGGGGTACTCACAGCACACTACTGACATTGCGCCCATCAAAACCCTTCGAGCCTTGTCATCTGTGCTGTCAGCTTTGCTCTCCATAGATCACTTTTCACGTGGAGGCTTCACACATCTACTCCAGTCATATGGGCCTCCTTTCAGCTTCTTGAACCATCTTATTCTTGACTTTTCTTCATCTTTAATATCTCAGCTTGAATGTCCTTTCTTTGGAGAAGTCTTCCCAGTCAGCCTGTCAACCTAATTCCTTTCATGGAACAGAGATCACCTAATCAACTTGAGTATTTATTGGTTACTTCTTAATGGTGTCTCTTCTCCAGTAAAAGAGAATGTAAACCGACATGGAATATAAGCTCCATGAGGACAGGAATCTTATATTTTCTTCAATTATCACTGGAGTCCAACACCTTTCTGGGAATTGCGTCCTGGGCAAATATTTGTTTAAAGAATTAATATAAAAACACTGAACCGTAAGTGAAGTGAAGTGAAACTTGCTCAGTCATGTCCAACTCTTTGCAACCCCATGGCCTGTATAGTCCATGGAATTCTCCAGGCCAGAATACTGGAGTGGGTAGATTTTCCCTTCTCCAGGGGATCTTCCCAACCCAGGGATGGAACCCAGGTCTCCCACATTGCAGGCAGATTCTTTACAAGCTGAGCTACAAGGAAAGCCCAAGAATACTCCAGTGGGTAGCCTATCCCTACTCTAGGGGGATCTTCCCAACCCGGGAATTGAACTGGGGTCTCCTGCATTGCAGGCAGATTCTTTACCAACTGAGCTATCAGGGAAGCCCAGAACCATAAGGATGATGCTATTTAAAACACACACTTGATGATATACCCTTTAACTGTCCTATCCTGCCTAGGAATAGAGCACTCAAGTAAAAGAACCAGAAAATATTAACACTATTGTTAATACAGATCTCATTTCATAGATGAGAAACCTGATGTTTGACTTTTTTGTAGATAGCTGTCCAGAGCAGCTCAGCAGTGTAAAGAATCTACCTGCCAATGCAAGATACCTGGGTTCAGTCTCTGGTTCACGGAGATCCTCTGGAGAAGGAAATGGCTACCCACTCCAATATTCTCGCCTGCAGAATTCCATGGACAGAGGAGTCTGGTGGGCTGTAGTCTATGAGATTGCAAAAGAGTTAGACATGACTTAGTGATTAAATAACAATAACAGTCCAGAGCCACACAGCTTGTTAGAGTCAACAGTGAATTGATTTGTGGATTCCCTCAAAAATATCCCTGTATTCTAAACCAGATCCTGTGAATGAAACTTTATTTGGAAAAAGAATCTCTGTAGATGTAATGAAGTTAAGGGTCTCGGGATGAGATTATCCTGAGTTATCTGAGTAGGCTCTAAATCCAATGACAAATTTAAGAGACAGAAGAGAAGATGCAGAAAGATAGAAATGAAGTCCATCTGAAGAAGGAGGAAGAGACTGGAGCTGTGCATCCAAAAGCCAAGGAACACCTAGAGTCATCAGAAACTGAAGGGTCAGGGAAAGGTTCTTTCTTGGAGCCATCAGAGAGAGCACGACCCTGTAGACAGACTGACTTCCAATTTCTGGCCTTCAGAACTAGGAGAGAGTAAACCGTTTTTTTTAAGCCTTCAACTTTGTGATAGTGTATTAGTGCAGCCACGGGAAATTAACACAGGGGAGGGGCCTGGCAAGGAACTACCAGCCATACTTCTTAACCAGTGTACTTTCCATGAGCACCCAGTTCCCCAGGTGACTATGAGGAATTACAATATAATCAAGTTCCAGATGACAACCCAACCATTAGCCCCCAAGTCTAAAGACACAGATCTCAATCCCAGACAAAACCCCAAAAGCTGAAACCTAAACAGGGAATGTCTGAATTCTGAATCCAGGGAAAGTTGCCTTTTAAACCATGAAGGGAGGGAAAGTCTGGGCTCTAAAAGTGTCCTGCCACTCAGTTATTGATGGACAGGCCTTGTTTCTCATGGGACCACACTTCTCCCTGACCTCCATTCCAAGAATGGATGCATCAACATTTTGCTCAGGTCCACCACCAATACAAAGCCCATCTCTGCACAACTATGCTGAGTAGAGGTCCCTCTTTCAAGAGTCTTCTCCATACTCGAAGTGGGAGAATGCGCTCAAGCCAAAGGTGATCAGTTCTTTTCACCAGCTCATTAAACATGTCAACCATCACATCGAGTCTTTACCAGGCAGTCAGTGTTTACAGAGGGATTGAAATCCAATTCTCCTTGTGTAATAATAGCATTTCACAAAATTCCACGTGGAACATCTGAATCAGATCAGATCAGTCGCTCAGTCGTGTCCGACTCTTTGCGACCCCATGAATCGCAGCACGCCAGGCCTCCCTATCCAACACCAACTCCCAGAGTTCACCAAGACTCACGTCCATCGAGTCAGTGATGCCATCCAGCCATCTCACCCTCTGTCGTCCCCTTCTCCTCCTGCCCTCAATCCCTCCCAGCATCAGAGTCTTTTCCAATGAGTCAACCCTTCACATGAGGTGGCCAAAGTACTGGAGTTTCAGCTTTAGCATCATTCCTTCCAAAGAAACCCAGGGCTGATCGCCTTCAGAATGGACTGGTTGGATCTCCTTGCAGTCCAAGGGACTCTCAAGAGTCTTCTCCAACACCACAGTTCAAAAGCATCAATTCTTTGGCGCTCAGCCTTCTTCACAGTCCAACTCTCACATCCATACATGACCACAGGAAAAACCATAGCCTTGACTAGACAGACCTTTGTTGGCAAAGTAATGTCTCTGCTTTTGAATATGCTATCTAGGTTGGTAATAACTTTCCTTCCAAGGAGTAAGTGTCTTTTAATTTCATGGCTGCAATCACCATTTGCAGTGATTTTGGAGCTCAAAAAAATAAAGTCTGACACTGTTTCCACTGTTTCCCCATCTATTTCCCATGAAGTGATGGGACCGGATGCCATAATCTTCTTTTTCTGAATGTTGAGCTTTAAGCCAACTTTTTCACTCTCCACTTTCACTTTCCTCAAGAGGCTTTTTAGTTCCTCTTCTCTTTCTGCCATAAGGGTGGTGTCATCTGCATATCTGAGGTTATTGATATTTCTCCTGGCAATCTTGATTCCAGCTTGTGTTTCTTCCAGTCCAGCGTTTCTCATGATGTACTCTGCATTTAAGTTAAATAAACGGGGTGACAATATACAGCCTTGACATACTCCTTTTCCTATTTGGAACCAGTCTGTTGTTCCATGTCCAGTTCTAACTGTTGCTTCCTGACCTGCATACAAATTTCTCAAGAGGCAGGTCAGGTGGTCTGGTATTCCCATCTCTTTCAGAATTTCCCACAGTTTATTGTGATCCACACAGTCAAAGGCTTTGGCACAGTCAATAAAGCAGAAATAGATGTTTTTCTGGAACTCTCTTGCTTTTTCCATGATCCAGAGGATGTTGACAATTTGATCTCTGGTTCCTCTTCCTTTTCTAAAACCAGCTTGAACATGAGGAATTTCATGGTTCACATATTGCTGAAGCCTGGCTTGGAGAATTTTGAGCATTACTTTACTATCGTGTGAGATGAGTGCAATCGTGCGGTAGTTTGAGCATTCTTTGGCATTGCCTTTCTTTGGGATTGGAATGAAAACTGACCTTTTCCAGTCCTGTGGCCACTGCTGAGTTTTCCCAATTTGCTGGCATATTGAGTGCAGCACTTTAAGAGCATCATCTTTCAGGATTTGGAATAGCTCAACTGGAATTCCATCACCTCCACTAGCTTTGTTCGGAAATCTGAATAGTGCTTCTCAAACTTTGTTGCTATTGTTCAATCGCTAACTCCTGTCCCACTCTTTGCAACCCCATGGACTGCAGCATGCCAGGCTTCCCTGTCCTTCACTATCTCTTGGAGTTTGCTCAAATTTATGTCCATTGAATTAGTGATGAGTTGGCTAGCTAAGTATCTCATCCTCTGCTGTCCCCTTCTTCTTTTGCCTTAGTCTTTCCCAGCATCAGAGTCTTTTCCAGTGAGTTGACTCTTCGCATTAAGTGGCCAAAGTATTGGAGTTTCAGCTTCAGCATCAGTTCTTTCAATGAACTTCAGGGTTGATTTCCTTTAGGATTGACTGGGCTCATCTTCTTCCAGTGCAAGGGACTCTCAACAGCATATATTGTGAGTTTAAATGATGTGGGTTTCTTATTAAATATGCAGATTCTAATTCAGTAGGTCTTGCTGGGACCTAGGATTCTGCATTCTAATAGGCCAGGTCACACTAATGCTGTCAGATTTTGAATGGTCCAGAGTAGCAAGAAATAGAGACAGTCCTTGCATTGTGCTTTGACAAGTGTGACAAGTGACCATATTTGCAGCTCCTACAGATCTGTTTGCATTCTACTTTCATAGAGCTTGTCCCAAATAATTCTTCCTCTTTCCCTAGACCACATGTCTATATTCACAGGAGTGTCAGAGAAAGGGGAAAGACAGCTGTGTAGGAAAAGTTTGTGCATGCTGAGTCACTTAGTCATGTCTGACTCTTTGGGACCCAATGGACTATAGCCTGTCAGGCTCCTCTGTTCATGGAATTTTTCAGGCAAGATTACAGGAATGGGTTGCCATTTCCTAATGCAGAGAATATTCCCGACCCAGGGATTGAACCCATGTCTCTTTCGTCTCCTGCACTGGCAGGTGGATCCTTTGCCACTGTGCCACCTGGAAAAAGTTTATTGATATATACTATATACTATGTAAAACACATATCATAAAATGTGAACATATATTCATATAAAATAATATACATGTACATGAAATATAATAAATGAAAGAATATAAAAAATGTTTTAAAAATCTAAAAGTTTAAAATCCCAAAATGTAAAGTCCAAAAATGGAGAAATATTTTATTTTCTGAAACCCAGTTTATTCTTACGGACATTTTTTTAGCATTTGTCTTTATTTGTCTGCAGCAGATCTGATGTGTGGCACACAGGATCTTCAGTCTTCGTTGTAGTGTGCAAGATCTTCTAGTTGCAGCGTGAGCACTCTTAGTTGTGACACGTGGTCTTGTTCCCTGACCAGGGCTCAAACCTGGGCCGCCTGCATTGGGAGTGTGGAGTCTTAGCCGAGGACCACCAGGGAAGTCCCTATGGACAAATACTTGAGGAGACAGTAAAGAGACTTATGACTCATCTTGACTGTTATCACTCTTGTCAACTATAAGATGGCTTTACATTAGGTTACCTCCTCAATTACAATTTACACATAGTCACATGATGAGAAAAATTTGGTTTGCAAGTAAGTGTTCATATTCCTTCAGACTGTAAACAATCATGTCTTTCCATCTTCATATCCTTAACACTAAGCACATACTAGGTGTTCAAATATTTGTTGGGAAGAAAAATGAATGTCTTTGGCATTTAAAAACATGACCTTTCATCATGTTATATTATGCAAAAGTGATAAGACAAACTCTACCTGCAAAGAATCACACTTGTGCCCTCCCCAGGCAGAAGAAAAGGTAGAAAGGGCAAAGTCATGTAGGTAGATAACAGATAAAAATCAGTGAGCACTGAGGATTAATTGCACACACGGTGGGGTAGGGTGTGCTTAGAGCCTTCTGGTTGTTAAGCCTCTCCAGATTATTGGCTCAAATTTGGGCAGGAAGGCAGTTCCAAGGGCCACTTCAGGCCAGAGTGGGAAGAGAATGAAGAGAAAGGAGTAACTTGGTGGTGGTGGTGGGGTGGGGGGACGTGTAGAAAAGACAAAGACACAGGAAAACTGTAGAGTGGGAGGGAAGTGAATGGAAGGAACAAGGAGCCTTAGAGGACAATAAAGCAGAAAGATTCCTATTTCAGCCTGTTAGTTGAGCACCATAAAATCTTCGTCCCCAGCCCATACTCTCTCCTGAACCCCAACTGCTTTGCTTTCTAGACATATCAACCCTGAGGACAACAGACTCTTCAAATTTGACAAGCATAACACCAAATTCACCTTCCTCTGCCCTGACTCAGACCTGCATCTCTTATTGGGTTTGTTATACCTTTAATCTAAAAACTAAAGGCATCCTTGACTTGTTTGCTTTCACCCTGCCACACAATCCTGACACTAGCTAGACAAGTTACATTTAACAGGCTAGGTGCACATTCTTCCACAAGGCTGTCCTTACTTTAGATTTCAGCTACATGTTCAGGGGTTACTATGTTACATGCTAAAGAAAGCTGAGCACCGAAGAATTGATGTTTTTGAGCTGTGGTGTTGGAGAAGACTCTTGAGAGTCCCTTGGACTGAAAAGAGATCAAATCCTAAAGGAAATCAATCCTGAATATTCATTGGAAGGACTGATGCTGAAGCTCCAATACTTTGGCCACCTGATGCGAAGAACTGACTCATTAAAATAGACCCTGGTGCTGGGAAGACTGAAGGCAGGAGGAGAAGGGGATGACAGAGGATAAGATGGTAGGATGACATCACCGACTCAAAGGACATGAGTTCGAGTAAGCTCTGGGAGTTGGTGATGGACAGGGAAGCCTGGCGTGCTGCAGTCCATGGGGTCAAAAACAGTCAGACATGATTGAGCGACTGAACTGAACTGACTGATGTCATATGCACTTCTGACCAACTGGCTATAAATTGGAGGGTCTCCCATGACCTTTTCAGATTTGATCATTTGCTAGAATGACCCTCAGGAAAGTGCTATGCTTCTGATTACAGTTCATGATAAGAACATAAAAATCAGGACCAGCACAAAGAAGAACCGCAGGTGAAGGCCCTAAGTGTGAAGTTGCTGTGTTTTCAGGATGCATCACCCTCCCAATACATCAATGTGCATCACTAGCCATAAAACTCACTAAAGTCTCAGTGTCCAGAGTTTTTACTGGTATTAGGGTTTCGTTAGAGAGGCACTGGTTGCTGGATTCCTTGGCCATGTGATTGAAATAATTCTAATCTCTCTTCCCCTCCCCAAAGTTCAGAGGTCTAGCATATATCACTTGGCTCAAAGCTTCAATCTCCAAACTGCATGACTGGTCCTTCTGGTGTGGCCAGTCCCTATCTTGAAACTTTCTAGGGGCTCACAATGAGTCACCTTATTAGCATAACTCAATTGTGGTCCAAGGGCCCCACCATGAATAATAAAGACACTACTGTCACTTGGGAAATTCCAGATTTCAAGATTACCTGTAAGAAACTAGGGACAAAAGCCAAATTCTTCATTGTACAAGAGACCTCCGCTGCCAGTCCATTACTAAGCGGTGCCAATCTCCATCCTACATATCTTTTCAATAGAGCTCCCTCATTCCATCCCTACTCTTTCAGGTCTTTGTAGGCGCTTATGTGACTTCCCTGGTGGTTCAGATGATAAAGCATCTGCCTACAATGCGGGAGACCTGGGTTCAATACCTGGGTTGGTAAGATCTCCTGGAGAAGGAAATGGCACCCCACTCCAGTAGTCTTGCCTGGAAAATTCCATGGACGGAGGAGCCTGGTAGGCTGCAGTCCATGGGGTCGCAAAGAGTCGGACACGACTGAGCGACTTCAATGTCAATGTCAATGTATGTGGACTATAGCCATAGTCTCCTAACTGGTCACCTTACTCTCTCACCAAGCCATCCTTTGCTCTACTATCAGAATTGTAATTATAAAAACCCACTCAGATATGCAGATGACACCACCCTAATGGCAGAAACTAAAGAGGAACTAAATAGCCTCTGGATGAAGGTGAAAGAAGAGAGTGAAAAAGCTAGCTTAAAACTCAACATTCAGAAAACGAAGATCATCGCATCTGGTCCCATCACTTCGTGGCAAGTAGATAGGGAAACAATGGAAAGAGTGACAAACTTTATTTTCTTGGGCTCCAAAATCACTGTGGATGGTGACTGCAGCCATGAAATTAAAAGGCCCTTGCTCCTTGAAAGAAAAGCTATGACAAACCTAGAGTTCAGTGTTTGGTGTTAGTCTCTCAGTTGTATCTGACTCTTTGTGACGCCATGGACTGTAGCCCACCAGGCTCCTCCATGGGACTTTCCAGGCAAGAGTACTGGAGTGGGTTGCCATTTCCTTCTCCAGAGGATTTTCCCAACCTAGACAGCATATTAAAAAGCAGAGACTTTGCCAACAAAGGTCCGTATAATCAAAGCTCTGGCTTTTCCAGTAGTCATGTATGGATGTGAGAGTTGGACAATAAAGGAGGCTGAGTGCCCAAGAATTTATGCTTTCGAATTTTGGTGCTGGAGAAGACTCTTGAGAGTCCCTTGGAAGATCAAAGCAGTCAATCCTAAAGGAAATCAACCATGAATATTCACTGAAAGGACTGATGCTGAAGCTGAAGCTCCAATACTTTGACCACTTGATGCAAAGAGCCTCCTCATTGGAAAGGACCCTGATGTTGGGAAAGATTGAGGGCAGGAGGAGAAGAGGATGAAAGAGTATGAGATGGTTGGATGGCATCATCAACTCAATGGACATGAGTTTGAGCAACCTCCAGGGGATAGTGAAGGACAGGGAAGCCTGGAGTGCTTTAGTCCATGGGGTCACAAAGAATTGGACATGACTGAGTCCAACAACAAACCTAGGAGATTAAATCAAGATGGTGGCATGGAAGGATGTGTGCTCATCTCTTCCTGTGAGAGTACAGAAATTGCAACTAGCTATTGAATAATCATCCACAGAAGGGTGCTGGAACCCATGAAAAAAGATACCCCACTTCCAAAGACAAAAGAGAAGCCACAACAAGACGGTAGAAGGGGTGAAGTTATGATAAAATTAAATCCCACACCTGCTGGGTGGGCAACCCACAAACTGGAGAACAATAATACCTAAGAAGTTCTCCCACTGTTGTGAAGGTTCTGAGCTCTATCTCTAGCTTCCCAGCCTGAGGATCCAGTAAGGGGACTATAAATCTCCAGGGAATCTGACTTTGAAGGTCAGTGGGATTTGATTACAGGAATTCCACAGGACTGGCTGAAACAGAGACTTCACTCTTAGAGGGCACAAGCAAAATCTTGTGTGCACCAGGACCCAGAGTATTATCTCCTAGATGAAAGAACAAGATAAAACCCCAGAAAAATAAGTGGAGATAGTCAATCTTCCAGAAAAAGAATTCAAAATAATGATAGTACAGATGATCCAGGATCTTGGGAAAAGAATGGAAATGATGCAAGAAATGTTTAACAAAGACTTAGAAGAACTAAGGAACAAGCAAACAGAGATGAACAATACACTAGAAGGAATCAATAGAAGAATAACTTCCAGGATAAGTGACCTGGAAGACAGAATGGTGGAAAATCACTGCCACAAAACAGAATGTAGAAAAAAGAATGAAAAACATGAAGACAGCCTAAGAGTCCTCTGGGACAACATTAAATGTATCAACATTCACTCTATAGGAGTCTGAGAAGAAGAGAAAGAGAAAGGACCCAAGAAAATATTTGAAGAGATAATAGCTGAAAACTTCCCTGACATGGGAAAAGAAATAATCAACCAAGTCTAGGAAGCACAGAGAGTCCCAGGCAGGATATCCCCAAGGAGGAACATATTGAGACACATAATAATCAGACTGACAAAAGTTAAAGACAAGATAAAGTATTAAAAGCAACAAGGGAAAAATGATAAATAACATACAAGGGAACTCCCATCAGATTATCAGCTGATTTCTCAACAGAAACTCTACAAACTAGAAGGGTGGCATGATATATTTAAAGTGATAAAAAGGAAGAAGCTGCAGCCAAGTTTACTCTACCCAGCAAGACTCAGGTTCAGATTCAATGGAGAAATCAAAAGCTTTCCAGCAAGCAAAATTTAAAAGAATTCAGCACTACCAAACCATCTTTACAACAAATGTTAAAGGAACTTCTCTAGGCAGGAAACACAAGAGAAGAAAGAGACCTACAAAGAATAAACCCAAATTAATTAAGAAAATGGATCATACATATCAGTAATTAACTTAAATGTAAAAGGATTAAGTGCATCAACCAAAAGACACAGACTGGCTAGGAGGATAAAAACATGTGGAGGTATATACTTCTACTTAACACATCACTCTACTTAACCCCCTAAATTGTGTGTAATTATTTTATAAAGTGAAAGTCGCTCAGTCCTATCTGACTTTTTGAGACCCCATGGACTATACAGTCCATGGACTTCTCTAGGCCAGAATACTGGAGTGGGTAACCTTTCCCTTCTCGGGGGATCTTCCCAACCCAGGGATTGAATCCAGGTCTCTGTATTACAAGCGGATTATAATTGCAAGCCATAATGGAAACATGATTAGCCTAACAGTATACTGTAATTATCTTTTACCTTTTGTCTGGCTAATAACTGTGAAAACTTTTAATTCTGTGATTCAGTTCAGTTCAGTTCAGTTGCTCAGTCATGGCTGACTCTTTGCAACCCATGGACTGCAGCACGCCAGGCTTTCCTGTCCATCACCAACTCCCACAGCTTATTCAAATTCATGTCCATAGAGTCAGTGATGCCATCCAACCATCTAATCCTCTATTGTCCCCTTCTCCTCCTGCCTTTAATCTTTCCCAGCATCAGGGTCTTTTCCAATGAGTCAGTTCTTCGCATCAGGTGGCCAAAGTATTAGAGCTTCAGCTTGAGCATCAGTCCTTCCAGTGAATATTCAGGACTGATTTCCTTTAGGATGGACTGGCTGACTCTCCTTGCAGTCCAAGGGACTCTCAAGAGTCTTCTTCAACAGCACAGTTCAAAAGCATCAATTCTTCGGCACTCAGCTTTCTTTATAGTCCAACTCTCACATCCATACATGACTACTGGAAAAACCATAGCTTTGACTAGACAGACCTTTGTTGGCAAAGTAATGTCTCTGCTTTTGAATATGCTGTCTAGGTTGGTCATAGCTTTTCTTCCAAGGAGCAAGTGTCTTTTAATTTCATGGCTGCAGTCACCATCTGTGGTGATTTTGGAGCCCAAAAAATAAAGTCCATCACTGTTTCCATTGTTTCCCCTTGTATTTGCCATGAAGTGATGGGACTGGATGTCATGATCTTAGTTTTCTGAATGCTGAGTTTAATTTTGTGATTATGTAACTAATATTCATTTTAATACCATTGTATCATGATTGGTTAAGAGAAAATAATTGACTTCTATATCACTAAAACAACCATTTAATGGAAAAACCTGTAATCACTTTTTTTTTTTTTCCTGTGGCTGCCAATCAGGCAGTTCTCCTTGGTCACTTTATTTATTTTTTTTAATTTTATTTTTAAACTTTACAATATTGTATTAGTTTTGCCAAATATTGAAATGAATCCGCCACAGGTATACCTATGTTCCCCATCCTGAACCCTCCTCCCTCCTCCCTCCCCTACCCTCCCTCTGGGTCGTCCCAGTGCACCAGCCCCAAGCATCCAGTATCGTGCATTGACCCTGGACTGGTGACTCGTTTCATACATGATATTATACATGTTTCAATGCCATTCTCCCAAATCTCCCCACCCTCTCCCTCTCCCACAGAGTCCATAAGACTGATCTATACATCAGTGCCTCTTTTGCTGTCTCGTACACAGGGTTATTGTTACCATCTTTCTAAATTCTATATATATGCATTAGTATACTGTATTGGTCTTTTTCTTTCTGGCTTACTTCACTCTGTATAATAGGTTCCAGTTTCATCCATCTCATTAGAACTGATTCAAAAGTATTCTTTTTAATGGCTGAGTAATACTCCATTGTGTATATGTACCACAGCTTTCTTATCCATTCATCTGCTGATGGACATCTAGGTTGCTTCCATGTCCTGGCTATTATAAACAGTGCTGCGATGAACATTGGGGTACACGTGTCTCTTTCCCTTCTGGTTTCCTCAGTGTGTATGCCCAGCAGTGGGATTGCTGGGTCATAAGGCAGTTCTATTTCCAGTTTTTTAAGGAATCTCCACACTGTAATCACTTTTAAAAATCCAGATGCACAGTAGAATTATCTAGGAAATTTTTGAAAAATACAAATGCCAAGATACTGTTTTTTTTTCCTCCAAAGCTCCAGAGGTAATTCCAATGAGCAGTCATGTTTAAAAACAAATGGACTATATGATGACCTTTACTTTTATCTAGTTTGTTTCATTTTTTCTATTTCATATTCAATGCTCCCATTTCATTAGTTTATGTTTTCTAATTTCTCCATTTCTTTTTGTTGTTGTTCTTTCTCAAGGCTTTATCAAGTGTAGTAGAAAAGCTTTTGTATATGTATGTGTGTGTGTGTGTGTGTATATATATAGAGAGAGAGTAAGTATAATATATGTATTTTAGAAAACTTCTGAATTTTTGCCTAGCTAAAAAATTTATGACATTTTGCGTCTCCTTGTTTGACTTAATATAAATAGAATACTAGATTTGTAAATTTATAGTCACTCAAAACTTTGATACAGTTCCATTTATTCTGGCATCTAGTACTACTGATAAAAGTCTAGAAAATTTATTATTTTAGTGATTTGTAAAAAAAACATTTGAATGAGAAACTTCTAGGGCTTCCCTCATAGCTCAGTTGGTAAAGAATCTGCCTGCAATGCATGAGATCCTGGTTTGATTCCTGGGTCAGGAAGATGTGCTGGAGAAGGGATAGGCTACCCACTCCAGTATTCTTGGGCTTCCCTTGTGGCTCAGCTGCTAAAGAATCCACCTTCAGTGTGGAGACCTGGGTTTGATCCCTGGTTTAGGGAAGATCCCCTGGAGAAGGGAAATGCTACCCACTTCAGTATTCTGGCCTGTAGAACTCCATGGACTGTATAGTCCATGGGGTCACAAAAGAGTCAGACTTGACTGAGTGACTTTCACTTCACTTCACCTCAGAAACTTCTAATCCAATTTTGAAAATATAAAGAAATATTATGTTGAAAAAAACAGGAAATTAACATGTGATACAGTATATTTCCGCCAGCAATGTGGGAGACCTGGGTTTGATCCCTGGGTTGGGAAGATCCCCTGAAGAAGGGAAAAAGGCATACCCACTCCAGGATTCTGGCCTGGAGAATTCCATGGAATCTATAGTCCATGGGGCCGCAAAGAGTCAGATATGACTGAGCAATTTTCACTTTTACTTTCACAGTATTATTAACTAAAGTACAGATTTTGTTCAAATTTCAGAAAATTTTATACTACTGTCCATTCTCTTTTCATTTCTCTTCTGTTACAAATATTTTCTAATTTTCCTTGTTATGTCTCCTTAGAAACACCCATTATTTAAAAGTGGACATTTAATTTCCAAATACATGGGGTTTTTGAAGTATCTTTATATTAATTTCTCATTTTGGTATTAATGTCTCATTTAAATGTTTATTTCTCTGCAATTGCTCTCTGTGGTTTTTTAGTCTTTTAACCTTCTTGAGGCTTTCAATAGCTCAATCAAAGATCTTTCTGGCTAAATCAAAGATTTCTGAGGCTAAATCAAAGATCTCACATTGCACTTGGAAATATGTGGGTTATTTTCAAGTATCTTTTGATATTGATTTCTAACATAATTTACACAGTTATAAGAGAACAGCCTGTGTATACTTCTTTTACATGTCTGGATATGTTTCTGTGTCTCCTGGTTTATAGTCTATGGGAACTTGAATAAATTTGTACCCTTCTGTTGTGTGAAAATTGTATAAATCTTAATTATGTTGAATTGGTTCATAGTGCTTTTCAGGTCTACTATATCCTTCTACTTTTCTGTCTATTCATTCTATTAATTTTTGAGAGTTTGATATTGAAACTCCAACTAAAAACCTTAATTTATCTACTTGAAATAATAATTGGTATAGGGGAACTATATGTAACTTTGTTCTGTATTTTCCAAGTCTCCTGTAAATGTGTCACCATACTTTCATAATTAAAAAAAAATTAATTAAAAAATAAAACCCCAATCTGATCACATTCATTTTTTGCACAAAATCTCTCAGTGGCTTCCAATTGCCTATAGCAGCACTGCCCAACAAAAATATAATGTGAGCTGAACACATAATTTTAAAGGTTCTAGTAGCCACATTTTTAAAAACTGAAAAGGAACAAGTGAAGTTAATTTTAATAGTGTACTGTATTTAACTAACCTATCCAAAATACCAACATTTCAATATGTATCTTTCTATTTTATACTATTTCCACTTTAATTTACATCAATGAAATAAAACAAAAAATTCTGCCCTTCAGTTGCACTGGACACATTTCATGTACTCAAGAGCCATATGGTTCATGGCTATCCTACTGGAATACTACAAGGTTAGCTTCCTGCCTGTGATATAAAGTCCTTCACATGCTGCCTCCTGCCTGCATTTCATCCTGCTTTCTCCCTTCCATCCCTCCTGCCGCCAACTCAGATACTTTCTTCTCTGACCACACTGAAGCACCTCCCTCAGACAGACCAAACTCTTTCCTACTTCACACCTTTACAGACACACACTTAACTGTCTGCCTTAAAACCTGTCTCTCTCCTGTGCCAGGAAATGTCACATATGTTGTTGAATATTAAACCCCAACTTTGTCTCCTCTGTGAAGAATTCTCAGACCCTCCAGGCTGAGTCAGTCATGCTCACTGCTGAGCTTCGATGGTGATTTAATATCTCTATTTGAGCAAACCATATTTTCTGCATCAAAGATTGCAACTCATGATTTGACACATCAATTGACAACTAGGCAGACTATTTGAAAATCAATTTTGTGATTATAATACTTACCATGTTATATTGGTTCCAGTATAACATGGACTTCCCTGGTGGCTCACACGGTAAAGCATCTGCCTACAATGCAGGAGACCTGGGTTCAATCCCTGGGTCGGGAAGATCCCTGTAGAAGGAAATGGCAACCCACTCCAGTATTCTTGCCTGGAGAATCCCATGGACGGAGGAACTTGGTAGGCTACAGTCCATGGGGTCACAAAGAGTTGGACACGACTGAGCGACTTCACTTCACTTCACTTCATGTTATATTGAAATTGTGTTTGTACATGCCTGGGTGGTTAGCTCCTCAAGGACACAGATTGCTCCTCTTTACCTCTGTGTGCCCAGTTCTAGTTCAGTGCCTGCTGACTGCTGGCTCCTTCTCCACTTATTAGAGTCAACAGAACAGATCTCTAACCCTGGATACAGCAAATACTCCTGGGAGAGGAACTATACAGACCAGTTAGTTATATATACTGCAGTTCTTCCCCTTAACTTCCACTGCATGTTGCTTAATCAAAGCACTCTTAGAATATTTGTTCCTGTTCAAGGTATATGTAATTGATGACAATGAAAATTGTTACCAATTATACAAGAGTTTGTATTTTGACAGAGTTCAAAAACTCAAACTATTTAGATGAAATATGATGACAGAATGAGAGGCATCTTCCAACTAACAGCTGATCAGGGAAGTTTTCTGAAGTCTCTGAAAACATACCTCGGGCTTCCCTGGTGGTCCCGTGGTTAGCAAGCTGCCTTGCAATGCAGAGGACAGCGGTTCGATCCCCGGTTCGGGAGAATCCTGCCTGCCATGGGGGAACTGAGCCCGTGAGCCACAGCTGCTGAGGCCACGGGCAGCAGCTACTGAAGCTGGGCTCCACAACAAGAGACCCCATGGCAGTGAGAAGGCCGCGCGCTGCAACTCGAGAGGCGCTGCTGCTCATCGCAGCCGGAGAAAGCCCACATCCAGCGATTAAGACCCAGTGCAACTACAACTAAATATTAAAAAAAAAAAAAAAGAATTTCCTTGCTTTAAAAATAAAGTGCTTCTCATTTAAAAAAAAAAAAAAAAACACACCTCATATAGGTACTACTGGATTCAAGATTAAGTCATTTAAAATATATATATATTCCATGGTATAACTGCTTTTGAAGTTTGAAGGTTTCTTACAAAACTAAACAGTCTGAACATACACTCCAGTAATCACATTCCTTGCTATTTATCTAAAAGAATTTAAAACATGTCACACAAAAATCTGCACACAGATCTTTGTTGCAGTTTTACAGAGAATTGCCAAAACTTGAAGGCAACCAGGATGCCCTTCAGTAGGTGAATGGATAAATAAACTGTGGCACATCCATACAATGGAATATTATTCAGCACTAACATGAAATGAGCTATGAATCCACAGGAAGACATGGAGGGATATTAAAAGCATATTATTAACCAAGGAAGACAATCTGAAAAGGCTACATACTCTATGATCCCAAACACGTTACATTCTGGAAAAGGCAGAACTATACAGACAGTAGAGAGCAGTGGGCTAGGGCTGGGGGTAGGGAGCAGTGAGTGGGCAGCACACACAGGATATTTTAGGTAGTGAAATTATTCTGCATGGTACTCCAATGATGGATGCATGTGCTTACGCATTTGTCAAAACCCATAGAATGTACACCAGGAGTGAACGCGAATATAAACTATGGATATTGGGTTACAGGGATGAGTCAATTTAGGTTCTTGTAACAAACGTGCCACTCTAAGGCAGGATGTTAATAGTGGAGGAGCTTAGGCATGTATGAGGGCAAGGGGTATATGGGGACCCTTTGTACATTCTGCTCAGTTTTTCTGCTCTAAAAAGTAAAGTCTTGGACTTCCCTAGTGGTCCAGTGGTGGGGACACTGTGCTTCCAGTGCAGGGGGCGTGAGGTCAACCCATGGGCCAGGAGCAAGGATTGCACATGTCCCATGGCAGGGCCAAAATAATAATAAAAGAAAAGCAAAGGAAAAAAAGTGTTGGTAAACAAATACTGTAAAACGAGGAAAATTCTGTACACGAGCTTCTCTGGTGCTTGAGGAAAAAGCAGCTTCTCCACTCCCCAAGGCTGAGCAGCCTCTCTGCATCTCACCTAGGGTAAGGTAGGTACTCGGCTTCACTGACCACCCCCACCACATTCACGCACTTCCTCGTCTCCCCTCTAGACTGCAAGCCCCTTAAGGACAGGAGCTGTGTGTGATTCAGCATTGCATCCCCATTGCCTGGTATCTACTAGATGTTTAGTGTATGTATGCTTATTCACTGAATCAGAGCGTGGGCAGCTACAGAGCTGCCCTGAAGTGCACTTGAGCGAAGCCATAGCTCTGGATGCCTCACAGCACAGCCCTCTGGGAACGCGTCCTCTGAATCAGTAACACTCTGTCCTGAGAAGATGGGGCAACTGCTTCTGGTGGTATTGAGTTCTGCTTGAGACGCCGCCTGAAAAAGAGAGCTGCTATTTCTGAAAATATCTCAGAAAAGGGAAAATTAAAGCACCAGGTTGGCCTTCCTCTCTGGATGAGAAATATATTACACCAGCCAATTAAAAACTGACTAGGATCTGGCTGACCTAGTTTCAGGCCCAACTCCTTCCCTCACTGACTATGTGAAGGTGGACACATCTGTGAACCTCGTTCTCTGTAAACAGAATGAACAAACACTTGGGTTGGATGAGCCCGAAGCTCTCTTTTAACTTTGTGATTTAGTACAGCCCAACGGCAAATGAAATGCTTTTAGGCTTCATGGCCTGTGTCTTCCCTGAAGCAATTTACCAGCTATTCCTGCTATGTTTCCATTTGTCACCGTGTTAAAAATTGTTTGTAATGACTTTTACTTCTTGTATAGTGCTCATGTTCTCAGTTTGCCCTCACCCACACCTCACCCTAGATTAAAGGACGCTTTATACCCTCTTCTGCAGACTGCAGCTTCTGTCGTTCGCTTGCCTTTTGACTTTTGCCAGTGGAAAGCACTGGCCGAGATCAGGTGGGCAGGAGAAGGGAAAGGCCATGGCTCATCCAAGTGAGCTAAGTCGTTTCAGTCGTGTCAAGACTGTTGGTGATCCTATGAACTGTAGAGTCCCAGGCTCCTCTGTCCATGGAATTCTCCAGGCAATAATACTGGAGTGGGTTGCCATGTCCTTCTCCAGGGGAATCTTCCCAACCCAGGAATAAAATCCACATCTCCTACCTTGCAGGCGGATTCATTACCACTGAGCCACTGGTGAAACCCAAAGACCAGTTATTTCTTCCCTATTTTTTCTCTGCTATACTTGTTTTCTAAGGATCTTAAAACAAATTACCACAAACTGCGTGGCTTAAAACGTTGGAAATATATTCCCCTCTCACAATTCTGGAGGCCAGATGTCTGAAATCAAGGTGTCAGCAGGGTTGATTCTTCCTGAGGCTCTTGGGGAGAATGTCTTTCATGCATTTCTCCTCACTTCTGGTGGTTCCTGGCAATCCTTGGTGCTCATTTCTTGGCTTGTTGATACATCACTACAATCTCCACCTCCATTTTCCCAAGGCTCTTTCCTTTGCGTGTTTCTATGTTTCAAGTCTCCCTCTCTAATCTTTAATAAGGACATTGGTCATTAGTGTCTGCCTAAATCCAAAATGTTCTTTTCTTGAGATATTTGAAAACATTTGCCAAGAACCTATTTCCAAACTGCCTGAAGAACTATGGACAGAAGCTTGTAACACTGTATAAGACATAATGACCAAAAACATCTCAAAGAAAAAGAAATGCAAGAACGCAAAATGGTTATCTGAGGAAGCCTTACAAATAGCTGAGAAAAAAAGAGAAGTGAAAGGCAAAGGAAAAAGGGAAAGATATACCCAACTGAATGAAGAGTTCCAAAAATAGCAAAGAGAGATAAGAAAGCCTTCTTAAATGAACAACGCAAAGAAATAGAGGGAAACAATAGAATGGGAAAGACTAGAGATGTCTTTAAGAAAATCAGATATACAAAGGGAATATTTGATGCAAAGATAAGCACAATAAAGGACAGAAATGGCAAGGACCTAACAGAAGCAGCAGAGATTAAGAACAGGTGGCAAGACTACACAGAAGATCTGTACAAAAAAGGCCTTAATGACCCAGATAACCACAATGGTGTGGTCACTCACCTAGAGCCAGACATCCTGGAGTGTGAAGTCAAGTGGGCCTTAGAAAGCATTACTACGAACAAAGCTAGTGGATGTGATGAAATTCCAGCTCAGCTATTTCAAATCCTAAAAGATGATGCTGTGAAAGTGCTGCAGTCAATATGCCAGCAAATTTGGAAAACTCCGCAGTGGCCTCAGGACTGGAAAAGGTCAGTTTTCATTCCAATCCCAAAGAAAGGCAATGCCAAAGAATGCTCAAGCTACCATACAGTTGCGCTCACTTCACATGCTAGCATGATTATGATTAAAATCCTTCAAGCTAGGCTTCAGTAGTACATGAATGAAGAACTTCCAGATTTACAAGCTGGATTTAGAAAACACAGAGAAACCAGTGATCAAATTGTCAACATTTGTTTGATCATATAAAAAGCAAGAGAATTCCAGATAAACATCTGCTTCATTGATTACCCAAAACCTTTGTCTGTGTGGATCACAACAATCTGTGGAAAATTCTTAAAGAGATGGGCATACCAGAGTGCCTTATCTGCCTCCTGAGAAAACCAGTGTGCAGGTCAAGAAGCAACAGTTAGAACTGGACATGGAATACCTGACTAGTTCAAAATTGGGAAAGTAGTACATCAAGGCTGTATACTGTCACCCTGCTTATTTAAATTCTATGCAGAGTACATCGTGAGAAACGCTGGGCTAGAAGAAGCACAAGCTAGAATCAAGATTTCCAAGAGAAATATCAACAACCTAAGATATGCAGATGATATCACTCCAATGGCAGAAAGTGAAGAGGCACTAAACAGCCTCTTGATGAAAGTGAAAGAGAAGAGTGAAAAAAAACTGGCTTAAAACTCAACATTCAAAAAACAAAGATCATGGCATCTAGTCCCATAAACTTCATGGCTAATAGATGGGAAAAAAGTGGAAACAGTGGCAGATATTATTTTCTTGGGCTCCAAAATCACTGCAGATGGTTACTGCAGCCACAAAATTAAAGACACTTGCTTCTTAGAAGAAAAGCTATGATAAACCTAGACAGTGTATTAAAAACTTGAGACATTATTTTGCCAATAAAGGTCCAAATAATTCAAAGCTATGATTTTTCCAGTAGTCATGTATGGATGTGAGAGTTGGACTATAAAGAAGACTGAGCACTGAAGAATTGATGATTTTGAACTATGATGGTGGAGAAGACTCTTGAGAGTCCCTTGGACAGCAGGGAGAACAAATCTGTCAATCCTAAAGGAAATCAGACCTGAATACTCATTGGAAGGACTGATGCTGAAGCTGAAGCTCCAATTTGCCACCTGAATGTGAAGAACTGACTTCTATCCCTGATGCTGGGAAAGATTGAGGGCAAGAGGAGAAGGGGATGACAGAGGATGAGATGGTTGGATGGCATCACTGACTCAATGGACATGGGTTTGAGCAAACTCTGGGAGTTAGTGAAGGACAGGGAAGCTTGGCGTGTTGCAGTCCATGGGGTCACAAAGAGTCAGACACAATCTAGCGACTGAATAGCAACAGCAATATTGAAGTCATCTCGGATATTTTTAAAAAGTATTGCTTTGGTGCCTTCCCTTTGATCTACTAAGTTAGAATCCCTATAAACAGATTCTAAGTAGTTTTACACTCAACTTTCAAACCACAAGAAATTACTTTGGGCACATTTCTGATAGAACAGTCTTGATTTGGGTTCCCCAAACAGGACTTTAAGGATAAGTACTCTGTTGGAGAGGTGATCCTCAGCGAGAGGAAGGAAGCCAGTATGAGTTCATTGTCAGGCAGTTACTATTTCCTGCCACTGGCACTCAGTCCTGATGGGAGCTTCTGGAAGATTTTACAGGAATGCCTCATCATCCCAACTGAGATCTTAGAATTCTATTTACCATTAAATTCCCTTCCTATCTTTGGTTCAGAAGCAGAAGATATTAAGAAAAGGTGGCAAGAATACACAGAAGAACTGTACAAAAAAGAGCTTCACGACCCAGATAATCACGATGGTGTGATCACTCACCTAGAGCCAGACATCCTGGAATGTGAAGTCAAGTAGGCCTTAGAAAGCATCACTACGACAAAGCTAGTGGAGGTGATGGAATTCACGTTGAGCTATTTCAAATCCTGAAAGATGATGCCGTGAAAGTGCTGCACTCAATATGCCAGCAAATTGGGAAAACTCAGCAGTGGCCACAGGACTGGAAAAAGGTCAGTTTTCATTCCAATCCCAAAGAAAGGGAATGCCTAAGAACACTCAAACTACCGCACAATTGCACTAATCTCACATGCTAGTAAAGTAATGCTCAAAATTCTCCAAGCCAAGCTTCAGCAGTACGTGAACCATGAACTTCCAGGTGTTCAAGCTGGTTTTAGAAAAGGCAGAGGAACCAGAGATCAAATCGCCAACATCTGCTGGATCATCGAAAAAGCAAGAGTTCCAGAAAAACATCTATTTCTGCTTTATTGACTATGCCAAAGCCTTTGACTGTGTGGGTCACAATAAACTGTGGAAAATTCTGAAAGAGATGGGAATACCAGACCACCTGACCTGCCTCTTGAGAAACCTATATACAGGTCAGGAAGCAAGAGTTAGAACTGGACATGGAACAACAGACTGGTTCCAAATAGGAACAGGAGTACGTCAAGGCTGTATATTGTCACCCTGCTTATTTAACTTCTATGCAGAGTACATCATGAGAAACGCTGGGCTGGATGAAGCACAAGCTGGAATCAAGATTGCCAGGAGAAATATCAATAACCTCAGATATGCAGATGACACAACCCTTATGGCAGAAAGTGAAGTGGAACTAAAAAGCCTCTTGATGAAAGTGAAAGAAGAGAGTGAAAAAGTTGGCTTAAAGCTCAACATTCAGAAAATGAAGATCATGGTATCTGGTCCCAAGACTCATGGGAAATAGATGGGGAAAGAGTGGAGACAGTGTCAGACTTTATTTTTTGGGGCTCCAAAATCACTGCAGATGGTGACTGCAGCCATGAAATTATAAGACACTTACTACTTGGAAGGAAAGTTATGACCAACCTAAATAGCATATTAAAAATCAGAGACATTACTTTGCGAACAAAGGTCCATCTAGTCAAGGATATGGTTTTTCCAATGGTCATGTATGGATGTGAGAGTTGGACTGTGAAGAAAGCTGAGAGTTGAAGCATTGATGGTTTTGAACTGTGGTGTTGGAGAAGACTCTTGAGAGTCCCTTGGACTGCAAGGAGATCCAACCAGTCCATCCTAAAGGAGATCAGTCCTGGGTGTTCATTGGAAGGACTGATGCTGAAGCTGAAACTCCAATACTTTGGCCACCTCATGTGAAGGGTTGACTCATTGGAAAAGACTCTGATGCTGGGAGGGATTGGGGGCAAGAGGAAGAGGGGATGACAGAGGATGAGATGGCTGGATGGCATCACTGACTTGATGGATGTGAGTGTGAGTGAACTCCGGGAGCTGGTGATGGACAGGGAGGCCTGGCATGCTGCGATTCATGGGGCTGGAAAGAGTCGGACACAACTGAGCAACTGAACTATACTGAACTGATCTTTGGTTCAGCTGCTTCCAGGACATTAACTTCCGAGCATATCCTGCTTGTCCTCCTTGCTGGGCTGAAGACAAGTCCTCAGACAGAGTTGTGGATACTTGCAGTAAGCAGCTCTGTCTTGTAGAGGTGAATATTAAGTGGATTAGAGGTGGGGCATTAAATAACATCTGCTAAAGAAATTAGTATCATTAAAGAAAAAGACAAAACCAAAAATATAGACTTCCTTTCTATTTATTTGTCAGACTAAGTCAGATTGTATGTATTATCCAAAAGTCTTCCTTCTTCTAGCCTTGCCATGGCTGAATGATGAGCAGAGTGTAACTCTCTCACACTATGGACTAGGGTGGCCAAGTGACCTGCATTTGTCCAGTGGAAAGTTAAAATATGTGATGGGAGCACAGACTCTAAACAGCCTAATCTCTGTGTTCATGTCATCTACCTTTACACATATAAGTACACTTTGGGGAACTGACCCTATAGAAATACAGAAGTATACAAATAAATTATGCAAAATGATAGTCTTATAGAATTGATTGTAAAGGTAAAAAAAAAAAAAAAAAAAAAAAATGGAAGGAACCTAAATAGAAGAAAGGGTAAATAAGTTATAGTATATTCTTTTTTCCTGATTCTGATTTTGGCCACACAGTTTGGCATATGGAATCTTAGTTCCCAGTAAAGGATCAAACCCATGGCCCCAGCAGTGGAAGCGCAGAGCCTTAACCACTGGACCACCAGTGAAGTCCCCATATTATAGTATGTTTTCACTGTGAAATCTTATTCAGTATGTCTTTACATGGAAAGATGTGAATGGTATATAAAAAAGGAAAAGGCAATTGCAGGACTGTATAAAAGAAAAACCCCAAAAATAAAACATATCTCTGGGCACTGCAATTGGGAGAAGCAGAGAAAAGCAAACTGCTGCTGATAGTTTTTTAAATGTCATATATAAAGCACATATAAGATGAAAAATGTAATGAGTGAAAGATAGAAAATAAAAGTGAGAGCTCCTTTCTTTCTTTAACACCAGTTCCCATACCACTGATAACAGTTTCTTGTAACTCATTTCAGAAAAAATATTTTAATGTATATATTCACATAATATATGCATCTATTTATCAGTTCTTATAAAAATGTTACACATTGTGCTGCTTGTTCTTCTGCTTTTGATGACACAGTACTACCGTGCTCTTTCCATGAAGGCATTCTTATTCTACCATATTTAATTTAGTTAACTTGTCCCCTTCTTTTGAATGTTAGATGTGTCTAGCCTTTTGGTGTTGCAAAGCAATGTAGCAATAAACATTCTAGAACATATTTTTGCTAAATAATTGCAACTAAATGTATTGGGTAAGTTTCTGGCAGAAGGATTACTAGTGAAAGGGGATGGATATTTTTAATTCTGACAGGTATTGTCAGATTATCCTTCAGAAAGAATGCACCAATGTACATTTCCACTAATTATTTATGAGACTGCTCATTTTCCCCTCAGGCTTGCAGTACTAGGAGTCATCAAACATTTCTATTTTCCAATCAGATCAGTAAAAAAAAATTATATTGTTGTCATTGTAGTTTCTATTATTTGCATATATTTAATTATGAGTGGAGTTTAATACCTTGTCACTTGTTTAGTGGATGGTCGTGTGTCTTTTTCTATAAACATTAGTTTCTTCTGATCATTTTTCTCCTGGATTAGTCTTTTTTTTTTTTTCAAACTTACACATATGAACTCTTTGATAATTGAGGAAGTTTAACTTTTTACCATTTGCTTTGTAAATACATTTTTCCAGTTTGCCATTAGTCTTGGTTTATAGCATTTTCCTCCACACAGCTTTTTAAAATGATTATACGATTAAATACTTTAATTTTGTTTCTTAACAGCTTTGGATTTTGTTCTTACTTAAAACTGCCTTGCTTATCACAAATTATAAATTCTTCTAAAACTTTAATTTTTATGTTTAAAACATTGATGCAGCTAGAATTTTAGTGAAGCGAAGAATATTTACTTTAACTCTGTAAATATCTACACTGTTTGAGTTTTCTAAAATGAGCATGTGTTTGGTTCAGTAATTTAAATTCCAGTAAAGGAAAAAAGCAAGAAGATAAGCATAATAATCCAGAGGATAAGGATAAGACAGAAAGAGGGCTATTTTAATAGTTTTGGTCAGACACATTCATTTAATACATTGACCACCTATTATTTGCCAGGCACAGTGCTAGTGCTGAAGACATAATAAGGGCCTAGATTGAAGGTTTGACAATGGTAATGGGAAGGAGGGGAAAGATTGATGAAAGTATTTTAGCTCATAGAAGAATCACCATGGCAACAGGAGCCTGAATCATCACTATGGAGACACAGTGCTTGAAATTATGACTAGAGGGCTACTGTGACTCTGTTGGTGAGGATTTTGAAAAAGGCAAACAAGTATGTTACAGATGTTTCAAAATGACACTGTTTCGTGCTTAGTTGAGGTTACTGCTTTGCTTTTTCCCAGTGCTCTGTTTCAGGGAGGCTAGACGCAAAAGAGTTCAAAGACAACATAGATTAAGACAAGCACAAGTTTTTTTGATCATTGCTACTCATGAATGCACCAGCCAGGGAAGAGTGTTATATTCAAAGCCTTGTATTTCCTAACCACTATGACATGTGTTACATATAAAGTGACCTGGCATCCTGGACTTCTGATCTCCAGGCTGCTTAGTTGTTGGAGACGCTGCTCAGACATTTTCTCCTCTGCAGCAACATGAAAGACTTCTGTCCAGTACTTAAAGCCTAAGAGAAACTTATATATGGTTGGGAATGAGGCTTAATTTTAATATGATATTCATCCATGGTTTGATCTATAACAGGCAAATTTGGGCTTGGAATATGGAATGAAGCAGGGCAAAGGCTAATAGAGTTTTGCCAAGAGAACGCACTGGTCATAGCAAACACCCTCTTCCAACAACACAAGAAAAGACTCTACACATGGACATCACCAGATGGTCAACACCAAATTCAGATTGATTATATTCTTTGCAGCCAAAGATGGAGAAGCTCTATAAAGTCAGCAAAAACAAAACTGGGAGCTGACTGTGGCTCAGATCATGAACTCCTTATTGCCAAATTCAGACTGAAATTGAAGAAAGTAAGAAAAACCACTAGACCATTCAGGTATGACCTAAATGGAATTCCTTATGATTATACAGTGGAAGTGAGAAATAGATTTAAGGGACTAGATCTGATAGATAGAGTGCCTGATGAACTATGGATTGAGGTTTGTGACATTGTACAGGAGACAGGGATCAAGACCATCCCCATGGAAAAGAAATGCAAAAAGGCAAAATGGCTGTCTGGGGAGGCCTTACAAATAGCTGTGAAAAGAAGAGAAGCGAAGAGCAAAGGAGAAAAGGAAAGATATAAGCATCTGAATGCAGAGTTCCAAAGAATAGCAAGAAGAGATAAGAAAGCCTTCCTCAGCGATCAATGCATAGAAATAGAGGAAAACAACAGAATGGGAAAGACTAGAGATCTCTTCAAGAAAATTAGAGATACCAAGGGAACATTCCATGCAAAGATAGGCTTGATAAAGGACAGAAATGGTATGGACCTAGCAGAAGGAGAAGATATTAAGAAGAGGTGGCAAGAATACACAGAACTGTACAAAAAAGATCTTCATGACCAAGATCATCACGATGGTGTGATCACTGACCTAGAGCCAGACATCCTGGAATGTGATGTCAAGTGGGCCTTAGAAAGCATCACTATGAATAAAGCTAGTGGAGGTGATGGCATTCCAGTTGAGCTATTTCAAATCCTGAAAGATGATGCTGTGAAAGTGCTGCACTCAATATGCCAGCAAATTGGGAAAACTCAGCAGTGGCCACAGGACTGGAAAAGGTCAGTTTTCATTCTAATCCCAAAGAAAGGCAATGCCAAAGAATGTTCAAAGTACCATCAATTGCACTCATCTCACACGCTAGTAAAGTAATGCTCAAAATTCTCCAAGCCAGGCTTCAGGATGTGAACTGTGAACTTCCAGATGTTCAAGCTGGTTTTAGAAAAGGCAGAGGAACCAGAGATCAAATTGCCAACATCTGCTGGATCATTGAAAAAGCAAGAGAGTTCCAGAAAAACATCTATTTCTGCTTTATTGACTACACCAAAGCCTTTGACTATGTGGATCACAATAAACTGGGGGAAATTCTGAAAGAGATGGGGATACCAGAACACCTGACCTGCCTCTTGAGATACCTATACGCAGGTCAGGAAGCAACAGTTAGAACTGGACATGGAACAGACTGGTTGCAAATAGGAAAAGGAGTACATTAAGGCTGTATATTGTCACCCTGCTTATTTAACTTCTATGCAGAGTACATCATGAGAAATGCTGGGCTAGAAGAAGCACAGCTGGAATCAGGATTGCCGGGAGAAATATCAGTAACCTCAAATATGCAGGTGACACCACCCTTATGGCAGAAAGTGAAGAGGAACTCAAAAGCCTCTTGATGAAAGTGAAAGAGGAGAGTGAAAAAGTTGGCTTAAAGCTCAACATTCAGAAAACAAAGATCATGGCATCTGGTCCCATCACTTCATGGGAAATAGATGGGGAAAGAGCGGAGACAGTGTCAGACTATATTTTTGGGGGCTCCAAAATCACTGCAGATGGTGACTTCAGCCATGAAATTAAAAGACACTTACTCCTTAGAAGCAAAGTTATGACCAACCTAGATAGCATATTGAAAAGCAGAGACATTACTTTGCCAACAAAGGTCCGTCTAATCAAGGCTATGGTTTTTCCGGTAATCATGTATGGATGTGAGAGTTGGACTGTGAAGAAGGCTGAGAGCCGAAGAATTGATGGTTTTAAACTGTGGTGTTGGAGAAGACTCTTGAGAGTCCCTTGGACTGCAAGCAGACCCATCCAACCAGTCCATTCTAAAGGAGATCCTGGGTATTCTTTGGAAGGACTGATGCTAAAGCTGAAACTCCAATACTTTGGCCACCTCATGCGAAGAGTTGACTCATTGGAAAAGACTCTGATGCTGGGAGGGATTGGGGGCAGGAGGAGAAGGGGACGACAGAGGATGAGATGGCTGGATGGCATCACCGACTCAATGGACATGAGTTTGGGTGAAGTCCGGTAGTTGGTGATGGACAGGGAGGCCTGGTGTGTTGCAATTCATGGGGTTGCAAAAAGTCGGACACGACTGAGTGAGTGAACTCAACTGAACTGAGTGACCTATTTGATTACAGCCTATATGTGATAAAATTCACATCAGTGCAGGAGAGGTCAAGTTTATCATCATGCCCAAATAATAATGCCTTTTGCCTATCCTGCCCATCCCTTCTCACAGAACCTCCAGCCTCACTCTAAGGGGCACTGGGACCTTGAGCAATCTTGGGGTCAGAGGGCTTCATATAGGTTCCAAGGCAGTCCGTGACACCACTGGATTTTTGCCACTACCTAGCTGGATGCTGTTCCTTGCTCTGCCTGTGATCACTGTTCATGCAACCGCTGACCCCTTCCCAAAGTGCTCAGCCTAAAAGAGGTTTTTGCTCTCTTGCCAGTCCATCCTTAGACACTTCCCTGGTCCCCACAGCACAGCTCAAACCAGGTGTGCACTTTAGGTGTGAACTTTCTTTTTCTTTTTATTTCTTGAAATTGAAGTATAGTTGACATACAATATTATATTAGTTTCAAGTGTACAACACAGTGATTTCACATTTATATATATTACAAATTGAACACCATGATTAGTTTAGTAACCATCTGTCACCATACAAAATTTTTTACAAAATTATTGATGGTAGTCCCTATGCTATACGTTACATTGCATGACATTTATTTTATAACTGGAAGTTTGTACCTCTTAATCTCATTCCCCTATTTCTCCCGATCCCTCACCTCTCTAGCCTCTAGCAAACACCAGTTCAATCTCTACATCTATGAGTCTGTTTCTGCTGTTTTATTTTTTAGATTCCACATATAAATGAAACCATACAGTATTTGTCTTTGTCTGACTTATTTAGCATAATACCCTCTAGGTCCAGCTGTTACTGCAAATGGTAAGATTTCATTCTTTTTTATTGCTCAAGTTATATCCATTGTGTGTGTGTATACCACATCTTCTTTATTCATCTATCAACAACACTTAAGTTACTTCCATATCTTGGCTAACATAAATAGTGCTGCAATGAACATAGGTATGCATATATCTGATATAGGTATTGCTGCACCAGCTTTCCTGTATGGCCTCTTTTTTTCCATCCCTTCACTTTCAAACCATATATATCTTAGATCTGAAGAGAATCTCTTGAGATAGTATATGTATGTATATATATATATATATATATATATATATATATATATCTTATTTTTTATTCATTCAGCTATCCTATGTCTTTTGATTGAAGCACTCAGTCCATTTATATTCAAAATATTTATAGCTATGTACTTACTGTCATTTTGTTAATTGTTTTCTGATTGCTCCTGTTGTTCTTCTCTGTTTCTTCTTCTCATTATCTCTTCCCTTCTGACTTGATGATTTTCTTTAGTGTTATGTTTGTATTCCTTTCTCTTTATTTTTGGTGCGTCTATTACAGGATTTTGGACTGTGGTTACCATGAGATCCACATATAAACAACCTACGTTACAGTAGTTTATTTTAAGCTGGCAATTGCTTAAGTTCAAGCACATTCTAAAAGCACCATATTTTTACTCTGCCATCACATTTTATGCTTTGACATCACATTTTACATTTTTGTGTGTGTTTCACTTAGTTATAAGTGATTTTACTACTTTTGTCTTAATCATCATACTAGCTTTGTGGGCTTCCCAGGTGGCTCAGTGGTAAAGAATCCACAGGAGAATCTGCAGAAGGTGCAGGAAACACAGGTTTGATCCATGGGTTGGGAAGATCCCCCGGAGAAGGAAATGGCAACCCATTCCAGTATTCTTGCCTGGAAAAAAATCCCATGGACAGAGGAGTCTGGTGGGGTTGCAAAGAGTTGGATATGACTGAGCACACATGCATGAACACTTTAGCTTTGTAGGTAGGTGATCCACTATATGTTTGCTTTTGCCTGTAATATATATATATATATTTTCATAATTTTCTTTTCTAAAGTTTTGGCCTTTTCTTTCCATTTAAAGAAGTCCCTTGAATGATTTCTTGTAGAGCTGGTTTAGTAGTGATGAACTCCTTTAGCTTCTGATTGTCTGGGAAACCGTCTCTCATTCAGTGCTGAATGATAACCTTGTGGGGTAGGTTTCTTGATTCTAAGTTTTATTTTTCCCTTTTAGCATTTTGAATTCATTGTGCTAGTCTCTTCGAGTCTGGGAAGTTTCTGCTGAAAAAAAGCAGCTGACTGTCTTATGAGGGTTCTCTCATATGTAACTAGTTGTTTTTCTTGTTCCCAGAAACAAGTTGTTTTGGCCGTTCCCAGTGGCTTGCAGGATCTCAGTTCTCCAACCAGAAACTGAACCTGGGCCATGGCAGTGAAAGCCCAGAATCCTAAGCACTAGGCCACCAGAGAACTCTCTCATGCTGCTTTTAAGATTCTTTATCTTTAACTTCTGACATTTTAATGTGTCTTTGTGTGGAACTCTTTGGGTTCAGCTTATTTAGAACTCTGTGCTTTGGGGACTTGGACATCTGTTTCCTTCACCAGATTAGTTTTTCAAGCATGTCCTTGTCCCTCTCTCTCCTTCTGGGACCCCCACAATATGAATGCTAGTACACTTGATGTTGTCCTATAGATCTCTTAAGTTACCCTCAATAAAAAAAAAATCCTTTTCTCTTTGTGCAGTTATTGAATGATTCCCACTGTCCAGTGTTCCAGATCACCGGTTCATTCTTCTGTGCCTTCCAATATGCCGTTGATTCTCTAGCATAGTTTTCATTTTAGTTATTGTATTCTTTGGTTCTAATTGGTTCTTTTTTACATTTTTCTGTCTCTTTGTTGACGTTCTCACCAAGTTCATCCATTCTTTTCCCAAGTTCAGTAAGCATCTTTATGACTATTACTATGAACTCTTTTATCTGATAAATTGCTTATCTCTGTTTCATTTAGTTCTTTTTTTTTTTTTTCTGAAGCTTTGTCTGGTTCTTGTTTGGAAAGTATTCCTCGGTCTTCTCATTTTGCCTAACTCTCTGTGTTTGTTTCTCTTTATTAGGTATATCACCTATATCTCCTGATCTTGAAAGAGTGGTCCTATGTTAGAAAGTGTTCTGTGAAGGCTCAGTGGCACAACTCCCTGGTCGTCAGAGTCAAGTGCTCCAGGAATACCCCTTGTGTGGGCTTCATATGCCCTCTTGTTGTGGTTCGCTGTGATTGTTGTGGGTAGGTTGGTGGGCAGGGCTGGTCGCCTGGAGTGGGGACCTCTTTGGAGGCGTGCCTGTGATGGCCAAGGCAGCCCACCAGGTGGGGCAGGATGGGCTTTGGTGGGTGTGAAAAAACTCTAGGATAATCAAAAGTGAAATTTGCTCAATCATGTCTTACTCTTTGTGAACCCATGAACTGTAGCCTACCAGGCTCCTCTGTCCATGGAATTCTCCAGGCAAGAATACTTGAATGGGTAGCCATTCCTTTCTCCAGGGCATCTTCCTGACCCAGGGATCAAACCCAGGTCTCCTCCACTGCAGGCAGATTTTTTATCTTCTGAGCCACCAGTGAAGCCCCTAGGATAACCAAAGGGAAATTTAAATTTGGATACCAGATGAGACTGCTTTTGGGGCCAAGGCCCAGGCTCAGCCTCTTCCATGTGACAGAGGCCAGTTGCCTCCATTCTGGAATGCCCTTAACATGAGTCAATTCCTAGGAAGGTTGATAAGAAGTCCGGGGTCCCTGAGGAGGAGAAAGGGGTATGGGGCTCTCAAGGAGGAGATACAGGTCTGGAATTCTCAAGGAGGAGGAAAGGACAAACACCTTTTTTTCCCTCTACATTCCTTAGTCTTAGTCACATGAAGCTTTTTTTTTTTTTCTTTAAGCCTGGAACTGATGATTACACAACAAAAAACTGGGTTCAAACTCTGTTCTAAGGAGTATATAACAACAATATATCCTGCCTAAGGACAGTTTCTCCTTCTTGAAAACTTTCTAACTAATCCTGTTATTTTAGAATGCTTATTATGGGAGTTTGACCACTTCCAATTTGCCTTGATTCATGGACCTGACATTCCAGGTTCCTATGCAATATTGCTCTTTACAGCATCGGACCTTGCTTCTATCACCAGTCATATCCACAGCTGGGTATTGTTTTTGCTTTGGCTCCATCCCATCATTCTTTCTGGAGTTATTTCTCCACTGATCCCCAGTAGCATATTGGGCACCTACTGACCTGGGGAGTTCCTCTTTCAGTATCCTATCATTTTGCCTTTTCATACTGTTCATGGGGTTCTCAAGGCAAGAATACTGAAGTGGTTTGCCATTCCCTTCTCCAGTGGACCATATTCTGTCAGACAAGAGATGGCAAGAGTGAATGTCGACATTCTAGGAATCAGTGAACTAAAATGGACTGGAATGGGTGAATTTAACTCCGATGATCATTATATCTACTACTGTGGGCAGGAATCCCTCAGAAGAAATGGAGTAGCCATCGTGGTCAACAAAAGAGTCTGAAATGTAGTACTTGGATGCAATCTCAAAAATGACAGAATGATCTCTGTTTGTTTCCAAGGAAAACTATTCAAATATCACAGTAATCCAAGTCTATGCCTCAACCAGTAACGCTGAAGAAGCTGAAGTTGAACGGTTCTATGAAGACCTATAAGACCTTTTAGAACTAACACCCAAAAACATGTCCTTTTCATTATAGGGGACTGGAATGCAAGTGTAGGAAGTCAAGAAACACCTGGAGTAACAGGCAAATTTGGCCTTGGAATATGGAATGAAGCAGGGCAAAGACTAATAAGAGTTTTGCCAAGAAAATGCACTGGTCATAGCAAACACCATCTTCCAAAAACACAAGAGAAGACTCTACACATGGACATCACCAGATGGTCAACACCAAAATCAGATTGATTATATTCTTTGCAGCCAAAGATGGAGAAGCTCTATATAGTCAATAAAAACAAGACCGGGAGCTGACTGTGGCTCAGATCATGAACTCCTTATTGACAAATTCAGACTGAAATTGAAGAAAGTAGGGCATACCACTAGACCATTCAGGTGTGACCTAAATCAAATCCCTTATACAGTGGAAGTGAGAAATAGACTTAAGGGCCTAGATCTGATAGATAGAGTGCCTGATGAACTATGGAATGAGGTTCGTGACATTGTACATGAGACAGGGATCAAGACCATCCCCATGGAAAAGAAATGCAAAAAGGCAAAATGGCTGTCTGGGGAGGCCTTACAAATAGCTGTGAAAAGAAGAGAAGCAAAAAGCAAAGGACAAAAGGCAAGATATAAACATCTGAATGTAGAGTTCCAAAGAATAACAAGAAGAGATAAGAAAGCCTTCCTCAGCGATCAATGCGAAGAAATAGAGGAAAACAACAGAATGGGAAAGACTAGAGATCTCTTCAAGAAAATTAGAGATACCAAGGGAACATTTCATGCAAAGATGGGCTCGATAAAGGACAGAAATGGTATGGACCTAACAGAAGCAGAAGATATGAAGAAGAGGTGGCAAGAATACACAGAAGAACTGTACAAAAAAGATCTTCATGACCCAGATAATCACAATGGTGTGATCATCCTGGAATGCGAAGTCAAGTGGGCCTTAGAAAGCATCACTACGAACAAAACTAGTGGAGGTGATGGAATTCCAGTTAAGCTATTTCAAATCCTGAAAGATGATGCTGTGAAAGTACTGCACTCAATATGCCAGAAAACTGGGAAAACTCAGCAGTGGCCACAGGACTGGAAAAGGTCAGTTTTCATTCCAATCCCAAAGAAAGGCAATGCCAAAGAATGCTCAAACTACCACACAATTGCACTCATCTCACACTCTAGTAAAGTAATGCTCAAAATTCTCTAAGCCAGGCTTCAGCAATATGTGAACCGTGAACTTTCAGATGTTCAAGCTGGTTTTAGAAAAGGAAGAGGAACCAGAGATCAAATTGTGAACATCTGCTGGATCATGGAAAAAGCAAGAGAGTTCCAGAAAAACATCTATTTCTGCTTTATTGACTACACCAAAGCCTTTGACTGTGTGGATCACAATAAACTGTGGAAAATTCTGAAAGAGATGGGAATATCAGACCACCTGACCTGCCTCCTGAGAAATCTGTATGCAGGTCAGGAAGCAACAGTTAGAACTGGACATGAAACAACAGTCTGGTTCCAAATAGGAAAAGGAGTACATCAAGGCTGTATATTGTCACCCTGCTTATTTAACTTATATGCAGAGAACATCATGAGAAATGCTGGACTGGAAGAAACACAAGCTGGAAGCAGATTGCAGGAAGAAATATCAATAACCTCAGATATGCAGATGACACCACCCTTATGGCAGAAAGTGAAGAAAAACTAAACAGCCTCTTGATGAAAGTGAAAGTGGAGAGTGAAAAAGTTGGCTTAAAGCTCAACATTCAGAAAACAAAGATCATGGCATCCGGTCCCATCACTTTATGGGAAATAGATGGGGAAACAGTGGAAACAGTGTCAGACTTTATTTTTTTGGGCTCCAAAATCACTACAGATGGTGACTGCAGCCATGAAATTAAAAGACACTTACTCCTTGGAAGGAAAGTTATGGCCAACCTAGATAGCATATTCAAAATTAGAGACATTACTTTGCCAACAAAGGTCCATCAAGTCAAGGCTATGGTTTTTCCTGTGGTCATGTATGGATGTGAGAGTTGGACTGTGAAGAAGGCTGAGCGCTGAAGAATTGATGCTTTTGAACTGTGGTGTTGGAGGAGACTCTTGAGAGTCCCTTGGACTGCAAGGAGATCCAACCAATCCATTCTGAAGGAGATCAGCCCTGGGATTTCTTTGGAAGGAATGATGCTAAAGCTGAAACTCCAGTACTCTGGCCACCTCATGTGAAGAGTTGACTCATTGGAAAAGACTCTGATGCTGGGAGGGGGGGCAGGAGGAGAAGGGGACGACAGAGGATGAGATGGCTGGATGGCATCACTGATTTGATGGACGTGAGTCTGAGTGAACTCCAGGAGTTGGTGATGGACAGGGAGGCCATGCTGTGATTCATGGGTTTGCAAAGAGTCAGACAGGACTGAGGGACTGAACTGAACTGAACTAATTATGGGAGTGGATCTGGTAAGATCTTTCTATTGTTAGTTCTAATCCTGTCATCTTAAAATGTAAATTATGGGAGTGGGTCTGTTAAGATCTTTACAACCTTCTTTACAACCTTGAGACATTTTTTTGATTTATTGTAATAACCAATTAAAAAAGTATGACTCCCTTGCTTAGACTAGTGATGGGGCCTTCTCCGTCACCTTCTAATGTCTGTGTCAGAAGCTTTCTCTGTGCCTTTTCATTCTTTAATGAAACTCTGCTCCACAAAAGCTCTTGCATGATCAAGTCTGGTCCCTGGTCCCGAAGCTAAATCTTCTTCAGCGATCACAAATCTGACACTGTTCACCGTAAGCTATCAAACATGTGTCTATTCCTCTTTATAAAGTGATTTTGTAAAATTTATTTCTAATGTGAGCTTAGCAATCATCTTGGAACTTGCTGCCTGTCATTCAGTCAGGTCAGTTTTCAGGTTTACCAGGTGTGTTTGGGGTGCCCAACTCACAGGCTTCTACCCTGGCTGGTGGTGTCTTGCACTGTGAAGCACTTATTAACATTTGGGGGAAAATTATGAGGAATGGCTGCACACTGGAATCACCTGTGAGCTTTGAAAAATACTGGCATCTGTGTTCCATTCCGCAGACATGCTAATCTAATCAATTTGGAGTATGCCTGGGCATGGAGTTGTTTTAAGTTTTCCCAAGTGATTCTAACACCGAAGTTGAGAAACTGCTCTTATTAAAGTTATAATGGGGCAATTAAACAGAAATTATTCTCTAATAGAGCAATCAAAGTTCAGTAATCTTTGGCTATGACAGTTTCCAGAAATGGAGAGTCAGCTCCTTATCTTTCACAGGCTCTGTTCATTGTGAAAGTGAAAGTGAAGTCACTCAGTCATGTCCCACTCTTTGCAACCCCATGGAAAGAGTTGGACATGACTGAGCGACTTCACTTTCACTTTCACTATGAAAAGAGCCTATGAAAGGTAGCTCATGTCTTTCATAGGCTCCCCTGGAATTCCCATAGCAACCAGCTTGCTATGGGTCTGATTGATTCCCAGGCATCCCCTAGGATACCGTTGGAAACCACTGGAATAGTCTAGACATTAGAATAATTTTTGTGGTATATTAAGTGCTTGGTAAATGCTTATTAACCTTATTATCTGATCAGAAACTGGCTCTGCTGGGTTTCTGAACACACTCAGTGTTCTCTTTCCATTGGCACATAGGAGCAGAAAAGGCTGGGAAAGATTGAAGGCAAGAGGGGGTGACAGAGGATGAGATGGTTGGATAGCGTCACTGACTAGACATGAGTTTGAACAAATTCAGGGAGATAGTAAAGGTCAGGGAAGCCTGGTGTGCTGCAGTTCATGGGATCATAAAGAGTCGGATACGACTGAGCGACTGAGCAACTGAACAACAGCTCTCGCTGACTGGGGAGTGTGCTGCCTCTATAAGGGCTCCTGCAAAACAAATGCTGAAACTTGACTTTAGCTTTTTGTGTAAAGGGAAAATTCCTCTTCCAATTTTCTCTCAGTAGTGAAAGTAGGTACTAATACAAGTCTTTTGTAAAAGCCAAGGAGTGTAAAGCAAACTTTCAAAAAAGCGAGGGATATCTATATAAGGTACTGATAATAATGGGGTTATTGTAAGGATGAAATAAAGCATCACAAAAATATTCTGCACACTATTTGGCAGATATTAAATTCTCAGTGAAGTTAACTTTAGTATGGTTATTGTGGCAAAGGGGAGAAGTTCATGGATTTGGTGTCAGTCAGACTTGGGTTCCAGTCTTAACTCTGCCACTCTGCGTAACAGAGGGCAACCTAACTTTCCTGAGCCTGTTTTCTCACCCCTGGCATGGGGATGGCAGCAGTTCAAACCTCACTGGGTTACAGCTGGACTAAAGGAGGCAATGTATAACTCCAGCTGGCATCTAGTAGACAGTCAGTCAAGGACAGCTATTATTATCATTATTGACTAGGAGCTGATGAGAAAGCAATTTCACAACAGACTTTTTGCTCACTCTGTTCTTCTGGGCTCATGTTCTCAGGGTTGGGTAACCTCTGCCGGATTCCTGTACTGCTCTGCTTTTTTTTTAAAACCACTGCTGTAAGACCCCTTTGGTCCTCAGCTCTCCGATTGTTCCCAAATGTAGCAATTCAACAATTTATTCCTGTAGGTAACAACATTCCACAGAATCTAGCAATAATTTTGAGCCTATTGCTGTGAGGAACCTTATGGTGGCCCAATGCCACAGTCACTGTCCACCAGTTAAGCCTGAACCCACCAGAGGTCATTGAGCCCCAACATCCTTGGAGGGCATGAGAACTCCCACCTTTGGATGGTCAAGGAGTGTGAGTGCAAAGGCCAGGACTTCCCAGAGCCTCTTAATCTGTAGAGGGAATGCACATAGGTTAGGTGACCACCAGAGCCCCGCTGGTGGCCAGTTGCAGCATCCTAAGTTGCGACTCCAGGATGGGATGCCTGAGGCCCACTGTGCTCGCTCTCAGCTGCAGCATCCCCGGGGAAGGATGAGAGCACACCACCCTCTGGTGGCGGCAGAGCAGACATCAGCCAGGCCAGGCAGCGCAGTGTACCCAGGGCTGTCTCTTCTCTGGAAGGCAGGCTGCCCTGCTCCGGAGACAGTTCTGTGTCCGGACCAGCTCTGAAATCTTGGCTTTTCAGACACAGTTGCTGTGGTGCTGTGGCAGCACTGCCTGGCCTGCAGAAAGATTCCTCTACCCAAAGCCACGTAACAGTCCCCCTATACCTGCTTCCTCCGGGAGGTGGGATCTAAAATCGAGGGGCATGGAGCCCGGGACCTTGGCTTCTCTCCAGCTGCCCTTGGGAGTTGGGTGACAGTGCAGGAGGCTCTCACAGCTGCAGGAGGGCCAGATGTGGGGGACATTCTTTAAACTGTCAGGAAAACAGCAACAGTGTGTGCTGCGTCTGCAGATACGCAAAGAAGGATGGTGATGTTAGGCAAGAGGGTCCCCATCTACCTAAAGGAACCAATCCTGACCCCAAAAACCATTGAGTTAAATTTGAAATTTAAAAAACCTGCCCTCTTCTCCACCAGTGCAGGTTCAGAGAGTTTTACAAGGAATTTTCTCAAACTTTCAAAGATCAAAGAAGCTTCACTCCCCTTTTCAAACATTATTTCAGGGACTAGAAACAGTAGGAAGACTCCCAATTCATGTCATGATGCAATATTTATATCCAAAGACAGTACTCAAAAGTTTTAGATTGATATTACTTATGACCACAGATGCAAAAATCCTAAACAAAATATTCTCAAATACAGCAGTATATTTGAAAAATGCATCACAATCAAAGAGGATTTATCCCAGAAATACAAGAGTGCTTTAGTATTGGATAAAATTCTGAGTGTAATTCACCACACCAAAAATTAAGAGAGAAACACAAGACAATTCCCTGAATGGATGCAGAAATTCATTTATACATTCAGTGATAATCATGGTAAACCTTTCAGCAAACTAGGAGTAGAGGGTATTTTTCTAAGTATACAGCAAACATCATACTTGCTGGTGAAACGTGAGGCGTGCCGTGAAGGCCAGTGCCAGGCCACGATGGCAGGAGCGGCGCTACTTCTGCGGTTGTTGTTCAGCTGCTGTGTCATGTGCAACTCTGTTGCAACCCCACGGACTGTAGCCCACCAGACTTCTTTGTCCATGGGATTTTCCTGGCAAAAATACTGGAGTGGGCTGCCATTTTTTCTCCAGGGGATCTTCCCAACCCAGGGATTGAATCTGTGTCTCCTGCACTGGCAGGGCAATTCTCCACCACTGAGCTACCAGGGAAGCTACCATTACTCTGTTAGAGGATCTGCCTTGAGCTGTTCCATATGGCCGTCACTAGCTACAGGTGGATTTTCAAATTTAAATTTAACTGAGTCTCATTAGCCATATTTCAAGTGATAAACAGCCATATGTGGCTACCATATTGGACAACCCAGCTATAGAACGTATCCATCATTGGAAAAGTTCTATTTGCTAGTAGTGATAGTCTAGCCAATATAACAAAACCAAGAAAATGAAATGAGAGGCCTAAGGATTAGAAAGAAAGAAATGTTTCCCCTGTCTGCATACAATGCAGTTGTCTACACAGGACATCTAAGAAAACTATTAGAGCCTGCAGATAAAGTATTAGATTTAACAAGAGTTTAGCAGTGTTACTTGGAGAAGGAAATGGCAACCCACTCCAGTATTCTTGCCTGGAAAATCCCATGGACACAGGATTTCAAACATAATAAAGGAAAAAAGTAACAGACACAAAAGGTATCTTTACAAGAGCATCAACAACTTTTAAAGAAATTAGGCATAAAGCTAACTAAAGATATGCAAGACAGAGCTCCTTGCTTTGGAGGAAGCCCTGGCTCCCAGCAGCCTTGCTGCATCTGACAGGAGTAAAGAGTGTCTGACTCTTTGTGACCCCATGGACTGTAGCCTACCAGGCTCCTCCGTCCATGGGATTTTCCAGGCAAGAGTACTGGAGTGGGTTGCCATTTCTTTCTCCAGGAGATCTTCCCAACCCAGGGATCGAACCCTGGTCCTCCCACATTGCAGGCAGATGCTTTAACCTCTGAGCTACCAGGAAAGCCCTAAAGAGTGGGCTCAGGGCTCCAGCAAGCAGATAGGATGCTCTGTTTGGTACAACTGCAGCCATAACTTCAGTCAGCAAATCACCTCCTGGATTTCAAATAATGAGTCCTGGGTAAAACTTCTAAGATTGACTTATCAGGTTCCATCCCTGGAGTCTGGCTTTTCAGGGCAACAGCAGAGTTCATCTTTCTGGTTCAGCACTGTGGCTGTCCCTCCTTCCAGAGGGTGATGAGTGGAGCCTAGTCTCCATCTAGCAGTCTCCCTATATTATTAGTAACTCCAGGGACAGTGTTTAAGTCTGGAATCTCCACCTGTTCCCAATGCCAAAGAAGTCTCCAGAGCTCAACCTCCATCACTACACAAAAATATTTTTTAGCATCGTGGAGAAGTTCTTATCTACAAGAAGCCTGGCCAAAGGCTTCAGCCAAGTTTTCCAAATTTCAGTTTGGCTAGCTGCTTACAAAGGTTTGCAGGTATTCTTTTTCAGCCTACACAGTTTAGTAATTTATGTTCTGAAAAAAATATAAAGTGTGAGCCCACAAGTAACTCTGATGTTATGTCCAGGACTGCTGCTGCTGCTGAGTCACTCCAGTCGTGTCCGACTCCATGCGACCTCATAGATGGCAGCCCACCAGGATGCCCCATCCCTGGGATTCTCCAGGCAAGAACATGCCCAGGACTAACTTCATCCTTAATAGAAGCTCTATTTCATTACAGACTGTAGCATTCTTACTATCATAGGATTGAGGGTCTTCACTGTCAGGCTCCCAGAGTGAGAAGAGGCAACATCCTGAGATTCCCTTGAAAGCACAGGAATACCCCAAGGAGACCTATGGAACTGTGCTCAAGCTTGGCTGCCTCTTTGCGTTCTCAGAAGCTAATTAGTGGTTCAGCTCTGCCATGCAGTGGTCCCTCTTAGTTGAAAGGTAAACCCTATCGCTATTCTCAGTTGACTGTCCTAATTCTAAATCTTCTTTTAGTTGCAACAGTACTTATACTTCTGCTCAAACTCCTTTAACTGGGGAAAGAAAAATCGCTCAGATAATTAAAAAAGAGATTTAAAAAGCTAGACTAAGCTAATATTTATAGTTATTTACATTTTATAATGTACAAGTACTGTACAGTTGACTGGCTTATAATTATCTTCTAGCTACCTTATAGATCATGCCTCTTCTTTCTAGTCCTTAGATGTTTGTTCCTCTATTGTAAGACCCAGTAACTCCAGGGAAAATGCTTTACTCAAGTTAATTACAACCAGGATAGTACCAAAAGACATTGTAAAAACAGTGCTCCCTTTTTAGTACTCTAAGGGATTTCTGAGGTGTCTTTTATCAATATAATCTCTAGATGCCTTCCACTTCTCAGAGTCCTGGAACTTTAATCTCCAAGAGCTCCTGAGAAAAGGAAAGAGAAACTACAGGTAAATCCCTGTAGTACTGTTATGGACTGAATATATGCCTCCCCCCACCCCACTGTGGCTGTATTTAGTTATGAGGCCTCTAAGGAAGTAACTGAGGTTAAAAGAACTCATAAAGGTGAAGCCCTTATCCAACAGATTAGTTTTCTTACAAGCAGAGACACGCATGCACGCACACACACACACTTTCTCTCCTCTGCCCCTTTCTTTCTCAATTCTCCTTTTTCCACACACATACTGAGGACAGGCCAAGTGAGGACGTTAGAGAGACGGTGGCTGTCTTTAAGCCAGGTGAGAACCCCCACCTGAAACCAGACTTGCTGGCACCTTAATCATGGACTTCCAGCCTCTATGAGAGACCTGTGAGGAAAATAAATGTATATTATTTAAACCAGCCAGTCTGTGATGTTGGGTTATAGTAGCCTGAGCAAACTAAGTACCTATGAAACTTCAGAGGATTTTAAGCTGGGGCCTATGGATAGTACTTTATTTCAATAAAACTTTTAATTGTAAACCTATGTAGCTTATGCATTTAGAAATATTACTCTGAGAAGGGCTCACCAGACACTCACCAGAGGTCCATGGCACAAAACAAAGGTTAGGAACTTTGGTATATTATTCAGCTAGACATAAAATAAATATATGTAGTCAGTGTGACATGCCTCTCAAGTGTCTTCAAATGTAAATTTTTCTAGGATCTGATATATTTTAGTCTGTAACCTTTAACTATGTTAAAACCTGTAGATCAATATAGATGAGGAAGAATATTATATAGAATTTTCTAAAAATTTTATTTTTCTACCAGACACAGATGTTGAGTGTGAGCCTCAATGTTGCATAGTATAACTGTTTATATAGGTACGATATGTGTGTACCATATGTACCAGAGTATACTATGTAATAGGGGCTTCCCAGGTAGTTCAGTGGAAAAGAATCCACTTGCCAATGCAGGAGCCACAGGTGACGTGGGTTCGATCCCTGGGTTGTGAAGCTGCCCTGGAGAAGGAAATGGAAAGGACCCACTCCAGTGTTCTTGCCTGGAGAATGCTATGGACATAGAAGCCTGGCAGGCTATAGTCCCTGGAGTTGCAAAGAGTGGGACACGACATGAATCATACTGTAGTATTAATAAGTATTGCAAGTTACTGTGAACATGAGGGCAATTTCAACAGAGCAACTAAAATATTATCAATAATATCTTAAAGCTAAACTGTAAAAGTCCTCCCAGTAAAGCAGAGCTACTGACGTCTGAAATGGAAAGAACTCACACGTTTGCAGACAGTGCTTTGAGAAGAAAGCTAAAGAATCAATGCCAATGAGTAGACTATCAAATGAATAGTCTATCAGATATTTCTGCTGCATTAGGCGCTAGCCAGAATAAAGAGGTTGTTGCTGTTGAGTTGCTAAGTCATGTCCGACTGTTTGCAACTCCAGGGACTGAAGCATGCCAGGCTTCCCTGTGCTTCACTATTTCCCTGAGTTTGCTCAAACTGATGTCCATTGAGTCAGTGATGCCATCCAGCCATCTCATCCTCTGTCGTCCCCTTCTCCTCCTGCTTTCAGTCTTTTCCAGCATCAGGGTCTTTTCCAATGAGTTGGCTCTTCACATCAGGTGGCCAAAGTACTGGAGCTTCAGCTTCAGCATCAGTCCTTCTAATGAATATTCAGGGTTGATTTCCTTTAGGATTGACTGGTTTGATCTCCTTGCAGTGCAAGGGACTCTCGAGAGTCTTCTCCAGCGTCACAGTTTGAAAGTATCAATTCTTTGGTGCTCAGCCTTCTTTATGGTCCAACTCTCACAACCATACATAACTACTGGAAAAACCATAGCTTTGACTATACGGACCTTTGCCGGCAAAGTGATGTCTCTACTTTTTAATATGCTAAGTTTGTCATAGCTTTTCTTCTAAGGAGCAAGAGTCTTTTACTTTTGTGGCTGCAGTCACCATCCTCATTGATTTTGGAGCCCAAGAAAATGAAATCTGACACTGTTTCCACATTTTCCCCATGTATTTGCCATGAAGTGATAGGACCAGATGCCATGATCTTAATTTTTTGCATGTTGAGTTTTAAAGAATAAAGAGGAATCAGTGGTTTTATATATATGTCTAGGAAGTGAAAGAAAGTGAAGTCACTCAGTCGTGTCCGACTCTTTGTGACCCCATGGACTGTAGCCGTCCATGGGATTCTCCAGGCAAGAATACTGGAGTGGGTTACCATTTTCTTCTCCAGGGGATCTTCCTGACCTAGGGATCAAACCTGGGTCTCCCGCATTGGAGGCAGACGCTTTAACCTCTGAGCCACCAGGGGAAAAACCTAAATATCATACCTGGGAGAAACCATCATCACCATCAATATCATCATCTCCAGAGCTGAGACATCTCAAAACTCCATCAACATCCCATCCTGCTGCCAAAAAAACAAACCAGGACTTTACAAAATACAGAATTGGGAAGAATTACGAAAGCAGAGGCCAAACTTTGATGGATTTGTAAATGAAATAGCCATGAAAATGGCCTTTTTGAAGGATTTTCCTTTGCATTATAGTCATACACAATCATATTTATAATTTATATAATTAGATTTTGAAAGATTTTGCATTAAAAACAGGCAATATATCAATAATACTACCAACCTTCAACAGTTCATCCTACTAATATGGAAAAATATGGATAATGTAAACACAGGACATTCTTATTTTATATTGTCTGTTCCCAATAGCCTATTGAGTTGACTTTACTAGTTACTCTTAAACTAGCCAGCAATTGGGGGAGAGAAAATTTCTATAAAATAATACTTTAAAAAAGATTTTTAAAAAACTAAATCTATTTTTGTAGAATTATTTACATTTTATAAAAGATTTTCACATTCTCTGAAGCTATTTAATCGGTTCAGTTCAGTCAGTTCAGTCGCTCAGTTGTGTCTGACTCTCTGTGACTCCATGGACTGTAACACGCCAGGCCTTCCTGTCCATCACCAACTCCTGGAGTTTGCTCAAACTCATGTCCATTATCGGTGATGTTATCCAACCATCTCATCCTCTGTTGTCCCCTTCTCCTCCTGCCTTCAATTTTTCCCAGCATCAGGGTCTTTTCCAATGAGTTAGTTCTTTGCATCAGGTGGCCAAAGTATTGGAGTTTTAGCTTCAGCATCAGTCCTTCCAGTGAATATTTAGGACTGATTTGCTTAAGGATGGACTGGTTGGATCTCCTTGCAGTCCAAAGGACTCTCAAGAGTCTCTTCCAAAACCACAGTTCAAAAGCATCAATTCTTCGGCACTCAGCTCTCTTTATTATCCAACTCTCAAATCCATACATGATTACTGGAAAAACCATAGCTTTGACTAGATGGACCTTTGTTGGCAAACTAATGTCTCTGCTTTTTAATACGCTGTCTAGGTTGGTCATAACTTTTCTACCAAGGAGCAAGTGTCTTTTAATTTCATGGCTGCAGTCACCATCTGCAGTGATTTTGGAGCCCCCCAAAATAAAGTGTGTCACTGTTTCCATTGTCTCCCCATCTGTTTGCCATGAAGTGATGGGACCACATGCCATGATCTTAGTTTTCTGAATGTTGAGTTTTAAACCAACTTTTTCACTCTCCTCTTTCACTTTCATCAAGAGGTCCTTTAATTCTTCGCTTTCTGTCTTTTAATGAAAGAAAAATGAAAGCGAAAGTCGCTCAGTAGTGACTCCTGGACTGTGTCCATGGAATTCTCCAGGCCAGAATACTGGAGTGGGTAGCCTTTCCCTTCTCCAGGGGATCCTCCCAACCCAGGGATTGAACCCAAGTCTCCCGCATTGCAGGCGGATTCTTTATCAGCTGAGCCACAAGGAAAGCCCAAGAACACTGGAGTGGGTAACCTATCCCTTCTCCAGCAGATCTTCCGACCTAGGAATGGAACCAGTCTCCTGCATTGCAGGCGGATTCTTTACCAACTGAGCTATCAAGGAAGCCCTGCCATTTAATAGTTGTCTGTATAGGGTATGCATTTTTTTTTACTAGTATTGCTATAACTAAAAAAAAAAAATTTATTGGAGTATGACTGTTTAGTTTCTGCTGTACAACATGAATCAGCTTTCTGTGTACACACAGACCCTCCCTCTTGGGCTTCCCTCCTGTCTCCCACCCCAATCCCACCCCTCTAGGTCATCACAGAGCACTGAGCTGAGCTCCCTGTGCTATACAGCAGCCTCCCAGGAGCTATCTGTTTTACACATGGTAGTGTACATGTTCAGAGAAGGCAATGGCACCCCACTCCAGTACTCCTGCCTGGAAAATCCCATGGGTGGCGAAGCCTGGTGGGCTGCGTCCACGGGGTCGCTAAGAGTTGGATACGACTGAGCAACTTCACTTTCACTTTTCACTTTCATGCACTGGAGAAGGAAATGGCAAGCCACTCCAGTGTTCTTGCCTGGAGAATCCCAGGGACGGGGGAGCCTGGTGGGCTGCCGTCTCTGGGGTTGCACAGAGTCGGACACAACTGAAGCGACTTAGCAGCAGTAGCAGCAGCAGTGTACACGTTATTGGTACTCTCCTAACTCAACCTACTCTCCCTGTTCCACTCTGTGTCCACATCTCCATTCTCTACATCTATGACTCTATCCTGACCTGCAGATAGGTTCATCTGTACCATTTTCCTAGATTCCATATATATATATATGCATTGATACATGTGTTTTTCTTTTAACTAAAAGACTGAGAATTAGTTTAAGGTAAACTATCAAATTACAAATGGTTTTAGTATTCATTTCTATTAAGTATGTGTTTTAATCAGATGTCTTTGGTTTGTTATATTGTCTAACACTACAGTTTGAATGGACATTTACCTGAATAACTATACTGAAATGAATGCTAATAGGTGTACAAAATGATGAGAGAGGATGGACTATTTAATTGAGCTAGATGTGTAGAGGTATGCGTGTTTTCAAGTATCGATTCCAAGAAATGAGTCATTTTGTTAGTGGATAGGTAGATGGGATAACCACACAGCCAGGGTCTGTTCTTGACAGATATACCCACATATCTGTGCCCCTTCCTAGTTCTGCTGAAGGGGCCCTTTAATATTTGAACCTGACTGTAAAAAACATAGGTAGCCAATCATAGGTCTCAAAACTAGCAGAGGGGAGATATAAAAGGACTGAGACATAGGGTTTGTTATAGAAAGTCAAATAACTAGAATGTGAAGTAGATACTAAGGGGTGATGAAGACAGGCCTGTGGGTGTGTGAGGCAGACAGGTAGGCTGAATCCAGGTCATAAGAAAATTTTAATGCCAGGTTAGGGGGACTGGGGAGAAGGCAATGGCACCCCACTCCAGTACTCTTGCCTGGAAAATCCCATGGGCGGAGGAGCCTGGTAGGCTGCAGTCCATGGGGTCGCGAAGAGTTGGATACACTGAGCGACTTCACTTTCACTTTTCACTTTCATGCATTGGAGAAGGCAATGGCAACCCACTCCAGTGTTCTTGCCTGGAGAATCCCAGGGATGGGGGAGCCTGGTGGGCTGCCGTCTATGGGGTCGCACAGAGTCGGACATGACTGAAGTGACTTAGCCAAACGTTCAGGAGGACTGGAATTTGGTCAGTAGTCAGTGGGGAGCCTTGAAAAGCATACATGGATAACTAGTTTTTTAAAAGTCAAAATTTCTCTAGAGTTTTATGACACAGGTCGGTGGGCTGCCGCCTATGGGGTCACACAGAGTTGGACACGACTGAAGTGACTTAGCAGCAGGAAGACTTTAACTGCCCAGTTCATCTTTGTATCCCCAGCACCCAAAAGAGAGCCAGATGCATAACAGAAACTCACTGTATACTTGCTGAAGGAATGAAGAAGCTTTAAGGAATCTCCATGGAGAAATTACATAAGATTTAAAAGCCATTTAGGATTATTTCAAACTTGGGGGAGGCAATTTGACAATATGCATCAAGACTCTTTTAAATACTCCTATCATTTAACCCAGTAATTCTATTTATGGGACTCTGTTTTAAAGTAATAATCCTAAATGAGGGAAAGCTTTATGCATAAAGTTTATTACAATATTGTTTTTAAAAGAAGAAATGGAGATAGTCTAAGAATTGGGAAACAAGTTATTGTGTGCCTTTCTCCTGTAGGGTATTTAAGATGCTGTCAATAAAATTACGATTATAAAGACGACGTGATATAAGAGGAAAACATATATATTACTATATTAAGTAAATACAAGGAAAACCCCACCAAGATGCCCAATTGAAGATAGGGTATGATTATAAATCATGGGAAGGGGGAAAGAGTTTGGGGGGTGGTAACATTTTTTTCTTTTATCCTTCTGTGTATTTTCCCTACTTCTCCTCATTATTTCATTCACTTATCAAATATTCATTGACAACCCACTATGCGTCAGGTACTGCTCTAGGAATTAGGGGCAACAGCAGTGAACAAAACACAGATCCTGTCCTCACGAACTTACACGTTAGTTGGAGAAGCCAGAAAATTAAAAAGTCAATTAGATAAGTGGTCGACAAAAAAATAAGGCAACGAAAGAGAATAAAATCAACATCATTTACCTTTTCACTTGGAGGAAGGAGATACTCATGCAGGTAAAAAGAGCGAATTAGACACTCCAGCAGCGCTAAGACTGAGGGCCCAGGAGGCGCCAGCCCTGAAGGCGGCGCTGCAGCCCGGCGGCGGCGGCACGGTTGAGCGCGAGGAGGCGGGGCATGCGACGCGAGGGGCGGGGGCTGGAGGACCGCGGAAACGCCGAGTTCGGCTCAGCGCTTTCCCTTCAGAAAGGCGGGCGGAGCTGAAAACCGAACACCCGTCTTCCGAGCTCCTGGGGGCGGGGCAGGCGGGAGCAGACGGCGTCGCCGGAGCCCAAGCCTTCGTGGGGTTGTTTTTTCGGTTGCTGGTCGCTGTGGCCGAGAGGTCTGAGGTCGGGCTGATAAGGGGGGAGCAATGGCGACCTTTGTGAGCGAGCTGGAGGCGGCGAAGAAGAACTTGAGCGAGGCCCTGGGGGACAACGTGAAACAGTAAGAACTCCCCAGACGCAGCCTCCGCATCTCTGCGCGGGCGCTCCCCCGGCCTCTGGCTGCCCACCCATCGTGGAGTGGCTCCACGCGGCCGCTGGGCCTGTGCGCCCCTCGCGCCGTGGGCTGTGGCGCCTGTGGGTTTTTCCGGCGGGGGCCGGCGGGCAGCCCCGACGCACCCGGCTGGAGGGGCCGCCCTCCCCGGTTTGCTCGGGACCCGCGCGGGCGCCTTCCCCCGAGGCTCTGCCCTGGGTGGGGCGAGCAAGGCGTACTCCACGCCTTCACGCCCAGGGGCCTGTTGGGCGGGTGCGGCAAGGGCGCGGGAGTGCGGGACGCGCGTCGCTGAGCAGCGGCCTAGTCCGAGCCGGCACGTCTCTAGGCGGCCCGCTCGCTGAGGGCTTCGTGGAGGCGGAGGCTTATTGAGCTCAGGTGTTGTGCAGGAACTGTGGGTAAGACACAGAAAGCCATTTCGGAAGGCAGACAGACGCTCCGGTGAAATAGTCACTGAACACTGCTGCAATTACAGTGGTTATTGCAGTAGCGAACCTTTAAAGCGCTCTAGATGTACTATCTCATCTAATCCTCGCAACAGAGATTTGAGGTAGGTACAGTTATCAATCCCGTTTGATGGATGAGAGGACAGAGATCTTAACTCTTCAAAAGTCATGGCAGTATTGGGGCCCTCGTGTCTAATTTCTCGCTCAGAAACCTTACCGGGGGGTTGCAAAGGATCCCAGAAGCTCCCAAAGACTTTCACCCAGGTTATAGCAGGGGACCGAGTACATAGTCGGGTCAGAATCGCTGAAATGGCTGAGTGTAAAATCAGTAATTCAGACAAAGCCAAAGTCATAGAAGGAACCCTCCGAAGTACAAGGACAAATTTGGAAATTTTCAAAACAGTGTGATTGCATTTTTATTTTTCTAAAATATTAGAAGCCAATTTTAAAGGTTTAAGATTATAATGCCTGTGTTGCTGCTGGATGATTTTTGTGATATTCTGTACGTTTTACAGTACTCAGTAGGCACTTATTTTGAAATGTTTCTAGAGGTGCAGGGTGTTTGGGGGATACTTTCTTTTTCTCCACTCTTTCTCCTTCTCATCTTTTTATTTGTTTATTATAACTGAATTGAAGTTGCTTAACTTGGATGTCATACATGAGTTTTGGTTTTTCCTTCTTGTGAAATTTTGATGTGGCAGTCTACTTTGTGTCTTACCAAGATACACAGAATTCTCATGTAAGACTTCTTGGAACACCGATGGACTAAATGGAATAACTAAAAACAAAATATGATTTTTAAAGTTATTAGGAACAATAATAAATCAAACTAGAAACACTGGAATTAAATTTTAATAATCTGTTATTTGGGGCATAATTATTTAATTTTTCATAAACATTAATTGACTCCCAAAGATAAAATATTTTTACCTGAAGTTAGTTTAATGTGCATGTTGACGTTCTTTCTCTTTCCTTGCTTACTTAATTAAAAATCCTTAATTATTTTAATGAGTAAAATTTACTGTCATTAATTACTGTAGCTTATTTTTGTAATACTGACCGCTTAAATTTACACTTTTTAAGCACAATAGACTTGTCACTCTTATATTTATGATGCTTACAAATATTTGAAAGTGAATGTTTTCATGCTGCAGTAAACTTGGCTTGTGTGTATAATTGACTGATTAGATGCGATGATGCCCTCTGTGAAGCCACACTTCTCACATGGGTCACTAGAAATATTGAAATTAGTGTTTCCTATTTGGTCTTTAAAGATCAACGCTGGCTATCAGATGTTGGTCAAATATAGATGCCGAAGCTAAATTTGGTGCATCTGTAGCTGAATCTCCATTAAGAATGCAATCAAAATATACCTTTGTGCTAGGAAGAGTTAGTGGTACAGTGTTGTTCTCTATTAATGTTTTCCATTGTCTTTTTTTCCTTCTGCTCCTTAAAAAGTACTTCTTGGTTGAGCAGTCTGTCCTACAATATTTTCTCACACATCCTGCTTGAGTAGTTTGTCTTGGTTTGTACAGCCTGACCATTTAAATGTGGTTCTTGTTTGTAGATAAAAGATATCAGGTGTATAAGGATCTTAGGCATGAGTTGTTTCCTATTTATGCTGTTGTCCTAATGTCTTTCACGTCAGGTTGTCTGCCCATGTCAGCTTCTAGAAAGACATGAGCTTTGCTAGCTTACTCTGTATAGTACTTAGTTTAGTGTCGGGTTCAAATGAATGCTTTGTTTTTTGGATGATTTAGCCATATGTTGTTTAATCTTCCCCAGGTTTCTGCAGTGCTACCTAGTCCGATCCATTTATACTCATCACCCATTATCCTCACCTATATAGAGGCTGGCTTACTTTGTTTTCCTTATTTTTAAGGAAAACAATCAATTGTCCATGGCTACATAACAGGTTAATACAGGGACCAGGATTGGGAAGTGAATCTTCAACTTGATAGCCAGTGCTGGCTATTTGGGCTATAAAGTTTGAAAAGATAGATAGCATCAGGTTGGCAGAGTCTTGCCTTAGTTCACTTCAAATAGGAAGTATTTGAAAGTATCCTTTCTTGTAAAATAGGAACACAGGGTTTTTAAATAATGAAGTTTTTCTCATGTTACTCTCCTCTTTTGTTGTATAGAATGGGATAGGAAAAGACTTTTGCCTTTCTGTGGCACTTTATTTCACTTTTAAATTGTTCTTGTCTTTAAAAAGGCAGAGGAATCATGTGTTTGCTATTGGGAAGGTATTATTGACTAATGAATTTGACTCAGGTGAAATGTTGTGCCAGGTTCTAGAACTAAACTTGTTTTACTGTTGAGTGAAATGGGTCTTGGGAAAGTTTAGGGCTCCATTAAAGTTGTGAATTTTCTCTGGCGGGGTTGGGGCGGGGAGTACAGGAACTCAAACAATTACATGTATATAGTTAGCCAGACTTAAGCTGATCGGCGTATAGGACAGCAGGAGAAACTGCCGTGGGTATAATGATGGCAGTGAGAGCATTAAACCGTCTTGTTTAGGACTTTGTTGTTAGAAACTCAAATGAGCATTAGAAAGTAGCTAATCATGAATTCAAAGTTACTGTAAAACATGTACTAAGTAATTATTAGTCCTGTTTCATGAATGAGGAGTAGCTGTCTTAAGCATCAAAACAAGGGGTGTGGATGTGAAAAATCAAGTATTTTACTCCTATTTTTAATAATGTTGTTAAGGTATAAAAGATTGGATCCTTTTTTCCTACCAGTTAACTAGTAATTTTTATGATTAGTGGTTGGTTTTCACTTTTAAAAACTTACACTCCTCAATCTATAACACATAACAAACTTTAAAATATAAATCTTTCCTAAAATTGAGGTATAAATGACATACAGCTTTTCATTAGTTTCAGGGGTACAACATTAATGATTCAGTATTTGTATATATATTGCAGTGTGGCACCATAATAAGTCTAGTTCATGTCTCATCATATATAGTTAAAAAATTATTTTTTTCTTGTTGATGAGAACGTTTAATACATTATTGACTAGGGGGTTTTTGTAGAAACTAATACCTATGACCATCTATTTGTTATGTAAGTGAATATTGAAACACTCTGGTCAATAATATTCAGGTTAACAAAAGACTTATTAATACATTTTGGGCAGTAAGTTGTTAAGATCTACTCTCAGAAACTTTCAAATATGCAATATTTGACAACTTTAATAATATTTTAAAATAATTTTAAGTGTATTTTTCTGGGGAGTAGGTCCTTTGGAAAGGCAACAGCGAGGAAGGAAAGGTACAGCTATGGTTTTTAGCTGGTTGACTTACAGGTCAGATTCTGTGACTACCGCTCAGTCCCTTTTAGGGAGGACTTTCCTCTTCTGATGGTGTTCTGGCTCCTTAGTAGCTTAAACAACTAATTTATTTTCTCACCATTCCAGAGTCTAGAAGTCTGACATCAGGGTGTGAGCAGGGTTGTTATTTTCTGAGGCCTCTCCCATTGGCTGTTGCCTGCTGTCTCTTGTCTGTATCCTAATCCCTTCTTATAAGGACACCAGTCTCACTGCGTTAGGGCCTACTCTGATCACTTCAGTTCAGTTGCTTGGTCATGTCTGACCCTTTGTGACCCCATGGCTTCCCTGGCCCATCACCAACTCCCGAAGCTTACTCAAACTCATGTCCATTGAGTCGATGCCATCCAACCATTTGATCCTCTCTCGTCCCTTCTCCTCCTGCCTTCAATCTTTCCCAGCATCTGGGTCTTTTCCAATGAGTCAGTTCTTTGCATCAGGCTGCCAAAGTATTGGAGTTTCAGCTTCAGCATCAGTCCTTCCAGTGAATATTCAGGACTAATTTCCTTTAGGATGGACTGGTTGGATCTCCTTGCAGTCCAAGGGATTGTCATGGGTCTTCTCCAACACCACAGTTCAAAAGCATCAGTTCTTCGGCATTCAGCTTTCCTTATAGTCCAACTCTCACATCCATACATGACTGCTGGAAAAAGCATAGCCTTGACTAGACGGACCTTTGTTGGCAAAGTAACATCTCTGCTTTTTAATGTGCTGTCTAGGTTGGTCATAGCTTTTCTACCAAGGAGCAAGTGTCTTTTAATTTCATGGCTGCAGTCACTATCTGCAGTGACTTTGAAGCCCAAAACAATAAAGTCTGTCACTGTTTCCAATGTTTCCCCATCTGTTTGCCATGAAGTGATGGGACCAGATACCATGATCTTAGTTTCCTGAATGTTGAGCTTTAAGCCAACTTTTTCACTCTCCTCTTTAACTTTCATCAAGAGGTTCTTTAGTTCTTCACTTTCTGCCATAAGGGTGGTGTCATCTGCATATCTGAGGTTATTGATATTTCTCCCGGCAGTCTTGATTCCAGCTTGTGCGTCATCCAGTCCAGCGTTTCTCATGATGTACTCTGCATTTAAATTAAATAAGCATGTTACTTAATTACCGCTTTGAAGGCCCTGTCACGTTCTGTGATACTAGGGCTTAGGGATTCAACATATGAATTTGGGGGGAAACACAACTCAGTCCATAACATTAGGGAATGCAAAATTTCCATCTTTCCCTGGGAGTTGAGGGAGATAAGGTGCACTTGGGGAAGAAGCAAAACCTGAGGTTCTTAATATTGCTTCTGCCTCTGCAGATACTGGGCTAACTTAAAGTTGTGGTTCAAGCAGAAGATCAGCAAAGAAGAGTTTGACCTTGAAGCTCATAGACTTCTCACACAGGATAATGGTAAAATAATCTGGGGACTTACTTTACTGTTCTGAAGTTTTCCCAGATCTGCAATAAATTAAGTTAAATTTTTGTTTGTTTGTTTTAGTAGTATATAAGGTCATTTAAATAATGTGGATATTTAAAAGTAAATGTAAAGAATGGCAGAGTAGGGGATATCCAAAGTCTTTAAAAACTAGACTAACACAGTGGTTTCCGTATGTTGTAAATGTCATGTGCTTGACTTGTGGCCATCTTCCCTCTTCCAGTCCACTCTCACAACGATTTCCTCCTGGCTATTCTCACGCGCTGTCAGATTTTGGTGTCTACACCAGGTAAGGGAGTGCAAGTAACCTCTAGGGATGTCAGTCAGCAGAGCCACAAACTCGGGCTTTTACTAGGCTCTCGCTGCCTCTAACAGACGTGTTTGCAAATGAAATGTTCTTTGAACTGCTTAGAAGACACATTTTATTATAAAGTGCTGATTCTTTTATAGGACCTTTTTAAAGCAGGTAATTTCACTGTCTTTACATTGACTTTTGGGCTTTACTGGGTTTCAATTACTTAAGTAAACCAGAGGTGAGGAGGCGAGTAGTTAGTCAGGAGGAAGAAGCTGAGGAGAGTGAAGAGAGGGCATTTGGTGGTTAGAAGAGGTTTACCAGGGATGTATGGAGGATAAACCACAGCATGTGTTGAGAACTTGGGTTTTCCTGTTCTTAATTCAGTGAGATATTAGCACCTGGAAGGTTAAGTGCTTCAGCCTGTGTTTGGCGAACTCTTGGTGGAGAACAAAGGTGGTGAATAGCAGCATGGTAGGGAGCACTCCAATGTTCTTGCCTGGAGAATCCCAGGGACAGCAGGGCCTGGTGGGCTGCCGTCTGTGGGGTCGCACAGAGTTGGACACGACTGAAGCGACTTAGCAGCAGCAGCAGGGACGTGCACGGAAGCCACGTCTGTCACATCAGCCTAAGAAGATGGATACAGACGATGATTTTTTGCCCCTAGTTTTTTGGAGGTTTAAGTGGTACAAGTCACCTCTTTCAATCTTATTTTAATCAGTTAGTCAAAACCAAATAAATACATTAAAAATTTGCCTCATGGTAAAGCTTATCCTGGGCTCTTGTATTTAAAGGTACTGTTGGTTTTTGTTGTTGCTTTTAAAGGGCCTGTGGTAATTCTGATGGTCATTTATTAAAAGCCCATGTTTATCTAGAGGAAGTGGAGTCACTCCTTTGTGTCCGACTCCTTGCGACCCCATGGACTGTAGTAGCCTACCAGGCTCCTCCGTCCGTGGGATTTTCCAGGCAAGACTACTAGAGTGGCTGCCATTTCCTTCTCCAGGGGTTCCCCCAACCCAGGGATCGAACCCAGGTCTCCTGCACTGCAGACAGGCACTTTACCATCTGAGCCACCAGGGACGCCCCTTTTATCTAGACACGGCTAGTATTTTGTATCATCTCCCTCTGCTAAGCTCTGTTGTAAGATGGAGAATTCAGATAAGATATACTAAAGGCCTATTCTTCACACTCAAGAGAAGTTACCCTTGCTGGGAAGAGTGGTAAAGAGCGTTTGTTTATGGAGACTGGTGTTAGAGCAGGGAGGCTGCTCTCCATCCCTCACCATACCGCTTCTGCACATTCTACACTGTGCCTGATGTTTTATTTAATTTAAATAGAAGTGGACTTTTGCCTGTTAGATCATAAACATAATCCACTTTATTGTTTAAAATTTAATTTGATCAGAAAAGCCAACATTTTGTGAGGATGGATCTTACTTTTTAGGTAGATATATTCTGAAGTGCCACACACCCAAAAGATTCAGTGGGATGATTGGAATTAAACACTTTGGTTGATAGGAGTCAGGAGACTTGGGTTCAAGTTTAAGTTTTGCCACTAGCTTAGGTGATATATTTAATTATTGAATGTTGTGAGCTTCTATGAGACTGTAATATCTACCCCACATGGTTATAAAAAAGCAGGTGAAAGAACATGTAAAATTTCTCTTAGAAATAAAAAATGCCAAAAGAATATACAGTGCTATTAATACAGGTGGCTGATTTTAATTAAAGCCTTTGATACTCTTGAATGTTTGTTGTTGGTTGTTTAAAAATAAATGAAGGTACATTGGAATTTAAGAGATTATTTCTCCATCAAACACCCAAAATATCTTTCCTTAAACTATTTGTTGGCAACAAAGAGATGATTTCTACTAAAAGTATAATATAGAAATATAATTTGTGTGTGTGTGTTAATAATTGTGGTCAAATTGCTTACTATTTCTCTAAGCCAGGCAAGAAAGATGGTTTTAATGATGTTATTTGTTGACTCCTAACAGCTGTATCCTAGACACTTTATGTGCATTGTCTTTTCTTGAAAGTATTCTTTGGGATATTTTTTTCAAGTGTATGTATAACTTTGATTTTTTTGTTTGTTTAGCTTGGTCTTTCTCACCATGTTACAGATTTCTATCAAATGTCTGATGATTTGTATTTAAGAATGAAGCATAAAACTGCCTGGAGATTGCCCTTTAGAGTGGCAGGAGGCCAGCATTACAGTGGGGCTGTGCTCGAGGGTGCCAGTACCCACACAAACACCTTAGTAAAGCCAAGAAGATTTGTTTCAACTGGAGAAGAGCTCTCCATCCTCCTGTTACATAGGCCTCCCTGTGCACAGGGGTGAGCGGGACTGGTTGCGTGGGGCCAGGAACAACTGTTCAGTGAACTCGGAAGGGCCTGCACTTGCTTTGGTGCTGTACCCGGGTTGTCTTGAAATTCTTAACTTTTGATCAGGGGACCCATCTTTTTTGTGTTGTACTGAGTTCAGTCCTGGATATGAGGGAAGGCATTTGTATGGGTGACTTTTCAATATAGATACTCCATTAATCTTGTTTTTAGCTGTACTATCCCTCCTGCTTTCCACTGGCCTCACCTACAAATTCAGATTCTTTATGGATGTCTACTAGTCAGGTTAACTTAGCTCCACCTATTTACCAAGCTTGCCCAGCTTAGGCCGTAGCTTCCACACGTCCACTTTGTGAGTTGGCTCCTTTTTAGCCTGTCCTTGGAATTTGGCGAGATCTCCTCTTGGTCTGCCACTCGTTGTCCTTTTAGTCTCTGTTGTGCACGTGCCATTTACGTTTCCCTACTGTTGTTTTAGCAGGGTCTTGGAAGAGAGAGGAGACAAATACACGTGCTCAGTTTGCTATCTTGAACTAGAAAATTCTGTCCTGCTTTTATAATATTACTGCTACTATTAAGCAAACAGGTACCCCATAGACAATTAAAAACGTCAAAAACAAATTTGTCTTCCTAAAAGAACAATTTTGGTTATAGCTAGGAAAAAAAAAAGATTTGAGAGAATTTGAAGTTTTTTTAGAGAAGCAGAAAGAGATCTGAATTTAAGCGTTTATTGTTTATTTTCATCATTTGAACATCTCATGCTTCTTTAACCCAAAGGGAAAACAAACTTAGCAGTTATCAGTTGTTCTTTTCTCTTATGATTGCTATTTTTCTGTCTCATAGAGGGTGCTGGATCTTTACCCTGGACAGGGGGTTCTGCAGCCAAACCTGGAAAACCAAAGGGAAAGAAAAAGCTTTCTTCTGTTCGTCAGAAATTTGATGTAGGTTGTTCTTCAGTAAATCTTGGTAATGACTGATTTAAGAACTGTTGTGACAGAACTGGCTTTAGTTTTTTAATGAATATTACAATTCTGGTAGGAAAGTTGAAAAAAGGTGAAGAGAAAAAGGTGTTATTTGGGGAGGAAAAGATGTTATTGAATTTGAAATTGGGACCCAATCTTTGAAACCCTCTTTACCAAAGTGTCTGAATTTTTATGCTTCTGGTTTGTTATTGCATAATTATTAATATGTTGTCATTTGTATATAAGGATTTTTCAGTGATTCAAGAACTATACCTGTGTTCTTTTTCCTCTAAAATATCTTTGGGAATGAATAATGTTGCTCAGATTGAAGACTTCTGTTCCAAGGGTCCAGGAGGCCTAAAGGCCTCCAGCAGGATCCTGGTGATGCCCTGGTAAACCTTGAGCCTTCTGGGGATCCTCAGAGAAATCTTGAAGGCATTGGACTATGAAATTTGTAAACATTTTAGAATAACTTGCTTTTTCAGTTTTATATCCAGGGAACAAAATTTCCCTATGCCTTTTATAGATTTGATTGAGTACTTTATTGATAAATATCAACAAACATTTATTTACTTCTACTTTTTCCTCCATGTTTTATATCAATAATATTCGATCTGGAGGGCAACAGCATCTCCAGAGAGGCATACTTGCTTTAAAAAAGCGTGTTTGATATGAGATAGTCTTATACTTGCTATAAGACTTATACTTATAGCATGAGTATATGCTATATACTTATGGAAATGGAAAAGCAAGTTGCTTTCATAATACAGACTTCAAACAGGACAAGCCATATTTGCTACAAAATCTTGTGAGCTGAACTTAAGCAAAAGCTACAGGGGCATATCTCCTGCTGATGATGGAGAATGTAAATGTGCTCTCAGCATCTCCCAGAGCAAGGCTGGGCTTTTATAAGTGGAAAAGATTGGGAAAGGCTATTTTTTAAAGAACTAATGACTGTCTTAAAAAGATTCTGTGTTGAGAATTGTTAGTGGAATATAATGTAACTGAAGAGTTATACTACCCTACATTATCTTGGAATATTTGTTATTAGATCTGTTATGTTGGTAACAGAAATTACCAGTTTTCTGAAACATTCACCGTATATTTCTGCGTTCAGAATCTGCTTACTTACAAGTGTACTTAAAATGTTTTGACTTGTTTGAAAATAGTTTTATATATTCTCCTTCTCCCCATTTGTTGTTTTTAGCACAGAGCCGTATATTCTGTGATTACTAAGGAATTAATTAAATAGAATAAACTACTGTGCATACTGCTGCTATTCCCCTTAACTCATGTCTTCATTATTGATATGTAATGGTTGTGAATCTGTGATTATTTGTGCATGAATTACCTTTTTTTAACTCTTGTGGTTTAGTTTTGATGGCATTAATTTGTAGGATCTCAGGTCCAATTCATTGGTTACTTTTGTTTGTGTCTTATTACTTGCCATGTAATGAATAATTTTGAAGTTTTCTTACCTATAGCATAGATTCCAGCCTCAGAATCCCCTCTCAGGAGCCCAGCAGTTTGTGGCAAAGGATCCCCAGGATGATGATGACTTGAAACTTTGTTCCCACACAATGATGCTTCCTACTCGGGGTCAGCTTGAAGGGAGGATGATAGTGACTGCTTACGAACACGGGCTGGACAACGTCACTGAAGAAGCTGTCTCAGCTGTGGTCTACGCGGTGGAGGTTGGTTTGCTAGTGTCACAAAAACACTCCTATAGATTGAATGTGACAGGCTTGTGTGTGTTATTCAGAGTTCGTACTGCAAGAAAAGAACTAAAATGGAACTCTGATTTCAGAATTGCCTTGCTGAAATTGTTTTCTCTTGAGGGGAGAAACATCACAATCCAAACAGTTGCCTTCAGTTAACAGACTAAGCTTTTCAAAAGGTTACTGGTGGCATAACACTTTTGATGTTTAACTTGATAACAAGGGGACAGTTTCTAAACAAAAAACAGATTGAGAATCCTAAAGATTAAAATCACTTGATTTTGCTGTGGCACAGCATTTGAAGAGCATTACTAGGCGTGGTGTCCAAACCGTGGGCGTCTGTCTCAGCACACGCTTTCATTCATTCATTTTACTCATTCAGTCACTAGATAAAACGCACACTGGGGTCTACAGTGCACAGGTGCTGACAGGGGACACTGGGTCTTTCCTTGCGATTCTCTGGGGCTCTGTTTCCTCACCTGTACCTCAGAGATTATGCTAGCTATCTCATGAAGTTTTAAGTTACAAGTGGTACCATGATGTCCTGACATGAGATGATCTTACTGGTATAATTGAAATACCATGCCCCCTGGCTTCGCTGTTAATAATGGTAGTCTGGGACTAGTCTGTCTCCGTTTTCACAGATAATCTCTAACCCTCTCTTAGGCTGTCACAAAGGTGAAGAGATGTTAAATACCTAATACCTATTTATTTCCTGTAATATCTGTCTTTTATGTGGCTTTTGAGAGAGCCAGGGTTCTATTCATGCAAGGATTTTAGTAGATTGGGTACTATAACATATATTTCTGATCTTAAAACATTTTGTACCATTTTCAAACAAGCTTCAAGGTAGTTTGCTACTTTAAAAAATTACTTGTTTTTGTACTTCTGTTTAAAGCTATCTAAAAATCATTTTTGAGAGAGAGGAGCCAATTTAGAGGTATAAGACTTTAATAAATTTCTGTAGAGCAAGCTCATCTTGAGTAGAACTAAATCAAAACAGTGCATCTCCCTTCACTCTTTGCTAGGCCTTCCCACTCTGGTATGGTCTGTGGCTTTTTAGTGAGCATTCATTTGGCTTCAGCACTTGCTTGCCATTCTCACGTCTCCATTCACTGCCAATAAACATTGTTTGGTTAATGGAAGTTTATGGTTTGCTTTTAAGAACAGTTCATGCTATTTTTCATTTTTTTTTCTTGTTTTTACAGAATCACCTTAAAGATATACTGTCATCAGTTGTGTCAAGAAGGAAAGCTTACCGGTTACGTGATGGTCATTTTAAATATGCCTTTGGTAGCAATGTGACCCCACAGCCATACCTGAAGAATAGTGTAGTAGCTTACAACAGCTTAATAGAAAGGTATATGAAGTTTCTTGTGATTTTTGCATCCATCCTTTCTAGTTGGTTATGCTACTCTTACATAATAGACCACTGTTAAATAATTGATTATTGAGTTTCTGTGAGTCTAGGGTAACTCTGAGAGCAGTACAGTTTTATTTTCTCAAGTTGCTTTCTTGCATAACTAGTGAATTCTTCTGGTACTCTGTAGATCAAAAGTAAAGTTGTAGAGTTTGGCTGCGGCGTGTGGTTTAATGCGAGTGGCCCCACTCTGAGGGCAGTGCATCTTGAAGGCTCCTGGGGCAGCACCTCTTGGTGGTGGGAGTGGGCCAGTTGTCACTCTGAAATGTGGCCTGTGGTTATTGTGTCAGGGTTGGGTTTCTTGATGGTGGGAGGAGCAGTGGTGGGTGTGTCTCCAGGTCCTTACCTGGCTTTTGTAGCTAGAGCTCAAGATCATGGCCTGGGCTGGGTGTCATCGGTTGCTCTTGGCACCCTCTTGGGCAGATCTGGTCTTTGAGCTCTGACCTCTGGAACCTCTCTGCACTGTGGGCTCCCAGGACCTCTGTGCTGTCCTGAAACATCCCTCTGAGATGACCTGGATTACCTTCCCTTTGTTGTCTCTCTTCAGGGAGAAGAGAGGTAGAAAAAAGTATTATTGGGAAGGCTGGCTGGAGTGGTGATGGGGAAGAAGTAACTGGCAAGGAAGGCTGGTGGCGTGATCGTGGTGGGATGTGTGGTGGGAGAGCTGAGCAGGGAGTCAGAGCAGACGGTGCTGACACCGTAGGGAGGGCCTGGTGCTGGTGCTTGTGTCATGGCTCTGCAGACCTCAACACAACTCACAAGGCTCATTTTGAAGAGCACTGGCTTAAATTGGGTTCACTATTTCAGACTGCCATAGGTGAAGATTTACTCGACCTCCTGCAAGCATATCTGTTGTTGATTATTTGTTCTCCTTTGTGGGTCATTCGTCTTTAGAGAAAAACAGCCCCTTGTGTTGGGTGAGTGCTGGAGCAGTGTCTGGGCCTGCCAGGCCTCCAGCCGCCCTCTCTCCCTGCCAGCCTGTCCCTAGAAGACTCCTGCCTCATTCTTGGCCACCTGTTTCTCCATCAGGGCTGCCTTTGTCTGGTGCCGAAACCCACGCTCACACTCTACTTGTGCTTTCCTCCGGGTTCCCTCCTCACTGTTTTACCTCCTGTGTGTTCTCCAGAATGGCATAGCTTGTCTCCTACTGTATTATGATACAAAAATCATGCTTGTCTTCCCAGTTATATCTGGGTTCTATTTGGGGAAGTTGGCAAAATTTGGGTGCATTTTCTCTACCTTCCAGGTTTGCCCGTTGCTGCTTTTGTGCCTTATCTTCTTTCCTTGCTTGTTATTTTTTGATCCTGTTGTCTTTAGTTTCCTCTCCAAGTCAGTTTGCAATTTCATTTTCCTTTAATTAGGGTCTATTATTTTTTCCACCTAGAAGCTCTTTAAGGGCAGGAGACAATTTTGACTCTGTATCCTGACTTAACAAATATTTTGACACTTGTGGAGGGAGGAGGGTAAATGCAGTTGTACTGCATTTTATTTCCAGCCCAAGAGATGGGCTGCCTTTAAAAATGAAAATTGTAGGTTATTCATGTATACACTGGCTGAAAAATAATTGGATTTCTGATTCATTTTGAGATACATTTTATAAGAAGTTTTCTAGCAGACCGTCCCTACTCTGGTTGTTCAGTGGTTTCCCTCTTTCTTACTGGAATGTTTCTGGAACGTTTTGTTTTCAGCCCTCCAGCCCTCTCTGCTCCTTTTGCTGGTCAGAACCCAGCGTCCCACCCGCCCCCTGACGATGCTGAGCAGCAGGCTGCACTCCTGCTGGCGTGCTCGGGGGACACACTGCCCGCGTCTCTGCCTCCAGTGAACATGTACGACCTTTTTGAAGCTTTGCAGGTAACTCTTGGCACCTTAAGGTTTATCTAGATTTATGGATAGGTTCAAAGTTTCTTCAAGTCTACAAAGATATTCACTAGCTTTTCCATTTCCTGACTTTTGTTTTTCAGTTTTTATTGTTTGTTACTAAAGCCATTAATACTAGCCTTATTTTCAAATCCTGCTCTCAGGAATCCTTCCTAACTTACCTCCCCCATTCCTCACCTTTCCAGTGAAAGGAAAAAACAAACAAACAAACTCTTTGTTCCCTTGTTTTTCCTTCAGAGCTTTGTTATTTTGTTACCCGTTTTGGGTTTTATTAAGTTCTGGCTCAAAACTTAACAGGCTTGTGTCTTTTTTGTGAGTGTTTTGTTGATATAAACCTTACTTTCATTTTCTGTGTTGGAAAAATAAGTATATTGAAGTATAATTGGAGACATGCTGATGTTTTTATCCCAGGTACACAGGGAAGTCATTCCTACCCATACCGTATATGCTCTCAACATTGAAAGGATCATTATGAAACTCTGGCATCCAAATCATGAAGAGCTGCAGCAAGACAAAGTCCATCGCCAGCGCTTGGCAGCCAAGGAGGGGCTTTTATTCTGCTGAATTAGGATTTGACGGTGTGGGACCCTCAGCAAACTCATTGATTATTGAACTGAATGTTTGGGGGTTCACATTTCAAGACTTAAGTGTATAGTGTAAATATAATCTTTCCTATGGAAACGAGACAGTACATTTTGTGTTGCTACTGTGACACCATTAATATAAATCTGATTTTAATAATGACCCGTATCTCTCTTGTGTATGTTTGTGTGTTCCCAGTTATGGGACTAGGCACTGAGAAAGTTCTGTGCCTGGAATAGCGATGTTTGGGCATCTGAGCCCTAGTATCCTATGGTCTTCATGTGAGGTAGGTGACATTCTAGAACAAAGAAGCTGTTACAACTTTGTCTCCACAATCAGGAGGCTGTCTGTCTGTTCAGAGACATCACATATTCTGTATCTGGCAAGTCTAAAATTTCTGCTTTTCTCCTGAAGAACTGTTTTTTTTTTAACTGCTTTTAACAAAGTGTTAAAAATTGGTTATCTTTGTTAGTAGTCAGTTTAATATACTTCTTTTGTGTGACCAGTTTTAACAGATATAGTTGCCTATTACAATTTCATAGAAAATAAGACTTAGAAATGCTATGCTGTTTGAGAAGATAAAGTCTTTTCTTTAAAAACTTTAAAAAAAAAGAAATCACAATAATCTCTTAGGATGTAATTAACCTTATAAAATATCTTCTCATAATTCCTTTCTTTTAGAGTTGTTAGGCCCAAAGACTTTGATTGGTAGGTTCATCTATTCATTATTCCTGTAGACTGTTTTAAGAAGTGCAAGTAAACATACTGGATTTATACTGGGTTAATTCTCCTGTTCTTGTGAAATATCCTTCCAAATGGCAGTGTTACTACCAAGTTTGTTTCTTAAAAGATATGTTGCTTTTTTATTCAAGAGATGTTATAGGTAGATACACTAGAATGTACAGATGGGTTTAAGTAGGTCTAAATAATATATGTATAGATAAGTATGTGTGGTTCAACATCTGGATCTGTGTATTTGTTTTTGTACTTTAAATGTGACAAATCTTTTGGGAGAAAACTTTTTTATTAAAGTAAACATAAGGAATACTGCCTTCAGAAATATGAAGAACCTTGCTTTATGGGATCTTAGCAGAAACTTTTCAAAAGAATGTATCAGATAAGAAAGATAAAAAACAAGTTCCAATTAAGGTGTGTCATCACTTCCTTTTGTGATACATGCTGCTGCTAAGTCGCTTCAGTCGTGTCTGACTCTGTGCGACCCCAGAGACGGAAGCCCACCAGGCTCCCCCGTCCCTGGGATTCTCCAGGCAAGAACACTGGAGCGGGTTGCCATTTCCTTCTCCAATGCATGAAAGTGAAAAGTGAAGTCGCTGAGTCGTGTCTGACTCCTAGCGACCCCATGGACTGCAACCCACCAGGCTCCTCCTTCCATGGGATTTTCCAGGCAAGAGTACTGGAGTGGGGTGCCATTGCCTTCTCTGTTTGTGATATATAGATTAAGACAAAAAATAAATAAATAGCTTAGTTTCAGTTCTTGGCACAACTCTGAAAAGTCATTTAAAGTTTTAGATAACTCAAGAATTTTTAGGATTTCTAAGAATTTGAACTGATATCTGTGTGTAGTGGATCTATATTCTATCTTGAGCCTCAATGCTAAGTATGTATTATATTTCATGTGTTCCATAGATGCAGAGACACCTAGACCTCTTGAACATGCCCTGCTGCTCATTATAAGGGCAGGTTCCCATTGAAATCTGTATGGCAATGGACCTCCAAAGAGAATTCCTCACTGCTCTACAGGACCTGGCCTAAGTCCCTACTCATCTATTCTGGTGGGACCATAGGACACCAGAGGACTCCCAAGCTTGGGGCCTCACCCTTAAGGTCTGCTTTCCATGCCAGTTTTCCTCAAGTATCATTTTGTACAGTGGAGAGATGAGGTTAAGGGCACGGCAGGCAGGTAGAAAGAGTGATTGACACTTAGGATCTTTCAAGATAGACTGAGATTCAAATACCCCAGTTCCATGAAACACTGCCTCCAGCTCTAGCTCCATTTTGGGATCCTGAGTGCAGTGCATCTTTTATAATTAGTTTCTTAAGAAATCATGAGTGCTTATTATCAGGCATCATTTAGAAAAATAACTGCTTCTGAGAGGAAGAAGGCAATTAGAAGTGAGATAATTTCGGGCTTAGAATAAAGCTTATTTTTTCTTTAGAGATTTCAGTAATTCTTTCAGCTATAGGTGTTATCATTGTTCAAAACCAGATTTGGTAAGGCCCGCCTCCCTACCAGGCACCAAGTGCCAGTTCAGCACATAAACACCTTCATCACCTGTTTCGGGATCAGTCAGGCACACAGTTCCTCTAACACTTCTCCCATTGCCTGAAGTGATTAGCATGTTGCTGATCAGATTTCATGAAGTGATTTCTAAATGATTGTTCACTTTGACCATATAAAAATGCCTATGTTTCATCGTGTCTTTGACTTAAACCAGAAATTCCTCCAGTTTGAATAATGGTTGTGAGTCACTTAGATGCTATGGCCAACAGATTGGTTCAGCATTCAGTTCTCATGGCTTAATAAAGGAAAAATATCTAGATTATTCTTGGCATGTAGCCTAATATTTAACTGAATCAACTGGCGTGGTAATTACTAAAAACACAATATTAAAAGGCATATAGATTCATCATACTTTCATTTTTAAAAATATTTATCAAAATAGGACCAAGTTTTCTATTCATCAACCTGCTAGCATGTTTCCATTCTTTTAAATTTAATATCCCTTTATGGATTTTCTTCATTGACTGGTAATATACCATTCCTGAGAACAGTCACCAAACATGACAGGGAAAAAGCTATTTTCGCTAGGGCCCTTTCCCCCACCTTTAAAAGCCAGTTGGAAACCACACATATAGACACCAACAGTAATTACATTGTCATCCCCATGAACAGACTTTTTTATTTAAGGGTATAATATATTGGTACCAAACTGAGTGGAGAATAAAGTGTAAATGAGAGTTTGAAATGTGACTTTTTTTTAAATGCTAGCAGATAATAAACCACCGGAGCCTATTGTCTTTATTATCAAAGTTTATTGTTAGACTCAGTTCCTATCTACTGGGGAGTACAACTGTGTCTCAATATGTGCTATAGTATCTCTAGGGTAATAGCCATTCTGCAAAATAGTTGTACTGGGGCTCTGTTAGGCATAGATCATAAGTCAGTGGAAGAGTGAGCCCAGAAAACCCTGACAGTAGAGCCATTACTCTAGAAGTTCCAGTGCTATGCAACCTGTAAGGCATCACCTGTCAGCTGATGATGAGACTCAAGGAGGTGTTGGTGGAATGAAACAGGAGTTGAACCCATTTTCTACTCTTCTCTGCAAGACAACTATGGCTCCAGTGCAGGAACCAAAAACTAGGTCTTACAAAATCCTTTAAGCTCCCAAAACAAGTAAAACAGTACGTAAAGAGGAAAGGGCCAGGAACCAGGATAGTGGAGGATAAATTAAGTGGAATTGGAGGGAATGAAAACTTCTGGAATGAAAAGTAGCTGGATTTAGATGCCATTTGAGATGATAAAGAACACAGTGCAGGTAAAAGCAAATGAGGAAACAATTCAAACTGAAAAGTAATCAGACACCAGAAGTTAAAGTTCCCCTCTTGGAGGAAAACTGGTTTTAAAAAATGAGGAACATGGGTCACTAATAATAGGAATGAGTACCTGAGTAGAAATAGGTGTTTCAGGATGCCAAGAATATTATACAAGTGAGCTGGGTCTATAGGAAGGAAAAGTGGTTATGGTAGCCTGTTATCCAGATCTGACATTGGAATGACGTTTCTAGCAATGGCTTTGTCTATGAGGTTCTGGCATATTTTTTTGTAGCACAGGTAGTTTTGATGGAATGTTTTAATAACACTCAACTTATGTGGGAATGCAAATTAGTATAGTGTAAAATTTCAAAGATCTCCCACCTATTTCTGCGGGATAGAAGTTTAGAAGTCCTGAAACAGCTGTGGCTAAAGGCCCAAGCCCTCTTACCACCCTTGTGATAAAAATATTAAAGGAATTAACCAAACAGTATCAGGTGAGTCAGTGAGCTTTGTACCATGTAGACAGCAGATAATTTATGGTGACTTCTGCAGGCAGCCTGAGAAACAGAAGAGCTTGTGTACTAAATGCTACCCTATCATTAAATAAAATAATAATGAAAAATAGGGCCATTAAATGAGACCCTAGAAAAGTCTAGCTGCCAACCAGATTGGGAAGATAAATAAAATAGCATAGTTTATTTTAATCTGTATCTTCCATACTAACCTAGTTTGTAGAAAAGCCATCTGCTGGCACTAGGCCAGTATGTCTGAATTTTGTCATTATTAGCATCTCATTTTTCCAAAAAAGGAAATGTGTAAGTAGCACGTGTACATAAATGGCCATTTCTACAAAGCCTTCTCTGCAGTCTTGACCTGTGTGAGGACAGGTTCTACTGATGGAAGCATTTTTAGAGGCAGAAGGAAAAACATTAACTTGAGGTTTTCTCCAAAGAAAGAATACCAGTGGAGTTGGGCCCATATGATGAGTTTCTTGTTGGTGTTGAACAAATGGTATCTTCTCTAGGAAATACGTTTGTTCACACCTATTTACAGGTTCTATAAACATAATTTCTAAAACAAGAAATGAGGCAGAAGCAGTTTCTTTTCTAATCACGTCTCTGATGAAATGAAGGGTCCTCAACTTTTTGGACTCCTCATGGTGTGGGATGGGGTTGGGCTCTATCCCAGGGCCGGATGCTCAGGCTGCTGTCCAGACTTGGGTTATTTCAAGCCCCATGGCCTTTTCCTGCTTCTCCCTGTGCATTCAGGCTGCGAGGAATCTTCTTGAAGATTTTCCTCCCCAAATGTTCCAAGCACAGTTCTATTTGCTAGAAAACAGAACATAAGTATGAGTTAACCTTTGGATTTTAGACACTGTGTAACTTCATGAACATAATTATTACACTAGTCACATTTCCAAACAGATGAGGAGAGGCCATTTTATGCCCATATGTCTCCTCTCAAATGTCCTGTCTACTTCCGTAACTTACTCAGCTCAAAACCAGGGCAACTATACAGAGACCTGTGGCTGTCAAGATGAGCCAAAACTCATGGTTCTGATGGGATGTAAATGCATGGACCATGTCCACAGCTGTGCCCCAGCCTTATTTTCTTCCTTTTGACAGTTTTTGGTCCAGTCCTATGGGTAGCATATACCTTAGAAAATGAAAAATACACAAAAATGTCATCTGCTTAAAATCCTTCAAGCTAGGCTTCAGCAGTACATGAACCAAGAACTTTCAGATTTACAAGCTGGGTTTTGAAGAGGCAAAGGAACCAGAGAACAAATTGCTAACATCTTATGGATCATGGAGAAAGCAAGGGAGTTGCAGAAAAACATCTTCTGCTTCATTGACCACGCTAAAGTTTCTGACTGTTCAGTCGCTCAGGCGTGTCCGACTCTTTGGGACCCCATCAATCGCAGCACGCCAGGCCTCCCTGTCCATCACCAACTCCCGGAGTTCACTCAAACTCACGTCCATCAAGTCGGTGATGCCATCCAGCCATCTCATCCTCTGTCATCCCCTTTTCCTCCTGCCCCCAATCCCTCCCAGCATCAGAGTCTTTTCCAATGAGTCAACTCTTTGCATGAGGTGGCCAAAGTACTGGAGTTTCAGCTTCAGCATCATTCCTTCCAAAGAACACCCAGGACTGATCTCCTTTAGAATGGACTGGTTGGATCTCCTTGCAGTCCAAGGGACTCTCAAGAGTCTTCTCCAACACCACAGTTCAAAGGCATCAATTCTTCAGCGCTCAGCCTTCACAGTCCAACTCTCACATCCATACATGACCACTGGAAAAACCATAGCCTTGACTAGACAGACCTTTGTTGGCAAAGTAATGTCTCTGCTTTTGCATATGCTATATAGGTGGGTCATAACTTTCCTTCCAAGGAGTAAGTGTCTTTTAATTTCATGGCTGCAATCACCATCTGCAGTGATTTTGGAGCCCAGAAAAATAAAGTCTGACACTGTTTCCCCATCTATTTCCCATGAAGTGATGGGACTAGATGCCATGATCTTCGTTTTCTGAATGTTGAGCTTTAAGCCAACTTTTTCACTCCTCTTTCACTTTCATCAAGAGGCTTTTTAGTTCCTCTTCACTTTCTGCCATAAGGGTGGTATCATCTGCATATCTGACGTTATTGATATTTCTCCCGGCAATCTTGATTCCAGCTTGACTGTGTAGACAACAACAAACTGTGGAAAATTCTTAAAGAGAGATGGGAACACCAGACTACCTTACCTGTCTCCTGAGAAACCTGCATGCAAGTTAAGAAGCAAACAGAACTGGTCATGAAATACCTGACTGGTTTTGAATTGGGAAAGGAGTACACCAAGGCTGTATATTTAACATTTAACTTATATGCAGAGTGCATCATGTGAAATGCCAGGCTGGATGAATCACCAGTTGGAATCAAGATTGCCAGGAGAAATATCAACAATCTCATATACTCAGATAATACCACTCTAATAGCAGAAAGTGAAGAGGAACTAAAAAGGCTCTTGAGTGAAAGAGGAGAGTGAAAAAGCTGGCTTGAAACTCAACATTAAAAACAACTAGGATCATGGCATTTGGTCTCATCACTTCATGGCAGATAGAGAAAAAGTAGAAACAGTGACCAATTTTCTTGGGCTACAAAATCACTGCAGACAGTGACTGCAGCCATGAAATTAAAAGACGCTTGTTCCTTGGAAGGAAAGCTGTGACAAACTTAGAATATTGAAAAGCAGAGACATCACTTTGCTGACAAAGGTCTGTATAGTCAAACCTATGATTTTTCCAGTAGTCATGCATGGATGGGAGAAGGCAATGGCGCCCCACTCCAGTACTCTTGCCTGGAAAATCCCATGGATGGAGGAGCCTGGTGGGCTGCAGTCCATGGGGTCGCTAAGAGTCGGAAACAACGGAGCGACTTCACTTTCAATTCTCACTTTCATGCATTGGAGAAGGAAATAGCAACCCGCTCCAGTGTTCTTGCCAGGAGAATCCCAGGGACGGGGGAGCCTCGTGGGCTGCCGTCTATGGGGTCGCAACCGAGTCGGACACGACTGAACCGACTTAGCAGCAGCAGCAGCAGCAGCAGCATGCATGGATGTGAGATGATGATGATTGTGCTCAGTTGTGTCCTGACTTTTTGTGATCCCATGGACTGCAGCCCACCAGGTTCCTCTGTCCATGGAATTTTCCAGGCAAGAGTACTAGAATGGGTTGCCATTTTCCTCCTCCAGGGGATCTTCCTGACCCAGGGATCAAATCCACATCTCTTGTGTCTCCTGCATTGGCAGGCAGATTCTTTACTACTGCACCACCCAGGAAGCTACAGTCCAAGGGACTCTCAGGAGTCTTCTCCAGCACCACAATTCGAAGGTGGCTGTGCGGTGAAGAATTGATGCTTTCAAACTGTGGTGCTGGAGAAGACTCTTGAGAGTCCCTTGGACTGCAAGATCAAACCAGTCAATCCTAAAGGAGATCAACACTGAAGATTTACTGGAAGGACTGATGCTGAAGCTGAAGCTCCAATACTTTGGCCACCTGAGGCAAAGAACAGATTCATTGAAAAAGACTGATGTTGGGAAAGACTGAAAGGAAAAGAAGAGGGCAGCAGAGGATGAGATAGCATTAGCGACTCAACGGACATGAATTAGAGCAAACTCGGGGAGACAGTGGAGGAACAGAGGAACCTGGAGTGCTGCAGTCCATGGGGTCACAAAAAGTCAGACACAGCTTAGCGACTGAACAACAATGGGGTGGGGGAGGAAGGTAAATACGGTAAAAACTCACTGTAACTCAAAGTTTGGTATTCAGTGGATGCAGTATAATGGTTAGCAGGCTGAATTCATAAAGGGAGGCTGAATTCATGGAGAGAAAGGTTAGACGACATGAGAGGAAAAAAGCAATTTTAGTGATTTTGACCATAAGAACTTCTAATTGGCTCTGTAATTCTGGGGATCTCAATAACACGGGACCAATGTTAGGAGTACAACTTGATTTGGGCTTCCCTTGTGGCTCAGCTGGTAAAGAATCCGCCTGCAATGCAGGAGACCTGGGTTCGATCCCTGGGTTGGAAAGATCCTCTGGAGAAGGGAAAGGCGACCCACTCCAGTATTCTGGCCTGGAGAATTCCACAGACTGTATAGTCCATGGGGTCGTTGCAAAGAGTTGGACACGAGTGACTTTCACTTGATTTGGGGGCAGGGAAGGAGACTTAAATCACTCTTCAACTTACACAGCATGAAGTGGGGGGTGTCTGACAGGAGATTTCTCTTAGCATTTCATTTAGAGAAAGAAGCAAGTAGGATGGAAATACCTAATTATACCTTACAGGAAAGAAAAAAATATCAAGATACATTTAGGTTCTTTATAAAAGGCATGCTCTCTTCATATTAAACACTGTGTGGAGGAACAAATGAACTGAACAAATGAACAAATTAGGGAAATAACAAAGAAGTGGAATGGTCTGTTCTCTGTATGCTGCCCACTGTTAGGTGGTCACTCTCCTCTCTCGGGGTGTGGGGGGAATAATCATTCTACTTGTGTTGTGAGGTAGTCCTCCACTCCCAACTTCCTATTAAAGCTGTGGCCCTTCTATATACTTAACTCGGAAAATTCCAGGCCTTATTGTCCTCAGACTTCACTTACTGGAGTCCTAGATAAGCATTCTGGTTTGTTTTTTGGTACAGAATTTCAGTTTAAAAATATCACTCTTCACGTGTCTGTGAAATTATTGTAATTGTTTATTCCATGTGAATGTCATCATGAGGATAAGATGATGCTTTAAAACAGACTTTTGATGTCCCAGGGAAAAGCAAACATAAGCTATTTCTTTCATTCCCCATTGGGCTACTGCAGACTACCCCAGACGGAAACTTGAGACCCAGGAGACACAGTTCGAAGGTGCACACGTCCTTACATCCCAGCCCTCCAGGCTAGCCAAGATGAGCACAGTTGCTTCAAGTGAATCAGGTACACACGTCAGCCCTATATATTCAGCATGACTTATATGGGGAAGAAAAATTTTGGTTTTACAGACAAAACTTTTTGTTAATGGAGTCATGTCAAACTATGCTCCTTCAGGATTAAATAATTTCAGCATTATGGCACTCAGATTAAATGTTCAGGCAGCTGACTCATTGTTCACTTCATGCATTATACAAAATACCCATGAAATAAGCCAGGCAACCAAAGCTTCATATGAAGGAGAAAATGCTGATGGCCTGCTACCTGCAGCACTGCACTGTGGGTTCGAAGAGTTCTCAGAAACAAAGAATGGCAAGAGACAAAGGGTGTTTGTGAAACCCAACATGTCCCACAGGGAAGGCACCCAGCGGCCCCTCCTGGCTGCTTACCTCGGCTTTCCCTCAGTGGCTCTCCGTCAGGCTCTCAGTGTCACACTCCTTGGGCGGTTCCCCTCCGCCTGGCAGCTCGCTCTCGATTTCCCACAGCACGTCATCCTCATCCTCCAGGTTGCTGGAGATGTGGCACTTCTTGAACCCTTGGACGATGGACTCGCTCGAGATGTTATTCCAGGCCACCATGACCCACTCCAGAAAAAGGCCCAGAGGCGGCTTCTTGGCGTTCCCGGTGGGGCTCAGCGCCAGGTTCCCCGCCAGGAGCCAGTTGGAATACTGGGCCCGGACACTGTCATTCAGCGGTTTGTAAACCACCACATCTAACACCTGCAGCTGTGAGGTCAACCCCCCCGGGATGATGACCATGTCGGTGTTCATGCTCTCCATGGAGCTCTTCACTGAGTCGGTGGCGTGGCCCCGGAAGCCGTTCAGGATCAGCAGCCCTCGCTGCTTGGGCACCGCGCCCGTCCTCCGCCTCCACACCACCTCTAGCCAGTCCTGCATCAGATCCTCCGTCATCCATCCATACCGGTGGCAGCGGATTTCCATGCCACTCGGGAACTTCCCAGGGGGGATGTACGTGCCCCTCAGAATGATATATGGAGGTAACTTCCTCCCATCAGCCAAGACACCAAGCATGGCTGTGATTTTCAGTTTCTCCCTCCCTGGCGTCTTGACTAAGACAGGCTTTTCCCCCTGGTTGTCCACAGTCACCCTCGAGGGCACCTCTAAGCAAATTGGCGTCTCGTCTGCGTTTCCCATCTGAGCCACCTGGTAGTCGTGTGCCCTGCGCAGAGCCAGGACGCTCCGCTGGTAGGTTACAAGCTTCTCCGTCAGGTCTTCGGGCAGCTGCTGGGGCACAGGCACCTTATGTCGCAGTGACAAGTCATACCTCCGCATCATTCTTCGACACCAACCCAAGCTAGCCTTGAACCCTTTCTCTGGAATGTTCATCTCCTGGGCGATCTCCAGAGCTTTCAGCTGCATGGCCTCCCTGGTGATGGGGTCCCCTTTGGCCTGCATGTATCGCACGTATTCGGCCACGCGCTGGTCCACAAGGGCGAAGCGCCCGTTCTTGGGGCCGCGGAAGGCACGCCGCATGGCGTGGGCGTTCTGCAGCTGCGGCTTCACTTTGCGCCAATCGCGGACGTTTTTCTCCAGCACTCCAAACTGTTTGGCCGCCTGGCAGTTGTTGGTGCTCTCGGCGTACTCCACCACCATTAACTTGAACCCTGCGTCGTAACTGCGGCGCATGCCCCGGCTGAACTGAAACTTCCCGGCCAGGTCGTCCGCCGAGAGGTCATACCCAGGGAAGCCCATGGCCATGTAGAAGGGGTACCCCTCGCCCCACTCGGGCAGCTCTGTGATGTCCCGAGGCAGACGGAGGCCAAAGCCATCCAGGTGCTGAGCCTGGGGAAACTGCGAGGCTACGTTCATCGGGCCTGCCCAATCTGGGGGCTTCATGTCGGATTCTTCCTTTTCTGGAAGACATACAGGGAGGAGTGAAGACAGTGCCCATGAGTCAAATGATTTTGGGGTCATTCCTTGATTTGTTTTTGGTCAAAATACCGAGACTACCTGAATCTGAAGTTCACTAAAAGCAGTCACTTTAATAACAGATACTTCCAAAGTCCTCACCCCTGTGCCAGTTCCCATAGATCACCACTTCTAATTCTCACAATAACTGTTTCTTTACTCTGTCTTTGCAGATGAGTGTAGAAAAATTAAGTAACGCATCAAGGTGGCAAAGCCGGGAAGTGACACAGGCTGGCAACTGAACACAGGCACCCAGCTTGAGTAATGTACTGACTGTGAGGGCCACGCTTGGGCCAAAATAACCTTCACCTGGGTGAGAAGCCAAATGCAACCCATTCTACACATAGTGTTACAGAATTTCTATCATCATGAACTGAATCATATCCCTTAAACAAAATCTATAGCAATACCACACTTAGCAAAAGTTAAGCTTATAAGGCTTAACTTATAAGTTTGCATAAGGTATGGTTTTATAAGGTATGGTTTTTGCATACCCATGTCAGAACTGGGTTTCACTGTATGTTTCTATTTAGAGAGTGGTCACAGAAATTAGATATTACTCAGGGATATTACCATATGTCACCAAAACTAAGAACCCATCGACTGCAAGATGTACCATTATATGCCATTAAGAAAGAAAAAAAAAAAAGAAAAAAACCAATACAATATTGTAAAGTAATTAGCCTCCACTTAAAATAAATAAATTTATAATAAAAGAAAATGCCACTAATGAAACTGGAACATGCCATCAGTTTTAAGAGTTAGTCACTCAGTCGTGTCCAACTCTTTGCGATGCCACGGACTGTAGCCCAGGTTCCTCTGTCCATGGAATTCTCCAGGCAAGAATACTAGAGTGGGTTACCATTCCCTTTTCCAAGGGATCTTCCTGATCCAGGGATTGAACCTGGGTCTTTGGTATTGCATGCAGATTCTTAACTGTCTGAGCCACCAGGGAAGACCCAGCAGTTTTAACAAGCATTCTTAATTGCAGAGATGTTAAAGTGATGAGAGAAATACATCTTTTAGAATCAATGAAACACAGAATTTTAAACTATTATTTATAGAGAGAAGGCAAATAAAATCATTCTGGCTGCTGGGAAGCTGTATTTATCCAACTCCTGCTCTCTCATTGTTTCTCGGTACAACGCTGTATGCTTCTTTAGATGTATTTGCTCAAATGTGTACTACAGCTGCTACTGCTTTTTCTATCCAAGATGAAGTAGACAGGAAGTCAAGCAAAGCACCCTGGATGCATGCTTTGTCACGCTGTTTTCCTTAGTTTTCAGAAGTGTGTGGTGTGCTCCCAAGGCACTCAGGATGTGCACTGGACCAAAGCCACACAAACTTCAATTTCATTCACCTGCATACGAGGTTGCATGTTGAGATTTATAACCTGCAGTTGACAGATGAAGAAATGGACAATCAGAGAGGTGGATGAAGTTGCCTAAGGTCACACAGCATGGGAAACAAGGAGATTTTTAAACTCCAAAGCCCATAGCTTTTCTGCCTCAGAACCTTGCCTTAGGCTTAAATACCCCCCAGAATGTACCTTAATGTAAACTTAAAATCCATCTTCATAATTCTCCCACTGGATGCCTTCTGGATTGGGTTAATCATAGTACCTGCAAAGGTTCCTCCTTGGAGCTGCCATTCGTCAGAATTCTGAGACTCCTCCTCCCTTTCCAACCGAGTGATCATGTCAGGCTTAGGGAATGGGAATTCTGTTTACAGGAAATAAAACAGGTTAACAGCTGTGTTACTGTCTTGGACAATTGCCAAAATAAGTACTTTGTGATACTTATGCAAACCTCCCATCCACTCTCACCCCTACAGTCTTCTCAGTATGGAGATTTATGAAAGGCCGTAGAGAAGAATTCAAGGATACTTAAAGAAAAACTATGATGGGAAACAGGTCTGTCCAAGGGAATTTATGGACCTTTGCTAATGAGGGGCCGGACTAGCAATGACAAAAACGAACTGCATTTAGCAGGGAAGTGGGTGTATGCAGCCACTGATCTAATGAGCATTCCAGTACCTGCATGAGCCAAGTGGGGAAATCCCTCCAAATGGTTAGACTCTAATAATATCAGTGCTGGGAGGGAAGCAACAAGGATTCTTTGGGGATATGTCCCCAAGCTTCTGAGGCTGACAGGATAACAGCGAGGCCTGCCTTCTCTCCTAGGAGAGAAGTATAAAGTACAGGCCCAGATCCACAGTGACATTTCCTAGATGTCTTTTTTTTTTTTTGATAAGTATGCCTGGGTTGAATGAGGATGGTTCTGAGAGCTGGCATAAGCTGCTGAGTAGGAGGACACAATATTTATATCCTGCCTAATCAAAAACAGGAAATTAAATGGACACAGGCATTGAGGGGACAGAGTCCAGGTTCAGGAGAGAGGTATGTTGGATACACCTGAGAAGAGAGACATGGAAGCAATTCTCTGGGCTCAGAGCTTCTAAGGGACAAAGGAAAACAAAGTTTTACCCAGAGACAGGACAGTTTCATAATTCATCCTCATGACCTCCCGGTAGAGAGCCTTTTGTTGCTCCGTCAAAACTTCCCACTCCTCATCGGAAAAATATATGGCCACCTCATCAAATAGGGCTGGCACCTGCAACAGTGAACAGGCTTTTCTCAACGACTAGTTGGCACACGCAGACACAGATCACACACCATTGTCTCACAAGGGCGGCCTGGGCCCAGAGACACATCAGTCCTCACACGGCTCCAAGAAGCAAAATCTGGATGTCAACAACTCCTCTGTGCCCTGCTGAGTGCTTGCCACACTCCCATTCATGGATAAGGAGAGTAGAACCTTGAGATGAAAACTCCCCACCATGGATCACCAGGTCGAGAGACTGGATCCTCATCCAAAGCAGGGAGAGCTGATCACAGCTCAGCCCCCACCCAGAGCCAGTCAACCACAGGAATGAGCACCCTGAGACGGTTCCCCTGCCAACACAGCCCTGCTGTCTCCCTCAGTCACAGACCCTCAGACCACGGGGGTGCTGGCGGTTGCCTGGGCACTAGTCTCCAGTTGCAGAGCACTAGCCCCAGTGTATGACTCAGAACCCCAGAGCTGCCCGGGGAGGAGCCGGTGAGAGAAGGGACCTCATCTGGCCTTTTCCAATCCATAAGAGGATGAGGAGGAAGAAAGAAGGGCTAATTAGAGCTTCAATTTATGTAATGAGATACTAGAGCAAACTGGTTTGCTTTGACGCCTAGACCCACAGCAGAAAGCCCTAAAGACAGAGCTCCGCTCCACTCCCCACTCCCGTACCTCCCCGACACCGTGGGCCAGTGGGAGAGGGTGCCCACATGGTCAAATGCAGCCAAGCCACCCAGACCAACCTCCTCTTGTTCAACTCTTTCCTTTCTTTTTACTATGTGTCATCTTGCAGTCATTAAAAATCCTATTCCAAAGCTCATCATATTTAGTGGTAAAGCATCACTGGGCTGCTGCGTTCAGAGCTCTTTCCCGTGGCACAGTCTAGGGCCTGGGAGGGGATCATGATGATGTTTAGAAAAGTTCAGTGTCTGCACGGTCTGCAGGTTCTTCAGGTGTCTGGCCATCAGTCATTTAGACCTCCTGGCCTTTCCGCCTTATTCACAAAGTCCACCCCATCCCTCCTCACCCTCACAGCCCCCTTCCACATAGGGAGAACTTTCTGCAAAAGGCTCTGTAACTGCTTCATTTATTTTCCCCCACAACCCCATTTAATCCAGGAGGAAACTGGCTCTGAGCAGCCCTGTTTCTGGTCTAAAAATCACACAGCCAATAAACAATAGGGTTGAGGCTGGGACCTAGGATGTCTGATTTCAAGGCTCTGGCCCTTACAGAGGGCAGAATGGCCTCCCTGGTACCCAGCTTGCAGGCTTGCACTTCTACCCCACACGCTCAGTGGAACTTCACTCCTGCAGTTCCTTGAACAAACCATTCCCACCCCTCCAAAGACCAGGAGGTCTCTATACATGCTGCTTCAGAAGTCTTCCTCATTCTTGGCCTGGCTGACACCCACCCGCCTTCCAAGATTCAGCCCAGATATCCTGTTCCCTGGGTAAGCTGGCCTCAACCTGGGCTGTGTACCTTGTAATGCCCTGGGCTCAAGCTCTGTGGCACTTATCACACTGCAGGATCCTCTTGGTTTACCTGTCTGCTTCTTTCACTAGAGTATCAGCTCACTGAGGGCAGAACCTGGGCTTATTTTGTTTTGTTCCCCTAAGCCTAGGACACTTCCTGTAGAAAGTAATCCCTTGAAATGGTGTTTTTGAGTCAAAGATTTAAGTATATACTCTCTTCGCTTCTCTTGTTCTACCTGGAATAGTTTCAAATAATCATTAAAATTTATCTGTCACAAAACTGAGCCTACTCTTTTGAGTAAGAATGGACAAAAATGCCTAGTGTAAAATACCAGGAGGTATAATGGATGGGTCTCCGGGCTCTGCTCAGATTTCATCAATCTGGAAAGCCAGGCAGCTAGGAATTTTCCATCCCACCCCATCCCACTTCCCAGGCTTTTGAACAACTCTCCCTTTGGCCTTTTCTCTCCCTAGGAAATTTCAGATCTAGGCTATACCTATTTATAGTCCCTTTCCCTTTGCTGATAAAACAGGACACAGGACGGGCTGTGCCTGTCATTTCAGAAGGGTGATCCCTATCAACACTCATAGAAGGTAACACGTACCCAGTGTGGCAAAAATACAGCAGCCCTGGCGTGGTGAGCAGGCACCTGGAGGCTGGGGTTGGATTCATCTCCTCCCATTTACGACTGAGCCACAGAGGGTCCTCAGACAAGCCCACATGATGCTTCAGAGGCACACAGTGTAGTGTGGCTTAGCGATGCTGCTCACAGCAACCTTCTGTGAGAACTGAGCAAGCCTTTAGCCAGGCCCTGCTGAGCAGGCCTCCCTGCTCTCTACAGAGGCCTTTTATCTGGCCAAGCACAGAAGAAGGTAAACAGGGCCAGCCCTGGGCCAAACTCAGAAATCAGGCAGCCAGCGTCCAACCCCCAGACACCCACCCTTGCTTGGCCTCACAGGTAGGGGCCCTCGATCCCTGCCCTCCTTCCTTCCCAGAAGGTCAAGGTCTCATCAGATAGGTGTTCTTCCTTCTGCTTGTGTGCACTGCCTCGCTCGGCCCCAAGAGCTGGCATTCCAATGCTTATCTAACCATCCTAGAGTACTTACACGCTGCCCAGGCATGCTGACGAAGCTGTATAACCACTCAACAAAGACACTGGGGCTCTTAGGGCAGAGGCCTGGGACCAGTGCACTGATAGAGTGCCAGGCACTGTGTAGGGCACTCTTTCTTGCACTTTTATTGAATCCTTTAGATAATACAAGGATACAAGGATCACTACCCCAGTTTTATGGGTGAGCAAAAGGCTGATAAGCATCTTGCCCAAGATCACAGAGTTAGCAAGTCTGACTCCCATGCCCACACTTTCTCAGCAGGTCACTTAGGCCCCTGCTTCATGGCAGTAGGAAACCCCAGGGTCCCTTAAGCAAGATGAACCGAGGACTTCTTCCTCAGAGCTTCTAAGGAGAGAGCTCAGACTCCAGGGTGCAGCATATACCCCCGAGTGGCTGGCTTGAGCCTGGGGCCCGCCCTTCTTCTCTCAACCGTCTCCTCCACTCCCCGACACACACTGCAGGCTCCAGCTGCAAGAGCTGCTACTGACTCTACACATAAACTTTTTTTCCCAGTGCCTGTGCTCCTGGCTTCCTAGATAGCAAGATCTTCCGTTCCCTTGGCTGGTTCTACCTCTGCCTAAGACTTGGTTCAAAGTACATCTTCCCTTTTCTCTAGCTGAAATTGTATTTCTACTCCAATTCTCCTATGCAATATTACCCTTATAGCATGGTTTAAGATTGAAAGCTTTTATTGATCACCCTAACACAACCTACAGCCAAAACACATATGTAAGAGACAGATTTGATTGTTTTCTTCTAGTTGCCCTGGAACAGGATTTTTTTCACTCAGCACTGCTGACACTTCTGGCCAGATCATTCTCTGTTGCAGGGGCTGTCCTGGGCATCACAGATGTACGGCAGCATCCCGGGCCTCTACCCAGGAGATGCCAGTAGGCTCTCCCACTTCCCAAGTTCCACCACAAGTCATGATAACCAGAAATGTCTCCACCCAGATGTACCTGGGACGGGGCAAAACTACGTACTACTCAAGACCAGGTCTTTGCCTGCTTTTTCCAGGAGTTCTCAGGCCTGTAGGAGAGACTGACATCTACCACAGAATTCCAAATACTGTGCAATTAATCAGATTTACTTTCCTGTCTTACTCATAAAACAAGTATTAATAATTCCACGAGACTAAGGACTTTGTGTTCATGACACTCAGCACTGCGCTGAGCAACTGCAGATGGATGGCCGGTTGCTTGGATGCCACACGTGCCAGTCCTCCTCCTCCAGCCCAAGCCAAGCATGGGCTTCACCTTGCTCCTCTCTGTGTTGTCCCAACAGATTCTAATGCTTGCTTCTACTGCACCCGTTTTGCATGTTTCTCCATCCTGTCTAAATGTTCTCGGTTGGCCAGTATAGCTTCAAAGCATTGAGTTCTTGCTCAGGGCTAGATGGGATGACTCCTGCACTCTAAAATCTCCCCAGCTGCAGGGATTAGAACTGAGGAGGACAGCAGCATGGTCTGAAGAGACAGAAGCAGTCCAGCTTCAACAGCTAGACTGGCAAACCCGCAGCCTGGAGTCGCATTTTTTTTTTTTTTCCTAATTGAGTATAACATACATACAACAAAATGCACTACTTTTAAGGTTCCAGCTCAAGAGGTGTTTTTAAGAACAGAAGTCAGCATACATGTGTATCCAGGGGTAAAGCAGATAACCCTGCTGCACCTCATGCAGTGGGAGGGGAGTAGGACGAGATAGTTTGCAAAGACCGTGATTCTATGCATACAGATCTCTCATTGGAAACAAAGCGTACTATGTATACCAATGACATTCATACACAGTGGAAAACCAAGCAGAGAAAAGGAACGTCATTTGGTGCTTATTTAAAATGTTTACCATGCACGCTGAGTTATCATGAAGTCCAGTAAGTACTGTAAATAATGTATACAACTCTAAGTATCTGTTCCATTTATGCTTTAAATTTGAATTCTATCACGCTACAATGTTCGGACGTGCTCCCTACTCACTGCTGCCTACCATCCCAATCCAAGGCCAGCTGGAAATGCAGTTCTGTCCTGTGTCAACTACCGTAAGAGGTGTTCACACAGAACCAGCTGGCCTCATCCCATACAGCTCTCCTCATATCAGCTCAGTGCCCCAAGACTTAAATGGTTTAAGTGGTTCCCTTCAATCAGCAGTAGGTGACAAAGATTTTCTCCTCACCCCAAACTTGGTCAGCCTCTGAGCCCTCTTCTCCACTAGGCCTCTACCCTGGACACATACACAGCTGCTATGGTCCACAGCCTGCACAGCCCAGTTTTAGCAAGAATTTCACTAAGTTAGTTTAGAAAGAATCTGTTGATGCCACTGTTGATGGCTCCACTTAGCAATTTTCCATTCACTGAGCCCTACGCTCTCTTCCCTGGCTATAAATCCCCACGTGTCTTTACTGTTGAGCTCTCTCCTGTTCTCTTCTCTCTCCTATTGTGACAGTCTTGAAGCCTATCTCAGTATTCTGAATATTAATATATTCCTTAGTATATTCCTTATTATCTAAACAAGTGCCAGAATAATTTTTCTTTTACACATGGGTCAGCAGACATTTAGTTGATATCTACAAGGTGCCTGGCATTAAGCAGGATATAGGGAATCCATGGATACAGGAGAGAGACACAGTCATGGCCTCTTGGACTTCCAATCTTGATGGTGATACATTATGTGGCTAAAGAGATAGTTCCCATAACCAGCTTCTCCATTCTTCGCTGTGCCTTTTAAAGCCACAGAACTGTTTTCTCAGGAATGCAAACACACCGGACTGGGCTAAGCTAGGCTATTTTTACTTCCTGTGGCTGCCTGAGGAAGAGACTTATTACAAACCTGGCTCCCAGGCCTGCCCCTCACAGCTGTGTGAGAACCCCACACCTTCTTACTTACCCATCCACCCTCTGAGCAGATTCGGACTTTTTGCATATCTGTGGGGCCATCCTCCAGTTCCCGGCTCTGAATCTCTTCTTCTTCTTCCTCTTCTTTCAGGGTCAAATTCAGAGGGCAGGCTGTGGATGCCATCTCTGCAAGCAAGATTCAGTTCAGAAAAATCAGGTGCTAGTGTGAACTCTTCAGAGCCTGTGAAGGGGGCAGCTCAGGTTACACAAACCTTTTTAGCCCCAGGACAGTTCAGGGGAACAAGAGAAAGGGAAGAGCCAGGTCTGGGGAGCAAGGGCTTCAAGGAAAGCACCAGGAAGGTTTGGAAGGTGACATTTAGTTATGAAAAGAAGAGGGTTGTAGGCAGTCAGCATACCTGGCTGTCTTCAAATATTTAAAAAACTGGAAGAGAGACCAAACTGGTTCTGTAGAGACCCAAGGGCATAACAGGTTGGTGGGTAAACATTCCAGGAAGTTTTATTAATGCAACAAAAGGCAGAACTTTCTCACAGCCAGTGCCACCCAAACATGGAATCAGCAGCAGGTGTGTTGGCTTCCTGTCAATGAAGGCATTTGAACTCATAGTGAACTCGCTCAACTGGGTTGTTCCTACAGGGCCAGTTGTGTCAGGAGGTTGGTTGGCCCAGAAGACCTGGATTTTCCAGAGTCAAAGGTTTTGTCCATGAGCCAGGTCAGAAAATAGAGTCATTCTGCCTTTAGTGACTTTCCAAGCCCAGGACCCTTAGTGAAGAGTAATGCTTGGATACCCAAGAAGAGGCAGAAATCACCAGGGCCCACCCCTACCGGCAAAACTCGTTGCCTCTGGACCGCAAATTCTCTCTTCTGCGAATTCTCTTTCGCCCAGCTCCTACGCCAGTACAAAGGCCGCGCTCCTGCCCTCTAGGGGCGCGGGCAATTCCTAGGTGTGGAGTGAGTGTGCATCTGGTGGGCCGCATCCTCCCAGGCTTCCAAAGAAAAAAGATCCTTCCGGAGTTCAAAGTCCGCTTCTTCGGTATTTTCAAAAAGGACGGGCAAATGCAGCAAGATACCTCTGGGGCGGGTGAAACAGGCTTCAGATCCCTGGAGCTGCGGCCAGAACTTAGCTACGGCCTCGCCTGCCGGCTCCCGGGAGGTGGGGGCGCCGCCCCACAGCAAAGGTGTGGTTTAAGAGGTCCCCGCCGCCGCCGCCCACCCGCTCGGCGCCCCGCCCGCCGCCGCTGCCGCGCCCCCGGGGCGCGCTCGGGTTTCTCCAGCCATCTTGTCCCATTTCCCTTTCTCCGCGGCCCCGCGCCGGGAGCGCTCCCGCCGCCTGCCTGCCCGCGCCCGGCCCGGCCCGCCTCCCCGCCTGGCCCGCTCCCGGCCCCAGCGCACCTGCCGAGCGGCCGGGGCCGGCACCGCCTGCCTTCCCCGGCGGGCCCGCAACAAAGGCGGCGGCGGCGGCGGTAGCAGCTGCAGCGTCGGCGCCCCCGCCCCCGCCGCGGCCCAGCGGCCTGGGGCCCGAGGGAGGGGCCGCGCTGCCCCCGCCCCGTCCGCCCGCGCACACTCACCGCCGGGCCGAGCGCCAGGGCGCGGGCCGGGGCCGCGGTGCAGACGCCGAGGGCTGCGTCCCGGCTGTCACAGCGCCATCCTTCCCGTCTCTCTGGCTTCCCGTGCGCGCGGCCCCTCGGGAGGGAGGGGAGAGGACACGTGGTGGGAGGAGGGAGGGTCCGGCCGGGAGCTGAGAGTGTTGGGAGGCGAGGGGAGGAGCGCGGCTGATGTCAGCGGGCTCGGCGGCGCCGGGGGACGGCGTCCGCGCCAGCTCCCGACCCTCCTCCTGGCGTGGCTTCCGGCTGGTGAGCGCCCTGCGCTCCTCGAGGCTGAGCTCCTGACCCACTGGCAGCCTATGCCTCGCCTGCCTGAACAGTCGTGCACTCTGCCCTCTCTGCTCCCCTGGTGCAGTTTCCAACGCTCCGTCTGTGACCTCGGCATAGATGAGGCAGGAAGAGCCCGTATTTACATTTGAAGTGAACGTAGCCTGGGTGCACGCGTCCCTGCGCTTATTTGCATGAACCACTGCTTTGCGCTTAGTTAGATGAGTACTCCGGGTACTCGGGGCCGTGCTTCAAGAAATGTGTTATGAAGAATGACCAGCAAGGGCATGAGGGAGAGTGAGGGGTGTTGGACTTTGGGGGAGGCCTGCGTATGCACATTCTGGCAGGCATATCAGAACTTTGTTGTTATGGTTCAGTCGCTCAGTAGTGACCTACTCTGTAGGACCCAATGGACTGCAGCATGCCAGGCTTCCCTGTCCTTCACCATCTCCTAGACTATGCTCAAACTCACGTCCATTGAATCGCTGATGCTATCCAAGCATCTCATCCTCTGTCTTCCTCTTCTCCTGCCTTCAATCTTTCCCAGCATTTTAGGGTCCTTTCCAAGGAGTGGTCTATTCTCATCAGGTGGCCACGGCATTGGAGCTTCAGCATCAGTACTTACAATTGACTATAAAGGGTTGATTTCCTTTAGGATTTACTGGTTTGATCACCCTGCTATCCAAGGGACCCTCAAGAGTCTTCTACAACACCACAGTTTGAAAGCATAAATTCTTTGGTGCTCAGCCTTCATGGTCCTACTCTCACATCCATACATGACTACTGGAAAAACTATAGCTTTGTCTATACGAATCTTTGCCAGCAAAGTGATGTCTTTGCTTTTCAATATGGTGTCTTGGTTGGTCAAAGCATTTCTTCCAAGGAGCAAGCGTCTTCATTTCACGGCTGCAGTCACCGTCTGCAGCGATTTCGGAGCCCAAGAAATAAAATCTGTCACTGTTTCCATTTTTACCCCGTCTATTTGCCATGAAGTGCTGAGACCGGATACCATGATCTTAGTTTTTTGAATGTTGAGTTTTAAGCCAGACTTTTCACTCTCCTCTTTCACTTTAATCAAGAGGCTCTTTAGTTCTTCTTTGCTTTCTGCCATTAGAGTGGTGTCATCTTCATATTTGAGGTTATTGATATTTCTCCCAGCAATCTTGATTCCAGCTTGAGCATCATCCAGCCCAGCATTTCGCAAGATGTACGCTGCGTATAAGTTAAATAAGCAGGGTGACAGTATACAGTTTGATGTACTCCTTTCCTGATTTGGAACCAGTTCTTTGTTCCATGTCCAGTTCTAACTGTTATTTCTTGACCTGCATACAGATTTCTCAGGAGGCAGGTCATGTGGTCTGGCATTCCCATCTCTTTAAGAATTTTCCACAGATTGTTGTGATCCACACATTCAAAGGCTTTAGCATAGTCAACGAAGAATAAATAGATGTTTTTCTGAAATTCCTTTGTTCTATGATCCAATGGATGTTGGCAATTTGATCTCTGGTTCCTCTGCCTTTTCTAAATCCAGCTTATACATCTGTAAGTTCTCAGTTCATGTACTGTTGAACCCTAGCTTGAAGGATTTTGAGCATGTGAAATGGAGGTAATTGTGTGGTAGTTTAAACATTCTTTAACATTTCCCTTCTTTGGGATTGGAATGAAAACTGATCTTTTCCAGTCCTGTGGATACTGCTGAGTTTTCCAAATTTGCTGGATATTGAGTGCAGTACTTTCATAGCATCATCTTTTAGGATTTGAAATGGCTCAGCTGGAATTCCATCACCTCCACTAGCTTTGTTCATAGTAATGCTTCCTAAGGCTCACTTGACTTCACACTCCAGGATGTCTGGCTCAAGGTGAGTAATCACACCATTGTGGTTATCTGAGTCATTAAGAGCTTTTTTATATACTTCTTTTGTGTATTCTTGCCACCTATTCTTAATCTCTTCTGCTTCTGTTAGGTCATACTTTTTCTGTCCTTTATTGTACCCATCTTTGCATGAAATGTTCCCTTGGTATCTCTAATTTTCTTGAGGAGATCTCTAGTTTTTCCCATTCTACTGCTTTCCTCTATTTCTTTGTATATATCACTGAGGAAGGCTTTCTTATCTCTTCTTGCTATTCTTTGAGACTCTGCATTCAGATGGGTGTATCTTTCCCTTTCTCCTTTGCCTTTCGTTTCTCCTCTTTTCTCGGCTATTTGTAAGGCCTCCTCAGACAGCCATTTTGCCTTTTTGCATTTCTTTTTCTTGGGGGATGTTTTTGGTCACCACTTCCTGTACAATTTTACTAACCTTCCTCCACAGTTCTTCAGGCACTCTGACTATTGGATCTAATCCCTTGAATCTATTTGTCACTTCTACTATATAATCATAAGGGATTTGATTTAAGTCCTACATGAATGGCCTTAAAAGGGTTCTGCCCCTACCTAGTCAGCTGTGTGCTGGAACTAAAGACAGCTGTTCCACCTCCAAGGGCTTATTCTGAGCCCTTGATGGGACCGCTGTGACCCACAAGATGGCAGAGTAGAAGGACATGCACTCATCTTCTCCTGCGAGAACTCCAAAATTATAACTCACTGCTGAACAACCATCCACAGCAGAATGTTGGATCCCACCATAAAAAGATACTCCACATCCATGGGCAAAGAAGAAGCCCCAGCAAGATGGTAGGAGGGGTGTAATTGCATTTAGAATCAAATCCCATACTCGCCAGAGATGCTCAAACAGAATCTTGTGTGCCCAGGACCCAGAGAACCCACAGAGACTGGGCCAGACCTGCCTTTGAGTGTTTTTGAGTGTCTCCTGCAGAGATACAGGTCAGCAGTGGCCTGCCACAGGGGCAGGGGCTCTGGGTGCAGCATACCTGGGTCACACAACGTGTGGCATAAGCCCTCTTGGAGGAGGTCGCCAGTAACCCTGCCATAGAGTTGCTGAGCAAATGACCCACAAAGTGCTGAACAATTATACCATATAAATTCTTGCATTGTTAAAATTCTAGGACCCACAACAGATTTCCCAACCTGGGGATCTGACAAAGGGGCTGAGAACCCCCAAGCAATTTGACTTGGAGGCCAGTGGGATTTGATTACAGAACTTACACAGGATAGGGAAACAGACTCTTGGAGGGGACAAACAAAACCTTGTGTGCACCAGGACCCAGGAGAAAGAAGCAGTGACCCCGCAAGAGACTGATCCAGACTTTCCCATGAGGGTCCAAGAGTTTCTGGTGGAGGTGTGGGTTGACAGTGGCCTGTTGCAGGGTCAGGGGCACTGAATACAACAGTGCACACACAGACCTTTCGAAGGAGGTCACCATGATTTTCATTACCTCCACTACAGTTTGGTCTTAGGTCAAACAACAGAAAGGAAACACAGCCCTGTCCATCAATCGAAAATTGGATTAAGAATTTACTGAGCATGCCCCTGCCCATCAGAACAAGACCCAGATTTCCCCACAGTCAGTCTCTCCCATGAGGAAGCTTCCATAAGCCTCTTATCCTTATCCCTCAGAGGACAGACAGAATGAAAATGAAAGTCACAGAAAATGAATCAAACTGATCACATGGGCCACAGCCATTCTAACTCAATGAAACCATGAGCCATGCCATGTAGGGCCACCCAAGACAGACGGGCCATGGTGGAGAGGTCTGACAGAATGTGATCCACTGGAGAAGGGAATGGCAAACCACTTCAGTATTCTTGCCTTGAGAACCCCATGAACAGTATGAAAAGGCAAAAAGATATGACATTTAAAGATGAACTCCACAGGTCAGTAGGTGCCCAATATGGTACTGGAGAAGAGTAGAAAAATAACTCCAGTAAGAATGAAGAGACAGAGCCAAAGTGAAAACAACACCCAGTTGTGGATGTGAGTGGTAATGGAAATAGTCTGATGCTGTGAAGAACAATATTGCATAGGAACAGGGAATGTTAGGTACATGAATCAAGGTAAATTGGAAGAGGTCAAACAGGAGATGGGAAGAGTGAACATTTTAGGAATCAGTGAACTAAAATGGAGGGAATATGCGAATTTAATTCAGATGATCATTATATCTACTACTGTGGGCAAGAATCCCTTAGGAGAAATATAGAAGCCCTCATAGTCAATAAAAGAGTCCGATATGCAGTATTTGGGTGTAGTTTAAAAAACGACAGAATTATCTCTGTTCATTTCCAAGGCAAACCATTCAATTTCACAGTAATCCAAGTCCATGCCCCAGCCACTAACACTGAAGAAGCTGAAGCCGAATGATTCTATGAAGACCTACAAGACCTCCTGGGACTAACATGCCCCCAAAATGTCCTTTTCATCATAGGGGACTGGAATGCAAAAGTAGGAAGTCAAGAGATACCTGGAGTAACAGGCAAATTTGGCTTTGGAGTACAGAATGAAGCAGGGAAAAGACCAAGAGAACACACTGATTATAGCAAATACCCTCTTCCAACAACCCAAGAGAAGATTCTACACATGGAAATCACCAGATGATCAATACCAAAACCAGATTTATTATATTCTTTGCAGTCAAAGATGGAGAAGCTCTATACAGTCAGCAAAAACAAGACTGGAAGCTGACTGTGGCTCAGATCATGAACTCCTTATTGCCAAATTCAGACTTAAATTGAAGAAAGTAGGGAAAACTACTAGATCATTTAGGTATGACCTAAATCAAATCCCTTACAATTATATAGTGGAAGTGAGAAATAGATTCAAGGAATTAGATCTGATAGACAGAGTGTCTGAAGAACTATGAACAGAGGTTTGTGACATTGTACAGGAGGCAGTAATCAAGACCATTCCCAAGAAAAAGAAATGCAAAAAGACAAAATGGTTATCTGAGGAGGCCCTACAAATGGCTGAGAAAAGAAGAGAAGCTAAAGGCAAAAGAAAAAAGGAAATATATACCCATTTGAATGCAGAGTTCCAAAGAATAGCAAGGAGAGATAAGAAAGCCTTCAGTGATCAACGCAAAGAAATAGAGAAAAACAATAGAATGGGAAAGAGTAGAGATCGCCTCAAAAAAATTAGAGATACCAAGGGAATAGTTTATGCAAAGATGGGCATAATAAAGGACAGAAATGGTATGGACCTAACAGAAGCAGAAGATTCTAAGAAGTGGCAAGAATACACAGAAGAACTACACCAAAAAGATCTTCATGACCCAGATAACCATAGTGATGTGATCACTCACCTAGAGCCAGACATCCTGGAATGTGAAGTCAAATGGGACATAGGAAGCATCACGACAAACAAAGCTAGTGGAGGTGATGAAATTCCAGTTGAGCGGTTTCATATATTAAAAGATGATGCTGTGACAGTACTGCACTCAATATGCCAGCAAATTTGGAAAACTCAGCAGTGGCTACAGGACTGGAAGAAGTCAGTTTTCATTCTAATCCCAAAGAAAGACAATGCCAACAATTATTCAAACTATGGCACAATTGCAGTCATCTCATACGCTAGCAAAGTAATGCTCAAAATTCTCCAAGCCAGGCTTCAACAGTATGTAAATTGAGAACTTACAGATGTACCAGCTGGTTTTAGAAAAGACAGAGGAACCAGAGAGCAAATTGCCAACATCCACTGGATCATAGAAAAAGCAAGAGAGTTCCAGAAAAACATCTGCTTTATTGAGTATGCCGAAGCCTTTGACTGCGTGGATCACAACAAACTGTGAAAAATTGTTAAAGAGATGGGAATACCAGACCACCTGACTTGCCTCATGAGAAACATGTACGCAGGTCAAGAAGCAGCAGTTGGAACCAGACATGGAACAATGGACTGGTTCCAAATTGGGAAAAGAGTACGTCAAGGCTGTGTATTGTCACCCTGCTTGTTTAACTTATATGCAGAGTGCATCATGAGAAACGCTGGGCTGGAAGAAGCACAAGCTGGAATCAAGATTGCTGGGAGAAATATCAATAACTCAGATGTGCAGATGACACCACTCTTATGGCAGAAAGCAAAGAACTAAGCAGTATCTTGATGAAAGTGACAAAGGAGAGTGAAAAGTCTGGCTTAAAACTCAAAATTCAAAAAACTAAAATCATGGCTTCTGGTCCCATTATTTCATAGCAAATAGATGGGGAAACAATGGTAACAGTGACAGACTTTATTTTCTTGGGCTCCAAAATCACTGCAGATGGTGATTGCAGCCATGAAATTAAAAGACGCTTACTCCTTGGAAGGAAAGTTATGACCAACCTAGATAGCATATTCAAAAGCAGAGACATAACTTTGCTAACAAAGGTTCGTCTAGTCAAGGCTATGGTTTTTCCTGTGGTCATGTATGGATGTGAGCGTTAGACTGTGAAGAAAGCTGAGCGCCGAAGAATTGATGCTTTTGAACTGTGGTGTTGGAGAAGACTCTTGAGAGTCCCTTGGACTGCAAGGAGATCCAACCAGTCCATTCTAAAGGAGATCAGCCCTGGGATTTCTTTGGAAGGAATGCTGCTGAAGCTGAGACTCCAGTACTTTGGCCACCTCATGCAAAGAGTTGACTCGTTGGAAAAGACTCTGATGCTGGGAGGGATTGGGGGCAGGAGGAGAAGGGGATGACAGAGGATGAGATGGCTGAATGGCATCACTGACCTGATGGACGTGAGTTTGAGTGATCTTCAGAAGTTGGTGATGGACAGGGAGGCCTGGCGTGCTGCAATTCATGGGGTCGAAAAGAGTTGGACACGACTGAGGGACTGAACTGAACTGAAATGAACTGTGGATGATACAACAAAAGTGAGCAGTGAAGCCCTGAAACCAATCTCATTCCAGAAAAAAGATCTCAGGTTTGAGTTTTTGTTGGTATCTCAAAGAAGAAATTATTCTGACACTGCTTAAAATGAAATAGTAGGATTTTATTCAGGGTTAGGGAGAAGGCAATGGCACCCCACTCCAGTACTCTTGCCTGGAAAATCCCATGGACAGAGGAACCTGGTAGGCTGCAGTCCATGGGGTTGCTAATAGTCGGACAAGACTGAGTGACTTCACTTTCACTTTTCACTTTTCACTTTCATGCATTGGAGAAGGAAATAGCGACCCACTCCAGTGTTCTTGCCTGGAGAATCCCAGGGACGAGGGAGCCTGCTGGGCTGCTGTGTATGGGTCGCACAGAGTCGGACACGACTGAAGCGACTTAGCAGCAGCAGCAGCAGCATTGACATAGTTGGCAATACTATTGCAATTGAGATGAGCTCTCTGGCTCAATACAGGAAAAACAAATTGGGGGATCATCACTTGCATTGAGTTGCGGGGGGGGGGGCGGTCAGTGGATGGAATACTAAGAGGAGACATGAAGGGTAGAAGGATTCTTGCTGATGGCAAGCTGGGTTGATTGATATCCAAGATGGGGGATTCTCTCTAACCTGACTTAGCAGAATTCTTACTACCACTGGGCTTGGCGGTCCTGGGATCAGAGTGAGTGTGTTTATGTGTTCAAGGTAGAGAAGAGGGTTCAGAGGAGCTTGACTCAAATTTGGTGAAGGAGAGGGTTTTGTCACATTTCAGACTGTCCTTTAGACATGAGTTTTTGGCAGGGAAAGATTTCTCCAAGTTTTTGTCACCATTCCTGTATTTACGTGTGACTTTGACTTCTCTCTGCCATGGAGAGGCTACAATGGGACCATGTATCACTCAGTATATGAAATATAGTATGACAGTCATGTCTTTGAAGAGTAATTGTGGCAGACAACTCAAGACCAAAGAAATCTAGTCAATGGAGAACATTTGATTCACATATTGGGACAGATATTAAGATTTTTTGTTTTTGCAAAATATTCTTTTTCTATATAAATTTAACATTTTTTAGGGTAAGAGTGACATTTTAGCTTACCCTGACTGACATTCCACTCTTAAGTTTTCTGGGAAAATAGCTGGTTCAAGTGAAATGGTGAAGAGGGAATCAGGAAGGAGAAGAATACGAGGGACACTGTTGGTAACTCACCTTCTTACAAAAAAGTATTAAGACAGAGTATGAGATAACTAAAGAGGAATGTTACGCTAGGATTTGAGTCTCTAATAGCCTGACTGTTCTCATGCAGTTTTGACTAGCTTTTTCCTGGGAAGATGCCAACCAACAGTGACCCACCTGAATTCTTAAGTTTGAACTCCCAGCCCCATGATCTCAATTCCTGTCATGGGGCCTACCTTTGTAGAAGTCACAGTTGCTAACATGACTTAGTCCAGTTCAGTTCAGTCACTCAGTCATGTCCAACTCTTTGCGACTCCATGGACTGCAGCACGCCAGGCCTCCCTGTCCATCACCAACTCCTGGAGCTTCTTCAAACTCATGTCCATTGAGTCGGTGATGCCATCCTCTGTCGTCCCCATCTCCTCCTTCGAATCCAAGATTGAAAGCAGAGGAAGAGAGAACCAAAACAGGGGAGGAGTGTCATTGCTGGCTCTTTTTCTTTCCTGGGATTCTGGCACTTCAGAGGAAGATCAAGATAGGACCTCTACATTCATATTCCCCGTAAAGCCTCAAACTGTTCCTGGGAGATCTTGATAAAGTGCTAAGGGAAAACCTTCTTGGGACAGTTCTTAGAAGGTTTAGGTTCCTGGAGAGGCAGTTTGTTGTTAGAGCAACTCAGGGGGTGAAGGAACAGGTAAAGGATTTTCTAGAGAAAAAGGAAAGAGAATTGTAATATTGACTGTGGTGGAGTAGTCTCCCCTTGTTAGCAGGGACATGATCCAAGGCACTTGGTGGATGCTTGAAGCCACAGATAGTACTGAACCATTTTCTCTTCATGTCTTCCACCCACAAATTTAATACATTTTCCATCTTAACTAAATACTATCAAACACTGTGACTGTAATTTTTACAGTTTAAGGTGTAACAGCAAAACTAGCATGAGTTTATTTTTTCTTTTTCCCCATTTCATGGATAGAAGATTCATTGTTACCATATGTTAGCAAACTCAGCATATGATCTTTTTTACTTATTGAGTTTAGAACTTTCATCTTTTCACTTAAAGGAAGCACTTTATGGTTTTTCTTTGGCATAACCAAATTGCCAGCATCACTACTCTTGTACTTTGGAGCTGTTATCAAGTAAAATAAGTATCACTTGAACACAAGCACTGATATACTGATACAATCAATTTATAATAAAAATGGCTACTAAGTGACTAACAGAAAGGATGTGCTGAACAAAGGGATGATTCATGTCCCAGGCAAGAAGGAGGGGAGGGTACAAGACTTCATCATGCCACTCAGAATGATGCACAATTTAACATTTATGAGTCGTTTATTTCTGGAATTTTCCATTTAATATTTTCGGACTATGGTAGACTATGGGTGACTAAAGCTATGGAAAGTGAAACTGTGGATGAGGGGAGAATACTGTACAGACTACAAACAGACTATCAAATATGTAAAGGCTCAAACAATAGAAATGTATCTTTCACTTATGTAACAGTCCTTTGTGGGTATTCCTGGTCCACAGGTGACTCTCCTCCATGCTGTCATTTATGGAGCCAGGTTCCTTTCATCGTGTGGCTCTGCCACACCTCCAGGCCTTGTGGCTTCCTTCATCCACCTGAGTGAGGAGAAAAGAGAAAATGGAGAATATACACCCTTTTTTTTTTTTTTTTTTTTAAGCCCTTAAGTGATACACATCTCTTTTGCTTACATTCTATTAGTTAGGATTAATTACACTTATATGAAGAGGGGCTGGGAAATGTAGAATATATCTAGGCAGTCACTTTCCAATGACAGTTCTGCACATTGTTAAGGGGAACCTGGATTTTTGTCTCTGCCACGGGGATGCTTTTTTTTTTTTTTTTTTCCAACACTTGAATTATTTTACTCCACTCTCCTCTTGCTTTTAAGATTTTCTTTTTGTTTTTCTGTAGTTTGAATAGGATATTTTTAGGTGTAGTTTTTTGATATTTTCCTGCTTGTTGTTCCTGAGTTTCCTGGATCTATGGTTTGCTGTCAGTCATTGATTTGGGGAAATTCATTATTATTACTTAAAATATTGCTTTCATTCCTTTCTCTATTCTCCTTCTGGCATTTTTGTTATGTGTATGTTATACCTGTTGTAATCCTTTCTAGTTATTTTTTCACCTGTTTTTTTCTTTGCTTTTCAGTTTGGGAAATTTCTACTGACATATCTTCATGTTCACTGATTCTTTCCTTGACTGTGCACAAACTACTGATGAACCTGTCAAAAGCATTCTTGACTTATATTGCACTGTTTTTTATTTTTAGAATTTCCTTTTGATACTTTCTCAGAGTTTCCATCTCTCTGCTGACATCATTTGTCTTTGCTTACATATGATATACTTTTCCCATTAAATCCCTTAGCATATTAACCATCAGATAAGATCAGATCAGATCAGTCACTCAGTCGTGTCTGACTCTTTGCGACCCCATGAATCGCAGCACGCCAGGCCTTCCTGTCCATCACCAACTCCCGGAGTTCACTGAGACTCACGTCCATCAAGTCAGCGATGCCATCCAGCCAGCTCATCCTCTGTCGTCCCCTTTTCCTCCTGCCCCCAATCCCTCCCAGCATCAGAGTCTTTTCCAATGAGTCAACTCTTCGCATGAGGTGGCCAAAGTACTGGAGTTTCAGCTTTAGCATCATTCCTTCCAATTCCCAATTTGATAATTCTAAAATCTCTGGCATATCTGAGTCTAGTTCTGATGCTTATTCTGTCTCTTCAAGCTGTGTTTTTTTGCTTTATAGCATAAAAGCAAAAAGCTTTGCTTTTATGGTGTTTTTGTTAAAACCCAGACATGAATCATTGGGTAAAAGAACTGAGGTAAATGATCCTTTACTGTGAGATTTAATGTTTATTGGGCTAGGATTTAGCCTATACTTGGCAGTTTGCTATAGCTGAGATGTTCAGTTCAGTTCAGTCGCTCAGTTGTGTCCGACTCTTTGTGACCCCATGAATCACAGCACACCAAACCTCCCTGTCCATCACCAACTCCCAGAGTTCACTCAAACTCACGTCCATCAAGTCGCTGATGCCATCCAGCCATCTCATCCTCTGTCGTCCCCTTCTCCTCCTGACCCCAATCCCTCCCAGCACCAGAGTCTTTTCCAATGAGTCAACTTTTCGCATGAGGTGGCCAACGTACTGGAGTTTCAGCTGACCCTAAAATTTCCTGAGTGTCTTTGTTTTTGTCTCCTTTGTTGTCATTGGATTTCCCTAGAGACTCTTTCTTTAGGCTCTGAGCCCTGAAGTTCTTTTAGCTGTAAATCTATGTTATTGTACCATACAGGAGCCTCTTTGATATGGTGAAAACTATTGGGGGAGGATAAGCATGTCAATCTATAATCAGGTCTTCATTGTTTTAGCCTGCATCTCTGAGCTATGACCTTCACAAGTATTTCTCAGTCTTCTTCCCCCTCCTCCTTAACTGAGACAGGAAGAGGAGTTGGCATTGGGTCTTGCCCTTCTCCCAGGTCAGTTAGCCTCCGGTAAAACAGAGTTGGTTAAGCGCTGGTAAAATAGCTTTCCTTAAAAGCAGGCTTTTGTTAAAGAGAACAAAGCACTCTTTTAAAATGGTTACTTTCCCCCTTCTTCTGGATGTATGAAGGGATCCCATATTCACCCTAAGAACCTGGTGAGGCTTCTAGACATAAAACTCAAAAATTTAGGGGCCCCTCCAGGCACATTTATCTCCTAAACTAACCCAGGCCCAGTATCCAGTGAGGATACTAATTAGTCAGTGGCCCTTTCTACAAGGCTCCAGCTGCTGCTGCTAAGTTGCTTCAGTCGTGTCCGATTCTGTGTGACCCCATAGATGGCAGCCCATCAGGCTCCACCGTCCCTGGGATTTTCCAGGCAAGAACACTGGAGCACAAGGCTCCAGCTAGTAAACTATAATTCTCTGTATTTTCCTGTCTCTCCAGGGTTGCAGTTCTTGCATTTTTGGGGTTGCAGTTTTTCCTGTAAACTCAGTTCCCTGATATATCTAACACTTATTGATTTTCAGTTTGTTCAAGGTATTTTCTTTCTGTGAGAATAGGAGTGATGACTTCCAAGCTCTTCACATGTCAGACTGGCCAGGGGTTCTTTAAATAGGGAAGCTATTGATCTTTAAGTTGGAGATAAGACTATGGCAAGAGTCTCCTACTTTACTTTATCCTTAGAGATGACACAGTATAAGAGCTAATTTTCTTTTCACCATCAGAGTTGAGCTCAGTACTGCTCATTCGTGCTGCTGCTGCTTCTTTTTGACTGCACTGTACAGCATGTGGGACCTTAGTTCCTAACCAGGGTTTGAACCTAGGCCCCCTGCTTTGGGAGTGTGGAGTCTTAATCACTGTTCTTCTTAACTCTCAGTTTATATGTTATGTCTACAACCTTCTCCCATTCTCTTCTGTAATATTTATTTATTGCTCCTAGTCTTAGTCTCTGAAGTTGTTCAAACCAACTCTAAGATTTAAAAACTTCTGTTCCTTTAAAAATCTCCTAAAAGTTCCTTTTTTCTTCAATAGTTCTTCATAGAGCATGGTTTCAAGTTTCTTGTCCTTTGAGATTATTTATCATTGGCTATGGTTTTTCCTGTGGTCATGTATGGATGTGAGAGTTGGACTGTGAAGAAGGCTGAGCGCTAGAGAATTGATGCTTTTGAACTGTGGTGTTGGAGAAGACTCTTGAGAGTCCCTTGGACTGCAAGGAGGTCCAACCAGTCCATTCTGAAGGAGATCAGCCCTGGGATTTCTTTGGAAGGAATGATGCTAAAGCTGAAACTCCAGTACTTTGGCCACCTCATGCGAAGAGTTGACTCATTGGAAAAGACTCTGATGCTGGGAGGGATTGGGGGCAGGAGGAGAAGGGGACAACAGAGGATGAGATGGCTGGATGACATCACTGACTTGATGGACGTGAGTCTGTGTGAACTCCAGGAGTTGGTGATGGACAAGGAGGCCTGGCGTGCTGCGATTCATGGGGTCGCAAAGAGTTGGACACAACTGAGCGACTGAACTGAACTGAACTGATTATTTATTGTAGTTCAGGATTTTCCTGGGACTATGGATCTTAGTGGTATATGATCCTCATAGTAATTTTCCCACATATATTTCTATGTGCATTTATTTTTTCTTCTTTCTACAGACAGAAAGGCTTTTTACTGGAAAGGAAAAAGCAGACTAGTTCTTCAACAGGAAACAAAATCTTCCCTAGCAGTGAATGCTAGCTCAGTTTCTCATGTGTCTTGTATAAGGGATACTGAGTGATATAGTACCATCCTCAACAACATCGTTTTAGAAAATGTAGTCTCAAATTCAAATAATGTAATTGCCAGCTTTTCCTGCACAATGGGATGTTAGTGGATGTATGTGAGCAGAGAACTGACCTGTGCTGGCATAGTGGGATTTGCCTCTGATGCACCAGTGATTGGCTATGAAGAGTTTCCCCTGGGTGGCTGCTCCTCGAGCTTGGTCTCTGGACCTTACATGTGGAGCTGACCTTAACTCAACCCACAGCCTGGAACCAAGCCCAACCAATTCATTGCCTGAAGCAGACAAAGCTGCCATGGAAGCCCAGTCCAGATCATCTGATACATAGTTGACTTAAGGACCAGTAAACATGAAAATACTTTTTATGTAAATCACTGAGTTTTAGGAGATGGGACCAGGCTTGTCAGTTGAGCATAAGAAACAAGCCCGACTGTGTAAATACATGTCAATCATCTGTGCATGTTTAACCACTAAAATACTGAAATTGAAGAAAGTGGAGAAAAACCACTAGACCATTCAGGTATGACCTAAATCAAATCCCTTATGACTATACAGTGGAAGTGATAAATAGATTTAAGGGACTAGATCTGATAGACAGAGTGCCTGATGAACTATGGACGGAGGTTCGTGGCATTGTACAGGAGATAGGAACAAGACGATCCCCAAGAAAAAGAAATGCAAAAGAGCAAAATGGCTGTCTGGGGAGGCCCTATAAATAGCTGTGAAAAGAAGGGAAGTGAAAAGCAAAGGAGAAAAGGAAAGATATACCCATTTGAATGCAGAGTTCCAAAGAATAGCAAGGAGAGATAAGAAAGCCTTCCTCAGCGATCAATGCAAAGAAATAGAGGAAAACAACAGAATGGGAAAGACTAGAGATCTCTTCAAGAAAATTAGAGATACCAAAGGAACATTTCATGTAAAGATGGGCACAATAAAGGACAGAAATAGTATAGACCTAAGAGAAGCAGAAGATATTAAGAAGACGTGGCAAGAATACACAGAAGAACTGTACAAAAAAGATCTTCATGACCCAGATAATCACGATGGTGTGATCACTGACCTAGAGCCAGACATCCTGGAATGTGAAGTCAAGTGGGCCTTAGGAAGTATCACTGTGAGCAAACTAGTGGAGGTGATGGAATTGAGTTGAGCTATTTCAAATCCTGAAAAACGGCTCTGTAAAAATGCTGCAGTCAATATGCCAGCAAATTTGGAAAACTCAATAGTGGCTGCAGGACGGGAAAATGTCAGTTTTCATTCCAATCCCAAAGAAAGGCAATGCCAAAGAATGCTCAAACTACTGCACAATTGCACTCATCTCACACACTAGTAAAGTAACGCTTAAAATTCTCTAAGCCAGGCTTCAGCAGTACGTGAACCATGAACTTCCAGATGTTCAAGCTGGTTTTAGAAAAGGCAGAGGAACCAGAGATCAAATTGCCAACATCCGCTGGCTCATCAAAAAAGCAAGAGAGTTCCAGAAAAACATCTATTACTGCTTTATTGACTATGCCAAAACCTTTGACTGTGTGGATCACAAGAAACTGTGGAAAATTCTGAAAGAGATGGGAATACCAGACCACCTGATCTGCCTCTTGAGAAACCTGTATGTAGGTCAGAAAGCAACAGTTAGAACTGGACATGGAACACCAGACTGGTTCCAAATAGGAAAGGGAGTACATCAAGACAGTATACTGTCACCCTGCTTATTTAACTTATATGCAGAGTACATCATGAGAAATGCTGGGCTGGAGGAAGCAAAAGCTGGAATCAAGATTGCCGGGAGAAATATCAATAACCTCAGATATGCAGATGACACCACCCTTATGGCAGAAAGTGAAGAAGAACTAAAGAGCCTCTTGATGAAAGTGGAAGAGGAGAGTGAAAATGTTGGCTTAAAGCTCAACATTCAGAAAACTAAGATCATGGCATTCGGTCCCACCACTTCATGGCAAATAGATGGGGAAACAGTGGAAACAGTGTCAGACTTTATTTTTCTGGGCTCCAAAATCACTGCAGATGGTGATTGCAGCCATGAAATTAAAAGACACTTACTCCTTGGAAGGAAAGTTATGGCCAAACTAGACAGTATATTAAAAATCAGAGACATTACTTTGTCAACAAAAGTCTGTCTAGTCAAGGCTATGGTTTTTCCAGTGGTCATGTATGGATGTGAGAGTTGTACTATAAAGAAAGCTGAGTGCCGAAGAATTGGTGCTTTTGAACTGTGGTGCTGGAGAAGACTCTTGAGAGTCCCTTGAACTGCAAGGAGATCCAACCAGTCCATCCTAAAGGAGATTAGTCCTGGGTGTTCATTGGAAGGACTGATGTTGAAGCTGAAACCCCAATACTTTGGCCATCTGATGTGAAGAGCTGACTCATTTGAAAAAAATCTGATGCTGGAAAAGATTGAGGGCAGGAGGAGAAGGGGATGACAGAGCATGAAATGGTTGGATCCATCACTGACTCGATGGACATGGGTTTGGGTGGACTCCGGGAGTTGGTGATGGACAGGGAGGCCTGGCGTGCTGTGATTCATGGGGTTGCAAAGAGTCGGACATGACTGAGTGACTGAACTGAACTGAACTTACTATTGGTCACAGCAAGTCTCATCGCCAGGCCTGAAGTCAAGAGCTAGAGAAATACTCTGTCCACCATGGGGCCAAGGTAAGACTATTGTCTTATCTGCTCAGACTGCCTTAAGAAAGTGCCTAAAGAACAGACATTTAAATCTCACAGTTCTTCAGTGCTGCATGTGGAAAGAGAGAATAAGAATTCTTTCTCTCTTCCTCTTCCTATAAGGCCACCAGTCCTATTGGATTAGGGTCCTAATCCTACAACCTTAATTACCTCCCAAAGACCCCACGTCCAAATACAGACATGTATTAAGCTTCAACATATGAATTTTTAGGAGGCAATTCAGTCCATAGTAGGTGTCACTGTATAATATTACCACAAGGGATGAATAATTGGCACCATTAATTCAATCTGAAAAATTACTAATGACCTTTCCTCTTGCAAAATATATTCACACCCAGTCCAAGATCTTTCCCCACCCAAGTCTCATCTAATCACAGCATCAGCTCAAAGCCCAGATTTTCATGACTTTCATCATGTCTGCTTAATCAGGACCTCTATAAACTAAGAAGGCAAGTTATCCTCCTCCCCAGCCCTGCACACCTGTGTAGAATGAGAGCCCAGGGACAGGAAAACCACATGAACACTTTGATTTGAAAGGAAGAGGAGTGAGAGGTAGAGCAGTCATAATCATAACAACTCTGGAAGCCCACTAGGTGAATGTTGTCCCTTGGTTAGGCCCTGGATCTGCTCCTGGGAGTAACTCCCAAGTTTATGTTCTTTACCATTATGGCTCCACACTCTAGGAGGCCCTTCACTTTTCATCATTCTCCTTAGCCTCTTCCAAGGCCAAAGGGGAACATGCCCATCTTGGTGGCAAGAGTAACCTTCTCAACCTGCTTCCTGCCTTTAAACTACAAAAGGCTTTATTTTTATAGATGTTTATATAGATCCTTATATAGTTGTTGTTCAGTTGCCCAGTTGTGTCTGATTCTTTGAGACCCCATGGACTGCAGCACGCCAGGCTTCTCTGTCTCTCACCATCTCCCAAGTTTGCCCAAGTTCATGTTCACTGCACTGGTGGTATCATCCAGCCATTTCACCCTCTGATGCCCTCTTCTCTGCCACCATCTCCTTTCCCAGCATCAGGGACTTTTCCAATGAGTCAGTTGTTCATGTTAGATGACCAAAATACTGGAGTTTCAATTTCAGCATCAGTCCTTCCAATGAGTATTCACGGTTGATTTCCCTTAAGATTGACTGGTTTGATCTGCTTGCTGTCCAAGGGACACTCAGGAATCTTCTCTAGCACCATAATTTGAAGCTATCAATTCGTCAGTGCTCTACCTTCTTTATGGTCCAGCTTTCACAACCATATGTGACCACTGGGAAGACCATAGTCTTGACTACAGGGACCTTTTTTGGCAGAGTAATGTTTCTGCTTTTCAACACGTTCTCTAGGTTTGTTATAGCTTTCCTGCCAAGAAGCAAACGTCTTCTGAAATCATGGCTGCAGTCACCATCCGCAGTGATTTTAGAGCCCAAGAAGAGGAATTCTGTCACTACTTCCATCTTTTCCCCCTCTATTTGCCACGAAGCAATGGGGCCAGATGCCATAATCTTAGTGTTTTTTTTTTTTTTTTAATATTTAGTTTTAAGCCAGCTCTTTCACTCTCCTCCTTGACCCTCATCAAGAAGTTCTTTAGTTTCTTGTCACTTTCTGCCATTAGAGTAGTATCATCCACGTATCTGAGGTTGTTGATGTTTCTCCCACCTATCTTGATTCCAGCTTGTAACTCATCCAGCCTGGCATTTCTCACAAGTGCTCAGCATATAGATTAAACAAACAGGGTGAGAGAAGACAGCCCTGTTGTACTCCTTTCTTAATCTTGAACCAATCGGTTTTTCCATACAGAAGTTTAACTGTTGCTTCTTATATAGTAATCATCATTTATAGAATCATTTATAGATCCTTATACATTGTGAACACCCTCAAGGTTGTTTATATATATATATATATATATATATATATATATATATATATATATAGTCTGGATTTGTGAGGAACCTTTTGCCAACACAGCTCTCCTAAAAACTTTGTGAGTTTTCTAAGTATTTGATTACAATCTGCATCATGTGTCCAAAGACACATCTTCCATTCTTTGGGGGAGATGGCTCTCTCTCTCTAGACACAGTTAAGGAAATTTAGGGTGCTTCCAGCTTCTGGGCCAAGTTTTTTTTTTTTTAATATTTCAAGTGGTCCTTTTGTGCAGCTGGAAGGATCTGCTCTATGACACTTTTGTCCTTTCCAAGGTCTTAATAAAAGCTATTATTTTGATTTGGTTTTTTTTCTTGAGGTCCTATTTTAATACCCACTCCTGTTATTTGATGAGAAATCATTTCTTTTCCCTACTCTGCAATTTCTGTGACCTCTATATTCCTTCTAATCTCTGCTCAAAATCTGACCATTTTTTCCTCAGCTCATTTCAGAGCTGCCTTTGCTCTAGGGCTTTAAAATGTAGCTAGTAGCAGCTAGTTCACAGCTAAACAGTCCACCTTAAAACGTTGTCTTCCTTTCACTAGTTATATTATCTGCCTTTCAAGTAGATAGTTTTATCAAATATTGAAAGTTTTATCAATATTGAATAAATAGTGAAAGTTTTATCAATATTGAATAAATAGTGAAAGTTTTATCAAGTATGTTACCACTACACACATCATCATCTTCCAGCTTATAACAGTTTCTGGGTCACTTGCTTCCCAGTCCCAAACGTTTTACATATCTGTTGTAGCAGTAACTCACCTCTAGCTATGAGTTTCTTTATTAGCTTTTGCTGTATTATATATACTCTAAAACTCAGTGTTTTAGAAAAACAGGCATTTATTGGAACTTCCCTGGTTGTTCAGTGGTTAAAATTCCTCACTTCCACTTCAGGGAGTGCAGGTTATATCCCTGGTGGGGGAAGCTAAGCTCCTACATGTAGTATAACCAAAAACACAAAGCAAAACACACAAAAGCTCAAGCATTTATTTTTATGCTCATGGGCCTGCATGTCAATTGTTGCTTAGATGATCTCAGCTGGGCTTTAGCTGTGCTAAAGGTTGGCTGCTTGTGTTTTTGGCAGGAGGCTGGCTGCATGTGTTTCTGGCAGGAGGCTGGCTGCATGTGTTTCTGGCAGGAGGCTGGCTGCATGTGTTTCCAGCTTGTGGCCTAGGCTCAGGTGTGCTCACATGTGTTTGCTTTGGGCTCCAAATCAAAGGGGCTTCCCTCGTGGCTCAGTGTAAAGAATTCACTTGCCATTGCAGGAGACATGGGTTCGATCCCAGGGTTGGAAATACCCCCTGCAGAAGGAAATGGTGACCCATTTCAGTATTCTTGCCTGGGAAATCCCATGGCCAGAGGAGCCTGGTGGGCTACAACTCATGGGGGTCACAGAGTCAGACAGAACTTAGCAACTAAGCAACAGCAAACAGATTGAAGGAGCAGCAGCTATTAGAAGGAAACTCTTCTCATGGGGGAATTATAGAAACACAGGAGGGCAAGACCCACTGTAGGAGAGCACGTTTCGAGTATTCAGTTATTTACTAATATCCTGTTGGCCAAAGCAAATCACATGGCCAAGTCCAAAGTCAAGGGGCAGAGAAACGTACACCCTGCTGACCTCAAGGCCATGGCAACGGCATCGGCATAAAATAACACAGAAGCATGAACAATTGGGGCTGATAACTGATAACAATTTAGCACAATTAGGCTTCCCTAGTGGCTCGGACGGTAAAGAGTCGGCCTGCAATGTGGGAGACCCAGGTTTGATCCCTGGGTCTGGAAGATCCCCTGGAGAAGGGACTGGCAACTAACTCTAGTATTCTTTCCTGGAGAATCCCATGAATGGGAGGAGCCTGGTCAGCCCCAATCCATGGGATCACAAAGAGTCGGACATGAGTGAGCAACTAACACACACACTCAGCTACCTTCCATTTGCTTTTCTGCTGACTCCCTGTTATTAGGTACCTGAATGATATGGTATAAAGATATGGGGGTGAGAAGAAGCATCCTCTAATTCTCTGCTTAGGTCTCAGTCATTAATGAGCCTGTATTCTTGGGCTCTGACCTTCTCAGGTGTTTCTCTGCTTTCTACCCCTACACCTTTAAGGGAGATAATAAGAGGGGGCTGGAGCTGAGTATCACCCTTCCCTCACATCAGTTGGGCTCTGGTAGCTTCTCAAGGCAGGGAAGGCAATGGCACCCCACTCCAGTACTCTTGCCTGGAAAATCTTATGGACAGAGGAGCCTCGTAGGCTGCAGTCCATGGGGTTGCTAAGAGTCGGATACAACTGAACGACTTCACTTTCATGCATTGGAGAAGGAAATGGTAACCCACTCCAGTGTTCTTGCCTGAAGAATCCGAGGGACGGGGGAGCCTGGTGGGTTGCCATCTATGGGGTTGCACAGAGTCGGACATGACTGAAGCGACTTAGCAGCAGCAGTAGCAGCAGCTTCTCAAGGGAAACTATTTTCCTTGAGAGCAGTATTTTGTTTAAAAACAAAAACAGGGGGCGGTCCTAAGATGGTGGAGGAATAGGACAGGGAGACCACTTTCTCTCCCAAAAATTCATCAAAAGAACATTTGAACACTGAGTAAATTCCACAAAACAACTTCTGAGTGCTGGCAGAGGACATCAGGCACCCAGAAAAGCAGCCCATTGTCTTCGAAAGGAGGAAGGAAAAAATATAAAAGATAAAAAGACAAAAGAGGTAGGGATGGAGATCTGTCACGGGAAGGGAGTTTTAAAAAAGAGAGACGTTTCCAAACACCAGGAAACACTCTCACTGGTGAGTCTGTGGCAAGCCTTGGAACCTCAGAGGGCACCATAACTGGCAGGAAAAATAAATAAATAATTAAAACCCACAAATTACCTGCCCAAGGGTAACTCCCAGCGGAGAAGCAGCGCAGAAGCCCGCATCCGCCACTAGCAAGAGGGAGCTGCATTGCTTAGAGTAAGGACCGGGCTTGAATGCCCTGAGGGCAATCTGAGGGAACTAACTTGAGATAGCAACCCAGACTGTGGGATAGCTATCCCGCGAAAAGCCCTAACCTAAGACACCACCAGGCCCACTCACAGAACAAAGGACTGAGCAGAGCTAGCCAGCTGTGGACTGGCCCATCCCCCACCAGAGACAGGCAGGCAAGGACAGCCAGAGTCAGAAGAAGGCAATCGTGGCCCCAGAGAGGCATCCTCTACCAAACTGCAAGCAGACTTCGTTGCTAACCAAGACTTCTTGGGACTCCTGATGGTCGACATTTGCCGGGAGAGTCGCAGCCAGAGATCAGCTCCCCAGAAGAGACACACGGCACACCTGAGAAGGCGCACCCATTGTTCACCCAGAAAACCGAGCAGCTGGGACAGGGGAGGCAATAAGTCACAGCGATTGTGCTCACCAAGCTCCTGGTCACCTGAACTGCTCAGACCTGGGAAGGGCACAAAACGCAGGCCCAACTGAGTCTGCCCTTTGTGGAGTACCCAAGAACCTGAACCTGTGTGGCTTAGACCTGGGGAGTGCATACAACCCAGGGCCGGCCTCAGACAGTTCCCAGCAGAGCAACCTAGAGCCTAAGCAGTGTAGACAGGGAAAGCACACACGTGGTGAGTGGGGGCAAACCTAGTGTGGCTGAGACACTGTAAGCACACGCCAGTGTTACTTGTTTGCAGTGTTTCTCCCTCCCGACAGCACGACTGAACAAGAGAGCCTAAAAAAGTGTCCACCATCGCCCCCTTGTGTCAGGGCAGAAATTAGACACTGAAGAGACCAGCAAACAGAAGAAGCTAAAACAGAAGGAACCGCATTGGAAGTGAGAGGTGCAATAGATTAAAACCCTGTAGCTAGCACTGACTACATAGGAAGGGGCCTATAGATATTGAGAAGTATAAGCTGGATCAAAGAACTATCTGAAAATGAACTGACCCCACACTGTCCACAACAACACCAGAGAAAGTCCTAGATATATTTTTACTATTATCATTTTTAAAATTAAAAAAAAATAAAATTTAAACTCCTCTATTACTCCTTTAATTTTCATTTTTATAACCTACTATTACTTTGCATGGAGAAAGCAATGGCACCCCACTCCAGTACTCTTGCCTGGAAAATCCCATGGATGGAGGAGCCTGGTGCGCTGAAGTCCATGGGGTTGCTAGGAGTCAGACACGACTGAGCAACTTCACTTTCACTTTTCACTTTCATGCATTGGAGAAGGAAATGGCAACCCACTCCAGTGTTCTTGCCTGGAGAATCCCAGGGACGGGGGAGCCTGGTGGGCTGCTGTCTATGGGGTCACACAGAGTCGGACATGACCAAAGTGACAGGACAGATTACTTTGCAAAAAAAAAAAAAAAAAAAAGACCCTATTTTTTAAAGCAAACTTCATATATATATATATATATATATATATATATATATATATATATAAGTTTTGTAACTTTGTTTTTTTCCTTTAATATTGTATTTTTGAGAATCCAACCTCTACTCTAGAATTTTAATCTTTGCTTTTTGGTATTTGTTATCAATTTTGTACCTTTAAGAACCCAATCTTCAGTACCCATTTTTACTTGGAAATGAGATTACTAGCTTGACTGCTCTTTGCCCCTTTGGACTCTCCTTTTTCTCCACCAGGTAGCCTCTATCTCCTCCCTCCCCCTTCTCTTCTCTACCCAACTCTGTGAATCTCTTTGTGTGTTCTGGGCTGTGGAGAACACTTAGGGAACTGATTACTGGCTCGATCTGTCTCTCTCCTTTTGATTCCCCCTTTTTCTCCTCCTGCTCACCTCTGTCTCCTTCCTCCCTCTTCTCTTCTCTGTGTAACTCCGTGAACATCTCTGAGGGATCCAGACTGTGGAGAGCACATAGGGAAGTTATTACTGGCTAGCTTGCTGTCTCCCCTTTTGATTCCCCCTCTTCTCCTCCTAGTCATCTCTATCTCCCTCCTCCCTCTTCTCTTCCCCATGTAACTCTGTGAACCTCTCTGGGTGTCCCTCACTGTGGAGAAACTTTTCATCTTTAACTTAGATGTTTTATCATCAAAGCTGTATAGATGGAGAAGTCTTGAGGCTACTGTAAGAATAAGACTGAAAACCAGAGTCAGGAGGCTTAAGTCCAAATCCTGAGAACACCAGAGAACTCCTGACTCCAGGGAACATTAATCGATAGGAGCTCATCAAACGCCTCCATACCTACACTGAAACCAAGCACCACCCAAGGGCCAACAAGCTCCAGAGCAAGACATACCATGCAAATTCTCCAGCAACACAGGAACATAGCCCTGAGCTTCAATATACAGGCTGCCCAAAGTCACACCAAACCCACTGGCATCTCATAACTCATTACTGGACACTTCATTGCACTCCAGAGAGAAGAAATCCAGCTCCACTCACCAGAACACGGGCACAAGCATCCCTAACCAGGAATCCTTGACAAGCCACCTGTCCAACCCCACCCACAGTGAGGAAACTCCACAATAAAGAGAACTCCATAAACTGCCAGAATACAGAAAGGCCACCCCAAACACAGCCATATAAACAAGATGAAAAGGCAGATAAATATGCAGCAGGTAAAGGAACAGGATAAATGCCCACCAAACCAAACAAAAGAGGAAGAGATAGGGAATCTACTTGACAAAGAATTCCAAATAATGATAGTGAAAATGATCCAAAATCTTGAAATCAAAATGGAGTTACAGATAAATAGCCTGGACACAAGAATTGAGAAGATGCAAGAAAGGTTTAACAAGGACCTAGAAGAAATAAAAAAAGAGTCAACATATAATGAATAATGCAATAAATGAGATTAAAAAAAAAACCCTCTGGAGGGAACCAACAGTAGAATACTGGAGGCAGAAGATAGAATTAGTGAGGTAGAAGATAGAATGGTAGAAATAAATGAAACAGAGAGGAAAAAAGAAAAACGAATTAAAAGAAATGAGGACAATCTCAGAGACCTCTGGGACAATGTTAAATGCCCCAACATTTGAATCATAGGAGTCCCAGAAGGAGGAGACAGAAAGGCCATGAGAGAACACTTGAGGAGATAATAGTTGAACACTTCCCTAAAATGGGGAAGGAAATAACCACCCAAGTCTGAGAAACCCAGAAAGTCCCAAACAGGATAAACCCAAGGTGAAACACCCCAAGACACATATTAATCAAATTAACAAAGACCAAACACAAAGAACAAATATTAAAAGCAGCAAGGGAAAAACAACAAATAACATACAAGGGGATTCCCATAAGGGTAACAGCTTATTTTTCAATAGAAACTCTTCAGGCCAGAAGGGAATGGCAGGACATACTTAAAGTGATGAAAGAAAATAATCTACAGCCCAGATTACTGTACCCAGCAAGGATCTCATTCAAATATGAAGGAGAAGTCAAAAGCTTTACAGACAAGCAAAAGCTGACAGAATTATGCACCACCAAACCAGCTCTCCAACAAATGCTAAAGGGTCTTCCCTAGACGGGCAACACAAAAAGAGGGTATAAACTCGAACCCAAAACAATAAAGTAAATGGCAACAGGATCATACTTATCAATAATTACCTTAAATGTAAATGGGTTGAATGCCCCAACCAAAAGACAAAGACTGGCTGAATGCATACAAAAGCAAGACCCCTCTATATGTTGTCTACAGGAGACCCACCTCAAAATAGGGGACACATACAGACTGAAAGTGAAGGGCTGGAAAAAGATATTCCACGCAAATAGAGACCAAAAGAAAGAGGAGTAGCAATACTTATATCAGATAAAATAGACTTTAAAACAAAGGCTGTGAAAAGAGACAAAGCAGGACACTACATAATGATCAAAGGATTGATCCAAGAAGAAGATATAACAATTATAAATATATATGCACCCAACATAGGAGCACCACAATGTGTAAGACAAATGCTAACAAGTATGAAAGGGGAAATTAACAATAACACAATAATAATGGGAGACTTTAATACCCCACTCACATCCATGGATAGATCAACTAAACAGAAATTAACAAGGAAACACAAACTTAAAAAAAAAAAAAAAAGGAAACACAAACTTTAAATGATACAATAGACCTGTTAGGCCTAATTGATATCTATAGGACATTTCACCCCAAAACAATGAATTTCACCTTTTTCTCAAGTGCACACAGAACCCTCTCGAGGATAGAACACATCCTGGGCCATAAATCTAGCCTCGGCAAATTCAAAAAAATTGAAATAATTCCAAGCATCTTTTCTGACCACAATGCAGTAAGATTAGATCTCAATTACAGGAGAAAAACTATTGAAAATGCCAACATATGGAGGCTGAACAGCACACTGCTGAATAACCAACAAATCACAGAAGAAATCAAAAAAGAAATCAAAGTGTGCATAGAAATGAATGAAAATGAAAACACAACAACCCAAAACCTGTGGGACACTGTAAAAGCAGTGCTAAGGGGAAGGTTCATAGCAATACAGGCATACCTCAAGAAACAAGAAAAGAGTCAAATAAATAACCTAACTCTACACCTAAAGCAACTAGAAAAGGAAGAAATGAAGAACCCCAGGGTTAGTAGAAGGAAGGTAATCTTAAAAATTAGGGCAGAAATAAATGCAAAAGAAACAAAAGAGACCATAGCAAAAATCAACAAAGCCAAAATCTGGTTCTTTGAGAAGATAAATAAAATAGACAAACCATTAGCCAGACTCATCAAGAAACAAAGGGAGAAAAATCAAATCAACAAAATTAGAAATGGAAATGGGGAGATCACAACAGACAACACAGAAATACAAAGGATCATAAGAGACTACTATCAGCAACTATATGCCAATAAAATGGACAACTTGGAAGAAATGGAAAAATTCTTAGAAAAGTACAACTTTCCAAAACTGAACCAGGAAGAAATAGAACATCTTAAGAGATCAACCACAAGCACGGAAATTGAAACTGTAATCAGAAATCTTCCAGCAAACAAAAGCCCAGGACAGATGGCTTCACAGCTGAATTCTACCAAAAATTGAGAGAAGAGCTAATACCTATCCTACTCAAACTCTTCCAGAAAATTGCAGAGGAAGGTAAACTTCCAAACTCATTCTATGAGGCTACCATCACCCTAATACCAAACCTGACAAAGATGCCACAAAAGGAGAAAACTACAGGCCAATATCACTGATGAACATAGATGCAAAAATCCTTAACAAAATTCTAGCAATCAGAATCCATCAACACATTAAAAAGATCATACATCATGACCAAGTGGGCTTTATCTCAGGGATGCAAGGATTCTTCAATATCTGCAAATCAATCAATGTAATACACCACATTAACAAATTGAAAAATAAAAACCATATGATTATCTCAATAGATGCAGAGAAAGCCTTTGACAAAATTCAACATCCATTTATGATATAAAACCCTCCAGAAAGCAGGAATAGAAGGAACATACCTCAACATAATAAAAGCTATATATGACAAACCCACAGCAAACATTATCCTCAATGGTGAAAAATTGAAAGCATTTCCCCCAAAGTCAGGAACAAGACAAAGGTGCCCACTCTCACCACTACAATTCAGCATAGTTTTGGAAGTTTTGGCCACAGCACTCAGAGCAGAAAAAGAAATAAAAGGAATCCAAATTGGAAAAGAAGAAGTAAAACTCTCACTGTTTGCAGATGACATAATCCTCTACATCAGATCAGATCAGATCAGATCAGTCGCTCAGTTGTGTCCGACTCTTTGCAACCCCATGAATCGCAGCACGCCAGGCTTCCCTATCCATCACCAACTCCCGGAGTTCGCTCAGACTCACGTCCATCGAGTCAGTGATGCCATCCAGCCATCTCATCCTCTGTCATCCCCTTCTCCTCCTGCTCCCAATCCCTCCCAGCATCAGAGTCTTTTCCAATGAGTCAATTCTTCGCATGAGGTGGCCAAAGTACTGGAGTTTCAGCTTTAGCATCATTCCTTCCAAAGAAATCCTCTACAGAGAAAACCCTAAAGACTCCACCAGAAAATTACTAGAGCTAGTCAATGAATATAGTAAAGTTACAGGATATTAAATCAACACACAGAAATCCCTTGCATTCCTATACACTAATAATGAGAAAATAGAAAGAGAAATTAAGGAAACAATTCCATTAACCATTGCAATGAAAAGAATAAAATACTTAGGAATATATCTACCTAAAGAAACAAAAGACCTATATATAGAAGACTATAAAACACTGGTGAAAGAAATCAAAGGAGACACCAATAGATGGAGAAATGTACCATGTTCATCGATCGGAAGAATCAATATAGTGAAAATGAGTATACTACCCAAAGCAATCTATAGATTCAATGCAATCCCTGTCAAGCTATCAACGGTATTTTTTCACAGAGCTAGAACAAATAATTTCACAATATGTATGGAAATACAAAAAACCTTGAATAGACAAAGCAAGTGATTCTTCTTTCTTCTTGAGAAAGAAGAATGGAACTGGAGGAATCAACATGCCTGACTCCAGGCTCTACTACAAAGCCACAGTCATCAAGACAGCATGGTACTGGCACAAAGACAGAAATATAGATCAATGGAACAAAATAGAAAGCCCAGAGATAAACCCACACACTTATGGACACCGTATCTTTGACAAAGGAGGCAAGAATATACAATGGAAAAAAGACAATCTCTTTAACAAGTGGTGCTGGGAAAACTGGTTAACCTCTTGTAAAAGAATGAAACTTGAACACTTTGTAATACCATACACAAAAATAAACTCAAAATGGATTAAATATCTAAATGTAAGACCAGAAACTATAAAACTCCTAGAGGAGAACATAGGCAAAGCACTCTCCGACATAAATCACAGCAGGATCCTCTATGACCCACCTCCCAGAATATTGGAAATAAAAGCAAAAATAAACAAATGGGACCTAATTAAAATTAAAAGCTTCTGCACAACAAAGGAAACTATAAGCAAGGTGAAAAGACAGACTCAGAACGGGAGAAAATAATAGCAAATGAAGCAACTGACAAAGGATTAATCTCAAAAATATACAAGCAACTCCTGCAGCTCAATTCCAGAAAAATAAATGACCCAATCAAAAAAATGGGCCAAAGAACTAAATAGACATTTCTCCAAAGAAGACATACAGATGGCTAACAAACACATCAAAAGATGCTCAACCTCACTCATTATCAGAGAAATGCAAATCAAAACCACAATGAGGTACCATTTCCCGCCAGTCAGAATGGCTGCTATCCAAAAGTCTACAAGCAATAAATGCTGGAGAGGGTGTGGAGAAAAGGGAACCCTCTTACACTGCTGGTGGGAATGCAAACTAGTACAGTCACTGTGGAGAACAGTGTGGAGATTCCTTATAAAACTAGAAATCGAATGGCCATACAAAAATAAACAAATAAATAAAAACAAAAACAGAATGCTATGGACTTGTTTTAAAAAACCTCTTTGTCCTCTCCCCTTGCCAAAAACATAAGGGAAATTTTCTCTAATCTAGTCTTTACTCTGAGGACCTGATGGGGCTTCTGAAGGTAAAGCTTATGAAAGTTAGGGTTCCACTAAGACCAGGCCCCTGGGATTTTAAGCTTATGGCTGGTGCACACATAGCCTCTAGCAAAGCGTTGTACCTATACTGGCTCTAGCATGGGCTCCTGCTTCCAGGAAACTGTTTCTCTGTGTTCACCCATCTGATTTTCAGTGTGGCTACTTGCCTTGTGACTTCAGCTTTCTCACAGATCTAAGAAGGGTTGTTGATTTTCAATTTGTTCAGCTTCTTTTCTTGGGAGGACAGGAACGACCACTTCCAAGCCATATGTCAGAGAGAAACTGATTCTCTTACCAGGAAAAAAGAAGACTTTTACTCACAGAAAAGAATAAAAATCACTTGAAACTCTCATGACACACATGTAACTGCTAAATATGGTTGTTTCTTAGGAGAAGATGAGAGAATAACATAGAAATGTAACTCAGTAAAAGGAGTCAGGAAGGTCATAAATGGATGACATTTACTATTTCTCTCTTAGATATCCAATCTGATGTAAAGAGTGAATTTAGAGATTTTGGAGGAGTTGTCATTGGTAACAGTCGTGTTCGACTCTTTGAGACTCCATGGACTGTAGCATGCCAGGCTTCCCTATCCTTCACTATCTCCCAGAGTTTGCTCAAACCCATGTCCATTGAGTAGGTGATGTCATCCAACCATCTCATCCTCTGTCACCCCTTCTCCTCTTGCCCTCAATCTTTCCCAATATCAAGGTCTTTTTCAATGAGTCGGCTCTTTGCATGAGGTCGCCAGGATATTGGAGTTTCAGCTTCAGCATCAGTCCTTCCAATGAATATTCAGGGTTGATTTCCTTTAGGATTGACTGGTTTGATCTCCTTGCTGTCCAAGGGACTCTCAAGAGCCTTCTTCAACGCCACAGTTCAAAAGCATCAATTCTTCAGCACTCAGCCTTCTTTATGGTCCAACTCCCACGTCTGTACAAGACTACTGGAAAAACCATAATTTTGACTAGATGGACCTTTGTTGGACAAGTGATATCTCTGCTTTTCAATGTGCTGTCTAGGTTTGTCATAGCTTTTTTTCCAAGGAGCAAGGGTCTTTTAATTTTGTGGTTGCAGTCACAGATCACAGCAATTTTGGAGCCCAAGAAAAGTCTGTAACTCTTTCCACTTTTTCCCCATTTATGTGCCATGAAGTGATGGGACCAGATGCCTTGATCTTAGTGTTTTGAATGTTGAGTTTTAAGCCAGCTTTGTCACTCTCCTCTTTCACCTTCATCAAGAGGTTCTTCATTTTCTGCCATTAGAGTGGTATCACCTGCATATTGGAGGTTGTTGATATTTCACCCAGCAGTTTTGATTCCAGCTTGTAAGCCTTCCAGAATGTGGCATTTTCCATGATGTACTCTGCATATAAGATAAATAAGCAGGGTGACAATATACAGCCTTGATGTACTCCTTTCCCAATTTTGAAGCAGTCCATTGTCCCATGTCCAGTTCTAACTCTGGCTTCTTGTCCTGCATACAGATTTCTCAGGAGGCAGGTCAGGTGGTCTGGTATTCCCATCTCTTTAAGAATTTTCCACAGATTGTTGTGATCCACACAGTTGAAGGCTTTAGCATAGTCAATGAAAAATAAATACATGCTTTTCTGGAATTCCCTTGCTTTTTCTATGATCCAATGGATGTTGGCAGTTTGATCTCTGGTTCCTCTGCCTTCTCTAAGTCCAGCTTGTACATCTGGAAGTTCTTGGTTCATGTACTATTGAAGCCTAGCTTGAAGGATTTTGAGCATTACCTTGCTAGCATGTGAAATGAGTGCAATTGTGTGGCAGTTTGAACATTCTTTGTCATTGCCTTCCTTTGGGCTTGGAATGAAAATTGACCTTTCCCAGTTCTGTGGCCACTGGTGAGTTTTCCAAATTTGCTGGCATATTGAGTGCAGCACTTGAACAGCATCATCTTTTAGGATTTGAAATAGCTCAACTGGAATTCCATCACCTTCATTAGCTTTGTTTGCAGTAATGCTTCCTAAGGCCCACCTGACTTTACACTTCAGGATGTCTGGCTCTAGTTTGGTGACCACACCATTGTGGTTATCTGGATCATTAAGACCTTTTCTGTACAATTCTTCTGGGTATTCTTGCCACCTCTTCTTAACCTCTTCTGCTTCTATTAGGTCCTTGACATTTTTTTACCTTTATTGTGCTCATCTTTGCATGAAGTATTCCCTTGGAGTCTCCAATTGTTTTGAAGAGATCGCTTGTCTTTCCCATTCTATTTTTTCCCTCTATTTCTTTGCCTTGTTTGCTTAAGAACGCTTCTTATCTCTCCTTGCTATTCTTTGGAACTCTGCATTCAGTTGGGTATATCTTTCCATTTCTCCTTTGCCTTTCATTTCTCTTCTTTCCTCAGCTATTTTTAAGACCTCCTCAGACAACCACTTTGCCATCTTGCGTTTATTTTTCTTGGGAATGTTTTTGGTCACCACTTCTTGTACAATGTTACAAACCTCCATACATATTTCTTCAGGCACTCTGTCTCAGATCTAATCTCTTAAATCTATTTGTCACCTCCAGTATATAATCATAAGGGATTTGATTTAGGTCACACATGGGTTGCTTAGTGGTTTTCTCTCCTTACTTCAATTTAAGCCTGAATTTTGCAGTAAGGAGCTGATGATCTGAGCCAGAGTCACCTCCAGGTTTTGCTGGAGGAGTAGATGAAAATTAATTTGTTGATCAGTTTTCTCTGAATATCATTGCTACTGGCCTAGCTTTTTCTAGGAGCTTGAAGGGAGATAATTTTCAAATGAGAGACAGAATTGCTGGTGTCTTATATCACCCACAGGAAAACTCCATGTGCTTTGGGATGCACATCAGCAGAGGGAAAGGGTGAGGATGGGGGTTAGGGATTGACATTCAATGGCAATATTACAAAAATTAAGTGACATATACAGAAGGGTACCTGTGGGCAAAAAAGGCTAGGCTTTTATTTTTAAATGAAAGGAATTTTAGATCTGCCTCAGCACATGCTTGGTGGTATCCCTAAAGTGCTTGACCTCAAGGATGATAAAGTAATTTTGGCCTTGAAAATCTTTAAAGCAGGTGTTAACAATTGTCCTACAGAGAGTACCGAGAAACAGTAGTCCCATGAATTATCTATTGGTCTTTTCTATCAGCATAAAAGCGTGTTACAGTATTTCTCAATAAAACAAACAAACAAACAAGCCACTCTTTACCTCATATCTCCCTCCATACACCTTTTTTCACTCTTTTACCACAATCCCCTTTGAGTTGTCTGTTCTCACTGTCTCCTTCATCTCCACTTTCCTCTTAAACACCCTTCAACATTGTTTTCTCTTTCCCTAATTGCGGAACTTGTCAAGGTGATCAGTAATGTCCACACTGCTATGATTAAGTCTCAGTCTTCTAATGAGCCTGTGTTCCTGGATTCTGATCTTCACAAGTGCTTTTCAGCTTCTCCCTCCTTCCCCCTTGTTGATATAAATTATTCACAACCTTATTGAGAGTTGTGTTTTAGTCTGAAGGAATTTTTAGGACTTCAATCCCAGGAGGCAGCATCTCAAGTAACCTTGATAGAACTGCTCTGAGGGGGCGAGTGGGGAGCCAGGCTATACAGAAGTTCTGCAACAAAGCGTAGGTAGTCTGAACGTCAAAAGATCATTGTTAATTAAAAAAGCCAGGTATCCCAAGTTAAGAAGTTTAGCGCTTTCCTATGTATGGGAAGATGCAAGAATCTAGGCTCACTGCAATCATTCCTTCGATATGCACCTCAGCTATCTGGGCTCGTATCCTATATTTTCACATCCTGCACTTCCTCATGTTAGAGGGCTGCAATCACTGATGACTAATATGCAGAAAACATTCCATTTATCATCCTTAAATGAGACAGGAAGACAGGGCTGGAGTTGGTTATTTCCCTCTCCAATTCTCTATCTGCATCTTACTGAATTATGAGATATTGTTATATTACTATCCCCAGAGAGTCATGTGTCTCAGGATGGGGGTGCCCATGTGGTATTCCTCCACATAAACTCTGGACTGGCCGTGGGGCTTGTGTTGACTGATGAGACATCAACAAGTCTGAAGCAAGCATAGGTTTGATAAGCATTTTTGCTTTGATACTGTCACTCTTGGAGCCCGGTTCCCAAGGAAAAAATCTGTGCCATCCTGCTGGAGAGGTGATGTGCAGGACAATCAAGGTATGGCAGCCCAAACCGATCTCCAGCTCTGTGACTGAGGCCATTGGGAAACAGTAAGCTCCCAGCCACCCTGTTGTCTTGAGGCAGAAAGGTTGATGTCCCCTGCCACTTCCCCAACCCATGGTAAAGCAATTGGAGATTCATTCTGTATGGACCAAAACTCCAAGACGAGAATAGCAGGACAACTGGGGGAGAAGAATGGACCTTTCCCAGACCACATATTTCTCATTCCCAAAGTCAGTAGACCTCCCTGACCACATGTGCACAGAAAGGCTCACTGGAGATCAAAGGGGGAGGTGATGTCAAGGGATGCTCTACCCATACACCTGTTCGATAAAATCCATCTTGGCTAAGAGATGCTTTCACACACATGGAAGAATCATGACATATACAAAATATTGACTGTGATCCAGGAAAATCAAAAAGTTTGGCCAAAGGAAAACTGGAAGAAATGTTCCACATAAATGATTTAAACTGCCATGAGGGCACGACTCAGGGACTCTCCCCCCGAGTCTGCCCGTGTGTCTATCCACACACACTGTACTCTTTTTCCTCTTAATAAATATTTGCTTCATTATTTCCCATCTTTTTAGAAATTCTTTTTTGCACAGTCAAAAGAGTCACAGCCCTTGTCACTGACGACTGGTCTAGTGGCTAGGATCTGGTGTTTTCACTATTGTGACCTGATCTTAATCTGTGGCTGGGAACCAAAACCCCACTCCAAGACACTGCAGGCTGCAGTCACTCAAGATCAGTCTGACTGTAGCTGCTTAAGTGTCTCTAAGCAAGACCATTAGATGTGCTGCCTAGGAACGGTGTCAGCATCATGGTGGTGTAAGACAGTTCTCCTTTATATCCTCCCTTTTAAACAACAAAATGGGCTTTCCCGGTGGCTCAGTTGTTAAAGAATCTACCTGCGGTGGGGGAGACACAGGTTTGATCCCTGGGTCAGGAAGATGCCCTGGAGAAGGGAATGGCAGAATACTGACTACACTCCAGTATTCTTACCTGAGAATTCCATGGACAGAGGAGACCTGTGGGCTATAGTCCATAGGGTAGCAAAGAGTCAGACACAACTGAGAGATTAACACTTTTACTTTCAAACAATGAAATATCCCATCCATGAACATAAGGGCCTCTGTGGATGTTGTGGGATCTAGCACCATATTGCCAAGGAATCTGGGAGGAGTCATGCCCACCTGTGCATTCAATAATAGGCGGACAGACGTTGGTATGGGCTGTGGAACTGGGGAGCCAGCAAACTTACCCAGACCTTTATCAGTACAGCCAAGAAAAACCCTGGAGAGTGTTGCCCTGGGTAGATATTCATGTATGAGAGAGAATTTGCAAAAGTACAGTTTCCCAAGAAGAGATTCCAGCACACTATTCTAGAAAAAAAAAGTTTGGTTGCTGTGAAGGCGAGGGTAAGAGAAACTTTCCCAGTTCTCCCACCCCTCACAAGGAAACACTGTGTGGAGGAGTGGGTAGGGAATGTGTGTGAGAGTTGGGGGAGGGGAAACTTATCCAACCAGGAGGTGAATTCTCCCTGGGGAAAAGGGGTAGCTGTGAGTATGAGTGTCTGGCTACCCTAGCTGTGCAGGAAGGAAATGTGGCTGGAACAACCCATTTCTCTCCAGCAACACCCAGAGAACTGAGGTGGGACCTCCATGGCTGAGGTGGGGGAGGAGATTGGGAAAGAAGGGACTTCATTCCTTCTGACTGCACTCAGCAGGAAGTCTACCTAAGCCTCTGGGAGTACCGAACCCAGGAATCCGTCTATCAGACCCATGGGTCACCTCCAAGGCCTCAAGGGCTAAACCCACACCTTCCCCAACTCTGTACCTATTACTGGTGTGCTGTGCTGTTCTTAGTCGCTCAGTCGTGTCCGCTCTTTGCAACCCTATGGACTGTAGCCTGCCAGGCTTCTCTGTCCATAGGGATTCTCCAGGCAAGATTATTGGAGTGGGTTGCCATGCCCTCCTCCAGGGGATCTTTCCAACCCAGGGATCGAATTCGGGTCTCCCGCATGGCAGGCGGATTCTTTACTGTCTGAGCCACCAGGGAAGCCCTTACTGGTATGTACTTCCACACAAAGCATTTATAGAGAGCTCCAGATAGACTAGGAGCATTCAGAAGGCAGGCCACTATCTGTGGGCAAGGAGAAACCACAAACTTGAATTTAGTGCCATCTTCTGGAAAATAGCAGGGAGGTTTCCACTAGCCAGCCTAGTGACTGGTAAGAACCAGAGAAGACAAAAAAGCTTAAGAATTCTGCCACAAGAAGGAGCAAGAAGAATGGAGCAGGTGTACCAATACAAAGATTAAATTTCAGATAATAACACTCAAATAAAATCAGAAATGAAGGAGGAAATAATACAGAGATATAAAACATCATAATTACACGCCAACACACTGGATAATCTAGAAGATAGGCATATATTCCTAGAATGTACCAAGACTGAGTCAGAAAGAAATAAGAATCTTAATAGACCAATAATGAATAAGGAAATTGAATAAATACTCAAAACCCTCCCAACACAGAAAATCCCAAGACAAGCTTGATTCACTGATGAATTCTACCAAATATTTAAAGAATTAATACCAATCCTTCTTAAACTCTTCCAAAAAATTGAAAAGGAAGGAATATTTCTAAACTCATTTTATGAGACCAGAATTATCCTGCTACCAAAACCAGATAAGGACTCTATAAGAAATATATAGATCAATACCCCAATGCAAAAATTCTCAACAAAATATTAGCAAGCTGAACTCAATAGCACATTAAAAGGATTACACACCATGATCAAGTAGGATTTATCCCTGGGATGCAAGGATGATTCAGCATAGGCAAATCAATAAATGGGATACACTATGTTAATAGAATGAAAGGTAATAATCTTATGATTATCTCAGTAGATGAGGAAAAAGCATTTGACAAAATACAATATTTCATGAATAAAACTTTCAAAAAATTGGGTATAGCGGAAACGTATCTCAGCATAATTAAAGCTATAAATAATAACCTCACAGCTAACAGTATACTCAATGGTGAAAAATTGAAAGCTTTCCCTCTAAGATCAGGAACAAGATAAGGGTGCCCATTCTCACCCCTTATTCAACATAGTAAAGAAAGTCTTAACTGGAGCAATTAGGCAAGACAAAGATTTTAAGAGGCATGCAAATAAGAAAGGAAGAAAAACTGTCTTTGTTTACAGATTTATATGTAGAAAATCCTAAAGACTCAACCAAAAACCGTTGAAACTAATGAATGAATTCAGGAAAGTTGCAGGATATAAAATTAACATTCAGAAATCAGTTACGTTTCTATACACTAACAATAAAATATCTGAAAAAGAAATGAAGTAAACTATCACATTCACAATTGCATCAGAAATAAAATACTTAGGAATAAATTTAATCAAGGAGCTGAAAGATCTGTACGATGAAAACTACATGGGCTAATGAAAGAAACTGAAGAAGACACAAACAAATGGAAAGATATCCTGTGTTCATGGATCAGAAGAATTAGTATTGTTAAAATGTCCATACTACTTAAAATCATCTATAGATTCAACATAATCTCTATTAAAATTCCAAAGTCATTTTCACAGTAAAAGAAATCACAATCCTAGGCTTTGTATGGAACCAAAAAGAACTAGACTTGCCAAATGATTCATGAGAAAGAAAGCCAGAGGCATCACACTTCATCTCAAAGTATACTACAAAGCTATAGTGATTAAAAAAATGTCATGGCCTGAAAATAGGCACATGATCAATGGAAAATGATAGAGAGCCCAGAAATAAACCCTCATATATATAATCAACTAATAGGAGACAAAGGAGTCAAGAATATTTAATGGAAAAAGGACAGTCTCTTCAATAAATGATATTGGAAACCCTGGATAACTACATTCAGAGCAATGAAATTGGATCCTGATCTTACACCTCTTAAAAAAAAATTGACTTAAAGTGAATTAAAGACATAAAACCTGATACTATAAAATCCCTAGAGGAAAATATAAAGAAGAAACTCCTTGATGTTTGATTGGGTAATAATTTTTGGGATATGATACCAAAACCACAAGTGAAAAAATCAAATGGGACTGCACCACATTGAAAAAATGTCTGCACAGCAAAAGAAACAAAGAAAATGAAAATCAACCTACAGAACAGGAGAATATATTTGCAAATAATATATTGAATAAAGTGTTAATATCCATGATATACAAAGAATTCATACAATCCAATAACAACAAAACCCCAATCTGATTAAAAATAAGGGGAGAAACAATAGACATTTTAGAATGTATATACTATGTATGTATAGAAGAATATGTCTATTCCATTTGTATGTATAGAAGAATATATACAAATGGCCAACAGGTACTTGAAAAGGTGCTCAGTATCAATAATCATTAGGGAAATGTGAATCAAAACTACAAAGAGGTATCACCTTCCACCTATTAGAATGGCTAGCATCAAAAAGACAAAAAAATAACAAATGCTAGCAAGTATGTGGAGGAGAAGGTGATGGCACCCTACTCCAGTACTCTTGCCTGGAAAATCCCATGGATGGAGAAGCCTGGTAGGTTGCAGTCCATGGGGTTGCTATGAGTTGGACACGACTGAGCGACTTCACTTTCACTTTTCACTTTCATGCATTGGAGAAGGAAATGGCAACCCACTCCAGTGTTCTTGCCTGGAGAATCCCAGGGACAGGGAGGCCTGGTGGGCTGCCGTCTGTGGGGTCGCACAGAGTCAGACATGACTGAAGTGACTTAGCAGCAGCAGCAGCAGCAAGTATGTGGAGAAAAGACAACCTTTGTGCACTGTTGGTAGCAATAAGGTTGGCTTGGCTGTTATGGAAAACATTATGGAAGTTACTTTAAAAAATTAGAACTACCACAGGATCCAATTCCATTTCCGGATATATATTTAAAGGAAATGAAAATAAAGGAGTTAGAAGCACACCCATGTTTGTTGTTGCTCAGTCATTAAATCATGTCTAACTCTTTGTGACCTCAGAGACTGTAGCACACAAAACTCCTTTGTCCACCATCTCCTGGAAAGTGAAGTCGCTCAGTCGTGTCCGACTCTTTGTGACCCCATGGACTGTAGCCTACCAGGCTCCTCCATCCATGCGATTTTCCAGGCAAGAGTACTGGAGTGGGTTGCCATTTCCTGCTCCAGGGGATCTTCCCAACCCAGGGATGGAACCCAGGTCTCCAGCATTGCAGGCAGACGCTTTACCATCTGAGCCACCAGGGAAGCCTGGCGTTTGCTCAAATTTTTGTCCACTGAGTCGGTGATGCTATCCAATCATCTCATCCTCTGCTACCCCCTTCTCCCTTTGTCTTTAGTCCTTCCCATCATCAGGGTCTTTTTCAATGAGTCAGCTCTTCACATCAGGTGGCCAAATTATTGGAGCTTCAGGTTCAGCAACAGTTCTTCCAATGAATATTCAAATTTGATTTCCTTTTGGATTGATTGGTTTGATCTCCTAGCAGTGCAAGGGACTCTCAAGAGTCTTCTCCAACACTACAGTTCAAAAGCATCAATTCTTCAGCACTCAGCTTTCTTTATGGTCCAGCTCTCACATCCATACATGACTATTGGAAAAACCATAGCTTTGATGATTGTAGCATTATTCACAATAGCCAAGATAAGGAAACAACCTAGCTGTCCATCAATGGATAAATGGATATACATTCAATGGAATCTTCTAGAGTCATGAGAAAGAAGAAAATCTTGCCATTTCCAACAACATGGACGAGTAAGTCAGACAGAGAAAGAAACATTGCATAATATTGCTTATGTGGAATTTCAAAAAGCCCAACTTATTGAAATAGAGACTAAACTGATGGTTTGAAGGTTACCAGGGACTATGAAGTAGGGGAAAATGGGAGATGTTGGTCAAAGAGTATAAAGTTCTTTATATGATGAATAAATTTTGAAAATCTAATGTAAAACATGATTATAGTTAATAATACTGTATTACATGGTTGAAAGTTACTAAGAGAGTAGATCTCAAATGTTTTCGCTGCAAAAAGTAATAGTAATTATGTACCATAATGCAGATGTTAGCTAATAATATGGTGGTAATAATTTTGCATGGAACAGCAGACTGGTTCCAAATAGGAAAAGGAGTACGTCAAGGCTGTGTATTGTCACCCTGGTTATCTAACTTATATGCAGAGTACATCATGAGAAACGCTGGGCTGGAAGAAACACAAGCTGAAATCAAGATTGCTGGGAGAAATATCAGTAACCTCAGATATGCAGATGACACCACCTTTATGGCAGAAAGTGAAGAGGAACTAAAAAGCCTCTTGATGAAAGTGAAAGAGGAGAGTGAAAAAGTTGGCTTAAAGCTCAACATTCAGAAAACAAAGATCATGGCATCCGGTCCCATCACTTCATGGGAAATAGATGGGAAAACAGTGGAAACAGTGTCAGACTTTATTTTTCTGGGCTCCAAAATCCCTGTAGATGGTGACTGCAGCCATGAAATTAAAAGACACTTACTCCTTGGAAGGAAAGTTAAGACCAACCTAGATAGCATATTCAAAAGCAGAGACATTACTTTGCCAACAAAGGTTCATCTAGTCAAGGCTATGGTTTTTCCTGTGGTCATGTATGGATGTGAGAGTTGGACTGTGAAGAAAGCTGAGCACCGAAGAACTGATGCTTTTGCACTGTGGTGTTGGAGAAGACTCTTGAGAGTCCCTTGAACTGCAAGGAGATCCAACCAGTCCATTCTGAAGGAGATCAGCCCTGGGATTTCTTTGGAAGGAATGATGCTGAAGCTGAAACTCCAGTACTTTGGCCACCTGATGTGAAGAGTTGACTCATTGGAAAATACTCTGATGCTGGGAGGGATTGGGGGCAGGAGGAGATGGGGACAACAGAGGATGAGATGGCTGGATGTCATCACTGACTCGATGGACATGAGTCTGGGTGAACTCCGGGAGTTGGTGATGGACAGGGAGGCCTGGCGTGCTGCGATTCATGGGGTCACAAAGAGTTGGACACGACTGAGCGACTGAACTGAACTGAATAATTTTGCAATATAGAAGTGTATCACAGAAACACACTGTATGCCTTAAAATTACACAATATTATATGTTAATTATTCCTCAATAAACCTAAGGGAAAATAATCCAAAATACGACCTACCGAGCCCCGTCCAAATTAGTGCCCCTCAAAAGCATAAGCAGAAAATGATTAAGTCACTAAGTTTTGAGGTGCTTCATTGTATAATAGATAGCTTATAAACTCAACTAATTAGAAGCATTTGACAAAGTTGTTCGTGATTATATATATATATTTAAATTATGGTAAAGTATACATACTGTTCATGGGGTTCTCAAGGCAAGAATACTGAAGTGGTTTGCCATTCCCTTCTCCAGAGGACCTCATTCTGTCAGACCTCCCCACCCTGACCCGTCCGTCTTGGGTGGCCCCACATGGCATGGCTTAGTTTCATTGAGTTAGACAAGCTGTGGTCCGTGTGATCAGATTGGCTAGTTGTCTGTGATTGTAGTTTCAGTCTGCCTGCCCTCTGATGCCCTCTCTCAGCACCTACCATCTTACTTGAGTTTCTCTTACCTTGGACATGGGGTATCTCTTCATGGCTGCTCCAGCAAAGCACAGCCGCTGCTCCTTAATTACCTTGGGTGTGGGGGTATTTCCTCTCGCCTGCCGCCCCTGAGCTTGGACATGGGGTAGCTCCTCTTGGCTGCTCCTGCGCCGTCCCAGCCGCCGCTCCTGATAACCATGATGGTGTGATCACTCAGCTAGAGCCAGACATCCTGGACTGCAAAGTCAAGTGATGCTTAGGAAGCATCACTACAAACAAAGCTAATGGAGTTGATGGAATTCCAGCTGAGCTATTTCAAATCCTAAAAGATGATGCTGTGAAAGTACTGCACTCAGTATGTCAGCAAATTTGGAAAACTCAGCAGTGGCCACAGGACTGGAAAAGGTCAGTTTTTATTCCAATGCCAAAGAAAGGCAAAGCCAAAGAATGCTCAAACTACTGCACAATTGCACTCATCTCACACGCTAGTAAAGTAATACTCAAAATTCTCCAAGCCAGGCTTCAGCAGTACATGAACCATGAACTTCCTGATGTTCAAGCTGGTTTTAGAAAAGGCAGAGGAACCAGAGATCAAATTGCCAACATCTACTGGATCATCAAAAAAGAAAGAGAGTTCCAGAAAAACATCTATTTCTGCTTTATTGACTATGCCAAAGCCTTTGACTGTGTGCACAAGAAACTGTGGAAAATTCTGAAAGGGATGGGAATATCAGACCACCTGACCTGCCTCTTGAGAAACCTGTATGTAGGTCAGGAAGCAACAGTTAGAACTGGACATGGAACAACAGACTGGTTCCAAATAGGAAAAGGAGTATGTCAAGGCTGTATATTGTTACTCTGCTTATTTAACTTATATTCAGGGTACATCATGAGAAATGCTGGGCTGGAGGATGCACAAGCTGGAATCAAGATTGCCAGGAGAAATATCAATAACCTCAGATATGCAGATGACACCACCCTTATGGCAGAAAGTGAAGAAGAACTAAAGAGCCTCTTGATGAAAGTGAAAGAGGAGAGTGAAAAAGTTGGCTTATAGTTCAACATTCAGAAAACTAAGATCATGGCATCTGGTCCCATCACTTCATGGCAAATACATGGGGAAACAGTGGAAACAGTGGCTGACTATTTTTCTGAGCTCCAAAATCACTGCAGATGGTGATTGCAGCCATGAAGTTAAAAGACGCTTGCTCCTTGAAAGGAAAGTTATGACCAACCTAGACAGCATATTAAAAATCAGAGACATTACTTTGTCAACAAAGATCTGTCTAGTCAAGGCTATGGTTTTTCCAGTGGTCATGTGTGGATGGGAGAGTTGGACTATAAAGAAAGCTGAGCACTGAAGAATTGATGCTTTTTAACTGGAGATATTGTTGGAGAATACTCTTGAGAGTCCCTTGGACTGCAAGGAGATCCAAACAGTCCATCCTAAAGGAGATCAGTCCTGGGTGTTTATTGGAAGGACTGATGTTGAAGCTGAAACTCCAATGCTTTGGTTGCTTGATGTGAAGATCTGACTTATTTGAAAAGACTCTGATGCTGGAAAAGATTGAGGGCAGGAGGAGAAGGGGACGACAGAGGATGAGATGGTTTGATGGCATCACTGACTCAATGGACATGAGTTTGGGTAAACTCCAGGATTTGGTGATGGACAGGGAGGCCTGGCGTGCTGCTGTTCATGGGGTTGCAAAGAGTCGGACACGACTGAGCGACTGAACTGAATTGAAAGTATACATAACATAAATTTACCATTTTAAGTGTATAAATCAGGCATTTACAGGCATTTACATGTAAAACCATCATCGCTGTTCATTTCCAGAACTTTTCATATTTCTAAACAAAAATTCTGTAGTCAGGGAGGCGCCAAGATGGCGGAGGAGTAGGATGGGGAAAACACTTTCTCCCCCACAAATTCATCAAAAGAGCATTTAAATGTCGAGTAAATTCCACAAAACAACTTCTGAATGCCGGTAGAGGACATCAGGCACCCAGAAAAGCAACCCAACTCTTCGAAAGGAGGTAGGAAAAAATATTAAAAGACAATAAAAGAGACAAAAGAGGGAGGGATGGAGTTCCGTCCCGGGAAGGGAATCTTAAAAAGAGAGAAGTTTCCAAGCACCAGGAAACCTTCTCACTGCCGAATCTGTGCCGAGCTTTGGAAGCACAGAGGGTAACATAACAGGGAGAAAAAATAAATAAACAATTAAAACTCGCAGATTGCGAGCCCTACGGTAACTCCCCCAGCGGAGAAACAGCGCAGACGCCTGCATCCGCCATTAGCAAGCGGGGGCTGGGCAGGGAGGTGCGGCGTGGGCTGCATCGCTGATAGTAAGAATCTGGCCTGAATACCCTGAGCACTATCTGAGCAAAATAATTTGGGCTAGCAAACCAGACTGTGGGATATCTACCATGCGAAAAGCCAGCCCTAACCTAAGACACCGCCAGCCCGCGCACGGAACAAAGGACTAAACAGAGATAGCCGGCTGCAGACCTTCCCCCTCTGGTGATAGGCAGCCAGAGCCGGAAGGGGGCAATCGCAGCCCCAGAGAGACATTATCTATAAAACTGGCTTCTTTGCTAACTAAAACTTATTGGGGGTCTGGACGGTCAACATCTGCCTGAGAAGGTGCGCGGGTTTTACACCCAGATAACCGAGTGGCGGGGAGGCGATAAGTCGCAGCATTGGCGCTCTCCAAACACCTCATCACCTGAGCTGCTCAGACCTGGGAAGAGCACAAAACGCAGGCCCAACTGAGTCTGCGCCTCTGAGGACTACCTGAGTGCCTGAACCTGAGCGGCTTGGACCTGGGAGGTGCATGCAACCCAGGGCCAGCCTCGGATTGTTCCTGGCAGAACAACCTAGAGCCCGAGCAGTGTGGGCAGGGAGGCTACACGCGCCGTGAGCGGGGGCAGACCCAGTGTGGCTGAGGCACTGCGAGCTCACGCCAGTGTCATTTGTTTGCAGCATCCCTCCCTCCCTCCCCACAGCGCGACTGAACAAAGAGAAGAAATACAGCTCCACCCACCAGAACACCGACACAAGCTTCCCTAACCAGGAAACCTTGACAAGCCACCTGTACAAACCCACACACAGCGAGGAAACGCCACAATAAAGAGAACTCCACAAACTGCCAGAATACAGAAAGGACTCCCAAACTCAGCAATTTAAACAAGATGAAGAGACAGAGGAATACTCAGCAGATAAAGGAACAGGACAAATGCCTACCAAACCAAAGAGGAAGAGATAGGGAATCTACCTGATAAAGAATTCCAAATAATGATAGTGAAATTGATCCAAAATCTTGAAATTAAAATGGAATCACAGATAAATAGCCTGGAGACAAGGATTGAGAAGATGCAAGAAAGGTTTAACAAGGACCTAGAAGAAATAAAAAAGAGTCAATATATAATGAATAATGCAATAAATGAAATTAAAAACACTCTGGAGGCAACAAATAGTAGAATAACAGAGGCAGAAGACAGGATTAGTGAATTAGAAGATAGAATGGTAGAAATAAATGAATCAGAGAGGATAAAAGAAAAACGAATTAAAAGAAATGAGGACAATCTCAGAGACCTCCAGGACAATATTAAACGCTACAACATTCGAATCATAGGGGTTCCAGAAGAAGAAGACAAAAAGAAAGACCATGAGAAAATACTTGAGGAGATAATAGTGGAAAACTTCCCTAAAATGGGGAAGGAAATAATCACCCAAGTCCAAGAAACCCAGAGAGTCCCAAACAGGATAAACCCAAGGAGAAACACCCCAAGACACATATTAATCAAATTAACAAAGATCAAACACAAAGAACAAATATTAAAAGCAGCAAGGGAAAAACAACAAATAACACACAAGGGAATTCCCATAAGGATAACAGCTGATCTTTCAATAGAAACTCTTCAAGCCAGGAGGGAATGGCAAGACATACTTAAAATGATGAAAGAAAATAACCTACAGCCCAGATTATTGTACCCAGCAAGGATCTCATTCAAGTATGAAGGAGAAATCAAAAGCTTTTCAGACGAGCAAAAGCTGAGAGAATTCTGCACCACCAAACCAGCTCTCCAACAAATACTAAAGGATATTCTCTAGACAGGAAACACAAAAATGGTGTATAAACTCGAACCCAAAACAATAAAGTAAATGGCAATGGGATCATACTTATCAGTAATTACCTTAAACGTAAATGGGTTGAATGCCCCAACCAAAAGACAAAGACTAGCTGAATGGATACAAAAACAAGACCCCTACATATGTTGTCTACAAGAGACCCACCTCAAAACAGGGGACACATACAGACTGAAAGTGAAGGGCTGGAAAAAGATTTTCCATGCAAATAGGGACCAAAAGAAAGCAGGAGTCACAATACTCGTATCAGATAAATTAGACTTTAAAACAAAGGCTGTGAAAAGAGACAAAGAAGGTCACTACATAATGATCAAAGGATCAATCCAAGAAGAAGATATAACAATTATAAATATATATGCACCCAACATGGGAGCACCGCAGTATGTAAGACAAATGCTAACAAGTATGAAAGGAGAAATTAACAATAACACAATAAAAGTGGGAGACTTTAATACCCCACTCACACCTATGGATAGATCAACTAAACAGAAAATTAACAAGGAAACACAAACTTTAAACGATACAATAGACCAGTTAGACCTAATTGATAGCTATAGGACATTTCATCCCAAAACAATGAATTTCACCTTTTTCTCAAGTGCACATGGAAAAAAAAACAAAACAAAACAAAACAAACAAACAAACAAAAAAACAGCTTATTTGAAAAAAAGAGCATTTCAATGAAATAGCAGTAAATAGAAATTATGGTTCCTCTTTCTATGAAATGTCAAACATTAGGAGAAATAATATTAAAATTCCCCCCCCCCAAAAAAAAAATTCTGTAGTCATTAAAACATAAATTCCCATTTCCACCTTCCCTATTTGCTGATAACTTTATGTCTCTTTTGCCTAGATAATTATGTAGAATCATATAATAAAATTTTCCTTTTTTTCCTGGTTTATTTACTTAGAGTAAAGTCTTCAAGTTTCATCCACATTGTAGCATGTATCAGAGTTTCCTTGTTTTTTAAAAATGAATAATATCCCATTCTATAGATATACCAAATTTTGTTATCCATTCATCAGCTGATGGGCATTTGGGTTGTCTCTACCTTTTGGCTATTGTGAAAAACGATGGTATGAAGACTGGTACACAAGTATCTGTTTAAGTTCTTGTATGTCTTTCTTTTGAATCCCCTTCTTTCAGGATGTTTTCCTCTTATTTCACTAACTGCTTTTTCTCATATTTCATTGCTGTTTTTATCTGCCACACCTTTGAACAACTGCATGCCTCAGAACTCATTTCTCAGATATCTCTTTCTATACTCCTTTTCTTATTCAGACTGGTCACTGGCTTTAAATACCCACATTTAAGATTAGGCCCACATTTATGTTCCAGCTTGAAACATAACTGCAACTCACATTCAATTGTCTACCAGAAATCCTTATTTGCTTGTTTAATAGGCATCTTAAAATAAATCAGTCCAAACTTAAAATGCTGATATTCTCAAGTTATTCTTCTACAGTTCTCATTTTGTTGAGTAACAGTTCCAGTCTAACAGTTTTTCTGGGCAAGTTTTTCTTGATTCTTGTCTTTTTTCTTTCAATTCATTTGGAAATCCTGTAGGCGCTACCTTCAAAATATATCCAGTGTCATTGCTCCTCCACCTGAAATAAACCGTAGCATCTGTTACCTAGGTTACAGCTGATAACCTCATAGCTGGTTGTCAGGCTTTCACTTCTGTCCTCTACGGTCTGTTCTCAATGTAACACCTAGAATATTTTAAAAAGGCCCCAGGCCTCCATTTGAATGTCACCATATAAATGAGACCTTCCATGACAACCATTTAGAAAACCGCTACTTCTCCCTCTACTTCCCACATCTTCTATCTCTTGTAGTCTGCTTTATTTTCTTCATCATACTTATCTGACCACCTTTATTTTTTTATTTTTTATTTTATTTTTTAACTTTACATTATTGTATTGGTTTTGCCATATATCAAAATGAATCCGCCACAGGTATACATGTGTTCCCCATCGTGAACCCTCCTCCCTCCCTTTATATTAACTTATTTATTGTCTGCCTTCCCACTGGAACAGATGCATATGTCTATTTTGTTAACTGCTGCATTGCTGACAGCCAGAATAGTCCCTGGCAAGTAGTATGCACTCAGTCCGTTACTGTTGAATGGATTAAGACACCATAAGCAACTTTGCCTCGTAATATATATACTGGAATGTAGATCTGAAGAGTAAACCCTCAGCTAACAGGACAAGCTGATCTTTGGAAAGTAGTTACTTGTTGTACATCTATTAGATTGTTTGTCCCAAAGGTAGTAAATTTCATTTCAGTATAGAGTAATTTTTGTTTTCCTGGCAGTTGTTAGGAGTAAGACCATTTGTATTTTGCAGCCACTTCTGGCTTGTGATACATGATCAGGAATTTTGTTTTACCATTTGTGACACAATGGTAGAGAGTAGGGAAAGGAGAGGGATGTAAAATGAGAGGGATGTAAAAATTTTTAAAATATATTTGTATACAAATATGGAACGAATAAACATCAAAGAGTTATTAAATTCATTAACAAGCGAATCAGTGGTAAAGTTTGGCGTCAAGAGATTTTAGGCATGTCATGACTTTTAGATGAAAATCTGGTTACCATCATTCTGAGCAATAAAATCATAACTTTGTGGTTAACTTTTCCATAGTAGAGAAATTGTTTACAATTCTACCTGATGAAAATCTACAAGTTATCTAACTTCAAAGAGTCTTGGTCCCAATTAATAGTAAGCAGCAGGTGAAACACAGGTCCGTCTGCTAGAGAATGAGATACTTCCGGGCAGGCCTGGGACACGAGTTTCCAGCATGACACTGATGGCCACATTGTGCCCCGTCTGCCTTCTTTCCAAACTTTGGCTAATTTTTCTTAACAAATGGACTCAATTAACCTTAAAGTGATTTCTACTTATTAATTTAGAATTTTTCAAAAGAAGGGTTTCCAATTATAACAGATACTATGACTTTATTTTTCAATTTGCCAATCAGAACATCCAATATGACAAGTTGGGAAATGAGGGTGGATCAACAGGGAGGCAGCTTATTTGAAATCAAGACTTTCATACAATTGTGAATGATGCTCAGTGTAAGAATATTGACTTTTTGAATCTAATCATTAGTTCTTTCAAAACAATTTCTTGGTTAATAAGTTTTGGAGAGACTTCCCTGGTGGTCCAGTGGCTAAGACTCCCAATATAGGGGGCCTGGGTTTAATTCTTGGTCAGGAAACTAGATCCCACATGTTGCAACTAAAAATCCTGCATGCCACAAGGAAGATCAAAGATCTCAAGTGCCATAACTAAGACCCGACTCAGCCGAATAAATAATAATAGATCAATATTTTAAAAAGAAGTTTTTGGTTTGGGATGTGTGCAATGTTTGGGGATTCATATAAGCAGTGAAATGAATATGCTGAGAAATTAGTTCTGTTAGACCCCACAAGGGGTTGTGAATCTGTGGCTGGCCATGGTCCTCCCTAGGATGAAACTGTAGGGCCTGAGGTTGCACTCCAGAGATTGGAACTGTGTTCTCAGTTCTGTCAACAAGTGTGTGAGAAACTCCTGCAGCCAAAAGAAGACGGGGAAAGATGAGGCAAGAATTAGATGATCTCTCACAATCTGTGAATCACAGTAGGTGTTGTTATTCTCATTTTCCTGGAAGGAAAACATGACTTAGAACTATGAAGTAACAGATGCATGCAGTTAATGACAGGACAATTTCCAAAGTCGGTTATTTTTACTTTCTTTTATTAAAAATGGTGTATCACTGCTTTCATCTGGGTCACGTGGCAGAGCAGATGGTCCACGAATTCTTCCGATCTCTGGCCCTTGTGTTACCACGTTAGGTGTGTTTGTACATGTAAAACTCTAATCTGGCACAAGATAAACACTCAGTGTATGCTGCGTCTTACCTTCATTACCTCTTCTGCATGCCCTTTGCATGCACTTTGTATCTTATTTAATCCTGCAGCAAATCCTGTGAAATTGGCAGGGCAGGTATTATTGCTGTCTTACAGATGAGGAAAACGGAGGTTCAGGTAAATTAAGCCCTTTCCCCAGAATAACTTCAGTAGTGAGAGGCAGATGTGGCTAACACAGGCATCCTGTCTGAAGCCAGTCCGCACTGCATACAGACACCGTGACGACAAACTCCCATTTTTGCAGGCACTGTTGTTTTCCCACATGCTGCTTCCCTGCTCCAAGCCCCAGTGGTCACGGCGCTTTTCTCTCTGGAGTGTCCAAGTAGTCTCTTCCACCTCCTTCTCTCTCTCCGACTCCTTAAATATTCTTTTGGAGGAAGATGTTTTTGAAACTGGAAGGAAGGGCAGCAGTAACTTGCGGCCACCTGCCTTGCAGTGAGAGCGAGCGAGCGAGCGAGCGAGTGAGAGAAAGAGCTGATGGCTCCCTCTGCTGTTCATTCTGGGTAGGGCAGACTCCTCACAAATTCTGGATGTCTCAGTGAAGGGTCACAAGGCCCCAAATTACCCCCAGAAAGAGATACTGCGGTAAAATTCCAATAATAAGCTAGGAAACAAGGCCTGAAAGACTTCATATGCCCCACTTATTTGTAGAATCACTAGGAAAATATGTGAAGATCTTGGAAATCCAGGTCTGATTATTAGAAGAAATATGAATCTTTTTTGGTACAATATATGTTATATATATATATAGTATTTTAAAGATCCTGGGCTTTGGAATCAGGTACATTTAGAGTCAAATCCTAACTCTACTACTGATCAGTTTTTTTGACCTTGGGGAAATTAACCCACACTTCTTCTTGCTTCACTTGCTCCTTCTTTGAAAAGTAAATGAGCCAGTGTTGCCATCTTCTCCCATAATGACCATCCAATGGAAAAATAAAAAAAGGAAATAGGGAAGAGACAAAGACTTGTGGGCATTAAAATTTCTTAATGATAGAGTACCTTAATGGAGAACTGTATTCAATTTATAACATTTAACTTTCATTATTTTATATGTCTATTCTGGAAGTTTGCTTCTCTTATCTTTTTAGATACATATCAATTATGGAAATTAATGAGCTTGCCCTTAAACATAGTTGCCAACTCAATTCCATAGCCACCGAGAGTAAAGGCAACTCTGCTACAAAAGAGGAAAATTCTCCATTCCTGGTGTACAGACTCAAACCAAACCAACTAAAGATCAAAAAGTTTTTCTTTACCTGTTTTTCACTTGCTTCCCACATAAAGCTTAAGGCAGCACTGGGTGATTAAGGGAGGCTTCCTGGTACAGGTGGAGTTTGACACTGACTTGAGTGTTGAGTTAAATAAGTAGAAACAAGGGAAGAAATTAATGAATATACCCCAACCTATCTTTCAAACCCTGGGGATTTTAAAAGATCAAAAGCCAGTGGCCCCAAAGGGGAAAATTGTGCAAAAGAGACCAAAAGGGTGTTTCAAGAGATGCCTAGACAAAGAGGCTGTTTGGTATGATAATTATGTTTATAATTCATGGAGACTTCAGAACATTTACAATCTGTTGAAAACTTAAAGGTACTTATTGTGAAGTAACAAAAATAGCTAAGCAATGATGGCACAAATCTGTGACCCATTATTATATCCATTAGAATGACTAGTAAAAGAAACAGGTGGAAGCTGGGTAGGTTGTACTGGAGCTCAGTGTCTTTCAGCATAGAGAAGAGAATAGCTGATGGATGAACAATTGCTACCTACAATGGATGAGTTCAGCAGACTCCTACAGGCTGCACAACGCCATTTCTTTCTTCAGAGAGGGAGAGTTTAAAAAAGGCCGAAACTGCAGAAGAAACATGTCTCTGAGGGTCCTGGGCATTTTGTGACAGGGCTTTCTTGGGTCATGGTGTGCAAGACTTTTTGGGGTGAACTCTTAGAGGGATGCTAATTGCTAACACCCAGTGTTTATTGAGAAGGCAATAGCACCCCACTCTAGTACTCTTGCCTGGAAAATCCCATGGACGGAGGAGCCTGGTGGGCTGCAGTCCATGGGGTCGAGAAGAGTCGGAGATGACTGAGTGACTTCACTTTCACTTTTCACTTTCATGCATCGGAGAAGGAAATGGCAACCCACTCCAGTGTTCTTGCCTGGAGAATCCCAGGGACAGGGGAGCCTGGTGGGCTGCCGTCTATGGGGTCGCACAGAGTCGGACACGACTGAAGCGACTTAGCAGCAGCAGCAGCAGCAGCAGCAGTGTTTAACCTATGGCATATACATTCTGGGACTGTGTGTTCACCATGAGCTATAAGAGCAACAGTGAGGCAGGATCACAGCACACCTTGTTTATTGCAGCTTGTAGGGGGATACTGAGTCTTTATTTTTTTTAACAAATTCAAGTTTTGTGGCAACCTTGCATTGTTAGATGTTGGTTAGCAATTTTTAGCAATAAAATATTATTTTATTTATTAACTATATTAAATATTATATAGTATTAATATATTAAATTAAATATTATATTAAATGCATTCATATTATAGTAAATGTTAACTGAGGTATGAACTTTGTTGTTTTAGACATAATGCTATTGCACACTTAATAGACTACAGTATAGTAAAAATGTAACTTTAATATTCACTGAGAAACCAAAAAAATCATGTGAATTGCCTTATTGTGGTGGTCTGGAACTTTATCTCAATATCTCGGAAGTATGCCTTAGGAGATAACAAAGGTGGACTGTTTCTCCCTTCTTTATTTTTTTCTTGAGACTCTTTTGACTCTTTCATGGGACTGCTTTCTTCTGTATAATAGAAATACAGGACTTCTCTGGTGGTCCAATATTTAAGACTCTGCACTTTCACTGAAGGGGTCATGGGTTCCATCCCTGGTTGGGGAACTAAGATTCCATGTAGGGCCAAAAAAAAAAAAAAAAAATCTTAAGAGCATAGAAAATAAAAGTAGTAAAATAATCAGGACAGGGTGAGTATAGAGTATTTATTAATTTTGCTTTTTAATATACTTAATTTAATTTCAAGTTTATATAGTTTAACTTTTAATTCCTGTGTTTAATAACTGCTTACCAAAATTCCTAAACATTTAACAACTGCCTCTTGTGAGCTGCTATGAATCAGCTCCAGCACATCATTAGGGGACAACTCAATCAGGTGCTGGGTACTTATGAAAAATGGATTTTGGAGTTGTCCGATGTGAATTGGTTTGCTAGGAAAGGAAAAAATATAACAGTTAATTATATAACAGTGGTTCAAAAGTTTAAAAAAGTAAATTATGCAATTTAATTCCATTAAAATTGTTAGGTTAGTGATAATTTAAAGATATTTCTTAAAATCTATCATTGTCTTCATAGCTCCTTTCTTCCTGACCTCCACTCTGATAAGGCTTTCTGGACAGGTTTTTTGGAAAACAGCTTTATTGAGATATACTTTATACACCCTAAAATTCACCCATTTTAAGTATACAAGGAAATGGATTTTCATAGCTCCTTTGACTGACTGTCCTCAGAAGCTTCCCTCATCTTTTTCTCTCCTCAGTGAGAAAGCTAAGCAGAATGCCTCGTGTATTTCCTGTCTTAAAGGTTACAACTTTGAAATTTTGTCAAATGCTTTTTCTGTTAAGATAGTCATGTGATTTCCATCCTTCCTTTTGTTAATATCATGTGATATCAATCAGTGTTGATTCATTTCGAGATACTGAAACTTACTTGCATCCCTAGAATAAATCCCGCCTGATAGTGGTGTGTGATCCTTTTTACATGTCGTTGAATTTAGTTTGTTAAATTTTGTTGAGAATTTTGCATCCATATTCTTCAGAAATATTGGCCTATAATTTTCATTTTTTCATAATGTCTTTGTCTTGTTTTGGTATCAGGGTAATGGTCACCTTGTAGAATGAATTTAGGTGTGTTCTCTCCTCTTCAGTTTTGTAGAGCAGTTTGAGAAGAGTAGGTATTGGCCCTTCTTTATATGTTTAGTAGAATTCCCTGTAAAGCAATCTGGTGCTGCACTTTTGTTTACTGGGGGAATTTTCAATTAAATCAATTAAAATTGATTTCAATTAAATCAATCTCATTGTTAATGATCAGTCTATTCAAATTGTTTATTTCTTCCTGATTCAGTCTTGGCAGGTTGTATGCTTCTAGAAATTTGTCCGTTTCATCTAGGCTGTCCAATTTGTTGATGTATAACTGTAGTATTTTTGTGTGTGTGATTTTTAAATTCTCTGCGGTATCAGTTGTAATTTCTTCTCTTTTATTTTTTATGTTGGTTAGTTAAGTCCACTGTCTTTTTTCCTTGATGAGCCTAGCAGAAGGCTTATTGGTTTTATCTTTTCAAAAAATCAGCTCTTGGTTTTGTTTATCTTTCCTATTTTTTTGTCTCTGTTTTATTTATTTCCCCTCTGATCAAAGGCTACAGCTTTGAAGTTATCTTACTACATAATCTTATATATAACAGTAACTTTCTTTTGGGAGCAAACAATTAAATATTTTCAGCAAAGTGGATTCCTCCTACATCAGCCTCAAGCTAAAGGAAAAGAGCCTTTGATGGTGTAATGCCAGACATCAGTCAGCAGTGAAGCTGTGTTGGTCTTAGTCTTCACGGAAGTCACACTCCTAATATAAGAGCTAATATTTACTGTGGGAAATTCTGAAAGAGATGGGAATACCAGACCACCTGACCTGCCTCTTGAGAAATCTGTATGCAGGTCAGGAAGCAACAGTTAGAACTGGACATGGAACAACAGACTGGTTCCAAATAGGAAAAGGAGTACGTCAAGGCTGTATGTTGTCACCCTGCTTATTTAACTTATATGCAGAGTACATCATGAGAAATGCTGGACTGGAAGAAACACAAGCTGGAATCAAGATTGCCAGGAGAAATATCAATAACCTCAGATATGCAGATGACACCACCCTTATGGCAGAAAGAGAAGAGGAACTAAAAAGCCTCTTGATGAAAGTGAAAGTGGAGAGTGAAAACGTTGGCTTAAAGCTCAACATTCAGAAAACGAAGATCATGGCATCCAGTCCCATCACTTCATGGGAAATAGATGGGGAAACAGTGGAAACAGTGTCAGGCTTTATTTTTTTGGGCTCCAAAATCACTGCAGATGGTGACTGCAGCCATGAAATTAAAAGACGCTTACTCCTTGGAGGGAAAGTTATGACCAACCTAGATAGCATATTCAAAAGCAGAGACATTACTTTGCCAACAAAGGTCCGTCTAGTCAAGGCTATGGTTTTTCCTGTGGTCATGTATGGATGTGAGAGTTGGACTGTGAAGAAGGCTGAGCACCGAAGAATTGATGCTTTTGGACTGTGGTATTGGAGAAGACTCTTGAGAGTCCCTTGGACTGCAAGGAGATCTGGACAGTCCATTCTGAAGGAGATCAGCCCTGGGCTTTCTTTGGAAGGAATGATGCTGAAGCTGAAACTCCAGTACTTTGGCCACCTCATGCGAAGAGTTGACTCATTGGAAAAGACTCTGATGCTGGGAGGGATTGGGGACAGGAGGAGAAGGGGATGACAGAGGATGAGATGGCTGGATGGCATCACTGACTCGATGGACGTGAGTCTGAGTGAACTCCGGGAGTTGGTGATGGACAGGGAGGCCTGGCATGCTGCGATTCATGGGGTTGCAAAGAGTCGGACACGACTGAGCAACTGAACTGAACTGAACTGAATATTTACTGGGTTTCAGGCCCCACTCTGTACTACTATCCCTCCAAGATAACTCATGATAAGGAGGCTAAATAAAGCAGGAGTATAGGACACAGATCTAAAATTCACTATGGACTTATTATATTAATGCCTTCATATACATTAAAACCAAGACAATTATTATTAAATTCTTCATTTTTAGATGAGGTAACTGAGGCTAAGAGAGAGTGAGTAACTTGTCTGAGGTCCTACAGCTGGTTAGTTGTTGCCTTGGCTTGCTTTGACACTGTGCAGGGTCCCATGCTGGTATATCAGATACCCTGTAGGCCCATGAGAGGCACTGTGGACAGGGAAAGCAAATCCCATTCACAACAGGTTTTAGTTCAGTAAGGACAAATTGATATTCCTTCTATGGTGGAAGAGGTCTGATGTAATCAACTCACCACCAAGTGGTTGAATGGTCTCTTCAAGTGTTAAAGCTCAATGTTAGGCACACTGAACTTTCACCAGGGGCAGGACCCTTAGGGAGAAGGATCCTATGTTTGGGGGCCTCTTCATAGCACTTACTCCTGACACCATGGCCACCAGGGACTCATTGCACAGGTACAGGGTGGCTGAGAAAAGCATCTGATCAAGGAAAGTAGACCTTTGCCAGGTTAGTAAGGGACTCTTCTCTTTTGGGCATCAATGTGAGAAGCACAGATTTACACACTTGTGCTCATGCCAATAGACCCATCCACACGCTTCCCTGTGTCTCCAGCCTTTCAATTTTGCTTCACGGGATGGATTTGATGCATTTGATCATTGTCACTACACAGGAGTCCAAGTATAACTCATCTCTCCTTCCATTCAAGGTAAATAAGCAAGTGCCCTGCTCACAGTTGTGTCCACTGGGAACATTTCACTTCACTGCTGCCTTCCAGATCATTCACTTTCAGCTTTCACTGACAAGGAGGCCATCCATCTCTGTACCAGCCCTGAGATTTTTCTTCCTCCATCAACTAATTGTAGGCTCCCCTAACCTCCAAAGCAAACAGAAATAGATGACACTGGGATCATGACCACTTATTCATGCAATTTATTTGTGCTCGCCTCACCTGCTCAGGCCAGATTATCTCCATCAATGGCTTGCTTCTGTTCTCTGTTAATTTTATGACTCAGTGGATTTGGTAATTCCTGGCTGATTAAGGGCAGCTTTTGTAGCTTATCTAGGACATACTATTCTCTTGGCAGAAGGTAGTAACTCAAGAGGTCGAACAGCCTTACATGTGCATTTAGAATTCCTGGTTGGTCATGCTGTGTTACATGCATAGACTTATATACTATTGTCACCGAGCCAAGCATTGCAGTGGCGTGTGGAAACATAGTTTCCTCATGAAGAGGTAGGGCAAGGGAGGGCCTGTATACTGCTTACAGGAAAAGGAGCGGATAACTGGGAGTTTAAAGATCATCTGCCACATTCTTGAAAACTTCTTTGACTGCTCCTGCCCATCACAATCCCTTATTTAGTCTTTCTGTGATATCTATAGTCTAGGCCATTCACAATTTTCTCCTTAGTTGTGTAGAGTTTTTATTCTTCTTTGGTTTAGGCTTATTTTCCTTCCTGGTAAGCTTGAAAATAATACCTAGGAGTCACATTTCTTTTAAATCTTTCAGTGCATGCTGAGAGCATCTTAGTTCCTCAATATAACTAAGACACTTTTGCCCCTATATGATAAAATCATTAGCCACATCAGTTTTTGTCTGGTGCTTGAGTGTCCTTGAAGATGCACTCAGAAGACATTTTCCTATTATCATTTTACATGTATGAAAAGCTACTTTTTAAAAGGTGGTTCATCATCACATAAAAAAGATTGATTTGAACTCAATTTTTTTGAACTCACTTTTCAAAAAATTATTTGGTGACTTGGACATCAGGGGCATATTATCTTATTCCCTCATAACATTAATATGGAAAGTTAGTTTATATTTAACCACTGACAGGTTTTCTTTTCTTGGACTCCAGAATCACTGCAGATGGTGACTGCAGCCATGAGATTAAGATCTTGCTCCTTGGAAGGAAAGTTATGACCAACCTAGATAGCATATTAAAAAGCAGAGACATTACTTTGTCAACAAAGGTCCGTCTAGTCAAGGCTATGGTTTTTCCAGTGGTCATGTACGGATGTGAGAGTTGCACCATAAAGAAAGCTGAGCACCAGAGAATTGATGCTTTTGAACTGTGGTGCTGGAGAAGACTTTTGAGAGTCCCTTGGATTGCAAGGAGATCCATTCAAAGGAAATCAGTCTTGAATATTCATTGGAAGGACTGATGCTGAAGCTGAAGCTCCAATACTTCAGCCACCTGATGCCAAGAGCCAACTCATTGGAAAAGACCTTGATGGTGGGAAAGATTGTAGGCCAAAGGAGAAGGGGGCAGCAGAGGATGATATGGTTAGATAGCATCACTGACCCAATGGCCATGAATTTGAACAAACTCTGGGAGATAGTGAAGGACAGGGAAGTCAGGTGTGCTGCAATTCATGGGGTTGCAAGCAGTTGGACATGACTTAGCAACTGAACAACAACAAGGAAAGGATCAGTTCCTTAGGACCAGAGCTATGTCTGGGTTTCAGGTGGTGTTGTTGTCCAGTTGCCCAGAAATATATGGTCAGCAAAAACAAGATCTGGAGCTGAGTGCGGCTCAAATCACCAGCTTCTCATAGCAAAATTCAGGCTTAAACTAAAGAAAACCGGGAAAAACACTGGACCAGCCAGGTAGGACTTAAATAAAATTCTGTATGAATTCTCAGTAGAGGTAACAAATAGATTCAGGGGACTAGATAACTAGTTAACACTGTGCCTGAAGAGCTATGGACAGAGGTTCATAATATTGTACAGGAGACGCTGAACAAAACTGTCCCAAAGAAAAAGAAAAGCAAGAAGGCAATGTGGTTATCTGAGGAGGCTTTGCAAATAGTGTACTTCAGGTGTATCCCCTAGTGATCTAGCATCGTGTTGGGCAAGGTGGAAGCCTCAAAACACTTACGTTAGGGATTTGAACTGACAGAAGGTCTAATGGTTCTTGAAGGGTAACACGTGGAAGGAGCATTCACTAGCGATTTGAAATTTAGAAGATTGTGCCAAGAGTTCAGTTTAGTTATTCTGAATTTGAATTATTCTTTACCCTGGACTTTGGTGAATTTTTTCAAGGACCTTGAAGCATATATTCATTGAAACAAGTGATATTGATAAATACTTTGTAGAGAATAAAATATCTCTCAGAATTGCATAGAATAAGTTAGATCAGCCAGAAAAATTTTTGTCTCTTATATAAAATATTTTGTTTAAAGATTTTAGCTTGAATATTTGTTGTCAGAAGACACCCAGCCAGCCTTTGACTGTGCCTTTCTAGGATATTCCACTTTGACTAAATTTTAATCCTAAATTGTGTATTCTTTCAGCCAGAATCTCCATTATGCCTATGGATATAGGTGCTTAAGAAGTGGTACAAACAATTTCTCTTATTTGCCAAAACTAAACATAAAGAAGTGTAATTAGGTTTTGGGTCATTTGATATTTTTATTTGTGTCATTGATTCTCACATCCTTTCTCCCTCATCTCATCAGTTTTCCACCAATGAAACTTTGGTCATGATGATGAAATAAGATGATGTATTTCTTCAGGAACTTAGAGTCAGGAGTATTTAAACTGCTTCTGGATATTCATATATTCACTCAATTTTATAATTAACTGACTACAGGTATCTGTGCTTTTCAAATGGTGAGGGTAAATAAGAATGGTCTTATTTCTGGCTTTCAGAGAAAAGAGGCAGACAATTGAGCACATGGTGTTCTCTGGATATACACCCAAACAAGTGAAATGATAAAGTAATGAGGAAATTAAGCTATACAGAAATCATTACAAACCTCTAAACCTAAAGAACAGCAATACAGTAATTATAACATATATCTATGCTGTCCTTTGGGGCTTCACAGGGGGCACTAGTGTTAAAGAATCTGCCTGACAGTGCAAGAGACATAAGAGATGAGGGTTTGATCCCTGGGTTAGGAAGATCCCCTGCAGGAGGGCAGGGCAACCCACTCCAGTATTTTTGCCCGAAGAATCTCTAGGACAGAGGAGCTTCCTGGGTTGTAGTCCATAGAGTCGCAAAGAGTCAGACATGACTGAAGCAACTTAGCACAGCACACGTGCTGTTCTTTAACTTCATTATTTCTCTTTCTCAAATTTTTTTTTCCTCAAAGTGTCCAAACTCCAAGAAATATAATGTCTGGATAAATACTAACTGGTTTTACATTGAACTAATTTTATTGTTTTCTGTCACTAGATTTTAAAACCTCTTGAAACTAAGTTAAAAAACAATTATGATTCAAGTAAAATCAATCCTATTTATATATATGTAATTGTTTCAAAAGAAGGGTTCTTTCAATGTCAGTCTCTGGTCTAATAGGTAGAGATAGATATGGATCAATAGATATATATCCACAGGTACATTATTGTTGCTGTTCAGTCACTCAGTTGTGTCCTACTCTTTGTGACTCCATGGACTGCAGCACGCCAGGCTTCCCTATCCTTCCCTGTCTCCCAGAGTTTGCTCAAATTCATGTTCATTGAGTCGGTGAGGCCATCCAACCATCTGTACTCTGTCACCCTCTTCTCCTCCTGCCTTCAATCTTTCCCAGCATCGAGGTCTTTTCCAATGAGTCAGCTCTTAGCATTAGGTGGCCAAAATATTGGAGCTTTGGCTTCAGCATCAGTCCTTCCAATGAATATTCAGGGTTGATTTCCTTTTTGATTGACTGGTTTGATCTTCTTGCGGTCCATGGGAGTCTCAAGGGTCTTTCCAGCACCACAATTTGAAAGCATCAATGCTTTGGCACTCAGCCTTCTTTATGGTCCAACTCTTACATCTGTACATGATTACTGGAGAAACCATAGCTTTGACTATATGGACATTTATTGGCAAAGTGATGTCTCTGCTTGTTAATATGCTGCCTAGGTTTGTCATAGCTTTTCAGCTGCAGTCACTAACTCAGTGATTTTGGAGCCCAACAAAGGAAAACCTGTCACTGCTTCCACTTTTTTCCCTTCTATTTGCCATGAAGGGATGGGACCAGATCCCATGATCTTAGCTTTTTGAATGCTTAATTTTAAGCCAGCTTTTTCACTCTCCTCTTTCAGAGGCTCTTTAGTTTCTGTTCACTTTCTGCCATTAAAGTGGTATCATCTGCATATCTGAGGTTGTTGATATTTTTTCCCAGCAGTCTTGATTTCAGCTTGTGATTTGTCCTAGCCTGGCATTTTACATGATGTACTATGCCCGGAAGTTAAATAAGCAGGGTAACAGTACATAGCCTATTGTATTCTTTTCCCGATTTTGAACCAGTCAGGTGTTACATGTAAGTTTTCTCAGGAGACAGATAAGGTGGTATGGTACTCCTGTCTCTTTAAGAGTTTTCCAGTTTGTTGTGACCTACATAATTAAAGGCTTCGCATAGTCATTAAAACAGAAGTAAATTTTTTTTTTCGGGAACTCCCTTGCTTTCTCCATGATCCAACAAATGTTGGTAATTTGATCTCTGATTCCTCTGCCTCTTCAAAACCCATCTTGTACACCTGGAAGTTCTTTGTTCACATACTGCTGAAGCCTAGACTGAAGGATTTTGAGTATAACCTTGCTAGCATGTGGAATGAATGCAAATTGTATGGTAGTTTGAACATTTTTGGCATTGTCCTTCTTTGGTATTGGAATGAAAACTGATATTTTCCAGTCCTGTGGCCACTGCTAAGTTTTCCAAGTTTCCTGGCATATTGAGTGAAGCACTTTAATAGCATCCTCTTTTGGGATTTTAAATAGTTCAGCTGGAATCCCATCACCTCTACTAGCTTTGTTCACTGTAATGCTCCTTGAGGCCCACTTGACTCCACACTCCAGGATGAGTGACTCCACCCTCTAGGTGAGTGATCAGACTAGCATGGTTATTCAGATCATTAAGACCTTTCTTGTATAGTTCTTCTGTGTATTCTTGCCACCTCTTCTTAATCTCTTCTGCTTCTGTTAGGTCTTTACCATTTCTGTCCTTTACTGTGCCCATTCTTGCATGAAATATTCCACTGATATCTCCAATTTATGAAGACATCTCTAGTCTTTCCCACTCAATTGTTTTTCTCTATTTCTTTGCATTGTTCATTTAAGAAAGCCTTCTTATCCCTCCTTGCTATTCTCTGGAACTCTGCTTTCAGTTGGGTATGTTTTTCCCTTTCACCTTTGCATTTGGCTTCTCTTCTTTCCTCAGCCATTTATTAAGTCTCCTCAGATAAACACTTTGTCTTCTTCCATTTCTTTCTCTTGGGATGGTTTTGGTTACTATCTCCTGTATAATGTTACAAACTTCTGTCCATAATTCTCCAGGAACTCTGTCTACCAGATACAATCCCGTAATCTATTCTTCACCTCTACTGTATAATCATAAGGGATCTGATTTAGGTTCTACCTGAATGACCTAGTGGTTTTGCCTACTTTCTTCAATTTAAGCTTTACTTTTTTTTTTTAAAATTAAACTAAGGGGGCTTCTCTGGTGACTCAGAGTGCAAAGAATCCCCCTGAAATGCAGGAGACCTAGGTTTGATACCTGGGTCAGGAAGATTCCCTGGAGTAAGGAATGGTTACCCACTCCAGTATTTTTGCCTGGAGAATTCCTGGTGGGCTACAGTCCAAGGGGTCACAGAGAGTCGGTCATGACTGAATGACTAACACTTTCAATAAGGAGCTCATGATCTAAGCCACCATCAATTCAGGTCTCGTTTCTACTGACTGCATCAGTTCAGTCACTCAGTCAAGTCCGACTCTTTGTGACCCCATGATCAGATTGGTTAGTTTTCTGTGATTGTGGTTTTCATTCTGTCTGCTCTCTGAGGGATAAGGATAAGAGGCTTGTGGAAGCTTCCTGATGGGAGAGACTGACTGTGGGGAAAACTGGGTCTTGTTTTGATGGGCAGGGCCATGCTTAGTTATCTTTAATCCAATTTTCTATTGATGGGCAGGACTGTGTTCCCTTCCCATTGTTTGATCTGAGACCAAACTTTGGTGGAGGCAATGAAGATAACAGCACCTGACTATATAGAGCTTCCTTAACTTTGGCTGCAAAGAACATAATCATTCTGATTTCAGTATTGACCATCTAGTGATGTCCATGTGTAGAGTTCTGTCTTGAGTTGTTGGGAAAAGGTGTTTGCTATGACCAGTGTGTTTTCTTGACAAAACTCTATCAACCTTTCCCCGCTTCATTTTGTACTCCAAGACCAAACTTGTCTGTTAATCTGGGTATCTCTTGACTTCCTACTTTTGCATTCCAATCTCATATGATGAAAAGGATGTCTTTTGGTGTTAGTTCTTGGCCGTGTTGTAGTTCTTCATAAAACCAGTCAACTTCCGTTACTTTGACTCTCTTGTTGGCACATAGACTTGGATTACTGTGATATTGAATGTTTTGCCTTGGAAAGATACCAGAGATTATCCTGTTGTTTTTGAGATTGCAGCCAAGTACTACATTTTGGTGGAGATGGAAATGGCAACCCACTCCAATGTTCTTGCCTTGAAAATCCCATGGACAGTGGAACCTGGTGGGCTATGGTTCATGGGATTGCAAAAGAGTTGGACACAACTTAAGAACTAAGAAACAACTGCATTTTGAACTCTTTTGTTGACTATGAGGGCTATTCCATTTCTTCTAAGGGATAGATATAATGGTCATCTGAATTAAATTTGCCCATTCTTGTCCATTTTAATTCACTGATTCCTAAGATGTCAATGTTCAATCTTGCCATTTCCTGTTTGACCATGTCCAGTTTATCTTGATTCAGGACCTAACATTTCAGGTTCCTATGTCATATTGTTCTTTACAGCACTGGACTTTACTTTCACCACCAGACACATCAACAACTGAGCGTCATTCGTGCTTTGGTCTGGTCTTGTCATTCTTACTGGAGCTATTGGTAATTGCTCTCTGCTCTTTCCCAGTAGCATATTGGATATCTTCCAACCTGGACAATTCATCTTCTGATGTCATATCTTTTTGCTTTTTCATACCGTCCATGGAGATCTCCAGATAAGAATACCGCCATTTTCTTCTCCAGTGGACCATGTTTTGTCAGAACTCTTCATGTTTTGGCTGGCCCTGCACGACAAGGTCATAGCTTCACTGAGTTTTGTAAATCTCTTCACCATGACAAAGTTGTGATCTGTGAAGGGGACATTATATACAAACCTGTATTATGTGCTTAGTCACTCAGTTGTGTCTGATTGACACAACCCCATGGATTGTAGCCCACCAAGCTCCTCTGTCCAGGGGGATTCTCCAGGCAAGAATACTGGAATGGGTTGCCATGCCCTTCTCCAGGGGATCTTCCCAGCCTAGGGATTGAACCCTGGTCTCCTGCACTGCAGGTGGATTCTTTGCTGTCTGAGGCACCAGGGAAGTTTTTATTTGTATCTCATTTATATTTATTGTGTTTTACATATTTAGGTGTATATGTATATACTATATATATACATATATGTACATACACTAGCTTTCTTTGTATCACAGTAAGCTGAACATAAGATTAACATGTTCCCATTGTGCAGAGAAATTCATCACTTTGTAGGTTTGTCTGTCCAGAGTCTTGGTTTTTCTTTATAACCCAAAGAGAAACATACTAGCAGAATGGTTAAAAACTTAAGTTTTGTGGTCAGGCAACTCTGATTCTAAAGCTGACTCTGCTCCTTACTAAAAGCCTCAGTTTTCCTATCAGTAATAAAATGGAGATAGTAAAAAATGAAGATCATGGCATCTGGTCCCATCACTTTATGGGAAATAGATGGGGAAACAGTGCAGACTTTATATTTTTGGGCTCCAAAATCACTGCAGATGGTGATTGCAGCCATGAAATTAAAAGATGCTTACTCCTTGGAAGGAAAGTTATGACCAACCTAGATAGCATATTGAAAAGCAGAGACATTCCTTTGCCAACAAAGGTCCGTCTAGTCAAGGCTATGGTTTTTCCAGTGGTCATGTATGGATGCGAGAGTTGGACTGTGAAGAAAGCTGAGCACCAAAGAATTGAAGCTTTTGCACTGTGGTGCTGGAGAAGACTCTTGTGAGTCCCTTGGACTGCAAGGAGATCCAACCAGTCCATTCTGAAGGAGATCAGTCCTGGGTGTTCTTTGGAAGGAATGATGCTAAAGCTGAAACTCCAGTACTTTGGCCACCTCATGCAAAGAGTTGACTCATTGGAAAAGACTCTGATGCTGGGAGGGATTGGGGGCAGGAGGAGAAGGGGACGACAGAGGATGAGATGGCTGGATGGCATCACTGACTCGATGGATGTGAGTTTGAGTGAACTCCAGTAGATGGTGATGGACAGGAAGGCCTGGTGTGCTGCAATTCATGGGGTCGCAAAGAGTCGGACACGACTGAGTGACTGAACTGAACTGAACTGAAATGAATACTTGTCTATTGAATTGTTGAGAAGACAATGAAATATTCATGTGAAGTGTCTAGCACAGGGCCTGACATCTCAGTCATTATTAACATTATTATTTTAACATATCTGTTTCTTTTCTTTTAGGTAACTTGTTCTATTATTTTGTAATTTATTTTCCATTTGTCTCATTTGTTCTTTTTTCTTGACTTTTTCTTTTTTCCTCACTTTTCTGACCCTTTTTTTGCCACATAAGCAAAAATTTAAAAATATAACATTTTATGTCTTCTATTACATTTTGGGTAAATAGATTTGCATTATTGTTTCAATGATTACAGTCGAGGCTACAATATACATTCTTGGCTTGCTACAGTCTACCTTGCTGTTGCTGTGCTGCTAAGTCGTTTCAGTTGTGTCTGACTCTGTGCGACCCCATAGACGGCAGCTCACTAGGCTCCCCTGTCCCTGGGATTCTCCAGGCAAGAGCACTGGAGTGGGTTGCCCTTTCCTACTCCAATGCATGAAAGTGAAAAGTGAAAGTGAAGTCGCTCAGTTGTGTCCGACTCTAGTGACCCCCTGGACTGCAGCCTACCAGGCTCCTCCGTCCGTGGGATTTTCTAGGCAAAAGTACTGGAGTGGGGTGCTTAAATTGGTCTATTTCACTTTCCAAACAATGCAAGAGTTTAAGCCATTTATTTCCCTCTCATTTTGTGTTGCTGTTGTCATATATCTTATTTCTACCCATGTTGTAAATACCATAAGATAGTCATCTGTCCCAGGACGATGAAGGTTATGGTTTGAAAATCATTGTTTCACATATCTCCATTCTAATAATAATAATAATTTGTCAAGTTGTTAAGATCATTAAAATTATTTCAATTGGTTTGGAAAATTAAGTCTACCTTTGCCTTCTTGAGAATCTTGTAGATGTAATCATTCAAGTTTTAAATCTGTAAACTCCATCATTCCTGGTTTCAGGACCAAAACTCACCAAGGAGTGAGGTTTCTTATTAGCCTCATTCAGATGCCAGCTGACGTGTTCTAGTCTTAATCTTGCTTGTATAGACCTAAGACCTGATGTACTTTGTTGTGTGCCTTTGGAATCTATAAACTATAGAATTTGCATTTGTTTACTCTCATCTCTCTTCCTTCAAATTAACCCCTCTCCTCGGGTGGTTCTAGCCATAAAGACTAGGTATCTGCCTCAGTTTACTGACTAGCACATTATTCATCTACTGTTAGGAATGAACACTGTGTTTGACTTCAACCTACCTAGTCAGAGACTTAATATCCTGCCTACATTTTGTGAGATGGCATCTCTGGGGAAAATTACTTGTTAGCTCTATAAGCCAACTAGTGGCTGTGATTCTTTTTTTTTTTTTTTTAATTTGTGTTTTATATTTACTAGCAAATTAACTTCAAAATACAAAAATAGCAAACACTATTATATAGGGCCTTTTTTTTTTGGTTTTATTTAACTTGCAAATAAATTGGATTCTTTTAAAAATAAACAGGTTGATACTTATGACATTCTTATGACAGTGCTCTCACCAGTCTGACTTTGAATTTCATTTGACACTAGAAGTCACTTCTTTGAAAAGATAGTCCTCCAATTGGGGCAATTTTTTTTTTTTATTTTGTACCCTTTGTCCTGGTCAATTTTGGCTTCTCTTCTTTATCTTCACTAGACAATATAGCTGAAGTTTTAGCACTTTTCAAACCAGAGCCTTAGAAGTGAAGACTAAACTGAACATTCTGTGAAGTAGTAGTTCTCAAAGTCTAGTCCCCTTGACTCTTGCAGGTCCCTGAGATTCTATGAAAGTCTATGGGGAGAAACTTCATAATTATATCAAATTTATTTGTCTTTTTCACTGTACTGACATTTGCACTGTTGGGACAAAAGCAATGATGAGTAAAAGGGGGTATCTCAGGAAAAAAATCAAAGCAGTGGCACCAAACCATACTTGCAGCCATTGCACTCTTCCTTGCCACACATTTACAGTTAAAAAAGAGGCCAGTTTCACCTAACAACATCCCTGATGAATTATGAATTTTATTAAATCTCAACCCTTGAGTGTTTGTAACATTTCATGTAATAGAGTGGGAAATACTTAAAGCATTTCTGATGCATTAACATATGATGATTGTCTCTGGGGAAGTAAAAGCATCCAATTGTTTAAGTTGTGAGCTGAACAACTGACTTTTCCCGTGAAACATCATTTTTATTTGAAAGAATAATTCAGACTTAAATTTAGGTTGTTTTGACTTGGGTATTTGGCAGACATTTTCTAAAAAACAAAAACAAAAAATGGATGAAGCAAGTCCATCTCTTAAAGGAAAGCAACTGACAGCATTTGCTGTTAATAAAATTAGAGCATTCAAGCAAAGATATGAAAATTGGAAAATTTGTATTTGCAACTATAAGCTTGCTGCTGCTGCTGCTGCTAAGTCGCTTCAGTCGTGTCCGACTCTGTGTGACCCCAGAGATGGCAGACCACCAGGTTCCCCCATCCCTGGGATTCTCCAGGCAAGAACAGTGGAGTGGGTTGCCATTTCCTTAGCTTCCTAATACTTAAAGTCTTTTCTGATGAGAAATGTGATTCTTTGATATTGTATAATAATATAATGTCAACATTTGGAGAAGCTGCACAATTCTGGAAAACAATATTTTTGAAATAACCAATGTATGACACTACAGGATCATGAATGATTAAAAGATGTGTCCAGAGTGCAAGATAGACCAAAAGATTTTAGTGTAGTGAGACTACATACAGTTCACTGAGGTAGTTTCAGATTTTACACTGCAGAAAATCTATAAGAAGCTACCACTTGTAGAGTTTTGCTTTGATATCCAGGAGGAATAGCCTCAATTATTTGGAAAGCCTAGTAAAATACGCTTTCTTTTCCCAACTATATCTGAATTAAGCTGTATTTCCTTTATAAACTACAATGAAATAACAGAACAGATTGAATACAGAAACAGATATTAGAATCTAGCTGTCTTCTGTCAAGTCAGACATTGAAAAACTTTGCAAAGTGAAAAATTAATGCCATTCTTTACACTAAAATTTCTTTCTTCTGAAAAAGATAGTTATTTTTCATTAAATACGTCTATGTTAACAGGCATTGGGTTTACTATTATCCTTCTCAAATAAACAGGTAAATATTTCTTAAATATCTCAGTTTCAATTTCTAATGAGGTAAATATCAATAGGTGTAACACATAAAGAATTCTTTTGGAGTCTTCAATAGTTTTAAGACATAAAGTGTGCTGAGAATCACTAACATTATTTAGAAGAAGAGTAAAAATATTGTCTTTTACTAGATGGCTAATGGTTCAGATTTTCACATCGTTCTAGATTATATACACAACTTACATTTTCCTTATGCATAAAATGGCTAAAGAATAATGTGTTTGGTAAAAGTATTACTCATTTGGGATAGCCTGTTAAGAATATGTTTAAATATTAAAAGCAAATAACTACACAACAAGACAACTCCAGGATAGGAAAAAAAGTAATCTCCTAAATTTATAAAAGTCAAATAGACATAGAATACTCATTATCAGATTCCCAAGGGCAGAAACTTGGACTGAAATGATTATAAAGAAGGAAATCCTAGGATGGAATGTCTTTAGTATATAAACAAGCCACTATTCTCACCTAAAAGAAATCTCAGATTAATAAAAATACTTTCACTGATCATAATTGTTGCAGAAATTGAGACTGAATTAAATAGTTTCTCACTGTAAATATTCATCCTGTAGGGTATTGAATCAGTTTGAATTTGTCAAATTGTTTGCAACTAAAGTGTAAAACTCTGGATTTCAAGTTATAGATTTATTAAAGTGAGTAGCAGCTATAACTGGAGCTTGAAGGGCCCCTTTTCCAGAGGTCCAGATGCCTTTGTCATTGTCCTTCCTGGTCATTGAGTAGTAAGTATAGACGTCAGGAAGCTTTTGTTCCTTCTTCAGTACTGTGAAACCATAAAATATTAACACATTTATGATACAACATTTAACATCTATACTTTAGAAGACAAGACATTCTTCATTATAAGTGGATGACATTCAGCAAGGTAGTAGGATACAGGGTTAAGATATAGAAATATGTTACATTTTTTTACACTAACCATGAAATATCAGAAAGGGAAAGTAAAAAAAAATCCATTTGAAAATTACATCCAAAAGAAAAAAACTACTTAGGAATAAACCTAACCAAGGAGTTGAAAGACTTGAGAACTATGAAACACTGATAAAGGAAATTGAATATGATTCAAAGAAATGGAAAGATATCCCATGCTCTTGAATTGAGCAATTAATATCATTAAAATGGGTATACTACCCAAAGCAATCTATAGATTTAATTCGATCTTTATCAAATTACCCATGACATTTTCACAGAACTCAAAGAAATAATCCTAAAATTTACACGGAACAACAAAAGATCCATAATTGCCAAAGCAAACATGAGGGAAAAGAATAAGCTTGGAGGCATAATCCTCCCAGACTTCAGTCAATACTACAAAGCTGCAGTAATCCAAACACTGGTTTTGGAACAGAAACAGACACATAGATCAAAGGAACGGAATAGAGAGCCAAGAAATAAACCCACACAACTTTAGTCAATTAATCTTCAGTAAAGAAGGCAAGAGTATAAAATAAGAGAAGACAGTCTCTTTAGCAAGTAGTGTTGGGAAAATTGAGCACCTGCATGGAAATCAATGAACTTAGACCCTCCCTCATGCCATACACAAAAACTCAAAATGGGTTAAAGACTTCAATATGACATGATACCATATTCCTAGAAGAGAACACAAGCAAAACATTCTCTGACATAAATTGCACTAATGATTCCATAAGTCAGTCTCCTAAGACAATAGAAATAAAAGAAAAAATAAACAAATGAGACCTAATCAAACTTATAAGCTTTTGCAAAGCAAAGGAAACCATAAATAAAATAAAAAGACAACCCAAAGAATGGGAAAAAATATTTGCAAACAATGCAAACAAGGGATTAATTTCCAAAATATAAAAACAGCTCATAAACTCAATAATAAAAAAGCAAACAACCTAATCAAAAATGGGCAGAAGATCTAAAGAAACATTTCTCCAAAGAAGACATACAGATGGTCAATAGGCACATGAAAAGATGCTCAACATCAATAATTATTAGTTAGTTAGTTCGGTCACTCAGTCGTGTCCGACTCTTTGCGACCCCATGAATCGCAGCACACCAGGCCTCCCTGTCCATCACCAACTCCTGGAGTTCACCCAGACTCACGTCCATCGAGTCAGTGATGCCATCCAGCCATCTCATCCTCTGTTGTCCCCTTCTCCTCCTGCCCCCAATCCCTCCCAGCATCAGAGTCTTTTCCAATGAGTCAACTCTTCCCATGAGGTGGCCAAAGTACTGGAGTTTCAGCCTTAGCATCATTCCTTCCAAAGAAATCCCAGGGCTGATCTTCAGAATGGACTGGTTGGATCTCCTTGCAGTCCAAGGGACTCACAAGAGTCTTCTCCAACACCACAGTGCAAAAGCATCAATTCTTCGGTGCTCAGCGTTCTTCACAGTCCAACTCTCACATCCATACATGACCACAGGAAAAACCATAGCTTTGACTAGACGGATCTTTGTTGGTAAAGTAATGTCTCTGCTTTTGAATGTGCTATCTAGGTTGGTCATAACTTTCCTTCCAAGGAGTAAGCATCTTAATTTTATGGCTGCAGTCACCATCTGCAGTGACTTTGGAGCCCAGAAAAATAAAGTCTGACACTGTTTCCACTGTTTCCCCATCTATTTCCCATGAAGTGGTGGGACTGGATGCCATGATCTTCGTTTTCTGAATGTTGAGCTTTAAGGCAACTGTTTCACTCTCCGCTTTCACTTTCATCAAGAGGCTTTTTAGTTCCTCTTCACTTTCTGCCATAAGGGTGGTATCATCTGCATATCTGAGGTTATTGATATTTCTCCCGGCAATCTTGATTCCAGCTTGTGCTTCTTCCAGCCCAGCGTTTCTCATGATGTACTCTGCATATAAGTTAAATAAGCAGGGTGACAATATACAGCCTTGACGAACTCCTTTTCCTATTTGGAACCAGTCTGTTGTTCCATGTCCAGTTCTAACTGTTGCTTCCTGACCTGCATACAAATTTCTCAAGAGGCATATCAGGTGGTCTGGTATTCCCATCTCTTGAAGAATTTTCCACAGTTTCTTGTGATCCACACAGTCAAAGGATTGGCATAGTCAATAAGGCGAAATAGATGTTTTTCTGGAACTCTCTTGCTTTCTCCACGATCCAGTGGATGTTGGCAATTTGATCTCTGGTTCCTCTGCCTTTTCTAAAACCAGCTTGAACATCAGGAAGTTCACGGTTCACATATTGCTGAAGCCTGGCTTGGAGAATTTTGAGCATTACTTTACTAGCATGTGAGATGAGTGTAATTGTGCGATAGTTTGAGCATTCTTTCGCCTTGCCTTTCTTTGGGATTGGAATGAAAACTGACCTTTTCCAGTCCTGTGGCCACTGCTGAGTTTTCCAAATTTGCTGGCATATTGAGTGCAGCACTTTCACAGCATCATCTTTCAGTATTTGAAATAGCTCAAGTGGAATTCCATCACCTCGAGTAGCTTTGTTTGTAGTGGTGCTTGCTAAGGCCCACTTGACTTCACATTCCAGGATGTCTGGCTCTAGGTCAGTGATCACACCATCATGATTATCTGAGTCGTGAAGATCATTTTTGTACAGTTCTTCTGTGTATTCTTGCCACGTCTTCTTTGTATCTTCTGCTTCTGTTAGGTCCATACCATTTCTGTTCTTTATCGAGCCCATCTTTGCATGAAAGTTTCCCTTGGTATCTCTAATTTTCTTGAAGAGATCTCTAGTCTTTCCCATTCTGTTGTTTTCCTCTATTTCTTTGCATTGATCGCTGAAGAAGGCTTTCTTATCTCTTCTTGCTATTCTTTGGAACTCTGCATTCAGATGTTTATATATTTCCTTTTCTCCTTTGCTTGTCACTTCTCTTCTTTTCACAACTATTTGTAAGGCCTCCCCAGACAGCTATTTTGCTTTTTTGCATTTCTTTTCCATGGGAATGGTCTTGATCCCTGTCTCCTGTACAGTGTCACGAACCTCATTCCATAGTTCATCAGGCACTCTATCTATCAGATCTAGTCCCTTAAATCTATTTCTCACTTCCGGCTGTATAATCATAAGGGATTTGATTTAGGTCATACCTGAATGGTCTAGTGGTTTTCCCTACTTTCTTTAATTTCAGTCTGAATTTGGCAATAAGGAGTTCATGGTCTGAGCCACAGTCAGCTCCCGGTCTTGTTTTTGCTGACTGTATAGAGCTTCTCCATTTTTGGCTGCAAAGAATATAATCAAGCTGGTTTCTGTGTTGACCATCTGGTGATGTCCATGTATAGAGTCTTCTCTTGTGTTGTTGGAAGAAGGTGTTTGTTATGACTAGTGCATTTTCTTGGCAAAACTCTATTAGTCTTTGCCCTGCTTCATTCTGTATTCCAAGGCCAAATTTGCCTGTTACTCCAGGTGTTTCTTGACTTCCTACTTTTGCATTCCAGTCCCCTATAATGAAAAGGACATCTTTTTTGGGTGTTAGTTCTAAGAGGTCTTGTAGGTCTTCATAGACCCGTTCAACTTCAGCGTCTTGAGCGTTACTGGTTGGGGCATAGACTTGGATTAGTGTGATATCGAATGGTTTGCCTTGGAAACGAACAGAGATCATTCTGTCATTTTTGAGATTGCATCCAAATACTGCATTTCGGACTCTTTTGTTGACCATGATGGCTACTCCATTTCTTCTAAGGGATTCCTGCCCGCAGTAGTAGATATAATGGTCATCTGAGTTAAATTCACCCATTCCAGTCCATTTTAGTTCGCTGATTCCTAGAATGTCAACATTCACTCTTGCCATCTCTTGTTTGACCACTTCCAATTTGCCTTGATTCATGGACCTGACATTCCAGGTTCCTATGCAATATTGCTCTTTACAGCATCGGACCTTGCTTCTATCACCAGTCACATCCACAGCGATAATTATTAAAGAATTACAAATGGAAACTACAACCAAGTATCACCTCAGACCAGTCAGAAGAGGCATCCTCAAAAAGTCTACAAATAATAAATATTAGTAGGAATGTAAATTAGTGTAGCCACTATGGAAAATAGCATGGAGTTCCTTAAAAAACTAAAAATAGAACTACCATATGACCCAGCAATCCCACTCCTGGGCATACATTTGAAGAAATCCATAATTCAAAAAGACACATGCACCCCCAATGTTCACTGCAACATTGTTTACAATAGCCAAGACATGGAAGCTACCTAAATGTTCACTGACAGATGAATGGATAAAGAAAATGTGGTCCATATTACACAATGGAATATTACTCAGCCATTAAAAGGATGAACTAACTCCATTTGCTGAAATATAGAAGGACCTAGGTTGGAGAAGGAAATGGCAACCCACTCCAGTGTTCTTACCTTAAGAATCCCGGGGATGGGGGAACCTGGTGGGCTGCCATCTACGGGGTTGCACAGAGTTGGACATGACTGAAGTGACTTAGCAGCAGCAGTAGCAGCAGCAGAAGGACCTAGAGATTGTCATATTGAGTGAAATAAATCAGACAAAGACAAATATCATATGGTATCACTTATATGTAAAATCTTAAAAAAAATGATACAAATGAACTTATTTACAAAATTTTTGTGGTTCAGTTGCTCAGTCATGTCTGACTCTTTGTGACACCATGGACTGCAGCTTCCTTGTCCTTCAGTATCTCCCAGAGTTTGCTCAAATACATGTTCATTGAGTCGGTGATGCTATCTAACCATCTCATCCCCTGCTCCCTCTTCTCCTTCAGCCTTCAATCTTTTCCAGCATCAGGATCTTTTCCAATGAGTCAACTTTTCGCATCAGATGGACAAAGTATTGGAGCTTCAGCTTCACTATTGGTTCTTCCAACGAATATTCAGGATTGATATTCTTTAGGATTGACTGGTTTGATCTTGGGGTCTAAGGGGCTCTCAAGAGTCTTCTCCAACCTCACAGTTTAAAAGCATCAGTTTTTCAATGCTCAGCCTTCTTTATGGTCCAACTCTCACATCCATACATGATTACTGGAAAAACTTTAGCTTTGACTATATGGACCTTTGTCAGCAAAGTAATATCTCTGCTTTTCAATATACTGTCTAGGTTGGTCATCTCATTTCTTCCCCGGAGCAAGTGTCTTTTAATTTCATGGCTGCAGTCACCATCTTCAGTGATTTTGGAGCCCCCAAAATAAAGTATCTCACTGTTTCCAATGTTTTCCCGTCTATTTGCCATGAAATAATGGGACCAGATGCTATGAACTTAGTTTTTTGAATGTTGAATTTTAGGCCAGCTTTTTCACTCTCCTCTTTCACTTCACAAAAGGCTCTTTAGTTCCTCTTCACTTTCTGCATATGAGTGCTGTCATCTGCATATCTGAAATTATTCATATTTATCCTGGAAATCTTGATTCCAGCTTGTGCTTCATTCAGTCCAGCATTTTACATGGTGTACTCTGCATAGAAGTCAAATAAGCAGACAATATACAGAATTAATGTACTCCTTTCCTAATTTTGAAACAGTCTGTTGTTCCATGTCCAGTTTTAACTGTTGCCTCTTGACCTGCATACAGGATTCTCAGGTGGTATGGTTTTCCCATCTCTTTGAGAATTTTCCACAGTTTGTTGTGATTCCCACAGTAAGAGCCTTTAGTGTAGTCAATGAAGCAGTGGTAGAAGTTTTTCTGGAATTTCCTTGCTTTCTCTATGATCCAATGAATGTTGGCAATTTGATCTCTGATTCCTCCACCTTTTCTAAGTCCAGCTTGAAGTTCTCGGTTTACATACTGTTGAAGTCTAGCTTGGAGAAATTTGAATATTACTTTGATAGCATGTGACATGAGTGTAACTGTGTGGTAGTTTGAACATTCTTTGGCATTGCCTTTCTTTGGGATTGGAATGAAAACTGACCTTTTCCAGTCCTGTGGTCACTGCTGAGTTTTCCAAATTTGCTATCATATTGAGTGCATCACTTTCAGAGCATCATCTTTTAGGATTTGAAATAGCTTAACTGGAATTCCATCACCTCCACTAACTTTGTTCGTAGTCATGCTTCCTAAGGCCCACTTGACTTCCCATTCCAGGATGTCTGGCTCTAGGTGAGTGATCACACCATCGTGGTTATCTGGATTCTGAAGATGTTTTTGTATACTTTTTCTGTGTTCTTGCATATCTTCTGCTTTTGTTAAGTCCATACCATTTCTACCCTTTGTTATGCCCACTTTTGCATGAAATATTCCCTTGGTATCTCTAATTTTCTTGAAGAGATCTCTAGTCTTCCTGTTCTGTTGTTTTCCTTTATTTCTTTGGATTGATCACTTAGGAAGGCTTTCTTATCCCTTGCTATTCTTTGGAGCTCTGCATTCAAATGGGTATATCTTTCCTTTTCTCCTTTGCCTTTCACTTCTCTTCTTTTATCAGCTATTTGTAAGTCCTCTTCAGACAACTCTTTGCCTTTTTGCATTTCTTCTTCTTGGGGATGGTCTTGATCACTGCCTGCTGTTCAATGTCACAAACCTCAGTCCATATTTCTTCAGACACTCTGTCTATCAGATCTAGTCCCTTGAATCTATTTGGCACTTGCACTGTATTATAGTAAGAGATTTGATTTAGGTCATAACTGAACGGTGTAGAGCTTTTCCCTACTTTCTTCAATTTAAGTCTGAATTTGGCAATAAGGAGTTCATGATCTGAGCCACAGTCAGCTCCCGGACTTGTTTTTGCTGACTGTGTAGAGCTTCTCCGTCTTTGGCTGCAAAGAATATAATCAATCTGATTTCAGTGTCGACCATCTGGTGATGTCCATGTGTAGAGTCTTCTCTCGTGCTGTTAGAAGAGGGTGGTTTTTTTTTTTTTTTTATGACCAGTGCATTCTTTTGGCAAAACTCCATTAGTCTTTGCCCTACTCATTTTGTACTCCAAAGCAAAATTTGCTTGTTACTCTCGGTATCTCTTGACTTCCTACTTTTGCATTCCAAGCTATATGATGAAAAAGACTTCTTTTTTGGTATTAGTTCTAGAAGGTCTTGTAAGTCTTCATAGAACCATTCAACTTCAGCTTCTTTGGCATTAGTGGTTGGGACATAGACTTGGATTACTCTGATACTGAATGGTTGGTTTGGAAATGAACAGAGATCATTCTGTCATTGTTGAGATTGCCCCCAAGTACTGCATTTTAAACTCTTTCGTTGAGTATGAGGGCTACTCCATTTCTTCTAAGGGATTTCTGCCCACAGTAGTAGATATGATGGTCTTCTGAATTAAATTTGTCCATTCCAGTCCATTTTAGTTCACTGATTCTTAAAATATTGATGTTCACTCTTGCCATCTCCTGTTGAACCACTTCCAATTTACCTTGATCCATGGACCTAACCTTCCAGTTTCCTATGTTATATTGTTCTTTGCAACATTCACCTTACTTCCACCACCAGATACATCCACAAATGGGTATCGTTTTCACTTTGCCTCAGCTTCTTCCTTCTTTCTGGAGATATTTCTCTGCTCTTCTCCAGTAGCATTTTGGACACCTACTGGCCTGGGGAGTTCATCTTTCAGTGTCATATCTTTTTGCCCTTTCATATTATCCATGGGGTTCTCAAAGCAAGAATACTGAAATGGTTTGATATTCCCTCTTCCAGCGGACCACATTTTGTCAAAATTCTCCACCATGACCTGTCTGTCTTGGTGACCTTACAAGGCATGGATACTTTAGAGGAAGAGAGGAATATAGTTGATGAGTACTCATACTTAACCTTTGAAAAAATGAAAACTGGTTAAGAATTTATTGCAATCCTGTTATAAGAAAGAAGTGTTTTCAAGATTTTGTAGATACAAAGCCTTTTTTTTTTTTTTTTTTGGTCTTTGTGAACTGCACAAAAAAATCAAAACCCCTATGTTTCATTTATTGCAAACATTTTTGGAGAGATCTGTCCAGTTTTCAGCAACTTTCTTAACTGCTCCCTCTTAATTTATCGTAGGTGTGTGGCTCCCAGCAGTTGTTTGTGTATAAAATAGTAACTCTGCCCTTAGCCTTTGCTTGCTTGATTTTGGTGTGAGAATTTGACTCAGGTTGACCTAGTTCATTCACTGGAGACTTAGATCAAGGGTTGAGGAACACATTCCTCTCATGGACCTGTTAACTCAAGCTGGGTAGCTATGGGCAGTCATATTGTGCATTGCAGGCTGTGAGCAGAGAAGAGAATGGTGAAGGAGTGGAGAGAGCAGAGAAAGAGTCAGTGGTCAGAGCAGAGACCTGGGAGAGAGAGGCTCCTGTCAGAGTTATGAGCAATTTTCTAGTTTCTGGAGCTAGTTCTTCTTGAAGTCAGGCTGTGTGTCTGTTCTGTGTTAGGTAGTTCTTCACATTTATCAAAATGTCCTCTTTTTTGCTTAATTTAACCATGTATTATAGAGGACCTGAAAAATGTGGCATTCACGAGTGGCTTAACTGTACAATAAACCTTAAATTAGTTCTTATTCCAAAGGTTTCAGTATTAACCAGGTGTAAACTATTACGGTTCTTCTGATGTTGGTATGGCTACATCACTATGTGCTGTGTGACAAGTTTTCTTTCTTTCTTTCTCTTTTTAAAAACTTTTACTTTTCTCTCTTTTCCTCAGAAACTTTGCTTAGCCTTCATTCTGACATTGGTCACTTTTGTTGTTGTTCAGTTGTGCAGTTGTGACTACGGCACGCCAGGCCTCCCTGTCCATCACCATCTCCTGGAGCTTGCTCAAACTCACGTCCATCAAGTCGGTGATGCCATCCAACCATATCATCCTCTGGCATCCCCTTCTCCTCCTGTCTTCAATCTTTCCCAGCAGGGTCTTCTCCAATGATTCAGTTCTTAGCATCAGGAGGCCAAAGTATTGGAGCTTCAGCTTCAGAATCAGTCCTTCCAGTGAATATTCAGGACTGATTTCCTATCACTTACATATTACATTCTCTTCAGTTGTTCTGAGACAATTAAAAACCTGTTTCCTTTGGCACCAATGCAGTCATGAACACAAACAAATTTGGTCACTGGTCATCCAGATCATCCCAAATATGCTTATATTAATTTTTAAAAGAGTAACTTGTAAATTCTTTTGGAGAAACAGCATACATTCTTTGAGAGAAGCACTGACTAATGGACTGTGTGGCAATAACTTCTTTTGATATGTCCTCAGGCAAGGACTGTCCTCAGCATTGCTCTTTGATCACAATAAAACCAGGTCATTACCACAAGCAAGGCCAGAGGTATCAATGCTCTTGACCTCTAGACCCTGGCTCCTAACTTGACTTCTGTGCCTCTGACTTTGCCCTTAATAGAGGTCCTCTTTGCACAAAGGCCCATTGTTCTCAGCAGTCCTCCTATACGTCACCCCCCAACTTGAGGTGCGAAAGCCTGGTGTTGGATAGTAGAGCACCATTATCACCTGGTAGATCTCCAGAAGTTACCCATGATGAGCTAGTCAAGTCCAGGCAGGAAGGCTTAGCCCAAGAACCACTGGATTGGTTTCCAGCTCCTGACTTTAGTTCATTCATACAAAAAGTGAGGCCAACAATACTTATTAGGCATAAATAGGCATTCTTTGGAATTTATGAAGCTTGTTTACTTAAATAAAGTCCATGAAATCAGCTGTCACTAGTAAGGATTTTATTGGACACACCTACAGGGATATTTGCTTTACTAGAGTATTGCTTTAGTCATGCTATTGTGTTGGGTCATCCACTGGGACTCTCTTAAAGGTCTGCTTTTGCATTGAACTGAACAAAATGAAAAAGGCAGAGGTTCATAATCTGGAGAATGAGTTTGTAATATTTCATCATCTCAGAAAGTTCTAAATCTGCTCTCTCTTGTTCCAGTTTTTGCCAGTATGTTTTGTTGTTACACATCTGTGCTAGATTTGCCTTGAAAGATCAAATTAGATGATAGTAACAGGGTGCCTTTTCTTAATCTTAATTTTCAAATACAGCTACAAATGACACCTTGTAATCTTGTAAAACTGCCGCTGTGAAATCCTGCCAACCAGTTGAAGTGGTGTGCTCATTTTAGCAATGGAAACAAGTTTCCAGAAAGACGGCTATAACAATGGTTCTACCACCTACTTGCTGCCTCCTTATTTTTCTCTTTCCAACTCTCTTTCCAATTTGGAACAAATGCAGAAGTTTCACAATTCATGCACATCCCCATTCTGTGATAAGAAGGAAAAAAGCTTTTACCCAAATTAGTTGAATGTGACAATTCATATTCAGCATGCCTACAGAGATAGTTTCTCAGACAATTTGAATCAAATATTTATACTCTGGCTTATTTATTATTTATACTTTGGTTTTCAACTTCAAAAAGGTTTGGATGTTTAGTTGAATTTGGGGCTGTCCATCTTTGTCAAAAAGACTCTAGATAACTATATTTTAAGAAGTTTTACTTTTCTTTTATGAATGGGGAAAGAGCAAACAGAATCAGACTGCTAGAAAGCTAAGGTCAAAAATAACTAAGGGAATTCTGAAGGCTGCCCAGATGAGATGGCACAAAAGGCAGCTATAGAGGTGGCCTGGAGGCTATAAATAATGGCCAAGGAATAAATAAAGTAGTAAGGACTGGTAAGCAGGAAATAAATGGGGAAATGGGGCTGGAGCTATTGGAGTGACAGCCCAGTGAGCTGGCCCACTTAAAGAGATGAAGAGGAAGTCCCCTCTTCCTTAGGGCTTGTATCACAGGTACTCCTTGAAAAGCCCTAAGTTGTTAAGGGAGGGGGCAGTGGCTAAGCTCCCATGACTCTTCTTGCAGTTCATACCCTCCCATTGTCCTAAATGACAGAATGGATTGCACTCTGTGGAAATTCAGTGCTTCTTGTGTCGTGTGTCTAGATCACCTTCCCAAGTTTTCAAAGCTGGCATACAGAAAGGCAGTGCAGGATGTAGCAGAGTGGATGGGCAATGGAGTAAATCCGTGTGGAAGCAGAGCTTAAAATTTCCATAGCACTGGGAAGATTCCAGGTGTATTTTGCAACAGTGAGGGACTTGTCTAAGGAGGGGAGCCAGATAACGTTTCCTGCTCAGATGTTCTTTCTTGATTCCAGATGCTACAGATAGGAGACCTTGAATCACTTGTGTACTGAAGTGGCTTAAAGGCTCTCTGAGCAATGACGGATTATGAAGGTGATGGCAAAATTAGAGTAAAGGAGTGTCCTAGTTGAAGCTCAGTAATTGGCTAAGAGCAAACTGGTCAACATAAAAATGATCTTTGGATACACCATCAACGTGTTTTCCAGCCTTTAGTCATTTTAGGTGCTTAAAGTCTTCATTTTATAATTCATTTTAACTATTTTATAATTAATTAATAGTTTTTAGTCAATTATTTTTATAAATCCCAATATGTTGAAAGAAACTAAATTCCAGCCATTGAAGGGTTACTGAAATAAATTATATAAGTTGACAACAAAGTAGGCTTGTTCCAATTTCTGCAGAAAAATTTATATTTATATACATCAAAAAGAATGAGAAAGACTAGATATTAAATTGCTCACAATAGTTGCCTCTCTCACTTCATTCAGGTCTCTACTACAATGTTCTTCCTCAGAGAGTCCTTCCCAGACTCTATATAACAAAGCTTTAATTTGCTTCCTGGTTCTTTTTCCTCCTTGGCATTATGCTGACTTATCTGTTTAGTACCTGTCTTGCCCTAGACTCTGTAGTTCCACACTACAAAGGGATTTTGTTTTTCTTGTTTTCTTCCTCTTGTTTTCTGTCCTAGTGCTTAGGATAGTGCCTGGAACTCTGAAATATTTGTTGTACTTATGATGGAAGATGAATGAATGAGCTTGCATAAATGGAAAATGCTTCTAGCGTAGTGTTAGAACAATGGTGCTTCCTTTAGGTTCAGAGTAGGACCATGCTTCGGCTGGCTTTGTTTACTAATAGGATGCTTAAGCCAGCCAAGGGAAGGATTTTCTGAGGATATAAGGACCTAGTCATGCTTTGACGGAGAAGGCAATGGCACCCCACTCCAGTACTCCTGCCTGGAAAATCCCATGGACTGAGGAGCCTGGTGGGTTGCAGTCCATGGGGTCGCTAAGAGTCGGACACGACTGAGTGACTTCACTTTCACTTTTCACTTTCATGCACTGGAGAAGGAAATAGCAACCCACTCCAGTGTTCTTGCCTGGAGAACCCCAGGGACGGGGGAGCCTGGTGGACTGCCATCTATGAGGTCGCACAGAGTCGGACACGACTGAAGCGACTTAGCAGCAGCAGCAATCATGCTTTGAATTGTGTCCAGCTACGGCACCAAGCTATGAGCCACCCACTGTGACATTTACTTGAACTCCAATCATTTGGGAAAAGTGAGGCTTGTGATTCCCTGTCCTCGAGGTGTCACTGCAGAAGTGTGAAGCTGTCTTACGGTGTACAGTACAAGGCACCTGGTGGCCCCCACCTCCTCCAGCACTGGAGTCTCTTATTTATTAATTGGCTAGGATTTCCTTCAAGGCTTTGGAAACAGTGACAGCGCAGCTGAGTGGTTCAAACAACAGGGTTTACTTTGGGTGTTCCTGTTTCTTAATCCTTACTCATTAAGGCCAGCCAACTGTATGTATCTGTTTCATTGTTTAAACATGAAGGGATATTTTTTTTTTTTTTTAACATGAAGGGATATTAATGCTTCCTGGAATCTAAAGAACATTATATGCAGTAATTAGTTCATGTTTCAAATTGTTTCACATTTATCAGTATCATTATTTTGAAATAGACTCCTTCAAAGAGTCAGAGAAAACTATATGTCAAAAATACAAAGCTTACAACTTGTCTTCTTACTCATTTACTCCCCTCAGAAAGTGGGAAGTTCCCTGCCCTGTGGGACTTACTTATTCAGAAGTGTTTGTTGAGCTTTCACTGGATACAGTTCCCTGTTGGGTATTATCTGAGAAGAGAAAGAAGGTAGAGGCTTTTTCATGCCCTACAGGAGGATCTATTTGTTTGAAAGGGTCTCTGGAGTAGACAGAAACATTCTTAACAATGCATATTTCTGATAATGTATTTGTCCATGGCTTACTAATGGATCTGATAGATCACTAATCCTGAAAGGAAAGATTCTGGAGTTCATATCTAATACTGACTCTTCAAATACATTGGGTGACCCCCTCAGCTTATAGTGTCTGAGATCTCTAGAGAACCAAAGACAGAAGAATATTCTTTAGATGGTCCTTGCATTCACATGTTATTGCCATCATGGCCAAATGACTTTACAATAGTAAAGGTGGTTGAAGATTTAATTCACATCCTCATTTCCAATAAAACTTTTGTGGCTAGGATCAGTTCAAAATTTTTTTAATTTGTTTTTTAATTTCTATAAAACAACTTAACAAAACTAACAATGTTAATAGGCATTTTCAGTGTGGTAAAGAATGATAAGTAATCCCTAGTTTTAGCTTCATGTTACTATTAACAGTAGTTAGATCCCCTTCATAGATCACAACCTTTTTGTGGCAAAGGGCTTTGCATAACTCAATGAGGCTATGAGTCATGTTATGCAGGGCCACTCAAGATGGACGGGTCATAGTGAAGAGTTCTAACAAACCATGGTCCACTGGAGAAGGAAATGGCAACCCACTCCAGTATTCTTGCCTGGAGAACCCCATGGACATTATGAAAAGACAAATATATATGACAGCAAAAGATGAGCTCCCCATGTCAGAAGGTGTCCAATATGCTACTGGGGAAGAACAGAGGGCAATTACCAATAGCTCCAGGAAGAATGAAGTGGCTGGGCCAAAGTGGAAACAACACTCAGTTGTGAATGTGTCTGGTGGTGAAAGTAAAGTTCAGTGCTGTAAAGAACAGTATTGCATAGGAACAATATTTCATAGGAATGTTAGATCCATGAATCAAGGTAATTGGATATGGTCAAGCAGGAGACGGCAAGATTGAACGTTAACATCTTAGGAATCAGTGAACTAAAATAGACAGGAATGGGAGAATTTAATTCAGAAGACCATTATATCTACTATTGTGGGCAAGAATCCCTTAGAAGAAATGGAGTAGCTCTCATAGTCAACAAAAGAGCCTGAAATGCAGTATTTGGTGCAGTCTCAAAAATGACAGAATAATCTTGATTTGATTTCATGGCAAACCTTCAACATCACAGTAATCCACGACTATGCCCCAACTTCTAATGCCAAAGAAGTTGTAGTGGACCGGTTCTATGAAGAGCTACAACACCTTCCAGAACTAAACAAACAAACAAACAAAAAAAGATGTCCTTTTTATCAGAGGGGACTGGATACAAAAGTAGGAGGTTAAGGGATACTCGGAAGAACAGGCAAGTTTGTCCTTGGAGTAAAAAATTAAGTAGAGGAAAGGCTAAAAAGCAGGGCAAAAGAATTTCATCAAGAGAATATCCTGGTCATAGCAAACACCCCTTTCCAAAAACACAAGAGACAAGTCTGCACATGGACATCACCAGATGGTCAATATCAAAATCAGATTGATTATATTCTTTGCAGTCAAAGATGGAGAAGCTCTATACGGTCAGTGAAAACAAGACCTGGAGTTGACTGTGGCTCAGAGCCTGAGTTCCTTATTGCCAAATTCAGGCTTAAATTGAAGAAAATAGGGAAAACTACTAGGCCATTCAGGTATGACCTAAATCAAATCCTTTGTGATTATGCAGTGGAGGTGACAGATAGATTCAAGGGATTATATCTGGTAGACAGAGTGTCTGAAGGACTGTGGAGGAAAGTTTATAACATTGTAAATGAGGCAATGACCAAAACAATCCCCCCAAAAAAGAAATACAAGAAGGCAAAATGGTTGTCTGAGGAGGCTTTACAAATCGCTAAGGAAAGAAAAGAAGCAAAAGACAAGGGAGAAAGGGAAAAATATACTCAACTGAATGCAGAGTTCTGGAGAATAGCAAGGGGAAATAAGAAGACTTTCTTAAGTGAAGCATGCAAAGAAATAGAGGAAAACAATTAGAATGGGAAAAGCTAGAAATTTCTTTAAGAAAATTGCAGATATCAGGGACGTATTTCATTTAAGGATGGGCACAATAAAGGACAGAAAAGGTAAGGACTTAACAGAAGCAGAAGATATTAGGAAGAGTTGGCAAGAATACACAGGACAACTATTAAAGAAAAGGTCTTAATGCCCCAGATAACCATGACGATGTGGTTGCTCATCTAGAGCCAGACGTCCTGGAGTGTGAAGTTGAGTGGGTCTCAGGGAACATTACTACAAACAAAGCTAGAGGAGGAGATGGAATTCCAGTTGAGCTATTTACAACCCTAAAAGTTGATCCTGTTAAAGTGTTGCACTCAATATTTCAGCAAATTTGGAAAATTCAGCAGTGGCCACAGGACTGGAGAAAATAAATTATCATTCCAATTGCAAAGAAGAGCACTGTCAAAAAACATTCAAAGTACTATACATGCGTTCATTTCACATGCTACCAAGGTTATGCTCAAATCCTTCAAGTTGGACTTCAGCGGTAGGTGAACTGAGTACTTCCAGGTGTTCAAGTTGAGTTTTGATGTAGCAGAGGAACTGGAGATCAAATTGCCAATATTTGTTGGATCATGGAAAAAGCAAGGGAATTCCATAAAAACATCTACTTCTGCTTCATTTACTCTAAAGCATTTGACTGTGTGGATCATAAATGGTGGAAAATTCTTAAAGAGATGGGAATAATAGACCACCTTACCTGTCTCCTGAGAAATCTGTATGCAGGTCAAGAAGCAACAGTTAGAACTGGACATCTATCTGGTTCAATATTGGGAAATGAGAATGACAAGGCTGTATATTGTCACCCTGCTTATTTAACTTATGTGTGGAGTACATCATGTAAAATGAAGGCAGGGCTGGATGAATCACAAACTGGAATCAGGATCACCAGGAGAAGTATCAACAAACTGAGATATGCAGATGATACAGAAAGTGAAGAGGAGCTGAAGAACCTTTTGATGATGGTGAAGGAGGAGAGTGAAAAAGCTGACTTGAATCTCAACATTCAAAAAAACTAAATTCATGGCATCTAGTCCCATCACTTCATGGCAAATAGAAAGGGAAAAAGTGGAAACAGTGACAGATTTTATTTTCTTGGGCTACCAAATCATTGCAGGTGGTTACTGAAGCCCTGAAATAGAAGGGTGCTTGCTCCTTGGGAGGAAAGCTTTGACAGACCTAGACAGTGTATTCAAGAGAAGAGACATCATTTTACTGACAAAAGTGCATATAGTCAAAGATATGGTTTTTCCCATAGTTATGTATGGATGTGAGAGCTGGTCCATAAAGAAGGCTGAGCACTGAAGAACTGATTTGTTGTGCTGTAGAAGATTTTGAAAGTCTCTTTGATTGCAAGGACATCAAACCAGTCAATCCTAAAGGAAATGAACCAGGAAGAAATGAACATTGACATCTTAAAAGAAATACTAAAGGAAATGAACATTGAAAAGACTGTTTCTAAAGCTGAAGCTGTAGTACTCTGGCCACTTGATGTGAAGAGCCAACTCATTGGAAAAGCCCCTGATGCTGGGAAAAACTGATGGGAAAAGGAGAAGGGGACAAACAAAGGAAGAGATTGTTAGATAGCATCACTGACTCAATGGAGCTGAATTAGAGCAAACTTCAAGAGATAGTGAAGGACAGGGAAGCATGGTGCAGTCCTGGGGGTAGTAAAGAGACAGACATGACTTAGTGACTGAACAAAAACAACAAGAAAAGAATTATAACTATTGGGAAGCTCTTGGATTCAGGACTCCATGAATCACAGCATGCCAGGCCTCCCTGTCCATCACCAACTCCCGGAGTTCACTCAGACTCACGTCCATCGAGTCAGTGATGCCATCCAGCCATCTCATCCTCTGTTGTCCCCTTATCCTCCTGCCCCCAATCCCTCCCAGCATCAGAGTCTTTTTCAATGAGTCAACTCTTCGCATGAGGTGGCCAAAGTACTGGAGTTTCAGCTTTAGCATCATTCCTTCCAAAGAAAGCCCAGGGCTGATCTCCTTCAGAATGGACTGGTTGGATCTCCTTGCAGTCCAATAGGACTGGGGTTTTAACTTGAGTCAGTTTGGCTTTGGAACCTGAGGCTTTCAGTCACTATATGTGTGTCTAGACACCTCTAGCTGGTTATATTTTTGGGAATTAAATGTACAAGAAGAGTTAAGAATTATGCCATTAAAACTTTATTCAGTGGAGGTGTGAGAGATGCTGCAGTTGAATGCTATTTATAATATATCATAATCTGTATGGTTTTTTGCTATATGTTTAAATATTAATATATCACTTTTTTAGATTAAAAAAATCAAAAAGGCATACACATAATGGGATATTATTCAACTATAAAAAGAAGAAAATATTGCCATTTACAACAGTATGAATGGAGCTCAAGGACATTAGTCAAAGTGAAAGTCATAGAGAGAAAAACAAATGTTATATGATCTCACTCATATGAGGAATTTAAAAAGAGGTGAGGGGTGCAGGAAATAGGTGGAAATGATCAAAAGGTAGAAATCTCAGTTATAAAATATATCCTAGGGATGTAATGTACACAAGTGACTTTAGTTAATAATACTGTATTGTATATTGAAAGTTACTAAGCAAGTAGATCTTAAAAGTTCTCATCACAAGGAAAAAACATGCAAAACCCTTCTGAAATTAAAAAAATTAAAAACATCCACATCTTTATAGAACTCATAACTAAACCCTTTATAAAATATTTCAAAGGGGGGAATTTTTCTATCATTGTCAGGTTAAACTTTGCATTTAATTTATTCTGTGCTCATCTGTTGATCATGAATGTGAGAGAGAATTTTTAGATTGTTCTATTATAACAAATAAACAGTATGATATCGAGGGGATTCTCATTATCTCAAACCCAGTTCCATGTCTTTTGTTTTGCAAAACCTATAAGAAAGGAGTTGTGCCAAATAATTTTACTTCTTATCATACTTGTCTCAGAATCTTAGATATATTTTTTAAATTAATTTTAAGAGTTTGAAATTAACTTCTCACCTTACCTGAAATTTCTGATCCTCTTCCTCCTTTCTGTTACACATTTCTCAGGCCCTATTACTTAAAGTTTTAAAATTACCTGTTGTTCCTTGTGACCTATTTCTATTTTAGTGTTTACTATAGAGGTACTATGTTTTTAGAATTACTTAGATCTCAGAATATGAATAAAAAGTTAATAAAAATAAGTTATTATGTTGGGAGCTACAAGTTAGTTCCATCCTAAGTCTGTCATTCTACAATTCAGACTGTTAGAGAACTATCATTTTGTATACTGGATACAAAGTCTGCGATAACAACAGAAATGCAATACAGAAATTTACATGAGGAAATCTCATACACTTACAAATGGAAAATTTAAGTAAGAAGTCCATGAAAAATAGAGGATACATTCTGAAAAATATTTTACAACTCTGAGTCACTTAACAGAGACCACAAAAAGCTACAGCTTTGACACCATCTCTTATTCTTACATGTCACCGTAACATTACACAGCATGCTGTGACCTTCTGATTTTAATGTTACTGTTATCCCTTTTGTCCAGAAAGTCTCCTCTTTTTCATGTATACTCAATTGTATGTATTCATTAAGACTCAGTTTGATTAATTGAGAAAAATGTAATGAAACTCAGATATTATTTCCCCTTTCATCTTTCTCGACTACTTCAATTCTCTTTGACCTTCTTTTCCATACCTATAGTTGGTAATACACAATTTAAGACATAACTTTGTAATTTGCTAGTTTTCTGTTACTAAACATTATTTTACCTGCTTCACAGTCCTCATCCAACTGGGTAGTGAGTTTGTGAGAAAGTACATGACCATCTCTTTGAGTCCCCATCATAGAACTGAAGGATATCACAGGGACACATGAAGGAAGAAATGGGCTCAATACTCTTAGGGTCAAGCCATTTGCATCTCAACCTTGTCTTGATGTGGGGATTCCCAATTTATCTCCCAAGAGGGGAGCATTTTTCTAGTGTTAAGATTTTTCCTGCCTTTGCATCCTCATGGGAGGATGGGAGGAAAAATGGTTTTTCTGATGGGTGAAATAGCAGTCTATTGGATGACATGAACCAGACATGGAGCCCTGCCTGTCTTACTTAGGCTCTTTTGTTCTTCAAGGGTGGGAAGCCAGGTGTGATCCTCCATGTGTCTGGCTAGAGATGAGCTCTCTGAAGAACTCACTGTCCTAGGCACTTTCCAAAATCTAGACTTGAGGGAGAAGAAATAGGATTCTGATTCTGATTGTGAGTTAATTGAACTTTTCTAATCCAGCTTGAACAGGGAGACCTTGTACTTTGGACAGTGAAGGCAATGCTCTCTCTCTCTCTCTCTCTCTCTCTCTCTCTCTCTCTCTATATATATATATATATATATATATGATTTCACTTATTTATTTATGGTGAAGTCTCCTTTTGTGTGGGCTTTTCTCTAGTTGTGGTGAGTGGGAGTTACTCTGTTGTGGTGCATGGGTTTTTCACTGTGGTGGGCAGGTTTATCACTGTGGAAGCTTCTCTTGTGCAGCACAGGCTCTAGGGCATGTGGGCTTTAGTACTTGCAGCACACAAGCTCGGTAGTTGCTCTCCTGTGCTCTAGAGCACAGGCTTAATAATTAGGATCTTCATGGATCAGGGAGAGAAGCCGGTTCTCCTGCATTGACAGGCAGATTCTTTACCACTGAGCCACCATGGAAACCCTGGCAAGGCTATATTTTAATCTACATTTTTTTCTTATATATCTTTTTCTGACTTGCTTAGAATCAATAAAGAAGAAATATCTATGTACATTGTTAGCACCTTCCAATTCATAGCAGTTATATATGAGCTTCCTTCAAGGCAGTTTTCTTCTTTAATATAAAGATTCTATGCTTATTTCAAAATGGAATTCGTTAAGTCATTAATTTTAGAATAAAATAAAATTTGTGTCATCTTAAATTTCATATTCACTTAATATCTAGAATGTACTTTCTCAAATGCAGCTATTATAGTTTATGAACTATTAACAACAGGCCCAATGCTACTTGTCATTATTAAATCATAAAATATCCAAACCAAAGCAAAAAAGGGCTTCCCTGGTGGCTCAGATGGTAAAGAATCTACCTGCAGTGTAGGAGACTTGCATTCGATCTCTGGCTTGGGAAAATCCCCTGGAGGAGGGAATGGCTACCAACCCCAGTATTCTTGCCTGGAGTATTTCATGGACAGAGGAGCATGGTGGGCTGCAGTCCGTGGGGTCACAAAGAGTCAGACAGGATTAAACAACTAACACTGACACTTTCAACCCAGATGTCATTACACATTGTACAAAGTTTTGGACTTCATCTTCCTAAATTATATATAAATACACACATATGCATTTATATATGTATTATATAATTTAAGTATACCATTTATAGAATGTAATCTGCTTTATTGTCTAATAATGTTTTGAATATGCATATATAGAGACTTTCAGGAAATATTTATTAAATGAATTAATGTATTTTAACAACTATAGCCTTTTCTATTACATAATTTATTATTGTGCATTTTAGATTTTTCCAGATTTCTATGATTATAAAGAAAGAAAAATTTTCTTACTTTTCATAAGCTGTCCCTAGCCACAGAAATTCTACTACTTCATTTCTTTTTCAATCAGCTGGATCTTCATCAATTATTCCTATTATTCTTGGGTGATGAACATACAATCATCTCTGCAGGTGCAGTGCCTGATACATGACACCTTCTCAGTAAATAGTATCCAGTAAGTAGCTGGACTATAAAGAAAGCTGAGCACCAAAGAATTGATGCTTTTGAACTGTGGTGTTGGAGAAGACTCTTGAGAGTCCCTTGGACTGCAAGGAGATCCTGCAACCAGTCAGTCCTAAAGGAAATCAGTCCCGAATATTCATTGGAAACTTCATGCTGAAGCTGAAACTCCAATACTTTGGCCACCAGATGAGAAGAACCAACTCATTGGAAAAGACCCTGATGCTGGGAAAGATTGAAGGCAGGAGGAGAAGGGGATGACAGAGGATGAGATGGTCGGATGAGATCACCTACGTGATGGACATGAGTTTGAGTAGGCTCCAGGAGTTGGTGATGGATAGGGAAACCCGGCGTGCTGCAGTCCATGGGGTTGCAACTAGTCAGACATGACTGAGTGACTGAACTGAACTGAAGTAGTTGGAAAATTTCACTTTGCACATAAAGTACAACGAAAACGAACAATCTGGAAGGAAGACATGAGAATGTGGTATCTATTAAGTTCTCTGTCCTTAATTTCATGTGCGTGTATTAAATTTTAATTCAACAAAAGTATATTAAAAACTCACAAAGTGAAGCAGGTGTCAGACATGGAGGTAGTATATCATGAGGAATAAGGTTCAATTCTAATATCAAGGAATTAAGTGTGGACTAGAGAAGCTAAGACAAGTACAATTACATGGAAAATATAAGTGCTAATAATTGATGTATTTCCTGAACTCAAAATTGACATTTATTCAAACCATATGTCAATCTAAGACAGACTATTTAAAATAAAGAAATACTAGAAATTCCTGGATAGATTATCCATTGACAAAGTGGTTCAAACCAATGCAATGGGAGATTAGGAAGTGGGAGGTAGGAGAAGGCAAAACAAAAAATCAGTAGGCTCAATTTTCTAAATACAATTTTCCGATGTTTCAAAGGGAGGATTCTGCAACTCCTTCACAATCTTTGAAGATGGGTGTCTTCCTCTTCCTGGACTCACGCATGATGCAGCTGTGCTGTTGACATTCCTGTCCTGAATCCCTCAGCTTGGGTTGCTTGTGAACCAAGTGACTGTGTTATAGGAGCCACTGTCTTCCTTCTTTGCTGGAAGGTTCTCTGTGTTCTCCTCCAAGTTGTCTTCTCAACATCCTAGATAAGGAGCAGGGATTGATATTTTCAAGGAGCATTTTTACAAATGAATATATAGTCTAGGTTGAGAACCACTTCCCCAGAACTGGAGAAGGACTTAAAGATATGCAACACATGTCCTTGCTTACCCAAGACAATCTTGGCTTTGCCTTTTTTTTTTTTTTTGGTATTATGTATGACTAACAAAACTCACTCTTAAAACTGATTCATCAATAATATGGACACTCTACTGAAGGTTCATCTTTGTTGTTCAGTCACTGAGTTGTGTTCAACTCTTTGTGAACCCATGGATTGCAGCACACCAGGGTTCCCTGTCCTTCACCATCTCCCAAAGTTTGCTCAAACTCATGTCCACAGGTGATGCCGTTCAACCATCTCAGTCTCTGCCATTTCCTTTTCCTTCTGCCCTCTTTCAATCTTTTCCAGTATCAGGGTCTTTTCCAATGAGTTGGCTCTTCACATCAGGTGGTCAAAGTATTGAAGCTTCAGCTTCCTGCATCCATCCTTCCAATGAATATTCAGGGTTGATTTCCTTTAGGACTGATTGGTTGGATCTCTTTGCAGTCCAAGGGACTCTCAAGAGTCTTCAGCACCACAGTTGAAAGCATCAATTCTTTGGTGTTCAGCCTTCTTTATGGTGCAACTCTCACATCCTTACCTGACTACTGGAAAAACGATAGCTTTGGCTATACAGACCTTTATTGGCAAAGTGATGTCTAGATATATCAAGACATAGGTGTATATATATGGAGTAAAGCTGATAGGGAAACTAATAGAGTTTGAAAAAATACCATGGGAGATTCTGGTAAACCTCCAGTTGAGAAACTCCACTTTAATAGAAAATTACCATTTCAAAGACATTACAGGATATTCTTATAAGAACTGTACATCTTATTAAAAAGAAACCTGACAAATAAATAATTAAAAATGTACTTTTTTGTTTCTTTCCTATGTAAATTTAATAGCTTGAGTTTAACTAGAGAAACTAGACCAACCTTAGGTCCTCAGGACATTATTAGATACATCCTGATTTCAATCAGAATTGTTCCTAGACACTGTGGAGAGACAGTAGATGGGACTCACCTGGGGAAAGATAGATACCATCACCTAAGAGCCAACACAGTATTGTGCATCTCCTTTGCACTTCTTTCCTAATCTAATCTGACTCAACTTGAAAATTGGGAATATTATATACATAAGCCTAAGCACCTCATGGTACAGGGTAGCTCATGGTAAGCTGGTTATTTTAGTATTAGTTCATGGAAAAAAGTTAAGTAGACATCCAAAGCCAGTCTTAAAATTTGCCAGTGGGGATATTTTACCAGGAATATGTGAAGATTTTTCTTTTGTGCTGCTGCTCCTGCAGATGGAACAAACTCCTTTTATTCTCTCCATGCATTTGGGTGTTCTCTTCTAAAACAGTGGTCTCATTAATGAATTGTTCTGGTGTATGGAAACACTTCTGCCAAATTCTCATTAACCACAGTGGAGTATATAGCATAGCAGAAATGAGTTTAAGCAGATAAGTCTTCATCAGTTTTCAATTTTATGTCGGCTAAAGTTACAAAATATGACAAGATCACAGAAAACACTGACAGATGTATATGGTCTACTCTATGTAGGCAGACCAGGAATATTATCGAAACTTTGAGATCAGCAGAGAATTTTCAACTAAAAGGAAAATTTCCATGTCTCAATTATAAGAACCTGTGAATATATTTACTTAAAAGGCAAAAAGGACTTTGTAGGTGAGATTGAGTTAAGGATGTGGATATGGGAAGAGTAGCCTGGATTATCCAGGTGGGCTCAGTTTGATCACATGGGTCCTTATAAGAAGGATTACAGTCAGAGAGAGATGTGAGAATGGAAGAAAAGATCTTAGAGGAAAGAAATGTTTTGCTGCTGGCTGGGATAGAAGGGGTTATGAATCAAGGCATGTAAGAGGTCTCCAGGAACTGACAATGACAAGGAACAGATTCTCCCTTAGAATCTCCAGAAGGAAAACAGCCCTCTGATACCTTGATTTTATCCCAGTGAAACTAATTTTGAACTTCTGAATTTCAAAACTGTAGGATAATGAATTCATATTGTTTTAAGCTACTAAGATTGTGGTAATTTATTACAGTGGTAATGAAACAGATCCATTAACAGAATGAGAGATTTGGAGGGACTATTGCTGCTGTTCAAGTAATTCATTTTCTATTATTTCCACTAGTAGGACAATGAGTCATTGTTTTTAGCCCATTCTCATTAAACACAAAACACAACAATACATAGCATGGTTTTTTATCTTTTCTATTTTTGCTTTTTCATAATTTCACACTAACTCCCTAGTTCTGCTTGGGTTAGAGAAGTAAGGATCAGGAAAATAGTTCTTAAAGGAGATCGTACTTTAGCCAAGTTCTGGGGGATGAATAGAGCTTATGAGGCAGTTAAAAGGAAAAGAGTTTTCCAAACAGCCTCTACAAAGATGTGAAGTCAAGATGAACATGATGTATTCAGGGAATTGTTTTAATGGAAATAAATTGCAATCAGTCTTAGAAATTAGAGTATGACGTGCCTGTGGAGCTGTCCAGAAGGCAGATATAAACATGAAATTGTAGCTCAAGAGAGAAGGCTACACTGGAAGATAAAGATTTGGAAGTTACCAGGTTACAGGTGAAGATTAAAACTGAGTGATATCCTCTGTGGAGGGAGTGTACCACAACAAGAGAAAGGAGTCAACAAGAGAACTGTGGAATATCAATCTTTAGGAGATGCATGTGAGAAAAGGCTCACTCATTGAGGAGGACGCGTCTGAGTACACACAGTTCTTGTAGGACTTATCCTATTAAAACTCATGGAGAGAGGAGCATGGAAACTTATATTACCATATGTAAAATAGATCGCCAATGGGAATTTGCTGTACGGCTCAGGGAACTCAAACAGGGGCTCTGTATCAACCTAGACGGGTGGGATGGGGAGGGAGATGGGAAGGAGGTTGAAAAGGGAGGGTATATATGTATACCTATGGCTGGTTCATGTTGAGGTTTGACAGAAAACAGAAAATTCTGTAAAGCAATTCAGTTCAGTTCAGTTCAGTCGCTCAGTCGTGTCTGACTCTTTGTGACCGCATGAATCGCAGTACACCAGGCCTCCCTGTCCATCACCAACTCCCGGAATTTACTCAGACTCACGTCCATCGAGTCAGTGATGCCATCCAGCCATCTCATCCTCTGTCGTTCCCATCTCCTCCTGCCCCCAATCCCTCCCAGCATCAGAGTCTTTTCCAATGAGTCAACTCTTCGCATGAGGTGGCCAAAGAATTGGAGTTTCAGCTTCAGTGTCATTCCCTCCAAAGAAATCCCAGGGCTGATCTCCTTCAGAATGGACTGGTTGGATCTCCTTGCAGTCCAAGGGACTCTCAAGAGTCTTCTCCAACACCACAGTGCAAAAACATCAATTCTTTGGTGCTCAGCCTTCTTCACAGTCCAACTCTCACATCCATACATGACCACAGGAAAACCATAGCCTTGACTAGACGGACTTTTGTTGGCAAAGTAATGTCTCTGCTTTTCAATATGCTATCTAGGTTGGTCATAACTTTTCTTCCAAGGAGTAAGCGTCTTAATTTCATGGCTGCAGTCACCATCTGCAGTGATTTTGGAGCCCCCCCACCCCAAAAAAAGTCTGACACTGTTTCCACTGTTTCCCCATCTATTTCCCATGAAGTGATGGGACCGGATGCCATGATCTTCGTTTTCTGAATGTTGAGTTTTAAGCCAACTTTTTCACTCTCCTCTTTCACCTTCATCAAGAGGCTTTTTAGTTCCTCTTCACTTTCTGCCATAAGGGTGGTGTCATCTGCATATCTGAGGTTATTGATATTTCTCCTGGCATATCCTTCAATAAAAAATAAATAAAATTTAAAATATACAATGGAGAATAGACAATCTCTTTAACAAGTGGTGCTGGGAAAATTGGTCAACCTCATGTAAAAGAATGGAACTATAACACTTTCTAACACCATACACAAAAATAAACTCAAAATGGATTAAAGATCTCAATGTAAGACCAGGAACTATAAAACTCCTAGAGGAGAACATAGGCAAAACACTCTCTGACATAAGTCACAGCAGGATCCTCTATGACCCACCACCCAGAATATTGGAAATAAAAGCAAAAATAAGCAAATGGAACCTACTTAAAATTAAAAGTTTCTGCACAGCAAAGGAAACTATAAGCAAGGTGAAAAGACAGATTCAGAATGGGAGAAAATAATAGCAAATGAAGTAACTGACAAAGAATTAATCTCAAAAATATACAAGCAACTCCTGCAGCTTAACTCCAGAAAAATAAACGACCCAATCAAAAAATGGGTCCAAGAACTAAACAGACATTTCTCCAAAGAAGACATACAGCCTATAACAAACACATGAAAAGATGATCAACCTCACTCATCATCAGAGAAATGCAAATCAAAACCACAATGAGGTACCATTTCATGCCAGTCAGAATGGCTGCTATCCAAAAGTCTACAAGCAATAAATGCTGGAGAGGGTGTGGAGAAAAGGGAACTCTCTTACACTGTTGGTGGGAATGCAAACTAGTACAGCCACTATGGAGAACAGTGTGGAGATTCCTTAAAAAACTGGAAATAGAACTGCCTTATAACCCAGCAATCCCACTGCTGGGCATACACACTGAGGAAACCAGAATTGAAAGAGACACGTGTACCCCAATGTTCATCACAGCACTGTTTATAATAGCCAGGACATGGAAACAACCTAGATGTCCATCAGCAGACAAATGGATAAGAAAGCTATGGTACATATACACAATGGAGTATTACTCAGCCATTAAAAAGAATACATTTGAATCAGTTCTAATGAGGTGGATGAAACTGGAGCCTATTATACAGAGTGAAGTAAGCCAGAAAGAAAAACACCAATACAGTATACTAATGCATATATATGTAATTTAGAAAGATGGTAATGATAATCCTGCATGTGAGATAGCATAAGAGACCCAGATGTATAGAACAGTCTTTTGGACTCTGTGGGAGAGGGCGAGGGTAGGATGATTTGGGAGAATGGCACTGAAACATGTATAATATCATATGTGAAATGAAAAGCCAGTCCAGGTTTGATGCATGATACAGGATGCTCGGGGCTGTTGCACTGGGATGACCCAGAGGGATGGGATGGTGAGGGAGATGGGAGGGGGGTTCAGGATGGGGAACACGTGTACACCTGTGGCGGATTCATGTTGATGTATGGCAAAACCAATGCAATATTGTAAAGTAATTAGCCTCCAATTAAAATAAATTAATTTATATTAAAAAAAAAGAAAAAGACCAGTATAATGAATCTTCAGATACCCTTAACCCACTTCAGCAATTATTGGCTTTTTGCTAATCTGGTTTTATCTACCACTATGCCTCCATTTTTTTTTTTTTTTTTTGCTGTAGTATTTTTTAAACTTAAATTTGAATAACATACAGCTAACCAGTTTTTCCTTTTTTTCCTTTTCTTTTTTAACTTTACAATATTGTATTGGTTTTGCCATATATCAACATGAATCCGCCACAGGTATACACGTGTTCCCCATCCTGAACCCCCCTCCCTCCTCCCTCCCAGTACCATCCTTTAAAAATTATTTGTGATAAAACACATAATATAAAATTTACTCTTGGGCTTCTCTGGTGGCTCAGTGAATAGGAACACGCCTGCCAATGCAGGAGACACGTGTTAGATCCCTGATCCAGAAAGATCCCACATGCCTCACAGCAACTAAGCCCGTGTGCCACAGATATTGAGCCTGTGCTCTAGAGACCCGAAACTGCAAGTACCGAAGCCCGCATGCCCTAGAGCCCTTGCTCTGCAACAAGAGAAGCCACTGCACTGAGAAGCCTGCACACCATATCTAGAGGGTAGCCCCTGCTCTCTACAGCTAAAGAAAAGCCTGTGCAGCAACAAAGACTTAGCACAGCCAGAATGGTGTGATTGTACTTAATAATATTGTATGACATATTGGAAAATTGCTAAGAGAGTAGATTTTAAAGGCCTTTAATTTTCTCAAGAAAAAAAGAAAGAAAATTTCTGTAACTGTGTGGTGATAGATGATAACTAGACTTATTGTGGTGAACATATCACAATGTATATAAATATTAAATCATTAGGTTGTACACCTGAAATTAATATAATGTCATATGTCAATTATGCCTCAATTTAAAAAGAAAATAAAACTTAAAAAAGAAATAAAATGGATATGTGAACTAAAGAGAAAAAAGAAATATAAAATTCAAGGCTGGTTAAAAAAAAATCCTCAGTTCTTCTGGTTTAGACTCACTGCTTGTTTAATGCAATAAAAAATCTTGAATTAAAAATCAATGAAGTTAATAAACATGTTCAAGTTGAAAAAAATTAATTCATTAATTAGGATCCATCTGAACAGCTTGTTCCTGAAGCACATGTACTATTATAAAACAAATTAGCACTCATGAATCAAGATTCATCTGACTACACCATGTCCTTGAAACATACTATTTATATAAGTAATCAACATTCATAAGTTGCTTTTTTATAACTTATCTTTAAACATGTGTGTTGTTGAATGAGGACTGAATAAACTCATATTTTGTACAGTAAAGGAAGAAACAATTAAAAAGTAACTAAGCTACAATGAAACAGTTCTAAATAATAATAAAAAAAAAAGCACTCAGTAATTTGTGTGAAATTTTCAGAACTGCTTAGAAGACTGTGGGAAAACAGATGAATTAAAATCCTGCAAAGAGTACCAAATCATACCAGTGCAGAGTGGTGGGGGTACTGTGTGATGAAACGTACATACAGACAGGGTTCAGATGGAAAAGTCCAAGATTCCACCTTTAGCCAAGCCTCTGTCTTTTCCCTGAAAAGCTATTGTTCATTTGTTTATTCAAAAGGTAGATTAATACTAAAAAAGGCCCCACTCTTGATCCTCCTACTATATGAACAAGCCAGATAATAAGTTTAAAACTCATTTTAATTTGCTTTATTAAACTGACCTGCTGCTGCTGCTAAGTCACTTCTCTACTGTTAATTCTGGAGGAAATGTATTACACATATTACTTTAACATGACCTTTACTGACCAGTGGGATGATTATAAAGTCCAGTAGAGAGTAAAGTAGCTAAGAAAGGATAAAGGAAAGACCACAAAACTAGAGTTAAGGGTTTGTATTTATTTATTTTTATTATTTGTTTATTTATATTTATTTATACAGTCCATGGAATTCTCCAGGCCAGAATACTGGAGTGGGTAACCTTTCCCTTCTCCAGGGGAATATTCCCAACCCATGAATTCTTTTTTCAGTGTATTTTTAACTTCAGTATTGTGTTGTTCATCACTGTTTGTTGTTTTGTTCTTCTAGGTCCTTGTTATACATTTCTTGTATTTTCTCTATCAGTGCCTTTATTCTATTTCTGAGATTTTGGGTCATTTTTACTATCATTACTCTGAATTCTTTTTTCAGATAGATTGCCTATTTCCTTTTTATTTATTTGGCCTTTTAGGTTTTTAATCTTGCTCCTTGATCTGTAATGCATTTCTCTGTTGTCTCATTTTTATTCATGGATAGGGCTGTGTTCCTGTCTTGGTGGTTGTTTGACCTGAAGTGTCCAGCTTTGGAACTTGCAGGCATTTGGGTGGAGCCAGGTCTTGGTGTTGAGGTGAGGACCTCCAGGAAAGTTCACATCAATTAATATTCACTGGGGCCTGAAATGATTGGTAGTCCAGTGGCTTGGACTCAATGTTCCCACCACAGGGGTTCAGGCCTGACCCCAGGTAGGGAGCTAAGACCTAGCAAGCTGCATGGAGTGGTTAAAACAAACAAACAAACAAACAAAACAACAGACAAAGCCCAAGGTGAATAATAAAAACAAATCTGAAGAAACAAAAACAAACACACAAACAGAAGAGAAACAAACAAATTAAACACAACTCAATTAAAAACAAATGCAATGAAACAAACTAACAACAACAACAACAAAACCAATAAGGAAACAACAAAACAAAACAAAAACAACCAGGAAACCAAAAAAAAACCAAGAAGGCATTCAAAAAAGAGAGTGGCCAAACCAAAAATTACTAGTTAAAAACCAAACTAACCTAACCTAAACAGAAAACAAAAAATAGACCAATAATAATAATAAAAAAAAACTAAAAGAAAATCTACAATAACAAAAGATAAACACACAAAAATGACAAAAGCAATGCAAAAACAAAATTAAAAAGATGATAAAGCACAACAAAACAAAATACAAAGCAAAATGAAACGATAACCTAAAAATATATCAAAAAACAAAGAAAACAGAAAAGATAAATAAAAAAGAGAAAAATAATATCAAAGAATAAGAAATAAAATTAGAAAAATAAAAATGTATTCAAAAAATAAATATGGAAAAACACCAAAAAAAAAAAACAACACAAAGCACCATCAAAAAAGAAATAAAAAAATAAAGGTTAGAAAATAAATTAAAAAAAGAATATTCCCCTCTTGCCTCAACTATCAGTGTTCTTGCCCTCATGGTGAGCTATATCCAGTCTTTTACTTCCTAGGAGGCCCTCCAAGACCTCTAGGTAGGTCTCTGGACCTGATGTGTCAGCCCCAGCTTGCATGTATTCTTTTCACCAGGGCTGCTCCTGAAGCTTCCCCAGAGCACCCAGAGCAGCCAGAGCTGCATAGGGCAGCTGGGGCATAGGCTTCCCCAGGCATGTCCTCAGGAGCTGGCACTACTGGAGGAGGCTTTGGGTCAATGGGAGGTGCTTGGCCTGCCTGAAGCAGTGTGGCCAGAGGAAGCTTTGTTAGGGGTGGCACACAGGCTGCCAGTACCTGTGCTACCCGTGGAAGATTTGGTGGAGGTAGGACTGAGGCCTACGTCCTGCTTGGATGGAAGAGCTTTGTCAGGGCAGCAGGTTGGCTGCTGGGACCTGTGTGGCCCATGGAGGCTTTTTGGGGAGCAGTACTTGGGTCTACCAGCACTTGCACAGTCGGAGGGAAATCTGATGGGGAGGTGCTCAGCCTCGGGACCACTCAGCCTATAGAGGCTTTGCCAGGGTTGGGGCTCAGGCCTGGGACTCTTGAAGGGTTGACAGAGCCTGAGAGGGTAAAGGAGACCCTGGCTTGAGTGGTGGGCTAGCCTGCTCAGGCCTGCTCTCCTGCCATTGCCCAAGGAAGCCAGGTTGGCAGGTGGGGAAGGGCATTGCAATGAAAGCCCCACCCTTTGCATGCTACTCAACAATGGCACTGTAACAGAAGAGCTAAAATCAGATTTCATGTTGGATTTTTTTCTAAACTTTGCTTTTCATTGCTTTTACTATTACAATCGCACATAATGGCCAGTCTTGGAACCCTGCCCCTCTGACTGAATGTTATACTAAAAGTGCCTTTGTTTAGCTCATAGGGAGACAATCTGACCATGCTCACCTGTGAACGGCTGTAAGAAAGACGAGATTAACACATCCTCTCCGTGAGCCTGGGCATTCCAGGAGATGTTTTGCAAGACTGATAGCCTGTTTGTTTCGTTTACTTCCTCACTACCTCTCCCTCTCGATTGTGCCTTTTTTACTTTACTTCTTTACTGCCTTTCTCTCCCTCTCTCTGTTCTATAAAAGAAACTGGCATTAAGACACTAATAAGATGGTTGTTCTGAGATATTAGTCACCATCTTCTTGGTCTGCTAGCTTTCTGAATAAAGTCCTTGCCTCAACATCTTGTCTGTAGACTTGTTGGCCTATTGTGTGGTGAGCTGAGTGAGCTTGCATTTGCACCTGGCTTACATGGTGGCCCGGGCTCCCTCCACTAAACTTCCCAGCTGTGGAGCCCTTCCTTCTGCTGCCTCCGGCTGTGTCCTCACTGCTCTCAGCTGTTCCCTTCCTGGTCAACTCTCCAAACCCCACTCTCTGGTCCCTAGAGTCCACCTCACCAGGACACACATAGCTCAGGCTGAGGTGTGTGGGGCTGCAGCACAGACCATTCCTATAGGTCTTACTCAGTCCTGCCTTCCACAGATCAGCTTCATTGCCTTCCAATCCCCTGATGCCCCAAAGGTCCCTCTCTGTCCCCATTTATCCCCTTGCTGTGAGTGGGCCTTTCTGAGTGTGGGAGCCTCTCTTCTCCTTCAGCTCCCCCTCAGTGGTGCCAGTCCCTTTCCACTTCCACTTTCCTCCCCACTTTCCTTCTTTCTTACGTCCTACCTGTGGGGAGTTTTCTTGTCCTCTTAGGTGTCTGAGGTCCTCCACTAGTGTTTAGTAGGTGCTCTGTGAGAGCTGTTCTGATGTATTCTTGATATACTTGTGAGGAGATGTTAACTTCATATCCTCATATTCCACCATGTTCCAGATCTTTTTCACTGTCTTTCTATATTTAGAAAGTGTTAGTTTCCTATCTTCTCTGTAACAAATCACTACAGATTTGATTACTTAACTAACACAGATTTTTACTTTGTTAGAAATCTCACTGGGCTAAAACCAATGTGTGGATAGGTCTGTATTCCTTCTGGAGTTTCTGGGAGAATCCTTTCCTTGCTTTTTCCAGCTTCTAGAGGTCACCTAAATTCCTTGACCAGTGGCTTACTTACCTCTTCAGAACCAGCCAATGCGTCAAGGGCCTCTACTGTCCCATCACCTCCCTCGTTCCCTTATCAGGACTTTTGATTATACTGGGACCATCAGGGTGATCCAGGACCTCTATTCATCTCAGGAGAGCCTTATCTTAATCACATACACACAGTCCCTTTTTTTTCATGGGAGGTAATACATTCACAGGTTCTAAGGATCAGTGTTTTAAAGAGAGATCAGTAATTATGAGGTTAGTCCTAGTAGTGGTGTTCTGAGGTGGTTGTGTGTGTACAGTGGGGCAAAACAGCTGCATGCTATTTAAGCTACTGTGAGAAATATGGGAAGATATTAAATTTTGCTGTCATTGTAATTTAGTTTTGGAACTTCCCTGATGGTCAGTGGTTAATACTCCCCCTTCCAATGTAGAGGACATGGGTTTGATCCCTGATTGGGAAACTAAGATCCCACATGCCATGGGCAACTAGAGAAGCCTGTGCACAATGAAGATGCAGTGCAACCAAAATTTAAAAAAAAAAAAAAATCGGTTTGTCTTTAAGAAAGGAAAAGGAAAGGAAAGTGAAGTAGCTCAGTTGTGTCCGACTCTTTGCGACCCCATGGACTGTGTAGCCTACCAGGCTCCTCTGTCCATGGGATTTTCCAGGCAATAGTACTGGAGTGGATTGCCATTTCCTTCTCCAGCAGATCTTCCCGACCCAGGGATGGAATCCAGGTCTCCCGCATTGTAGACAGACGCTTTACCGTCTGAGCCACCACTTTAGTAAATATTTATACTACTTTGTAATGCTTTTAGCATATGCTACTAATGTTCCTTCTTATGACTACAACCACACAGCTGCTCAATACCCATGCCTCACCCCACTTAATTTTCATACTCCTATTCCATGGTAGTTTGGATTTTAACAAGCAGACAGGAAAAGTACCCTTTAGCCAAAAAACAGAGGCTGAGTCTTGGGAGGATTTCACATAGTCAGGAGGAGGAGAAAGTGTTTTGGAGCAGAGAACTCTTATGGCACCCCCAAAATGACATCAGTAAGGAAGTCTCCTACATAACACATGGAGAGGGCTGCTCTGAAGGCTGAGCCAAAGGACCAGGTCAACCAACTAGTAGCTGTATTTGGTACTTAGATATCAGTATAGCCTTTTTCTTAATATAATATATATATAATTATATAATCCTTATATAATTGCTTATTAACTGAAAGTTTAGAGTAATTTATTAAAATGTATGTAATACACTGCACTTTTTTTCTTTAGTTGTTTCTTCAAAATAAAATGATTGTTTGCAAATGTACTCAAAAAACATTTTTAGTTTCTGAGAAACTAAAGCCTAAAGTACTTTTCCCTTTGATTTTTATTTCCTATGTTGTAAACACAAAAATAAAAATTTCAGCTTTTATTATGAATGAAAATGTTATATAATTTACTTGGAAGGAAGAAAAGAATAACATTGAAAATACAGTGATAAAGTAATATTTTATTTATAAATTCCTAAAAGGATAATTGAGCTTTGGGAAACCAATTTGGGTATACTTTATGTTGCAAAGCATTCTTAGGGCTTACATAGAATTCCTTTTAATGATAAGCTCTTCCTAGACATTCATATTACTTCTAGAAGCAAAATGTATACCTATTTTTAAGAAATAAATCTATTTGTAAAGTATATCTAGATAATATTTTATATAACAGTTATGGTAATACTAAATAACATTTTATACATGTGTGACTGGCTTAAACATAATGATCCAAGATGAGTAGAAAATATTACATGCTTTTTCTCCTCAATGTTTACTCATTTATTTCCATATACGATGATGAATATATCTGAAGTATGCTAAGCCAGCAGTTAGTAATGCAAGGCCAGCAGGTGCCATATTTATCCAAGAGAGTGGTGAGGATGAATGACTGTCCGGACTACTAATCTGAGTCCTCAGGGGCTTGATGATATGCTCTGTCTGGGTCAGGATGTCTCTCCGGGCTCCAGCCCATTTCCTTGGCCCCTGAAAGCAGTACTGGTATGCTGTGCATGGGCCAAACAAAACCTCCACGGCCAGCTTTGGATCTGAGAGAAACAGGAATAGCAGGCTGGGCTTCACACCCATTAGGGTGGCAATCTCATCCATATACTCAATGTGATCCACTTGGATGGTGTGGCGGGGTGTCTTCACATACCTGAAACAAGTGGGAGGACAGAGCTTTGCATCATTTGAAAGCTACCAGTTTACTTCTATTCACCTTAAATGGGGAAAAAAAACAGAACTAGAAAGCTAAGTGACAAACCCTGCTCCCTTCAGCCACTAAATGGCAAAGTATTCACAGAACCCAAGTTTCCATGCTCTTGTCCATTCATTTTTGACTGTTCTAAGGAGACTGAACTGCAGATTGGTTTTAACGGTGATCCCTACCTTCTAAGAAATTCATTTTGTAAATGAAGGATTGTAATCCAGTTCAGTACTTCCCTGTGTGTTGTGTGGGTGGGATAGAAAACTATTAACTTCTAGATCCTGTGTGCATGCCATCAATTGGGGGATGGATAGTCAATCAGTCACTAAGAACTTGGCCAAGGTGCTTGGTGGCTGTGATGGGGTAGGGATGCAGTGGTTGTAGTTGCTTCAGGGATCAGTACTGTGGGGAAATGGCAGCTGTCTGTATGGCTCTGCCTTGATCCATATGCTTCAACATGATGGCCATCCAAGGACAGCAAAACACTAAAGGCCCTACTTATACTGTGGGTTTGATTTTTCATTATGATAGTTTTATTTCTCACATATAGCAATAAAGAGTCTTGAAGAAGGAATGACCTTTCATAACATGCATAAATGTGTTTCATAGAATATCTGTGGTCCTGTGCACACCTGTACAACAGGGGGCAGGGTATGGTGTATTTCCTGATGCAAGAACACACAAAATGTCATCTTAGAGATGTGTGAGAGCTGGCACCTCTTTTGCATGATCTGAACCTTTGTTCCATGATGTGGGACCTTCACAACAACATCAAGTTTATAGCCTTCACATCTGAGAACAGAAGGATTATTTTAGGTACTGTTACATATGAAGAAACTACAATGTTACCATTTTACATCACTCTCCATTGTCATATTGGAAATGCTTAGCAATGTGCCTGCCATAATATGCACAAAATAGATTTTTAATGAGTTGAGACATTTCACTTATTACAAGTATTGATGAGAATGGTACTTGAATACTTCAACCAATAGTTTTCATTGTGTTACAACTTTTGTAAAACTGAGTATAAATTGGAGTGGGTTACTGAGAATGAATTTGGACACACATATAAACATATTACAATTTTTAAAACCCTAAAATGATGTGGTGAGGTAATTAAGATATTAATTTGTATATTTTCTGTCTGTATTACTCATCTCCATGATTCTATCAAAGTAGCTGAGCCTTTTATAGTTCCTTGCATCAGACATTTTTTGTTATATGGTCAAAGAAATAGCTTCCTTGTAATTTCTACTTCTAACTTGTTTGCTTAAATTCTAGGCTCAGGAAGAAGATGACATATCTTTGAAGGCAACAAGATGGGAGAGGGAGAGATTTCATGCAGTGTGTGATATAGAAGAGTGGTGTGAAAGAGTTTGGGAGCCCATGGCAAGATTTCAGAGGGAATAACTGTGTTGAATTCCTGGGGAGATTAGACTCTGAGCCCATCTCAACTGGAGACCCCATCCTCAGCAAAGACCTCTTCATCCTCATCATGGCAGAAAAGTCAAATTTTCCAGATTTTAAGAGTGCACTTTAGATCTAGACAATGAGGATTCCGGTAAGGAATGTGATATGAAAATGAGAGAATATTCCCATCTTTGGGGGATTACATAAATTTCCTGGATTCTGGTGAAACCATAGAAGAAACAACGAGTAAAGACTGAAATTCAGATTTAATATGATTTAAAGAGAATAAATATGATTAATTGTTGCATAACTCAGAGGACTAAGATTCATACCTGGTTTTATGCTGCAAAATTACTTAGGATATGGAGAAAAACCCACATAATTGAGATGAAGCATGGATTTTGAGCCTGGATTAGGATTCCATGATCACTACACTGGTTCCAAACTAGTTGTTACTATTTACTTACGGTTTTTCCATTGCTTTTTCCCTCTGGGCAATATCTGCCAACATGTTCTCCACCGAGAGTAGTTGATTTCATCCTAGAAGAGACAATCAGAGTGTTTCAGGATTCCAAATGTTGAAAGGAGATGACTACTGGCAAGAAGAAACTGAAGACTAATTTTCCCTGAAATATGAGGAATTTATCCAATCTTTATTGACATATCTTTGACACTCGTGTAGCCCAGTGAGACTGGAGTTCTGCAATAGATAGGATGATGCCAAGTGGCTGGATAAGGCCGTTGACAGCCAGTGTTGACTTTTCCAGGTCATGTTGCTGCTGCTGCTGCTGCTGCTAAATCGCTTCAGTTGTGTCTGACTCTGTGCAACCCCACAGATGGCAGCCCACCAGGCTCCCCCATCCCTGGGATTCTCCAGGCAAGAACACTGGAGTGGGTTGCCATTTCCTTCTCCAATGCACGAAAGTGAAAAGTGAAAGTGAAGTTGCTCAGTCGTGTCCGACTCTTAGTGACCCCATGGACTGCAGCCTTCCAGGCTCCTACATCCATGGGATTCTCCAGGCAAGAGTACTGGAGTGGGGTGCCATTGCTTTCTCCACTCCAGGTCATGAGGGAACATGAATTTATACAGGGACACTTTATTATTGGTGACGTTGATCAAAGTACTAAGGAAAAGAAAGGAAAAACTGTATCCTGTGGCAAAGATAACAACATCAATAGTCTCTATGCCGCCATCATCAAAAATGGCATCTGTTTCTGTGCACTCCTTCACATTGAGTTTCACTTGGACTCTTCCAGAAATTATGTGGTTTGTCAGGTCATCACTGATATTTGGATGCTGACTTAAAAATCTATATAAAAACCAAAAAAATCCCAAGTAATAAAATATATAAAAAGAAAGAAATACATATGAGAAGGGATTGAAGTCAGTTTGCATTTCCCCCCAAATCTGTGCTTATCCAATTTTTGCCTCTAACAGAAGACAGAGGTAATTTTGTACTAAGTGCTTTAGAAGTCACTTCAGTGCTACCTTTTTGTAGATATGTATAATTTTGAAAATGTATGTAATCTTGCATTCTGTGCCATAATAATCTCTTACTGATAAAATATATTTTGAATTACATAGAATTGAGGAAGAAAATGATGTATTATTATGTATCCTAGTTTGAAAAACACAGTCATTAATTATCATTAGCCTTCCTTCCACCTCAATTCCTACCAAACCGCTATCAGTTCAGTTCAGTGGCTCAGTCGTGTCCGACTCTTTGTGACCCCATAAACTGCAGCACACCAGGCCTCCCTGTCCATCACCAACTCCCAGAGTCCACCCAAACCTATGTCCATTGAATAGGTGATGCCATCCAACCATCTCATCCTCTGTCATCCCCTTCTCCTCCTGCCTTCAATCTTTCCCAGCATCAGGGTCTTTTCAAATGAGTCAGCTCTTCGCATCAGGTGGCCAAAATATTGGAGTTTCAGCTTTAGCATTAGTCCTTCCAATGAACACCCAGAACTGATCTGCTTTAGGATGGACTGATTGGATCTCCTTGCAGTCCAAGGGACTCTTAACAGTCTTCTCCAACACTACAGTTCAAAAGCATCAATTCTTTGGCACTCAGCTTTCTTCACAGTCCAACTCTCACATCCATACATGACCACTGGAAAAACCATAACCTTGACTAGATGGACCTTTGTGGACGAAGTAATGTCTCTGCTATTTAATATGCTGTCTAGTTTGGTCATAACTTTCCTTCCAAGGACTGTCTTTTAATTTCGTGGCTGCAATCACCATCTGCAGTGATTTTGGAGCCCAGAAAAATAAAGTCAGCCACTGTTTCCACTGTTTCCCCATCTATTTGCCATGAAGTGATGGGACCAGATGCCATGATCTTAGTTTTCTGAATGTTGAGCTTTAATCCAAGTTTTTCACTCTCCTCTTTCACTTTCATCAAGACGCTCTTTAGTTCTTCTTCACTTTTTGCCATAAGGGTGGTATCATCTGCATATCTGAGGTTATTGATTTCTCACGGCAATCTTGATTCCTGCTTGTGCTTCTTCCAGCCCAGTGTTTCTCATGATGTACTCTGCATATAAGTTAAATAAACAGAGTGTGGAAAACTTACATAAGTAAAGTGTGGAAGATTCTGAAAGAGACAGGAATACCAGACCACATGACCTGCTTCTTGAGAAACCTGTATGCAGGTCAGGAAGCAACAGTTAGAACTGGACATGGAACAACAGACTGGTTCCAAATAGGAAAAGGAGTTCATCAAGGCTGTATATTGTCACCCTGCTTATTTAACTTATAAACAGAGTACATCAGGAGAAACGCTGGGTTGGATGAAGCACAGGCTGGAATCAAGATTGCCTGGAGAAATACCATTTCTTAGATATTCAGGTGATACCATTTTAATGGTAGAAAGTGAAGCGGATCTAAAGAGCCTCTTGATGAAAGTGAAAGAGGAGAGGAAAAAGCTGGCTTAAAGTTCAGCATTCAAAAAACTAATATCATGGCATCTGGTCCCATCACTTCAAGGCAAATAGATGGGGAAAAATTGGAAACCATGAGAGACCCTATATTTTTTGGCCTCCAAAATAGGGGATGGTGACTGCAGCCATGTGATTAAAAGACAATTGCTCCTTGGAAGAAAAGCTATGACAAACCTAGACAGTATATTAAGAAACAGAGACAAAACTTTTCCAACAAAGGTCAAATATGGTCGAAAAGGTCAAATGTGGTCAAAGCTAGTAGCCATGTATAAATAGATGTGAGAGTTGGACCGTAAAGAAGGAAGAATTGGTGCTTTTGAACTATGGTGCTGGAGAAGATTCTTGAGAGTCTCTTGAACTGCAAGGAGATCAAACCTGTCAATCCTAAAGGAAATCAACCTTGAATATTCATTGGAAGGACTGATACTGAAAATGAAGCTCCAATGATTTGGCTACCAGATGCAAAGAGCCAACTCATTGGAAAAGACCCTTATGTTGGGAAAGATTGAGGGTGGGTGGAGAAGGGGATGACAGGGGATAAGATGGCTGAATGGCATCACCAATTCAGTGGACATAAGTTTGAGCAAATTCTGGGAGATAGTGAACCACAGGTAAGCCTGGCATGCTGCTGTCCATGGGGTTGCAAAGAGTCGAATTTAACTGAGAAACTGAAGAACAACAATTAACAGCTACCATTTACTAAAGTAAAAGCATCAAATACATAAGAAAAATCTTGCAAAAGATATGAAAGGTTTTTCACATTAAAAAGTCATAAATAACTAGAGAAATAAACTACTTCATGAATAAGATGACTCAGGTAATGCATCCCAAATTTATCTATAGATTCAATACAATCCTAAATAATATTCCAGAAGATATTTTTGTGGACATTAATAAGGCAATTTTAAAGTTTACATGGAAATGTAAGTATCCTTGCAAAATTAAGACAGTCCTTATGAAGAAGAATAAGAGCAGCAAATATAGTAATACATCAATACAAAATAGGAGTATAAAGTTTTAAAAAATAATAGTGGTACATGGATAGAAAAGTGAATCAGTGGAACAGAATTAACAGATAAATTCACATATAAAGTAATTTAATTTTCAAAATGAGGCACTATTTCAACTTTGAACAAAATATAAGTAGTGCTTTTACTATTTATCTCTACGAGAAAAAAAAATTGACCCCCTATTTCTCAGCATATACAAAGAGTAATTCAAAATGAACCATAGATCTAAATATTAAAGGTAAAACAATAAAGCTTCTGGGAGAAAATTATAGAATACTTTTAAGACCTTGGGATAAAAAAGCTATAAATACTTATATTAATATATGACAAAATTATAAGCCATGGAAGAAAATCTTTATCTTACTCTTCTTATACCCATTTTAAGTCAGGAAAAAATAATCTGTGACATCCTTAGCATCCTCAACCTTAATCCTCAACTGTTGGTCTTCTTTACAGACCAGGACTTGGTGGACTGGAGTCGATGAAAAGAAAGAGAGAAAAAGAGAGAGCAGTATATCTCGGGTTACATGGAAAACCAATAAAGCCCATACACAGGACTCGCACCGCTCACGAAGGCACAGGGCATCCTCTCAAAGAGGTCTTGAAAGCCCAGGTGAGAAAGAGAGCTCAGTAGGTTTCCATGCTCCAAAGAGAATGAAGACAGAAAGAAGGACTCAGGGGACCCAGGTCTCTAGTGGAGCAAGGGTATTTTATTAGCAGAAATGCAGGCTCATATATCTTTAGTAAAATGATTACTCAGCCATTACAAAGAATGAAATTCCATCAGTTGCAACAAAATGGATAGTCCGATACATACAGAGTCACTGATGCTGAAAAGAGTCACTGAAGGGAGTTACTGAAAAGAATCCAAGCAGGTACACTTTCCCATGATCTCAGTCCTGAGAACTGCATGCAGCTCTACTCGTTCCTGGAATAGGAACTGATAAGGAATAGAGAATCCTTGAAAAATGGCACATAAAGGAAGAAAAGTGCAACATATTGGATTCCCTGAAGTTGAACATCCCCTGACACTCAACTAGTTTCTTTTTCTAATATTTCTCATGGTCACATGGAATCTCAGCTACAAAGAATAGACTCTCATAAATTTCATGACCACGTCTGAAATTGACCCATATTTACAAATTTCTTCAATAATAAATATGGTGTATTGTTTCCTTTGAGGAAGTTCAGTTCAGTTCAGTTCAGTCGCTCAGTCGTGTCCGACTCTTTGCGACTCCACGAATCACAGCACACGCCAGGCCTCTCTGTCCATCAAACTACTATCCAAATTTTTACAGATGTTTTAAAAAGTTAATTGCTTCAAACCAAGTAAGATCCAAACTTACCTGAAAAATCTAGAGAGCGCCAATATCATTTCTTTCAAAGCAAATGGGCTCCAAGTCTTAATCTAAGCAGCACTTAATGGCGCCCAATCCACTAATTCCAGTTCTAATCACAGCAATATGCTTCTTGGCCACGGTGTCTCAAAACTCAACTGGTTGCTAGAAATGGAAACATCTATCACTACCATTAATTCCATTTAAAATAAAATTAATTTGCCACAGGACCTACAATTCCTAAATCTTGATTACTCTTATTAGCAATAATACCAATATGTTGACCATCTGTCAGGAGCTATGATGGGTATAAGGGACACAAAAATATCCAAAAATAATTTTTCCCTCAGAAAGTTCTCCATATAGTTTCTCCAAAAGTTCTCCAAAAATTTCTCCATATTTATGTATTTATGGAAACATAAATACGTAAGTAGTAATTATCAGACTACCTGATAAATGCAATTACTTTCATATTATAAAAGAATTGCCAGTCCAGGTTTGATGCAGGATACAGGAAGCTTGGGGCTGTTGCACTGGGATGACCCAGAGGGATGGTATGGGGAGGGAGGTGGGAGGGGGGTTCAGGATGGGGAACATGTGTACACCCATGGGGGATGCATGTTGATGTATGGCAAAACCAATACAATATTGTAAAGTAAAATAATAATAATAATAATGATAATAAAAGGAAGTATAGGAAGGAATACTTGACTTGATGGAGGAAGTGACACATACAAAAATTTAAGGATGAATGAGTAGACATTCAGTAAGTGAGAGACCAGGAAAGGTGGTATGTGTGTATGTGTGTATCACATTTCAAACAGGGAAGACAACTTAATTGAAGGCAGAGTGAGAAAATATGGGCAATAGTAAAACTGAATTCAGAAAGATATGGACTGAAATGAGTCCATCAGATTTGCCAAAGTAATGGTCATAAGTGATCTTTGCCAGAGAAGTTTCAATGAAGCAGTGGGATGGTAGCCATTTTCTAACAGTTTGAGGAGAAAATAAGACCAGATAATGGTCTTATTAGCAATGAGAATACCAATATGTTGATCATCTTTCAGGGGCTACGATGGGTATAAGGGACACAAAAATATCCCAAAATAATTTTTTACACTGACTGTTAATTATGCTCCAGAAAAGCCTATAAGCACTGAGATGACCCAGAGGGATGGTATGGGGAGGGAGGAGGGAGGAGGGTTCAGGATGGGGAACACATGTATACCTGTGGTGGATTCATTTTGATATTTGGCAAAACTAATACAATTATGTAAAGTTTAAAAAAAAAAGAACAAAATAAATTCAACATATTGATAGTTTATTCTTTTTGAATGACCTAATACTAGCTAATGGAAATAATAGGAAGGTGTTTTTTGTTTGTTTGTTTGTTTTCTGAATGTTGAGGGTTTTTTTAATATATTTTTTATTGGAGGATAATTGCTTTAGATAATTTTGCTGTTTTTAAAAACATATTTTCTTTTCAAAGTACATAATACAATATTGTTGACTAACATCATGTTGTGCGTTAAATCTCCAGAAGTTATTCATCTTATAACTGCAAGTATGTGGAGTTGCTAAGAGATTAGATCTTAAATGATCTTGTTGTAAAAAAGACATGACAATTATATGATGTGATAAAAGTAGCTAAGGAAACAGTGTTATTCACATTGTGATGCATAAATGTATGAAATCAACATGTTGTACACCATCAGTCAGTTCAGTTGCTCAGTCGTGTCCAATTCTTTGGAACCCCATGAACCGCAGCATGCCAGGCCTCCCTGGCCATCACCACCTCCCAGAGTTTACTCAAACTTGTGTCCATTGGGTCAGTGATACCAACTAACTATCTCATCCTCTGTTATACCCTTCTCCTCCTGCCTTCAATCTTTCCCAATATCAGGGTCTTTTCAAATGAGTCAGCTCTTCGCATCAGGTGGCCAAAATATTGGAATTTCAACTTTAGCATCAGTCCTTCCAATGAACACCCAGGACTGATCTCCTATAGGATGGACTGGCTGGATCTCCTTGCAGTCCAAGGGACTCTCAAGAGTCTTCTCCAACACCACAGTTCAAAAGCATCAATTCTTCAGCGCTCAGTTTTCTTCACAGTCCAACTCTCACATCCATACATGACCACTGGAAAAACCATAACCTTGACTAGATGGACCTTTGTGGACAAAGTAATGTCTCTGATTTTTTATATGCTATCTAGGTTGGTCATAACTTTCCTTCCAAGGAGTAAGTGTCTTTTAATTTCATGGCTGCAATCACCATCGGCAGTGATTTTGGAGCCCAGAAAAATAAAGTCAGCCACTGTTTCCACTGTTTCCCCATCTATTTGCCATGAAGTGATGGGATCGGATGCCCTGATGTTAGTTTTCTGAATGTTGAGCTTTAAGCCAAGTTTTTCACTCTCCCCTTTCACTTTCATCAAGAGGCTCTTTAGTTCATCTTCACTTTCTGCCATAGGGTGGTGTCATCTGCATATCTGAAGTTATTGATATTTCTTCCAGCAATCTTGATTCCACTTTGTGCTTCATTCAACCCAGCATTTCTATAATGTACTCTGCATATAAGTTAAATAAGCAGGGTGACAATATACAGCCTTGACGTACTCCTTTTCCTATTTGGAACTAGTCTGTTGTTCCATGTCCAGTTCTAACTGTTGCTTCTTGACCTACATACAGGTTTCTCAATAGGCAGGTCAGGTGGTCTGGTATTCCCATCTCTTTCAGAATTTTCCAGTTTATTGTGAGCCACACAGTCAAAGGCTTTGGTATAGTCAATAAAGCAGAAATAGATGTTTTTCTGGAACTCTCTTGCTTTTTGGTGATCCAGCGGATGTTGGCAATTTGACTTCTGGTTTCTCTGCCTTTTCTAAAACCAGCTTGAACATCTTGAAGTTCACGGTTCATGTATTGTTGGAGCCTGGCTTGGAGAATTTTGAGCATTACTTTACTAGCATGTGACATGACTGCAATTGTGCAGTAGTTTGAGCATTCTTTGGGATTGCCTTTCTTTGGGATTGGAATGAAAACTGACCTTTTCCAGTCCTGTGGCCACTGCTGAGTTTTCCAAATTTGCTGGCATATTGAGTGCAGCATTTTCACAACATCATCTTTTAGAATTTGAAATAGCTCAACTGGAATTCCATCACCTCGAGTAGCTTTGTTCGTAGTGATGTTTGCTAAGGCCCACTTGACTTCACATTCAAGGATGTCTGGCTCTAGGTGAGTGATCACACCATCGTAATTATCTGGGTCATGAAGATCTTTTCTGTACAGTTCTTCTGTATATTCTTTCCACCTCTTCTTAATATCTTCTGTTTCTGTTTGGTCCATATCATTTCTGCCCTTTATTGAGCCCATCTTTGCATGAAATGTTCCCTTGGTATCTCTAATTTTCTTGAAGAGATCTCTAGTCTTTCCCATTCTGTTGTTTTCCTCTACTTCTTTGCATTGATCACTGAGGAAAGTTTTCTTATCTCTTCTTGCTGTTCTTTGGAACTCTGCATTCAAATGGGTATATCTTTCCTTTTCTCCTTTGCTTTTCGCTTCTCTTCTTTTCACAGCAATTTGTAAGCCCTCCTCAGAGAGCCATTTTAGTTTTCTGCATTTCTTCCATAAACTTACACAATGTTATATATCTTTTATATCACAATAAAAATTTTTAAAATAAAAACACATGATAAAGATGGTCTGAGTGAAAAAAAAACTGTGTTTTTGAAATTATTATGAAAGCATCAATATTTATTGTCGGAGAAGGCAATGGCACCCCACTCCAGCACTCTTGCCTGGAAAATCCCATGGATGGAGGAGCCTGGTAGGCTACAGTCCATGGGGTCGCTAAGAGTTGGACACGACTGAGCGACTTCACTTTCACTTTTCACTTTCATGCATTGGAGGAGGAAATGGCAACCCACTCCAGTGTTCTTGCCTGGAGAATCCCAGGGACAGGGGAGCCTGGTGGGCTGCTGTCTATGGGGTCGCACAGAGTCGGACATGACTGAAGCAACTTAGCATGCATGCATGCATGCATGCATGAGCCTTAGATTACTTATTCACTTGTTTACCCATTTATTTATCTGCTCAACACTTACTCGTCTCCAGCTATGGACCAGATATTGTGTTTACTGCTGAGGCCACAAAGAAAATGATGTAGGCCTGACCTCAAGGTTTCAATCTAAATCTAAAGGAGGTGCAAATAAAATTAAAGATATGACTTTGTAACTGGTGAGATTAAGATACATGTAAATTGTGCCTCAATCTTGCTCATAGTGACTATTTAGATCCATGCCTTTTTTTTTTTTTCTTTTTTCTTTTCATGAATCGCAGCACGCCAGGCCTGCCTGTCCATCACCAACTCCCGGAGTTCACTCAGGCTCACGTCCATCGAGTCAGTGATGCCATCCAGCCATCTCATCCTCTGTCGTCCCCTTCTCCTCCTGCACCCAATCCCTCCCAGCATCAGAGTCTTTCCCAATGAGTCAACTCTTCGAATGAGGTGGCCAAAGAACTGGAGTTTCAGCTTTAGCATCAGTCCTTCCAAAGAAATCCCAGGACTGATCTCCTTCAGAATGGACTGGTTGGATCTCCTTGCAGTCCAAGGGACTCTCAAGAGTCTTTTCCAACACCACAGTTCAAAAGCATCAATTCTTTGGTGCTCAGCCTTCTTCACAGTCCAACTCTCACATCCATACATGACCACTGGAAAAACCATAACCTTGACTAGATGGACCTTTGTTGGCAAAGGAATGTCTCTGCTTTTCAATATGCTTTCTAGGTTGGTCATAACTTTCCTTCCAAGGAGTAAGCGTCTTTTAATTTCATGGCTGCAACCATCTGCAATGATTTTGGAGCCCCCCAAAATAAAGTCTGACACTGTTTCCACTGTTTCCCCATCTATTTCCCATGAAGTATTGGGACCAGATGCCATGATCTTCATTTTCTGAATGTTGAGTTTTAAACCAAGTTTTTCACTCTCCTCTTTCACTTTCATCAAGAGGCTTTTGAGTTCCTCTTCACTTTCTGCCATAAGGGTGGTGTCATTTGCATATCTGAGGTTATTGATATTTCTCCTGGCAATCTTGATTCCAGCTTGTGCTTCTTCCAGCCCAGCGTTTTCCATTATGTACTCTGCATATAAGTTAAATAAGCAGGGTGACAATATACAGCCTTGACGAACTCCTTTTCCTATTTGGAACCAGTCTGTTGTTCCATGTCCAGTTCTAACTGTTGCTTCCTGACCTGCATACAGATTTCTCAAGAGGCAGGTCAGGTGGTCTGGTATTCCCATCTCTTTCAGAATTTCCCACAGTTTATTGTTCCGTTCAGTTCAGTCGCTCAGTTGTGTCCAACTCTTTGTGACCCCATGAATCGCAGCGTGCCAGGCCTCCCTGTCCATCACCATCTCCCAGAGTTCACTCAAACTCACGTCCATTGAACCGGTGATGCCATCCAGCCATCTCACCCTCTGTCGTCCCTTTTTCCTCCTGCCCCCAATCCCTCCCAGCATCAGAGTCTTTTCCAATGAGTCAACTCTTCGCATGTGGTGGCCAATGTACTGGAGTTTCAGCTTTAGCATCATTCCTTCCAAAGAAATCCCAGGGCTGATCTCCTTCAGAATGGACTGGTTGGATCTCCTTGCAGTCCAAGGGACTCTCGAGAGTCTTCTCGAACACCACAGTTCAAAAGCATCAATTCTTCAGCGCTCAGCTTTCTTCACAGTCCAACTCTTGCATCCATACATGACCACTGGAAAAACCATAGCCTTGACTAAACGGACCTTTGTTGGCATAGTTAAGCCCATCCTAAAAAGGTAACCACATAGTGACTTGTGCAGATAAATCTTATTGCATCTAGCATATCCTTTTGTTTATTATTCTGTCGTATTTTACTGAGTATTAAGCACTTGTGGTGTTGGAGAAGACTCTTGAGAGTCCCTTGGACTGCAAGGAGATCCAACCAGTCCATTCTGGAGATCAGCCCTGGGATTTCTTTGGAAGGAATGATGCTAAAGCTGAAACTCCAGTACTTTGGCCACCTCTTGCGAAGAGTTGACTCATTGGAAAAGACTCTGATGCTGGGAGGGATTGGGTGCAGGAGGAGAAGGGGACGACAGAGGATGAGATGGCTGGATGGCATCACTGACTCGATGGACATGAGTCTGGGTGAACTCCGGGAGTTGGTGATGGACAGGGAGGCCTGGCGTGCTGCGATTCATGGGGTCGCAAAGAGTTGGACACGACTGAGTGACTGAACTGAACTGAACTGAAGCACTTAGCAAAATTTGAGACTCAGCTGGTCTAATAAATGACTTAAAATCAAATTTGAATGGACAAATTAATTTCTGAACTTTCCTACTTTTTGTACTTGCTAATATGGTTGGACAGTAAGAATATTATATCATACAACTATAACCAGATAAAACATATTGGTGACTATCCCCACAAAGCAATATATGTTATCAGTTCAGCTTCAGTTCAGTTGCTCAGTCATGTCTGACTCTTTGCAACCCCATGAATTGCAGCACGCCAGGCCTCCCTGTCCATCACCAACTCCTGGAGTTCACCCAGACTCATGTCCATCGAGTCAGTGATGCCATCTAACCATCACATTGTCTGTCATGCCCTTCTCCTCCTGCCCCCAATCCATCCCAGCATCAGAGTCTTTTCTAATGAGTCAACTCTTCACATGAGATGGCCAAAGTATTGGAATTTCAGCTTTTGCATCAGTCCTTCCAAAGAACATCCAGGACTGATCTCCTTCAGAATGGACTGGTTGGATCTCCTTGCAGTCCAAGGGACTCTCAAGAGTCTTCTCCAACACCACAGTTCAAAAGCATCAATTCTTTGGCGCTCAGCTTTCTTCACAGTCCAACTCTCACATCCATACATGACCACTGGAAAAACCATAGTGTTGATTAGATGGACCTTTGTTGGCAAAGTAATGTCTCTGCTTTTGAATATATGTTATAAGTAAGGATAAACGACCAACCTTTGGAAAGAAGAAAAATCAAGTTCAGTTTCAGCCTCTGGTTGAAAGTAGATCTTTTGCTTCCTCTGTCTTCTTTATAACAAAGTCATTTCACAACAATTTACAGACTTGTATAGCTTATTGAACTAGTTTCTGTGTAATTCTTTCCCATGACTCCTCCAATTGTATTAAAAAAAAATTGCCATGCATTTTTTTTAGGGAAGGACCATGTCTAATTTGATGAGATTTACAATTCATTCACAGGTATTGGTCTGCAGTACATTTTAATGCTAACTGGCACATTGAAAAGCTCAACCAAACTGAAGTATTTTCATTGACTGGGAAAAGTATAATGGATATTTTTGAAAATAAGTAATGTTGTTAATTATGCTTCACAAATTTAAGCATTCTTATCAATTTTTAAAAAATTAAATTTATTTATTTTAATTAGAGGCTAATTACTTTACAATATTGTATTGGTTTTGCCATACATCAACATGAATCCACCACGGGTGTACACGTGTTCCCAATCCTGAACCCCCCTCCCACCTCCCTCCCCATACCATCCCTCTGGGCTTCTTGTATCCTGCATCGTACTTGGACTGGTGATTTGTTTCTTATATGATATTACACATGTTTCAATGCCATTCTCCCTAATCATTCCCCCCCTCCCTCTCCCACAGAGTCCAAAAGACTTTTCTATACATCTGTGTCTCTTTTGCTGTCTCCAGTACAGGGTTATCATTACCATTTTTCTAAATTCCATATATATGCGTTAATATACTGTATTGGTGTTTTTCTTTCTGGCTTATTTCACTCTGTATAATAATTTTATGCTAAGGAATTTTATGTATTTATGTTAAGAAATTTTTTGATGAAAATAATGTTCAGTTAATGCTTATGATATAACTTTTAAAAGAAGACAAAGCAAGCTGTAAATTACAAAAAGAAACATATAAAATTTTTATTAATTACTGCATTTTGGTGATGGAACAATGGTTGATGATGTTTTTAATCTTTATATATTCAAAAATATATACAGAAAACAAAATGATTTTTACTAAACTAAAAATGATTATTCCTAATCACTTAGGCACTGTGTTCTCAGTTATAATCCAAGCAGAATTACAGATTCATATCTTGAGATGGAAGAGAATTTAGAGGTTGACTAGTTCTATCTCGTACCAAATGTAGAAATTCTGTTTACAGTAACTTCACATGTATTTATCAAGTCTTGACTACATATAGTGATGAGGGTGTTATTGATTCACAAGGAGTATATTCCATTTCCATAAAGTACTAATCTTTAGAAAATTCTTTCCTCTGTCATCTTAACATCCATATGTCTAATTTATGTATGACAGTCTTCACTCAGTACTTCCACTCTGTTTTCTATTATATATGATGACTCTCTGAGAAAAGCTATCGTATCCTATCTAAATTTTTATTTAAGAAAATTTCCACAATTCATTCAGCTATTTTCTTAACACAATGTGAGACACTACCTATTCTGGATTCCATAAAAGCATTTGTTGAGTTGACCAATACAACCTAGGAACTAGATCTTTTTATCAACTTAGCTATCATCTTCTGGATAAAGAGAGTTAAAATGTGCCATGAAAACTTCTGGGGATTTGACTTCAAAAATAATATGCTCGTCCTTTCCTAGTTCTAACGTACAGTGTGTATTTACATTGGATACATCCATGGGGGTGAAGGGCAGGAGAGGAAGGAGGATATAGTGACAATGCAAGATATAATGAGTCCATTATTTTCCAGTTGTGTCTCAACAACTGACATTGCCTATCAAAACCTCATTGGCTCTTTGTGTGTGTGTGTGTGTGTGTGTGTGTGTGTGTGTGTTAGTCGCTCAGTCATATCTGACTCTTTTCGATCCCATCGACTGTAGTTCTTTGGGCTCCTTGGTCCATGGAATTCTCCAGGCAAGAATACTGGAGTGGATTGCATTCCCTTCTCCAGAGGATCTTCCCAAACCCAGGAGATAGAGCTTGGGTCTCCTGCATTGCGGTAAGATTTTTTTAACCATGGTGTTTAAACATGTGGTAGGAGTGTATGGAATTGTTTCAGTTGCTCTGGTTTTATTTGCCTTGTTTATTTTTTATTTGGCTCTTAGACTTGGAGAATTTAGTGTAGGAGGCTGCTACTGGATTCAGGGGCTCAAGTATACCTAAAGTCACAGGGAAGGTGTCAAACTCATAGCAAGTGTAATACATTGAAGCTGACATCTTGATAATGAATCCATTTACCCTGTATTTTTATCCTTCCCCTGACTAAACTCCCCAGATACTGAAATATTAGATACAAAGAAGGCTGGAGAGGCCCTCTCTGGGAAAGCAGACTCAGCCAAGAGGGAAAAAAATCTAGATACTGACATTTGGGAGTCCCCCACTGAAAAATCACTTTCCCTGACAGACTACCATACAGTGAAAAACATCATTAGATGAATCCTACCTATGCATGCACAACTTCCAATAAAATTTTCTCCTCACACTTAAACAACCAAAGTTACTTTAGGAAAGATTGTATCATGAAAGGTAGAAACAAAAATAAATTCAGAACATTGACAGTGAAAGGAGAAAAAATTAAAAAATAAAAGACATAACTAAAAGATGTATGGATAAAAGAAGATACAGATCCACGAGACAATCTGGATGGCCTTAAGGAAAAAACATTAGAGAAGCAGAACTTTTGGAAATTAAAAATATGGTAGCAGAAATGAAAAATCTCAACAGGAGATCTGGAAGAGAAGAATGAGAAAAAAAATCTTCCATAAAGTGGAATAAATAGATGAAGAAATGGAAATCTAGAGAAAAGGTGGGGGAAAATAGCTAGTAATCTAGAAAAGGACTCAAATACCCCAAAAATAGTACCTCTAGAAAGAAAATAATAAGAAATAAAATAAAGTGAATTATATATAAAGTATAATATATTTCCTAAAACTGAAGGATTCAAACTTCTAAACTAAAAATTCTCTGCATGCCTACCACAAAGAATGAAAAAAGATCTCCTCCAAGGCACATCATTGTGAAATTTCAGATCACTGGAAATAAAGAGACTATCATAAAATATCCCAAGGAGAAAATAACCTGCCCTTAGACTAGAGACAATACACAAAATCCTTAACACTTTAAAAAGAAAATCATTTGAGTCCAGAATTCTATATCCAGCTGAAGTATTGATTAAACATGGAGGTAAAATTAAGACCTTTTAAGGTACGATAAAACTTACCATTAATGAACTCTGTCTCAGAAAGCTACTGGAGGTTATGTTCAACCAAAAGAAAATGGTGGACCAAGAGGAAGGTTACACAAGATCCAGGAAAAAGATGACTCAAATCAAGAGTAGGGCAAAGGACATTCTCAGATGGTGAAGAAGATAAGTCCTGGAATGGTAACCAGTACAACCCTAGCAGGAGGTCAGCAGGCTCCAAGAGACATATCTCCATGAAGGTGAAAGAAGAGAGGAATGTTCTCATATAGTGTCCTTAAGAAAATTAAGAGGAGACTTTCAATTTTGCTGGAGAGTTTGGGCAAATGTAAAATAGAACAATTAACCAAATAAAACAGATTTATAACAAGAAAATAAATGTAAACATAATACTTTTACTCACTACCTGAATTGTCCTACAACTTAGTTTATAGCCTCATATGAAATCATTTTGGGTCTCTTTTTCTTCCACTGTTACTAAGGTTTAGTTCATAAATTAAAATTATGTATATTTAAGGTGAAAAACTTGATATATATATATATATATATATATATATACTTGATATACATATACCTTATGTGTATGCATATCACATGTACATGTATATGTATATGTAAATAATCACCATAATGCTAATTAGTCTATCACCTCACATAGTAACCATTTTCTTTCTCCTTTCTTCCTTTTCTTTTTTCCGTTCCTTTTTTCTTTTCCTTCCTTCTTTCTTTCTTTCCTTTCTTCCAGGATCCTTAATATCTATTTTCTTAGCAAATTTCATGTATATATTAATAATACAGTACTGTTAACTATAGTCATATACATTAGGTCTCCAGAGCTTATTCATCTTGTATAACTGAAACTTTGCACCTCTTAACCAACATCTCCACATTTCCTCCTCCTTGGAGCTCCTGTCATTCTACTCTCTGCCTCTCTGTGTTAGTTTATTTTAGATTCCACATATATGATCTTGCAGTATTTGCCTTTCTGTGTCTGATTTTTTTCATTTACTATGATGTTCTTCTGATTCCTCCATTTTACTTCAGTTGACAGGATCTTTAATGACCAATTTTCTTGGTTGAAAAGTCATTCTGCTCCAGCAAATAAGATCAAGATACAGCTCCACTGTGTGGACTATAGAAAAATTTAACCAAATACTTTGAAAATTCTGATACAACAAGAGTTGAAGTGCTACATGTTTAAAACGACTAGAAAGAAAATCGATGATCACTTTTATCCTTTCTTTTCATCTCCAAATTACTCTTCCCTTTTGGCTGTTTATAAACATATGTTCTCAGAGCTTACCACATCAGTTCATTGATTCTCTTCTTTCTTTCCTCTGGTTTATAGTGGAAAATGGGTGGTTCAGCAGGTAAAGGATCTGCCTGCAATTCAGGAGACACAGGAGACAGGGTTTTGATCCCTGGGTTGGGAAGATCCCCTGCAGGAGGGCATGGCAACCCACACCAATATTCTTGCCTGGAGAATTCCATGGATAGAGGAGACTGGCAGGCTACAGTTTATAGCATCCTGAAGAGCCAGACACGACAGAAGCAGCTTAGCATGCACATAAAACAATATCATACAATAAGATGTCTCTTTATCAGTCAATACCCTGTGACATCCAACAGCAGAATGAAAAGCTTTTAATAGGAAAAAAAATCTTAGCACATAAGTAACTGATAAAATTATAAATGTAAAAACAAATAGGAAAAGATCCAAACATACAAAAGTTTTTTAAATATATTAAAGTCTAACTTCATCAAGCAATAATGTAAAACAACATTCCACTGTTGCAAGAATCTAATTGAGTGCTTTCATTTAGTATGTTTCTTCTCTGTGCTTCAAAAGTTGTAGGTGGCAGAAGATATCGTAGATTTACTGAATTTACTGAAAATTTCTAATGGATCCTTTTTTGTCCCTCTGAAATCTTGTTTTCTCAGTTTTCTCTCCTTCAAAAAGATCCATGGATCAAACTCTGTCTATGTCTTTGATGGACCACTTTTGGTGCTATTGCTTAATCACTTCAGTCGTGTCTGGCTCTGTTCGACACTATGGACTACAGTCCCACCAGGCTCCTCTGTCCATGGAATTCTCTAGGCAAGGGTACTGGAGTGGGTTGCCATGCCTTTCTCCGGGAGATCTTCCCAACCCAGGGGTCAAACTCGGTCTCCTGCATTGCAGGCAGATTCTTTACCACTGAGCCACCAGGGAAGCCCTGATGGACCACATCCAAGCTTAAGTCATAAAAAAGAACAAGTTTTCTATTCTTACATGCTTCCCTCTCTTCCACATCCCATTTAAGACATCATTTACACTTGCTTTTCTCATTCTGATGATTAACTCTACTCTTTTGAATATGGTGGTGGTGGTTTAGTCACTAAGTTGTGTCCAACTCTTGCAACCCCATGGACTGTAGCCCACCAGACTCCTTTGTCCATAGCATTCTCCAGGCAAGAATACTGGAGTGGGCTGACATTTCCTTCTACATTTTGAATACAGATATGGAAGAAAAGAGATAATTATGCATTTATGACCAGTAAATGTTTTCCCAAATCACTCAAAAACTGTTGTTTGAATATATAAAATTTAGTAACACTTATTCATTCAGTTGCTCAGTTGTGTCCAGCTCTTTGTGACCCCATGGACTGTAGTACACCAGGCTTCCTTGTCCTTCACTATCTCTGAGTCTGCTCAAACTCATGTCCATTGAGTCAATGATGCCATTCAACCATCTTATCCTCTCTGGTCCCCTTCTCCTCATGCCCTCAATCTTGCCCAGCATCAAGTCTTTTCCAATGAGTTGGCTCTTCACATCAGGTAGCCAAAGTATTGGAGCTTCAGCTTCAGCATCAATCCTTCCAATGAATATTCAGGGTTGACTTCCTTTAGGATTTACTGGTTTTATCTCCTTGCTGTCCAAGGTATTCTCAAGAGTCTTCTCCAGTCCCACAGTTCTAAAGCATCAATTCTTGGGTGCTCAGCCTTCTTTATGGTCCAACTCTCACATCCATACATGAACTACTGGTAAAACCATAGGACCACTAACCTTAGTAAAAAGAAGATTCAGATTTGACTCAATCCACTGAATATGGCAGAGAAATGCACTACTGTATTCCTAAAATATGAAGAGTGAATGCCCCCACTTTTCTTTCTTTTGGCTTAAGCCTATCTTTCTGTGATGGTTCACACACAAAGAACTCTCCTGTTTATCTTTTTTCTCTGCTTAGATTTAATAAGTTAATATAGTTGCAGAAATTAGCATGCTGTCACTGTTTTCTAAACCCAAACTCATGGTTGACTTCTCAGGGCAGAATTGAGCTAAATGTTGGCCTTGGAAAAAAATCTACTAATGAAGTATCTAACCTCATTAGAACTTTTCAAGGAAATATTAAATGGTGCAAATTTTGTTGAGACCTGTGGCCACATCTGTTGCATTATCCTGATTTCTTCTCTGTACCCCAAGTTTACCATGGCCATCACCACCATCACTTGGTGCCTCCCCAGATTTGGGGAAGTTTTCTCCAATATCACCTGCTAAGCGCTTCTCTGTGTTGTCTCTACCTGGGGAACATTTTATTTCTCTGTATTAAAGATATTATATTTCTCTATATTGTTCCATTTTCACATGCCCATCTTCTCTCCCAAGGAATGATACCCTTATATACAGAGTCCATGTCATTCGTCTATGTTATAGAGGGAACAAACAATAATAGAAGAAAAGGATTGTAAACAATGATATGATGGGATGGCTTCTGATGTCCAAAAGAAGTGGGCTGGAATTTAGTGCCTAGACTTTCTACTCAAAATTTCCAACACCATTAGCATAACCTTCATGTCTACTTATGGGAAGTAAATTACATTTAAGAAGTTAGTTAAAAATACAGGAAAGCAACAGGACATGTTCCAAGTCTTTCCATCCAAGGGCTTGGGCATTTCATCATGGTCTCTATTACCAGATTATGAACCCCAAGTTCCACTTTAACTTCACTGCCTTTGGTTCCTGATCTGTTACCACACAAATGTGCTGCCACACAGACTCAGTCCATCTGGAGCTACAACACTCTGTTGTGAAGGTTTAAAGATTTAACAACCTATACAATTCCAGCTTTATTCTGTTAGAAAGATGTTTTACTGTAACCCCATTTCTGCCCAGCATATTTTGTTGAAGATTCTCTGAACTCCCTGAGAAGTGAAACTTTTATTCAAATAAGGCCTTTTCAATAACTCAAACAAATGTAAAAATGTAGAAAATAGTATAAAAACAGATTTTTCCCACTGTGTGCAAAGGGGCACTGAGGTGTGGCAAATGGGCTATGGGTGTACTGGGATTATATGAACACTTCAGGCCTCAGTCATAGCAAGAGTGTCTTGGGGCTGCTAGCTCTCCCAGGCCAGCCTCATTAAACCCCAAAGCATCATATATTTATTCACTGTGCTATAAACAGTTCATTATATTTGATAAACAAATATATTGAATTAGTTTATGTTCCATAAACTGAAAATTGTCATGAAATATTGATATAAGACATTTGTGTATACATCAGTTAGATTTAACATATATTTTCATTTTGGTATGTTTATTTTAGATTTTTGTGTGTGTGTGTGGAAATAAAACATCACCAATACAGCTAAAACTCTATATTCTCCCATTTATTCTTTCCCACTCTCATTAAAAGTAACCACTGTCCTGCAAGTCTTGTGTAACCTTCCTGCGCATGTATAAGACCAGAATTATACATGTATATTCACTTAGTAACCTACATTATAATGTGCTTCTAAATTTTGCCCAAGTAATCTCACACTGTATATAAGCATTATTTCATAATTTAGTTATGAAGTTATTAGTCTTATAATTCTTTCCATATTGACTTTTTGTTACTCTGAATATTTTAGTATTTTATATTAGAGTTAAAAGTGATTTTGCACACTTTTTATGATATCAGAGTATTCTGTAATGGTCTAAATATTTACCATAACCAGTGAGTTTTATGCTTTCATTTGTTTCATTTTGTTAGTTTCCTCTCATTTCTACCAGAATAACTCCTTTCAGCATTTCTTAAAGGGCAAGTCTAGTGGTGATGTACAACCTCAGGTTTTATTGGGGAAAAACTCTCTCTCTTTCACTTCTTAAAGACAGCTTGCCAGTTGTAATATCCTTCATTGGCAGTTCTTTTCTTTCATCACTTTGAATCTATCATGCCACATCACTCTGACCTGTAAAATTTCAGCTAGAAAATCTGCTGATGGTCATAGTGGTGTTTTCTTTCTACTTCAGTTGTATTTATCTTGATGCTTGTAAAATTCTTTCCTTGTCTTTAACTTTTGAAAGTTTAATTATAATGTATTTTAGTGTGGATCTTGTTTCTGAAATTCATAGATCTGGAACTTCTTTCCCTAAGTGAGGGACATTTTCAGCCATTATTTCTTTGAATGAACTTCTTCTCTCTCTTCTCCTTCTGGGACCACTATAATGTGTATATTGATTGCTTTATTGTGTCCTTTAAGTTCCTTAAGCTATTTTCATTCTTTTTTCTTCTTGCTCCTCTGATTGGATGAATTTCACTACCCTGCCTTCAAGTTCACTGATCCTTTCTTCCACTTGATATAGTCTGCTGTTGAACCCCTCTATTGAAATTTTTAGTGCAGGTGTTCTTCAACTCTGTGATTTCTGTTTGTTATATATACTTTCTGTTTCTTGAAGTTCTCAATTTGCTAATGCATTGATTTCCTGACCTTGATGAGTATCTTTCTGACCATTATTCTGAACACTTTATCAGCTAAACCTCTTATTTCCATTGCATTAAGATCTGTTTCTGGAGTTTTATCTTATTCTTTTGTTTGGGACATATTCCTTTGTTTATTCATTTTCTAAACTCTCTGTGTGAGTTTCTTCACTTTACTTAAAACATCCATCTCTCCTAGCTTTTACAGAGTGGTCTTGTGTAAGAGATGACCCTATTCAGCATAGACTAAGCTCTTAGTTGTGTCTCAAATCATTGTGATTCTTCAAGCTGACTTCTTCATTCTTAGTAGCTCTCTGTAGTTGAGAGTGTGCTAAGATCTGTCATTGTCCCCAATAGGTGGATAGAAATCTAGATGCTGGTTGATAGGAAGCCAGTTTCTCAGGAAACAGCTGGGAAAGTATATAGTTAGACATGTTCCAAGGAGAAACTAGGAGATAGTCTCTTTTTGCCTGTTCCCTCTCTGCCCCACAAAAGCTGGGGCACCAGATGTGTATACAAACTCTTTCAAAGGAGATACTGGCAATTTGGAGTGGGCTTGGTGGAGAAGTTAGAGGTGGCATTGGTTGTCTCTGGGAAATCTCTGGGAAGGATTGTAGTCAGCCTCTAGAGTTGTGCTAAATTAGGGAGCTTACTCTCAGGCAGCATCTTTTAATGTACACAAATAGTCCAAACACTGACAGATGGGTGTTTTTTCCCTTTTTCCTCTAAACTGAGCCCTAGAAGGATAGTCCTTGTGAACCCATAAGGAACTGTTTCTTTGATTGCTATAGTCTTGTGGGTCTCATGGAAGCAAGCGCTGTTGGCCTTTGGAGCTAGGTGTTTTGGGATCTATTCTCTTATGTGAGAGTCTTGAAATCTGGGGTCTTGATAGGAGTCCAAATCCTTTCCCTCTCAGGGAGATGATGGGAATTCCTTCTTGGCTGTACGATGCTATGACAAGGTGGGGAATATGTTTTAGCCTTTCCTAACTATTTCAGAGTGGTTGTGTAAGCATTTTCTCATTTGCCTGATGTATAGGAGTTGCTCAGCTAGTTTCTAGCTTTCTTTTGGAAGAAATTGCTCCATGTTTAGCTATAAGTTGGATATGTCTATGTAAGGAAGTGAGTTAAGAAGTCTCCTACATCACCATCTTGGACTGAAATGACACTAATTTCATTATTAATGTTTCAAAAACTGTTTCATCTTGCATTTCATTGTGTTCTTCCCTTAAATTTACTTTATTTTGAAGAATGTGCTTCAGAGTTCTTTAAGTAAGTCTCAGGGAATGGTAAATTCTCAATCTTTGGGGGAAAAAACCTTAGCTTTATTTTGTCCTCCTGAATTATATAGTCTTGCTGGGTATAGAATTTTTAATTTTAAAGTCCCCTCCCACCCTGCCCTCCCCAGAATCTTAAATTATTTTTCTCTCTTTTTACTGATAAAAACTAGTTAACATAATTATTGCTCCTTTGATGATATGATGATAATGCTTAGATAATGTTCTTCTTCTGTATGGATATACTTCAGGTTTTTTTCTTTGTCTTTAGCATTATGTTGCTTTATTACAATAGCTTTCAATTGAAAATTATTTTAGCACTTAGTCTGCTTAAAAGTATTCATTATGAGAATTAATGTTAATAATGAACTGAAAAAATCTCAGTTATTACATCTTAGAATTTTATCTCTCTTTCGTTCCCCTGATTTCTTCTTTTTAGACATTCTCTTAGTCATATATTCAACTTTCTCATACTAGCCCAATGTGTCCTAATTTTTCATTAATTATTCTATCATTTTACTTCTTATATTGCATGCTGAATAATTCCTTGAATATATACCTTCTATCTCCCTAATTCTTCCTTCAGCTATGTCTAGTCTATTTCTAGGATTATATATATATTTAGAAATTCTGTGTATGTTTTCCATTGCCTTTTCATAAAATATATTTATTCTTTTGTCTTAATAATTTTATATATTTTGTATGTCAACTCATTTATGTGTTTTGGATATTATGATATTGTTCTGAGATTGCTCCATTGTCTTCCATATGAAATTGTCTTATCTCAAATGTCTTATCATGTCAAATATTTCAAGGACTAATTACTTATTAGTAATTTTTTTTGTGTATGTTGATACTGCATTATAATGGACAATTTTTGTTTATGTCAATTGAAATTTTTGCTCTCACTGTGAGTGGAGATTACTTTTCTTCTGGGAATTCCATGCAACTGGATGTAAGAGCAATTATGCAATTATTTCTGCTGTGTACACTAGATATATTACAGTCTCTCAATTTCTTGTTTTGGAAACTTAGACATCTTGTTCAGTTCAGTTCAGTCACTCAGTCATGTTCAACTCTTTGTGACCTCATGAACCGCAGCACACCAGGCCTCCCTGTCCATCATCAACTCCCGGAGTTCACTCAAACTCATGTCCATTGAGTCGGTGATGCCATCCAACCATCTCATCCTCTGTCATCCCCTTCACCTCCTGCCTTCAATCTTTCCCAGCATCAGGGTCTTTTCAAATGAGTCAGCTCTTCGCATCAGGTGGCCAAAATATTGGAGTTTCAGCTTCAACATCAGTCCTTCCAATGAACACCCAGGACTGATTTCCTTTAGGATGGACTGGTTGGGTCTCCTTGCAGTCCAAGGGACTCTCAAGAGTCTTCTCCAACACCACAGTTCAAAAGCATCAATTCTTTGGCACTCAGCTTTCTTTATAGTCCAACTTTCACATCCATAAATGACTACTGGAAAAACCATAGCCTTGACTAGACAGACCTTTGTGGACAAAGTAATGTCTCTGCTTTTTAATATGCTTTCTAGGTTGGTCACAACTTTATTTCCAAGGACTAAGCATCTTTTAATTTCTTGGCTGCAATCACCATCTGCAGTGATTTTGGAGCCTGAAAAAATAAATTCAGCCACTGTTTCCAATATTTCCCCATCTATTTGCCATGAAGTGATGGGATCGGATGCCATGATCTTAGTTTTCTGAATGCTGAGCTTTAAGCCAACTTTTTTCACTGTCCTCTTTCACTTTCATCAAGAGGCTCTTTAGTTCTTCTTCACTTTCTGCCATAAGGGTGGTGTCATCTTGTACATAGTATAAATTTGGACACCACAGTCATGTATGTCCTAGGCCTGAAATTTCTATTTCTCATAGGAATCTTTTCCCAACCCAGATACCCATACAAAAATAAATCTCCTTGATTGTTTTCCTGTGTTAAAGGTAAAAGTTCTTGAAGATAACATTCCACTCAGAGGGTACTTCTCTAAGCTCCATACTCTATGTGGGAGTGATACTTTGAAATTTGCATGTCATGTGTTTCTGATGCTTAGTTAGGGATTAAAATTCTAACCCGTAACCCATAGGATCTCTTTAGCCTAAATTTTCTTCTGGCCATTTGATATCATCTTATGTATTTACTACTTTGTCTTTAAGTTTCCTTTTCATTTCGGAGTCCAAGAATTTCCAATTGCTTATCTTGAATTCAATTTATATCATTTTTGCTACATTTACCCATAGCGGGAAAATGTATCAGCTCAGTCTACCAGATTGTTAGAACTAGAGGCCTCTCAATACTGTTAACCTTAAAATTCAGAGACTTTTGATAATTTCTACAGAATCTTCTTTTATTATGTATTATTAATCAAGATATGTGTACACACACACACACACACACACACATATATATATATATATATCAGGTATATTCATATCTCAATCATAGGGGATTGGAATGCAAAACTAGGAAGTCAAGAGAAACCTGGAGTAACTGGCAAGTTGCCTTGAAGTACAAATGAAACAGGGCAAAGGCTAACAGAATTTTCCCAAAAGAACACACTGGTCATAGCAAACACCTTCTTCCAAAACCACAAGAGATGATTATATTATGGACATAACCAGAAGTCAATACCAAAATCAGATTGATTATATTCTTTGCAGCCAAAGATGGAAAAACTCTCTATAGTCAGCAAAAAAAGAAAAAGACTTTGAGCAGACTGTGATTCAGATCATGAGCTCCTTATTGCAAAATTCAGACTGAAATTGAAGAAAGGAGGGAAAGCCACTACTCCTTTCAAATATTACCTAAATCTAATCACTTATACAGTGGAAGTAACAAATAGATTCAAGGAATTAAATCTGATAAACAGAGTGCCTGAAGAACTATGGACAGAGGTCCATAACATTGTACAGGAGGCAGTGACCAAAATCATCCCCAAGAAAAAGAAATGCAAGAAGGCAAAATGGTTGAGGAGGTCTTACAAATAGCTGAGAAAAGAAGAGAAGTAAAAGGCAAAGGAGAAAGGGAAAGACATACCCAACTGAATGCAGAATTCCAAAGAATAGCAAGGGGGGTAAAGAAAGCCTTCCCAAGTGCATGATGCAAAGAAATAGAGGAAACCAATAGAATGGGAAAGACTAGAGATCTGTTCAAGAAGCTTTGAGATTTCAAAGGCATATTTCATGCAAAGATGGGCATGATAAAGAACAAAATGGTAAGAGCCAAAAAGAAGCAGAAGAGATTAAGAAGAGGCAGCAAGAACACATGGGAGAACTGTTCAAAAAAGGTCTTAATGACTCGGATAACCACAATGGTGTGGTCACTCACCTAGAGCCAGATATTCTGGAGAGAAGTCAAGTAGGCCGTAGGAAGCATTACTATGAACAAGGCTAGTGGAAGTGGTGGAATTCCAGCTGAGCTATTTCAAATCCTAAAAGATAATGCTGTTAAAGTGCTGCACTCAATATGCCAACAAATTTGGAAAACTCAGCAGTGGCCACAGGACAGGAAAAGGTCAGTTTTCATTCCAATCCCAAAGAAAGGCAATGCCAAAGAATACTCAAACTACTGTACAATTGTGCCCATTTCACATGATAGCAAGTAAATGCTCAAAGTCCTTCAAACTAGGCTTCAATAAAATGTGAACTGAGAATTTCCTGATGTTCAAACTGGATTTAGAAAAGGAAGAAGAATCAGAGATCAAATTGCCAACATCTGTTGGATCATAGAAAAAGCACGAGAATTCCAGAATGACATCTGCTTCTCCTTCATTGACTATGCTAAAGCCTTTAATTGTGTAGACTACCATAAATTATGGAAAATTCTTAAATTTAAGAGATGGCAATACCAGACCACCTTACCTGCCTCCTGCAAAACCTGTATGCAGATCAAGAAGCAACAGTTAGAACTGGACATGGAACAATTAACTGGTTCAAAATTGGAAAAGGAGTAATCAAGGCTGTATACTGTCACCCTGATTATTTAAATATATTCAGAATACATCATGTGAAATGATGAGCTAGATGGATCACAGGCTAGAATCAAGATTGCTGGAGAAATATCAACAACCTCAGATATGTGGAGGTTTCCCTGATGGGGCTTCCCTGATAGTTCAGCTGTTAAAGAATCTGCCTGCAATGTAGGAGACCCTGGTTCGATTTCTGGAATGGGAAGATCCTCTGGAGAAATGATAGGCTACCCACTTCAGTATTCTTTTTGGCCTTCCCTTGTGGCTCAGCTGGTAAAGAATCAACCTGCAATGCAGGAGACCTGGGTTTGATTTCTGGGCTAGGAAGATCCCCTGGAGAAGGGAAAGGGTGTCCAATCCAGTGTTCTGGACACTGTATAGTCCATGGGGTTGCAAAGAGTTGGCCATGACTGAATAACTTTCACTTTCACTTTCATGGAGATGATACCACCCTTATGGCAGAAGGCAAAGAGGAAATAAAGAGTCTCTTGATGAAAGTGAAAAATAAATGCAAAAAAGCAAAATGGCTGTCTGAGGAGGCCTCACAAATAGCTGTGAAAAGAAGAGAAGTGAAAAGCAAAGGAGAAAAGGAAAGATATACCCATTTGAATGCAGAGTTACAAAGAATAGCAAGGAGAGATAAGAAGGCCTTACTCAGTGATCAGTGCAAAGAAACAGAGGAAAACAATAGAATGGGAAAGGCTAGAAATCTCTTCAAGAAAATTAGAGGTACCAAGGGAATATTTCATGCAAAGATGGGCACAATAAAGGACAGAAATGGCATGTACCTGACAGAAGCAGAAGATATTAAGAAGAGAAGGCAAGAATACACCGAGAACTATACAAAAAAGATCTTCATGACCCAGATAATCACGATGGTATGATCACTCACCTAGAGCCAGACATCCTGGAATGTGAAGTCAAGTGGGCCTTAGCAAGCATCACTATGAACAAAGCTAGTGGAGGTGATGCAATTCCAGTTGAGCTATTTCAAATCCTAAAAGATGATGCTGTGAAAATACTGCACTCAGTTTGCCAGCAAATTTGGAAAATTCAGCAGTGGTCACAGGACTGGAAAATGTCCATTTTCATCCCAATCCCAAAGAAAGGCAATGCCAAAGAATGCTCAAACTACTGCATAATTGCACTCATCTCACACACTAGTAAAGTAATGGTCCAAATTCTCCAAGCCAGGCTTCAATAGTACATGAACTTCCAGATGTTCTAGCTGATTTAGAAAAAGCAGAGGAACCAGAGATCAAATTGCCAACATCCGCTGGATCACGGAAAAAGCAAGAGAGTTCCAGAAAAACATCTATTTCTGCTTTATTGATTATGCCAAAGAATTTCACTGTGTCAGATCAGTCACTCAGTTGTGTCTGACTCTTTGCAACCCCATGAATTGCAACATGCCAGGCCTCCCTGTCCATCACCAACTCCCAGAGTTCACTCAAACTCACGTCCATCAAATCAGTGATGCCATCCAGCCATCTCATCCTCCGTCATCCCCTTCTCCTCCTGCCCCCAATCCCTCCCAGCATTAGAGTCTTTTCCAATGATTCAACTCTTCACATGAGGTGGCCAAAGTACTGGAATTTCAGCTTTAGCATCATTCCTTCCAAAGAAATCCCAGGGCTGATCTCCTTCAAAATGGACTGATTGGATCTGGATTTCACTGTGTGGATCACCACAAACTGGAAAATTCTAAAAGAGATGGGAATACCAGCCCACATGACCTGCCTCTTGAGAAATCTGTATGCAGGCCAGGGGGCAACAAATAGAACTGGACATAAAACAACAGACTGGTTCTAAATCGGGAAAGGAGTACGTCAAGGCTGTATATTGTCACCCTGCTTATTTAACTTATATGCAGAGTGCATCATGAGAAATGCTGGGCTTGGTGAAGCACAAGCTGAAATCGAGATTGCTAGGAGAAATATAAATAACCTCAGATATGCAGATGACACCACCCTTATGGCAGAAAGTGGAGAAGAACTGAAGAGCCTCTTAGTGAAAAAAGTTGGCTTAAAGCTCAACATTCAGAAAACTAAGATCATGGCATCCGGTCCCATCACTTCATGGGAAATAGATGGGGAAACAGTGGAAACAGTGGCCGACTTTATTTTGGGAGGCTTCAAAATCACTGCAGATAGTGATTGCAGCCATGAAATTAAAAGACGCTTACTCCTTGGAAATAAAGTTATGATCAACCTAGATAGCATATTAAAAAGCAGAGACATTACTTTGTTCACAAAGGTCCGTCTACTCAAGGCTATAGTTTTCCCAGTAGTCATGTATGGATGTGAGAGTTGGACTATAAACAAGCTGAGTGCCAAAGAATTGATGCTTTTGAACTGTGGTGTTGGAGAAGACATTGAGAGTCCCTTGGACTGCAAGGAGACCCAACCAGTCCATCCTAAAGGAAATCAGTCCTGGGTGTTCATTGGAAGGACTGATGTTGAAGCTGAAACTCCAATATTTTGGCCACCTGATGCGAAGAGCTGACTCATTGGAAAAGACCCTGATGCTGTGAAAGATTGAAGGCAGAAGGAGAAGGGGATGACAGAGGATGAGATGGTTAGATGGCATCACTGACTTAATAGACATGAGTTTGAGTGAACTCCGGGAGTTGGTGATGGACAGGGAGGCCTAGCGTGCTGAGGTTCATGGGGTCGCAAAGAGTTGGACATGACTGAGTGACTGAACTGAACTGAACTGACAGAATATTAAAAAGCAGAGACACCACTTTGATGACAAAGGTCCATATAGTGAAACTTGTGGTTTTTCCAGTCATCATGTACGGAGAGTTGGACATAAAGAATGCTGACCACTGAAGTACTGATGCTTTTGAACTGTGGTGCTGGACTCTTTAGAGTCCATTGGACAGCAAAGAGTTCAAATCAGTCACTCCTAAAGGAAACCAACAGTGAACATGCGTTGGAAGGACTGATGTTGAAGCTGAAGCACCAGTACTTTGGCCACCTGATGCGAAGAGCTGACTCGTTTGGAAAGACCCCGATTTTGGGAAAGATTGAAGGCAGGAGGAGAAGGGGTGACAGAGGGTGAGATGGTTGGATTGTGCCATTGACTCAATGGACGAGTTTGAGCAAGCTCCAGGGAATAGGGTAGGACATGGTAGCCTGTTGTTTTGCAGCCCATGGGTTCACAAAGAGTTGGATAGAACTGAGCAACTGAAAAACAATTTAAATATACATATAATAAGATATATACATATATGCATCAATACCTGAATATACCTGATTTTATTAAATTTTCAATCCCATGAAACAATGTATATGTGTGGTATTTGTGTTACCTATTTCATTAATCATCTCTGAGTTGCTTCTTATCTGTTGTGTATAAAACCAGACTGATTTCTTGGAGATTACAGATAATACAGACCCTGGGGAAAATGAGAAAATTCATCTTTATAAAAGTTCTGAAATCTCTTTTTGTTAGAGAACCATAGAATTTTGTGTCTGTACATGTCGTCAATCAGCTCTCATTGGATATCTTACCATCCTCCAATACATCCTTGAGTAAAGAACACTCATTCTTTCCCTAAAGGTTGTTAGGAATGGGGATTGTGTCACTTCCCAAACTAGCCTGTTCATTTTCAGACAGAAATGATTATTAGAACAATCTTTATTTTGAGCTGAAGTATGTTTCTCTGTAGTGTCTATTTATTAATTCTAATTTTGTTTTTTTTTGAGGTGACATAAAACCTGCGCATGTTTTTTATATGATTCTCAAATGTTTGGGAAAAACATTATCAGTTTTTTTCTTAGTGAAATAATTTATCTTTTTTAATGGCTCCTCATATCTCATGATTTTAAACTTCATTACTCTCTTGGTTATTTTCTTCTTGATCTATTTCAGTTTTTTAAGGCTCTTCATAAGACGTAGTTTTCAATGCATAGTAATCCATATAGTAGATGAAAGTGTAGTGCAGAACCATGGATATATTTCTACATTTCTTTTCCTAAAAGAGATTCTACTGAAGGTTGGAGCTGTCATGAGAATAATTAATATACAATACCAGAGTCAGTGAGGATTCATTTTAGATTTTTAAGACTAATTTATTAATCTTCATAATTATCATATATGACACAACTAAAGACATGAATAAATTATAACTTTCAGGGAAACAATTTGGAAAATTGAGGTAGTAAGACATAAAGCAGAACAGATTTCTTTCTTATCTTAATTATCCATACTTTGCATTCCAGTGTGTAGTATTAGTGCCTCACACTCTATTTTGTGTAACCCAAATATTTGTACAAATGGGTCATTAAAAACAAAAGGTCCCAACAGAAGTTTAATTCACAGTGAGCTTTTCTGAGTCTAAAAGGAAAAACACTTCTACAACAGTCAGTTTTTCCTGTTGACATACTAATGACCAAATTCATAAAAGCTAGCTTATACTTTTCAGCTTTATGAAAGAACTCTCCTATGGATTCAAAATATTGCCTTTAGCTTCAAGCAGGTATTTAGTCCAAAAAAGGCAAAATATATTTAATAATAAGTGTTATTTATATTCTAGAGGTTATGTTTAATAGATAGGGCGTAGAAGGTAGTGGTTCTAGACTGTCAAGATTCAAATTCTATTGGGTGTGATGAAACAATTCTAGATGAAAAAACATCTATTTGGAACAATACTGAGGTACAGAGAAAAATACACAATCTCCGGCATAGTGCTGAGACAGGATATTGACTCTAGTAAGGTGGGATGAGTCTCCAGTAAGACGTGAGTCTGAGTGAACTCCGGGAGTTGGTGATGGACAGGGAGGCCGGGCGTGCTGCGATTCATGGGGTCGCAAAGAGTCGGACACAACTGAGCGACTGAACTGAACTGAACTGAAGTGGGATGAAATTTAGACAAGCTTCTATCTCTTACAGGGAACTGAGCATAAAGTCAAGGAATCATCATTGCATTCAGTTAAGTAGTCAGTTTTTGCTGTTTTGTTGTTGGTGTTTTGTTTTTGACCACCCCACCCAGCATGTGGGATATTAGTTCCATGACCAGGGACAAATACGTGGCCCCTGCATTGGAAGTGTGAGGTCTTACACTCTAGACACCATGGAAGTCCCAGTGGTCAGTTTGGAGATTTACATTGATAGGGTTAGGCAGATATTGAGTTAAACTTGGGGTAGAAACACAAATAAGGTAGCACTCTTTACCTTCAAGGATCTTGCTATTAGTGGAAAATACAGGTTTACAAGCAATTAATATGCCATGATAAGTGTATATTAAGGTGTCCTTAAGTGACAGAAGGATAATGGAGAGCAGTAGTTTTGGCAATTGGGGTAAAAGTGATGCTTTCAGTTTTAAGACATGGTGAGTTTGGAATGTGTATCCAGCCAGCAGTGGGATACACATATTTAAAGTGTGCTAGGAAATGATTGGAGTTAGCAGATGTTTCAGTAGAGGAGGATGCAGGGGTGCAAAACAATTTATGAGATACCATATTTTGGCAGTCTATGGGTATAAACGGGGCTGGAAAACATGCAGATGGCAGAAGTTTAACTCAATCAAAGATGTACAAACAACACATTCCATACATGCTTTGATGGCAGTTGGGCTTAACATCGTTCATGTTGTCAAGGTTGACTGAGGACCTCGGAAGGACTGAACCTTCAGAAGAAAGCCTTTAAAGACTACCACTAATCAGGGAATGGAGACAAAAGGCAGAAAAGTGCAGGTTTAAGTAATTTTGTGTTGTTGTTCAGTTGCCAAGTTGTATCTAACTTTTTGCGACCCCATGAACTGTAGTATGCCAAGCACTTCTGTCTTCCAGTATCTCCCACAGCTTGCTCCAATTCATGTCCAAATGAGCTGGCGATGCTATCTTTTTCATTCTCTGCCACCCCCTTATTGATATGCCTTCAATATTTCCCAGCATCAGGGTAATTTGAAATGAGTTAGCTCTTTGCATCAGGTGGCTAAAGTATTAGAGCTTCAGCAAGAGTCCTTCTAATGAATAATCAGGGCTGATTTCCTTTAGGATTGGCTATTTTGATCTCTTTACAGTTCAAGGAAGTCTCAAGAGTCTTCTCCAGCACTGCAATGTGAAACATCAATTCCTTGGCACAAACCTTTATGCTCTAACTCTCACATCCATACATGGCTATGTGGACCTTTGTCTGCAAAGTGATGCCTCTGCTTTTTAACACACTGTCTAGGTCATAGTTTTCCTTCCAAGGAGCAAGTGTCTTTTAGTTTCATGACTGTAGTTACTGTCTGCAATAATTTTGGAGCCCAGGAAAATAAAGTCTATCTCTACTTCCACTTTTCCCCTATTTTCGTTGAAGTGATGGGACCAGATGCCATGGTCTAAGTTTTTTGAAAGTTGAGTTTTAAGCCAGCTTTTCTACTCTCCTCTTTCAACCTCATCAAGAGGGTCTTAATTCCTCTTCATTTTCTGCCATTAGAGTGGTGTCATCTGCATATCAAATTGTTGATGTTTCTCCTGGCAATCTTGATTCCAGTGTGTGATTTATCCAGCCCAGCATTTTGCATGATATACTCTGCATATAACTTAAATAAGCAGGGTGACAATATACAGCCTTGTCATACTCCTTTCCCAATTTTGAACTAGTCCATTATCCCATTTCTGGTATTAACTGTTGCATCTCAACTTGCATACAGGTTTCTCAGGAGGAAAGTAAGGTGGCCTGGTATTCCCATCTCTTGAAGAATTTTCCACAGTTTGTTGTGATCCATACAGTCAAAGGCTTTAGTATAGTCAATGAAGCAGAATTAGACACTTCTCTGAAACTCCTACGTTCTCCGTGCTTCAACAAATGTTGGCAATTTGATCTCTGATTCCTCTGCCTCTTTTAAACCCAGCTTGTGCATCTAGAAGTTCTTAGTTCATGTACTTCTGAGCCTAGCTAAAAGGATTTTGAGCATTATCATGCTAGCATGTGAAAGGAACACAATTGTATGGTAGTTTGAACATTCCTTGGGACTGGAATGAAAATTGACATTTTCTAGTCCTGTGGCCATTGTTGAGTTTTCCAAATTTGCTGGCATATTGGCTGCAGGATTTTAGGAGCAGCATCTTTTAGGATTTGAAATAGCTCAGCTGGAATTCCATCACCCCCACTTGCTTTGTTTGTAGTAATAATTCTGAAGGCCTGCTTGACATCATTTGCCAGGTGTCCAGCTATAGGTGAGTGACCACATTTTTTCATGGTTATCTGAATCATTCAGTTGAGTTCAGTCCAGTCACTCAGTCATGTCCGACTCCTTGCAACCCCATGAATCGCAGCACGCCAGGCCTCCCTGTCCATCACCAAGTCCTGGAGTTCACTCAAACTCACATTCATCGAGTCATTGATGCCATCCAGTCATCTCATCCTCTGTCGTCCTCTTGTCCTCCTGCCCCCAATACTTTCCAGCATCAGAGTCTTTTCCAATGAGTCAACTCTTCACATGAGGTGGCCAAAATACTGGAGTTTCAGCTTTATCATCATTCCTTCCAAATAACACCCTTAAGATCTCTCTCATAGTTCTTATATGTATTCTTGCCACCTTTTCTTAATCTCTTCTGCTTTTGCTAAGTTCTTAATCATCTCTGTCCTTTATTGTGCACAACTTTGTAGGAAACATTCCCTTGGTATCTCCAGGTTTTTTTTTTTTTTTTTAAGAGATCTCTAGTCTTTGCCATTCTATTGTTTTTTCCTCTACCTCCTTGCATTGTTCATTTAAAAAGGCTGTCTTATCTCTCCCTTCTATTCTCTGGTACTCTGCATTCAGTTGGGTATGTCTTTCCCTTTCTCCCTTGCCTTTCACTTTTACCCTTTTCTCAGCTATTTGTAAAGCTTACTCACATAGCCACTTTGCCTTCTTGAATTTCTTTTTCTTTGGGATGGTTTGGTTACCACCTCCTGCACAATATTATGAAATTCTGCCCGTAGTCCTTCAGGCACTCTGTGTGCCAGATCTAGTCCCTTGAAGATATTTGTCACCTCCATTGCATAATCATATTGGATTTGATTTAGGTCATACCTGAATGATATAGTGGTTTTCCTTACTTTCTTCAATCTAAGTCTGAATTTTGTAATATGGAGTTCATGATCTGAGTCACAGTCAGCTCTAGGTCTTCTTTTTGCTGACTCCATATTGCTTCAACATCTTCAACTGCAAAAAACATAATCAATCTGATTTTAATATTCACCATCTGGTGATGTCCAAGAGCAGAGTTGTCTCTTCAGTTGTTGGAAAAGGGTCTTTGCAATGGCCAGTGTGTTCTCTTGACAAAGCACTGTTAGACTTTGACCTGCTTCATTTTGTACTCCAAGGCCAAACTTGCCTGTATTCTTGATATCTCTTGATTTCCTACTTTTGCATTCCAGTCCCCTATGATAAAAATGACATCTTTTTTGGTGTTAGTTCTAGAAGGTATTGTAGTTCTTCTTAGAACCATTCAACTTCAGCTTCTTCATCATCAGTGATTTGGGCATAGAGTTGGATTACTCTGAAGTTGAATGATTTGCCTTGGAAACAAATTGAAATTATTCTGTTGTTTTTGAGATTGCACCCAAGTCATTGCATTTCAGACTCTTTTTATTAACTGTGAGAGCGACTCCATTTCTTCGAAGTAATACTTGCCCACAGTAATAGATTTAATGGGCAAATGAATAAAATTCTCCCATTTCCAACCATTTTAGTTCACTGATTCCTAAGGTGTTGATGTTTACTCTTGCCATCTCCTGCTTGACCATGTCCAATTTTCCTTGATTCAAGAACCTAATGTTCCAGGGTTTTTTTTGCTATATAGTTCTTTTACAGTGAAAGGTTATTGCTGAACCACAAAAAGATTCCAGGATTCTTGGCCTCTGGAGGAGAAAAATTCAATCCAGGGCCAGAGACTAGGCTTGATCACTCAGAGCTTTTGTGTAATAAAGTTTTATTAAAGTATAAAGGAGATAGAGAAAGCTTCTGACATAGACATCAGAAGGGAGCAGAAACGGTACTCCCCTGCTAGTTTTTATCTGGATGTTATATAGTCACTCAGATCAGATCAGATCAGTCGCTCAGTCCTGTCCAACTCTTTGCGATCCCATGAATCGCAGCACACCAGGCCTCCCTGTCCATCACCAACTCCCGGAGTTCACTCAGACTCATGTCAATTCGGTCAGTGATGCCATCCAGCCATCTCATCCTCTGTCGTCCCCTTCTCCTCTTCTGTTAATGACAGAAATGTCTTAAGACTCAGAAAATGGCATCAGGCCTCTGATCCATAAGATGTATTTTTGGATAATTTTGGCACCAGACAAGTCATCCTGGGCAATAAAATGATTGACTTGAATCTTGTAGAAGGGCAGATTGCCATACAAATAGTTTCGTTTACATAGATTAGGGGAACAATGTCTGAGTATAACATAATGGTTTGTCAAGTCGGCTCTGAGCCTTAGGTGGAATCGACTTGAAGACAGAGTCTGGGGTAAATGCATAGTACATTAACATAGCTTAAAGCAAACATTTCCATAAGAAGAATGCATTGGTTAACTCAAGGTTTGAGAATAGTTAACTTCAGGTGGAACCAGGTATCATTATGGCAACATAGTATTTTAAGAGAAACCTCTTTTTAAATTAGGAGCTTCCCTCATGGCTCAGATGGTAAAAGCATCTGTTTGCAATGTGGGAGACCTGGGTTCGATCCCTGGGTGGGGAAGATCCTCTGGAGAAGGAAATGGCAACCCACTCCAGTACTCTTGCCTGGAAAATTCCATAGATGGAGGAGCCTGGTGGACTATAGTCCATGGGGTCACAGAGAGTCGGACATGACTGAGCGACTTCACTTCTTTTTAAATTTGTATAGAGAAGGGGGATATATATATCTCACTAATTTGTTTCCTCCTGCCGCTTAAGAGAGAGATAAAAATGTCTGACACTTGCAGCTTATTTCCTCCATTTGGAGACCCCTGGCCTTTCTGCCTGTTACCCTCTCATTGTTTCTGCTGCTGTTAAGTCACTTCAGTCGTGTCCGACTCTGTGAGACCCCATAAACGGCAGCCTACCAGGCTCCTCCATCCTTGGGATTCTCCAGGAAAGAATGATGGAGTGGGTTTCCATTTCCTTCTCCAATGCATGAAAGTGAAAAGTGAAAGTGAAGTCGCTCAGTCGTGTCTGACTCTTCGCGACCCCATGGACTGCAGCCTACTAGGCTCCTCCATCCATGGGATTTTCCAGGCAAGAATGCTGGAGTGGGGTGCCATTGCCTTCTCCGACCCTCTCATTAGCATTGGACATTATTTTACCACTGGATACATCTACAGCTAAGCATCATTTCCACTTTGATCCAGCCACTTCATTATTTCTCTAGCTATTAGTAATTGCCTTCCACTCTTCCCCAGTATCATAATGGACACCTTCCAACATGAGATGCTCATCTTCCAGCATCATATCTTTTTGCCTTTTGACATTGTCCATGGGTCCAAGAATACTGGAGTGATTGGCCATTCCCTCCTCCAGTGGACCACATTTTGTCAGAAGTCTTCACTTTGACCCATCTATCTTGTCTTGGATGGCCCTGTATGGTATGGTTCATAGCTTCATTGGTTTACACAAGCCCTTTTTCCACAAGGCTGTTATTCATGAAGGTGGTTTAAGTAATTAGGGTAGTTCAAAATGGAGAATTGTCTCTAGCTTTGTGTAGAATGTTGTTTTACATATGCTCAGTCAGCAAATCATATGTAGGTTTAATGACCTTCCAAGATAGGTCAGTGAGTGCAACCAACCAGCCACTAGTGAGTAAGAATAAAGTATTAGAATTTACTGTATTTTTTTTCTAACTGTAGCAACTACATCAATCTTTACTGTATTTAACACATGTGTTGATACTGACATACAATTTTGTCAAAAGGTGGAGTACATACCATCTATCGTGACCCTGATGGGTGCAGAGGAGCTGGTAATTGTTCTCACATTTGGCCTTTTGTAATCAGTGTCTTGTGACCTGTGGCAGTTTGCATGAGCTATGTTAATTTGTAGATTACATCATTCCATTGGAACCAAACTAACCTCCACAAGAGAATATATGGCTTACAAAATATTATTGCCACACAAATTGTAAAGCTTTTTTTCTAATTCTGTGAAGAATGCCATTGGAATTTGATAGGAATTACATTTCTATGGAAACACAAAAGGATCCTGAATAGCCAAGGCAATCTTGAGAAAGAAAAGTGGAGCAGGAGGAATCAGGCTCCCTGACTTCAAAGTATACTACAAAGATACAGTATTCAAAACAGTATGCTTCTGGCACACACAAAAAAAATATAGACCAAAGGTACAGGATAGAAAGTCCAAATATAAACCCATTCCCCTATGGTTACTTTATGACAAAGTAGGCAATGGTGACAGCCTACTAGAGACAGCCTCTCTAGTAAGTGGTGCTGGAAAATCTGGACAGTTACATGTAAAAGAACAAAATTAGAACAGTACTTAACACTGTAACAAAAATAAACTCAAAATGTATTAAACACCTAGATGTAAGACCAGCCATTATAAAACTCTTAGAGAAAAGCACATAAAAAACACTCTTTGACATAAATCACAGCATGATCCTTTTTAGTTCACATCCTAAAATAATGAAAATAAAAACAAAAATCAACAATTGGGATCTAATGAAAGTTAAAAGCTTTTGCACAGCAAAGGAAACCATTAACAAGATGAAAAGACAACATTCAGAAGGGGAGAAAATATTTGTAAATGAAGCAAGAAACAAAGGATTAATCTCCAAAATGTACAAATAGCTCATGGAGCTCAATATAAACAAAGCAAACAATACCACTAAAAAATGGGCAGAAGACCTAAATAGGCATCTCTCCAAATAAGACATACAGATGGCCAAGAGGCACATGAAAAGATGCTCAGCATCACTAATTATTAGAGCAATGCAAATCAAAGCTACAATGAGGTATCATCTCATACTGGCCAGAATGACCATTATCAAAACATCTGCAAACAATAAATGCTGGAGATGGTGTGGAGAAAAGGGAACCCTCTTACACTGACAGTGGAAATGTAGATTGGTGCAGTCACTATGGAGAACAGTATGGAGGTTTCTTAAAAAACTAAATGTAGAATTTCCATATGATCCAGCAACCCCGCTACGGGGGCATATATACTGAGGGAATCATAGCTCATAAAGACACATGTACTTCAATTTCATTGTAGCACTATTTGCAATAGCCAGGGCATGGAGATGATGTGGTTGAACCTAGAACCTGTCATACAAAGTGAAGTAAGTCAGAAAGAAAGAAAGAAACTTCATATATTAATGCATATATTGTTGCTGTTTAGTCTCTCAGTCATGTCTGACTCTTTGCAACCCCATGGACTGCAGCATTCTAGATTTCCCCGTCCTTCACCATTTCCCAGAGCTTGCTCAAACTCACGTCCATTGAGCTAGTGATGCCATCCAACCATCTCATCCTCTGCCATCCCCTTCTTCTGCCTTCAATCTTTCCCAGCATTGGGATCTCTTCTAATGAGTTGGCTCTTCCCATCAGGTGGTCAAATATTGAAACTTCAGCATCAGTCCTTCTAATGAATATTAAAATGCATACATTAAGAATCTAGAAAAAATGCTACTGATGAACCTATTTGTAGGGCAGGAATAGAGACACAGATGTAGAGAATGGATGTGTGGACATAGTTGGGGAAGGAGAGAAGGGAAAATTGAGAGAGTAGCCTTGACATATATACACTACAATGTGTAAAATAGCTAGCAGAAAGCTGCTGTATAGCACAGGAAACTCAGCTCTTTGCTGTGTGGTAGGGTGGAATGGGGGGAATAGGAGGAAGGCTTAAGAGGGAGTAGATATATGTATATATATGGCTGATTCACAATGTTGTACAGCAGAAACTAAAAGAAGATTGTAAAGCAATTATACTCCAATTAAAAATGGCAAAAGAGTAAACAATAAAATGTGTTATTAATACAGAATGACCAAGTAATTTATGGAAAAGGTAATGGTAAAAAATTTTGCTATTCTTGCCTCAAGAACTACATGATCAGTAGGAAAAGACAAAAAGATATGACACCAGAAGATAAACCCCTCAGGTCTGTAGGTGTCCAATATGCTCCTGGGGAAGAGCAGAGAAATAGCTCCAGAAAGAAGGAAAAGGCTGGAACATGTTGATGTATGGCAAAAACCATCACAGATTATAAAATAATTATCCTCCAATTAAAATAAACTAATTAATTTTAAAAAGATTTACCATCATATCTAATTTACACTGAAACACTGCAAGAAAATAAAGCTGAACTCATTATTTGCAAAAAAAAAAAAAAAAAGAAAGAAAAGAAAGAAAGAAAAGCCTGGGACAAAGTGGAAATGATGCTCAGTTGTGGAACCTGGAATGTTATGTCCATGAATCAAGGTAATATGGACGTGGTCATGCAGGAGATGGAAAAAATGAATATCAACATTTTAGGAATCAGTGGAGTAAAATGAAAAGGAATGGGCGAATTTACTTCAGATGACCATTATATATATCTACTACTGTTGGCAAAAATCCTTTAGAAGAAATCGAGTAAACCTCTTAGTCAACAAAAGACATATATCCCCTCCCTCTTGAGCCACCCCCACCCTGAAATGCAGTACTTGGGTACAATCTCAAAAACAACAAAATGATTTCAGTCTGTTTTCAAGGCAAACCATTCAACATCGCAGTAATCCAAGTCTATATCCCAACCACTAATGCTGAGGAAGCTGATGTTGAATAGTTCTATGAAGACCTATAAGACTTTCTAGAACTAACACCAAAAAAAGATATTCCATCAGAGGGGATTGGAATGTGAAACTGAGAATTCAGGAGATACCCAGTATAGTAGGCAAGTTTTGCCTTGGAGTACAAAATGAAGCAAAGCAAAGGCTAATAGAGTTTTGCTGAGAGAGCACTCTGATCATACCAAACACACTCTTCCAACAACACAAGAGATGGACATGTATATCACCAGATGGTCAATATCAAAATCAGATTGATTATATTTTTTTCAGTCAAATATGGAGAAAATTTTTTGAAAATTTATTTATTTTAATTAGAGGCTAATTACTTTACAAAATTGTATTGGTTTTGCCATACATCAATATGGAGAAGATTTATACAGTCAGTAAAACAAGACTTGGAGCTGACAGTAGCTCAGATAATGAGCTCTTTATTGCAAAATTCAGGCTTAAGTTTGAGAAAATAGGGAAAACCAATAGGCCATTCAGATACGACCTAAATCAAATCCCTTATGATTGTATACTGGAGGTGATGAATAGATTCAAGGGATTAGATCTGGTAAACAGAGTACCTGAGGAACTATGGATGGAGATTGTAATATTGTACAGAAGGCAGTGATCAAAACTATACCAGAGAAAAAGACATGGAAGAAGGCCAAATGATTGTCTGAAGAGCCCTTATAAATAGCTGAGAAAAGAAGAGAAGAGAAAGGCAAAGGAGAAAGGGAAAGATATACCCATCTGAATGCAGAGTTCCAGAGAACGGTAAGGAGAGATACGAAAGCCTTCTTAAGTGAACAATGCAAAGAAATAGAGGAAACCAATAGAATGGGAAAGACTAGAGATCACTTCGAAAAAATTGGAGATACCAAGGGAACATTCATGGAAAGATGGGTACAACAAAGGACAGAAATGGCAAGGACCTATCATAAGCAGAAGAGATTAAGAAGAGGTGGTAAGAATAACAGAAGAACTATATAATAAAGGTCTATAACCCAGATGACCATCATGGTGTGGTCACTTACCTAGAGCTGAACATCCTGGAGTGTGCCATCAAATTAGCCTTAAAAAAGCATTACAATGAACAAAACTAGTGGAGGTGATGGAATTCCAGCTGATCTATTTCAAATCCTGAAAGATGCTGCTGCTAAAGTGCTGCATTCAATATGGAAAAATCAGCAGTGTCCACAGGACTGGAAAAGTCAGTTTCATTTCAATCTCAAAGAATATTCAAACTATCACATAACGGCCCTCATTTCACATGCTAGCAAGGTAATGCTCAACATCCTCCAAGCTAGGCTTCAATAGTACATGAATTGAGAACTTCCAGATGCACAAGCTGGATTTTGAAGAGATAGAGGAACCAGAGTTCAAATTGCCAACATTTGTTGGATCTTGGAGAAAGCAAAGTAATTTCAGAAAAACATCTACTTATACTTCATTGACTATGCTAAAGCATTTGACTGTGTGAATCATAACAAACTGTGGAAAATAAAGAGATGGGAATACCAGACCACCTTACCTGTCTCCTGAGAAACCTGTTTGCATGTCAAGAATCAACAGTTAGAACCAGACATGGGATGATGACAGGTTCAAAATTGGGAAAGGAATATGTCAAGGCTGTATATTATCACCCTGCTTATTTAACTTATATACAGAGTACATCATGTGAAATGTCAGGCTAGATGAATCCCAAGTTGGAATCAAGACTGCTGGGAGAAATATCAACCACCTCCGATATGCAGATGATACCACTCTAGTGGCAGAAAGCAAAGAAGAACTAAAGAGCAGCTTGATGAGGGTAAAAGAGGAGAGAAAAAAGCAGGCTTAAACCTCAACATTTAAAAAACTAAGTTCATGGCATCTGGTCCCATCATTTCATGGCAAAGACATGGGGAAAAAGTGGAAACAGTGAAAGATTTTATTTTCTTGGGCTCCAAAATCACTGTGGGTGGTGACTGCAGTCACAAAATTAAGACGCTTGGTACTTGGAGAAAAAACTCTGACAAACCTAAACAGGGACATCACTTTGTCAACCAAGATCCATATAGTCAAAGCTATGGTTTCTCCAGAAGTCGTGTATGTATGCGAGTTGTACCATAAAGAAGGCTGAGCACTGAAGAATTGATGCTTTCAAAATGTGGCACTGGAGAAAACTCTTGAGAGTCCATTGGACAGCAAGGAGATCAAACCAGTCAATCCTAGAAGAAATCAATCTTGAACATTCGTTGGAAGGTCTGATGCTGAAGTTCCAATCCTTTGGCCACCTGATGCAAGGAGCTGACTCACTGGAAAAGACCCTGATGCTGGGAAAGATTGAAGGTAAATGGAGAAGAGAGTGACAGAGAATGAGACTGTTGGATGGTATCACCAACTCAATGGACATAAGTTTGAAGAAACTGCGGGAAATAGTGATGGACAGAGAAACCTGGCATGCTGCAGTCCATGCGGTCACAGGGATTTGAATATGACCTAGTGACTGAACAGCAGCAAATAATTTATCACCAAACCTGGGTCACCTAAAAGCTACATAGGTTGCTACTAATAATTACAACCTATGACATATGTAGACCTCTCTCAATCAAGCCTGAACATATGACCACTGTGTGAACTCATGATTTAAGAAAAAGAGATTATTGCCAAGAAACCTTGATTGAGATAAGATTAATATTGTTGATGTAATACTAATCAGTTAACAATAAAGTCTGAGTTGACATGTCTCCTAGTCCAAGTATGAGCTTTTAATTTGTCCTATTACAAGTAAAACATGATCATGATACTGTCAGATTTGTCAACTTCTTTTGTTTGGTCAGTGTAGAAAGGCACTCAAGTACCATATGTCAGAATCCCCTACCTTAAATAGATTTCTCCTAAAATCCATCAGTGACTCTCCTTTTTCATTTACAATATGATTTGATTTGTGAAATGTGATTCATAACAGAAATTGTTAAACTATGACCCTTAGACTAAATCTAGCCCACAAGAATAGTCTCTACATCTTAAATAGTTGGCAAAAAGAATACTTCTTGAGATGTGAAAATTATATGAGATTCAAGTTTCAATATCTATGGATAAAGTTCTATTGAAACTCAACCATCCTCATTATTATTATTTTAAATATTATCTATGCCTGGTTTTGCACTATAGCAGCAGAGCTGATTAGTTGCAACAGAGACCAAATGATCTACAATGCCTAAAATATTTATTATCTGGTCTTTGGAAAAAAAATGTTTGACAACTCTTGGGTTATATAAATATTGTAAAACTCATATGATATATAAAGTAAATATCTTGATATAAAATTTTAAAACATTCATTGCAGGATTATTACTCAAAAGTGGTCTCATGAGTAAGTGGCAGACATGTTCTAGTTGCCTAGAATGTATCACTGAAGAAAATGAGGTGCCAGCCCTTATGGAACTTACATTCTGGCAAGGGGAAACTGTAAAAAATCAATCAACATAATAAATAAGTAAATTATAGAGCATGTTGGAAGATGGTAAGTTCTATGGAAAAAGAAAAGGTAGAGAGGATGGAGAATACACCTGGTAGAATAGGGAATAGGTGTGCTTTGTTCTGGAGAAGGAAATGGCAACCCACTCCAGTGTTTTTACCTGGAGAATCCCATGGACAGAGAAGCCTGGTAGGCTGCAGTCCATGGGGTCGCACAGAGTCGGACACGACTGAAGCGACTTGGCAGCAGCAGCAGCAGTGCTTTCTTCTTCAATTTGTTTCCCTAACTTTAGTAATTTATTATTATTTTTCTTCCAAATTTCTTTTGTAAATATAGGACCAATTATATACTTTAAGTATTTTCTGTTTTAAGACACTTGATAGAAAACAAAATTCCTATAGGACTTACGTGTCCTCTGTGTTACTGGGAAAGAAAAAGAAGAAATCCAGATAAAATGTTGTAAACCTTGGAACACTTCCAGAAACAGAAACTCAATTGTAAAGATGATTGAGGAGACTCCTTGGCAGATAATATATATAATCTTCTAAGCTGAATCCTGGGTACAGATCAGTAGTTTTCCAACATATTAAATGGAAATAAGTAATTTTTTTTTTAAACAACGTCCTGTTGTAGCATTGTATCAATAATAGTAGCTCACCTAACAGCTAGCTATTCTTTTGAATCTCACAATTTTTAAAACATTTTATTTATTTTTTAATTGAATGATAATTGCTTTACAGAATTTTGTCATTTTCTGTCAAACCTCAACATGAATCAGCCATCAGATCAGATCAGTCGCTCAGTCGTGTCCGACTCTTTGCGACCCCATGAATCGCAGCACGCCAGGCCTCCCTGTCCATCACCAACTCCCGGAGTTCACTGAGACTCACGTCCATTGAGTCAGTGATGCCATCCAGCCATCTCATCCTCTGTCGTCCCCTTCTCCTCCTGCCCCCAATCCCTCCCAGCATCAGAGTCTTTTCCAATGAGTCAAGGTGTACATATATCCCCTCTCTTTTGAACCTCCTTCCCATTTCCCTCCCCATCCCACCCGTCTAAGTTGACACAGAGCCCTGTTTAAGTTTCCTGAGCCATACAGCAAATTCCCATTGACTATCTGTTTTACATATGGTAATGTAACTTTCTATGTTGCTCTTTCCATACATCTCACCCTCCCCTCTCCTCTCCCCATGTCCATAAGTCTATTGTCTATGTCTGTTTCTCCATTGCTGCCCTATAAATAAATTCTTCAGTATCATTTTTCTAGATTCCGTATATATGCATTAGAACATGATATTTATCTTTCTCTTTCTGACTTACTTCACTCTGTATAATAGGCTCTAGGTTCATCCACCTCACTAGAATGGACTCAAATGTGTTTCTTTTTATGGCTGAGTAATATTGCATTGTGTATATGTACTACAACTTCTTTATCCATTCCTTTGTCAATGGACATCTAAGTTGTTTCCATGTTCTAGCTATTGTAAATAGTGCTGCAAAGAACAATGGGATACATGTGTCTTTTTCAATTTTGGTTTTCTCAGGGTATATGCCTAGGAGTGGGACTGCTGGGTCATATGGTGGTTTTATTCCTAGGTTTTTAAGAAATCTCCATACTGTCTTCCATAGTGGCTGTATCAATTTACATGCCCACCAACAGTGCAAGAGCATTCTCTTTTCTCCACACCCTCTTCCAACATTTATTGTTTGTAGACTTTTTGATGATGGCCATTCTGACCAGTTTGAGGTGATAGTTCCTTGTAGTTTTGATTCACATTTCTCTAATAATGAGTGATGTTGAGCATATTTTCATGTGTTTGTTAACCATCTGTATGTATGTATGTATGTATGTCTTCTTTGGAGAAATATCTGTTTAGGTGTTTTTCCCATTTTTTGGTTGGGTTGTTTGTTTTTCTGGTTTTGAGTTGTATAAGCTGCCTGTATATTTTGGAAATTAATCTTTGTTTGTTGTTTCATTTGCTATTATTTTCTCCCATTCCAAGTGTTTCCATTTCACCATGCTTATAGTTTCCTTTGCTGTGCAAAAGCTTTTAAGTTTAATCAGGTCCCACATGTTTACTTTTGTTTTTATTTCCATTACTCTAGGAGGTGGGTTGTAGAGGATCTCACTTTGATTTATGTCATTGAGTGTTCTGCCTTTGTTTTCCTCTAGGAGTTTTATAGCTTCTGATCTTACATTTAGGTCTTTAATCCATTTTGAGTTTATCTTTGTGTATGGTGTTAGGAAGTGTTCTAATTTCATTCTTTTACATGTAATTGTCCTAGCATCATTTATTGAAGAGGCTATCTTTGTCCCATTGTATATTCTTGCCTCCTTTGTCAAAAATAAGGTACCCATAGGTGCATGGGCTTATTTCTGGGCTTTCTATCTGTTCCATTGGTCTATATTTCTGTTTTTGTGCCAGTACCATACTGTCTTGATGACTGTAGCTTTGTAGTATAATCTGAAGACACGAAGATTGATTCCTCCAGCTCCATTCTTCTTTCTCAAGGCTGCTTTGGCTATTCTGAGTGTTTGTGTTTCCATATGAATTGAGAACGTTTTTGTTCTAGTTCTGTGAAGAATGCCATTGGTAATTTGATAGGGATCATATTGAGTCTGTAGATTTCATTTCATAGTATAGTCATTTTCACAATATTGATTCTTCTTACCCAGAAACATGGGATATCTCTCCATCTGTTTATGTCATCTTTGATTTATTTCATCAGTGTCTTATAATTTTCTGGGTACAGTTATTTTGTCTCCTTAAGTAAGTTTATTCCTAGATATCTAACTCTTTTTGTTGCAATGGTGCATGGGATTGATTCCTTAATTTCTCTTTCTGATTTTTCATTGTTAGTATATAGAAATGCAAGTGATTGCTGTGTATTGATTTTGCATCCTGCGACTTTGCTAAATTCACTGATTAGCTCTGCTAATTTTCTGATAGCATTTCTCAGGTTTTCTACATAAAGTATCATCTCATCTGCAAACAGTGAGAGTTACTTCTTTTCCAATCTGGATTCATTTTCTTTCTTTTTCTTCTCTCATTGTTGTAGCTCGAGCTTCCAAAACTATGTTGAACAATAGTGGTGAAAATGAACACCCTTGTCTTGTTCCCGATCTTAGGGGCAATGCTTTTAGTTTTTCACCATTGAGAATAATGTTTGCTGTAGGTTTATCATACATGGCTTTTACTAAGTTGAGGTAGGCTCCTTCTATGCCCATTTTTTGAAGAGTTTTAATCATAAGTGGGTGCTGAATTTTGTCAAAGGCTTTTTCTGCATCTGAGATTATCAAATGGTTTTTATCTTTCAATTTGCTAATATGGTGTATCACATTGGTTGATTTGCATATATTGAATAATCCTTGCATCCCTGGAATAAACCCAACTTGATCATAGTGAATGAGCTTAATGTGTTGTTAAATTCTGTTTGCTAAAATTTTGTTGAGGATTTTTGCATTTATGTTCATCAGTGATATTGATTTACAGTTTTCTTTTTTGGGGTTGTCTTTGTCTGGTTTTGGTATCAGGGTGATGGTGGCCTTGTAGAATGAGTTTGGAAGTGCTCCTTCCTCTGCAATTTTTGGAAAGAATTTTAGAAGGATAGTCATCAGCTCTTCTCTAAATGTTTGATAGAATTCTCCTGTGAAGCCATCTGGTCTTGTGCTTTTGTTTTTTGGGAGATTTTTGATCACAGCTTCAATTTCATTATCTGTAATTGGGTTGTTCATAATTTCTATTTCTTCCTAGTTCAGTCTTGGAAGATTGAACGTTTCTAAGACTCTGCCCATTTCTTCCAGGTTATCTGTTTTGTTGCCATATAGTTGATCATAATAGTCTCTTATAATCCTTTGTATTTCTGCCTTGTCTGTTGTAACCTCTATTTTTTCATTTCTAATATTGTTGATTTGATTCTTGTCTCTTTTTTCTTGATGAGTCTGGATAAAATTTTGCCGATTTTGTTTATCGTCTCAAAGAACCAGCTTTTAGTTTTATTAATCTTCACTATTGTTTCTTTCATTACTTTTTCATTTATTTCTGCTCGGATCTTTATGATTTCTTTCCTTCTGCTATTTTTTTTTTTTTGGTTCTTTTTTCAGTTGTTTTAGGTGTAAAGTTAGGTTGTTTATTCAATGGTTTTCTTGTTTCTTAAGATAGAATTGTTTTGCTATAAACTTCTCTCTCAGAAATGCTTTCACTGAATCCCATAGGTTTTGATTTGTAGTGTTTTCATTGTCATTTGTTTCTAGGAATTTTTTGGTTTCCCTTTTGATTTCTTCAGTAATGTGTTGGTTATTTAGAAACATATTGTTTAATTTCCATGTGCTTGTGTTTTTTTGCAGTTTTTTTCTTGTGATTGATATCTAGTCTCATAGTGTTGTTGTCAGAAAAGATGCATGATGCTATTTAAATTTTCTTAAATTTACTGAGATTTGACTTGTGATCCAAGATGTGGTCTATCCTGGAGAATGTTCCATGTCCACTTGAGAAGAAAGTGTATTCTTCTGCATTTGGATAGGATGTCCTGAAGCTATCAAGGAGATCCATATCATCTAATGCATCATTTAAGACTTGTATTTCCTTATTAATTTTCTGTTTTGATAATCTGTCCATTGGTGTGAGTGGGGTATTAAAGTCTCCTACTATTATTGCATTACTGTCAACTTCTCCTTTTATGTCTGTCAGTGTTTGTCTTATGTATTGAGGTGCTCTTATGTTGGGTGCATAGATATTTACAATTGTTATGTCTTCCTTTTGGATTGATCCCTTGATTATTACATAGTGTCCTTCCTTATCTCCTGTAATCTTCTTTATGTTAAGGTCTATTTTGTTTGATATGTGGATTGCTACTCCAGCTTTCCTTTTTTCCCATTTGCATGGAATATATTTTTCCATCCTCTCAATTTCAGTCTATATGTGTCTTTAGGTCTGAAGTGGGTTTCTTGTAGACAACATATGTAATGGTCTTGTTTTTTAATCCATTCAACCAGTCTGCATCTTTTGGTTGGAGCATTTAATCCATTTACATTTAAAGTAATTATTGATATATAGGTTCCTATTGCCATTTTCTTAATTGTTTGGGGTTGATTTTTTAGATATTTTTCTTCTCTTGTATTTCTTGACTATGTAAGTCCCTTTAATATTTGTTATAAAGCTGGTTTTGATACTGAATTCTCTTAACTTTTGCTTGTCTGAAAAACTTTTTATTTCTCCATCAATTTTTAATGAGATCTCTGCCAGGTACAGTAATCTTGGTTGTAGATTTTCCTCTTTTAGTACTTTAAATATATCCTGCCATTCTTCTGACCTGCAGAGTTTCTGCTGAAATATCAACTGTTAAACATACAGGATTTCCTTTGTATGTTACTTGTTGTCTTTCCCTTGCTGCTTTTAATATTCTTTCTTTGTGTTTAATCTTTGTTAGTTTGATTAGTATGTGTCTTGGCATGTTTCTTCTTGGTTTTATCCTGTATGGGACTCTTTGTGCCTCCTGGACTTGATTGACTTTTTCCTTTTCCGTGTTGGGGAAAATTTCAACTATAATCTCTTCAAAAATTTTCTCATACCCTTTCTTTTTTTTTTTTAATTTTATTTTATTTTTAAACTTTACATAATTGTATTAGTTTTTTTTTCTCTTCTTCTGGGCCCCTATTATTCAAATGTTGGTGCATTTAATATTGTCCCAGAGGTCTCTGAGACTGTCCTCAGTTCTTTTCATTCTTTTTACTTTATTCTGCTCTTCAGAAGGTATTTCCACCATTTTATCTTCCAGCTCACCAATTCATTCTTCTGCTTCAGATATTCTGCTATTGGTTCCTTCTAGAGTATTTTTAATTTTGGTAATTGTGTTGTTTGTCTCTGTATGTTTATTCTTTAATTTTTCTAGGTCTTTGTTAATTTATTCTTGCATTTTCTCCGTTCTGTTTTCAAGTTTTTTTTTTTTTTTTAGTCACATTTACTATCACTATTCTGAATTCTTTTTCAGGTAGTTTGCCTATTTCCTCTTCATTTATTTGAACTTCTGTGTTTCTAGTTTGTTCCTTCATTTGTGTAGTATTTCTCTGCCTTTTCATCATTATTATTTTTTTAAACTTATTTTGGTTGAGGTCTCCTTTTCCCAGCCTTCAGACTTCCCTGGCTCAGACCGTAAAGCATGTGCCTACAATGCGGGAGACCCAGGTACAATCCCTGTGTCGGGAAGATCTCCTGGAGAAGGAAATGGCATCCCACTCCAATATTCTTGCTTGGAAAATCCCATGGACAGAAGAGCCTGATAGGCTACAGTCCATGGGGTCGCAAAGAGTTGGACACGACTGAGTAACTTCACTTTCTTTCTTTCTTTCCCAGGCTTCAAGGTTGAATTTTTTCTTCCTTTTGGTTTCTACCTCCCTAAGGTTGGTGCAGTGGATTGTATAAGCTTTGTATAAGGTGAGATTTATGCTGAGTTTTTCTGTTTGTTTGTTTGTTTTTCCTCTGATGGGCAAGGCTGTGTGAAGTGGTAATCCTGTGCGTTGATGATTAGGTTTGTATTTTTGTTTTGTTTCTTGTTTGGATGAGGCATCCTGCACAGGGTGATACTACTGGTTGGGTGATGCCAACCAGTATTCAAGTGGTTTCTTTTGTGGGAGTTCTCACTATTTGATACTCCCATGGGTTAGTTTTGTGGTAGTCTATGGTCTTGGAGTCAGTGCTCCCACTCCAAAGGCTCAGGTTTTATCTCTGTTTAGAAACTAGTTTTTGTAGCTCAGAAATGGCTCACTTCCTGCTTCACTCTTCAAAGCTGTTGTGTTCTGTAAATGAAGCAGCTGCTCCTTCCAAGAGCAGAGTAGCGGTCAGCCCCCCATGACCTGCCTCCGGCAGTGGACTGCCCTTAGAGACTTCAGCAGGGGGAATCCCCAAGTTCTCTGGCTGCTTAAGGGTCCAATGGGCACCTTGTCTACCTCAGCTCCTGAGTGCCAACTGCCACGTCCACCCATCATCTTACCATCTCATTCTCACCATTTGCTTTTTAATTATATGTACAGTTTGTTTGAGACAATTCTTTAAGAGTCATTCTGATCTCATTGGGCTTCCCAGGTGGTGCTAGTGGTAAAGACCCCACCTGCCAATGCAGGAGACACAAGAAATGTGGGTTTGATCCTTTGGTAGGGAAGATCCCTGCAGGAGGGCGAGGCAATCCACTCCAGTATCCGATCCATTCTCCAGTATTTTAGCCTACAGAATCCCTTGAACAGAGGAGACTGGCAGGCTACAGTCAGACATGACTGAAGCAACTTAGCATGCATGCACTGATCTTATTTGTAAAGATGGAAACAGGTGAAGAAGACATTGCCACTGTCATCTGTATCCAATCCAGGGCTAAGTTGAAGCTGGAAAGGTTCACTCCACTCAGTTTTGTCTTCTCCTCAGAGTATCTCTCTCTCTCTCTCTCCTTATTTCTGTAACCCCTTCATTCAAAACTTATGGAGTTCCCTCTATGTATGGAAATCTGCTAGGTACCAACAAAGACACAAAAACAAATGAAGAATTCAAAGCAAGAAAGAAAATAAAACAGAAGGTAAAAATCCCAATGTTTGCAGAATTTGCATTGTGGAAGAAATACTCATAAAATTAGACTTTATCAGAATTTCTGAGTTCAGCAATCTTTCTTTAAATTTTTATTTCTTCATTAAGAAGTATAAATAAATACAATTTATCATGCCAATGAAAAAAATGTACTTTTTAAAGTGGGTCTACCCACTAAAACAATCTTTCACTAGCATGGTCCTTGGAAAAAACTAGTAATTGTAGCTTCAGATTTCTTTTTAGATTCAACTCTTTTAAAAATGAATTATAATTGACACATGACATATTAGCTTCAGGTGTAAAACATAAAGTTTCAATATTTATATATATTGAAAAATTATCACCACAGCAAGTGTAGTTAACATTTATTACCACACATAATTATAAATTTTTTTCTTAAGATAAAGACTTTTAAGATCTACTCTTTTAACTTTCAAATATACAACACAGTATTATTAACCATAGTCACCATGCTGTACACTACATCCACAGGACTTTATTTTATAACTGGAAGTTTCTATCTTTTCATCCTCTTCATTCATTTCACTCACCTCCTACCCTCTGCCTCTAGCCACCACCAACCTGTTCTCTGTATGCTTAAAAAAAAAAAAAGATTCCACATATAACAGATCACACAGTATTTACTTTTCTTTCTGTGACTTATTTCACTTAATATAATATCCTCAAGATCCAGTATATTTAATTCAGTCATGTTTCATTTATCCTTTTAAAAGGACTTCTGTAGATTGAATAATGCATTATTTGAATGCCTGTACCATGGTCACCTGTAATGTGATGTGAAAGTCTCTTCAGTGACACCTAGACAATTTTTATCCCTGCTAACTTTCCCTCTGATTATTTACTTGAATATAATATGCAATGCCCAAATTTACAGAGGTGCCAGATTATTATATTAATTAAATATTTTAAGGTGATGGTAATATGAAGAGGAAAAAGTTTTCAGAATCATATAAAACAATTTTATAACTTGAATAGTCTGCCTGCATCTCCTTAGATTCCTTACCCTCTGAGCCACCTGGAAAGCCCTGAATAGAGTTTACATAATATAAGAAAGGGTTTTTCTGCTGGCTCATATGGTAAAGAATCTGTCTGCAATGCAGAAGACCCAGGTTCTATCCCTGGATGGGGAAGATTTCCCAGAGGAGGGAATGGCAAACCATTCTATTTGTTTGTTCAAACAAGTTCAAACTCTTGTTTGGAGAATCCCATGAACAGAGTAACCTGGCGGGCTACAATTTATGAAGTCACAAAGAATTGGACATGACTGAGCGACAAACACTAAGCTACTTATATAAAAACAACATATTTTATGGAATAGAATCAGATATTTCATTTTAAAATCAACGCAAAGTATCTTTATTTCTTCCCATTTTGTACAAGGCTCAGTGTTTTGTCCTTGAAAGATATTTGTTTACAGAAAAAGTTGTGTGTGTGTATGTTGAATAACTGTGTTTAATCAAGTCAGATACAGTCTGTGGGGAACAGAAAATTGAAGCAGAAAGCGCATTAAGAAATCAGAAGGAAGTTACCAGGTTACAGACTCAATGCAGCCAATAAATATATTAAATAATTAATATAAATAATTAAATAAAATTTAAAAATGGAATAAAGATGAGAAGTCAGGAGCTTAACACTAGGTGGAGAAGAAGAAATATTGGATCACAAGAGGATCAAAATAAGACAGAAATCAAGTCTCAGATTACAGTGCCCTGGACTTAAAACAGATTCCACTTGGTGGTATCACCTACAAGCTACTGAACTTACAGAATCTTGACAGGATCAGATTTTTCTGAGAAACACTGAAGCAGAATAGAATTTTATGGTCCCCTTACCCCACCCCATTTCCCCAGTTAGCCTTTGTGAATAAATTTCAGCCAACAAATGTTTAATCAGAGAAATGAGAAAATGCAGAAGCAAAGGAACAATCAAAGAAAACCACATAATAATAGTTTGGTCATTAAGTACAGTCGAGAACCTTTAGTCCCTTCTCAAGGACTATAGATAATATCATGAGATGTATCCCATGAGCTGTCTTATAGATACTGAAGCCCTTACAAGGTGGAGGAAGGTGGAAGAAGTTTACTACATGATGACCAGATTGTAGCCTTGACATAAGTTGCCTCAAGGAAATGGGAACAAACTACCTCTTGGGACTGAAGGTTAACTGTACTTCAAATAATCAAGATGAAACTGATCAGACCACTGATGACCTATTTCAAAATGACTGTTAGAGCTGACTGCAGTGTTTCTGCATATAGCCCCTCCATCCATTTATGAAAGCTCTTGCCCACTAATTATCAGTGGGGGTGGGGGAGTTGGCCTTTGGATGGAAACCTGCCTTCCCCATCCCCAGTTGCTGATATCCAAAATAAAACAAACTTTCCTTTTCACCAACCTGGCCTCTTTATTGGCCTTTAAGTGGCAACCTGCCAAAGCCACTTGTCTCTAGGATTATCCCTGTTTCTCCCCTACTTGGCACTGGCTGCTAACCTATGTTTTTCCCTGGTGGAATGGAAATGTACACCTGCATCAGCTGGTGAGTCCCAGGACTGAGTAAATCCACCAGTGGGCACTCAAGCAAATGTCCCTTTTGAGCACCACGTATTATTTGGGTATTTTGCCAACTGGAAGGAACATGTGGCTGATGCTAAGGATCATTTTGTAGGCAATGATTGGTATTTGGGTATTTACCAATTAAGTCTTATCTCTGTCTACCCTAGAGGGTCATTTGTGAGCACTGAGTGTCTCTTGGGCATTTTGCTAATTGATTCTGCCATATGTTTACCATTGATGAATGTGTTGGAGAAATGTTTTTTTGGGGACTCTGCATCTGTCATCCTCTCAAAGGATTTGGGACAGATTTGTGTTTCAATGTGTGAATGTGTATTCCATTTGTGTGATTGATATTGTTGCATTTTGTAAATTGTGAAATTCAGGTTCTATTCATTAAGAAAACATTTGTTATGACATTACAACTAAGGAGAAAGAAAAATTAACCAATTCATGGCAACAGCATTTTTAAGACTCTAGAAAAAATTGTTTAAGATGAAACTTTTTGAAATTCTAAAACTGGTTCTTTTGGCACATGCAGTGAAAGTTTCCTTAATAAAATACTTTCCCCCCAAAATTTTGAGCTGGAGAGACCAAAAATATGTTTAGGAGAAAACTTGAAGTTAACTCTACTATGTCCTTGACACACAAACATAACTCATATTACTTGGGATATCAGGCTTGGGTTAATAAGTAAAAGCCATATATGAAGTGAATCACCAGTCCAGGTTCGATGCATGATACTGGATGCTTGGGGCTGGTGCACTGAGACGACCCAGAGGGATGGTAGGGGGAGGGAGGAGGGAGAGGGGTTCAGAATGGGGAACACATGTATACCTGTGGTGGATTCATGTTGATGTATGGCAAAGCCAATGCAATATTGTAAAGTAGTTGACCTCCAATTAAAATTAAACAAACAAACAAAAAAACTAAAAGCCAAGGGGAAGAAAAGGAGAAAAGAAAAAAAGTCATTTAAAAGTGTAAATTTTAAATAAACTGATAAGTTTACTTGCAATGTCTAATGCATTCCAATTCCAAAGAAGTGTAGTGCCAAAGAATGTACAAACTACTATACAATTGTGCTCATTTTCCATGCTAGTAAGGTTAAGCTCAAAATCCTTTGAGCTAGGCTTCAGCAGTATGTGAACTTAGAACTTCCAGATGTGACAAGCTAGGTTTAGAAAAGGCAGAGGAATCAAAGATGGCAATAATCGTTGGATCATAGAGAAACAAGCAAATTCCAGAAAAAAACGTCTATTTCTACTTCAGTGACTACACTAAAGCCTTTGGCTGTGTGTATCACAACAAACTAGAAAATTCTTGAAGAGATGGGAATACCAAAACATTTTGGTTTAATAAAGTTGTTAAATTTCTTGGGTATGTTATAAATGCATGCTTTACAAAGTTTCTATAATTCTTCATATGTTTAAACAAAAGTCATCTTTGTATTGTCAAACATGGTAACTAATGTCTTGTGTTGCTGGGTTTGCTAAATCTTTTTCTGAAAAAAAGGGAAGCTAGAGGTTGAAAAATGGCTTTAGAAAGAAAGAAAGACTATTGTTTAACCTTTATTGATTCTAAATGAAGAATTGTGATTTGGGAAATTAAATAAGCCTCTACCTAAAGTATTGTTGTTGTTTAGCCACTAAATTGTTTCTGACTCTGTGTGATCCCATGGATGCCAGGCTCCTCTGTCTATGGGATTTCCCAGACAAGAATATCGGAGTGGGTTGCCATTTCCTTCTCCAGGGGTCTTCCTGACCCAGGAATCAGACCTGCATCTCCTGCATTGGCAGGTGGATTCTTTTACCAGGGAAGTCCACTCTTATATATAGAAAACTCTAAAGACTCTACCAGAAACTCTTAGAGCTAATAAATGAATTTGGTAAGGTTGTAGATTCAAAATCAACACACAAAAACTAGACAGCTTCATGCCAAAAATTAAATTAGAACACTTCCTAATACTATACACAAAAATAAACTCAAAATGGATTAAAGATCTAAATGTAAGGCCGGAAACTATAAAATGCTTAAAGAAAAGCACAGGCAGAAAACTCTTTGAAATAAATTACAGCGAACCTCTTTGACCCACCTCTTACAGTAATGAAAATAAAAACAAAAATTAAAAAAAAAGGAACCTAATTAAACTTAAAAGCTTTTTCATAGTAAACTATAAGCAAAATGAAAAGACACCTCTTAGAATGGAAGAAAATAATTGAAAACAAAACAACTGCAAAGGATTACTCTCCAAAATATACAAGCAGTTCATGCAGCTCTACATCAGTAAGACAACCCACTCAAAAAATGGGCAGAATACCTAAACAGACACTTCTTCAAAGAAGACATACAGATGGCCAACAAGCACATGTTGAATATTGTTCATTTAAAAAGAAATGCATACCAAAACTGAATTGAGGTATCACCTCACACTGGTCAGAATGGCCATCATTGAAAAATCTATAAACAATAGATGCTGCAGAGAATATGGAGAAAAGGGAATCCTTTTGCACTTTTGGTGGAAATGTAAATTGATAAAATCACTATGGAGAACAGCATGGAGGTTTGTTTTAAAGCTAAGAGTAAACCTAACATATGACACACCAACCCCACTACAGGGTATACATCCTGAGAAAACCATAATTCAGACACATGTACCTCGATGTTCATTACAGCATTATTTACAATAGCCAAGGAATGGAAACAACCTAGATGTTTATCAATAAATGAACAGATTAAGAAGTTGTGGTACTATTCAGGAGTTGTGGTATTACTCAGCCATAAAAAGGAACAAAATTGAATCAGTTGTAGCAAGGTGGATGAACCTCGAGGCTGTCATACAGAGTGAAGTAAGTCAGAAAGAGAAAAATATTGTATATGAACACACACACACACACACACATATGTGGAATTTAGAGAAATGGTACTGATGAACCTATTTCCAGGGCAGGGATAGACACTAGACATAGAGAATGAACTTGTGGACATAGCAGGGGAAGGAGAGAGTGGGATGAATTGAGAGCAGTATTCACACACACACACACACACACACACACATATATATATATACTACCACATGTAAATAGATAGCACTTCCTGTATAGCACAGGAAGTTCAGCTCAGTGCTCTGTGATGTCCTAGAGAGGTGGGATGGCAGGGTGGGAGAGAGGCGCAAGACAGAGTGTATGTATACTTATATTTGATTCATGAGAAACCTATATGCAGGTCAGGAAGCAACAGTTAGAACTGGACATGGAACAACAGACTGGTTCCAAATAGGAAAAGGAGTACGTCAAGGCTGTATATTGTCACCCTGCTTATTTAACTTCTATGCAGAGTACATCATGAGAAATGCTGGGCTGGAAGAAGCACAAGCTGGAATCAAGATTGCCGGGAGAAATATCAATAGCCTCAGATATGCAGACGACACCACCCTTATGGCAGAAAGTGAAGAGGAACTAAAAAGCCTCTTGATGAAGGTGAAAGAGGAAAGTGAAAAAGTTGACTTGAAACTCAACATTCAGAAAATGAAGATCATGGCATCCGGTCCCATCACTTCATGGGAAATAGATGGGGAAACAGTGGAAACAGTGTCAGTCTTTATTTTTGGGCGCTCCAAAATCACTGCAGATGGTGATTGCAGCCATGAAATTAAAAGACGCTTACTCCTTGGAAGGAAAGTTATGACCAACCTAGATAGCATATTCAAAAGCAGAGACATTCCTTTGCCAACAAAGGTCCGTCTAGTCAAGGATATGGTTTTTCCAGTAGTCATGTATGGATGTGAGAGTTGGACTGTGAAGAAGGCTGAGCACCGAAGAATTGATGCTTTTGAACTGTGGTGTTGGAGAAGACTCTTGAGAGTCCCTTGGACTGCAAGGAGATCCAACCAGTCCATTCTGAAGAAGATCAGCCCTGGGATTTCTTTGGAAGGAATGATGCTAAAGCTGAAACTCCAGTACTTTGGCCACCTCATGCAAAGAGTTGACTCATTGGGAAAGACTCTGATGCTGGGAGGGATTGGGGGCAGGAGGAGAAGGGGACGACAGAGGATGAGATGGCTGGATGGCATCACTGACTCGATGGACGTGAGTCTGAGTGAACTCTGGGAGTTGTTGATGGAAGGGGAGGCCTGGTGTGCTGCGATTCATGGGGTCTCAAAGAGTTGGACACGACTGAGTGACTGAACTGAACTGAACTGAATGCACAGCTAGAGAGGGAAATTGCAACCCACCGCAGTATTCTTGCCTGGAGAATCCCTTGGACAAGGAGCCTGGTGGGCTACAGCCCATTGGGTCACAGAGATTGGACATGACTGAGTGACTAACACACACACACACACGCACGCACACACACACACACACACACACTATACAGCAGAAACTAACACAACATTATTGAGCAATCATTCTCCAATTAAAAATAAATTTAAAAAATCAACAAAATTGGTTTCATTTCTGTACACTAACAACAAACTATCTGAAAAGAAATTAAGAAAAAAATCTAATTTACAATAGCATCAACAAGAATAAAACTGAGGAATAAAGTTAGCCATGGAAATGAAAGATCTGTACACTAAAACCCAATAACCTTTGAGGGCAGAAATTGAAGAAGACACACATAAATAGAAAGATATCCTATGTTCATGACTTGGACTAAATATCAAAATCATGATACCTAAAACAATCTACAAATTCAATGCAATATTTATAAAAATTCCAATGGCATTTTTTAGAGAAATGGAAATACCACCCTGAAATTTGTATGGAACCACAAAGAAGCTAAAGCAATCTCAAGTTAGAAGAACAAAACAGGAGACATCATACTCCCTGATGTAAAAATATATTATAAAACTCTCATAATGGAAATAGTATGGTACAGTATAAAAACTTACACACATACCAACTGGAAGATATAGTACAGAAATAACCTCAAGTACATATAGTCAAATAATCCTTTTGACAGAAATACCAAGAATACACAATGGGGAAAGGATAATCTTTTCAGTAAATGGTACTGGGAAAACTGGATAAGCCCATGCAAAAGGCTGAAAGTGTACTGTAGTCCTATGTCACATGCAAAAATCAGCTCAAGTGTGTTTAAGACTGAAATGTGAGATCTGAAACCATTAAAGTCGTAGAGGAAAACATAGGGAATAAGTTCCTTGACATCAGTATTGGCAATTATGTTTTGCATATGACACAAAAAACACAGGCAGTAAAAGCAAAAGTAAAAGGTAGCACTATATAGAACTAAAATTTTTATATGCAGAAAATGGCACAATCAACAAAATTGAGACAACTTAATTGAATGTGAGAAAATATTTGCAAACCGAATTTTCAGTTAGTGATTGATGTCCAAAATATATCTGGAAATCACACAGCTTAACAGAAAAAACTTATTTAAAAATGGGCAAAGGGCTTGATTAGAAATTTTCCCAAAGAATTCATAAATGCCCAATAGGTGCATGAAGAGATGTTCAACAACACTAAACACTAGAGAAAGCAAGCATAAAATGAGGTATCACTTCACACATCTTAAGATGCCAATTATAAACAAGTCAAAAGATAGGTATTAGTGAAGATATGGAGAAAAAATGGAGTCCTTGTACACTGTTGAGGGAAATTGCCAACATCCACTGGATCATAGAAAAAGTGAGAGAATTCCAGAAAAAATCTACTTCTGCTTCATTGACTACACTAAAGTATTTGACTGTATGGATCACAACGAACTGTGGAAAATTCTTAAAATAATGGGAGCACCAGACTGCCTTATCTGCCTCCTGAGAAACCTGTATGCAGGTCAAGAAGCAACAGTTAGAACTGGACATGGAACAACTGACTGGTTCCAAATTCAGAAAGGAGTACATTAAGGCTATATATTGTCACCCTGTTTATTTAAATTATATGCAGGGTACATCATGTGAAACACCAGCTGGATGAAGCACAAGCTGGAATCAAGATAGCCAGGAGAAATATCAATAACTTCAGATATGCAAATGACAGCATTCATATGGCAGAAAGTAAAGAGGAAATAAAAAGCCTCTTGGTGAAAGTGAGAGAGGAGAGTGAACAAGTGGCTTAAAACCCACCATTCAAAAAACTAAGATTATGGCATCTGGTCCCATCACTTCATGGCAAATAGATGGGGAAACAATGGAAACAGTGAGAGACTTTATTTTCTTGGACTCTAAAATCACTACAGATGGTGACTGCAGCCATGAAATCAAAAGATGCTTTCTCCTTGGAAGAAAAGCTATGACAAACCTAGATAGCATATTAAAAAGCAGAGACATTACTTTGCTGGCAAAGGTCCATATAGTCAAAACTATGATTTTTCCAGGAGTCATGTACAGATATGATAATTGGACTGTAAAGAAAGCTGGAAGTGAAGTTGCTCAGTCGTATCCGACTCTTTGCGACCCCACGGACTGTAGCCTACCAGGCTCCTCCGTCCATGGTATTTTCCAGGCAAGAATACTGGAGTGGGTTGCCATTTCCTTCTCCAGGAGATCTTCCCAAGAAAGCTGAGTGCCCAACAACTGATAGTTTCGAACTGCGGTGCTGTAGAAGACTCTTGAGAGTACCTTGGATTGCAAAGAGATCAAGCCAGTCAATCGTAAGAGAAACTAGCCCTGAATATTCATTGGAAGGATTGATGTTGAAGCTGAAGCTGCAATACTTTGGCCACCTGATGCAAAGAGCCGACTCACTGAAAAAGACCCTGATGCTGAGAAAGATTGAAGGCAGGAAGAGAAGGGGATGACAGAGGATGAGATGGCTGGATAGCATCACCAACTCAATGGACATGAGTTTGAGCAAAGTTTGGGAGATGGTGAAGGACAGGGAAACCTGGCATGCTGCAGTCCATGGGGTCACAAAAAGTTGGACGATTGAGCAACTGAACACAACAGCCACTTAGGGAAATAGTATGTTGGTTTCTCAAAATAAATTAAAATTTGAACTATGGTATAGTCTAGCAATCCCTCTTGTGGGTATATATTCAAAGGAAATGATAGCAGGAGATATTTGCAGTCCCAAATTCAAAGCAGTGTTAATCTCAAGATATGGAAGCAATATAAGTGTCCATCAGAGGATAAAGAGAAAAAGAAAATGTGATAGATATACATAATGGAGTTTTATTCAGTCTTTAAAGTGAAGGATTTCCTGCCTTTTCAGTATAATAGATGAAACTGGAGGACCTTATGCTAAGTGAAGTAAGCCGAATGTGGAAAGGCAAATACTGCGTGGCTTTACCTATATGTGAAATTTCGCAAAGTTTGACTCTTAGAAACAGGGTCTGGTGGGAAAACAGGGTCTGGGGAGATCATGGGCAAAGGGAAGAGACATTCAGTTATAAGATGAATAAGTTCTGGATACCTAATGTACAGTACAGTGGCTATAGTTAATAATACAATATTGTATACTTGATATTTGCCTAAATGTGATATTTTATGTGTTCTCACCATACACACACACACACACAAAGGTGACTATGAGGTAATTAGTATATTACTTAGCTTGATTGTGGTAATCATTTCACTATGTGTGTATATATTAAAATATCACATTGTACACTTTATATTTACAGTTCTTTATTTTTCAATCACAGCTCAGTAAAGCTAAGGGGAAAATCTGCTTTACAGAATATCAAGACTCAGCTCAGACATAGCCTGTGATGAGTTATTGATCCAGACACTAAAATATTTCATCTCTCTGATTAAATGTAAAAGGCTGTTTAAATGTTGTAAATATTTGCATTTCTCTATTTATCCTTTGTATTTTCCTCAGTGTTTTTTTTCCCCAGAAGTTTGTATGTTTATAAGAGAATTTGTTCATGTATTTTTCTTCTTTTTTGGCCATGCAGATCTTATTTCCCTGACCATTGGAAGCGAGAAATCCTAACCACTAGAAAACCAGTGAATTCCTATTCATAGATTTTTGATAGTATGAGTAGAAGACAAAACTATGTATATTTCCTGACTTCTATTAGTCCCTCTTTTTCTCTCCTTGGAACACTTGATATCCTGAAAATATCCTCAATAATCCCTGAAATAACCTGTTACTTTGACTCTATAGAATGAGACCTTAGTGACAAGATATTTGTTCATTGTTAACTTTTTTAAACATTGAAGAGATACTTTTTCTTAGCCTGTGTTTTACATACAAAACAAGGAATTTGCCAATCATATAAAAGGAGGCTAGGAGAACTTGGTAACTTAGAACATTTCTCATATTATAGAAATTCAATATACTTTTCCAGAGCAAGCTTTAATATACACCATTTCATTTAAAATCTTCAATTTTGAGGTTGAATTTCAATCAACTTGTTACTCTGGCTGTTTGGACTTCTGAAATATCCAATTTTCCCATAATACTCATGTACAAGTAATTTTGGAATTATTAGACAATTAACGGCAGTGGTCTAGTCTGAATTAAGGGTTAAACACTTGTACTTGCCCAGGGTCTCAATTAGTGTGTGTCACAGTGAGCCTGTAATTTAGTTAATACAGTAATGATGGATTATCCTTTAATAATGACTAAAGTGAGAACAAAGAGAAGAAGGATTACACAGATACTCTAAGCCATAATGACACAGAGTATGGAGCCTTGTCACAGGTAAGCATGCAAGTCCTCAGGGGCTTGATCCGTTCTCTCTGAGTCAGGATGTCTCCTCTGGCTCCAGCCCACTTCCCTGGCCCTTGTAGGAAGTATTGGTAAGGCATGCATGGCCCAAGGAAAACTTCCAGAGCCAGCTTTGGATACCATGGAAAAAGTGAGAACAAGTTGGGTTTCACACCTATTTCAGAGGTAATTTGATCCATGAAATCCACATACTACATTATGAGTGTATTATGGGAATTGTTCAGAAAGCTGAAACCAGAAAGGGGAAAAAAATCAGAACCTCCATCTCATCAAGCACAACTTCCTGTGAACATTGGTTAATGATTTCTCCAAAAAGTGAGAGATAAATGAGTTTTCTTGCTTTCATTGACCATAGTCTCAGTGGTTCTAACAAAATATCATGTAGTGTGTTTTTCCCCATCAAATCCTTCCAAGTCTCTCAGATAGTAACGGGTGGGTTTCAGAAAAGTTTTTGTCTTAGTATTGCATTCTTTTCCTCAATTCTGTGCTTGGGTATTGAATTTAGTTCTCAATTAGGTTATAGTCTCATTTTGGTAAATTGGTGGTGAGGAATATGATATATGAATTGTACAGGCCAGTTATTTAGCTATATGTGACATTAATTTGATTTTAAATACTGCTGAAATGCAATTCTTGGTCCATTTTCTTAAACCAATTTACTGGATAACTGCTTGTTCTTAGGTAAAGACTTCTACTCCTAGACCGTATGCCATGACTTTCACATTGTAGATTCTCAATAGATATTTGCTGAATAGAAATAGAGTATATCCCCAACCTTAATGGTTGAGAATAGTCTTCCATTAAGAAGATTTGGTGCAACCCACAAACTTCTGACTTCACATTAGAATTTAATTTGAGTCTGTAATGATTTTCTATCTCATTTTGCACATTGTTTTTATCTTTCAACACATTAAAAGAATCATACATTTTCAAATGCTTTACATCACTAAGGCCGTGAAAGTGAAAGTGTTAGTCATGTCGGACTCCTTGTGACCCCATGGTCTGTAATCCACCAGGCTCCTCTGTCCATGGAATTCTCCAGGCAAAAATACTGGAGTGGATTGCCATTCCCTTCTCCAGGGGATCTTCTTGACTCAGGAATCGAATCCGGATCTCCTGTATTGCACGCAGATTCTTTACCAGCTAAGCCATGAGGGAAACCCCTCTAAGGCTATGGTATGACATAAATTTATAACTGTATGCTATATTTAGTGTTCCATAAATTTCAAACAAGATTCCTAAAAAAGTTGGACCATTCTCTTTTATATTCCATTCCTTAAATATCCCATAATGATATTTATGCTTGGTTAAGAGGACATTAAAAAATTGATAATTTTAAATCTTATCTAGGAAAATAGACTCAGATTCTGTCATGAGAAAAATATAAAGAATACTTGAAAGACATACTGCTTCATGTAAACATTTTCAATTGAATTTTATCAAGAAGCAAGTTTCTTACCCGTTTTCAATTTTTTCCCTCTTTTTTCTTATGTCAGCCATCTTGCCACTCACTGAAGATAATTTGTTCAATCCTAGGAAAGAAATTTCAAACGTGAACATGGTTTTCTTATTGAAAAGATGTGGTTTCAGGAAGAATGTGTAATATGAGAGTCCCTCTGTTAGAGAACATTGTGAGTGAGATAGTATAGAGTGGGGGAGATGGATTCAGGAGTTGCTCTGGAATGCCCTCCGTTCACTGTTTCATCAGGTGTACATGCCTTACAGATGCAAAAATATGTCTTTAATGAGTTCACATCTTGACTAGCAGACCTCAGAGTCTTCAAAGAAGGATGGACTAAAGGGAGTTGCATCCAATGACAAGACACAAGTTGTGTGTGTGTAGTCCCATTACCAGAGTATTCACTTTGGCTCTCCCTTAATAGTGAGTTACAGTTATTCATTTATGTTATCATTAGTTTTCTAGTACATATTATAGCTACTAGTTGTGACTAAATGTCTCCTGATTGTTTTTATTGGATAGAGAGTTCTTCTTATTTTCCATCTTAACTCTTGGAAAACACTTTCCCATAATTCTTTACTTCTTTGATGAATGACATCCTACATTTTGAGAAACAGAGTGTTCCAGGAACATATGGGAAATTTTCAAAGGAGTAGAATTATTACAATGTGATTGACATAATTTCATTAAGGTAAGTTTGAATCTGTCTTCCTCTAGTCTCAGTTTTAGAATTAATGATATAATAAAGAATAATAACAAAGAATTACAACAATGGCTAATTTTCATGCATTCAATTTTTTAAATGCCCACAAAATTCATATATTTAATTGTTAATTCTTACCACTCTGCAAAGTATATGCAAGTATCACCATTTTTATAAGTGAAGGAATTGTGGTCATGTAATATGTGACAATCATGCAGTCATCATGTGAAAAAACTGGTTTTAACCCCAAATTCATTGGATTCAAAGCTATTGCTCTTTTAATTGTGCTGTGGTCATATTCCAATTACTCTATGACTATGCCATAATTTTCATAATTCACATAATTCACAGTTCATAATTCTATGGATCTGTTTGTCCTTTTAATATTTTGAACTTGAAAGACAGGCAAACAATGCTCCCTTTAACTTAGGCTCATTTCAGAAAGATCCTAATCAGATTGAGAATTGGGATAATGGTTATTTTCCAGGTGTATTTTCCAGTAGAAGGTAGAGATCTTCTTTTTACTGCCCTCATTTCCCATACTATGTACCTTCTTATGTACTCTAAAGAATTATTTGTCAACAAGTTGTCAGTTGATGATATCTTAGGGTAGTGGATTTTTTTTCTTCATTTTTATACAGCAGTCCTAAAAATTGAATAGCTATCAAACAATGAAGTAAAAAAATCCTAAGTGGCATAATTTTACATTCTGTAGTTTAACAATATGTTTTGCAGCAGAAGACACCTGCCATGCCTCAGAATGGCATGCCTTAGAATGTTACTTGAATGCCTTTCTTTTCTAAATATTCAAAAGGTCAAGACATACCCTTGAATACACATACAGCCCATTGGCTCTGGAATTCTGATGTGGGAATAGTGGCTCCCAATGGCCAGAGGATGTCAGTGAAAGCTGGTGTTGGTTTCTCTAGCTGAGGAGAGAAGACAAATTTAAACACTGAGTGCTGGTTGTCCAGAACTGTTGAATTATTTTCCAAAAAGTGGAAAGAATAAGTGTATGCTGTGGCAAGGTAAAAATATTAATCTCCTCTCCTGTACCATCCTCAAAGTTGGCCAATGTCTCTGTGAACTTTCTAACATTTGGTTTCATGAGAACTCTTCCAGAAATCATGTGGCTGGGTATATCATCACTGAAAGTAGCTTGATGGCTCAGAAATCTGAAGAATAAAAATTAATCCAGAAAATGAATGTAAGTCTTTATGGAAGGGAGTAAAATACTATTTTTATTGGCATATAGTTGATTTATACTGTTGTATTAGTTTCTGATGTACAGCAAAGTGAATCAATTATACATATATCTACTCTCTTTAGATTTTTTTCTCCTATAAGTCATTTCTGAGTTCAATAGAGTTCCCTTTGCTATACAGTATATCTTATTAGCTATCTATTTTATAAATAGTGATGTGCATATCCCAATCAAGAAAATACTTTAAAAAATTAGTTTCAGGATGGTGGAATAGAAGAGCATGTGCTCACCTCTTCTTGCAAGAACACTGAATTCACAACTGTTGATCAACCATTGACAGGAAGACACTGAAACTCACCAAAAAAGATACTGCACATCCAAAGAGAAAGGAGAAGCTGCAATGAGATGGTAGAAGAGGTGCAATTATGATAAAATCAAATCCCATAACTGCCAGGTGGCTGACCCACAAAATGCAGAACAATTTTACCACAGAAGTACTCCCACTGTTTTGCAGGTTCTGAGCCTCACATTAGGCTTCCCATCCTGGCAGTCCTGTAACAGGAATACAAATTCCTGGAAAATCTGACTTTAAAGGCAAATGGAATTTGATTACAGGACTCCATAGGACTAGGGGAAACAGAGACTCCTTGCTTGGAAAGCACAAACAAAATATTGTGTGCAACAAGACCCATGGAAAAGGAACATTGACCCCACAGGAGACTGAACCAAACCTACCTGCTGATGTTGGAGTGTCTCCTGCAGTGGTGGAGGGTAACTGTGGCTCACTACAGAGACAAGGGCACTAGAAGCAGCCATTCTGGGAAGTACTCATTGGTGTGAGCCCTAATAGCCCCATCAAACAGTTTGTAGGCTCCAGTGCTGGGTCACCTCAAGTCAAAAAATAAACAGGGAGGGAACACAGCCCCCACATATCAGTAAACAAGTGTATTAAAATTTTATTGGACAGGCTCTGCCTACCAGAGCAAGATCCACTTTACCCATCATCAGTCCCTCTCATCAAGAAACTTCCACAAGTCTCATAGATAGCTTCATCCACAAAAGGGCAGAGAGCAGAAGCAAGAATTACAACCCTGCAGCCTCCAGAACAAAAAAGTTAGACAAAATGAAAATGCAGAGAATTATGTCCCAGATGAAGTAACAAGACCCCAGAAAAACAGCTAAATGGAGTGTAGATAGGCAACGTCCCTAAACAAGAATTCAGAATAATGAGAGTGAAGATGATTCACAATCTTAGAAAAACAATCAAGACAAAGTTTGAGAAGATGAAAAAAATGTTTAATGAAGACCTAGAAGAACTAAAGAATGAACAGATGAACAACACAATAATATAAATGAAAAATGCACTAGAATCAATAGCAGAATAACTGAGGCAGAAGAACAGATAAGTGACCTGGAAGACAGAATGGTGGAAATCACTACTGCAGAATAGACTAAATAAAAAAGAATGAAAACAAATGAAGATGGACTTCTCTGGTGGCCCAGTGGTAAAGAATGCCCCTCCCAAAGCAGGGGGCAGGGATTCCCTGATTTTGAAACGAAGATTCTACATGCTAAAGGGCAACTAAGCCTGTGAACAACAACTAGAGAGCCTGCATACTCTAGGCCTATGTGCCACAACTAGAGAGATGCCATGGGTGGCAATGAAGAGTCCACCATGTTGCAACTAAGACTCAATGCAGCCAATAAACTAATTTACATGTATATATGTAAATATATGAAGAAACAAAGACAGCATATGAAACATCTTGGATATTAAACACACCAACATTTGCATCACAGGGGTGCCAGAAAGAGAAGAGAGAAAGGACTGAAGAAAATATTTGAAGAGATAATAACTGAAAGTTTCATAACACAAGAAAGGAAAAAATCAAGTCCAGCAAGCACAGAGGGTACCAGTAAGGATAAACCCAAGTAGGAACATGCTGAAGCACATAGTAATCAAACTGACAAAGATTAAAGACTAGAAACACGTACATAGTTAATATCGTATTCCATATGCAAATTAATACATTTTTTTACTCTAATGGAGTATGGAAGATTACAGTATAAATATTACTGCATAAATATTTATGTTTCAGAGTATGTCCTTTCTGTGGATTACCAAGGATTAAATTTTTGGCTATATCATTATATTTACAAACATTGTACCATGTACATCACTTCACAACCTTGTAAAAACTTAAAGAAAATTATAGATCAATATCACTGATAAACATAGGAGCAAAATTCTTAACAAAATACTTGCAATGCCAATCCAATAATACATTGAAAGGATCACGCACCATGATCAAGTGGGATTTATCCTAGGGATAAAAAAAAGTTTTTTGACATACACAAATCAATCAGTGTGATACACCACATCAACAAATTGAGAATAAAACCATATGATATTCTTAATAGATGCAGAAATTTTTTTTGACAAAATTCATCACCTATGTATGAAAAAAAAACTCTCCAGGAAGTGGGAATGGAGGAAACATAGATCAACATAATTAAGGCTATATATAACAAGCCTATAGCTAACATGCTCAATGGTGAAAAGCTGAAAATATTTCCTCTAAAATCAGGAACAAGACAAGAATGTCCACTTTTGCCACTTCTCTTTGACATACTTGTGGAAGTTCTGGCTATGGCAATCAGTGAAGGAAAAAAGGTATCCAAACTGGAAAAGAAGTAAAACTTGCTTTGTCAGTGACATGATACTATACATAGAAAAAAATCCTAAAGATGCTACCGGAAAACTACCAAAGCTTATCTATAAATTTGGTAAATTTTCAGGCTACAAAATAAATACACAGAAATCTTTTCCATTACTGAACACTAACACTGAACGAAAGATCATAAAGATAAATTCAAGAAACAATCCCTTTTACCATTGCATAAAAAAGAGTAAAATATCTAGGAATAAACCTACCTAAGGAGACAAAAGACCTGTATTCTGAGTACATGATGAAAGTGTACTCAGTGATGAAAGAAATTGAAGAAGGTGCAAACATATAAGAAGATATACCATGTTATGGATTACAAAAATCAATATTGTGAAAATAACTATACTACCAAAGGCAATCGACAGATTCAATGCAATACCTATTAAATTACCAATGTCATTTTTCACAGACCAGACCAAAACGTTTTAAAATTTGTGTGGAGACACAAAAGACCCAAAATAGCCAAAGTAATCTTGAGAAAAAACATAGAGCTGAAGGAATCAGGCTCCCTGACTTCAGACTATACCTCAAAGCTATAGTCATCAAAACAGTATTATGTGGGCACAAAAATAGAAACATAGGTCAGTGGAATAGGATAGGAAGCCCAGAAATAAATCCACACACCTATAGTTAATTAATTCATGACAAAGTTCAGTTCAGTTGGTCAGTCATGTCCGAGTCTTTGCAACCCCATGGACTGACGCATGCCAGGCTTCCCTGTCTTTCACCATCTCCCAGAGCTTGCTCAAACTCATGTCTATTGAGTTGGTGTTGCCATCCAGCCATCTCACTCTCTGTTGTCCCCTTCTCCTCCTGCCTTCAATCTTTCCCAGCATCAGAGTCTTTTCCAGTGAGTCAGTTCTTCGCTTTAGGGGGCCAAAGTATTGGAGCTTCAGCTTCAGCATCAGTTCTTCCAATGAATATTTAGGGTTGACCTTATTTAAGATTGACTGGTTTGATCTTCTTGCAGTCCAAGGGACTCTCAAGAGTCTTCTCCAGGACCACAGTTTGAAAGCATCAATTAGTGGGTGCTCAGCTTTCTTTATAGTCCAACTCTCACATCCCTATATGATTACTGGAAAAACCACAGCTTTGACTATGCAGACCTTTGTCAGCAAAATAATGTGTGTGACATCAGTCCTTTTGTAGGAGGTCTCCATTAGGCCCACTATAGAGCCACTGAGCAGGTGACCCACAAACTGGAGAACAATTATACTAAAGAAGTTCTTGCACTGTTGCAAAAGTTCTAGGGCCCACAACAGATTTCCCAAGCTGGGGATCCAGCAAAGGGACAAAGTGGATATGACTCCACAATGGCAGAAAGAGAGTCTCTTCAACAAATGGTGCTGGGAAAACTTGATAGCTGCCTGAAAAACAAGTGAAATTTGATCATTTTTAATACTATACACAAAAATAAGCTCAAAGTGGATTGAAAACCTAAATATGACATTAGATACTATGAAAATCCTAGAGGTAAACATAGACAAAACACTCTATGTCATAAATTACAGAAACATTGTTTTCTATAAACTCCTAGAATAATGGAAATAAAACCAAAAATAAATAAATGAGACATAATTAAACTCAAAATCTCAGCTCAGTGTTATCTGATGACCTAGATGGGTGGGAGGGGCATGTGGTAGGGAAACTCAAGAGGGAGGAGATATATGTATACATATAGCTGCTTCAATTTGTTATATAACAGAAACTAAAATAATATTGTAAAGTAATTATATTCCAATAAAAAACATATATTTTTAAAATTAGCTAATTTAAATTGAGTTAATCTTTCCCCTATGTTAAAGAAAACTACAGGTACCAAGGAAACATTTCATGCAAAGATGGGCACAATAAAGGCAGAAATGGTATGAATCACCAGTCCAGGTTCGATGCAGGATATAGGAAGCTTGGGGCTGGTGCACTGGGATGACCCAGAGGGATGGTATGGGGAGGGAGGTGGGTGGGGGGTTCAGGATTGGGAACACGTGTACACCCGTGGTGGATTCATGTTGATGTATGGCAAAACCAATATAATATTGTAAAGTAATTAGTCTCTAATTAAAATAAATATATTTAAATTAAAAACAAAGAAGCATTACTACAAACAAAGCTAATGGAGGTGATGGAATTCCAGCTGAGCTATTTCAAATTCTAAAAGATGATGTTGTTAAAGTGTGTACTCAATATGTCAGCAAATTTGGAAAAAGCAGTGGCCACAAAACTGGAAAAGGTCAGTTTTCATTCCAATCCTGAAGAAGGGCAATGCCAAAGAATATTTAAATTACTATAAAACTGCACTCATTTAACATGCTAGCAAGGTAATTCTCGGAGAAGGCAATGGCGAGCCACTCCAGTACTCTTGCCTAGAAAATCCCATGGATGGAGGAGCCTGGTAGACTGCAGTCCATGGGGTCGCTATGAGTCGGATGCGACTGAGCGACTTCACTTTCACTTTTCACTTTCATGCATTGGAGAAGGAAATGGCAACCCACTCCAGCGTTCTTGCCTGGAGAATCCAAGGGACGGCAGAGCCTGGTGGGCTGCCGTCTTTGGGGTCGCACAGAGTCGGACACGACTGAAGTGACTTAGCAGCAAGGTAATTCTTGGGCTTCCCTCCTGGCTCAGCTGGTAAAGAATCTGCCTTTAATGCAGGAGACCCGGAAGATCCCTTGGAGAAGGAAATGGAAACTCACTCAAGTATTCTTGTTCTGGAAGATCCCCCGGAAAAGGAAACGGAAACTCACTCAAATATTCTTGCCTGGAGAATTGCATGGATGGAGGAGCCTGGCAGGCTACAGTCCATGGTGTCACAAGAGTCAGACACAACTTAGTGACTAAACCACCACCACCACCAAGGTAATTCTCAAAATCCTTCAAGCTAGGCTTCAGCAGTGCATGAACCGAGAACTTCCAGGTGTACAAGCTGGATTTAGAAAAGGTAAAGGAACAAGAGATCAAATTGCCAACATCCATTGGATCATAGGAAAAGCAAGGGGATTCCAGAAAGACATATACTTCTGCTTCATTGATTATGCTAATGCCTTTGTATGTGTGGATCAAAACAAACTATGGAAAATTCTTAACGAGATGGAAATACCAGACCCCCTTACTTGCCTCCTGAGAAATCTGTATGCAGGTCAAGAAGCAACTGTTAAAACCGGATATGCTGTATATTGTCACCTTGCTTATTTGCAGAGTACTTCATGCGAAATGCTTGGCAGGATAATGCACAAGATGGAATCAAGATTGCTAGGAGAAATATCAATAACAGATATGCAGATGACACCACCCTAATGGAAGAAAGCAAAGAGGAACCAAACAGCTTCTTGACAAAGGTGAAAGAGGAGAGTGAAAAAGTGGGCTTAAAACTCAACCTTCAAAAAACTAAGATGGCATCTGGTCCCATCACCTCATGGCAAATAGATGGGGAAAAAAATGGAAACAGTGACATACTTTATTTTCTTGGGCTCCAAAATCGCTATGGACAGTGACTGCAGCCATGAAATTAAAGGTTTCTTGCTCCTTGGAATAAAATATATGATAAACCTAGACAGCACAAAAAAAGCAGAGGCGTCTCTTTGCCAACAAAGATCTGCATAGTCAAAGCTATGTTTTTTTTTTCCCCAATAGTTATGTGCAGATGTGACAGTTGTATCATAAAGAGGGCTGAACACCCAAGTATTGATGCCTTCAAACTGTGGTGCTGGAGAAGACTCTTGAGAATCACTTGGACAGCAAAGAGATCAAACCAGTCAATCCTAAATATTCATTGGAAGGGCTAATAAAGGAGCTGAAGTTCCAATACTTTGGCCACCTGATGTGAAGAGTGGACTCATTGGAAAATACCGTGATTCTGGGAAAGATGGAAGACAGGAGGAGAAGGGAACAGCAGAGGATGAGATGCTTGGATGCTATCATGACTCAATGAATATGAGTTTGATCAAATGCTGGGAAACTGTGAAGCACCAGGAAGCCTGGCGTGCAGCATTCCACTGTGTCGCAAAGAGTTCAACACAACTGAGTGACTGAACAACAACATTGTTAAAGAACATTTATACCAAAACATTTATAGTAAACACTGTTGATTTTCTTGCTCTGTATTTAATAAAAATGTTTATTTAAATAGTAAAAAACTGTAAAATTATTCCCCAATGTGTTGTTATTTCACTAAAAGTACAACCCAAAGTAATTACCATGCCCTCAGTCCAGTTCAGTTCAGTCACTCAATCGTGTCCAATTCTTTGTGACCCCATGGACTGCAGCACGCCAGGCCTCCCTGTCCATCATCAATTCCCAGGGCTTACTCAAAATCATGTTCATAGAGTTGGTGATGCCATTCAGCCATCTCATCCTCTGTTGTCCCCTTCTCCTCCTGCCTTCAATCTACCTAGCATCAGGTCTTCACAAATGAGTCAGTTCTTTGCATCAGGTGGCCAAAGTACTGGAGTTTCAGCTTCAACATCAACTTTCCAAGGAACACTCATAACTGATGTGCTTTAGGATGGACTGGTTGGGTCTCTTTGCAGCCCAAGGGACTCTCAAGAGTCTTCTCCAACACCACAGTTCAAAAGCATCACTTCTTCAGCGCTCAGCTTTCTTTATAGTACAACTCTCAGCCCATGCATGACTACTGGAAAAACCATAGCCTTGACTAGACGGACCTTTGTTGGCAATGTCTCTGCTTTTTAATATACTATCTAGGTTGGTCATAACTTTCCTTCCAAGGAGTAAGCGTCTTTTAATTTCATGGCTGCAGTCACCATCTTCAGTGATGTTGAAGACCCCAAAATAAAGTCAGCCACTGTTTCCACTGTTTCTCCATCTATTTGCCATGAAGTAATGGACTGGATGCCATGATCTTTGTTTCCTGAATGTTGAGCTTTAAGCCAATTATTTCACTCTCCTCTTTCACTTTCATCAAGAGGCTCTTTCGTTATTTACTTTCTGCCATAACGGTGATATCATCTGTATATCTGAGGTTATTGATATTTCTCCCGGCAATCTTGATTCCAGCTTGTGCTTCTTCCAGCCTGGTACTTCATTTGATGTACTCTGCATATAAGTTAAATAAGCAGGGTGACAATATACAGCCTTGACATACTCCTTTTCCTATTTGGAACCAGTCTGTTGTTCCATGTCCAGTTCTAACTGTTGCTTCCTGGCTTGCATACACATTTCTCAGGAGGCAGGTCAGGTGGTCCGGTACTTCCATCTCTTTCAGATTTTCCAGTTTATTGTGATCCACACAGTCAAAGGCTTTGGCATATAGTCAATAAAGCAGAAATAGATGTTTTTCTGGAACTGTCTTGCTTTTTCCATGATCCAGTGGATGTTGGCAATTTGATCTCTGGTTCCTCTGCCTTTTCTAAAACCAGCTTGAACATCTGGAAGTTCATGGTTCACATATTGCTGAAGCCTGGCTTGGAGAATTTTGAGCATTACTTTACTAGCATGTGAGATGAGTGCAATTGTGTGGTAGTTTGAGCATTCTTTGGCATTGCTTTTCTTTGAGACTGGAATGAAAACTGACCTTTTCCAGTCCTGTGGCCACTGATGAGTTTTCCAAATTTGCTGGCATATTGAGTGCAGCACTTTCACAGCATCATCTTTCAGGATTTGAAACAGCTCAACTGGAATTCCATCACCTCCACTAGCTTTGTTTGTCGTGATGCTTTCTAAGGCCCACTTGACTTCACATTCCAGGATGACTGGCTCTAGGTGAGTGATCACACAATCGTGGTTATCTACGTCATGAAGATCTTTTTTGAACAGTTCTTCTGTGTATTCTTGCCACCTCTTCTTAATCTCTTCTGCTTCTGTCAGGCCCATACCATTTCTGTCCTTTATCGAGACCATCTTTGCACAAAACATTCCCTTGGTATCTCTAATTTTTTTGAAGAGATCTCTAGTCTTCTTCATTCTGTTGCTTTCCTCTATTTCTTTGAACTGATGACTGAGAACACTTTGTTATCTCTCCTTGCTGTTCTTTGGAACCCTGCAGTCAGGTGGATATATCTTTCCTTTTCTTCTTTCCTTTTCACTTCTCTTCTTTTCTTATCTATTTGTAAGGCCTCTTCAGACAGCCATTTTGCCTTTTTTTTTTTTTTGCATTTCTTTTTATTGCAGATGTTCTTCCTCCCTCTCTCCTGTACAATGTCACAAATCTCCGTCCATAGTTCATCAAGCACTTTATCAGATCTAGTCCCTTAAATCTATTTCTCCCTTCCACTGTATAATCGTTAGGGATTTGATTTAGGTCATACCTGAATGGTCTAGTGGTTTTCCCTACTTTCTTCAATTTAAGTCTGAATTTGGCAATAAGGAGTTCATGATCTGAGCCACAGTTGGCTCCTGGTATTGTTTGACTTTGTATGACCTAAATCAAATCCCCTATGATTATACAGTGGAAGTGCGAAATAGATTTAAGGGACTAGATCTGATAGATAGAGTGCCTGATGAACTATGGATGGAGGTTCATGACATTGTACAGGAGTCAGGGATTAAGACCATCCCCATGGAAAAGAAATGCAAAAAAGCAAACTGGCTGTCTGGGAAGGCCTTTCAAATAGCTGTGAAAAGAAGAGAAGTGAAAAGCAAAGGAGAAAAGGAAAGATATAAGCATCTGAATGCAGAGTTCCAAAGAATAGCAAGGAGATAAGAAAGCCTTCCTCAGCGATCAATGCATAGAAATAGAGGAAAACAACAGAATGGGAAAGACTAGAGATCTCTTCAAGAAAATTAGAGATACCAAGAGAACATTTCATGCAAAAATGGGCTTGATAAAGGACAGAAATGTTACGGACCTAACAGAAGCAGAAGATATTAATAAGAGGTGGCAAGAATACACAGAAGAATTGTACAAAAAAGATCTTCATGTCCAAGATAATCATGATGGTGTGATCACTGACCTAGAGCCAGACATCCTGGAATGTGAAGTCAAGTGGGCCTTAGAAACTATCACTACAAATAAAGCTAGTGGAGGTGATGGAATTCCAGCTGAGCTCTTTCAAATCCTGAAAGATGATGCTGTTAAAGTGCTGCAGTCAATATGTCAGCAAATTTGGAAAACTCAGCAGTGGCCATAGGACTGGAAAAGGTCAGTTTTCATTCCAATCCCAAAGAAAGGCAATGCCAAAGAATGCTCAAACTACTGCACAGTTGCACTCATCTCACACACTAGTAAAGTAATGCTCAAAATTCTCCAAGCCAGGCTTCAGCAATATGTGAACCGTGAACTTCCAGATGTTCAAGCTGGTTTTAGAAAAGGCAGAGGAACCAGAGATCAAATTGCCAACATCCAGAAGGCAGTCCTAAGATGGCAGAGGGATAGGATGGGGAGACCAACTTCTCCGCCACAAATTCATCAAAAGAACATTTAAACACTGAATAAATTCCACAAAACAACTTCTGAATGCTGGCAGAGGACATCAGGCACCCAGAAAAGCATCCCATTGTCTTCTAAAGGAGGTAGGAAAAAATATAAAAAACAAAAAGAGAGACAAAAGAGATAGGGATGGAGCTCTGTCCTTGGAAGAGAGTCTTAAAAAGAGAGGTTTCCAAACACCAGGAAACACTCTCATTGCCGAGTCTGTGGCAAGCCTTGGAACCATGGAGGGCAACATAATTGGGAGGAAAAATAACTAAATAATTAAAACCCACAGATTATGTGCCCAATGGTAACTCCCCCAAGCAGAGAAGCAGTGCAGAAGCCTGCACACGCCACTAGCAAGCGGAGGCTGGGCAGGGAGGTGCGGGCTGCATTGCTTAGAGTAAGGACTGGCCCTGAATGCCCCAAGGGCAATCTGAGGGAACTAACTTGGGCTAGCAAACCAGACTGTGGGATAGCTACCACGGAAAAAGCCCTAACCTAAGACACTGTCAGGCTGGCTCACAGAACAAAAGACTGAACAGAGCTAGCTGGCTGCAGACCATCCTCCTCCAGTGACAGGCAGCCAGAGCCGGAAGGGGGCAATCGTGGCCCCAGAGAGGCATTATCTACCAAACTGCAAGCAGGCTTCTTTGTTAACTAAGACTTCTTGGGATTCTGGATGGTCAACATCCGCCTGAGAAGGTGCGCCGGTTGTACACCCAGAAAACTGAGCAGCAGGGACAGGGGAGGCGATAAGTCGCAGTGACCACACTCGCCAAACTCCTGATCACCTGAGCTGCTCGGACCTGGGAAGGGCACAAAACGCAGGCCCAACCTTGTCTGTACCACTGAGGACTACCCAAGTGCCTGAACCTGAGCAGCTTAGACCTGGGAGGTGCATGCAGCCCAGGGCCAGCCTCGGACGGTTCCTGGCAGAGCAACCTAGATCCTGAGCAGTGTGGGCAGGGAGGGCACACGCGCCATGAGTGGAGGCAGGCCCAATGTGGCTGAGACACTGCGAGCACACGCCAGTGTTATTTGTTTGCAGCGTCCCTCCTTCCCCACAGCGCGACTGAACAAGTGAACCTTAAAACGTGTCCACCACTACCCCCTTGTGTCAGGGTGGACATTAGACACTGAAGAGACCACCAAACAGAAGAAGCTAAAACAGAGGGAACTGCCTTGGGAGTAACAGGTGCAATAGATTAAAACCCTGTAGTTAGTAATGACTACATAGGAAGGGGCCTATAGATCTTGAGAAATACAAGCCGGACCAAGGAACTATCTGAAAATGAACTGACCCCACACTGCCCACAACAACACCAGAGAAAGTTCTAGATATATTTTTACTATTTTTACTATCATTATTTATTTTTTTTATTTAAAAAAATTTAAGTCTTCTGTTACTCCTTTAGTTTTCATTTTTATAACCTACTATTACTTTGCAAAAAAAAAAAAAAAGAGAGACCCTATTTTTTAAAAAAAATTCATATATATATATTTTATAATTTTTGTGACTTTGTTTTTTTTTCTTTTCTTTAATATTCTATTTTTGAAAATCCAACCTCTACTCTAGATTTTTAATCTGTGCTTTTTGGTATTTGTTATCAATTTTGTTCTTAAAAACCTTTAAGAACCCAACCTTCAGTATCCATTTTTACTTGGGAGCAAGATTACTGGCTTGACTACTCTCTATCTCTTTGGACTCTCCTTTTTCTCCACCAGGTCCCCTTTATCTCCTCCCTCCCCCTTCTCTTCTCTACCCAACTCTGTGAATCTCTTTGTGTGTTCCAGACGGTGGAGAACACTTAGGGAACTGATTACTGGCTGGATCTGTTTCTCTCCTTTTGATTCCCCCCTTTATCCTCCTGGCCACCTCTGTCTCCTTCCTCCTTCTTCTCTTCTCTATATAACTCCACGAACATCTCTGAGCGGTCCAGACTGTGGAGTGCACATAAAGAAGTGATTACTGGCTAGTTTGCTCTCTCCTCTTTTGATTCCACGTCATCTCATTTGGGAGAAGAAAATGGCAACCCACTCCAGTACTTTTACCTGGAAAATCCCATGGGTGGAGGAGCCTGGTAGGCCGCAGTTCATGGGGTTGCTAAGAGTTGGAAACAACTGAGCAACTTCACTTTCACTTTTCACTTTCATGTATTGGAGAAGGAAATGGCAACCCACTCCAGTGTTCTTGCCTGGAGAATCCCAGGGATGGGGGAGCCTGGTGGGCTGCTGTCTATGGGGTTGCACAGAGTCGGACATGACTGAAGTGACTTAGCAGTAGCAGCAGCACCTCATTTGGGTCACCTGTAACTCCCTACTCCCTCTTCTATTCTCCATGTAACTCTGTGAACCTCTCTGGGTGTCCCTCACTGTGGAGAAACTTTTCATCTTTAACCTAGATGTTTTATCAATGGTGCTGTATAGATGGAGAAGTCATGAGGCTACTGTAAAAATAAGACTGAAAACCAGAAGCAGGAGGCTTAAGTCCAAATCCTGAGAACACCAGAGAACTCCTGATTCCAGGGAACATTAATCAGCAGGAGCTCATCAAATGCCTCCATACCTACACTGAAACCAAGCACCACCCAAGGCCCAGCAAGTTCCAGAGCAAGACATACCATGCAAATTCTCCAGCAACACAGAAACCCAGCCCTGAGCTTCAATATACAGGTTCCCCAAAGTCACTCCAAACCCATTGACATCTCATTACTGGACACTTCATTGCACTCCAGAGAGAAGAAATCCAGCTCCACCCACCAGAACACCGACACAAGCTTCCCTAATCAGGAAACCTTGACAAGCCACCCGTCCAACCCCACCCACCGAGAGGAAACTCCACAATAAAGAGAACTCCACAAACTGCAAGAATACAGAAAGGCCACCCCAAACACAGCAATATAAACAAGATGAAGAGACAGAAGAATACTCAGCAGGTAAAGGAACAGGATAAATGCCCAGCAAACCAAACAAAAGAGGAAAAGATAGGGAATCTACCTGATAAAGAATTCCAAATAATGATAGTGAAAATGATCCAAAATCTTGAAATCAAAATGGAATCACAGATAAACAGCCTGGAGACAAGGACTGAGAAGTTGGAAGTAAGGTTTAACAAGGACCTAGAGAAATAAAAGAGTCAATATATAATGAATAATGCAATAAATGAGATTAAAAAAAACACTCTGGAGGGAACAAATAGTGGAATAATGGAGGCAGAAGATAGGATTAGTGAAGTAGAAGATAGAATGGTAGAAATAAATGAATCAGAGAGGAAAAAATAAAAACGAATTAAGAGAAAATGAGGACAATCTCAAAGACCTCTGGGAAAATGTTAAATGCTCCAACATTCAAATCATAGGAGTCCCAGAAGAAGACAAAAAGAAAGACCATGAGAAAATACTTGAGGAGATAATAGTTGAAAACTTCCCTAAAATGGGGAAGGAAATAACCACCCAAGTCCAAGAAACCCAGAGAGTCCCCAAAAGGATAAACCTAAGGTGAAACACCCCGAGACACATATTAATCAAATTAACAAAGATCAAACACAAAGAACAAATATTAAAAGCAACAAAGGAAAAATAGCAAATATCACACAAGGGGATTCTCATAAGTATAACAGCTGATCTTTCAATAGAAACTCTTCAGGCCAGGAGGGAATGGTAGGACATATTTAAAGTGATGAAAGAAAATAACCTGCAGCTCAGATTACTGTACCCAGCAAGGATCTCATTCAAATATGAAGGAGAAATCAAAAGCTTCACAGACAAGCAAAAGCTGAGAGAATTCAGCACCACCAAACCAGCTCTCCAACAAATGCAGAAGGATATTCTCTAGACAGGAAACACAAAAAGGGTGTGTAAACTCGACCCCAAAACAATAAAGTAAATGGCAAGGGGATCATACTTATCAATAATTACCTTAAGTGCAAATGGGTTGAATGCCCCAACCAAAAGACAAAGACTGGCTGAATGGATACAAAATCAAGACCCCTATATATGTTGTCTAGAAGAGACCCATCTCAAAACAGGGGACACATACAGACTGAAAGTGAAGGGCTGGAAAAAGATATTCCATGCAAATAGAGGTCAAAATAAAGCAGGAGTAGCAATACTCATATCAGATTAAATAGACTTTAAAACAAAGGCTGTGAAAAGAGACAAAGAAGGACACTACATAATGATCAAAGGATCAATCCAAGAAGAAGATATAACAATTATATATATATACACACCCAACATAGGAACACCACAATATGTAAGACAAATGCTAACAAGTATGAAAGGGGAAATTAACAATAACACAGTAATAGTGGGAGACTTTAATACCCCACTCACACCTATGGACAGATCAGCTAAACAGAAAATTAACAAGGAAACACAAACTATCATTTAAGATACAATTGACCAGTTACACCTAATTGATATCTATATGATATGTCACCCCAAAACAATGAATTTCACCTTTTTCTCAAGCGCACATGGAACCTTTTCCAGGATAGATCACATTCTGGGCCATAAATCTAGCCTTGATAAATTCAAAAAAATTAAAATCATTCCAAGCATCTTTTCTGACCACAATGCAGTAAGATTAGATCTCAATTACAGGAGAAAAAATATTGAAAATTCCAATATATGGAGGCTGACAACACGCTGCTGAATAACCAACAAATCACAGAAGAAATCAAAAAAGAAATCAAAATATGCATAGAAATGAATGAAAATGAAAACACAACAACCCAAAAACTGTGGGACACTGTAAAAGCTGTGCTAAGGGGAAGGTTCATAGCAATACAGGCATACCTCAAGAAACAAGAAAAAAGTCAAATAAATAACCTAACTCTACACCTAAGGCAACTAGAAAAGGAAGAAATTAAGAACCCCAGGGTTCGTAGAAGGAATGTAATCTTAAAATTAGGGCAGAAATAAATGCAAAAGAAACAAAGGAGACCATAGTAAAAATCAACAAAGCCAAAAGCTGGTTCTTTGAGAGGATAAATAAATTTGACAAACCATTAGGCAGACTTATAAAGAAACAAAGGGAGAAAAATCAAATCAATAAAATTAGAGATGAAAATGGAGAGATCAAAACAGACAACACAGAAATACAAAGGATCATAAGACATTACTATCAACAATTATATGCCAATAAAATGGACACTGTGGAAGAAATGGACAAATTCTTAGAAAAGTACAATTTTCTAAAACTGAACCAGGAAGGAATAGGAAATATTAACAGACCCATCACAAGCACAGAAATTGAAACTGTAATCAGAAATCTTCCAGCAAACAAAAGCCCAGGTCCAGATGGCTTCACAGCTGAATTCCGCCAAAAATTTAGAGAAGAGCTAACACCTATCCCACTCAAACTCTTCCAGAAAATTGCAGAGGAAGGTAAACTTCCAAACTCATTCTATGAGGCCACCATCACCCTAATACAAAAACTGGACAAAGATGCCACAAAAAAGGAAAACTACAGGCCAATATCACTGATGAACATAGATGCAAAAATCCTTAACAAAATTCTAGCAAACAGAATCCAACAACACATTAAAAAGGTCATACACCATGACCAAGTGGGCTTTATCCAGGGATGCAAGGATTTTTCAATATCCACAAATCAATCACTGTAATACACCACATTAATGAAAGGTAGTTGTTGAATCATGCAAATACACCAGGATTCTTGGCCGCCGGAGGAGAAAAATTCAATCCAGGGCCAGAGACAAGGCTTGATCACTCGGAGCTTTTGTGTAATAAAGTTTTATTAAAGTATAAAGGAGATAGAGAAAGCTTCTGACATAGGCATCAGAAGGGGGCAGAAAGAGTACCCCCTTGCTAGTGTTAACAATGAGGTTATATAATCCAAAGAATGTCTGGAGGTTGTAAAGACCTCATCAGACCTACTCCCATAATTTACATTTTAAGATAACACTGTCCTCAGGCAAGATACATCCTTGTAAAGACCAGGTCTACTCCCATAATTTACATTTTAAGATAACAGAAGGTTGAATCCAAAGACTGTCCGTAGGCAGGATACATTATTGTTATATAATCCTAAGGAATATGGAGAAAGAAAAAAGTTTGTCCTTTCTTCCTCCTTGAGAATTCCAGACCCCTCTCTCCTTGGGGACCCCTAGACTCCTTATCAACCTGCCTAGGAACTGACTCTCTCATTAACAAATTGAAAAATAAAAGCCATATGATTATCTCAATAGATGCAGAGAAAGCCTTTGACAAAATTCAATATCCATGTATGATAAAAACTCTCCAGAAAGCAGGCATAGAAGGAACATACCTCAACATAATAAAAACTATATATGACAAACCCAGAGCAAACATTATCCTCAATGGTGAAAAATTGAAAGCATTTGCCCAAAAGTCAGGAACAAGACAAGGGTGCCCACTTTCACCACTTCTATTCAACATAGTTTTGGAAGTTTTGGCCACAGCAACCAGAGCAGAAAAAGAAATAAAAGGAATCCAGATTGGAAAAAAAGAAGTAAAACTCTCACTGTTTGCAGATGACATGATCTTCTACACAGAGAACCCTAAAGAATCCACCAGAAAATTACCAGAGCTAATCAATGAATATAGTAAAGTTGCAGGATATAAAATCAACATACAGAAATCCCTTGCATTCCTATACACTAATAATGAGAAAATAGAAAGAGAAATTAAGGAAACAATTCCATTCACCATTGCAATGAAAAGAATAAAATACTTGGGAATATATCTACCTAAAGCAACAAAAGACCTATATATAGAAAATTATAAAACACTGGTGAAAGAAATCAAAGAGGACACTAATAGATGGAGAAATATACCGTGTTCATGGATTGGAAGAATCAATATAGTGAAAATGAGTATACTACCCAAAGCAATCTATAGATTCAATGCAATCCCTATCAAACTACCAATGGTATTTTTCACAGAGCTAGAACAAATAATTTCACAATTTCTATGGAAATACAAAAAGCCTTGAATAGCCAAAGCAATCTTGAGAAAGCAGAGTGGAACTGGAGGAATCAACCTGCCTGACTTCAGGCTCTACTACAAAGCCACAGTCATCAAGACAGTATGGTACTGGCACAAAGACAGAAATATAGATCAATGGAACAAAATAGAAATCCCAGAGATAAATCCATGCACCTGTGGACACCTTATCTTTGACAAAGGAGGCAAGAATACACAATGGAGAAAAGACAATCTCTTTAACAAGTAGTGCTGGGAAAACTGGTCAACCACTTGTAAAATAATGACACTAAAACACTTTCTAACACCATACACAAAAATAAACTCAAAATGAATTAAACATTTAAATGTACAACCAGAAATTATAAAACTCCTAGAGGAGAACATAGGCAAAACACTCTCTGACAAAAATCACAGCAGGATCCTCTACGACCCACATCTCAAAACATTGGAAATAAAAGCAAAAATAAACAAATGGGACTAATTAAAATTAAAAGCTTCTGCACAACAAAGGTGTGGGAATTTTCTTCCCGGGACTTGGAAATGGTGAACCTGAAAGGACAACATTTGGACAGTCTCTGCAAGGACTGACAACTTTATTTCTGTAGTCAAGCCTTTTTATAGGAGTGAGGAACAAAGAGCTTAGAGCATACGGCCAGCAGAACACATACAAGGCTAAGATATAATCAGTAAAAGATATTTCAAGGAACAGCGCATTCTTAATGACCCATGTGTTTATCTATGACCCATTTTCTCAAGCAATGTCTTTAATGTTTAATCGCTAAATTTTGGCGCCGAGCATAGCCAAAGGCAGGAAATGTTTTTCAGCTATCGGTACACAATGCCTGGGTACTTCTGGCCCTTTGCCATTTCCCCAAGGACCTTCTCCTTCAAGGCTATTTTGCACTGCACCTCCCAACATATCCTCCTTTTGTTTTTAGTTTAAGCACAGCAGCTGCTAGTTGGACTCCGTCATAGGAGGCATGGAGTCTTGAGTAGAGACATCTGTATAGAATTGTGTAGTGCCATACCAGATAGGGTTCCTACTGTAACAATAGATATTAGACTAAGAATGCCAGCAATAATCCATCCTATTATGTGCTTTGACCTCCTTAAGCCATATTTGAGCAAAACTGAGAGAAATACAGAGTCGGTCCATGGTTTTGTTAGGTTAACAGGAAGCCACAAATCAGATCTTTGCTTGACTATTGCAATTTTGACATAATGATATGAAATAGTATGGTTTAAACACGTATACAAGGCACATGCTGTACAGTTAACAATCTTAGCAGAAAGATCTATATCAAAGTTACCTACAATAAACATGCATGGGAGGTGCACACAAGATTGGATATAACCTGTACTATTGTATAAAAAGGTATAGTTTTGAGGTTTTAAGGCTTTCGCAGTCCCATACACATTGGCAAAGCGCTCCAATGCAGCAGGAATCTTCCACACATGCCATTGCTCAGGTCTACGGTCGGGGTTCAGACATTGATGTTTTCTCTTCAGCTTCTCCATGGTCATTGACGAGACCCTTCGCGTCAGCTGCATCACCTGTCAGAGGAGTCCGGTCTCGGGGTCCTTCTTGGTAATGGACATGGCGAAGTGGAACCCAGATTTCTTCTCCATCTGCAACGACAAGACCGTAACCTCTGCGTAGGAGTCGTAAGATTCCTGGCAACCATTGATTAAACTGCTTATACCATATTGGTGTGTTGGCTTCTAATGGTTTCTTATTGTTTTTCTCTGCAAAATGTTTGTCTGCACGAGTATCAGAACTATCTTTTAGTAAATTTAAAAAAAAATTAAGGAATAAAGAGTTAAAGATAATAACAATTGAGGGTTCATAGGATAAAAACTGTATCTCCTCTTCTATATTCCCCCTGTCTGTTTTAATAAATGAGTTTTAAGAGTACGATGGGCTCTTTCGATAATTGTTTGACCTTGGGGATTGTAGGGTATCCCTGTGATGTGTGTTATATTCCATTCCATTAGAAATGAATGAAACGAGTGAGAGGTAAATGCAGGCCCATTATCTGTTTTTAAGACCGAAGGTGTTCCCATAACAGGGAAGGTGAGTAAAAGTGCGGAAATGGCGTGTTTGCTGGATTCTGAAGAGACAGGCATTGCCCATATAAAACCTGAAAATGTATCAACTGAGACAAAAAGCAAAGAAAACTTTCCCAAGGAGTAATGAGTGAAGTCAGATTGCCAAAGGGAGTTAGGCTGTTGCCCACGAGGATTAACTCTTGAAACTGTGGTACATAAGTGCAGAGGAGCACAGATGTCATAGGATTTAATATGTCTCGTTTCAGTGAGGGGAATATGGTATTTAGAGCGCAATCTTTTAGCATTGGTATGAAGATTAGCGTGTTCGTCCATAGCAGACGCAAAGACAGGAGCTATGAACCTATCAACAGCATCATTCCTTGATGCCAGGGGGCCAGGTAAACCTGAATGAGCACGTATATGTGCAATGAAGAAAGGTTTCGTATGTGATTGAATTAAGGCTTGAGTCTTTGAAAAGAGAATATATAATTCTTCATTTAGGTTGTATAAAAAGGCGGTAACAAAATCGGGGAAAAGGGAAGCAAGATATTTGGAATCAGTATACACATTGAAGGATAATGGTTGAAGAGACAATAGAGCATATAAAGCATATAATTCAACTCTTTGTATTGAAGAATAGGTAGTAGGTAATTTCTCTTTGATATCAGGGCTGACGATCCCAGCTATGCCTTTCTTGTTGCCATCAATGAAATAGGTAGGTGCATTTGAAATAGGTTGGGAGGCAATGATATTAGTTACTATAAATTTAGTAAATTGTAGGAAGTCCCATAATTTTCCTTTCAGCAAATGGAATGAGATAATGTTCTGAAAATCACTTAATGCTATTTGCATGGTCATGTTATATTGTAAGGCAATTTGTAATTCCTTTTTTGTCGAGGGGACATGTATTGCATATGGATCAAATCCAGTTAAGGTTTGTACATGGCTCCTTCCTGATACAATTATCTGCCCTATTTTCTCAATGTATGATACGATTTTCTTTGACTGTTTAGTATGTAGATATACCCATTCTATCGGGCTGTTTTGAGCTATGATTGCAGTAGGTGAATGTTTGGTGGGAAATATATATAAACAGACCCATTGGGTATGGTCTAGCCGAGTTGAGAAAGATTGTTGAATGTGTTTTTCAACAAATTTTAATTCTTCTTTCGTTTCTTTTGTTAGCTGTCTAGGACTATTAGGGTTAGGAGGTCCCTCTAAAATTTTAAATAAATTTTGTAATGCATAGGTGGGAATGCCAATAGATGACTGAAGCCAATTAATATCTTCTATCATTTTTTGAAAATCATTTAATGTGCATAGAGAATGCATAGAGATTTGAGTTTTTTGAGGTTTTATGTTATACTCTTCCATAACATGTCCCAAGTAATTAAAGGGTGCTTTCAATTGAGTTTTATCTGGTGCAACAAGTAGGCCATGATTTTGAAGAGTGGTGGTGATTTCATCATATAGCTGTTGTAAACAGAGTTCAGATTCCATGGAAAGAAGTATGTCATCCATATAATGAATTATGAAGGCAGTAGGATATTTATCTCTAATGGATTGTAATAAAACAGATATAAGATATTGGCAAATAGTAGGAGAGTTCATCATTCCCTGAGGTAAAACCTTCCATTGAAATCTTTTAATAGGAGCCACGTGATTTATAGAAGGAACTGAAAAAGCAAAACGTTTTCTATCTTTAGGATGCAAAGGTATAGTAAAAAAGCAGTCTTGTAAATCAATAATAATTACAGACCAGCCTTTCGGTACCATGGAAGGGGAGGGCAATCCAGGTTGTAATGGCCCCATAGGAATCATAGTATTATTAACATTTCTTAAATCTATCAACATTCGCCATTTTCCTGATTTCTTTTTTATTAAAAAAACAGGAGAATTCCATGGGGAAAATGAAGGCTCTATATGATTTTTCTGTAATTGCTCATTTACTAATTGTGTGAGAGCTGCCAACTTTTCTTTAGTCAGGGGCTATTGAGGTGTCTATACTGGGGCATCAGATTCCCAATCGAGAGGCAGCAGTGTTAACTCAATGGCCCCCATTAAAAAGGCTCATTTGGAGAGATTGTGGCTTTCGTTTGTTCAAGAAAATCCCTTCCCCACAAATTAATAGGGATATTGGTAATATATGGTTTGATGTAAGCTACAATTTGATCAGGACCATAAGCCTGTAAATAGGATGCACTGACAAAAGTTTGTGTAGCATCAGCTTCGCCCATCCCTCACAGTTTGGAAGGAGCCACAGTCTTACCCCATTCAAGGGGTCATTCTTCAGTTCTAATAATGGAAATGTTGGCTCCTGTATCCAACATACCTGTGAAATTTTTTCCCAGTATATTTAGAGTAAGCATAGGCTTTTGATGTTCCTTTAATAAGGTAGATAGTGCCATGGTAAGATTGGTGCTACCAAAGTCTCCCTGCCTAATTTTATCAGATGCCCTCACTGGTTTGACATATGGCAAAAGCAATAATTGTGCAAAGTGTTCCCCTTTTTGTAGACATGTATTTCCTAATTTTACGACATTAACCATGACATATATCTCTCCTTCATAATCTTCATCCATAACTCCATTCAACATTATTAAACCTTTCATTGTATAGCTGCTAGGTCCCAAAATTAGTCCAACTGTTGCAAGTGGGATTGGACCATAATATCCAGTGGGGATTTTATGAGGATTGTATAATTCTATTAATTCCATATCATAAAGACTAGGTATATCAATGCAAGCACTCTTAGATGTAGCTGCTTGCAGTGTCATAATGTTGGGTCCTCCTTTTGTAGTGGGGCTAGAGGATAGCTCCTTTATTAGTTTCCCTGTTGTTTTTGTTGTGCCTCTTGTGTCAATTCATTTCCATCCTTATCAAATTTGGAACGACATTCATTCAACCAATGGAATCCCCTTTTACATTTTGGGCAAACTTCTGGGGGCCTTTTTTTTATTAGAAGTATTATTATTTTTAGCTGTCTGCATTGGCATGTGGCATTGTTTTTTCATATGGTTGGCCTTCCCACAGTTAAAACATTTAGCATTAGCAGCCTTTTGCACATTAAAAGTTTCTAGTGCTGCTAATTTTACTCTATGGGACATAGATCTGATATCTCTATAAGCTTTCAAATATTCCGTAAGAGAACCGGTTTCTCGAATTGGTCTAAGCATGAATCGACATTCCTCATTAGCATGTTCAAAGGCAAGTTGTTTTAAAATAATATTTTGTAAGGTTTCATCTCAGATAGATTTTTTTGATGGCATCCTTTAATTTTCCTATAAATTGGGAATATTTCTCCTCATGTCCTTGGGTAATCTTGACAAATGAACCATCAGAGTTAACATTATCAACCTTTACCCATGCTCTGCAAGAAATTTCTCTAATGAAATGCAACATCTGAGGGGTAATATTAGCTAATTGCGCAGTCATATCGGCCATGGCTCCTGTACCAGTGAGTATATCATAGGTTAAATGGGAAGGGTTACCACAAGATTGCTGGTCAATCATCATCTGTCGGGCCTCATCACCAACCCATATTTGCCATTGAAGTAATTGTTGAGGATTTAGAACCATCTTTGCTAATTAAAAAAAAATCATGTGGCATTCAATAATCAGCCCATCCTCTGAGGAATTCTACACAGTAAGGAGAAGTAGGTCCATACAGAGTGCATGTTTTCTTAAAGCTGGACAACATACCAAAATCTAGACCAGCCCAAGCATTCTGGCCTTGGGCAGGCTGATCAAACTGTATTGGGAAAGTGAAAGCGCAAGTAGGCATCTCCCGAGGAGGAGTGAAATGATTAGTATGAGCAAAGTTAGCAACTGTATTACAGGTGGAGCAGAAGGAAAAACCTCAGATTTGGGCTGTTCATTGAATGAAATGACCTCTGCTCTAAGTGGTTTCAGTTTTGACACATCCTGTATACATATGTCTCCAAGCTGTTTTTCCAAGGATTCTGTCTGATTGAGCATAACATTCTTATATTTCAAAGCACCTTGCATATCTTGTTCCTTAAGCTCATATTCATGCAAAGACTGAACAGTCTCTACTTCCAAATCAACATTATGCCCTTCAATTTGTTTTATGACAGCCTATATGAGTGATCATGTAACCTACCATTGAGGGGGAATATGGACTCCTTGCTGATATGCTCGCAAAACATTATTCTTAACCCTTTTCCATATGTCTAGACCGAGCGTCCCCTCCTCTGGGAACCACGATTATGTTCCAGTAAAATATGACAGCAGTCATTCAACTGATCTCTTGAAACATTAACACCATTTTGTTTCAGAAAGTGATGCATTATAGAAATGAAAGGAATCTTACTGCTATGTTGTCCCATCCTGCTTACCTCTTTCTGCAGGGCTCGCTGCTTTGTTCAGTCTTCCTATCAAGTCCCTGTTCTTGGCGTCACCTGTGGGAATTTTCTTCCCAGGACTTGGAAACGGTGAACCTGAAAAGACAATGCTTGGACAGTCTCTGCAAAGACTGACAACTTTATTTCTGCAGTCAAGCCTTTTGATAGGAGCAAGGAACAAAGAGCTTAGAGCATACGGCCAGCAGAAAACGTACAAGGCTAAGATATAATCAGTAAAAGATACTTCAAGGAACAGCGCATTCTTAACAATCCATGTGTTTTTCTATAACCCATTTTCTCAAGCAACGTCTTTAATGTTTAATCGCTAAATTTTGGCGCCGAGCATAGCCAAAGGCAGGAAATGTTTTTCAGCTATCAGTACACAATGCCTGGGTATTTCTGGCCCTTCACCATTTCCCCTTGAAGGACCTTCTCCTTCAAGGCTATTTTGCACTGCGCCTCCCAACAAAAGGAAACTATAAGCAAGGTGAAAAGACAGCCTTCAGAATGGGAGAAAATAATAGCAAATGAAGCAACTGACAAAGAATTAACCTCAAAAAATATACAAGCAACTCCTGCAGCTCAATTCCAGAAAAATAAACAACTCAATCAAAAAATGAGCCAAAGAACTAAACAGACATTTCTGCCAAGAAGACATACAGATGGCTAACAAACACATGAAAAGATGCTGAACATCACTCACTATCAGAGAAATGCAAATCAAAACCACAATGAGGTACCATTTCATGCCAGTCAGAATGGCTGCGATCCAAAAGTCTACAAGCAATAAATGCTAGAGAGGGTGTGGAGAAAAGGGAACCCTCTTACACTGTTGGTGGGAATGCAAACTAGTACAGCGACTCTGGAGAACAGTGTGGAGATTCCTTAAAACCTGGAAATAGAACTGCCTTATGACCCAGCAATCCCACTGCTGGTCATACACACTAAGGAAACCAGAACTGAAAGAGACACGTGTACCCAATGTTCATCGCAGCACTGTTTATAATAGCCAGGACATGCAAACAACCTAGATGTCCATCAGCAGACAAATGGATAAGAAAGCTATGGTACATATACACAATGGAGTATTACTCAGCCACTAAAAAGAATACATTTGAATCAGTTCTAATGAGGTGGATGAAACTGGAGCCTATTATAGAGAGTGAAGTAAGCCAGAAAGAAAAACACCAATACAGTATACTAACGCATATATATGGAATTTAGAAAGATGGTAACAATAACCCTGTATGTGAGATAGCAAAAGAGACACAGATGTATAGAACAGTCTTTTGGACTCTGTGGGAGAGGGAGAAGGTGGGATGATTTGGGAGAACGGCACTGAAACATGTATAATATCATATATGAAACAACAACAACAAAAAGAGCTAAACGTGCAAAGACTAGCATTACTAAGCATCAGAGAGAACATGAGGTGCTGAGACCTCCCAAACACAGCTGATGGGAGTGTAAATCAACAGAATCACATTGTCATCATCCAGTAAATTTAAAGGAACACAACCTATGACTTGGTCATTCTACTCCAAGGTATCCAGCCTACGTAAAAGTGTGTACTTGAATACAGGGAGACACAGATAAGAATGCTCAGAGCTGATGTAGTCATAAAATCCCCAAACAGGTAACAAGCTAGGTGGATGTGTAAACACCTGTTGATTGTCCAAATACTATACTAGAGTGACAATTAGCTACAGCTGTGTGCAACAATGTGCAGGAACCTCACACACACTGTGTTGATAAAAGCAGCCAGACACAAATAACACATGGTGTATGGATGCAAAACTTAAAGACTTTGACATAAAAAACTCAAAAACAAAAAAACAAACAAAAATTTAGGAATAAATTCACCATATAACCCAGCAGTCCCACTCTGGGCATATACCCTAAGGAAACCAAAATTGAAAAAGACACATGTATCCCATTGTTCATTGCAATACTATACAATAGCTAGAATATGGAAGCAATCTAGATGTTCATCGAAAGATGAATGGATAAAGAAGCTGTGGTGCAAATACACAATGGAATATTCAGTTCGGCTCAGTCACTCAGTCATTTCCGACTCTTTGCGACCCCATGAATCACAGCACACCAGGCCTCCCTGTCTATCACCAACTCCCAGAGTTCACTCAGACTCACGTCCATTGAGTCAGTGATGCCATCCAGCCATCTCATCCTCTGTCCTCTCCTTCTCCTCCTGCCCCCAATCTCTCCCAACATCAGAGTCTTTTCCAATGAGTCAACTCTTCTCATGAGGTGGCCAAAGTACTGGAGTTTCAGCTTTAGCATCATTCCTTCCAAAGAAATCCCAGGGCTGATCTTCTTCAGAATGGACTGGTTGGATCTCCTTGCAATCCAAGGGTCTCTCAAGAGTCTTCTCCAAAGCCACAGTTCAAAAGCATCAATTCTTCGGCGCTCAGCTTTCTTCACAGTCCAACTCTCACATCCATACATGACCCCAGGAAAAACCATAGCCTTGACTAGATGGACCTTTGTTGGCAAAGTAATGTCTCTTCTTTTGAATATGCTATCTAGGCTGGTCATAACTTTCCTTCCAAGGAGTAAGCATCTTTTAATTTCATGGCTGCAGTCACCATCTGCAGTGATTTTGGAGCCCCCCAAAATAAAGTCTGACCCTATTTCCACTGTTTCCCCATCTATTTCCCATGAAGTGATGGGACCGGATGCCATGATCTTTGTTTTCTGAATGTTGAGCTTTAAGCCAACTTTTTCACTCTCCACTTTCACTTTCATCAAGAGGCTTTTTAGTTCCTCTTCACTTTCTGCCATAAGGGTGGTGTCATCTGCATATCTGAGGTTATTGATATTTCTCCCAGCAATCTTGATTCCAGCTTGTGTTTCTTCCAGCCCAGCGTTTCTCATGATGTACTCTGCATAGAAGTTAAATAAACAGGGTGACAATATACAGCCTTGACGAACTCCTTTTCCTATTTGGAACCATTCTGTTGTTCCACGTCCAGTTCTATCTGTTGCTTCCTGACCTGCATACAGATTTCTCAAGAGGCAGGTCAGGTGGTCTGGTATTCCCATCTCTTTCAGAATTTTCCACAGTTGATTGTGATCCACACAGTCAAAGGCTTTGGCATAGTCAATAAAGCAGAAATAGATGTTTTTCTGGAACTCTCTTGCTTTTTTGATGATCCAGCAGATGTTGGCAATTTGATCTCTGGTTCCTCTGCCTTTTCTAAAACCAGCTTGAACATCAGGAAGTTCACGGTTCACGTATTGCTTTAGCCTGGCTTGGAGAATTTTGAGCATTACTTTACTAGCATGTGAGATGGAATATTACTCAGCCATAAAAACGAACACATTTGAGTCAGTTCTAATGAGGTGAATTAACCGAGAGCCTATTTTATAGAGTGAAATAAGTCAGAAAGAGAAAGATAAATATCGTATTCTAACGCATATATATAGAATCCAGAAAAATGGTACTGAAGAATTTATTTACAGGGCAACAGTGGAGAAACAGACAAAGAGAATAGATTTATGGACATGGGGAGAGGGGAAGAGAGGATAGGATGTATGGAACAAGTAACACGGAAACTTATATTACTTTATGTAAAACAGATACCAAAAGGGAATTTGCAGTATGGCTCAGTAAACTCAAACAGGGGCTCTGTATCAACCTAGAGGGGCAGAATGGGGAGGGAGATGGGAGGGAGGTTCTAAGTGGAGGGAGTATATATATATATATCTATGGCTGATCCATGTTGAGGCTTGACAGAAAGCAACAAAATTGTGTAAAGCAATTATCCTCCAATAAAAAAATAAATTATTTAAAAAATATCAGACACAACTGAGCATGATACATACAATTTTGATCATTTCAAACTCTTTCATTCTAAATATTTCAGAGATTCTCACGTCTGTCCACCTAAAAATCAATGTAATTTAGTTTCCCCATTTTTGACAAGTATTCCTATATTTCCCCTCTCATTTACTGAATTGTCTAGAATTTTCAGAACAATTTCCAATGGATGGGGTTACTGAACATATTCTCTTGTGTTTCACCCTTGAGTATGATGCTGGCTCTTGGTATGAGGAAGATAATTATGCCATATTAAGGAAATTTTTTTTCCTCTTTATAGATAGGTGTGTGTGTGTGTGTGTGTGTGTGTGTGTGTGTACACATGTGTGTGTCTGTGTGTTTAATCTGGAAACAGTATTAATTTTATTAAATATATTCCTGAATCTTTTAAGATAATTATGTAGTTTTAAATTTTTAATTTGTTACTATAATGGATTATATTAATAGATTTATCCTTTTGAGTCACATTTGCATTCTACATAAAATCTTACTTGGTCTTGATATACTAATATTCAAAAATGTTGTGTTCTATTTCTTAGAACTTTTAAAAAGCGTTTTGCACTTAAGATTATACTTAAGATTGGTCTCTTGATACTTTTTTGTATGCTATCTTTGCTATTAGGGTTAGAAAAAACTTTTGTATTTTCTTTATGCTTCAGACAGTTTACATGGTATGGTAATCATCTATGTTCTGAAAGCTAACACCCAATCTACTAGGTAACTGAGCCCAGTAATTTTCTTTTATTTCTTTAACTGTTTCATTTTTCATATGCAAATTCAGCTAATTATTCTTTTCATTGAAGTTTATTCATTTATATGAGTTTCAAAAGTTTCACCTGCTAGTATGTGTAATCTTAAGATTTTAAAATCTCTGCTGATTTGTTACTGTCCCTAAATTCCTTTCTAATTTTGTATTTAATGCATTCACTTAATTTTACTTTGGTCTAATCGCAAAGCTTGTCAAATCACAGTTGGTAATGAGATAAAGTGCTTATATCAGAATGTAAAGCAATCTGTGGCTTCAAGAGAAGCTCACAGCAACAGCAAAAAGTTAGTGAACATCAGCAAAGCCTTTAATGATTTAATCAATTTATTTTTTTCACAAACTTTTTGTCTCATTGTAGATAAATTACAGTCGATTTGAGAATACAACCACCTTGTTTATTTTATTTTACTTTGTACTCCCCAAGAATCAGCTTTACAGTTTGCCATCAAGTCTACATTTTTTGTTTATTAATTCATGAATTTCTGCTTTTATTTTTGTTTCTTTACTTATGCTTCCCTGAGGTTTCAGTTTTTGTTTTCTAACTTAAGTTTATATATACCTCATTTATTTATGTATTTTTATTTGTTATATTTTGCTTTTTATGATTATAAATGATACTTTAACTACTATTTTGGCCATATCCTCTCAAGTTTTTAAGATATGGGATTCTTATGCTCATTCTTTTCTAAAATTTCCTATAATTATGGTCAAAGGTCTTTAAGTCACATGATTTTCAAGATCTTTTTGAAATTTTGTCTTGTTCTAATTATTTGCTAATTTTAATTAATTTTAATTGAAGTATAGTTGATTTAAAATGTTGTGTTAGTTTCTCCTGTACAGCAGTATTGATCAGATTTACCAAACATATAACACTTCTTTTTTAGAATTTCTTCCCATTTAGGTCAACACAGATGGTTTTCTTTATTTTATTATACTTTTGTTCTTAATTTGTAATTATACCTTTGTGGAATCAAAAGATGTTAGCAAAATGATTTCAATTGACTGACATTTATTGATACTTTCCCTGATATATAACATATTGTATTTTTATGTACTTGTATTAAAAGTTATGGAAGAGAAGGTAGTTTTTTCTGGGGCATTGAATTTAGTATATATTTATTATCTTTAGTGTCCCTATTTAACTTATCTTTATTTTCTGTTAAGAAAGAGAATCCATTGGAGTGTTATCAGTTTGCTCTTAATCAGAGATTTTGCCTCACATATTTTGATTCTGTTGTATATCACACTATTATGATATATCTTCCCTATGGCTCAAGCTCTTTTTACATATTAGTATTATGATATATCTTCCCTGTGAATCAAGCTCTTTTTACATATTGGTATGTATAAAATGACTTGTGGATGAATGTGCATATTGATCTGCTTTATAGAGTCCTTTAAGTCCCTTAATCTACTTTCATTCTTTTTTCATTTTGCTCCTCTGATTGGATGAATTTCACTACCATGCCTTCAAGTTCACTGAGACTTTCTTCCACCTGATATAGTCTGCTGTTGAATCTCTCTAGTGAATTTTTTAGTGCAGTTATTCTTCATTTCTGTGATTTCTGTTTCGTACTTATTTACGTCTCTTTGTTGAAGTTTTCACTGTGTTCATGTATTGATCTCCTGACCTTGATGAACAACTTTATGACCACTATTTTGAACACTCTATCAGATAAATCTCTTATTTCCATTTCATTAAGATCTGTTTGTGGAGTTTTAACTTGTTCTTTTGCTTGGGACATATCTTTTGTTTCTTCGTTTTCCTTGACTCTCTGTGTTAGTTTCGTCATATTATTTAAAAACGCCACCTCTCTCAGTCTTGACAAAGTAGTATTGTGTAGGAAATGAACATTATTTTTCCACCTGGACCAAGCTCTTAGATGTATCTTAAACTCCTGTGATTATTCAAGCTGACATCTTTGTTCTTAGTAGCTCTCTGTAGTTGAGGGTGTACCAAAATCTGTCACTGTCTCAAAAAGGAGATTTTGAGATTCAGGTTGATAGAAAGCCAGCCTCTCAGGCAAAAGCTAGCAAAGTATATATACTTAGACACTTTCCAGTGAGAAACTGAGATAGTCTCCGTTTGCCTGTTACCTCTCTGCCCCACAAAACCTGGGGCACCAAAAGTATATAAAAAATCTTTCCAAGGAGATACTGAGTACTTGGAGTGGACTTGGAGGGGAGAAGTTAGAGGTGGTATCTGCTCTCTCTGCAAAGTCTCTGCGAAGGATTGCAGTCAGCCTCTAGAGTTGTGCTAAATTAGAGGGTTTATCCCCAGGAAGCTGCTTTTAATGTATGCCAATAAGTCATTTTCAGGGAAATACTGGGATTTGTTCTCTTGTTCCTCTGAATTGGGCCTTGGATAGATAGCCCTGGAGAGTCATTGTGAAGTCACAAGAAACTGTTTCTTTGTTTGCTATAGTCTTGTGGGTCTCATGGAAGCAAACTCTGTGGGTGTTTTGGGGATTCATTGAGAATCTTAGAATTTGCAGTGCTAGTGGGAGTCCAAATGCTTTGCTCCTCATGGAGAAACTGGGAAATGGGAATTCCCTTCTAGTTGAATGATACTATGCTAGGATAGGGAGCATGTCTTAGATTTCCCTATGTATCTCTGCATGAGTAAAATGGAGAATGTGCTTCAGACTTCTTTCTTATAAAAGTTATTAATTAATTTATTTTTGGAAGCACTGGGTCTTTGTTGTTTTGCACAGGCTTTCTCTAGTTGCAGCAAATGGGGGCTACTCTTTATTGCAGTGCATAGGCTTCTTAATGCTGTGGCTTCTCTTATTGTGGAGCACAGGCTCTAGGTGAGTGGGCTTCAGAACTTGCAACACACAAGCTCAGTATTTGCATCATGTAGGGCCTATAAGGATGCATGGGCTTCAGCAGTTATGGCACACAGTCTCAGTAGTTGTGGCTTATGGGCCCTAGAGTGCACAGGCTTCTGTAGTTGTGCCATGCTGGCTCAGTAGTTGTAGTACATAGGCTTATTGCTCTGTGGCATGTGGAATATTCCAAGATCAGGGACTGAACCCATGTCCCCTGCTTTGGCAGGAGAATTCTTATCCACTGATCCACTTGGGAAGTCCCTTCAGAATTCTTCAATTAAATTTCAATGAATGGCAAATGCTCAAACTTTGGGGGAAAAAGACAGCTTTATTTGCCCTCTTGAATTATAGTGTTGCTGGATATAAAATTTTTAATTTTAAAGGTGTTTTCCCTCAGCATTTTAAATTATTTTCTCTTTCTTTTTCTGTTGATAAACAAACTTGTTAATACACAATTCTTGTTCCCTTGATGATAATAATAATCATGTCCTCTGTAGCAATGTATTTTAGATTTGGTCTTTAGCATTATGTAGTTTCAGTAAAATATCTTTGACTTAGAATTTGTTTTATGCTTATTCTAATCAAAATTCTTCAGGCAAGTATACAGGAGACCCAGGTTTAATCCCTGGGACAGGAAGATCCCCTGGAGAAGGGAATGGCTACGTACTCCAATATACTTGCTTGGAGAATTCCATGGACAGAGGAGACTGTTGGGCTACAGTCCTTGGGATCACAAAGAGTCAGACATGACTGAGCTACTAACACTACACTACTACTATCCTGTAGTTCAGGAAGATTCTTTACCATCTGAGCCACCAGGGAAGCCATTAGTCATATATTCAACTTTCTCATACTAGCCCTATGAATCCTAATTTTTCTTTAACAATTCTATCACTTTATTGTTCAGATGACATGCTGGATAATTCCTTGAATATATCTTCTATTTCTCTGATTCCTCCATCATCTATATTTAGTCTATTTCTAAGATTATATCTACTACATTATATCTACTTCTGTGGGCAGGAATCCCTTAGAAGAAATGGAGTAGCCATCATGGTCAACAAAAGACTCTGAAATGCAGTACTTGGATGCAATCTCAAAAATGACAAAATGATCTCTGTTTGTTTCCAAGGAAACCATTCAATATCACAGTAATCCAAGCCTATGCCCTGACCATTAATGCTGAAAAAGCTGAAGTTGAACAGTTCTATGAAGACCTACAAGATCTTTTAGAACTAACCCCCAAAAGATGTCCTTTTCATTATAGGGGACTGGAATGCAAAAGCAGGAAGTCAAGAAACACCAGGAGTAACAGGCAAATTTGGCCTTGGAATACGGAATGAAGCAGGGAAAAACTAATAGAGTTTTGTCAAGAGAACGCACTGGTCATAGCAAACACCCTCTTTCAACAACACAAGAGAAGACTTTACACATGGACATCACCAGATGGTCAACACTGAAATCAGATGGATTATATTCTTTGCAGCCACAGATGGAGAAGCTGTATACAGTCAGTAAAAAACAAGACTGGAAGCTGACTGTGGCTCCGATCATGAGCTCCTTATAGCCAATTTCAGACTTAAATTGAAGAAAGAAGGGAAAACCACTAGACCATTCAAAGTGAAAGTGAAGTCTCTCAGTCATGTCTGACTCTTTGTGACCCCGTGGACTGTAGCCCACCAAGCTCCTCCATCCAGGATTCTTGCCAGGATTCTCCAGGCAAGAATACTGGAGTGGGTTGCCATTTCCTTCTCCAGGGGATTTTCCTGACCCAGGGATCGAACCCAGGTCTCCCACATTGCAGGCAGATGCTTTAAATTCTGAGCCACCAGGGAAGCCCAATCTAGACGATTCAGGTATGACCTAAATCAAATCCCTTATGATTATACAGTGGAAGTGAGAAATAGAAACTAGAAATAGGGACTAGATCTGATAGAGTGCCTGAGAACTATGGTCGGAAGTTCGTGACATTGTACAGGAGACAGGGATCAAGACGATCCCCATGGGAAAGAAATGTAAAAAAGCAAAATGGCTGTCTGGGGAGGCCTTACAAATAGCTGTGAAAAGAAGAGAAGTGAAAAGCAAAGGAAAAAAGGAAATATATAAGCATCTGAATGCAGAGTTCCAAAGAATAGCAAGAAGAGATAAGAAAGCTTTCCTCAGCGATCAATGCAAAGAAATAGAGGAAAACAACAGAATGGGAAAGACTAGAGATCTCTTCAAGAAAATTAGAGATACCAAGGGAACATTCCATGTAAAGATAGGCTTGATAAAGGACAGAAATGGTATGGACCTAATAGAAGCAGAAGATATTAAGAAGAGGTGGCAAGACTACACAGAAGAACTGTACAAAAAAGATCTTCACGACCAAGATAATCACGATGGTGTGATCACTCACCTAGAGCCAGACATCCTGGAATGTGAAGTCAAGTGGGCCTTAGAAAGCATCACTATGAAAAAACTAGTGGAGGTGATGGAATTCCAGTTGAGCTATTTCAAATCCTGAAAGATGATGCTGTGAAAGTGCTGCACTCAATATGCCAGCAAATTTGGAAAACTCAGCAGTGGCCACAAGACTGGAAAAAGTTAGTTTTCATTCCAATCCCAAAGAAAGGCAATGCCAAAGAATGCTCAAACTACCGCACAATTGCACTCATCTCACACGCTAGTAAAGTAATGCTCAAAATTCTCCAAGCCAGGCTTCAGCAATACGTGAACCGTGAATTTCCAGATGTTCAAGCTGGTTTTAGAAAAGGCAGAAGAACCAGAGATCAAACTGCCAACATCCACTGGATCATGGAAAAAGCAAGATAGTTCCAGAAAAATACCTATTTCTGCTTTATTGACTATGCCAAAACCTTTGACTGTGTGGATCACAATCAACTGTGGAAAATTCTGAAAGAGATGGGAATACCAGACCAGCTGACCTTCCTCTTGCAAAACCTATATGCAGATCAGGAAGCAACAGTTAGAACTGGACATGAAACAATGGACTGGTTCCAAAGAGGAAAAGGAGTTCGTCAAGGCTGTATATTGTCACCCTGCTTATTTAACTTATATGCAGAGTACATCATGAGAAACACTGGGCTGGAAGAAGTACAAGCTGGAATCAAGATTGCAGATGACACCACCCTTATGGCAGAAAGTGAAGAGGGACTAAAAAGCCTCTTGATGAAGGTGAAAGAGGAGAGTGAAAATGTCGGCTTAAGGCTCAACATTCAGAAAATAAAGATCATGGCATCTGGTCCCATCACTTCATGGGAAAGAGATGGGGAAGCAGCAGAAACAGTGCCAGAGTTTATTTTTGGGGGGCTCCAAAATCACTGCAGATGGTGACTTCAGCCATGAAATTAAAAGACGCTTACTCCTTGGAAGGAAAGTTATGACCAACCTAGACAGCATATTAAAAAGCAGAGACATTACTTTGCCAACAAGGGTCCGTCTAGTCAAGGCTATGGTTTTTCCAGTAGTCATGTATGGATGTGAGAGTTGGACTGTGAAGAAAGCGGAACACCAAAGAATTGATGCTTTTGAACTGTGGTGTTGGAGAAGACTCTTGAAAGTTCCTTGGACTGCAAGGAGATCCAACCAATCCATTCTAAAGGAGATCAGTCCTTGGTGTTGTTTGGAAGGAATAATGCTAAAGCTGAAACTCCAGTACTTTGGCCACCTCATGCGAAGAGTTGACTCATTGGAAAAGACTGTGATGCTGGGAGGGATTGGGGGCAGGAGGAGAAGGGGACGACAGAGGATGAGATGGCTGGATGGCATCATAGACTCGATGGAGATGAATTTAAGTGAACTCCGGGAGTTGGTGATGGACAGGTAGGTCTGGCGTGCTGCAATTCATGGGGTCACAAAGAGTTGGACACGACTGAGCAACTGAACTGAACTGAGGATTATATACATTTTTAGAAATTCTCTGTATTTTTTCTATAGCCCTTTTAATGAATTGTATTTATTCTTCTGTCTCCCTAATAATTTTATATAATTTTTATATTTCAACTCATTTATGTATTTTTGATATGTTATTGTTCTGAGGTTGCTCCATTGTCTTCCTTTTGAAATTGTCTTATCTCAAATGTCCTGTTATCTCAAACATTTCAGGGACTAATTATTTTTTTTGTGCTTTAATACAGTATTATCAATGATAATCTTTATTTATGTCATTTGAAATTTGTGATCTCACCTTGAGTGGAGATTATTTTTCTTCTGGAAATTCCATGCAACTGAATATAAGAATAATTCAACAATTACTTCTTCTGTGTACTCTAGCTATATTATGGTCTATCAGTTTCTTGTTTTGGGAACATCTCATACACAGTGTAAATCATGTATTTGCATATACATTAACATGTGATTTTATAAAAAATTCAGTCCCATGAAATAATGTGTATGTGTGTTGTCTCATCACATGGACAGCATTTGTGTTACCTACTTCAGTGATCACTTCTAATCTATTTCTTGTCTGTTGTACATAAGACCAGACTAATTTCTTAGAGATTATAGACAATTCAGACTCTGGGAAAAATGAGGTAATTATCTCTTATGAAGGTTCTTACATCACTTTTTGTTAGAAAATCATAGGCTTTTTTTTTTTTTCAGTGTCCATAAAATTTTATTGGAATAGAGGCACACCCGTTTCCATATTGTTTATCTTATGACCAATGCATTTGGTTGTCTTCAGGATATGACCTTCTTCTTTCCTTTCTTGTAAAAGTTTTGTTGATTATCATTTAGAGCCACAATTTTTGTCATTGTTAGTTCAGTTCAGTCACTCAGTCATGTCCTACTCTTTGCGACCCCATGAACCACCACATGCCAGACCTCCCTGTCCACCACCAACTCATGGAGTCCACCCAAACTCATGTCCATTGAGTCGGTGATGCCATCCAACCATCTCATCCTCTGTCGTCCCCTTCTCCTCCTGCCCTCAATCTTTCCCAGCATCAGGGTCTTTTCAAATGAGTCAGCTCTTTGCATCAGGTGGCCAGAGTATTGGAGTTTCAGCTTCAACATCAGTCCTTCCAATGAACACCCAGGACTGATCTTTAGGATGGACTGGTTGGATCTCCTTGCAGTCCAAGGGACTTTCAAGAGTCTTCTCCAACACCACAGTTCAAAAGCATCGATTCTTCAGTGCTCAGCTTTCTTTATAGTCCAACTATCACATTCATACATGACCACTGGAAAAACCAGCCTTGACTAGACGGACCTTTGTTGACAAAGTAATGTCTCTGCTTTTTAATATGCTGTCTAGGTTGGTCATAACTTTCCTTCCGAGGAGTAAGTGTCTTTTAATTTCATGGCTGAAATCACCATCTGCAGTGATTTTGGAGCCCCCAAAAATAAAGTCAGCCTCTGTTTCCCCTGTTTCCCCATCTATTTGCCATGAAGTGATGGGACCGGGTGCCATGATCTTCGTTTTCTGAATGTTGAGCTTTAAGCCAACTTTTTCACTCTCCTCTTTCACTTTAATCAAGAGGCTCTTTAGTTCTTCTTCACTTTCTTCCATAAAGGTGGTGTCATCTGCATATCTGAGGTTACTGATATTTCTCCTGGCATACTTGATTCCAGTTTGTGCTTCTTCCAGCCCAGCGTTTCTCATGATGTACTCTGCATATAAATTGAATAAGCAGGGTGACAATATACAGCCTTGACGTACTCCTTTTCCTATTTGGAACCAGTCTATTGTTCCATGTCCAGTTCTAACTGTTGCTTCCTGACCTGTATACCGGTTTCTCAACAGCAGGTCAGGTGGTCTGGTATTTCCATCTCTTTCAGAGTTTTCCACAGTTTATTGTGATCCACAAAGTCAAAGGCTTTGGCATAGTCAATAAAGCAGAAATAGATGTTTTCCTGGAACTGTCTTGCTTTTTCCATGATCCAGTGGATGTTGGCAATTTGATCTCTGGTTCCTCTGCCTTTTCTAAAACCAGACTTCTTTCTTACATTAATTATCCATACTTTGCATTTAAGTATGTAGTATCAGTGTCTCACACCCTATTTTGTGCTAACTTAAGTATTTGTGCAAATAGGTTATTAAAAGCAAGAGGTCCCAGCAGGAGTTTAGTTCACAGTGAGCTTTTCTGAATCTCAAAAGAAAAACACTTCTACAATGGCCAGTTTTGTCTGCTGACATACAGCTGACCAAATCAATAAAGACTAGCTTATACTTTTGCCTTTCCTAAAAGAACACTCCTATGGATCAAAAATATTAATGCCTTTAAAGTGAAAAGTGAAAGTGAAGTCGCTTAATCGTGTCCGACTCTTTGCGACCCCATGGACTGTAGCCTACCAGGCTCCTCTGTCCATGGGATTCTCCAGGCAAGAATACTGGAGTGGTTGCCATTTCCTTCGCCAGGGGATCTTCCCGATCCAGGGATCGAAACCTGGTCTCCCGCATTTCAGGCAGATGCGTTAACCTCTCAGCCACCAGGGAAGCCTTTGGTTTCAAGCAAATATTTAGTTAAAAAATGCAAAACACATTTAATAATAAAAATTTTATTTATGTTATAAAGATTATATGCAAAGGGGAGGGCACAGAAGTTAGTGGTTCTAGACTGCCAAGGTTCAAATTCCACTGGGTGTGATAAAATAGTTCTTGATGAAAAGGCTTCCATTTGGAACAATACTGAGGTACAGAGAAAAAACACAATCCCCTGGTATTGTGTTGAGGTGAGATGTAGACTCCACTGGGTGGAATAAAATTTAGAGAAACTTCTATCTCTACAAGGAACTGAGCAGAAAGTCAAGGCATCCTCAGTAGTTCAGTAGTCAGTTTTGATGCCTTCATTGACTGGGTTAGGGAGGTGTTGAGTTAGACTTGGGGTAGAGGCATGAATGGGCTTCTCCAGTGGTACAGTGGTGAAGAACCTACCTGCCAATGCAGGAGATGCAAGAGTTGCAGGTTCCCTGGGTTGGGAAGATCCCCTGGAGTAGGAAATGGCAACCCACTCCAATATTCTTGCCTGTAAAATTTTATGGGCAGAAGAGCCTGGCAGGCTACAGTCCATGGGGTCACAAAGATGGGGCAAGACTGAGCATGGGCACACACTACTCACTACTCCTTCTCCTCCTCACTGGAAGCATGAATAAGATAGCACTCTTTGTTTTCAATGATGTTGCTCTACTGGCAAATACAAAAGTATAAGAAGAGTCCCTTCAGTGAGGAAAGGATGATGGAGAATAGTAGCTTTGGGGGGAAAAAGTGATGCACTCAGTTTTAAGACATGGTGAGTTTGGAATTTGTATCCATTGAGCAGTGAGATATATTGATATAAAGTTGTGCTATGAAATGACTGGAAATAGCACATATTTCAGGAGAGCAGAATGCAAGGATATGAATGCATTCATGAGATGCCTTTTCTTAGGCAGGCTATGGGACTGGGCAACAAGCAAATGATGGAAGTTTAACTCAGTCCAAGAAGTACAAACAACACTGTCCAGACAACACCCATTAAAGGCAGTGGGGCTTAATGCACTTCATCCCATCAAGTTTGACTGAGGACCTTGGAAGGGCTACACCTTGAAATGAAACCCTTTAATGACTACCACTGACAGGAAAGAGAGATAAGAGGCAAGAAAAGTCCATGGTTAAGTAATTAGGGTAGTTTGAGACAGAGAATTGTCTCCAGCATTTTGTAGACTGTGGTTTTACATATATTCTCAATTAGAAAATCATAAGCCGGCATTGAAACATGTATAATATATATGAAATGAGTCGCCAGTCCAGGTTCGATGCATGGTACTGGATGCTTGGGGCTGGTGCACTGGGACGACCCAGAGGGATAGTACGGGGAGGGAGGAGTTTAGGGGGAGGTTCAGGATGGGGAACACGTGTATACCTGTGGCTGATTCATGTTGATATATGGCAAAACCAATACAATATTCTAAAGTTAAAAAATAAAATAAATAAAAAAGAAAATCATAAGCCAGTTTAGTGTTCTTCAAAGAGGGGTCAGTAAATGAAATCAACCAACAACTGGGGCCTATGAACAAATATTAGACTTCTGCTGTATTTTTTGCTCTAAATAAAGAACTACATTAAGCCTTACTGAGTTCAGTATATATGCTCATATTGACATGCAACTTTGTCAAAAGGTAGAGGCATGTGCCATCTGTGGTGACCCTGAGGGATGAGGAGGAGCTGGCCATGTTGACTTACTTGTATCTTGTGAGCTGTGGCAGTTTACCTGGACTGGGCTATGTGGGTTTATAGATTATATCATTCCAGTTCAACCAAACTAACCTCCAGAAAAGAATACATGGCTTAAAAAAGATCACTGCCAACAAATTTGATAGAGATGATAGTAATGATATTATTAATGTAATACTAATTTTAATAATCAATTAACAGGAAAGTCTGAGCTGACACTTCTCTTATTCCAAGTATGAGCTCTTCATCTGCCCTATTAGAGGTAAAACATTTTCATGATACTGTCAGTTTTATCAACCTCTTTTGTTTGGTTAGTGTAGAAAGGCACACAAATACTATATGCCAGAATCCCTTATGTTTAACAGGTTTCTTCTAAAATCTATCAGTGACTCACATTTTTCATTTCCAATATTATTTGATTTGTGAAGCATGATTTATAATAGAGATTGTCAAACTATGGCCCTTCATCCAAATCTAGCCCATAGTTGGGAAAAAAGAATATTTTATGAGATGTTAAAATTATATGAAATTTAAAGTTCAACATATATAGATAAAGTTGCATTATAACATAGCCATGCTTATTATTAACATTAATATTATTATTTAAAATATTATCTGTGGTTGCTTTTGAATTAGAACAGCAGACTTCACATGTAACAGAGACCACAGGGCTTTCAAAGCCTAAAATATTTATAGTCTATTTCTTTGCAAAAATTTTTTGACGACTTACATGATATGCAAAGTTAAAATCTTAATACAACATTTTAAAACTTTCATTGAAGGATTATTATTTGAAGCTATCTTATGAGTAAGTGTCAGACATTGTTCTAGTTGCCTGGAATACATCAGTGAAGAAAAGAAGGTGGCTGCCCTCATAAAACTTACATTCTGGTGGGAGGAGACTGTCAAAAATCAATTATCATGATAAGTAAATTATAGAGCATTTTGGAAGATGATATGTGCTATGGAAAAAGAAAAGGTAGAGCAGATGGAGAATACACCTGGTGGAACAAGGGATAGGTACCCTTTATTCTTTGATTTGTTTCCCTAACCTCAGTAATTTGTTATAATTTTTCCTTCCAAATTTCTTTTGTATATGTAGAGCCAATCATCTACTCTAAGTATTTTCCAAATTAGGATACTCAATAGACATAAAATTAATGAATGAACTATAAGGGTTGTGTGTTCCTCTGTTGCTGGTAGCAAAAGAAGAAATACAGATAAAATGTTCTAATCCCTGGAACACTTACTTCCAGAAACAGAAACTCAATTGTAGAGATGCTTGAGGAGACTCCTTGGCAGATAATGCACATAATACTGAATGCTGGACCTTGGGTACAGGTCAGTACTTTTTCCATAAGGTTAAATGGATGTAAGTTATGTTTTCCACAACATCTTGTTGTAGAATCATATCAATAATAGCAGGTGACTTAACAGTTAAACTGGATCTCACCATTGGCTTTAAATATATATATGATTTTTTGGACACAGTTCTTTAGTAGGAGTCATTCTGATCTCATTGGTAAACATCAAAACAGGTAAAGATTACATCACAACACTCATCTGTGTTCAATCCAGGGCTAAGTTGAAAACGTTTGCTCCACTCAGCTTTGTCTTCTCCTCTGAAGACCTCTCTCCCCTATCTGCTTGGTACCATCAAAGGTACAATAAGAAATGAAGAAAATAAAAGCAAGCAAGAAAACAAAAGCAGAGTATATAATCACAGTGTTTGCAGAATTTGCATTGTGGAGGAAATACTCATAAAATTCGAAGCTCAAATTTCTGAGTCTATCAATTTTTCTTTAAATATTTATTTCCTTCATTAAGAAGTAGAAATAAATGTTGTTTGTCTTGTCAAGGGAAAAATGTACTGGGACTATCCACTACAAAGATCTTTCACTAACATGGTTTTTGGAAAGAACTAGTAATGGTAGCAGTAATAATTGTAATTGTAACTTCAGGTTTTTTAGTTTTAACTCTTTTTTTTTAAGTGTGTTATAATTGACATATTATAATAGTTTCATGTGTAAAACATAATTATTCAGTATTTGTATGTATTGCAAATGATCACCACAGTAAATTAACATTTGTCTTTATACATATATTACAAAAGTACATTTTTGTGATAACTTTTAAGATCTACTTTTTTAATATTCAAATATGAAGCACAGTATTATTAAGTATAATCATTATAAAGTGAAGTGAAAGTCACTCAGTAGTGTCCTACTCTTTGCCACCCCATGGACTATACAGTCCATTGAATTCTCCAGGCCAGAATACTGGAGTGGGTAGTCTTTCCCTTTCCAGGGGATCTTCCCAACCCAGGGATCAAACCCAGCTCTCCCACATTGCAGGCAGATTCTTTACCAGCTAAGCCACAAGGGAAGCCCAAGAATACTGGAGTGGGTAGCCTATCCCTTCTCCAGCGAATCTTCCTGACCCAGGAATTGAACCAGGGTCTCCTGCATTGCAGGTGGATTCTTTAACCAACTGAGCTATGAGGGAAGCCCCATAATCACTGTGCTGTACACTATATATACAGAACTTAAAAAATAATGTTTTTATAAGTGATAACTGATTTTATAACTGATAGCTTATATATTTTCATCCCCTTCACCCAAATCAGTAACCTCCCATCCCCTACCTCTGATCACCACCAATCTGTTCTTCATATTAACCTAAAAAAAAAAAAAAGTATTTGTTATAGATTTCACATGTAAGTGGGATCACACAGTATTTGCCTTTCTTTATCTATTTCACATAGTATAATATCAAGACCCATTGTACTTAACTCAATAATGTTTTATTTGTCCTTTTAAAAGGACCTCTACAGATTGAATAATGCATTAGTTAAAAGAGAAGGAAATAGCAACCCACTCCAGTATTCTTGCCTGGGAAATCCCATGGACAGAGGAGTCTGGAGGGCTACCGTACATAGGGTCACAAAGAATTGGGCAGGACTGAAACAGCTTAGCATGCTAGATTGCATGCACAGTAATCACCTGTAATGTGATGTGAGGGTCTTTCCAAGGACACTTAGTCAATTTTTCTCCCTGTTGACTTTCCTTCTGACTGCGCCATTTTTTGAACATATTATACAATGCCTAAATTTACAGAGGTGCCAAGTTATTATATTACATTAATTAAATTCATATTTATTTAATTAAGCTTTAATTAAATAAATTCATTACATTTCATTAATATTTAAATAATAAAATATCATTATATTAATTAAATATTTTAAGGTAATGGTAATATGAAGAGGAAAAATTTTTTAGAATGATACAATTGTATAATTTAAACAGGTTTGGCTAATATTAAAATAAGCACATTGTATGGAGCAGGATCACAAATTTGGTATATTTAAATATTCTAAATATGTTTATTTCTTCTTTTTTGGTACAAGGCTCAGTATTTTGTTCTTAAAAGGTATTTGTTTAGAGCAAAAGCTTGGTTTGTGTGTTTGTGTGTTGAATAGGGATGTTTAAGCAAGTCAGAAACAGTCCCTGGGTAACAGAAAACTGGAAAAAAAAAAAAAAAAAGCCATTGGGAAATCAGAACTAAGCTACCAGGTTGAGAGACTAGGGGATGGAACTGAGGTGCAGCAGGCAAGGTAATTGAAATATAAAGGTAAGCCAGGAGCTTAACACTGAGGAGGAGAAGAAATACAGGATCACAAGAGGAACAAAAGAAGACAAGCAAATCTTGGATTAGAGAGCCCTGGACTTAAAACAGCTGACTCCAACTGGTGGTATCATCTCCCAGCTATAAAACTTGCAGAGGCTTGACAGGATCAGATTTTTCTAACACTTTTTGAAACAAAATAGGACATTTTGGGGTCCCCCTCCACAGTATGTCCTCAGACATGGAGACTTTTGTCTATGGAAGAATTTTAGCCAATGTATAAATTTAATCAGAGAGATGAGAAAATTCAGAAACAAGGGGAAACAACCGAAGCAGACCGAATAATAGTAATTTAGTCATTAAGCACAGTCAAGTACACTTGGTCACTTTTCAAATGCTATAGATAATATCCTGAGACATATGCTATGAGCTCTCTGATAAATCCTGAAATCCCTACCAGGTAGAAGAAATGAACTACATGGTTACCAGACTGGAGCTGTGATAAGCTGCCACAATTCTGAGAACTGGCCTCAAGGAAATAGGAACAAGCTGACCCTGGAACTGAGTTTACTGTGCTTAAAACAATCAGGATGACACTATCACACCACTGATGACCTAGTTCAAAAATGACTGCTAGCTGACTGATATTTCTGCATGTTGCCCCCTCCCTCCATCTATAAAAGCTCTTGCCCACTGATTGTCAGTCAGCCTTTGGAAAGGAATCTGCCCTCTAGCCCAGTTGCTGGCATCCAAAATAAAGTAAACTTCCCTTTTCACCAACCTGGCCTCTTTATATTGGCTTTTGAGTGGCAAGGAGGTGATCCTCACTTTTGGTTACATTTTGTGCCCAACTTGGTGCAGCTCCTGCACTTTCATGACTCCTTGCTCCCTTGGGTTTTCTAGAATAGAGCCACAGCCATGACAATACACTGTGATGGTTGTGATGAGCCTGCTGCTTATGGCTAGCTGGCCCGAAGAAGGGCATTTAAGGGGATGTTTCTAGAAACTGCTGAAACCATTTGTTTAGGGGATCCTCCTTGTTTATCCCTTCCTCGACATGAGTGGCAAACTTATGTTTTTCTTTGATGGGATATAAACATGCATCTCGATGAACTGATGAGGTCCAAGAACAAGACCACTGAAGTCCTCCTGGGAAAACTACTCTTTTGGGCACAAAATGCTATTTGGGCACTTTGCTGGTTGATTTTGAAGTGTGTCTGAAGTTGAGGATCATTTTATAAGCACTGATTGTTCTTCGAGCATTTTGTCAACTGGTTCTGATTTCTGTCTATGCTTGAGGCCATTTGTGAGCAATGAGTTGTCACTTGGGCATTTTGCCAACTGGTTCTGACACGTATCTACCATTGAGGGCTATTGATGTTGGAGAAATGCTTGCTTGGAACTCCATACTGGTCATCCTCTCAGCTGATTTGGGATAGTTCTGTCTTTTGGTGTGTGAATGTGTGCAATTGTTTCTTGTTGCCTTTTGTAAATTGGGAAATTCAGGTTCAATTCATTAAGAAAAAATTTTAGCTATGATATTATGACTAAAGGAAAGAAAGAAAGATGGTTTTTAAACTAATGTATGGCAAGAATATTCTTTGGACTACAGGAAAAAAAAAAGTTTAAGATAACTGTTTTTGAAATTCCCTCAACTGCTTCTTTTTGCATATGCAGTGAAGAAAAGCATCCTTGATAAAATACTTTTTTCCAAATTGTGATTCTGAGAGAACAAAATTTTGCCTATGAGAAAGCTTGAAGTTGACTGTTATCATGTCCTTGAAATACAAACATAGCCCTCTTGGCCTAGGACTTCAGACTTGGGTTAATTAGGAAAATTTCAAGCCAAAGAGGGGAAAAAGGAGGGAGGAGAAAGAAGCCTTTTAAAATCAACTATGTAAATTTGACTATTCTGACTGTTATTCATAAACAAATAAGCTTAATTGCAATGCCTAATATGTTAAATGTAAAAAGATGAAATAATGAATCTCTGTCTGGATGTATTGTATGTCTCAATATGTGTCTTTGGATAATATTGTTGAGGCTAACTTATAAAGGAGTTCTATTTAATTGGTTTTTAAAAAAGTAAGCACTTACAAGACAAACAAGTGCAAATTTATCTACTTTTGTCTTGCACGACCAAGATGGAAACTAAGATGTCTGAGTTTATTAAACACACATTTTGTACCACATTTAAGTCATATTGTACTATGAAGAAATATGTTCTTAAATTTGTCAATCACAAAATACTGATATAGCAAATAGCTCAGTTGTTTCTTGGTTTTGTTAAGGCTTCAAGTTAAAAATTGTAACATATAAAAATGATTAGAGAAACATTTCAATATGTAAAGTGAGTAGGGTATGTATTGTCAGCCAGAGAATTTACAAGGAAGTGAGATTTTTTTTTTTTGAGGAAAAATGATGATAATAATTTTGTCCTAGAGTTGGTTGATTCTAGATGGGAAAATAATGGACAAATTAATATGAAATCAGAAAATGATAAAAACTTTGTAAGAAAAGGAACTTCAAGAAATAATTTTGTACATTGTCAAGATTAAGGTTAGATTAAATTTAATTAGGTAAATGAATTTCTTTATTAACAGTATATTATGCAAGACTGATTATTTTTCTCTTGTTAAGATAAGAAAGGTCTCCTGGAATATTGATGTGATTTTGACAACAGGGAATTCTAATGGACAGTTACTGTTTTGCTTCTAACCAAACTTGTGACCCCAGTGTTCAGGATGGAAACAATTGTTTAATGAAATTGTCAGAGTATAAATACTCATAATGTGTAACACTGCTGGCTTTGAATTTACTACTTAAAGTGAAAGTCGCTCAGTCGTGTCCAACACTATACAGTCCATGGAATTCTCCAGGCCAGAATACTGGAGTGGGTAGCATTTCCCTTCTCCAGGGAATCTTCCCAACCCAGGTCTCCCACATTGCAGGTGGATTCTTTACCATTTGAGACATAAGAGAAGCCCTTACTACTTAAAGCACATGTGCAATTTTTGTGTGACAATTAGATATAAATGGCAAAATGTATTGTCTATAAAGCATTTCTCCTATTAACATACCTGTGAGCCTGTTCATAATGTCTGATTAGTTTTCCTCCAACATGGAGAACTAGACAAAAAAGAGGTCTAACACCGAGGGCCATGAATGGACCCAGAGCAGGCAAGTGAGTCATTCTGGCAATGCTGGAAAAATATGTTGATTATCAATGCTTTCTATGGAAAGGTTTGAAATTAAAAGGGGGAAATGATGAAGAAATTTTTCATATATTGTAGTGTGGGGAAATCATTCTGGCTTATAGTTGATTTAAATTGAAGTTTAGGTAGCCAAAACACCCTGATTGTGGCCTATTAAACATATATTGTACATCTGCTTTAACCATTAAGAAAAAAAGTACATTCAGAGTAGAATAAAGAGGTATTTTTTGACTATTATCCTCATGATAATATGTCTACTAATTTTGTTTGTCTAGTCCAGGTACTATGACAAAGTAATCAAAAAACAGAGGTAATGCTGAAAAAGAATACAAAATGTTGATGCTAAGTTTGAAACTCAAGATTATTTCCAACTCTGTGTCTATTTCATAAATTAGGTAGGACTGTGACCCCCTTCATAGGAAGTAGCCAAGAGTGACCATTTCCCCATTCCCTCAAAGAGTTGGCAAAATTGGAATAGAAATGGAACTAAAACCAAGTTTCTCTTCTAAGTTTGTGACTAACCTCTCTATTCAAAACTTTATTTACTCTCCCTCCTCAAGACTGAGAGTTATCATAGAAAAGGAGGCGTGAAATGAAGCAGGATCTTATGGTCCCTACCTCTTTCCCCTATGTCCTCAGTTGGTCTTCTGCTTGTAAAAAAATTTTAGCCAATGGATACATTTAATCAAAGAAATGAGAAAATGCAGAAATAAGGGAAAACAGTCAAAGGAGATCAAATAATAATAGTTTCATCATTAAGCATAGTCAAGGACCTTTAGTTCCTTGTCAAAGACTACAGATAATATCCTGAACCATATCCTGTGAGCTGTCTTATAGATACTGAAACCCTACCAAGTGGAAGAAGTTAACTACATTATGACCTGAATATATTTGTGAAATAAAAAGCCACAATTTTAAGAACTGGCCTCAAGGAAATGGGAATAAACTGATCCTGAAACTGAAGGTTGCTGCTGCTGCTGCTGCTAAGTCGCTTCAGTCGTGTCCGACTCTGTGGGACCCCATAGATGGCAGCCCACCAGGCTCCGCTGTCCCTGGGATTCTCCAGGCAAGAACACTGGAGTGGGTTGCCATTTCCTTTTCCAAAAACTGAAGGTTAACTATACTTAAAACAATCAAGATAATGCTGATCAGACCACTGATGATCAATTTCAAAATGACTGCCAGCGCCAACTGTGCTGTTTCTGCACATAGTCCCATTCCTCTATCTATAAAAACCCTTGCCCACTGTTTGTCAGTTAGAGGGAATCCATCTTTGGACAGGAATCTCCCCTCCCCTCTCTCCTCCCTGCTACCGGGATCCAAAATGAAGCAAACTTTCCTTTCCATCATCATGGCTTCTTTATTGGCTTCTGATGGTGAGCAGCTAGATCCCGGTTTTGGTTATATTTTCTCTCTAAACTCACAGTAGCAAGTTCATCTTGTTTCTTGAGTAATCACTTCTATCTGCTTCCAGATCATAAATACATTATGATCTATCTGGAAGAGAATTGAGGAGATTATTTAATTATGAAGGTCACTTTCAGGCCACACAAGACTAAAATACTTTGTAAAAGTTTTATGAAAGGGAATGGCAGTCTTGCAAAATCTCACATCTGATTCCAATAATGTGAAATGGACAACATACAACTCAGGGAAGTGATTGAAATTTACTGGACCTGTCACCAAAGAGAATGTTGGCCAAGTTTTGGTGGCTAAATCAAAAGATACTTCCATGAAGTTGTGTGTTTGGTCTTTTTTTTTTTTTTTTAATAGAGTACTGCAAAAAGGTTGAAGTGGAAAAAAGTTGGAGACACAGTCATGAGAAGGAGAAAAAACACATCAGTCACTTTGCTGAGTTCTTTCCCCATATGCATGTACAGTGTGCAGAAATGCCAACTGTCAGTAACCCAAAGGAGCAATATATGCAGTAAAGACAGACTTAGAAGAATTTTTCAGGGGCCTATGATGATGGAATTCCTGAAGAAGGTATAATAGATGAATCTCAGGACAGCATACCTGTTCCACATCAGTGACCATGAGGCTGTTTGTGTACTACATTTGCCAAGACTTTCTGCCTTCTCTACATGAAACAACTAGATGTATATTTCTTTCTTTGTTTGAGTTAATTCAGTTTAACTCTATGATCCTGTGTTTGTGAACTACTCGAAATCATTAGTTTGTTAGACTTAACCACCTCTTTATTTTCAGTGCCTGGCACATAGGAGATGTGATCATTAACTTTATGCATCCATTTAGTCAAGCTGTGTTGTCCATGGTCTAGATGTTACTATGAAGGTATTTTAACTGGGATTAGTATTTAAATCAGCAGACTTTGAATCAAGCAGATTACTCTTCGTTGTGTGGATGGGCTCATCCAATCAGCAAAAAGCCTTGTGAAAAAAGACTAAGATTCCCTGAAAAGGAAAGAATTCCACCTCCAAATTCAAGACTGCAACATTAGATCTTACCTCAGTTTCCAGTGTTCTGGCTTGTCCTGCAGATTTCAGGCTTGTTAGCCTACATAATCCGGAGAAGGCAATGGCACCCCACTCCAGTACTTTTGCCTGGAGAATCCCATGGATGGAGGAGCCTGGTAGGCTGCAGTCCATGGGGTCACTAAGAGTCGGACACGACTGAGTGACTTCCCTTTCACTTTTCACTTTCATGCATTGGAGAAGGAAATGGCAACCCACTCCAGTGTTCTTGCCTGAAGAATCCCAGGGACAGGGGAGCCTGGTGGGTCTATGGGGTCGCACAGAGTCGGACACGACTGAAGTGATGCAGCAGCAGCAGCAGCCTACGTAATCACAGAACCAATTCCTTATAATAAATTTCTCTGTTTCTTTCCCTTTGTGCTTCTCTCTGTCTCTTTTTCTCTATCTCACTGTCTCTGTGTATAGCTATCTCTCTTTCTCTCACACAATGAAAGATGAACCCCCAGGTCAATAGGTGTCCAATATACTACTGGAGAAGAGCAGAGAAATAGCTCGAGAAGGAATGAAGAGGCTGAGCCAAAGCAAAAACAGCACCCCGTTGCAGATGTGTCTGGTGGTGAAAATAGAGCACAATGCTGTAAACAATATTACATAGGAACCTGGAAAGGGAGGTCCATGAAGTGGCTAAACAGGAGATGGCAAGAATGAACGTTGACATTTTAGGAATCAGTGAACTAAAATGGACAGGGATGGCACATTTAATTCAGATGACAATTATATCTACTACGGTGGGCAAGAATCTCTTAGAAGAAATGGAGTAGCCCTCATAGTCAACTGAAGAGTCCAAAATGCAGTACTTGGGTGTGATCTCAAAAACAACATAATGGTTTCTGTTCATTTCCAAGGCAAACCATTCGATATCACAGTAATCCAAGTCTATGCCCCAACCCCTAATGCTGAAGAAGCTGACGTTGAACAGTTCTGTGAACACCTAAAAGACCTTCTAGAACTAACACACACAAAAATGTGTCCTTTTCATCATAGAGGACTGGAATGGAAAAGTAGGAAGTCAAGAGATACCTGGAGTAACAGGCAAGTTTGATCTTGGAATACAAAATGAGACAAGGCAAAGGCTAACAGAGTTTTGCCATGAGAATATACTGGTTTTCCAACAACACAAGAGAAGACTCTGCACATGGACATCACCAGATGGTCAATACAGAAATCAGATTGATTATATTCTTTGCAGCTGAAGATAGAGAAGCTCTATACAGTCAGCAAAAACTGTGGCTTAGATGATGAACTCTTTATTGCAAAATTCAGACTTAAATTGAAGAAACTAGGGGAAACCACTAGGCCACTAAGGTATGACCTAAGTCAAATCACTTATGATTATGTAGTGGAAGTGACAATAGATTCAAGGGATTAGATCTGATAGAGTGCCTGAAGAAATATGGACAGAAGTTCACAACACTGTACAGGAGGCAGTGATCAAACCATCCCCAAGAAGAAGAAAGGCAAAATGGTCGTCTGAGGAGGCCTTACAAATAGCTGAAAAAAGAAAAGAAGCAAAAGGCAAAGGAGAACAGGAAAGACATACTCATCTGAATGCAAAGTTCCAAAGAAGAGCAAAGAGAGATAAGAAGCCTCCCTAAGTGAACAACGCAAAGAAGAATTAGAGGGAAAATATAGAATGAGAAAGACTAGAGATCTCTTCAAGAAAATTAGAGATATCAAGGGAACTTTTCATGCAAAGATGGGTACAATAAAAGACAGAAACAGTATGGATCTAACAGAGGCAGATGATTTTAAGAAGAGGTGGCAAAAATACACAAGAAGAACTATATATAAAAAAAAGATCTTAGTGATGTGGATAGCCACAATGTGTGATCACTCACTTAGAGCCAGATCTTCTGGAGTGTGAAGTCAAGTGGGCCTTAGGAAGCATCACTAAGAACAAAGCTAGGGAAGGTTATGGAATTTCAGTTGAGCGATTTCAAATTCTAAAAGATGATGCAGTTAAAGTACTGCACTCAATTTGGAACACTCAGCAGTGGCCACAGGACTGGAAAAGGTCAGTTTTCATTCCAATCCCAAAGAAGGGTAATTCCAAAGAATGTTCAAACTACGGTGCAGTTGTACTCATTTCACATGCCAGCCAGGTCATGCTCAGAATCCTTCAAGCTAGGCTTCAACAGTACATGAACTGAGAACTTACAGATATACAAGTTAGATTTAGAAAAGGTAGAGGAACCAGAGATCAAGTTGCCAACATCCATTGGATCATAGAAAAAGCTGGAGAATTCCAGAAAAACATCAACTTCTGCTTCACTGACTATGCTAAAACCTTTGTCTCTGTGGTTCACAACGAACTGTGGAAAATTAAAGATATAAGAATGTCAGACCACCTTACCTGCCTCCTGCAAAACCTGTATACAGGTTGAGAAGCAACAATTAGAACCGGACATGGAACAGTAGACTGATTCCAAATTGGGAAAGGAGTATGTTAAGGCTGTATATTGTCACCCTGCTTATTTAACTTATATGCAAAGTACATCATGCAAAATGCTGGGCTGGATGAAACACAATCTGGAATCAATATTTCAGGGAGAAATACCAATAACCCCAGACAAGCAGATGACACTACCCTAATGGGAGAAAGTGAAGAGGAATTAAAGAGCCTCTTGATAAATGTGATAAAGGTGAAAGAGGAGAGCGAAAAAACTGCCTTAAAACTCAACATTCAAAAATTGAAGATCATGGCATCTTGTCCCATCAATCATGGAAAATAGATGGGGAAACAATGGAAACAGTGACAGACTTTATTTTCTTGGGCTCCAAAATCACTGCAGCTGCTCACTGTATCCCTGAAATTAAAAGATGCTTACTCCTTGGAAAAAAATCTATGACAAACCTAGACAGAGTTTTAAAAAGCAGAGACGTTACATTTCTGACAAAGGTCCATATAGTCAATGACTATGGTTTTTCCAATGGTCATGTACAGATGTGAGAGTTGGACAATAAAAAAGGCTGAGTGCCAAAGAATTGATGCCTTTTTACTCTGGTGCTGGAAAAGACTCTTGAGAGTCTCTTGAACAGTAAGGAGATCAAACCAATCAATCCTAGAGGAAATCAACCCTAAATATTCATTGAAGGACTGATGCTGAAGCTAAAGCTTCAATATTTTGGCCACTGATGCAAAGAGCTGACTCATTGAAAAAGACTCTGATGCTGGGAAAGATTAAAGACAGGAGGAGAAGGGGAAAACAGGGTGAGATGGTTGGATGGCATCAACAACTCAATGGACATAAGTTTGAGCATACTCCAGGAGATAGTGAAGAACAGGGAAGCCTGGTGTGCTGTAGTCTATGGGGTTGCAAAGAGTCATACACAACTAAGTGACTGAATGACAACAACAGTAGATATCTACAAATAAGATACATTTATATTCTACTGTTTCCATTTTTGGGAAAACCCTGCTAACATAGACTGGGCTTTCTTTTTTTTTAATTTTATTTTTAAACTTTACATAATTGTATTAGTTTTGCCAAATATCAAAATGAATCCACCACAGGTATACATGTGTTCCCCATCCTGAACCCTCCTCCCTCCTCCCTCCCCATACCATCCCTCTGGGTCGTCCCAGTGCTCTAGCCCCAAGCATCCAGTATCGTGCATCGAACCTGGGCTGGCATCTCGTTTCATACATGATATTTTACATGTTTCAATGCCATTCTCCCAAATCTTCCCACCCTCTCCCTCTCCCACAGAGTCCATAAGACTGTTCTATACATCAGTGTCTCTTTTGCTGTCTCATACACAGGGTTATTGTTATCTTTCTAAATTCCATATATATGTGTTAGTATACTGTATTGGTGTTTTTCCTTCTGGCTTACTTCACTCTGTATAATAGGCTCCAGTTTCATCCACCTCATTAGAACTGATTCAAATGTATTCTTTTTAATGGCTGAGTAATACTCCATTGTGTATATGTACCACAGCTTTCTTATCCATTCATCTGCTGATGGACATTTAGGATGCTTCCATGTCCTGGCTATTATAAACAGTGCATATTTTTGAGATGAATGAATAGGAGTGAGAGAGGGGATGTGGCACAGCCTTACTTTTTTCAATGAGCATATTTTACAGGAGTGTTGGGGCCAGATATTCCACATTAAGACATTATTTAATAATATTAATTACCTGAAGAACTCACAGATGTATACACTGTTCTTTCACAGATATTCAAAAAGTCATCAATGGATTAAAACCTATGTAATAGACATGTGGGATCTTTGTTTTGAAAACTTAAAAATATTAAAGGAATTGATTTCTTCTAGAGCAGGATTGTCATCTTGGCAAGCAAGCCCACTCCAGCTCCAGTAGACAATCCTTTTAAGTGGAGCAGAGCCCTCCAAGACATTGAGTATGTATTATAAATAGGAGATTCCAGTTTAAAACTTTTTATCCAATATAAGAATAAACTAAAATAGAGAAACATTACATGTACTTCATTAAAAAAAATGTTTATCCAAAGCTTCTTGATTTAATGAGTTGTTAAAGTTCTATGTATGTTGTAAATGCATGCTATGCAAATTTCCTATAATTTTTCACATGTTTAACCAAAAGTCATTTTTGCATTGTCAAACATAGTGCCCAAAGTCTTGTATTGCTGGGTTCATTAAACCATTCTCAGAAAAGAAGTAAATTAGAGATGAAGAACTGGTTTAGAAAGAAAGACTGCTGGACTCTGTGGGAGAGGGAGAGGGTGGGATGATTTGGGAGAATGACATTGAAATATGTATAATATCATATATGAAACGAGTCGCCAGTCCAGGTTCGATGCATGATACTGGATGCTTGGGGCTGGTGCACTGGGACAACCCAGAGGGATGTTATGGGGAGGGAGGAGGGAGGAGGGTTCAGGATGGGGAACACATGTATACCTGTGGCTGATTCATTTAGATATATGGCAAAACCAATATAATATAGTAAAGTTAAATAAAATAAAATTTAAAAAAATAAAGAAAGAAAGAAAAAAGAAAAAAAGAATTGTATGACTTAGGAAATTAAATAAGCCTCTATCTAAAGAAGATTATAGGGTAGTTTAACATGAAATTGGAGTGTTTGTTGTTCTATTTCAAGTGTGTGGGTGTTGAATTGTGTGTTGTTCTACTCTGAGTTCTTTTCTTACTCTAACACTCAGGGATTTTTCTATACTCTTAATGAAGGTTGATATTTTATTCTACTTTATTAATATTACAACCATTATTTTATTTCTATTTGTTTTGCATAGCTTAATCTATCCCTTTTTTTAAATTTTATTTTATTTTTAAACTTTACATAATTGTATTAGTTTTGCCAAATATCAAAATGAATCCACCACAGGCATACATGTGTTCCCCATCCTGAACCCTCCTCCCTCCTCCCTCCCCATACCATCCCTCTGGGTCGTCCCAGTGCACCAGCCCCAAGCATCCAGTATCGCACATCAAACCTGGACTGGCAACTCGTTTCTTACATGATATTCTACATGTTTCAATGTCACTCTCCCAAATTTTCCCACCCTCTCCCTCTCCCACAGAGTCCATAAGACTGTTCTATACATCAGTGTCTCTTTTGCTGTCTCGTACACCAGGTTATTGTTACCATTTTCTAAATTCCATATATATGCATTAGTATACTGTATTGGTGTTTTTCCTTCTGGCTTACTTCACTCTGTATAATAGGCTCCAGTTTCATCCACCTCATTAGAACTGATTCAAATGTATTCTTTTTAATGGCTGAGTAATACTCCATTGTGTATATGTACCACAGCTTTCTTATCCATTCATCTGCTGATGGGCATCTAGGTTGCTTCCATGTCCTGGCTATTATAAACAGTGCTGCGATGAACATTGGGGTACACGTGTCTCTTTCCCTTCTGGTTTCCTCAGTGTGTATGCCCAGCAGTGGGATTGCTGGGTCGTATGGCAGTTCTATTTCCAGTTTTTTAAGGAATCTCCACACTGTTCTCCAGAGTGGCTGTACTAGTTTGCATTCCCACCAACAGTGTAAGAGGGTTCCCTTTTCTCCACACCCTCTCCAGCATTTATTGCTTGTAGACTTTTGGATCGCAGCCATTCTGACTGGTGTGAAATGGTACCTCATAGTGGTTTTGATTTGCATTTCTCTGATAATGAGTGATGTTGAGCATCTTTTCATGTGTTTGTTAGCCATCTGTATGTCTTCTTTGGAGAAATGTCTATTTAGTTCTTTGGCCCATTTTTTGATTGGGTCATTTATTTTTCTGGAGTTGAGCTGTAGGAGTTGCTTGTATATTTTTGAGATTAGTTGTTTGTCAGTTGCTTCATTTGCTGTTATTTTCTCCCATTCTGAAGGCTGTCTTTTCACCTTGCTAATAGTTTCCTTTGATGTGCAGAAGCTTTTAAGGTTAATTAGGTCCCATTTGTTTATTTTTGCTTTTATTTCCAATATTCTGGGAGGTGGGTCATAGAGGATCCTGCTGTGATGTATGTCAGAGAGTGTTTTGCCTATGTTCTCCTCTAGGAGTTTTATAGTTTCTGGTCTTACATTTAGATCTTTAATCCATTTTGAGTTTATTTTTGTGTATGGTGTTAGAAAGTGGTCTAGTTTCATTCTTTTACACGTGGTTGACCAGATTTCCCAGCACCACTTGTTAAAGAGATTGTCTTTAATCCATTGTATATTCTTGCCTCCTTTGTCAAAGATAAGGTGTCCATATGTGCGTGGATTTATCTCTGGGCTTTCTATTTTATTCCATTGATCTATATTTCTGTCTTTGTGCCAGTACCATACTGTCTTGATAACTGTGGTTATGAGTCAGTAAACTATTTTTGCAAAGAATCAAACAAATATTTTAGGCTTTGTTGGCCATAAGGTCTCTGTGACAACTACTCAGCAAACAACTGCTAGAGATAATGTATAAACAGCTGGGCATGGCTGTCTTCCAGTAAAAGCTTACTTACAAAAATAAGCAGTGAGCTGGGCTCGATTTGGCCTGTGGGCCGTTGTTTTCTGCCCCTTCTTCTAAACTTTGATGTCACTTGTATCCTCTAAAATTAGATTGTATCTTATTCAATGAATCTGAGCGTTTAACTCACTTAAATTTACATATTTTCAAAGTGATGCTCTTGGACTTTATTTCTATCATTTTGTTTTATGGCTTCCCCTTTTAAGGTATCCATATATTTTCCTTAGCTTTATGGGCAGTTTTCTTTGCTTGTCTCTTCTCTGGCATTTAGAAAGTTGTGTATATTATTGTTTTTGCTGTTTGGTTTTATTGCTTAAAGTTTTCATATGTATTCTCTAACATGTTTCTGTGTCCTAGTCATCAGGGCTGTTCAGAAATGTTCCAGTTCTTGGCTTTCCTGGGAAAACCTTTTTATTTAATGGTGATAGGATTGTATTTTTCTTATTTAAAGTTAGATGTGGCCACATAAGTACTTTGGCCAATAATATGTGAATGGTGGCGATGTGTCACTTTCAGGAGGTGCTGAAGAGTGAGTGAACAACTTACCATGTTTCTTTTTTCATGTCTTAACAATTTTGGATGTGTGAATAGAGATGCATCTTCCGCCTAGGTCCCTGATTGACTATGATATATGGAGCCTTCCTGCTGACCTGTCACAAGTAGAAAGAAATATTTGTGATTTTGAACAATGAAGCTTGGGGCCACAGCAAAATTGACATTATCCTGAGTGATGGAAAACCTAATACCTTGAAGTGGGATGTTGCTGTTGTTCAGTTGCTAAGTTGTATCTGACTCATTGCAACCCAATAGACCATAGCCCACCAGGGTCCTCTGTCCATGGGTTTTTCCATGCAAGAATACTGGAGTGAGTTGCCATTTCCTTCTATAGAGGATCTTCCCAGACCAAAAATCAAACCATGTCTCCTGCACTGGTAGGCAAAGTCTTTGCCACTGAGCCACTAGGGAAGTCTATGCCAATAATCTAGAAAAAGGAATGAAGAGAATCCAAAATTTGGGGTCTTACAGGGTTGGAAGAGGCAACTGATTCTTAACTCAATAAATAAATAAATATAAAACTGAGAAGATCTTTGATTAAAACTCGGTATTGGGATAAAAATCAAATTAAGGGTGCAGCCATCCCACCCACTATTATAGCCTTTGAGTGGATTAAGGTGTCAAGGTCCAGCCAGAGAACTGGTTTCAAGTAAGTCCATTCAATTGAGTGGGGAAAAAAAAAATCTCAGGGTGTTGCTCTCCTATTGATATCTGCAAGGCTAAGGAAATTGCAGTTCACTCAACACAGGGGTGGGGAAGAGAGAGAAGGAGAGAAACAGAGGAAATGGGACTATGTATGAGTGTGGGTGGGGGCAAAGGAGGAAGCATAGCTGGGAGAAGGCAAAAAATACAGCAGCATAGAAAAATACATATAGAAAAGGCTATGGTCCTGCCTCCTGATACTTGGAGCTGAACTGGAACTGAATGCATAGGAAGGTAAGTTTTTGAGAGTTGTACTGTCAGAAGAACCATTTGCCTGGACTAAAATAGACTGTAACCATTTGAGACTGACTGTGATCCTTGAGCTCCTAAACATAAATAGATGTAGATAATAGGAAAAGCTGCTTAGTCAGGAAGGAGGGCAGAGTCCCTAAAGTCCATTTCCAGGTGTGGTCATGGAGCATAACTAAGCAAATAGAACTACTAGGACATGGAGCTAGGGGCACAGGACACCAAACTTCCAGAAAGTGGAATCAGGACCAAAACAAAAACACCACCCACTCCCAGTGGTATCTAAGCATTATCAAAGTATCATCACAAGAATATGGCATATTTTCAGTACCCCTGGAGAGGCTGGGAGTTTAGCACAAGTTTAATCTCCTTTATCTCCACCCCAATGTGTCTTGACATAATTTGAAATATGTAGATCCAGGTTTCCATTGTAATTTAAAAAAACCAGAGTCATTGTGTAACTTTTTTCTCCCAGAAAATAATATTAACATTTGTGTTCAGTATTGAACTCAAAATTGAAATAATTCCCTGGTGGCTCAGAGGGTAAAGCGTCTGCCTGCAATGCAGGAGACCTGGGTTCGATCCCTGGGTCAGGAAGATCCCCTGGAGAAGGAAATGGCAACCCACTCCAGTACTCTTGCCTGGAAAATCCCATGGACAGAGAAGCCTGGTAGACTACAGTCCATGGGATCGCAAAGAGTCGGACGTGACTGAGCGACTTCACTTTCACTTTCCATGCTTAGTTTGCTTCAGAGAATAAGTTCAGTCTTATGAGATCTTTCTTTATGAGCTCTTAATTTTCTTTAATTCTTCTAGCAATTTCTTCAAGAAAAGTGAAGGAACTGTGACAGGGCAACTGTATTATCTCAGGCACGATGTGGAGTTCTTAAGATTCCCTGAATATTTAATCTCCACAAAGAGCGGTGATTCAGTGTGAAGCCTTAGGCCAGACAGCCTAACATATATTTTTCATCTGGAGGATGAAAGGATATCAAAGCTTTTGACCTCTGATGAATTTTGTTATAAAAAGTATTATCTGATGTAGTATTTATACTATACATGCAAATATTTCTTTCTTAAAATAGATATCACCAAAGATCCATGATAAGTTTATAGCAAGAAAAAAATTTCAAAACTACATTCCACATGCACCGAATACTACCAGCATCTAGATTCAATGAAATTCAGTCATTTAGGTATAAGCCTGATCTGCCTCTTGATAAATTTGTGTGCAGGTCAGGAAGCAACAGTTAGAACTGGACATGGAGCAACAGACTGGTTCCAAATAGGAAAAGGAGTACGTCAAGGCTGTATATTGTCACCCCGTTTATTTAACTTCTATGCAGAGTACATCATGAGAAACGCTGGACTGGAAGAAACACAAGCTGGAATCAAGATTGCCAGGAGAAATATCAATAACCTCAGATATGCAGATGACACCACCCTTATGGCAGAAAGTGAAGAGGAACTGTAAAGCCTCTTGATGAAAGTGAAAGTGGAGAGTGAAAAAGTTGGCTTAAAGCTCAACATTCAGAAAACAAAGATCATGGCATCTGGTCCCACCACTTCATGGGAAATAGATGGGGAAACAGTGGAAACAGTGTCAGACTTTATTTTTCTGGGCTCCAAAATCACTACAGATGGTGACTGCAGCCATGAAATTAAAAGACGCTTACTCCTTGGAAGGAAAGTTATGACCAACCTAGATAGCATATTCAAAAGCAGAGACATTCCTTTGCCAACAAAGGTCCGGCTAGTTAAGGCTATGGTTTTTCCTGTGGTCATGTATGGATGTGAGAGTTGGACTGTAAGAAGGCTGAGTGCCGAAGAATTGGTGCTTTTGACCTGTGGTGTTGGAGAAGACTCTTGAGAGTCCCTTGGACTGCAAGGACATTCAACCAGTCCATTCTAAGGGAGATCAGCCCTGGGATTTCTTTGGAAGGAATGATGCTAAAGCTGAAACTCCAGTACTTTGGCCACCTCATGCGAAGAGTTGACTCATTGGAAAAGACTCTGATGGTGGGAGGGATTGGGGGCAGGAGGAGAAGGGGACGACAGAGGATGAGATGGCTGGATGTCATCACTGACTCGATGGATGGGAGTCTGAGTGAACTCCGGGAGTTGGTGATGGACAGAGAGGCCTGGCGTGCTGTGATTCATGGGGTCGCAAAGAGTCGGACATGACTGAGTGACTGATCTGATCTGACCTGATCTGATTTATTGTGAACTTCTACCAATGTGAGCTCTGTGGTAGATGTTTGTGTATAGAAGCTGCTGGAGTTGGGTGATCGGTTGCACTCATGGGTGCAAGCAGTACACAGAGGGAAGTTTGAATGATAAATGGCTTCAATGAGGGGGAAAAAACCTCAAATAAACAACTCTGTACCTCAAGGAACAGACATAGAAGAACAAAGTCCAGTTAGCAGAAGGAATAAATTAGCAAAGAACAAGACCAAAAATAAGTGAAATCGAGACAAAAAGACAATAGAAAAGATCCACAAAATCAAGTGCTTTGAAAAGATAAAATTGACAAACTTCTAGACAAGAAAGGGAGAATATATAAATCATAAATGAAAAAGGAGACATTACAACTGATACAAAGGATCACAAAAGACTACTAACAATTACATGGGAACATTTTAGATAACCTAGAAGAAATATCTTCATTTCTAAAATCGTGTAACCCAGGGTTTCTCTGATGGCTCAGATAGTAAAGAATCAGCCTGTACTGCAGAAGACCCAGGTTCCATCTCTGGGTCAGGAAGATCCCCTGGAGAAGGGAATAGAAACCCTCTGTAGTATTCTTGCCTGAAGAATTCCATGAACAGAGGAGCCTGTCAGGCTACAGTTATGGGGTCACAAAGAGTTGAACACAACTGAGTGACTAACACTTTCATATAACCTACCAAGACTAAATAATGATAAAATAGAAAATATGGACAGATGACTAACAAGAGACAGAATCAATAATAAAAATTTTCTCAAGAAAGAAAATACAGATCAGATAACTTCACCAGTGAATTCTAATAAATATTTAAAAAAGAATTTATACTAACCATCCTCAAATATTTCCAAAAAATTAAAGAAGATGGGACATTTTCAAACTCAAGCCAGACTATAAGAAAAGAAAATTACAGACCTGTAACCTTGATTAACACAAATGTAAAATTATTCAATAAAAGTCCAGGAAACTGAATTAAACCACACATTAAAAGGATCATACACCATGATAAACTTACATTTACCACTTGGGTGCAAAACAAGTGAAGAATTGATGTCTTTGAACTGTGGTGCTGGAGAAGACTCCTGAGAGCCCCTTGGACAGCAAGGATATCAAACCAGTCAATCTTAAGGGAAATCAACCCTGAATACTAGTTGGAGGGACTGATGCTGAGGCTGAAACTCCAGTATTTTGGTCATCTATTCCGAACAGCTGACTCATTGTAAAAGTCCCTGATGCTGTGAAAGATTGAGGGCAGAAGGAGAAGAGGGCATCAGAGAATGAGATGGTTGAATGGCATCACCGATGCAATGGATATGAACTTGAGCAAACTTCAAGAGACAGTGAGTGACAGGAGTCCTGGTGTGCTGCAGGGTCCATAGGGTCACAGAGAGTCAGACACGATGGGCAACTGAACAACATATGCAAATTAATCAAAGTGATACACTATTTAACAAAAGGCAGCATAAAAATCATATGATCATCTCATTACAGACAGAAAAAGCATTTGACAAAATCCAATAGCTTTTCATGATAAAAATTCTCAATCAACTGTGTTTAGAGGGAATATATTTCAACATAACTAGGTTCCTATATTTTTCAGGAACAATATAAGAATACCTACTCTTACCATTTCTATTCAACATAGTACTTAAAATCCTACCTAGAGCAATTAGACAAGAAAAAAATTGAAGGCATCTAACTAAGAAAGGAAAAAATAAAAGCCTCTGTTTACTGATGGTATAATCTTACATATATATAAAACCCTAGAGACTCCACCAAAAACTGTTAAAGCTAATAAATGAATTCAGTAAAATCATAGACTCAACATCAACACACAAAATGTTTCATTTATCCATACCAACAACAAAACATCTGAAAAGAAATTAAGAAAACAAATCTTATTTAATTATTGGAATAATTAATGCTATCAATACATCCATGGTACGTAAAACAGTCTAAGTATTCAATACATTTATTATCAAAATTCAATATTTCTTAGAGAAATAGAAGAACAATCTTAAAATTTGCTTGGAACTACAAAACCTTGATAGCCAAAGCAATTTCAGACTAGAAGAGCAAAACTGAAGACATTGTACTTCCTAATTTCAAAATACATTACAAAGCTATCATAATCACAATAGTATGGTACTGGCATACAATATGCCAATGGATACAGAACATATAGCACAGAAATAAACTCAGGCATATAGAGTCAACCAATATTTGACAAAGTTACCAAGAATACACAATGGGGAAAGGATAACATTTTCAATAAATGGTACTGGGAAAACTGGACATCCACATTAAAAAGGATGGAATTGGACTATTATCCTAAGCCATATGCAAAAATCAACTCAAGTGTGTTAAAGGCTTAAAATGAAACCTGAAACCATTAATATCTTAGAAGGAAACATAGAGGAAAAAATTGACATCAGTATTGGTAATTATTTTTTGCATATGACACAAAAAAACAGAGAATATGAGCAAAAATAAACCAATGGGGCTATATGCAACTAAATTTTTTCTATGTAGCTATTGATACAATCAACAAAATTAAGATGCAACCTATAGAATGTGAGAAAATGTTTGAAAACCAAATAATCAATTAGTGATTAATGTCCAAAATATATCTGGAATTAACACACTTCAACAGGAGACAGTCCCAAGATGGCAGAAGAATAAGATGGGGAGACCACTTTTTCCCCAACAAATTCATCAAAAGATCATTTGAATGTGGAGTAGCTTTCACAAAACAACTTCTTTCTGGAGGTTGGTGGAGGACACCAGACACCCAGAAAGGCAGCCCAATCTCTTCAAAAGGAGGTAGGGAAAAATATAAAAGACAAAAATGACGAAAGATTTAGGGATGGAGACCCATCCTGGGGAGGGAGTCAAGAAGGAGGAGAAGTTTCCACACAAAAGGACATCCTTTCACAGGCTTCAGCGGGGAGATTTGGAATCTCAGAGAGCAAAATAACCAGGAAAACAAAACAAAACAGAATACGTGCCTAACTGCGACTACCAGTTGAGAAACGGCTCAGACGCTCATGTCTGCCAGCAGGGAGTGGGGACTGGGCAGAGATGTGTCGGTCCTTAGGGTAAGGATGGGCCTTGAATGCTCTGAGGACAATCTGAGGGAGCTAATGTGATATAGCAATCCAGACCATGGGATCGCCAGAAAGGTAAAAATTATGAAAAAAACAACCTTTCCCCTGAAAGGCTCTAACACTGCATGGTGATCCCTGGTACACTCACAGAACAAAAGATTACACCCTAGTGAATATCAAAGGAGAGCAGGCAGACTGCCTTTTAGCTTCACACCGCCCCCCCCCCCCCCCCCCCCCCCCGCAGAGACAGAGAGGCAGGTGTGCAACAGCCAGAGCTTGAAGGCAAGGGATGGCTGCAATCTCGGCCCTACAGACCACATCTTCCACCAAACTGTGAGCAAGCTGCCAGTTGCTAACCACGTCTTTCTGGGATCCTGGATGGTTCACATAGGCCAGGAGTGTCACAGCCTGAGATCAGCCCCCAGAGGAGACACACAGCATACATGGAACTGTGCCCTCATGCCTGGGAACTGAGTGGCCAGGACCAGGGAGGTGCATAAGATGCATGGCCTACCTGGGACAGTGCACTTGCCAAGCACCTGGTCGCCTGAGTGGCTTGGACCTGGGCCTGGGAAGGGCACAAAACTCACAGCCCATCTGGGTCTGTGCTCTTGCAGAACACCCAAGAATCTGAGCATCTTAGACCTGGGATGTGCATGAAATGCAGGGCTCACTTGGGACAGTGCCCTAGTGGAGCACCCTGGAGCCTGAGCAGTGTGAACCTGGGAAGTACACGCTGCCTTGGGCTGTGGCAAGCCCAGTGTGGGCCACCCACTGTGAGCAATCCCCACATATGCCAATGATATTTGCAGTGCCCCTCCTTGTCCACATTGCAACTGAACAAGTGAGCCTGAATAAGTGGTCACCTTAGCCCCCTCATGTGAGGGTGGAAATTAGACACTGAAGAGACTTGCAAACAGAGGATGCCAAAATAAACAAAGGTGGCAGAACTGTCCTGGAAGTGACAGGTGCAACAGATTAAAACCCTGCAACTGATGCCGAGACTATGCATTTGAGGGAGCAACTATAGACTTTGAGAACAAGTACATGCTGGAACAAGGGACTATCTGACACTAAACTAGCCCCACACTGCCCACAACTGCTACAGAGAAATTCCTAGATATGTTTTTACTATTATGACTTTAAAAAAAAATTTTAGTTCTCCTTTAACTTTCATTTTTATAGCCTACTATTGAAAGTGAAAGTGAAGTCGCTCAGTCATGTCTGACTCTTTGTGACCCCATGGACTGTAGCCCACCAGGCTGCATGGGATTTCCCAGGCAAGAGGACCGGAGTGGGGTGCCATTGCCTTTTCCAAAGGTGCAGCCATCCCATCTATATTATAGCCTTTGTGTGGATAAGGTGTCAAGGCCCAGCCAGGGCACTGGTTCCTAGTAAATCCATTCAGTTGAGCAAAAAACTCAGGGTGCTGCTCTCCTATCGATATCTGTACAGCTAAGGAAATTGCAGTTCACTCAACTCAGGAGTGGGGGAGAGAAGGAGAGAAACAGAGGATGTAGGAGTATGTATGTGTATAGGCAAAGGAAGAAGCATAGCCGGGAAAAGGTAAAGAAATACAATGGTATAGACATACATAAAGGGAAGGCTGTGATCATGGATACTGACACTTGGAGCTAACTGGAATTAAACAGATAGGAAGCTAAGTTTTTGAGAGAGTTGTACTGTCAGAGGAACCATTTGCCTAGACTAAAATAGACTATAACTATTTGGGACTGAAAGTGATCCTTGGTCTCCCAAACATCAGTGGTTGTAGGCTATCAACAGGAAAAGCCGCTTAGTCAGAAAGGAGGGCAGAGTACCTAAAGTCCATTTCAGGTAGGACCACGGAGCATAGCTGGACAAGCAGAAGCTTCCAGAGCATGGAGCTAGGGGCACAGAACACCAAACTTCCAGGAAGTGGAATCAAGACCAAATCAGAAACATTACCCACCCCAGGGGTATATCAGAATTAATGAAGTGTGGTCAGAAGTAAATGGCATACACTCAGTACCCCTTATGAAGGCTGGGAGTTAAGCACAAGTTTAGTCTTCTTTCATCTCCAGCCCAATGTGTCTTGACATAATTTGAGATTTTCAGATCTAGGTTTCCATTGTTATTTTTAAAAACCAGGGTTATTATTTAATTATTTTTCCAAAAGATAACACTGACATTTTTATTCAGTTTTGTACTACAAATTGAAAATAATTACTAGACACTTCTAAGTTTAGTTGGCTTCAGAGAATAAATCTAGTCTTGTGAGTTCTCTATTTTGAAGCTCTTAATTTTCTTCCATTCTTTTAGTAATTTAAGAAAAGTGAGGGAACTGTGACTAGGCCGCTGCATTATTTCAGGCACAACATGTAGCTCTTAAGACTTCCTGAGTATTTTACCTCCACACCCAGTAGTGACTCTGTGTGCAGCCACAGGCAAGTTTAACATATCTGTTTCATTTCTGGATGATGAAAGGATATTAAATATTTCTGATCTCTGATGGATTTTGTATTATACAAAGTTTTATCTAATGTTAAAAATCATCATTTACATAGAACTATTTTTTTTTTTTCTGAAATAGACACCATCAACGGTCAAGGATAATTTTATAAAAAGGAAAAAGTTTCAAGACTACTTTCCATTTGCGCTGAATCCTTCCAGCATCTTTGGATTCAATGGACCTTTATCATTCAGGTCTAAATATTTGTTGTATTGAGCTTCCACTGATATGAGTTCTGTGGTAGGTGTTTTGTGTGTAAAGTTGATAAAGTTGGAGGATCTGTTTCCACTCATGGGCACAAGCAGTACCTAGGGAACTCTGAAGGATAAATGCCTACATTAAGGGGGGGGGAAGTCTCAAATAAATAACCAAATTTTGTACCTCAAGGGATAGAAGAACAAACAAAGCCCAAAGTTAGCAGAAGGAAGGAATTAACAAACATCAGAGCAAAAATAAGTGAAATAGAAATACTAAAAACAATAGTAAAGATCACCAAACCTGAGTTTTTAAGAAGATAAAATTGACAAACCTTTCTGACTGAGAAAAAAAGGAGAATAATCAAAATTTAAATCAGAAAATAAAGAGGAGACTTTGCAACTGATACTATAGAAATGCAAAGGATCACGAGAGACCATTAAGAAGCACATGCCAAGAAACCCATATAACCTACCAAGACTGAATAATGATAACATAGAAAATATGAGCATACAAATAGCAAATAAAGAGACAGAATCAGTAATAAAAATCTCCCAGTAAGGAAAATCCAGACCAGATGACCTTACCGGTGAATTCTACCAAGAATTTAAAGAAGAATTAGTACTAGTATTTCAAAAAAAAAATGAAGATAGGGCATTTTAAGCTCATTTTATAAGACCAGAATTAACCTGATATCAAAGCCAGACAAGGACACTATAAGAAAAGAAAATTACAGATCAATAACCTGGAAGAACACAGAAATAAAATTCTTCAAACAGAATTAAACAGCACATTAAAAGGATAATAAGTGAGTGAGTGAAAGTCGCTCAGTCATGTCCAACTCTTTGCGACTTCATGGACTATAAGTTCATGGAATTCTCCAGGCCAGAATACTGGAGTGGGTAAACTTTCCCTTCTCCAGGGGATCTTCCCAACCCAGGGACTGAACCCAGGTCTCTTGCATTACAGGCAGATTTTTTACCAGCTGAGCCACAAGGGAAGCCCAAGAATACTAGAGTGGGTAAGCTATCCCTTTTCCAGTGGATCTTCCCAACCCAGGAATCAAACCATGGTCTCCTGTATTACAGGTGGATTCTTTACCAACTGAGCTATTTGGGAACATGATAAACTAATATTTACCCCCAATGGCAACCCACTCCAGTTCTCTTGCCTGGAAAATCCCATGCATGGAGGAGCCTGGTAGACTGCAGTCCATGGGGTAGCTAAGAGTCAGATACGACTGAACGACTTCATTCTCACTTTTCACTTTCATGAATTGGAGAAGGAAATGGCAACCCACTCCAGTGTTCTTGCCTGGAGAATCCCAGGGATGGGGGAGCCTGGTGGGTTGCTGTTTATGGAGTCGTGCAGAGTCGGACATGACTGAAGCGACTTAGCAGCAGCAGCAACAGTGTCCCTTGGGTGCAAGAGGATTCAATACATATAAATTAATCAAAGTGGTACAACATATTAACAGAATGAGGGATAAAGATCATATGATCATCTCAATACACACAAAAAAAGCACTTGAAAAAAATTCAATAGCTTTTCATGATAAAATTTGTCAATAACCTGAGTGTGGAGGGAATATATCTCACATAATCAAGTTCATATATGTTCAGGAAAACATAAGGATACCCACTTTTACCACTTTTACCCTAATTGCCTAGAGAAATTAGGCAAAACAAAAAAGAAAGAAAAGGCATCCAAGTCAGAAAAGAAAAAGTAAAAGCCTGTTTTGCAGATGATATGATCCTGTATATAGAAAATCCTAAAGACTCCACCAAAAATTGGTAAACTAACAAATGAATTCAGTAAAGTAGACTAAAAATCAATACACAAAATCAGTTTCATCTCTATATATGAACAAAAAAACCTTCTGAGAAGAAATTAAGAAAACAAATCTAATTTACAATAATAATATCAAAAAGAATAAAAGACTGGGGAATAAATTTAGCCATGGAAATGAAATATCTGTATAATAAGCCCACAACTTGATAAAAGAAATTATAGATGACACATAAATGGAAAGATACCTTGTTTTCATGGATTGAAATAATTAATATTGTCAAAATATCCATGATACCTAAAGCAATCTGCAAATTTTATGTAACACTTATTGAAATTCCAATGGCATATTTTAGGGAAATAGACAAACAACCCTAAAATTTGTGGAACCACAAAAGACCTAGAAAAGCTATAGCAATCTCAAGCTAGAAGAACAAAACAGGAGACATCATAATTCCTGATGTCAAAATATATTATAAAACTTTCATAATCAAAATAGTATGGTACTGGCATAAAAACAAACACATATACCAATGGAACAGAATATATAGCCCAGAAAAGCATATACGTTTTTTTGACAAAGATACTAATTTTTGACAAACATACCAAGAATACACAATGGGGAAAGAATAATCTTTTCAACAAATGATACAGGGAAAACTGAATAAGCCCAGGCTGAAATTGGACAGTAATCCTATGCCATATGCAAAAATCAAGTCAAGTGTGTTAAAGATTTGAATGTTAGACCTGAAAGCATTAAAGTCCTGGAAGAAAACATAGGACTAAGTTCCTCAACACTGGTATTGGCAAATATATTTTTTGTATATGATACAAAAAGTGCAGGCAATAAAAGCAAAAATAAAGAAAAATATCAAACTAAAATTTCTCTATGCAGCAAATGACATAGTCAACAAAATTAAGAGGCAAGCTAATGCAATGGGAGAAAATATTTGCAAACCAAATTTTCAATTGGTGATGAATGTCCAAAATATATCTGGAAGTCACATACCTCAATAAAAAAAATAATTAAAAAATGGGCAGAGGGCTTGATTTTTCCAAAGACATAAATGGCCAACAGGTACATGAAAAGATGCTCAACAACCCTAATCACTAAGGGAAATGGAAATAAATAATGAGATATCCCTGCACACATATTAAGATGCCAATTATAAAAAAGTCAAAAGATAAGTATTGGTGAAGATGTAGAGAAATGGAGTCCTGTACACTGTTGGTGGAAATGTAAACTGGTACAGCCACTTAAGGAAATAGAATGTTGATTCCTCAAAATAAATTAAAAATAGAACTACTGTATAGTCCAACAATCACTCTTGTGGGTATATATTCAAAGGAAATGAGAACAGGAGCTTGAAGAGATCCTATAGTCCTATGTTCAATACAGTGTTAATCACAAGATATGGAAGTAACCTAAGTGTCTATCAGAAGATTAAGGGGTGAAGAAAATGTGATAGATACACACAACAGAATTTTATTCAGGCTTAAAAGAGAAGGATTTCCTGCCATTTGAGTATAATGGAAGCATCAAGGAAGCCCTAAGTGAAATAAGCCAAATGTAAAAAGACAAATACTGAATGATTTCACTTATATGTAAATTTTGTAAAGTTTAACTCTTAGAGACAGAATGTACAAGAGTGGTTACTGAAGTCTGGTGGGGAAATGGAGAGACATTGGTCAAAGGGAACAGACATTCAGTTATAAGATTAATAAGTTCTGGAAACCTAATGTACAGTATAGTAATTATGTACTGTTTTGTATACTTGATATTTCTAAGAGGACATAGCATAAGTGTTCTCACTACATACACACACACACACACACATAAAGGTAACTTCTGAAATAACTAATGAGGTAATTAATATGCTAATTAACTTTATTGTGGTAATCATTTCATTATGTGTTTGTATATCAACATATCACATTGTACACTTTAAAAATATACATTTTTTAAAAATTTTCAATCATGCCTCAAGAAATCTAGGAGAAAAATCTATTACAGAATATCAGCACTAAACTCAGATATAGCCTGTAATGTGAGTGACTGATCCAGACACAAATATTTCATCTCTCTGCTTAATTGCAAAAGTCTCTGTAAATGTTATAAATATTTGCTTATTTTCCATTTTTTCCTTTCATTCTCCTCAGTGTTTTATATAATTTTATAGTTTTACTACAGAATTATTTCATGTGTTTTGATAGTATGAATAGAAGACAAAATTATGTATGTTTTCTGACTTACATTATTCCCTCTTTTTCTCTCCCTGGCACCCTCCATAACCTGAAACTATCATCAATAATCCCTCAAACAACTTGATACCTCAATATCCATGATTATACAGAATGTGACCTAGTGGAAAGGATTGATGGTAAAATATTTCTTCATTGTTAATTTTTCTAAGTCATTGAAGAGACACTTTTCCCTAGCCTGTGTTTTACATGAAAAACAAAGAATTCACCAATTCATACAAAAGGAGGCTAGGAGAGATTGGTAACTGAGAACATTTCTCATATTATAGAAATTAAATATGCTCTTCTAGAGCAAGCTTTCATATAAACCATTTCATTTGAAATCTCCAATTTTCGAGTTGGCTTTAGCTCAAGTTGTTACTCTACCCCTTTGGACTTCTGAAGACTCCAGTTTTGCCAAATGCTCATACATGAATAATTTTGCAATTATTAGGCAATTCACTGCACTGAATTGTCCAGAGTGAGGGATAAATACTTGCACATGCCCCGTCTCTTAATTAGTGTGTGTTACTGTTAACCTACAATATAGCAATGATCACAGGAAGATTATCCTTTAATAATGATGAAAGTGAGAACAAAGAGGAGAAGGGCTACACAGATACTTTTAAGCCAAAGTGGCACACAGCATGGAGCCTGGGCACATATGAGGGTGCGAGTCCTCAGGGGCTTAATGATCCGTTCTCTCTGAGTCAGAATGGCTTCCCGGGCCCCAGCCCACTTCCCTGGCCCTTGTAGGCGGTATTGGTAAGATGTGCATGGCCCAAGGAAAAGTTCCAGAGCCAGCTTTGGATCCCACAGGAAAAGTGAGAACAGGTTGGGTTTCACTGCTATTTCAGAGGCAATTTCATCCATGTAATCCACATACTGAACTCTGCGTGCATCACGGGGACTATTCAGGTACCTGAAACCAGAAGGGGAAACTATCAGAACCTCCATCTCTCCAAGCACAATTACATCTAGACATTGGCTGATGATTTCTCCAAAAAATGAGATATAAAATGTTTTCTTCTTTTCATTGACTGTGGCCTCAGTGCTTTTTAACAAAATATTCTTGCAGTGTTTTTTCCCCAACAAATCCTTCCAAGGATCTTGGATATTAATAGGTGGGTTTCAGAAGACTTTTGTCTTTTCTTAAATTTTCTTTGCCCATGAATTTAATTCTCAATTAGGATATAGTCTCGTTTCGTTAAATCAGTGGTGATGAATACACTATGGAATATGCTACAAGAATTGTACATATATGTGTGATATTAATTTCACTTTAAATATTACTGAAATGCAAATCTTCACCCTCCTAAACCAAAGTTACTGGGTAACAAATTGTGATTCTTAAAATAAAACCTTTTATTTCTCATAGAGAACATGCTGTGACCTCCACATTATAGATTTTCAGTAGATATTTGCTAAATAGAAATAAATTATATCCCCAACACTAGTGGTTGAGAATAATTTTCCATTAAAGAGATTTGGTGAACCCACAAGCTCCTAACCAAACATAAGAATTTTACTTGGATTCTGTAATGGTCTCCTATCTCATTTCTCACATTGGTTTTTCTTTTCAACATGGTGAAAGAGTGAAACAATCTTTCATTTCATCATATATTTTCAGATGCTTTACATCTCTAAGGCTACAGCATGACACAAATTTATAATTATATGTTATATAAAGTGTTCCATAAACTTTAAATAAAATTCTACAGTTTCCAAGTTGGACCATTCTCTACCCATTCCATTCGATAAGTCCTCCATATATGATATTTATGCATGGTTAAGAGGAAATTAAAAAGTTGATAATTTGAGATCTCCTCCAGGCAAATAGACTCAGATTCCATCATGAGAAAAATATAAAGAATGCTTGAAATACAAACACCTCCACCTAAACACTTTCTACTGACTTTCATCAAGAAGCAAGTTTCTTACTGTTTTTCAAGTTTTGTTCTCTTCTTTCTTATGTCAGCCAACATGCCACTCACTGAAGGTAATTTGTTCAATCCTAGGAAAGAAATTTCAAATGTGAAAATGGTTTTCTTATTGAAAAGCTGTGGTTTGAGGAAGAAATGTGTAATGTTTAGTGGAGAACATCGTGAGATAGCATAGGAGTGGGAGAGATGGATTCAGGAGTTGCTCTGGATTGCCCTACATTCACTGTTCTATCAGGTGCACATGCCTTACACATGCAAAAACATGTCTTTACTGACTCCACATCTTGACTGCTGCTGCTGCTTCTAAGTCGCTTCAGTCATGTCCGACTCTGTGCGACCCCATAGACGGCAGCCCACCAGGCTCCCCCATCCCTGGGATTCTCCAGGCAAGAACACTGGAGTGGGTTGCCATTTCCTTCTCCAACGCATGAAAGTGAAAAATGAAAAGTGAAAGTGAAGTCGCTCAGTCTTGTCCCACTCTTAGCGACCTCATGGATTGCAGCCTACCAGGCTCCTACATCCATGGGATTTTCCAGGCAAGAGTACTGGAATGAGGTGCCATTGCCTTCTCCACACATCTTGACTGGTAGACCTCAAATCTCACAAGGAAGAATGAACTGAAGGGAGTTGCATCCAGTAACAAGGCACAAAGTAGTGTGTGTGTAGTTCCATAACCAGAGTACTTTTTTTGACTCTCTTTTAAATAGTGAGCTATACTTGTTCATTTATGCTATCACTTAGCTTTTCAATAGCTACTAATGGTGAGTCAATGACTCCTGATTGTCTTCAATGGACAGAGATTTCTTCTTGATTTTTCATCTTAAATCATGTAAAACACTTTCCTATAATTATTCATTTCTTTAATGAATAATATCCTACATTTCAAGAAGCAGAATCTAGTAGGAACATATGGGAAACATTTTGAAGAAGGAACAAAAAAATGAGCAGAATTATTGCAATGTGATGGACATCATTTCATTAAGGTAGGTTTGACTCTGTCTTCAATCTATTCTAAACCTAAAAGTTATGATATAAAAAAGAATAATAATAAAAAAATTAGCACCATGGCTAATCTTGATTCATACAATCAACATTCATTGAAGGCTTACAAAAGACAAATGCTTAATTGTTAATTCTCACTGCTCTGCACAATACACCTAATTATTTCATTTTTATAAGTGAGGGAATTGTGGAGGTCAAGTAATATGTCAAGACCACGCAGTCAGCATGTGGAGGAACTGGGTTTTAATCAGAGCTCACTGGATTACAAAGTTCTTGCTTTTTTAATTGTGCTGTGGTCCTATTCCAGTTACTTTCTGACTCTGACATAATTTTCATAACTCACAGTTCATAATTCTGTGACTCTTCTTGTCCTTTTTATATTTTGAACTTGAGAGATAGGCCAAAAAATGCTCCCTGTAGTTGTGGATCACTCCAGAAATATTCTAGAAAGACTGAAAAGTAGGATAATTGTTATTTCCCATGTGTACTTTAGGTTGAGATCTTTCTTTTCCTCCCCTCATTTCCTATCCTGTGTATCTCACTGATGTGCTTTAAAGAATCATTTGCCAATAAGTTGTCATTTGATATCTTTAGGTAGTAGTTTTTTAATCTTCATTTTCATATGGGAATCCTAAAGATTACATAGCCATCAAACACTGAAGTAAAAAATCTTGAGGCAGAATTTCAAATACTGTAAAGGTGAGCTTCAGATATGTTTGCAGCAGAAGACTTTTTCAGTGCCTCTGAAATCACATTATCTGGATGGTTATCTTTTGTAAATATGAAAAAGGTCACGACATACCCTTGAATACACGTGCAGCCCATTGGCTCTGGAGTTCTGATGTGGGAATAGTGGCTCCTACTGGCTGGAGGATACCAATAAAAGCTAGCGTTGGTTTTTCTAGCTCAGGAGGGAAAACAAATTTATACATGGAACGCTGGATATCCAGAACTGTTGAATTATTTTCCAAAAATGGGAAAGAACAAGTGTATCCTGTGGCAAAGATTATAACATCAACATCCTCTTCTGTGCTGTCCTCAAAGATGGCTGATGTTTCTGTGAACTTTGTAACATTTGGTTTCATCCGAACTCTTCCAGTAATTATGTAGTTGGGTAGATCATCACCGAAACTAGCTTGATGACTCAGAAATCTGAGGAATGAAAATTTGTATGCAGGAAAACTAATATAAGTCTTTTTGGAAAGGAGGTAAGCTAAGAAAATACTTAAAATGATTTTTTAGTCATGCTAAAAAATGAAAGACATACATTTTTATTTTACAAAAGATTTTTGGTCAATATTTCTTCTGAAATATTTACTGAATAAACCTTCTGTATTCATCAGACTGCCAATAATGTTTATACAGTGCTTACTACATGCAAAGAGAAACTTTTGAAAGGTGATATAAGTTTATAGCAGTGATATATTGATACCTAATTTCCTTAAAACAATTTTTTTTTGGGAGATGAGAGAGATTTTTTTTTTTTTTTAAAGCAGTGGGTGAAGTGCTTAAAATGGAACAGAAAAATCAGATCATAGTCTGATCTCCATTATTTTGAGAACCTATGTGGCATTTTTGTAAGATTTACTAACATTTAAATTTAACACTGTTAGTAACTAATAGTGTAATACTGTTTAAAGCAGTTTAACACTGCTTCTACCTTTGACTCCCCACAATTTTTCCTCCAATCAGCAGCCTGAGTGATCCTTTTAAAATGTAAATTTACAAGTCTTCCATCTTGTTGATGGAATCTTACCAGATTCCTGACTTTTTTAAAATTTGGCTCAGAAAGATGGAGTTTATTTTTATGGTATAGTATATTATTTGCTTCTCTACAGTCTAAGGTTTCAGAGCCTAAAGAAAAAGTGCACAGTAGTTTGAAAACATCAAGAGTGGGGACAGGTGAAGCTGCCACCATGCCTGAAATTCAGTTTCCTTCTTCTAAGTTTAATGAATAGAATGGCCCAAAGAAACATGAGAAAAGAAACAATGATTAACATTCTCCTAAGATAGCTGATGGAGAAGGTGATGGCACCCCACTCCAGTACTCTTGCCTGGAATATCCCATGGACGGAGGAGCCTGGTAGGCTGCAGTCCTTGGGGTCGCAAAGAGTTGGACACGACTGAGTGACTTCACTTTCACTTTCCACTTTCATGCATTGGAGAAGGAAATGGCAACCCACTTCAGTGTTCTTGCCTAGAGAATCCCAGGGACGGCGGAGCCTGGTGGGCTGCCGTCTATGGGGTCGCACAGAGTCGGACACGACTGAAGCGAGTTAGCAGCAGCAGCAGCAGCAAGATAGCTGAAGTCTACTTTCAAGGTGGTAAAACATGAACTCTAAATCATCCTTATGTTCCAAGTTTGACCCACTGATTCCAAAAGGCAGCGGCAAAATTACTTTTTTAAACTCCTAGAACATACCTGTGTTGAGGTAGCAATCCTAGAACATACCTGTGTTGAGGTAGCAAACCATAAATGTCATGGTTAAAGCGAACATTTAATTTATTCTCTGCCCATCTGTGGATTAAGAATTCAGGGAAAATTTTTTTGACAAGAGAATTAAAACGAGTAAAGAGAACAGTGTCCATGGGCATCCCAGAATCCCAGACCCAGTTCCAAATCCATGCACCACTTCTTGTGCTGAGAAACACCTAGGAGAGAATGCAAGTAAACACAATAGATATGAGAGTTCACTTTCATAGGCTAATTTCTCAGTTCTTCAGATATTACTCATTTGGCTCATGAGAAGAAATGGATAAAAACTCTACTGTCTTTTATCTTGAAGAGTTCTTCTGTTCTCAAAAGCAGGAAGACCAACACATAGTTACATACACTCCCACATACAGACACATCTGACTTGTTGCTTATAGCCCCAAGCCTTCTTCTGGGTCAACCCACTATTCTTTTTGAACCTTTCCCAAAAGGAGTATTTGATGCCTGCAATGTCTTAAATTGCAAAAACACATAATGATGCAAAAAGGCTAGATAGATATCAACAGTTGACACAAAAGATCCCATCCAGCTGCTAATTACTGTGTTGTAGTAACTACAACACTTAGTTAATTTGTATCCCTATTGAAGGAATTGGAGTTGGAAGATGGTGTCAAGTGTCATGTCGATGAAAAATAAAGGGATTTAAAAAATGGTTATCTAATAAGTTTTTTTTTTTTTTTTTGTAATTCTTGGCTGAACTGGTAAAATCTTCAGACTCTGGTAAAAATAAACAATTTGAAAGTCTTTGAGGTTTAAACTATTTATTTGTATTTCATTCTCCATTTTTCTTTTTTTGAATAGATTATCAAGATGCCTATTGAGGAAATTGGAGATGGAAGTGGCAACCCACTCCAGTAATCTTGCCTGAAGAATTCCATGAACAGAGGAGCATGACAGGCTATAGTCCATGGGGTTGCAGAATCAGGCATGACTGAGCAACTATCACTCATTCACTATTGAGGAAATAGGTGTGAGAAGGTAATTAACAATCAGTATTGAAACAGCGTATGAGTACACACTACACATATTTTGTGCAATTCTCATATCTCAGAAGTTAGGGGCCAGGTTGCATCTCAAGAAAGAGAATTTAGGCACCAAACCTGTGCAGCTACATGACTGAGCTCAATCGCCAAATCAATTGCAGAATTTCCAATGCCAATCACAATGATTTTCTTGCCCTGAAATTTCTCTGGACTCTTGTATTCCCAACTGTGAATATATTGACCTTTGAAACGCATGATTCCTGTGGGCAAGAACACAATCAAGCATTGACTGTTATTTTGTCTTTTAAACTGCTGGCATATTCTAAAGCTTATTGCTAAACTCAAAGGCTTTCTAATTTAAATCTCTCATTTTCTGGTCTACTATTCCTGATCTGTGAACTGTGCTTGTCCTACATTATCAGACAGAATTAATTCTCCTACAGTTCTGTTCTGGAACAAAAATTTTATATTCCAACAAATTCTCAGGTTTCTTAAAAAGTCAGATATTTTACTTCTGCCTCTTTTTAACTTATCTATATCCTGCCAAGTCTTCAAAAAGAGCTTGACTCCTATATAAGTAATACATCTTCTTTATCCATCATCTTCATTATTATAAATACTGCTCTGATCCAGGTTCCTGTCTTGCTTCCTTAACCCAAGCTTCATCCCTGTCTACCTTGTTTTCCATCTCTTCCTAGGCCCAGTACACCCTTTCTACCAACACTAGCACTATTCACTTGGCTCTCTACTGGGGACAAATGCTCAGTGATTCTGGGGCTGAAAGGATATAAAAACATTATTCTTGTTTAAAAAATATGCTCTGACTTAAGCAAAAACCTCATGTGGCCAAACCATAATATCTGGTTGATTTTGTACCATTTCATCTTTCAGACAACATTGAGGGCTGCACTTATAGGCTTCACTGCTTCTCCTGTGACACTGGACAGCCCTGTTCCATCCTAATTGTGGATCATTCCTTGTTCTTTTTCCTTTATCTGGTGAATGTGCTCCAAAACCTCAGCTTTCCCTTGAAAGCAATTCTTTGATCATCACCTAGTGAATTCCTGAGCTCAATCATTGCTAAGTTCACTTTTCCTTTCAATTTCTGACTACAACTGTTCCAATTATTCCCCCTCCTCCTGGTCCTACTAAAATGCCCCTCACTACCTGAAGATAACATTTTCTTCTCATTTTTTATGAAACAATAAAAACCTGAGATGAGTTCCTCAACATCTAAAAGTTCCTGTGTTTTCATCTATCCTTCCTCTGTCTCCTTTCCCCAAGATAAAATATTTCTATTCTATTCCAAAATGAACACTTTGCCCTCTGGCTCAATATGGGAGTAGACCTTGAGATCAAACAAACCTGGGCATACTTCATAACTTTTTCACTACTAGATGTATTTGTAATGTGTAAAATAGAAATTGTTTCACCTAGCTCACAGGAATGGTATGAGTATCCTTTTAAACACTCCTAAAACATAGCACTTGAAAAATAAGTCTAATGTTTATCTTTGAATGTATTAAATCAAAACCAATACAATATTGTAAAGTAAAAAAAAAGTAATAATAATGAATGTATTAAATCTTATCCCATCCTCTTCCATTTTCAATAATCATCTCTAAGACTCTGTCACCTGCTCAACCTTTGCCCCTCAAACAGGCAGAATTAGCTTTCCCAAGACCTCTTCTCTCTCAGGAAATGGCAACTCCATTGCTTTGGACAATAAAATTATCCTTTTTTATCCTTTTATAACATATCACCTTTTTAAAAATCACACCTCATAACCGATCCATCAGCAAATTCTTTTTTTCCAACTTCTACTAGAAAGTAGAAGAGATACATGGAGTAATAGGCAAATTTGGCCTTGGAGTACAAAATGAAGCAGGGCAAAGGTTAACAGAATTTTGCCAAGAGGATGCACTGGTCATAGCAAACACCTTCTTCCAACAACACTAGAGATGACTCTACACATGGACATCACCAGATGGTCAATACCAAAATCAGATAGATTATATTCTTTGCATCCGAAGATGGAGAAGCTCTCTACAGTCAGCAAAAACAAGATGAGAGCTGACTGTGGCTCAGATCATGAAGTCCTTATTGCCAAATTCAGATTTACATTGAAGAAAGTCAGTAAATCACTAGACCATTCAGGTATGACCTAAATCAAATCCTTTACAATATATACAGTGGAAGTGACAACTAGATTCAAGGGATTAAATCTGATAGACAGAGTGCCTGAAGAACTATGGACAGAGGTTTGTGAATTGTACAGGAAGCAGTGATCAAGACCATCCCTAAGAAAAAGAAAAGCAAAAAGGCAAAATGGTTGTCTGTGAAGGCCTTACAAATAGCTTAGGAAAGAAGAGAAGTTAAAGGCAAAGGAGAAAAGGAAAGATATATCCATATGAATGCAGAGTTCCAAAGGGTAGCAAGGAGAGGTAAGAAAGCCTTCTTCAGTGATCAATGCAAAGAAATAGAGGAAAACAATAGAATGAGAAAGACTAGAGATCTCTTCAAGAAAATTAGCGATACCAAGGGAACTTTTCATGAAAATATGGGCAAAATAAAGGACAGAAATTGTATGGACCAAACAGAAGCAGAAGATATTAAGAAGAGGTGGAAAGAATACAAAAAGAGCAATACAAAAATGATCTTCATGACCCAGATAACCATGAGGGGGAGATCACTCACCTAGAGCCAGACATCCTGGAATGTGAAGTCAAGTGGGCCTTAGAAAGCATCACTATGAACAAAGCTAGTGAAGGTGATGGATCCCAGCTGAGCTACTTGAAATCCTGAAAGATGATGCTATTAAAGTGCTGCACTCAATATGCCAGCAAATTTGGAAAACTCAGCAGTGGCCACAGGACTGGAAAAGGTCAGTTTTCATTCCAATCCCAAAGAAAGGCAATGCCAAAGAATGTTCAAATACTGCACAATTGCAATCATTTCACATGCTAGCAAAGTAATGCTCAAAATTATCCAAGAGAGACTTCAACAGTACATGAACCAAGAACTTGCAAATGTTCAAGCTGGATTTAGAAAAGGCAGAAGAACCAAAGATCAAATTGCCAACATCCATTGGATCATCAAAAAAGGGTGAGAGTTCCAGGAAAACATCTACTGCTTTCTTGACTACACCAAAGCCTTTGACTGCATGGACCACAGCAAACTGCAGAAAATTCTTAAAAAGATGGGAGTACCAGATCACCTTACCCAAATCCTGAGAAATATGTATGCAAGTCAGGAAGCAACGGTTAGAACAGGACATGGAACAGTGGACTGGTTCCAAATTCAGAAAGGAGTACATCAAGGCTGCATGTTGTCACCCTGCTCATTTAACTTCTATGCAGTGTACATCATGCGAAATGCTAAGCTGGATGAAGCACAAGCTGGAATCAAGATTTCTGGGAGAAATATCAATAACCTCAGATACACAGATGACATCACCCTTAAGGCAGAAAGCAAAGAACTAAAGAGACTCTTGATGAAAGTGAATGAGGAGAGTGAAAAAGTTGGCTTAAAACTCAACATTCAAAAAACTAACATCATGGCATCTGGTCCCATTGCTTCATGGCAAAATGATGGGGAAACAGTGGAAACAGTGACAGACTTTATTTTCTTGGGCTGCAACATCACTGCAGTTGGTGACTGCATCCATGAAATTAAAAGACCTTTGCCCCTTGGAAGACGAGCTATGACCAACATAGCATATTAAAAAACAGAGACATTATTTTGCCAACAAAAGTCCATCTAGTCAGAGCTACGGTTTTTCCAGTAGTCATGTATAGATCTTAGAGTTGGATCATAAAGTTTAAAAATAAAAAATAAAAATAAATAAAATATATTCTTCAGACAAAAAAAAAAAAGAAAGCTGAGCACCGAAGAATTAATGCTTTTGAATGGTGGTGTTGGAGAAGACTCTTGAGAGTCCCTTGGACTGAAAGGAAATCAAACCAGTCAGTCCTAAAGGAAATCAGTCCTGAATATTCATTGGAGGGACTGATGCTGAAGCTGAAGCTCCAATACGCTGGCAACGTGATGAGAAGAACTGACCCACTGGAGAAGACCCTGATGGTGAGAAAGATTGAGGGCAGGAGGAGAAGGGGACAATAGAGGATGAGATGGTTGGATGGCATCACCAACTTGGTGGACATGAGTTTGATCAAGCTCCAGGAGTTGCTGATAAACAGGGAAGCCTGGCATGCTGCAGTCCATGGGATCGCAAGGAGTTGGACATGACTGAGCAATTGAACTGAACTGAACTTCAAACTATATTTAAGATCCAAGCACCACGTTATGTCTCCACTGCCACTCAGATCAGATCAGATCAGTCGCTCAGTCGTGTCCGACTCTTTTGCGACCCCATGAATTGCAGCACGCCAGGCCTCCCTGTCCATCACCAACTCCCAGAGTTCACTCAAACTCACGTCCATTGAGTCGGTGATGCCATCCAGCCATCTCATCCTCTGTCGTCCCCTTCTCCTCTTGCCCCCTAATCCCTCCCAGCATCAGAGTCTTTCCCAATGACTCAGCTCTTCACATGAGGTGGCCAAAGTACTGGAGTTTCAGCTTTAGCATCATTCCTTCCAAAGAAATCCCAGGGCTGATCTCCTTCTGAATGGACTGTCCAGATCTCCTTGCAGTCCAAGGGACTCTCAAGAGTCTTTTCCAACACCACAGTTTAAAAGCATTAATTCTTTGGCGCTCAGCCTTCTTCACATTCCAACTCTCACATCCATACATGACCACAGGAAAAACCATAGCCTTGACTAGACGAACCTTTGTTGGCAGAGTAATGTCTCTGCTTTTGAATATGCTATCTAGGTTGATCATAACTTTCCTTCCAAGGAGTAAGCATCTTTTAATTTCATGGCTGAAGTGACTGCAGTGACTGTTTCCACTGTTTCCCCATCTATTTCTCATAAAATGATGGGACCAGATGCCATGATCTTTGTTTTCTAAATGTTGAGCTTTAAGCCAACTTTTTCACTCTCCACTTTCACTTTCATCAAGAGGCTTTTGAGTTCCTCTTCACTTTCTGCCATAAGGGTGGTGTCATCTGCATATCTGAGGTTATTGATATTTCTTCTGGCAATCTTGATTCCAGCTTGTGTTTCTTCCAGTCCAGCGTTTCTCATGATGTACTCTGCATAGAAGTTAAATAAGCAGGGTGACAATATACAGCCTTGACGAACTCCTTTTCCTATTTGGAACCAGTCTGTTGTTCCATGTCCAGTTCTAACTGTTGCTTCCTGACCTGCATACAAATTTCTCAAGAGACAGATCAGGTGGTCTGGTATTCCCATCTCTTTCAGAATTTTCCACAGTTGATTGTGATCCACACAGTCAAAGGCTTTGGCATAGTTAATAAAGCAGAAATAGATGTTTTTCTGGAACTCTCTTGCTTTTTCCATGATCCAGCGGATGTTGGCAATTTGATCTCTGGTTCCTCTGCTTTTTCTAAAAGCAGCTTGAACATCAGGAAGTTCACGGTTCACGTATTGCTTTAGCCTGGCTTGGAGAATTTTGAGCATTACTTTACTGGTATGTGAGACGAGTACAACTGTGCGGTAGTCTGAGCATTCTTTGGCATTGCCTTTCTTTGGGATTGGAATGAAAACTGACGTTTTCCAGTCCTGTGGCCACTGCTGAGTTTTCCAAATTTGCTGGCATATTGAGTGCAGCACTTTCACAGCATCGTCTCCACGGCCACTATCCTGGTCAAAATCACCATCATTTTTCAACTGAATTATCAAGAACCTTCTCCCTGGCCTGCCTGTTTCTGCTTTCCCAGCTCCTTCCCCAGCTGTTCTCAACACAACAGCCAATGTGATTGGAGCATGCTCCAAGGGGACACTGCTCTGCTGAAAACCACCCAGTGGATCCCACTTCAGTTAAAGTCAGAGCCATGGTCCAGACAATGGCCTTTTTAATTCTTATTGGTCTGGTGCAGCATTCACTCTCTGACGTCATCTCCCTGTACTCTTTCTTCTACTCTCACCACATGGACCTGTCTGTTACACACCTACCTCAAGTTCTTTGCACTGTTTTCTTCCTTTTATACAATCTGCATTCCTCAGTTATTTGCATCACTTCCTCAATGCCTTGGGGTCTTTATTCCAGTGCTCTTTTCTCTCTGAAGCCTTACCTGACCACTTCAACTAGTCTTGCATGACAAGCCCATCTCCCCAACCACCAACCCTTTGCCCTTCCTGTTAATTGTTTCTCTTCATAGTTATTACCTTCCACATATTTATCCTTTTTTTTGTATCTCCCTCCATCTACTACCATGTATGCTCCAAGGGGACAAAAATTTTGATCTGTTTAATTCTCTGCTGAGCCTCTGCCACAAAAGTGATGCTCAGTAGATATTTCTTGAATGAATACTGATTGAATCAGTACAGGAATGTTTAAATCTCTAATAAGCTAATAACTAACAGACCACTTTTGACCAATATTATCTTTCTCTTTCTTCTTGTGCACTTGGAAACAGACATAAGAATGGAAAGTGGGGGAGTTCAGCATCTCCTGAGAAGCCCAAAGGAGTCTCAGATTCAGCCCTCTTCGAGCAAACAGTATACACATTCTGCTTCTAGAGGTAAGAAGGAGCTCTTGTGCAGATAAATCATTGCTGCATGATTCCTTATATTCAGAGTGCTTAAGCTTCCAAATAGTAAGTAGCACTGCAGTATCTTGTAAGATATATGTAGTGACACACTAGCACTTAGCTATTTGTAGTCATCTTGTTATGTTATGTTTATCTATACATATATGTATATATATGTGGCTTCCCTGGTGGGTCAATGGTAGAGAATCTGCCTGCAATGCAGGAGCTACAGGAGAAGCAGGTTCGATCCCTGGGTTGGAAAGATCCTTGGAGGAGTGCATGACAACCCACTCCAGTTTCTTGCCTGGAGAATACCATGTATGTATATATATACACATGGTATGTATATATATATATATATATATATATATATATATATATATATATATATATACACACATTCAGAAATAAAGCAAAATCTTAATGTATTTCTGTATCTTTGCTCTTACTAATTACTTCACACTATTAAAATGTAGCACCTTCCTCTTAAATAGCCCAGAACTGGTAGTGATAGTATATTTTAGTACTTTTTATTTTCAATTTTATAACTGTATTATTTGGATTAACTTGAAAGAACTTGCATTACTTTATAATCAGAAAATGTAATATTTATTATGAAACTAAGGTGACTTTCAGAATTATAAACTCTCTCCAAAAATAACAATAGCTACAGTGATAGTATCTCACAACACCAGTGCCTTAGAATTCAATAGCACATACCTGGAAATTTCTGAAGTGGCATGAAGGGATTGGTAAAAAGGCCACTACATACCATAATCCCATCAAAGACATAGGATTCCTTTTTCCTTCAGCCTGCACCACAACATCCCACTGTCCCGTGAAAGAGAAATCAGAGTGCTTCCTCACGCTGCACACCTTCGACTGGGAATAAGACAGAAAGACTCATGACCACTCTTCCCTGATGCCCTCAAGAACTCTTGACCTCAATGAATAAAGTTGACTGCAGGTACTCTCATCTGGGCTTTCATTAAAGTGCTCAAGTATAACTGGTCTCCAGAACAAGGCATTTTAAAGGTGAGATTAGCTCAATTTGTTCAGACTACAGTCCTCAAGGTAGCTAGGGGTGATCCCACACCAGGTGTACAGTTTGGCATTTCAGTCAATCTCCCATATTTTCTCCTGAAGGAGACTTCCATGGAGATGTATAACTTCCATGGAGATGTATGTAAAGCCCACGGCTCTGGCCTAGCTTTGGATTTTAACAAGAGACTTCCTTGTATGTTGAGTGCTCTCTGTCCCACTTACCAGAAACCGGATGTGCTTCAAAAGGTGAAAGTGTTTGACATACATATGGAGATACTCCATGATTTTGGAATTATGCAAGTAGTTGGGAAAGTGGTCAGGGAAAGGGTAATCACTGTAGGCCATCATCTCCTTTGAAGTGTTGCTGATGACAGACTTATAGACACTTGGCCTGCCTCTTTCAGTCTTCTCCTACCAAGAAAAAAAAGGACACCTGCTAAAGTATATCAACTTTAACAACAGATCAAACTATGAGTCTTCTTCAAAATGAAGAGCATTGTTATATTAAGGAATTACACAATATTAAAACATTCATACACAAAATTATCCCTTTTGATAAGGACAATCTCTGTAAATATGACCAGGCTGGTGAAGTGAAAGCTTTATATGGGCATCACTTAGTGAAATCAGATGACATATTGTGGTATTTGGGGGCATTCTGTCATAGTCCTTGAGATGTATCATTGCATAGCTCCAGCAAGGAAATTGACATTAAGTCATTTCTCTGAATCTATTTCTTCACTTGTAAATAGGTACTTGTCTATGTCACAGAGTTATTGTGGAGACCAAAGAATACACATAAAATGTTAGGAAAACCTTGCAAGGGAAAGCAATTATCAATGCATGCTTTGTTATAGGACTTATAGAAATTGCATGTGCAGGGTGAAAAGGACACCAGACTGGGAGATTGGAGATTTTTTTGAGATGTATCTGTATCAGACATGGTCCATCCAGGAATATGGGAGCTCCTCTCTCGATACTTGAAACAGGGAATGTAATGCAGAGAATTGGTAACATAGGTAATGAGAAACCCAAAAAGCCAATGAGGTATTGGTGAAACGTCCAGAGGTTAGCAAAGACAAGCAGCCAGTACCACATCTAGGCTATACCTAGCCAACTAACAGTTGGCATCTTTTGAACTACCTTCTTTTCCCTTCATGGTAACATTGAAGACCATGTGGTCCAGGGGTATAACTATAAGTTGAAGAAGAGCCCTTTAATATGCCTATCTAGTGGCTAGTATTAGTCACTCAGTCGTGTTCAACTCTTTGCAATCCCGTGGACTGCAGCCCACCAGACTCCTCCGTTAATGAGATTTTTCCAGGCAAGAATACTGGAGTGGGTTGCGATTTCCTTCTCCAGGGGATCTCCCCAACCCAGATATTGAACCCATGCTTCCCTCATTGCAGACAGATTCTTTACCATCTGAACCACCAGGGAATATACCTATGATGCAGGCCAAATACTATCACTATGCTCAGCTCTTGAGATTTCAGCTTTGTCCTAAAATATTAGAGTTGGTGTTAGTTGCCCTGACTGTACGCACATACTCTTGGGCTCAAGATAAAAATCTAAAGTTCATGTATTAACATATATGTGATAACTGAAGCCACAGAGGGCTAGGAAGGTATCCTAAAGAACACATAAAAAGTTAAAAAAATACAGAAGAGTAAGAAGGGAGCTATAATCAGCAACATGAAAAAAACTGAGAAGGAAAATCAGAAAGACAGCAGAGTGAAATCACAGAAGCTAGAGACAAGTGTTTTAAAAAGGAGCTGATTTTTAACATCATTGGATCCCCTTGAGAAAGCGATACAATTCTGGACAGAAAATCCATTCAGTTTGTCAATTTTATTGGTAAGAGTGGTGAGAGCAGTTTTGGGGAAGTGCCAGGATGTCTATCATGTAGTGATGGTGGAGATGAAGGAAGAGCAAGCACACAAGTCTTCTTCAAGGATCTAGAGTCTGAAAGCAAACGAGATTGATTGAACCTCATCCTTGTGCAGAAGAAAGGAATGGGAGTCAAATCACAGGTATTTTGTTGTTCAATCACTCAGTCATGTCTGACTCTTTGTGGTGCCGTAGACTGCAGCACACTAGGCTTCCCTATCCCTCGCTGTCTCCTAGAGCTTGCTCAAACTCATGTCCATTGAGTCGGTGATGCCATCCAACCATCTCATCATCTGTCATCCCTTTCTCCTCCTGCCTTCAATCTTTCCCAGCATCAGGGTCTTTTCTAAAGAGTCAGCTCTTTGCATCAGGTGGCCAACCTAGTGGAGTTTCAGCTTCAGCATCAGTCCTTCCAATGAATATTCAGGACTGATTTCCTTTAGGATTGACTGGATTGATCTTCTTGCTGTCCAAAGGACTCTCAAGAGCCTTCTCCAACACCACAGTTCAAAACATCAATTCTTTGGTGCTCAGCCTTCCTTATGGTCCAACTCACATCTGCACATGACTACTGGAAAAATCATAGCTTTGACTATAAGGATCTTTGTTGGCAAAGTAATGCCTCTGCTTTTTAATATGCTGTCTACCTTGGTCATAGCTTTTCTTCCAAGGAGCTATAGTTGAAGGATGATTTAGTGCTGTAGTCCTTGCATTCTTATTTCCCAGATATGAAAAAATGTCATTACACATATAGAAGTATAGGCATATTCAAACTTACCTCATATCTCCACAGTCCTCCAATGTCATTGCTTTCTTCAAAACAGATGGGTTCCAGTCCCTCCTCCAGACAGATCTTAATGGCACCTAATCCACTGACTCCAGCACCAACCACCATAATTCTTTTTCCTGGCATTATGTCTTGTATCAAGAAACACAGCATAAAATCAGACTTTTATTGCCATGTATTTTTTTATCATGCAAAGTTAGTTTTTCTCTAAAATTGCTGGTAAATGCATTGAAGGTATATCTTGTTCAAAGCAGATATGCCTTTCAAAGGAAGATCCAGTGACAGAAAATCTTAGTTCTCTCAGGCTTTCATGTTTTCAAGTACAAAAGAAATTGTTTGTTTGTTTTTTTAAGCGGTTTGACTCCTAAAATTTTTCTGATCATATGAGCTCACATTTTTACATTTCTTTTTTGATAGTTTCCTTATACCTAACACATTTGCACTCACACACTCTCAAAAACCTGTTCATTCATAGATTTTGCCCATACTTTTCTTCCTTCCCATTATGATTTATTACATAATTAAAATACTTCCCACTGCTATATAATATTGTTGTTTATGTACTCTATATATAATAGTTTGCACCTGTTAGATCCAAACTCATAACCCAATTTTTTCCCACCATGGCCCTCACTTTGGTGACCACAAATCTTTTATCCATGTCTGTGGGTCTGTTTCTGTTTCACAGATAAGATCACTTGTGTAATATTTGTGTCACATATAAGTTATACTCTGGTATATTTCTTTCTTTTTCTGAATTACTTCAGTTAGTATGATAATCTCAATGTCCATTCATTTAGCTTCAAATGGCATGTGTCCTTCTATTTTATGGCCAAGTAATATTCCCCTATATAAATATACTACATCTTTATCCATTCATATGTTGATGGACATTTAGGTTGCTTCCATGTCCTGGCTACTGTAAATATTGCTTCTATAAACATAAGGGTGTATGTATCTTTTTGAATTATATTACAAACAGACTTTTAATTCCTTCCACTACTACTATCTGCTTATAGAAACACTTAGGTAGGATATTTTGGCAGATTTTACCTTTATTTAAGCTAGAGAATCCCTATTTTTGCCTCATGATAGAGTTTGAAGTGGGGAAAAAAATAAAACCCTAACAGATTTCATCATATAAATATCATTCATAATACTCTTCTTGGGGTAGAGTGTGAACTATGTAAAAGTTCAGCATCTTTAGAAAAGTAGTCTGATTGCCTTTATGCCAGAGATTAATATTCTGCCATTCATTCATTCAATAGATATCAACTGGCTGCCTAGTATATACCAGACACTACTTTACTAGGGCAGATATAGCATTGAACAGATCAGACACAATTCTTTAAAAGCATTCTAATGAGGTAGAGATCAAATAATTAAGCAAATAAGTAGTAAGATGATACATTCTATGTAGAAAAATTAAGGAGCATACAGTTTATAGGAAATAGAGGAGCCAGAGTATTATTTCATACAGGATGGTCAGAAAAGGACTCAAGAATGACATTTAAGCAGGGAATAAAGAACCAAGACAAAAGCAAAGAAGTTGGGAATCAACCTTCTTGACTTCAGACTATACTTCAAAACTACAGTCATCAAGGTAGCATGGTACTGGTGCAAAGATAGAAATATAGATCAATGGAACAAAATAGAAAGTCCATAAATAAATCCATGCACCTATGGACACCTTATCTTTGACAAAGGAGGCAAAAATATATAGTGGAGAAAAGACAGTCTCTTCAACAAGTGGTTCTGAGGAAACTGGTCAACTACCTGTAAAAGAGTGAAACTAGAACACTTTTAAACATCATATATAAAAATAAACTTAAAATGAATTAAAGATCTAAATGTAAGACCAGATACTATAAAACTCTTAGAGGAAAACATAGGCAAAACATTCTCTGATATAAATCACAGCAAGATCCTCTATGACTCACCTCCCAAAGTAATGGAAATAAAAATAGAAATAAACAAATGGGATCTAATTAAATGTAAAAGCTTTTTTACAACAAGGAAACTATAAGCAAGGTGAAAAGACAGCCCTGAGAATGGGAGAAAACAACAGCAAATAAAACAACAGACAAGAATTAATCTCCGAAATATGTAAGCAGCCCATGCAGCTCAATACCAGAAAAAACAAACCGCCCAATCAAAAAATGGGCAAAATACCTAAACAAACATTTCTCCAAAGAAGACATTTAGATGAAAAACATTAAAAGATGCTCAACACCATTCATTATTAGAGAAAAGCAAATAAAAACCACAATGAGGCATCATCTCACATCAGTCAGAGGGCCATCATCAAAAAGTTTACAAACAATAAATGCTGGAGTGAGTGTGGAGGAAAGGGAACCTTCTTGCACTGTTGGTGGGAATGCAAACTGGTACAGCCACTATGGAGAACAGTGCAGAGATTCCTTAAAAACCTGGGATGAGAACTGTCATATGACCCAGTAACCCCACTCCTGGGCATACACTCCAAAGGAAACCAGAATTGAAAGAGACACATGTACTCCAATGTTCACTGCAGCACAGTTTACAATAGCTAGGACATGGAAGCAACCTAGATGTCCATTGGCAGATGAATGGATAAGGAAGTTGTTGTACATATACACAATGGAATATTACTCAGCTATAAAAAGGAACAATTTGAGGCAGTTCTAATGAGGTGGATTGCTGGGGACCAGCCCCGGCTGATCCAGGGTATTCGAAGGAGAGACGGCGTAGGCGAAGATCAGGAAACAATTGCTTAATTAAATGTTAATTAAGGATATAAAGAGTAATAGAATGAGGATAGCTCAGTAAAATTCAGTGAAGAAAAGAGGCTGAAATAAGGATAGCTCAGTGAGGAAATTCAGTGGAGAAAAGAGGCTGAATAATTCAGCCAGAAGGTAAGAGAAAGAACGACATGGTGAGACCAAGTTTCGGTGAACAAGGCCCGCACTTTATTTTCCAAAGTAGTTTTTATACCTTAAGTTATGCATAGAGGATAATGGGGGAAGGGGTAGAGTCAGGCAGCAAGCCAGGCTTTCTTCCTGCAAACGTATCATATGCAAAAGCTTAGGTGATTTGCATCATCTTCTGGCCCGGAGGCCTGTTAACATTTTAAGACCTTTTCTTCAGAAAACTTATTTTTCTCTAAAGGTGATTGGTCAGGAGCCACCCTCCAAAAGCATTAGATAAAGTTGCATTCCTACAGCGCAAAGATGTGGTGGGCTATAACAAGAAAAAGAATTAACTCAAGGGTCCCAGGTTACAAACATTAAAGCTACTACTTACACCAATTATATTAATCAATACACTGCCAGGGACACAGCAGGTAAGGGATATGGAAACTTAGCAGCAAACATTGGCCCAACAAGTGAAAATCCCTTCACCAATACAATTTCTAATCAATCTTTTAACTACTCAAAACTGTGTTTAGACAGTTTAGAACATCTCCTGCCTCTCACAGTTGGGAGGCTCTGAACAATCACATGTGGCTGGAAAAACCTATTCAGGCAGGCTAGAGGATTTCCAAAGGAGTTTGTAGGTTAAACACTGTCACACCCAGGAATTATTAACTGGAGCTGTAAGCTAACTCTTTTTTCAGAGAGGTAGTGGGGGACAGCCCCCTGTAAAGTCAGAGGTGTAGGTGAAAGCACAAAGCAGAAAGTAGGCAGACTCTGGTTTTGGGTGTAAATGCTCAAGAATTTCCAGGGGGACTCCTGAGGCTCGATCCCGCCTTTGCGTGTGCCGAGCCTCCTTCCTCATGACCTTTGTCATGGGCGGAGTTCCTCACGCTGGCTACCGGCAGTGATAGAATTCCAGTTGAGCTATTCCAGATCCTGAAAAGTGCTGCACTCAATATGCAATATGCACTCAATATGCAATATGCCGGTTCCCAGCAGTGGATGAACCTACAGCCTATTATAAAGAATGAAGTAAGTCAGAAAGAGAAAGACAAATACTGTATATTAATACATATATATGGAATCTAGAAGGATGATACTGATGATGGTACATACAGGGCAGCAAAGGAGACACAGAGGTAAAGAACAGACTTTTGGACTCAGTGGGAGAAGGTGAGGGCAGGATAATTTGAGAGAATAGCACTGAAACTATATATTACCATATGTAAAGTAGACGAACAGTGCAAATTTGATGCATGAAGCAGGGCACCCAAAGCTGGTGCTCTGCGACAACCTAGAAGGAAAGGATGAGACAGGAGGGGAGGAGGGGGTAGGATGTGGGGAGGGGGATTTCAGGATGGGGGTTACACATGTATACCTATGGCCAATTCATGCTGATATATGCCCCAAACCATCACAATATTATAATGTAATTATCCTCCAATTAAATTAAATTATTTTTAAAAAGAACCAAGGCATGTGATATCTGAGAGAGAATTCCAAGCAGAGAGTCTGAGACAGGCACTTGGACTTTTTGAAGAAGGAAGGAAAGCCTTATGACTAATACCAAAAAGATATAAGGGGTATAATGAAGTTGGACAGGGAGTATTAGTTACCAGTATCAGAGGCAGTACCAGTATCAGAGGTCAGATTGGACAGGCTACTTTTTCAAAGGATGGGGCAAAGAATATATTTGATATTCAGAAACGTCACTTACCTGTAAGTACCTCTGATGACACTGCTTCTCTTTCCACTCTCTATTCAACAACATAATGTTTTATCCTCTACTACTTAACAGCACCACAAAGTAATAGTATTTTCTCAAGGGATATCTCCTTACCTTATGAAGTGGTGATTTTTTCCCTGTATCTCTGCTCTCTACTCTGAATTGAAGGAGAAACTGAGTGGTGTTCTGTAATTTATAAGTTTCAATTATATTGAATTAGAATAGCTATTAAAATATGATTATTTTTTTATTTAGAGTTCCTTGGTAAGTTCTTTTAATTTAAGCAAACATGTTTGCAGGTCAGGAAGCAACAGTTAGAACTGGACATGGAACAACAGACTGGTTCCAAATAGAAAAAGGAGTACGTCAAGACTGTGTATTGTCACCCTGCTTATTTAACTTTTATGCAGAGTACATCATGAGAAATGCTGGGCTGGAGGAAGCACAAGCTGGAATCAAGATTGCTGGGAGAAATATCAATAACCTCAGATATGCAGATGACACCACCCTTATGGCAGAAAGTGGAGAACTAAAAAGCCTCTTGATGAAAGTGAAAGAGGAGAGTGAAAAAGTTGGCTTAAAGCTCAACATTCAGAAAACTAAGATCATGGCATCCAGTCCCATCACTTCATGGCAAATAGATGGGGAAACAGTGGAAACAGTGGCTGACTTTGTTTTCTTGGGCTCTAAAATCATTGCAGATTGTGATTACACCCATGAAATTAAAAGACACTTACTCCTTGGAAGGAAAGTTATGACCAACCTAGATAGCATATTAAAAAGCAGAGACATTACTTTGTCAACAAAGTCCGTCTAGTCAAGGCTATGGTTTTTCCAGTAGTCATGTATGGATGTGAGAGTTGGACTGTGACGAAAGCTGAGCGGCAAAGAATTGATGCTTTTGAACTGTGGTGTTGGAGAAAACTCTTGAGAGTCTCTTAGACTGCAAGGAGATCCAACAAGTTCATTCTGAAGGAGATCAGTCCTGGGTGTTCTTTGGAAGGAATGATGCTAAAGCTGAAACTCCAGTACTTTGGCCACCTCATGCAATGAGTTGACTCATTGGAAAAGACTCTGATGCTGGGAGGGATTGGGGGCAGGAGGAGAAGAGGACGATAGAGGATGAGATGGCTGGATGGCATCACCGACTCAATGGACGTGAGTTTGAGTGAACTCCGGGAGTTGGTGATGGACAGAGAGGCCTGGAGTGCTGCAATTCATGGGGTCGCAAAGAGTCAGACACGACTGAATGACTGAACTTAACTGAAAATCATTTCAGATGGTGACTGCAGCCATGAAATTAAAAGGCACTTGCTCCTTGAAAGAAAAGCTATGACCAACCTAGAAAGCATATTAAAAAACAGGTACATTACGTTGCCAACAAAGGTCTGTCTAATCGAAGGTATGGTTTTTTCAGTAGTCATGTATGGATGAGAGTTGGACCATAAGGAAAGCTGAACAATGAAGAATTGATGCTTTTGAACTGTGTTGTTTGGAGAAGACTCTTGAGAGTCCCTTTACTGCAAGGAGATCAAACCAGTCAATCCAAAGGTAATCAGTCCTGAATATTCATAGGAAGGACTCATGCTGAAGCTCCAAACTCCAATACACTTGATGAGAAGAACTGACTCATTGGAAAAGACCCTGATGCTGGGAAAGAGTGAAGGCAGGAGAAGGGGATGACAGGATGAGATGGTTGGGTGGCAAACTGACTCGATGGACATGAGTTTGAGCAAGCTCCAGCAGTTGGTAATGGACAGGGGAGCCTGGCGTGCTGCAGTCCATGGGTTCGCAAAGAGTCAGACACAACTGAATGACTGAACTGAATTGAATATTTTCTGCAAGAGTTTACTAATAATTACTATTGATTCTTCTTTAAATATTTGATATATGCCAGTGCAGCCATCTGGGCCTGGGATTATCTTTGTGGGAAGACTTTTAGTTTCCTATTTAATCTTTTTGTTTGCTACTGTTCTACTTAGTTTTTTGATATCTTTTGAGTCAATTTTGGTAATTTAATTTTTTCTTGGAATTTTTCCATTTCATTTAGTTATCAAATTTGTTTATTTGTAATCAAGTTTATTGTGATCCACACAGTCAAAAAAACAAAGTCTGACACTGTTTCCACTGCTTCCCCATCTATTTCCCATCAAGTGATGGGACCAGATGCCATGATCTTCGTTTTCTGAATGTTGAGCTTTAAGTCAACTTTTTCAGTCTCCTCTTTCACTTTCATCAAGAGGCTTTTGAGTTCCTCTTCACTTTCTGCCATAAGGGTGGTATCATCTGCATATCTGAGGTTATTGATATTTCTCCCAGCAATCTTGATTCCAGCTGTGCTTCTTCCAGCCCAGCGTTTCTCAGGATGTACTCTGCATAGAAGTTAAATGAGCAGGGTGACAATATACAGCCTTGATGTACTCCTTTTCCTATTTGGGACCAGTCTGCTGTTCCATATCCCATTCTAACTGTTGCCTCCTGACCTGTATACAGGTTTCTCAAGAGGCAGGTCAGGTGGTCTGGTATTCCCATCTCTTTCAGAATTTTCCACAGTTGATTGTGATCCACACAGTCAAAGGCTTTGGCATAGTCAAGAAAGCAGAAATCGAAGTTTTTCTGGAACTCTCTTGCTTTATCGATGATCCAGCAGATGTTGGCAATTTGATCTCTGGTTCCTCTGCCTTTTCTAAAAGCAGCTTGAACATCTGGAAGTTCACAGTTCACGTATTGCTGAAGCCTGGCTTGGAGAATTTTGAGCATTACTTTACTAGCGTGTGAGATGAGTGCAATTGTGCAGTAGTTTGAGCATTCTTTGGCATTGCCTTTCTTTGGGATTGGAATGAAAACTGACCTTTTCCAGTCCTGTGGCCACTGCTGAGTTTTCCAACTTTGCTGGCATATTGAGTGCAGCACTTTCACAGCATCATCTTTCAGGATTTGAAAGAGCTCAACTGGAATTCAATCACCTCCACTAGTTTTGTTCATAGTGATGCTTTCTAAGGCCCACTTGACTTCACATTCCAGGGTGTCTGGCTCTAGGTGAGTGATCATACCATCGTGATTATCTGGGTAGTGAAGTTTTTTTTTTTTTTTTTTGTACATTTCTGTGTATTCTTGCCACCTTTTCTTGATATATTCTGCTTCTGTTAGGTCCATACCATTTCTGTCCTTTATCGAGCCCATCTTTGCATGAAATGTTCCCTTGGTATCTCTAATTTTCTTGAAGAAATCTCTAGTCTTTCCCATTCTGTTGTTTTCCTCCATTTCTTTGCATTGATCACTGAGAAAGGCTGTCTTATCTCTTCTTGCTCTTCTTTGGAACTCTGCATTCAAATGCTTTGCTTTTCCCTTTCTCCTTTGCTTTTGAAATGTTTATTGCGATATATATCCCAAACATTTTAGAATGTTATATTTTCAATTTAATTTGTCTCAAAATATTTTCTAAGTTCTTCTTTGAACCATTGTTATTTAAGGATGCTTTTAAAAATTCTACATATTTATATATTTCCCACATTTCTGTTTGCTATTGACTTCTAATTTAATTACTTTGTGCTCTGAAACCATATTTTGAATGATTTCAATTATTTTTAAATTGTTTATACTTCTTTTATGGCCAGCTTACACCGGGAAATGTTCCTTGTGTTCTTGAGATTATATGTTCTGTTGTTGAGTTGTGTGTTCTATGCTGCTGCTGCTGCTAAGTCGCTTCAGTCGTATCCAACTCTGTGCGACCCCATAGACAGCAGCCCACCAGGCTCCCGCGTCCCTGGGATTCTCCAGGCAAGAACACTGGAGTGGGCTGCCATTTCCTTCTCCAATGCATGAAAGTGAAAAGTGAAAGTGAAGTTGCTCAGTCGTGTCCAACTCCTAGCGACCCTATGGACTGCAGCCTACCAGGCCCCTCCGTCCATGGGATTTTCCAGGCAAGAGTACTGGAGTGGGTTGCCATTGCCTTCTTCATGTGTGTTCTATAGAAACTAGCTGTATCTGATTTCTTAATAGTGTTGTTGAAGTCTCTATATCCTTGCTGGTTTACTCTCTAGATGTTCTATTCTAGCCTAACCTAGCCTGCCCTATCCTATCTTATGCTCTTCTATTCTATTCAGAATGGTATATTGATGTCTGTAACAATCAACTAGGTTGATTGTCCTATTTCTTCAGTTCTGTCAGTTTTTGCTTAATATATCTTGAGGCCCTATTGTTAGATACATATATAATTATTATATCGTCCTGACAAATTGATCCCAGGTGGGGCTAGTGGTAGGGAGATGAGGTTTGATTCCTAGGTCGGGAAGCTCTCCTTTGGAATAGGAAATGGCAAACAGCTCCAGTATTCTTGCCTGGAAAATTCCATGGGCAGAGGAGCATGTTGGTTTATAGTTCATAGGGCTGCAGGGAATTGGACATGACTGAGTAGTCATGTTGTCCAAAAAGCACAGCACATTAAAAAGTCTCTTTTTTCTCTATTATTAATAGCATTTTAAACTTAAATTATATTTTGTTTGATGTGCTATCAATATGTCTACTCTAGCTTTCTTATGGTTGCTGTTTTCATATCTTATACTTTTTTTTAGTCTTTTAGACTACTTTTTAAAAATTTTATTGGAGTATAAATACTTTACCGTGTTGTATTAGTTATGTATATACATATATTCCCTCTTTTTGGGGATTCTGTCCCATTTAGGTCACCACAGAGCATTGAATAGACTTCCCTGTGCTATACAATAAGTTTTCATTTGTTGTCTATTTTATACATAGTATTAATAGAGTACATATGTCAATCTCCACCTCCCAATTCATCCCACCCTTCCTTCCCCCCTTGGTGTCCACACATTTGTTCTCTACATTTGTGTCTCTTTTTCTGCTTTGTAAATAAGAACATCTATACCATTTTTTTCAGATTTCCTATATATTCATTAATACACAATATTTATTTTCCTCCTTCTGACTGACTTCATTCTGTATGACAATCTCTAGATCCATCCATGTCACTACAAATGACCCAATTTCATTCCTTTTTATGGCTGAGTAATATTATATATATGTGTGTGTGTGTGTGAATAATTGTATAGATATATAGATTTACCACATCTTCTTTATCCATTCCTCTGTTGGGGGACATTTAAGTTCTTTCCATGTCCTGGCTATTGTAAGCAGTGCAGCAATGAACACTGAGGTGCATGTGTTTTTTTTTTGAATTATGATTTTCTCTGGATATATGCCCAGTAGTGAGATTGCTGATGAAAGAGTTAACGTAGGTAGGTTGATAAGGAGTCCAAGCCTAAGGCCTATTTAAGAAGGAGTTGAACACTTTCTTTTTCACATTCTTTTGCCTTAGGCATGAAGGCCTCGTAGGCAGCAGTATCTTTTGTTCAAGGATATGCTTTTTTGAGCTCAGAATATATGTTATGGGAGAAGGTCTGGGTAAAACTTCCACAGCTTTGAGCTCTGGGTTAACCTGTTCCTTCTGGCTAATCTCATGCTGATGTCATCCCAGGATATATGTTACAAGAAAGAGTCTGGGCAAAATTTTCACAGCCTTGAGGTATTCTTTTCTATTCTTAAGAGCTAGCAGAAAAATATATAATACCCTGCTTAAAACTAACAAGGCGGGTAATCTTTCTACCCCCTTTGATGTCTATGTCAGTTTTTTAAGTCACTGTCACTTTAATAAAATTTCTACTACACAAAGCTACGAGTGACTGAGATTATCTTTGGTCCCAGAGTTAAACCTTCTCCTTCGGAGACTACAGATCCAATGGAGCACTGTAAAGAAAGTGAAGTCGTTCAGTCGTGTCCAACTCTTTGTGGCCCCATGGACTGTAGCCTACCAGGCTCCTGTCTATGGGATTTTCCAGGCAAGAATACTGGAGTGGGTTGCCATTTCCTTCTCCAGGGCATCTTCCCAACCCAGGGATCGAACCCTGATCTCCCACATCACAGGCAGACGCTTTAACCTCTGAGCTACCAGGGAGCACTGTAAGCTTTCATCTATTATCTTGGGGGCTCATCCAGGATCCCAAGACAAGGTGTAAGCTGTTATCTTGGATGCTAAGTGATAAAGTCTACTACTGGGTCATGTGGTATTTCTTTCAGTTTTTTCAAGGATCCTCCATACTGCTCTCCAAAGTGGCTGTATCTATTTACATTTCCACCAGAAGTGCAAGAGGGTTTCCTTTTCTCCACACCCTCTCCAGCATTTATTATTTGTACATTTTATGGTGATGGCCATTCTGACTGGTGTGAGGTGATATCCTATATTTTTCCATATAAAGTATGTCTCTTGTAGACAGAACATAGTTGAGTCTTGTTTGTTTTTTAAAAATAAATTCTAATAACTTTTTCTTTGATTGAATTCTTTCACTCCTATTTGATATTATCTTTCTATAGCTGATTCATGCTTGCTACTTTACTTTTTCTTTTCTCTTTGTCTCATTTCATTTCTTCACTCTTCTCCAGTAGCATATCGCGCACCTATCCACCTGGGGAGTTCATCTTTCAGTGTCATATATTTCTGCCTTTTCATACTGTTCACTGGGTTCTCAAGGCCAGAAAACTGAAGTAGTTTGATTGTAGCCATGAAATTAGAAGACACTTGTTCCTTGAAAGAAAAGCTATGACCAACCTAGAGAGCATATTAAAAAAAAAAAAAAAAAAAACAGAGACATTAATTTGCCAACAAAAATCTGCCTATTCAAAGCTATGGTTTTCCAGTAATCATGTATGGATGTGAGAGTTGGACTATAAAGAAAGTTAAGCACCAAGGAATTCATGCTTTTGAACTGTAGTGTTGGAGAAGACTCTTGAGGGTCCCTTGGACTACAACGAGATCAAACCAGGCAATCCTAAAGGAAATCAGTCCTGAATATTCATTGGAAGGACTGATGCTGAAGCTGAAGCTCCAATACTTTGGCCACCTGATGCAAAGAACTGACTCAGTGGAAAAGACCCTGATGCTGGGAAAGATTGAAGGCAGGAGGAGAAGGGGATGACAGAGGATGAGATAGTTGGATGGCATCACCAGCTCGATGGACATGAGTTTGAGAAAGCTCTGGGAGTTGGTGAAAGACAGGGAAACCTGGCATGCTTCAGTCCATGGGGTCACAAAGAGTCGGACACGACTGAGCGACTGAATTGAACTGATGTCTCATTAAATGTTCTTCTGTTCCTCCTTTCATGACTTCTTTACTGCTGCTGCTGCTGCTAAGTCACTTCAGTCGTGTCCGACTCTGTGCAACCCCATAGATGGCAGCCCACCAGGCCCTGCCGTACCTGGGATTCCCCAGGCAAGAACACTGGAGTGGGTTGCCATTTCCTTCTCCAGTGTATGAAAGTGAAAAGTCAAAGTGAAGTCACTCAGTCGTATCAGACTTGTAGCGACCCCATAGATTGCAGCCTACCAGGCTCCTCCATCCATGGGATTTTCCAGGCAAGAGTACTGGAGTGGGTTGCCATTGCCTTCTCCAGATTTCTTTACTAGTAAGAGGGTATTTTCTAATACACATTTTAAATCCTTTTGATTAATTATATTTTTGAGTTATTTTATTAACAGGTTTGTAATTAAAAAAAAAATGCTTATTAGAAGCTACTTCAGGTTTTGCTGTTGTTCAGTCACATAGTTGTGTCTGACTCTTTAGGATCCCATGGACTGCAGCACAGCAGGCCTCCCTGTCCCTTACCATCTCCAGAAGTTTGCCCAAGTTACATCGATGATACCATCCAGCCATCTCATCCTCTGACGCCCTCTTCTCCTGCCCTCAATCTTCGACAGCATCAGGGACTTATCCAATGAGTCGGCTGTTCTCATCAGGCTACCAAAATACTGGAGCTTCAACTTCAGCATCAGTCCTTCCAATGAGTGTTCAGGGTTGATTTCCCTTAAGACTGGCTGGTTTGATCTCCTTGCTGTCCAAGGGACTCAGGAGTCTTCTCCAGCACCACAGTTCGAAGGCATCAATTATTTAGCACTCTGCCTTCTTTATGGTTCAGTTCTCAAAACCATATATGACCACTAGGAGGACTACAGCCTTGACTGTACAGACCTCTGTTGGCAGAGTAATGTGTCTGCTTTTCAACACACTGTATAGGTTTATCACAACTTACCTGCCAAGTAGTAATCGACTTTTGATTTCATGGCTGCAGTCACCATCCACAGTGATTTTAGAGCCCAAGAAGAGGAAATCCATCACTGTTTCCACCTTTTCCCCTTCTGTTTGCCACAAAGTAACAGGACCAGATGCAGTGATCCTAGTTATTTTAATATTTAGTTTTAAGCAGGCTCTTTCGCTCCTTCACCCTCACCAAGAGGTTCTGTAGTTCCTCTTCACTTTCTGCCATTAGATTTGTTCAGTTCAGTCACTCAGTCGTGTCCAACTCTTAGCAACCCCATGGACTACAGCACACCAGGCCTCCCTGTCCATCACCAACTCCAAAGTTTACTCAAACTCATGTCCGTTGAGTCGGGGATGCCATCCAATGATATCCTCTGTCGTCCCCTTCTCCTCCTGCCTTCAATCTTTCCCAGCATCAGAGTCTTCTCAAATCAGTCAGTTCTTCTCATTAGGTGGCCAAAATATTGGAGTTTTGGTTTCAGCATCAGTCCTTTCAATAAATATTCAGGGCTGATTTCCCTTAGGATGATCTGGTTGGATCCCCTTGCAGTCCAAAGGACTCTCCTTTGACGCTCAGCTTTCTTTATAGTCCAACTCTCACATCCATACATGACCAGTGGAAAAACCATAGCTTTCTACTAGATGGACCTTTGTTGGCAAAATAATGTTTCTGCTTTTTAAAATGCTGTCTAGGTTGGTCATAACTTTTCTTCCAAGGAGTAAGCTTCTTAATTTCATGGCTGCAATCACCATCTGCAGTGATTTTGGAGCACCCAAATATAAAGTCTGCCACTTGTTTTCACTGTTTCCCCATCTATTTCCCATGAAGTGATGGGACCAGATGCCATGATCTTCGTTTTCTGAATGTTGAGCTTTAAGCCAACTTTTTCACTCTCCTCTTTCACTCTCAAGAGGCTCTTTAGTTCTTCTTCACTTTCTGCCATAAGGGTGGTGTCATCCGCATATCTGAGGTTATTGATATTTCTCCCAGAAATCTTGATTCCAGCTTCTTCATCCAGCCCAGCATTTCTCATGTTGTACTCAGCATATAAGTTAAATAAGCAGGGTGACAATATATAGCCTTGACAACTCCTTTCCCAATTTTGAACCAGTTCATTGTTCCATGTATAGTTCTAACTGTTGCTTCTTGACCTGCATACAGATTACTCAGGAGGCAGATAAGGTTGTATGGTATTCTCAATTCTTTAAGAATTTTCCACAGTTTGTTGTGATCCACACAGTCAAAGGCTTTGGTGTAGTCAATAAAGCAGAAGTAGATATTTTTCTGGAACCTCTTGCTTTTTCGATGTGGATATTGGCAATTTGATCTCTGGTTTCTCTGCCTTTTCTAAATCCACCTTGAACATCTGGAATTTCATGGTTCATGTAGTGTTGAAGCCTGGCTTGGAGAATTTTCAGCATTACTTTGCTAGCATGTGAAATAAGCCCAATTATGCAGTAGTTTGAACATTCTTTGGCATTGCCTTTCTTTGGGATTGGAATGAAAACTGACCTTTTCCAGTCCTGTGGCCTCTGTGGAGTTTTCCATATTTGCTGGCACATTGAGTGCAGCACTTTCACAGCATCATCTTTCAGGATTTGAAATAGCTCAACTGGAATTCCATCACCTCCACTAGCTTTGTTCATAGTGATCCTTCCTAAGGCCCACTTGAGTTCCCATTCCAGGATGTCTTGCTTTAGGTGACTGATCACACCATCATGGTTATCTGGGTCATGAAGATCTTTCTTGTATTTTCTTCTGTGTAGTATTGACATCTCTTCTTAATATCTTATGCTTCTTTTAGGTCCAACACTTGATGTCCTTTATTGTGCCCATCTTTGCATGAAATATTTCCTTGGTATCTCCAGTTTTCTTGAGGAGATCTCTAGTCTTTCCCATTCTATTGTTTTCCTCTATTTATTTGCATTGATCACTGAGGAAGGCTTTCTTATCTCTCTTTGCCTTGGAACTCTGCATTCAAGTGAGTATATCTTTCCTTTTCTCCTTTACCTTTAGCTTCTCTTCTTTTCTCAGCTATTTGTAAAGCCTCCTCACAAAACCATTTTGCCTTTTTGCATTTCATTTTCTTAGAGATGTGTCAGGGGACGTTCAACTTTAAGGAATCCAGTATGTTGCATTTTCTTTGTGTGCCATTTCTCAAGGACTCTCTGTTCCTTATCAGTTCCTATCCCAGGAATGAGTAGAGCTGCATGTAGTTCTCAGGACTGAGATCATGGGAAAGGGCATCTGCTTAGATTCCTTTCAGTAACTCCCTTCAGTGACTCTCTTCAGCAACCTTGTGTGTATTAGACTATCTATTGTGTTGCAACTTGTGGAATTTCATTCTTTGTAATGGCTGAGTAATCATTTTACTGAAGATATGTAAACATGCATTTCTGCTAATAAAATACCCTTGCTCCACTAGAGACTTGGGTCCCCCGCACCCTTCTTTCTGTCTTCATTCTCTTCGGAACATGGAAGTTAACCAAGCTCACTTTCTTGCCCAGGCTTTCAAGACCTCCTTGAGAGGATGCCCTGTGCCTTCGTGAGTGGTACAGTCCTGTGCATGGGCTTTATTGGTTTTCTATGTAACTTGAGAGATACTGCTCTCTCCCTCTATCTTTCTTTTCATCAACTCCAGTCCCCAGGTCCTGGTCTGTAAAGACCACAACAAGTGGCGCCCAAACAGGGACCTGGCATTCACAGCATTCAGGATGGAGTGACTGGGACCTACTGAGGTTGGTAAGTCTGGGGTTATCGGACAAATGGCTGGAAAGCCCCACCATTTTTTTTACTTTACTTCATTATTTATTTAAAGTTCAAGGACTTTCAGTTTCATGTCAACGCATAGAGGCATGCCTTCAAACAGTGGTTGAACATAATCCCTGGTTCCCTGATGAGGGCAGTTTTGATTTAGAAATTTAGAACTGGGCAAAGGGAATGTTAAACAAGCCACTAGACAGGGAAAAAATACCCCAATAGATTTCTGGCTCCTATGGGCCCTAATTAAAGCTATGATTTTGCCATTTCAAAGTATTTCCAGCCCTCCTGATATTCAACAACAGGTAGAACACTTATTACATGAATATGAATTTGATGATGAAACTTTTCAAAAAGCCCAAATAGAACAACATAAAATATTTCAGAATTTTCCTACTAGCCCTGCTCCAGCTGCTCCAAGTGCTCCTCTTCTTGTGTCTCTTGCAACAGGCACAAAACTGAAAGTCCCTTCAATACAAGAACAAAATGACTCTAACGATGACTCTTCTGAGTCTCTCTATGTCACTAAAGCTGATAATGCTTTTTTGGATAACAAAGATAAGCCTTTAGCATGTACTCATATTTATGAGAAAAAAGTATCTACTCATTCTCCTTCACAACAGAGGCTTTCTGAATTGCTGACTTTGCAGTCTCAAGTCTCTGGGGCTGATGGTTTTCCACTTTTCCAGTATTAAGGAATGTTAATGCCCAAAGGCAAATAATACCTCAATATGAAGGCATTGATTTCTCTTACATGCAACAAATGAAAAAAGCTATAACTATGTATGGCCCTCCTTCATCTTTTACTAAAGAACTTCTAAATGCTATGGCATCTTCTATTGGGACTTTTATCCCTTATGATTGGTGAATTTTCATAAAAGCTCTCCTTAAACCAGGAGAATATCTTCAATGGACTATGTGGTTTCAAGATGTGGCTCGGGATCATGCCAATTTTAATGCTCGAGCTGGTGCTCCCCAGAACCAAATTACTTTTGAACTGTTAACTGGTACAGGGCAATTTGAAGCGATAGAAGCTCAAATACAATGCCCTTCTTTCTTGCATATACAATTGAAAGAAGCTGCCCTTGAAGCCTGGGATCAAATTACTTCTCAAGGAGAACCTAAAGGTAGTTACATTAAGATATTACAAGGACCTAATGAAACCTATGCTGATTTCCTAGCTAGACTAGAAACTGCTATTTCCTGTAATGTAATTGGCGAAGAAGCCAGATTACAACTAGGAAATCTGCTTGCATATGAAAATGCAAATCAGGAATGTCAAAGTTCTATCATCCCAATACATGAGACTGGGACTGTTACTGATTATTTGAAGGCTTGCCACAATTTAGGGTCTGAGACACGGAAAATGCAAATGCTAGCTGAAACAATGGCTACTGCTTTTAAAAAGGGAAATGAAGGATGTTTTACATATGGGGATAAGACCCACTTTAAAAAGGATTGCCCTAAGAAATATGCAGAGAAAATTAAAGCTAATAAAAATTTTCCAAAACTCTTCACTCGCTGCCATAAAAGGATGCATTGGGCCAAAGATTGTTGATCTAAATATGATGTTGAGGGAAAACTTATTTCAGGAAACTTCAAACAGGGGAATCCCCAGGTCCCCTTCAACAAAAACCAGAGGCAAACGCCATCTTTTCCCTCAAACCCTCAACATCTGGCAGTACTGCCATTGATATATCAGCCCTAAATGATTTTCTCCTTTTCTTTCAAGCAATCCCTTCTAGAATACCTACTGGACTTTTTGGACTCCTGCCTCTACAAACCTTCGGCATTTTACTTGGCTGATCTAGCTTGACTTCTAAGGGAATTACTGTTCACCCTGGAATAATTAATTCAGATTATAAGGGAGAAATTCAAGTTATGATGTCATCTCAGATACTATGGCAATTTAAAAAGGGGGAAAAATTGCCCAATTACTTCTTTTACCTTACATTTCTATTAATTCCTCTAATGATATACAGACAGATGGATAGGAAACACAGATCAAAAACAATTCTTATGGACATCATTGGTATCTGAATATGACCAACCAAATATAAATATCAAAATCAATGGTAAAAGTTTTTCTGGTTTCCTTGATACTGGATCTGATATCACTATTATTTCCAAACACTTATGGCCCAAATCTTGGCTTATACACAAAATTTCTTGCCAAATTACAGGAGTTACTCAAACAAAAATACAAGGAGTCTATCAAAGTACTCAAATTTATCCTTGTGAGGGACCAGAAGGCCAGCCAGCAACATTACAACCTTACATAATAGATTTAACCCTTAATCTAATAGGAAGGGATTTACTTATGCAATGGGAAACTCAGATATACATTCCACATTTTTCTTAGGGGCCACTGCTCATTTAACAAACAACAATTATTAAAATAACTTGGAAGTATGACGAACCTATTTGGACAGAGCAGTGGCCCCTTACAAAAGAGAAATTACAGGCTGCTAGAGAACTTATAGATACACAATTGGAATTAAAACATATTGAGGAATATTATTCCCCTTGGAACTCTCCCATTTTTGTTATAAAAAAGAAACCTGGAAAAAGGCGTCTCTTAACAGACCTTAGAAAAGTTAATGCATCTATGAGTCCTATGGGTACATTGCAACCAGTCATCCCGACGCATACCATTATTCCTCAAAACTGGCATATTATTATTATAGATTTACAGGATTGCTTTTTTAATATACCTTTACATCCTCTAGACTGAAAGAGATTTGCTTTCTCTCTTCCTTATCCTAATCACACCGGGCCTCATAAGCAATACCAGTGGACTGTACTGCCTCAAGGAATGATGAATTCTCCCACTATGAGTCAATATTATGTAGCAGAGGAACCAGAGACCAAATTGCAAACATCTACTGGATCATCAATAAAGCAAGAGAGTTCCAGAAAAACTTCGATTTCTGCTTTCTTGACTATGCCAAAGCCTTTGACTGTGTGGATCACAGTAAGCTGTGGAAAATTCTGAAAGAGATGGAAATACCAGACCACCTGACGTGCCGCTTGAGTAATTTGTATGCAGGTCAGGAAACAACAGTAAGAACTGGACATGGAACTACAGTCTGGCTACAAATAGGAAAAGGAATACATCAAGGCTGTATATTGTCATCCTGCTTATTTAACTTATATGCAGAGTACATCATGAGAAAAGCTGGGCTGGAAGAAGCACAAGCTGGAATCAAGATTGCTGGGAGAAATATCAATAACCTCAGATATGCAGAGGACACCACCCTTATGGCAGAAAGTGAAGAGGAACTAAAAAGCGTCTTGATGAAGGTGAAAGAGGAGAGGGAAAAAGTTGGCTTAAAGCTCAACATTCAGAAAACGAAGATCATGGCATCTGGTCCCATCACTTGATGGGAAATAGATGGGGAAACAGTAGAAACAGTGTCAGACTATATCTTTTTGGGCTCCAAAATCACTGCAGATGGTGACTGCAGCCATGAAATTAAAAGACGCTTACTCCTTGGAAGAAAAGTTATGACCAACCTAGATAGCATATTGAAAAGCAGAGACATTACTTTGCCAACAAAGGTCCATCTAGTCAAGGCTATGGTTTTTCCAGTGGTCATGTATGGATGTGAGAGTTGGACTGTGAAGAAAGCTGAGTGCCAAAGAATTGATGCCTTTGAACTGTGGTGTTGGAGAAGACTCTTGAGAGTCCCTTGGACTTCAAGGAGATCCAACCAGTCCATTCTGAAGGAGATCAGCCCTGGGATTTCTTTAGAAGAAATGATGCTAAAGCTGAAACTCAAGTACTTTGGCCACCTCATGTCAGCTCAGTGAAGAGCTGACTCATTGGAAAAGACTCTGATGCTGGGAGGGATTGGGGGCAGGAGGAGCAGTGGACGACAGAGGATGAGATGGTTGGATGGCATCACTGACTCGATGGATGTGAGTCTGGGTGAACTCCGGGAGTTGGTGATGGACAGGGAGGCCTGGCATGCTACTATTCATGGGGTCGCAAAGATTCAGACATGACTGAGCGACTGAACTGAACTGAACTGACTTGAAAGGAGATTTAAATAGCCCTCGTTCATTTTCACTAGTGGCACGAGAAGAACTCTATTTAATACAAAATAAATTGCAAAAGCAATTTTTTACATGTATTAGACTTGATTTACCTCTAGAGTTATTTATTCTCCCCTCTCTTCATTCCCCCACAGGACTTCTTGCCCAACTAGAACACCCAATAGAATGGACCTATACCCATTTTAGAGGGATACAAAATCACTTATATCCTATCTTGATTTAATCACTCTTATCGTTATCAATGGAAGAAATAGAACTAGGACGTTAATTGGCTCTGATCCTCATAAAATTGTAATACCTATTAATAAATCTCAATTCTAGAATGTATTACACAATTCTACTGATTTACAAATAGCTTTTCTGGAATATTTTGGAGAAATTTCATTTAATTATCCTTCTAACAAGTTCTGGAATTTCTTCAAAAATACTGAATTTATTATCTCCCACATCATCAGCTCACAGCCTATACCTCAAGCTGATGTTTTCTATATAGATGGGATTAAAAACCCTAAAGCCTCATTCTGGTCTCTCGAAGAATATAAGATCTTTTATACTAAATTTCATTTTGCTCAACAAAACTAATTATATGCTTTTATTCAAGTTATTTACTTACATCCTTACCCCATTAATGTAGTCTCTGATTCCTTATATTGTTTTTGTATTAAAAAATATAGAAACCTCCACTATAAACTCCAGTCAACCTGTTATTCAACAGCTTTTTTTCAAACTACAATCTATTATTAGAAACCACACTTCTCCCATTTATATTACCCATATTCGGGCACATTCCTGCCTTCCCGGCCCTATGACTCTTGGTAATGAACAAGCTGATAAACTTGTTTATTTTGCTACCCCTGAAGAACAATATGCTTTATTACACAACAATGCTGGCTCCTTACACCAAATATAGAAAATTCTATACCACCAAGCTAAAGAAATCATTAATAATTGCTCTACTTGTAAACCCTTACACCTTTGACCCGTTGCACAAGGTATCAATCCTCGAGGATTACAACCCAATGAATTATGGCAAATGGATGTAAATCATTGCCCTGAACTTTCTCCATCTTCTTTCTTACATGTCTGTATCGACACAAATTCTTGTTTTATCTAGGCCACACCTCTTCGAGGTGTAGCTACACAACATGTTATAACTTATATTAACTAGTTTTGCTATAATGGGAACTCTTAGTTCTATAAAAACAGACAATAACCCTGCCTATATTTCTAGGCGCTTCAAACAATTTTTACAATCATTTTCTGTTAAACATATTACAGGTATTCCTTATAATCCACAGGCACATCACACACTGAAACCACAAATAAAAAAATGTAAAAAGGGGGAATACACAGGAACACTACTATCTTCCTTATCTAAAGCAGACTGCTAGATTCCAACATAAGCTACTATCTAAACCTATAACTATTGTTAATACAGCTTTATTTGTTTTAAATTTTTTAAACTTACCACAAGGAGATACTTTAATAAGAGCAGAAAAATATTTCCAGGGATCACAGGATGCCTCTCTTCCTTTGCCCATTTGGTATCAAAACGGGTTAATCAAACAATGGGAGTCTGGGAAATTAATCTTACAGGAAAAGGGGTATGCTTGTATTTCTCCAGATAGACCCAATGAACTTACTTGGCTTCCTCTTCAGAAGATCCAACCCAAGGGGGCCTTCAGCATTCAAAATAGAGATGAAACAACACAACCCCCAAGAGAAAGAAATTCCAATACAAACCATGGCAGTTCTAAACATCTCCAAGAAGCACCACCCTTGACATCATCAACCTCATGAACTCCCTAGTTGGGGACAGGTAAAAACCTTTATTATTCAAGCTGAAAACCTGGTTTCTCAAGAGGGAATGCCTTGGAATCCAGAAAATATTTTTGTTGCTATGCTTGCTTTGCTTCCTTTTGCTTCCCCTGCTCAAGCTGAGTTGATGAATCATACTTACTGGGCTTATATACACAACCCCCCTTCACTACATGTTGTAGAACAGACAAAAAGAAGACCAATCATATCCACCAATGACTCAATACATATGCCTCCTCCTTGGAGTTTGGAGGGGCCCTCACACCCAGAGTAAGAAGGGAGACTAATTAATATTTCTCTAGGTTATGAAATCCTTCCTTTATGCATGGGCCCAACAGAATTATGCATAAACATTAGCCAACAAACTTGGGCTTTCATCCTGCCTCCAGAAAAGGACTTTTGGACATTACTTAGATTATTTACTGACCTTTCTTTTTATGAGAATCATGTCAACACTACTGAAACTCTAGGGAAAGGAAAAAAAAACATTATGCAAAGGGTTTACTTATAAGAACTTTTTCATTATAGGGGACTGGAATGCAAAAGTAGGAAGTCAAGAAACACCTGAAGAAACAGGCAGATTTGGCCTTGGAATACGGAATGAAGCAGGGCAAAGACTAATATAGTTTTGCCAAGAAAATGCACTGGTCATAACAAACACCCTCTTCCAACAACACAAGAGAAGGCTCTATACATGGACATCACCAGATGGTCAACACCGAAATCAGATTGATTATATTCTTTGCAGCCAAAGATGGAGAAGCTCTATACAGTCAGCAAAAACAAGACCAGGAGCTGACTGTGTCTCAGACCATGAACTCCTTATTGCCAAATTCAGACTTAAATTGAAGAAAATAGGGAAAACCACTAGACCATTCAGGTATGACCTAAATCAAATCCCTTATGATTATACAGTGGAAGTGAGAAATAGATTTAAGGGTCTAGATCTGATAGATAGAGTGCCTGATGAACAATGGAATGAGGTTCGTGACATTGTACAGAAGACAGGGATCAAGATCATTCCCATAGAAAAGAAATGCAAAAAAGCAAAATGGCTGTCTGAGGAGGCCTTACAAATAGCTGTGAAAGGAAGAGAAGCAAAAAGCAAAGGAGAAAAGGAAAGATATAAACATCTGAATGCAGAGTTCCAAAGAATAGCAAGAAGAGATAAGAAAGCCTTCTTCAGTGATTAATGCAAAGAAATAGAGGAAAACAACAGAATGGGAAAGACTAGGGATCTCTTCAAGAAAATCAGAGATACCAAAGGAACATTTCATGCAAAGATGGGATCAATAAAGGACAGAAATGGTATGGACCTAACAGAAGCAGAAGATATCAAGAGAGGTGGAAAGAATACACAGAAGAACTGTACAAAAAAGATCTTCACGACCCAGATAATCACGATCGTGTGATCACTCACCTAGAGCCAGACATCCTGGAATGTGAAGTCAGGTGGGCCTTAGAAAGCATCACTACAAGTAAAGCTAGTGGAGGTGATGGAATTCCAGTTGAGCTATTCCAAATCCTGAAAGATGATGCTGTGAAAGTGCTGCACTCAATATGCCAGCAAATTTGGAAAACTCAGCAGTGGCCACAGGACTGGAAAAGGTCAGTTTTCATTCCAATCCCAAAGAAAGGCAATGCCAAATAATTAATTTAGAAAAGGCAGAGGAACCAGAGATCAAATTGCCAACATCCGTTGGATCATAGAAAAAGCAAGAGAGTTCCAGAAAAGCATCTATTTCTGCTTCATTGACTATGCCAAAGTCTTTGACTGTGTGGATCACAATAAACTGTGGAAAATTCTTCAAGAGATGGGAATACCAGACCACCTGATCTGCCTCTTGAGAAATTTGTATGCCGGTCAGGAAGCAACAGTTAGAACTGGACATGGAACAACAGACTGGTTCCAAATAGGAAAATAAGTTCATCAAGGCTGTATATTGTCACCCTGTTTATTTAACTTATATGCAGAATACATCACGAGAAACGCTGGACTGGAAGAAACACAAGCTGGAATCAAGATTGCTGAGAGAAATATCAATAACCTCAGATATGCAGATGACACCACCCTTATGGCAGAAAGTGAAGAGGAACTCAAAAGCCTCTTGATGAAAGTGAAAGTGGAGAGTGAAAAAGTTGGCTTAAAGCTCAACATTCAGAAAACGAAGATCATGGCATCCAGTCCCATCACTTCATGGGAAATAGATGGGGAAACAGTGGAAATAGGGTCAGACTTTATTTTTCTGGGCTCCAAAATCACTACAGATGGTGACTGCAGCCATGAAATTAAAAGACACTTACTGCTTGGAAGAAAAGTTATGACCAACCTAGATAGCATATTGAAAAGCAGAGACATTACTTTGCCAACAAAGGTTCATCTAGTCAAGGCTATGGTTTCTCCTGTGATAATGTACGGATGTGAGAGTTGGACTGTGAAGAAGGCTGAGCGCTGAAGAATTGATGCTTTTGAACTGTGGTGTTGGAGAAGACTCTTGAGAGTCCCTTGGACTTCAAGGAGATCCAACCAGTCCATTCTGAAGAAGATCAGCCCAGGGATTTCTTTGGAAGGAATGATGCTTAAGCTGAAACTCCAGTACTTTGGCCACCTCATGCGAAGAGTTGACTCATTGGAAAAGACTCTAATGCTGGGAGGGATTTGGGGCAGGAAGAGAAGGGGACGACAGAGGATGAGATGGCTGGATGACATCACTGACTTGATGGACGTGAGTCTGGGTGAACTCCGGGAGTTGGTGATGGACAGGGAGGCCTGGCGTGCTGTGATTCATGGAGTCGCAAATAGTCGGACATGACTGAGCGACTGATCTGATCTGATCTGATAAGAACTTTAAATATACTCCTGTTCATTGGGACAGATGTCAAGACAAATCAGGAAAATTAATGTTTGTGGCCAATTATACCATTGTTGTTTGGGGATCCCATGATATGTGGTTATCTGACTCTTCAGGTGATATTAATAGCACTATATGTGATTATGCTACTCAAGTAGCATGGAAGATTACCAATACTATGATGGAACATTACCAAGACAAAGGACTACTTGGCTGGCTTGACAGTGGAATGGCACCCCCTCACCCTCGAATCGTCCTCAATAAACAGATTGGGCCTGAACAAAGGGACATTTGGAAACTTTCCGCTAGCACTGAAGAACTTGTAACTTGGACTGGATATTTCACAGGGACTAGTTGTAGTTCTAGTCATTATTCCTTTCATTATAATCAGCCATATTTTATACAAGCTTGTGTTCCCCTTCCTTTTGTTGTAATTATAGGAAACGCAATTTAATAAGACTTTACTTGCTTTACCTTGTATAGATTGCAAACTATATACTTGTCTTAGCTCCTCCATGTCTATAAAAAATGAATCCCTTCTGATTCTTTGATCTCGATGTAACCTGTGGTTGCCAATATACCTCCAACAACCCTAGAAAGAAGGTCCCATGACCGGACTTGTTTCCTGGTTACTTACTAAATTACTCCAATGATCTAAATGATTCATTGGATGGCTAATTCTTGGCATATTGGGATTGATAGCCATTTGCACTACTGCTGCTGTTGCCAGCATTGTTTTACAAACCTCAATTCAAACACACAATTTTATCCATAATTGGACTAAAGATGCTCATACTATGTGGGCCACTCAGGCTCAGATAAATGAGGAAGTTCAAGATGAAATACAGGAAATAAAAATAGCCTTCCAATGTGTCGGAGATCAATTAATAGATTTACAAAAACAAGCTTTACTAAAATGTGATTGGAATTCTACTCAATTTTGTATTATCCCTCTTTGGTTCAACTATTCTGCCTACAACTGGAAACAAATCAAATTTCATTTGTAAGACTTACATGATAATGCTTCCTTAAATGTACAATTATTACAAAAAGAAATATTTGAAGCCTTCTTTAAGAGTCTACCTTCTTCCAATAATCTGAAAAGCTTAGCTGAACAGCTAACTGATCAGTTACCTGGGCTGGACCCTCGAGGATGGTTTCAAAGCATTGTACATAGTATTGGATCTAGAGTTGTAATGCTAATAATTATCCTGGTGGTTATATTCATAGTATATTGATGCCTTTCAACTAAAATTGCTAAAGCTAAACAAACTCATTTGGTCAGGACCTTTTTCACTAAAGAATATACAGTCACCCCCAATTATGAAAAAAATAAAAAAGGGGTAATTTTCAAGGGACACTCAACTTTAAGGAATCCAATATGTTGCATTTTTTTTCCTTTGTGTGCCATTTCTCAAGGACTCTCTGTTACTTATCAGTTCCTATTCCAGGAATGAGTAGAGCTGCATGCAGTTCTCAGGACTGAGATCATGGGAAAGGGCACCTGCTTGGATTGCTTTCAGTAACTCCCTTCAGTGACTCTCTTTAGCAACCTTGTATGTATTAGATTATCCATTGTCTTGCAACTTTGGGATTTTATTCTTTGTAATGGCTGAGTAATCATTTTACTGAAGATATATAAGCATGCATTTCTGCTAACAAAATATCCTTGCTCCACTAGAGACCTGGGTCCCCTACATCCTTCTTTCTATCTTCATTCTCTTCGGAGCATGGAAGCCTACTGAGCTCACGTTCTCACCCAGGCATTCAAGACCTCCTTGAGAGGAAGCCCTGTGCCTTAATGAGTGGTAAAAGTCCTGTGCATGGGCTTTATTGGATTTCCATGTAACCCAAGAGATACTGCTCTCTCTCTCTCTCTCTCTCTCTCTCTCTCTCTCTCTCTTTCTCTTTCTTTTCATCAACTCTGGTCCCCATGTCCTGGTCTGTAAAAGACTGCAACAGATATGCTCTATTTCACTGCCTTATGTCCACTGAGTCAGTGATGCCATCCAACCACCTGGTCCTCTGTCGTCCCCTTCTCCTCCCGCCTTCAATCTTTCCCAGCATGAGGATCTTTTCCAATGAGTCGGTTCTTTGCATCAGGTGGCCAAGTATTGGAGCTTCAGCTACAGCATCAGTCCTTCAAATGACTATTCAGGACTGTTTTCCTTTAGGATTGCCTGATTTGATCTCCTTGTAGTTCAAGGGACACTTCGGAGTCTTCTCCAACACCACACTTCAAAAGCATTAATACTTCAGTGCTCAGCTTTCTTTATAGTCCAACTCTCACATCCATACATGATTGCTGGAAAACCATAGCTTGAATTAGGCAGACCTTTGTTGGCAAGTAATGTCTCTGTTTTTTTTAATGTGCTCTCTAGATCAATGCAAAGAAATAGAGGAAAACAACAGAATGGGAAAGACTAGAGATCTCTTCAAGAAAATTAGAGATACCAAGGGAATATTTCATGCAAAGATGGGCTCGATAAAGGACAGAAATGGTATGGACCTAACTGAAGCAGAAGATATCAAGAGAGGTGGAAAGAATACACAGAAGAACTGTAAAAAATGATCTTCATGACCCAGATAATCACGATGGTGTGATCACTCACCTAGAGCCAGACATCCTGGAATGTGAAGTCAGGTGGGCCTTAGAAAGCATCACTACGAACAAAGCTAGTGGAGGTGATGGAATTCCAGTTGAGCTATTCCAAATCCTGAAAGATGATGCTGTGAAAGTGCTGCACTCAATATGCCAGCAAATTTGGAAAACTCAGCAGTGGCCACAGGACTGGAAAAGTCAGTTTTCATTCCAATCCCAAAGAAAGGCAATGCCAAAGAATGCTCAAAGTACCGCGCAAATGTGCTCATCTCACATGCTAGTAAAGTAATGCTCAAAATTCTCCAAGTCAGGCTTCAGCAATATGTGAACTGTGAATTTCCTGATTTTCAAGCTGGTTTTAGAAAAGGCAGAGGCACCAGATATCAAATTGCCAACATCTGCTGGATCATCAGAAAAGCAAAAGAGTTCAAGAAAAACATCTTCTACTTTACTGACTATGCCAAGCTTTTGACTGTGTAGATCACAATAAACTGTGGAAAATTCTGAAAGAGATGGAAATACCAGACCACCTGACCTGCCTCTTGAGAAATCTGTATGCAGGTAAGGAAGCAACAGTTAGAACTGGACATGGAGCAACAGTCTGGTTCCAAATAGGAAAAGGAGTACATCAAAGCTGTATATTGTCACCCTGCTTATTTAACATATATGCAGAGTACATCAAGAGAAATGCTGGGCTGGAAGAAGCACAAGGTGGAATCAAGATTGTGGGGAGAAATCTCAATAACCTCAGATATGCAGATGACACCACCCTTGCGGCAGAAAATGAAGAGGAACTAAAAAGGCTCTTGATGAAGGTGAAAGTGGAGAGTGAAAAAGTTGGCTTAAAGCTCAACATTCAGGAAACGAAGATCATGGCATTTGGTCCCATCACTTGATGGGAAATAGATGGGGAAACAGGGGAAAGAGTGTCATACTTTATCTTTTTGGGCTCGAAAATCACTGCAGATGGTGACTACAGACATGAAATTAAAAGACACTTACTCCTTGGAAGAAAAGTTATGACCAACCTAGATAGCATATTGAAAAGCAGAGACATTACTTTGCCAACAAAGGTCCGTCTAGTCAAGGCTATGGTTTTTCCAGTGTTCATGTATGGATATGAGAGTTGGGACTGTGAAGAAAGCTGAGTGCCGAAGAATTGATGCTTTTGAACTGTGGTGTTGGAGAAGACTCTTGAGAGTCCCTTGGACTGCAAGGAGATCCAACCAGTCCATTCTGAAGGAGATCAGCCCAGGGATTTCTTTGGCAGGAATGATGCTAAAGCTGAAACTCCAGTACTTTGACCACCTCATACAAAGAGTTGACTCATTGGAAAAGACTCTGATGCTGGGAGGGATTGGGGGCAGGAGGAGAAGGAGACGACAGAGGATGAGATGGCTGGATGGCATCACTGACTCGATGGACGTGAATCTGGGTGAACTCCGGGAGTTGGTGATGGACAGGGAGCCATGGCGTGCTGCAATTCATCGGGTCGCAAAGAGTCGGACACGACTGAGCTACTGAACAGAACTAGGTTGGTCATAGCTTTTCTTTCAAGGAGCAAGTGTCTTTTAATGTCATGGCTGCAGTCAAAGCACTTCAGTTTTCTTGCCTTGAGAACCCCATGAACAGTATGAAAAGGCAAAAAGATATGACACTGAAAGATGAACTCCCAGGTCGGTAGGTGCCCAGTATGCTACTGGAGAAGAGTGGAGAAATAAAATGAGACATATAGGAAACTCTCCCTTGATGTTTATATTTTATAACAGGAAAAAAATGTTTAATAGAAAATTATTTCTCAGTGTTAAATTATTTAAATTTAGGATGGGGAACACATGTATACTAATTAAATAATTTTCTATTAAAGAAAAAAAAATAAAAAATAAATAAAAAAAGAAAAAAAAAGAAAAAAAATTATTTAAAACAAAGAGACAACAACTTGGTGACATTAAAGACATTAAATACTCAGAATTATAGTCAGGAGACAATTATCACATACATGGTCTTAGTGTTTTAAAGCTATCCTGAACTGGGTCTTGGCGATCAGGCCTATTTCTAGAGAGGTCAAAAATTCTTGAAGATCCTAACTGAACATAGGCAGAGGTATGGATAAAGATTTGGAAGTACCTCTAAGATTGAAGACACACTAATACTTCTTCCCTTAGAACTTTTAGGTCCAGAAAATACGTTTGCTAATTTCTACTCATGCTCAGGTTGAAAGAACAAACTAGAATCACTCCAATGCAAAGCTTCTGCCAACAATAGAAACTTCAACCCATTGGTTATTATCTTTTTAAAAAGTGTGGGCTATTTCAATAAGCAAATCTAAACTCCTTACTATCTGCTGTACATTCAGTGCTTTCTATGTGCCATAGAACAGGCAAAGTTTCATTTTGGTGCCCTAGACACTTGCTTTTGCATCCTTGGTGATAACTACTTTTAACTTCATGTTCTTTCCACCTACCCTCTATTGAAACCCCTTTCACAGAAAATAATAACAAGAACGCTTTCATCTCATGGCACTTTTTTTCTTACATATCTCCTCCCCCATCAGACTGTAAGCCCCATAAGGCAAGGACAAAAGTGCAGGTCATCAGTTTAAGGCAACTTTACTATGCTTCTCTGCTGCTGTTGCTGCTCAGTTGCTTCAGTCGAGTTCGACTCTATGCGACCCCGTAATCGGCAGCCTGCCAGGTTCCTGTGTCCCTGGGATTCTTCAGGCAAGAATACTAGAGTGGGTTGGCATTTCCTTCTTTAATGCATGCATGCACGCATGCTAAGTCGCTTGAGTCGTGTCTGACTCTGTGCGACCCATAGATGGCAGCCCACTAGGCTCCTCTGTCCCTGGGATTCTCTAGGCAAGAATACTGCAGTGGGTTCTCTAGTCTACTTAATTTCCTTTACGTGGTGATCAGGGTTGATAGCTTTAGCAAGCAAAAATACAAGATATCAAATTAGCTTCAAATTTCAGGTAAACAAAGAATATTATTTGTATTAGTGTTCTCCAGAGAAACAGAACTAATGGAGTATGTGTGTATATTCACACTTGGAAGTGAAAAGTGAAAGTGAAAGTGGCTCAAATGGGTCCAACTCTTTGTGACCCCAGGGATTATACATGGAATTCTCCATGTATATTTATTTACTATTCAGTTGATATCAATAATTAGTAAATGACATAAAGCTGACACAAAATAAAGTGTACTCAGGGAAGGGCAATGGATCTTGATGAACTCCAATACTCTTGAGGGAACAGGAGGCCATCAGGACTTCCCAATGAACTTAGGAGCTGTAGATCGAGTATCTTCACCATGAGGCCTGAATAAACTCTCTTAATACCTTGTACTTGTGTTGTTGCTGTTACTTCCTGACCATTTCCCAGAATGGAAGATCTCAAACAACAACGACCTAGCTTACTTAATGACTCCAGATCTCACTCCACAGTGAAGGCACACCCATTAGTAAAATGAGTATTAATAGGTCTAAAACAGAAAGCTAGGAAAGCAAATCCTTGGGTGGAAAAGGAGAAGGAGGCGAATGCTGACTTAGGGCGGTTTTGACATTCAGCCGTGTGGGAACCCACTTGACACCAGATGTGTGGAGAAAACATACCAAAAACAGTTTAGAAATCAAAAGTTTGAACACGCAATGAATAAAAATGCTAACAAGGGTGTTGAAGTTTCCGGAAAATCCTTCTGCTGTCTTGTGTCCAAACATCTCATCTTGTCTTACTTTCATAGTCAAAACCACAAACTTATGAAATGATGAATGGCATGTCGAATTATGGGAGAGGTTCTAAGAATTGAATCCACCCCAAATTCTACATTCATGTTCTCACATGCTGACTCAAGTTTTGCTTTATAGGCATTGAAGAAATAGATAGAAGCTTATGTAATAGGTGTTGAAAAATAGATTGAAGCCTATATAATATTGTTTTTCTTTCCGGATCATGATAACAAATTGTTACATTATGATATATCTTATTTTGGAGTTGGTCGAATGTTTCAATTGTTCTAGAACATCTTATGGAATATCTGAGAAAAGGATTTGGCCAACCCAATAACTTTTGTTTACTAAGTGCTATTAGCAGGTCAGGAAGCAACAGTTAGAACTGGACATGGAACAACAGACTGGTTCAAATTGGAAAAGGAGTGCGTCAAGGCTGTATATTGTCACCCTGCTTATTTAATTGATATGCAGAGTACATCATGAGAAATGCTGGGCTGGAAGAAGCACAAGTTGGAATCAAGATTGTGGCAAGAAATATCAAAAACCTCACATATGAAAATAATCCCACCCTTATGGCAGAAAGTGTAGAGGAACTGAAAAGCCTCTTGATGAAGGTAAAAGAGGAGAGGAAAAAAGTTGGCTTAAAGCTCAATATTTAGAAAACGAAGATTATGGCATCTGGTCCTATCACTTGATGGGAAATAGATGGGGAAACAGTGGAAACAGTGTCAGACTATACCTTTTTGAGCTCCAAAATCACTGCAGATGGTGACTGCAGACATGAAAATAAAAGACGCTTACTCCTTGGTAGAAAAGTTATGACAAACCTAGATAGCATATTGAAAAGCAGAGACATTACTTTGCCAACAAAGTTGCGTCTAGTCAAGGCTATGGTTTTTCCAGTGGTCATGTATGGATGTGAGAGTTGGACTGTGAAGAATGCTGAGTGCCGAGGAATTGATGCCTTTGAACTGTGGTGTTGGAGAAGACTCTTGAGAGTCCCTTCGACTGCAAGGAGATCCAACCAGTCCATTCTGAAGGAGATCAGACTTGGGGTTTATTTGGAAGGAATGATGCTAAAGCTGAAACTCCAGTACTTTGGCCACCTCATGCGAAGAGTTGACTGATTGGCAAAGACTCTGATGCTGGGAGGGACTGGGGGTAGGAGGAGAAGGAGACGACAGAGGATGAGATGGCTGGATGGCATCACTGACTCCATGGACGTGAGTCTGGCTGAACTCCGAGCGTTGCTGATGGACAGGGACGCCTGGTGTGCTGTGATTCATGCGATCGCAAAGAGCCGGACATGATTGAGCGACTGAACTGAATTACGTTGGTCAAAGGTTTTGTTTCAAGAAGCAAGTGTCTTTTAATGTCATGGCTGCAGTCAAAGCACTTCAGTTTTCTTGCCTTGAGAACCCCATGAACAGTATGAAAAGGCAAAAAATATGACACTGAAAGATGAACTCCCAGGTCGGTAGGTGCCCAGTATGCTACTGGAGAAGAGTGGAGAAATAAAATGAGACATATAGGAAACTCTCCCCTGATGTTTATATTTTACAACAGGAAAAATAAGTGTTTAAGAGAAAATTATTCCTCAGTGTTAAATTATTTAAAACAAAGAGACAACAACTTGGTGACATTAAAGACATTAAATACTCAGAATTTTTAGTGAGGAGACAATTATCACATACATGGTTAATGTTTTAAAGCTATCCTGAATTGCGTCTTGGTGATCAGGCCTGTTTCTAGAGAAGTCAAAAGTTCTTGAAGATCCTAACTGAACATAGACAGAGGTATGGATAAAGATTTGGAAGTACCTCTAAGATTTGAAGACACACTTTGACTTCTTCCCTTAGAACTTTTGGGTCCAGAAAATATGTTTGCTAATTTCTACTCATGCTCAGGTTGAAAGAACAAACTAGAATCACTCCAATGCAATGCTTCTGCCAACAATAGAAGCTTCAATCCATTGGTTATTATCTTTTTATAAAGTGTGGGCTATTTCAATAAGCAAATCTAAACTCCTTACTATCTGCTGTACATTCAGTGCTTTCTATGTGCCATAGAATAGGCAAAGTTTCGTTTTAGTGCCATAGCCACTTGCTTTTTCATCCTTGGTGATAACTTTTTTAAACCTCATGTTCTTTCCACCTACCCTCTATTGAAACCCCTTACACAGAAAATAATAGCAAGCAGAGCTATCATTTCAAGGCACTTTTTTTCTTACATATCTCCTCCCCCTACCAGACTCTAAGCCCCATAAGTCAAGGACAAGAGTGCAGATCATCAGTTTAAGGCAACTTTACTATGCTTCTCTGCTGCTGCTCAGTTGCTTCAGTCGTGTGCAACTCTATGTGACCCCGTAGATGGCAGCCCACCAGGCTCCTCTGTCCCTGGGATTCTCCAGGCAAGAATACTGGAGTGGGTTGCCATTTCCTTCTCCAATGCATGCACGCGTGCATGCTATATCGCTTCAGTCGTGTCCGGCTCTGTGCAACGCCATAGACGGCAGCCCATCAGGCTTCTCTGTCCCCGGGATTCTCTAGGCAAGAATACTGGAGTGGGTTCTCTAGTCTACTCAGTTTTCTTTACGTGGTAATCAGGGTTGCTAGCTTTAGCAAGTAAATATACAAGACATCAAATTAACTTCAAATTTCAGGTAAACAAAGAATATTATTTGTATTAGTGTTCTCCAGAGAAACAGAACGAACGGAATACTTGTGTACATTCACACTTGGAAGTGAAAAGTGAAAGTGAAAGTGGCTCAGACGGGTCCAACTCTTTGCGACTCGAGGGACTATACATGAAATTCTCCATGTATATTTATTGACTATTCAGTTGATATCAATAATTGATGAATGACATAAAGCTGATACAAGATAAAGTGTACTCAGGGAAGGACAATGGATCTTGATGAACTCCAATACTCTTGAGGGAACAGGAGGCCATCAGGACTTCCCAATGAACTTAGGAGCTGTAGATCGAGTATCTTCACCATGAGGCCTGAATAAACTTTCTTAATACCTTGTACTTGTGTTGTTGCTGTTACTTCCTGACCATTTCCCAGAATGGAAGATCTCAAACAAAAACGACCTAGCTTACTTAATGACTCCAGACCTCACTCCACAGTGAAGGCACACCCATACGTAAAATGAGTATTAATAGGTCTAAAACAGAAAGCACGGAAAGCAAATCCTTGGGTGGAAAGGGAGAAGGAGGCGAATGCTGGCTTAGGGCTGTTTTGACATTCAGCCGTGTGGGGACCCACTTGACACCAGATGTGTGGGGAAAGTATACTAAAAACAGTTTAGAAATCAAGAGTTTAGAAATCAAAGTTTTGAAGACACACAATGAATAAAAATGCTAATAAGGATGTTGAAGTTTCTGGAAAATCCTTCAGCTGTCTTGTGTCCAAACATCTCATCTTGTCTTACTTTCATAGTCAAAACCACAAACTTCTCAAATGATGAATGACATGTCGAATTATGGGAGAGGTTCTAAGTATTGAATCCTCCCCCAATTCCACATTCATCTTCTCACATGCTGACTCAAGTTTTGCTTTATAGGCATTGAAGAAATAGATAGAAGCTTATGTAATAGGTGTTGAAAAATAGATTGAAGCTTATATAATAATGTTTTTCTTTCTGGATCATGATAATAAGTTGTAACATTATGATATATCTTATTTTGGAGTGGTCCAATGTTTCAATTGTTCTAGAACATCTTATGGAATATCTGAGAAAACGTTTTGGCCAACCCAATTACTTTTGTTTACTAAGTGCTATTAGCAGGTCAGAAAGCAACAGTTAGAACTGGACATGGAACAGACTGGTTCCAAATAGGAAAAGGAGTGTGTTAACGCTGTATATTGTCACCCTGCTTATTGAACTGATATGCAGAGTACATCATGAGAAATGCTGGGCAGGAAGAAGCACAAGTTGGAATCAAGATTGCCGGGAGAAATATAAATAACCTCAGATATGAAGATGACCCCACCCTATGGCAGAAAATGAGGAAGAACTAAAAAGCCTCTTGATGAAGGTGAAAGAGGAGAGGGAAAGAGTTGGCTTAAAGCTCAACATTCAGAAAACGAAGATCATGGCATCTGGTCCTATCACTTGATGGGAAATAGATGGGGAAACAGTGGAAACAGGGTCCGACTATATCTTTTTGGGCTCCAAAGTCACTGCAGATGGTGACTGCAGCCATGAAATTAAAAGACGCTTACTGCTTGGAAAAAAAGTTACGACCAACCTAGATAGCATATTGAAAAGCAGAGACATTACTTTGCCAACAAAGTTGCGTCTAGTCAAGGCTGTGGTTTTTCCAGTGGTCATGTATGAATGTGAGAGGTGGACTGTGAAGAATGCTGAGTGCCAAGGAATTGATGCCTTTGAACTGTGGTGTTGGAGAAGACTCTTGAGAGTCCCTTCGACTGCAAGGAGATCCAACCAGTCCATTCTGAAGGAGATCAGACTTGGGGTTTATTTGGAAGGAATGATGCTAAAGCTGAAACTCCAGTATTTTGGCCACCTCATGCGAAGAGTTGACTGATTGGCAAAGACTCTGATGCTGGGAGGGACTGGGGGTAGGAGGAGAAGGAGAGGACAGAGGATGAGATGGCTGGATGGCATCACTGACTCGATGGACGTGAGTCTGGCTGAACTCCGGGTGTTATGATGGACAGGGACGCCTGGCGTGCTGTGATTCATGCGGTCGCAAAGAGTCGGACACAATTCAGCGACTGGACTGAACTAGGTCGGTCAAAGGTTTTGTTTCAAGGAGCAAGCGTCTTTTAATTTCATGGCTGCAGTCAAAGTACTTCAGTTTTCTTGCCTTGAGATCCCTATGAACAGTATGCAAAGGCAAAAAGATATGACACTGAAAGATGAACTCCCAGGTCAGTAGGTGCCCAGTATGCTACTGGAGAAGAGTGGAGAAATAAAATGAGACATATAGGAAACTCTCCCTTGATGTTTATATTTTATAACAGGAAAAATAAATGATTAATAGAAAATTATTCCTCAGTGTTAAATTATTTAAAACAAAGAGACAACAACTTGGTGACATTAAAGACATTAAATACTCAGAATTTTTAGTGAGGAGACAATTATCACATACATGGTTAATGTTTTAAAGCTATCCTGAATTGCGTCTTGGCGATCATGCCTATTTCTAGAGAGGTCAAAAATTCTTGAAAATCCTAACTGAACATAGGCAGAGGTATGGATAAAGATTTGGAAGTACCTCTAAGATTTGAAGACACACTTTGATTTCTTCCCTTAGAACTTTTGGGTCCAGAAAATACGTTTGCTATTTTCTACTCATGCTCAGGTTGAAAGAACAAACTAGAATCACTCCAGTGCAGAGCTTCTGCCAACAAGAGAAACTTCAACCCGTTGGTTATTATCTTTTTTAAAAGTGGAGGAGCTAAGATGGTGGAGGAGTAGGACGGGGAGAACACTTTTTCCCCCACAAATTCATCAAAAGAACATTTAAACGCAGAGTAAGTTCCACAAAACAACTTCTGAATGCTGGCAAAGGACATCAGGCACCCAGAAAAGCAACCCAAGTCTTCAAAGGGAGGTAGGAAAAAATATAAAGGACCAAAAAAGAGACAAAAGTTCCATCCCGGGAAGGGAGTCTTAAAAAGAGAGAAGTTTCCAAACACCAGGAAACCTTCTCACTGCCAAATCTGTGCCGAGCCTTGGAAGCACAGAGGGCAACATAACAAGGAGGAAAAATAAATAAACAATTAAAACCCGCACATTGCGAGCCCTACGGTAACTCCCCCAGCGGAGAAGAAGTGCAGACGCCTGTATCCGCCATTAGCAAGCGGAGGATGGGCAGGGAGGCGCGGCGTGGGCAGGGAGGCACGGTGCGGGCTGCATCGCAAGGATCTGGCCTGAATACCCCGAGCGCTATCTGAGCGAAATAATCTGGGCTAGCAAACCAGACTGTGGGATATCTACCATGTGAAAAGCCAGCCCTAACCTAAGACACTGCCAGGCCTGCACACGGAACAAAGGACTGTACAGAGATAGCCAGCGGCAGACCATGCCCCTCCTGTGATAGGCAGCCAGAGCTGGAAGGGGACAATCACAGCCCCAGAGAGACATTATCTATAAAACTGTAAGCAGGCTTCTTTGCTAAATAAAACTTCTTGGGGGTCTGGATGGTCAACATCTGCCTAAGAAGGTGCGCCGATGCACACCTAGATAACTGAGCGGCGGAAAGGCGATAAGTTGCAGCAATCACGCGTGCCAAACACCTCATCACCTGAGCTGCTTGGATCTGGGAAGGGCACAAAACGCAGGCCCAACCGAAAGTTTGTGCCTCTGAGGACTACCTGAGTGCCTGAACCTGAGCAGCTTGGACCTGGAAGTGCAGGCAGCCCAGGGCCGGCCACGGATGGTTCCCGGCAGATCAACCTAGAGCCTGAGCAGCGTGGGCAGGGAGGCTACGCGCGCCGTAAACGGGGGGCAGACCCAGTGTGGCTGAGGCACTGCGAGCACACGCCAGTGTTATTTATTTGCAGCATCCCTCCCTACCTCCCCTCAGCGCAACTGAACAAGTGAGCCTAAAAAAAAAAAAAAAAGGTGTCCTCCACCGTCCCCTTTGTGTCAGGGTGGAAACCAGACACTGAAGAGACCAGCAAACAGAAGAAGCTATAACAGAGGGAACCGCCTTGGAAGCTACAGGCAATAGATTAAAACCCTGTGGTTAGTACCAGCTACATAGGAAGGGGCCTATAGATCTTGAGAAATATAAGTCGGACCAAGGAACTAGCCAAAAATGAACTGAACCCACAATACTCACAACAAAACCAGAGAAAGTCCTAGATATATTTTTACTATTTTTACGATCACTCTTTCTTTCTTTCTTTTTTTTTAATTTTTTTAATTAAAAAAAAATTTTTAAGTCCTCTATTATTCCTTTAATTTTCACTTTTATAACCGATTACATTGAAAAAAAAAAAGAAGACCTCATTTTTTTAAAGCAAACTTCATATATATATTTTTTATAATTTTTTGACCTTGTTTTTTTTTCCCCTTCTTTTCTTTAACATTGTATTTTTGAAATTCCGAACTCTACTCTAGATTTTTAATTTTAGCTTTTTAGTATTTTTTGTCAATTTTGTACTTATAGATTTTTTTTTTTTTGTAATTTCTGTGACCCTTTTTTATTTTCTCTTTTTCTCTGTTTCTTTCTCTTCTTCTTTTAAATACCATTGTATATCTGAAATTCCAAACTCTACTCTAGATTTTTAATTTATGCTTTTTGGTATTTGTTTTCAATTTTGTACCTGTATTTTCTTTATAATTTATGCGACTTTGTTTGTTCTTATTCTCTCTCTCTTTTTCTTCTTCTTTTTTTAACATTGTATTTTTGAAATTCCAAACTCTACTCTAGATTTTTAACTTTTGCTTTTTGGTATTAGTTATCAATTTTGTACCTATATTTTCTTTATAATTTTCACGACCTTGTTTGTTTTTGTTTGTTCGTTTTTTCTCTCTTTCTCTTCCTTCTTCTTTTCTTTAACATCGTATTTTTGAAATTCCAAACTCTACTCTAGATTTTTAATTTTTGCTTTTATGTATTTGTTACCAATTTTTTACCTTTAAGAACCCAATCTTCAGTACCCATTTATCACTAGGGAGCGAGATTACTGGCTTAACTGCTCTCTCTCCCTTTGGACTCTCCTTTTTCTCCACCAGGTCGCCTGTGTCTCCTGCCTAACCCCTCTCTACTCTACCCAACTCTGTGAATATCTGTGTGTTCCAGACGGTGGAGAACACTTAGGGAACTGATTACTGGCTGGATCTGTCTCCCTTCTTTTCATTCCCCCCTTTTATCCTCCTGGCTACCTCTGTCACATTCCACCTTCTTCTCTTCTCTGTATAACTCTGTGAACAACTCTGAACAGTCCAGTTGTGGAGTGCACATAAGGAAGAGATTACCAGCTAGCCCACTCTCTCCTCTATTGATTCCACCTCATCTCATTTGGGTCACCTCTAACTCCCTCCTCCCTCTTCTCTTCTCCATATAACGCTGTGAACCTCTCTGGGTGACCCTCACGGTAGAGAAACTTTTCATCTTTAATGTAGATGTTTTATCAATGGTGCTGTATAGAAGGAGAACCTATGAAACTACTGTAAAAATAAGATCAATAACTGGAAGCAGGAGGCTTAAGTCCAAACCCTGACTCCAGAGAACTCCTGACTCCAAGGAAAATTAATTGACAGGAGCTCATCAAATGCCTCCATTACCTGCACTGAAACCAAGCACCACACAAGGGCCAACAAGTTTCAGGGCAAGACATACCAAACAAATTCTCCAGCAACAAGGAACACAGCCCTGAACGCCAAGATACAGGCAGCCCAAAGTCACCCCAAAATCATAGACATCCCATAACTTATTACTGGACATTTCACTGCTCTCCAGAGAGAAAAAATACAGCTCCACCCACCAAAACACCGACACAAGCTTCCATAACCAAGAAACCTTGACAAGCCACCTGTACAAACCCACACACAGTGAGGAAACGCCACAATAAAGAGAACTCCACAAACTGCCAGAATACAGAAAGGACACCCCAAACTCAGCAATTTAAACAAGATGAGGAGACAGAGGAATACCCAGCAGATAAAGGAACAGGATAAATGCCCACCAAACCAAACAAAAGAGGAAGAGATAGGGAATTTACCTGATAAAGAATTCTGAATAATGATAGTGAAATTGATCCAAAATCTTGAAATCAAAATGGAATCACAGATAAATAGCCTAGAGACAAGGATTGAGAAGATGCAAGAAAGGTTTAACAAGGACCTAGAAGAAATAAAAGAAAGTCAATATATAATGAATAATGCAATAAATGAAATTAAAAACACTCTGGAGGCAACAAAAAGTAGAATAACAGAGGCAGAAGATAGGATTAGTGAATTAGAAGATAGAATGGTAGAAATAAATGAATCAGAGAGGATAAAAGAAAAATGAATTAAAAGAAATGAGGACAATCTCAGAGACCTCCAGGAAAATATTAAACGCTACAATATTCGAATCATAGGGGTCCCAGAAGAAGAAGACAAAAAGAAAGACCATGAGAAAATACTTGAAGAGATAATAGTGGAAAACTTCCCTAAAATGGGGAAGGAAATAATCACCCAAGTCCAAGAAACCCAGAGAGTCCCAAACAGGATAAACCCCAGGTTAAACACCCCAAGACACATATTAATCAAATTAACAAAGATCAAACACAAAGAACAAATATTAAAAGCAGCAAGGGAAAAACAACAAATAACACATAAGGGAATTCCCATAAGGATAACAGCTGATCTTTCAAGCCAGGAAGGAATGGCAAGACATACTTAAAGTGATGAAAGAAAATAACCTACAGCCCAGATTATTGTACCCAGCAAGGATCTCATTCAAATATGAGGGAGAAATCAAAAGCTTCTCAGACAAGCAAAAGCTGAGAGAATTCTGCACCACCAAACCAGCTCTCCAACAAATACTGAAGGATATTCTCTAGACAAGAAACACAAAAACAGTGTATAAAATCGAACCCAAAACAATAAAATAAATGGCAATGGGATCATACTTATCAGTAATTACCTTAAACGTAAATGGGTTGAATGCCCCAACCAAAAGACAAAGACTGGCTGAATGGATACAAAAACAAGACCCCTACATATGTTGTCTACAAGAGACCCACCTCAAAACAGGGGAGACATACAGACTGAAAGTGAAGGGCTGGAAAAAGATTTTCCATGCAAATAGGGACCAAAAGAAAGCAGGAGTAGCAATACTTATATCAGATAAAATAGACTTTAAAACAAAGGCTGTGAAAAGAGACAAAGATGGTCACTACATAATGATCAAAGGATCAATCCAAGAAGAAGATATAACAATTATAAATATATATGCACCCAACACGGGAGCACCACAATATGTAAGACAAATGCTAACAAGTATGAAAGGAGAAATTAACAATAACACAATAATAGTGGGAGACTTTAATACCCCACTCACACCTATGGATAGATCAACTAAACAGAAAATTAACAAGGAAACACAAACTTTAAATGATACAATAGACCAGTTAGACCTAATTGATATCTATAGGACATTTCATCCCAAAACAATGAATTTCACCTTTTTCTCAAGCGCACATGGAACCTTCTCCAGGATAGATCACATCGTAGGCCATAAATCTAGCCTTGGTAAATTCAAAGAAATAGAAATCATCCCAAGCATCTTTTCTGACCACAATGCAGTAAGATTAGATCTCAATTACAGGAGAAAAACTATTAAAAATTCCAACATATGGAGGCTGAACAACACGCTGCTGAATAGCCAACAAATCACAGAAGAGATCAAAATTAGCATAGAAACTAATGAAAATGAAAACACAACAACCCAAAACCTGTGGGACACTTTAAAAGCAGTCCTAAGGGGAAAGTTCATAGCAATACAGGCATACCTCAAGAAACAAGAAAAAAGTGAAATAAATAACCTAAACCTACACCTAAAGCAACTAGAAAAGGAAGAAATGAAGAACCCCAGGGTTAGTAGAAGGAAAGAAATCTTAAAAATTAGAGCAGAAATAAATGCAAAAGAAACAAAAGAGACCATAGCAAAAATCAACAAAGCCAAAAGTTGGTTCTTTGAAAGGATAAATAAAATTGACAAACCATTAGCCAGACTCATCAAGAAACAAAGGGAGAAAAATCAAATCAATAAAATTAGATATGAAAATGGAGAGATCACAACAGACAACACAGAAATACAAAGGATCATAAGAGACTACTATCAACAATTATATGCCAATAAAATGGACAACATGGAAGAAATGGACAAATTCTTAGAAAAGTACAACTTTCCAAAACTCAACCAGGAAGAAATAGAAAATCTTAACAGACCCATCACAAGCACGGAAATTGAAACTGTAATCAAAAATCTTCCAGTAAACAAAAGCCCAGGTCCAGATGGCTTCACAGCTGAATTCTACCAAAAATTTAGAGAAGAGCTAACACCTATCCTACTCAAACTCTTCCAGAAAATTGCAGAGGAAGGTAAACTTCCAAAGTCATTCTATGAGGCCACCATCACCCTAATACCAAAACCTGACAAAGATGCCACAACAAAAGAAAACTACAGGCCAATATCACTGATGAACATAGATGTAAAAATCCTTAACAAAATTCTAGCAATCAGAATCCAACAACACATTAAAAAGATCATACACCATGACCAAGTGGGCTTTATCCCAGGGATGCAAGGATTCTTCAATATCCGCAAATCAATCAATGTAATACACCACATTAACAAATTGAAAAATAAAAACCATATGATTATCTCAATAGATGCAGAGAGACTTTGACAAAATTCAACATCCATTTATGATAAAAACTCTCCAGAAAGCAGGCATAGAAGGAACATACCTCAACATAATAAAAGCTATATATGACAAACCCACAGCAAACATTATCCTCAATGGTGAAAAATTGAAAGCATTTCCTCTAAAGTCAGGAACAAGACAAGGGTGCCCACTTTCACCATTACTCTTCAACATAGTTTTGGAAGTTTTGGCCACAGCAATCAGAGCAGAAAAAGAAATAAAAGGAATCCAAATTGGAAAAGAAGAAGTAAAACTCTCACTCTTTGCAGATGACATGATCCTCTACATAGAAAACCCTAAAGACTCCACCAGAAAATTACTAGAACTAATCAATGATTATAGTAAAGTGGCAGGATATAAAATCAACACAGAGAAATCCCTTGCATTCCTATACACTAATAATGAGAAAACAGAAAGAGAAATTAAGGAAACAATTCCATTCACCATTGCAACGGAAATAATAAAATACTTAGGAATATATCTACCTAAAGAAACTAAAGACCTATATATAGAAAACTATAAAACACTGGTGAAAGAAATCAAAGAGGACACTAATAGATGGAGAAATATACCATGTTCATGGATTAGAAGAATCAATATAGTGAAAATGAGTATACAACCCAAAGCAATTTATAGATTCAATGCCATCCCTATCAAGCTACCAACGGTATTCTTCACAGAGCTAGAACAAATAATTTCACAATTTGTATGGAAATACAAAAAACCTCTAACAGCCAAAGCTATCTTGAGAAAGAAGAAGGGAACTGGAGGAATCAACCTACCTGACTTCAGGCTCTATTACAAAGCCACAGTTATTAAGACAGTATGGTACTGGCACAAAGACAGAAATATAGATCAATGGAACAAAATAGAAAGCCCAGAGATAAATCCACGCACCTATGGACACCTTATCTTTGACAAAGGAGGCAAGAATATACAATGGATTGAAGACAATCTCTTTAACAAGTGGTGCTGGGAAAACTGGTCAAAAACTTGTAAAAAACTGAAACTATAACACTTTCTAACACCATACACAAAAATAAACTCAAAATGGATTAAAGATCTCAACGTAAGACCAGAAACTATAAAACTCCTAGAGGAGAACATAGGCAAAACACTCTCCGACATACATCACAGCATGATTCTCTATGACCCACCTCCCAGAATATTTGAAATAAAAGCAAAAATAAACAAATGGGACCTAATTAAACTTAAAAGCTTCTGCACAACAAAGGGAACTATTAGCAAGGTGAAAAGGCAGCCTTCAGAATTGGAGAAAATAATAGCAAGTGAAGCAACTGACAAACAGCTAATCTCAAAAATATACAAGCAACTCCTACAGCTCAACCCCAGAAAAATAAATGACCCAATCAAAAAATGGGCCAAAGAACTAAATAGACATTTCTCCAAAAAAGACATACAGATGGCTAACAAACACATGAAAAGATGCTCAACATCACTCATTATCAGAGAAATGCAAATCAAAACCACTCTGAGGTACCATTTCACACCAGTCAGAATGGCTGTGATCCAAAAGTCTACAAGCAATTAATGCTGGAGAGGGTGTGGAGAAAAGGGAACCCTCTTACACTGTTGGTGGGAATGCAAACTAGTACAGCCACTATGGAGAACAGTGTGGAGATTCCTTAAAAAACTGGGAATAGAACTGCCTTATGATCCAGCAATCCCACCGCTGGGCATACACACTGAGGAAACCAAGGGAAAGAGACACATGTACCCCAATGTTCATCGCAGCACTGTTTATAATAGCCAGGACATGGAAGCAACCTAGATGTGCATCAGCAGATGAATGGATAAGAAAGCTGTGGTACATATATACAATGGAGTATTATTCAGCCACTAAAAAGAATACATTTGAATCAGTTCTAATGAGGTGGATGAAACTGGAACCTATTATACAGAGTGAAGTAAGCCAGAAAGAAAAACACCAATACAGTATACTAACACATATATATGGAATTTAGAAAGATGGTAACAATAACCCTGTGTACGAGACAGCAAAAGAGACACTGATGTATAGATCAATCTTATGGACTCTGTGGGAGAGGGAGAGGGTGGGGAGATTTGGGAGAATGGCATTGAAACATGTATAATATCATGTATGAAATGAGTCGCCAGTCCTGGTTCAATGCCCGATACTGGATGCTTGGGGCTGGTGCACTGGGACGACCCAGAGGGAGGGCATGGGGAGGGAGGACGGAGGAGGGTTCAGGATGGGGAGCACGGGTATACCTGTGGTGGATTCATTTCGATGTTTGGCAAAACTAATACAATATTGTAAAGTTTAAAAATAAAATAAAAATAAAAATTACTAAAAAAATAAAATAAAATAATAAAAATTAAATTAAAAGTGTGGGCTATTTCAAGAAGCATATCTAAACTCCTTACTATCTGCTGTACATTCAGTGCTTTCTATGTGCCATAGGGTAGGCAAAGTTTCATTTTTGTGCCCTAGCCACTGGCTTTTTCATCCTTGGTGATAACTTCTTTTAACCTCATGTTTTTCCACCTACCCTCTATTGAAAACCCTTTCACAGAAAATAATAGCAAGCAGAGCTATCATTTCATGGCACTTTTTTTTTTACACATCTCTTCCCCCTACCAGACTGTAAGCCCCATAAGGCAAGGACAAGAGTGCAGGTCATCAGTTTAAGCAAACTTTACTATGCTTCTCTGCTGCTGTTGCTGCTCAGTTGCTTCAGTCGTGTTCGACTCTATGCGACCCCGTAGATGGAAGCCCACGAGGTTCCTCTGTCCCAGGGATTCTCCAGGTAAGAATACTGGAGTGGGTTGCCATTTCCTTTCCAATGCATGCACACATGCATGCTAAGTCGCTTCAGTCATGTCCGACTCTGTGCGACCCCATAGACAGCAGCCCACCAGGCTCCTCTGTCCCTGGGATTCTCTAGGCAAGAATACTGGAGTGGGTTCTCTAGTCTACTCAGTTTCCTTTACGTGGTAATCAGGGTTGCTAGCTTTAGCAAGTAAAAATACAAAACATCATATTAACTTCAAATTTCAGGTAAACAAAGAATATTATTTGTATTAATGTTCTCCAGAGAAACAGAACTAACGGAATACGTGTGTACATTCACACTTGGAAGTGAAAAGTGAAAGTGAAAGTGGCTCAGATGGGTCCATCTCTTTGCGACCCCAGGGATTATACATGGAATTCTCCATGTATATTTATTGACTATTCAGTTAATATCAATAATTGATGAATGGCATATACCTGATACAAGATAAAGTGTACTCAGGGAAGGGTAATGGATCTTGATGAATTCCAATTCTCTTGAGGGAACAGAAGGCCATCAGGGCTTCCCAATGAACTTAGGAGCTGTAGATCGAGTATCTTCACCATGGGACATGAGTAAACTCTCTTAATACCTTGTACTTGTGTTGTTGCTGTTACTTCCTGACCATTTCCCAGAATGGAAGATCTCAAACAAAAATGACCTAGCTTACTTAATGATTCCATACCTCATTCCACAGTGAAGGCAAACCCATAAGTAAATGAGTATTAATAGGTCTAAAACAGAAAGCACAGAAAGCAAATCCTTGGGTGGAATGGGAGAAGGAGGCAAATGCTGACTTAGGGCTGTTTTGACATTCAGCCGTGTGGGGACCCACTTGACACCAGATGTGTGGGGAAAGTATACCAAAAACAGTTTAGAAATCAAGAGTTTAGAAATCAAAGTTTTGAAGACACACAATGAATAAAAATGCTAATAAGGATGTTGAAGTTTCTGGAAAATCCTTCAGCTGTCTTGTGTCCAAACATCTCATCTTGTCTTACTTTCATAGTCAAAACCACAAACTTCTCAAATGATGAATGGCATGTCGAATTATGGGACAGGTTCTAAGAACTGAATCCACCCCAAATTCTACATTCATGTTCTCACATGCTGACTCAAGTTTTGCTTTATAGGCATTGAAGAAATAGATAGAAGCTTATGTAATGTGTGTTGAAAAATAGATTGAAGCTTATATAATAATTTTTTTCTTTCTGGATCATGATAATAAGTTGTAACATTATGATATATCTTATTTTGGAGTTGGTCGAATGTTTCGATTGTTCTAGAACATCTTATGGAATATCTGAGAAAACGATTTGGCCAACCCAATAACTTTTGTTTACTAAGTGCTATTAGCAGGTCAGGAAGCAACAGTTAGAACTGGACATGGAACAACAGACTGGTTCCAAATAGGAAAAGGAGTGCATCAAGGCTGTATATTGTCACCCTGCTTATTTAATTGATATGCTGAGTACATCATGAGAAATGCTTGGCTGGAAGAAGCACAAGCTGGAATCAAGATTGCCGTGACAAATATCAATAACCTCGGATATGAAAATGACACCACCCTTATGGCAGAAAGTGTAGAGGAACTGAAAAGCCTCTTGATGAAGGTGAAAGAGGAGAGGAAAAAAGTTGGCTTAAAGCTCAACATTCAGAAAACGAAGATCATGGCATCTTGTCCCATCACTTGATGGGAAATAGATGGGGAAACAGTGGAAACAGCGTCAGACTATATCTTTTTGGGCTCCAAAATCACTGCAGATGGTGAGTGCAGACATGAAAATAAAAGACGCTTACTCCTAGGAAGGAAAGTTATGACCAATCTAGATAGCATATTTAAAAGCAGAGACTTTACTTTGCCAACAAAGTTGCGTCTAGTCAAGGCTATGGTTTTTCCAGTGGTCATGTATGGATGTGAGAGATGGACTGTGAAGAATGCTGAGTGCCAAGGAATTGATGCCTTTGAACTGTGGTGTTGGAGAAGACTCTTGAGAGTCCCTTGGACTGCAAGGAGATCCAACCAGTCCATTCTGAAGGAGATCAGACCAGGGATTTTTTGGAAGGAATGATGCTAAAGCTGAAACTCCAGTACTTTGGCCACATCATGCGAAGAGTTGACTCATTGGAAAAGACTCTGATGCTGGGAGGGATTGGGGGCAGGAGGAGAAGGAGATGACAGAGGATGTGATGTTTGTATGGCATCCCTGACTCGATGGATGTCAGTCTGTGTAAACTCTGGGAGTTGCTGATGGACAGGGAGGCCTGGCGTGCTGTGATTCACACGGTCGCAGAGAGTCGGACACGATTGAGTGAGTGAACTGTACTAGGTTGGTCATAGCTTTTGTTTAAAGGAGCAAGCATCTTTTAATGTCATGGCTGCAGTCAAAGCACTTCAGTTTTCTTGCCTTGAGAACTCCATGAACAGTATGAAAAGGCAAAAAGATATGACACCGAAAGATGAACTCCCAGGTCGGTAGGTGCACAATATGGTACTGGAGAAGAGTGGAGAAATAAAATGGACATATAGGAAACTCTCCCTTAATGTTTATATTTTATAACAGGAAAAAATAAGTGTTTAATAGAAAATTATTCCTCAGTGTTAAATTATTTAAAACAAAGAGACAACAACTTGGTGACATTAAAGACATTAAATACTCAGAATTTTTAGTGAGGAGACAATTATCACATACATGGTCTTAATGTTTTAAAGCTATCCTGAATTGCTTCTTGGTGATCAGGCCTGTTTCTAGAGGGGTCAAAGTTCTTGAAGATCCTAACTGAACATAGGCAGAGGTATGGATAAAGATTTGGAAGTACCTCTAAGATTTGAAGACACACTTTGACTTCTTCCCTTAGAACTTTTGGGTCCAGTAAATACGTTTCCTAATTTCTACTCATGCTCAGATTGAAAGAACAAACTAGAATCACTCCAATGCAAAGCTTCTGCCAACAATAGAAACTTCAACCCGTTGGTTATTATCTTTTTAAAAAGTGTGGGCTATTTCAATAAGCAAATCTAAACTCCTTACTATCTGCTGTACATTCAGTGCTTTCCATGTTCCATAGAGTAGGCAAAGTTTCATTTTGGTGCCATAGCCACTTGTTTTTGCATCCTGGGTGATAACTTCTTTTAACCTCATGTTCTTTCCACCTACTCTCTGTTGAAACCCCTTTCACAGAAAATAATAACAAACAGAGCTATCATTTCACGGCTCTTTTTTCTTACACATCTCCTCCCCCTACCAGACTGTAAGCCCATAAGGCAAGGACAAGAGTGCAGGTCATCAGTTTAAGGCAACTTTACTATGCTTCTCTGCTGCTGCTGCTCCTCAGTTGCTTCAGTCGTGTGCAACTCTATGCGACCCTGTAGACGGCAGCCCACCAGGCTCCTCTGTCCCTGGGATTTCCAGGCAAGAAGAATGGAGTGGGTTGCCATTTCCTTCTCCAACGCATGCACGCATGCATGCTAAGTTGCTTCAGTCGTGTCCGACTCTGTGCGACCCCATAGACGGCAGCCCACCAGGCTCCTCTGTCCCTGGGATTCTCTAGGCAAGAATACTGGAGTGGGTTCTCTAGTCTACTCAGTTTCCTTTACGTGGTAATCAGGGTTGCTAGCTTTAGTAAGTAAAAATACAAAACATCAAATTAACTTCAAATTTCAGGTAAACAAAGAATATTATTTGTATTAGTGTTCTCCAGAGAAACAGATTTAATGGAATATGTTGTACATTCACATTTGGAAGTGAAAAGTCAAGGCCAAAGTGGCTCAGACGGGTCCAATTCTTTGCAACCTCAGGGACTATACATGGAATTCTCCATGTATAATTATTGACTATTCAGTTGATATCAGTAATTGATGAATGACATAAAGCTGATACAAGATAAAGTGTACTCAGGGAAGGACAATGGATCTTGATGAACTCCAATACTCTTGAGGGAACAGGAGGCCATCAGGACTTCCCAATGAACTTAGGAGCTGTAGATCGAGTATCTTCACCATGAGACCTGAGTAAACTCTCTTAATACCTTGTACTTGTGTTGTTGCTGTTACTTCCTGACCATTTCCCAGAATGGAAGATCTCAAACAAAAACGACCTAGCTTACTTAATGACTCCATACCTCACTCCACAGTGAAGGAACACCCATAAGTAAAATGAGTATTAATAGGTCTAAAACAGAAAGCACAGAAAGCAAATCCTTGGGTGGAAAGGGAGAAGGAGGCGAATGCTGGCTTAGGGCTGTTTTGACTTTCAGCCCTGTGGTGACCCATTGACACCAGATATGTGGGGAAAGCATCCCAAAGAGAGTTTAGAAATCAAAAGTTTGAAGACACACAATGAATAAAAATGCTAATAAGAGTGTTGAAGTTTCTGGAAAATCCTTCAGCTGTCTTGTGTCCAAACATCTCATCTTGTCTTGCTTTCATAGTCAAAACCACAAACTTCTCAAATGATGAATGGCATGTCGAATTATGGGACAGGTTCTAAGAATTGAATCCACCCCAAATTCTACATTCATGTTCTCACATGCTGACTCAAGTTTTGCTTTATAGGCATTGAAGAAATAGATAGAAGCTTATGTAATAGGTATTGAAAAATAGATTGAAGCTTATATAATAATGTTTTTCTTTCTGGATCATGATAACCAATTGTAACATGATATATCTTATTTTGGAGTTGGTCGAATATTTTGATTTTTCTAGAACATCTTATGGAATATCTGAGAAAATGTTTTGGCCAACTCAATTACTTTTGTTTACTAAGTGCTATTAGCAGGTCAGGAAGCAACAGTTAGAACTGGACATGGAAAATCAGACTGGTTCCAAATAGGAAAAGGAGTGCGTCAAGGCTGTATATTGTCACCCTGCTCATTGAACTGATATGCAGAGTACATCATGAGAAATGCTTGGCTGGAAGAAGCACAAATTGGAATCAAGATTGCCGGGAGAAATATAAATAACCTCAGATATGAAGATCACACCACCCTTATGGCAGAAAGTAAAGAGGAACTAAAAAGCGTCTTGATGAAGATGAACGAGGAGAATGAAAAAGTTGGCTTAAAGCTCAACATTCAGAAAATGAAGATCATGGCATCTTGTCCCATCACTTCATGGGAAATAGATGGGAAACCGTGGAAACAGTGTCAGACTTTATCTTTTTGGGCTCCAAAGTCACTGCAGATGGTGAGTGCAGACATGAAAATAAAAGACGCTTACTCCTAGGAAGGAAAGTTATGACCAACCTAGATAGCATATGAAAAGCAGAGACATTACTTTGCCAACAAAGGTCCGTCTTGTCAAGGCTATGGTTTTTCCAGTGGTCATGTATGGATATGAGAGTTGGACTGTGAAGAATGCTGAGTGCCAAGGAATTGATGCCTTTGAACTGTGGTGTTGGAGAAGACTCTTGAGAGTCCTTGGACTGCAAGGAGATCCAACCAGTCCATTCTGAAGGAGATCAGCCCTGGGATTTCTTTGGCAGGAATGATGCTAAAGTTGAAACTCCAGTACTTTGGCCACCTCATGCGAAGAGTTGACTCATTGGAAAATACTGATTCTGGAAGGGATTGGGGGCAGGAGGAGAACAGACGACAGAGGACGAGGTGCTGTATGGCATCCTTGACTCGATGGACGTGAGTTGAGTGAACTCCGGGAGTTGGTGATGGACAGGGAAGCCTGGCATGCTGCAATTCATGGGGTCGCAATGAGTTCGACACGACTGAGCGACTGAACTGAACTGATTAGCTCTTTCAAATCCTCACCAATATTCTTCATTTAAATAAAGCTAATGAATCTTTTCTAGTAGAAATTGTGATTGTTACAATTAATGAAGAATAGAGAAAGTATAAAGACTCTGATCTAGACTAAGGGATTTTTTAAAACAATTTTCATGGAATATGGAGAAGATGAAAGTCCCTAAAACAACATTTTCAATTCCTTCGATACATCCTGAAGTGATTGCAAGAAGATGAAAAGTGGAAATTATTTTCTTGTTTCATCCTAAGCAGGTAACTTACATACACAATATATTTAGACACATTTTGACTATAATATTGACTATATTTATGGATAATTTATAGTCATACTCTGCTTCTTTCCTTAATGACTGCTAAATCCATCTGTTTCAACAGAAATTAAACATTAAAACTGAAGCAGTTAGAAACATTTTTCGTAGCAAGATCATTGAACTATAGGTCAGAATTTCTCATCCAATTTTTGCTATTATCTGTGTTAATCAGAGGAATATCTCTTTTTTAAAGAAATATATAAAGTAGGTATGTTAATATGTGCACATCCACCTCACAGAATTGTAGCATGGTTTATATAACAAGCTATACTTGATACTTTCAAAAGTTGAACGTACCCTACACATTTGGCTTTTATTACTTTAGAAGTTTATTTTGGTGACTTTCAAACCTAGTTAAGCATTAGAATCTCTAAGGAACTTAAAATAAGTAAATGGTGACTGTCTTTCTGGGTTTCACCCTATATTTACTAAATCAGGGTGCCCAAGGGAAGAATCTGAAATCAATATTTTATTAGATTTATATCACTAATAGAAGAATAGCTATTATTTGTCAGATAGTATGTTTTAGATACTTTGAAAGGTAACACTTTGCCCATAACTGGCATGTCATCTAGATATCACAAGAGTTCTGGAAATAAGCATTATTATGCCCATTCTACATATGATGAAAGATTAACATGTCCAAGGCCCCCAAGGTCACACAACTCTCAAGTGATGGAAATCTCATCAGAAACCTAAGACTATCAGATTGCCATTGGTTTTCAACTTATGGGTGTTTGTGGCACATTTGGGTGTTTATAGCTTCCCAGTTGGCACAATAGTAAAGAATTCTCCTCCAGTGCAGGAGATGCAGTAGACACAGATTTCAATCCCTGGATCAGGAAGATCTCCTGGAGTAGGAAATAACAACACACTCCAATATTTTTGCCTGGAAAATTCCATGGACAGGGGAGCCTGGAGCTCTCCAGTCCATGGGATTTCAAAGAGTCAGACATGACTGAGCATGCATGCACACACAGTACATTTTAGTATCAGAATTTCAAGCAATGTACATAAAAGGATTACAAGATGCAATAAGAGAGCAGCCATGGCCAGAATATAACAGCACCCTTCTAACCAGGCCAGTGTCACTTGGCTGCCCATTTACAGCATGATGCTTTTGGAGCAGAATGTTACTGCATGACTGAATCCTAACACTCTCATTAAGTAGAGTTATTTTGTGTTCCATTAGACACATGATCATCTTTCTTTGGTGCAGGCTTCCTATTTCATTGTGCCTTTCATTTCTGATGTACATTAATATTCTCAGTGTGCATCTAATATTTACTGTCCTAACAGTATAGGCACTGAATTTGGGAAAACTTAATTTTGCACATTGACCAAAATTAGAGAGCACAATACAGTGTTCACAGCTTATTCTTCTTCCACTGGGCTCTGTAGCTCATTTGAGCTGTTTTCCCCCCATATATATCACATTTAATACTTTAAAAAGCATTTCTGACAAAAGCTGGAATGTTCTGCCAATATGGTTGCCAAACAACCCTGGTCTGTTTTTTAAACAGGGTGACATTTCATACAGTGGTGTCTGAAAGTCTGGCACAAGAGACACTGGGGGCCCTTTCCCCTAATGTCCCTGAGACCTACACTCAGTTAGAGAGGGAGCTCTTTTCTCACTGTTCCTTTGCCCAGGACTCCGGGTGGGAAGTGTTGCTTTGATAGAAGTTTAATGTCTTCTTTAGTCTTCCTTTCTCTTGTCTTCAATATATAAAGCTTTTTTTCTGCCTCAGTAATTTTGGGGTTTTTTTGGAAAGATAGTTCCAAAAGTCCTTACTTTTCTTAAAATCTAACTTCAGAATTATACCCTGTAAGATATTTCTGTAGCATGGGTTATTATAGTAGTTAAGTTTTGACATTTTGATTTAATTTAGGTTGCAGAGATCTCTTATTTATTGAACATTAACTATGTACCAAGTTAATAAACACTTTGTAAGTTTAATCTCATTTAATCCCCATAATGACTCAATTACAAAAATTATCATTTCCTTTCATAGATAAGGACAACCTGCTCAAGGGAAATTAATTATCCAGAAAGTGGTAGAAATGGAATGGAAACTCTTATCTAACTTCAAGTTCTTTTTTCATTATTCTGAATTATCAACTCCTTTAATGATTGTCATGGTAGTTTTAAATAAATGGCCTCAAATTCTTTGATACTTCTCTTATTGAGATTGGACTTGTGCCTCCATCCCTTGAATCTTGGGTGGTTTTGTGACTTGCTTATAACAAATAGAATGCAGTGAAAGTGAAGGCATGATTTCTCAAACTAAATCATCAAAAATGATGCAACTTGTCTTATTCACTGGGACACCCATTCTGGAGACCTGAAATTCCATGTGAGAAGTCTAGCTATCCTGAAACTGCCATATACTATGAAGAAGCACAGGACACTTGAAAAGATTCCAGCTGACAGCTGTGTCCACCACCAGACTTGAGAGTAAAGATGCCCCATGATAACTAGCCCCAAAATCCCAAGTCTTCTCATGAGATCCCAGACATAGTGAAACAGAGGCTATTGTTTTTACTCTGCCCTTTGTTGTGTCTTGGATGTACAGAATCTGTGAAAATTATAAAAAATGGTTATTTGAAGTTTCTAAGTTTGGGGGTAACTTGACATGGTGATAATAACTGGAAACATTGAACAACTTATATAACTGCTTATATAATCTTTCTGTATTACCCCCATGGTGTAACCTTAGCAGTGAAGTTAAATTAGTTCTAAGCTAAAGCCAGATCCAGATCAATGTTAATCAAACTTAAAAGCAAACTGCAAAAGATCAATCAATTAAATTGATTCAAAGTAACTAAACTACATATCAGAACAAAATTTTAAAATTAAAGAATTAAAATCTAATATCCTAAGGAATAAAATCTAAAAAGTCCAGTACGCAAAAAAAAAAAAAAAAATTATCAGAAAAACTAAGAAGCAGGAAAATAAGACCTATAACCAGAAGAGAAATAAAGACATTATTTTTTTTGCCAAAAATATAAGAGATGATACAAAGAAAAACTAAAACACCTATCAGCAAATCTACATATGCTCAAAAAAATGTAGAGGGAAACATAAGCATGAGAAAAGTAATAGAAGACTTAAAAAAACCCAAATGGTATTTCTAGAGGTGAAAAATACAATGTGTGAGGTGACAAATAGAATGTGTGAAGTGAAAAATACATGTTGGACGTTAATAACAGAAAAAAAAAAAAAAAAAAGAATACTGCAGAAAAAGAAATCAGGACTCCTTTCTTGAAGACATAGCAATAGATACTATCCAAATGAGGCAAAGAAGAAAAATAACACAATGAAAAATTGAGCAGGGCATTAGTGACTTTGAGGAAACATCGAGCAACCTCACCCCTGAGGTGTGAGTAGTAAAGAGTCTGCCTGCCAGTGCGGGAGACATAAGAGACACGGGTTCAACCCTAGGCTGGGAAGATCCCCTGGAGGAGGGCATGGCAACCCAGTTTAGTATTCTTACTTGGAGAGTCAAATAGACAGAGGAACCTGGCAGGCTGTGGTCCGTGGGGTTGCAAAGAGTCGAACACCACTGAAGCGACTTAGCATACACACACACACACACACACACACACACGCACGCATCAAATCATCTAAAATATGTAACTGGAGTCCCAGAATGATAAAAAGAGATGGGGGGAGAGAAAATAAAGGTAAAGAAATAATGGTCAGAAATTTCCCAAATTTAATAACAACTTTAATACAGCACATAAATCTAAGCAGGTCAATAAACCCCAAATAGGTCGATAAAACCCAAGTTGGAAGAAACTTAAAGCAAACTACACCCACGGATATTATAATCACACTGCTGAAAATCAGCAATAAATTGAACTCTTAAAAGTAGGCAGAGAAAAATGACACATTGAGTTCAAGATAAAAAGATAAGATAGTTTCTGGTCTTACGTTTAGGTCTTTAAACCATTTTGAGTTTATTTTTGTGTATGGTGTTAGAAGTGTTCTAGTTTCATTCTTTTACAAGTGGTTGACCAGATTTCCCAGCACCACTTGTTAAAGAGATTGTCTTTAATCCATTGTATATTCTTGCCTCCTTTGTAAAAGATAAGGTGTCCATAGGTGCGTGGATTTATCTCTGGGCTTTCCATTTTGTTTCATTGATCTATATTTCTGTCTTTGTGCCAGTACCATACTGTCTTGATAACTGTGGCTTAGTAGTAGAGCCTGAAGTCAGGTAGGTTGATTCCTCCAGTTCCCTTCTTCTTTCTCAAGATAGCTTTGGTATTCGAGCTTTTTGTAAGACCAGAAACTATAAAACTCGTAGAGGAGAACATAGGCAAAACACTCTCTGACATACATCACATCAGGATCCTCTATGACCCACCTCCCAGAATATTTGAAATAAAAGCAAAAATAAACAAATGGGACCTAATTAAACTTAAAAGCTTCTGCACATCAAAGGGAACTATTAGCAAGGTGAAAAGGCAGCCTTCAGAATTGGAGAAAATAATAGCAAGTGAAGCAACTGACAAACAGCTAATCTCAAAAATATACAAGCAACTCCTACAGCTCAACTCCAGAAAAATAAATGACCCAATCAAAAAATGGGCCAAAGAACTAAATAGACATTTCTCCAAAGAAGACATACAGATGGCTAACAAACACATGAAAAGATGCTCAACATCACTCATTATCAGAGAAATGCAAATCAAAACCACTCTGAGGTACCATTTCACACCAGTCAGAATGGCTGTGATCCAAAAGTCTACAAGCAATAAATGCTGGAGAGGGTGTGGAGAAAAGGGAACCCTCTTACACTGTTGGTGGGAATGCAAACTAGTACAGCCCCTATGGAGAACAGTGTGGAGATTCCTTAAAAAACTGGAAATAGAACTGCCATATGATCCAGCAATCCCACCGCTGGGCATACACACTGAGGAAACCAGAAGGGAAAGAGACACGTGTACCCCAATGTTCATTGCAGCACTGCTTATAATAGCCAGGACATGGAAGCAACCTAGATGCCCATCAGCAGATGAATGGATAAGAAAGCTGTGGTACATATACACAATGGAGTATTACTCAGCCACTAAAAAGAATACATTTGAATCAGTTCTAATGAGGTGGATGAAACTGGAACCTATTATACAGAGTGAAGTAAGCCAGAAAGAAAAACACCAATACAGTATACTAACGCATATATATGGAATTTAGAAAGATGCTAACAATAACCCTGTGTACGAGACAGCAAAAGAGACACTGATATATAGAACAGTCTTATGGACTCTATGGGAGAGGGAGAGGGTGGGAAGATTTGGGAGAATGGCATTGAAACATGTATAATATCATGTATGAAATGAGTTGCCAGTCCAGATTTGATGCAAGATAGTGGATGCTTGGGGCTAGTGCACTGGGACGACCCAGAAGGAGGGTATGGGGAGGGAGGAGGGAGGAGGGTTCAGGATGGGGAACACATGTATACTTGTGGTGGATTCATTTTAATATTTGGCAAAATTAATACAATTTGTAAAGTTTAAAAATAAAATAAAAATTTTAAAAAAACTTTATTTAATTGGAGATAGACAATAAATAAAATTTAAAACTATTAAAAAAAAAAGAAAAGATAGCAGACTCCTGGGCAGAGGACAGTAGAGCATATCACCAAAATATTTTAAAAGATCAACCTACAATTTAATGTGCAGTGAAAATAACTTCCAAAAATGAAGGCCAAATAAAGACATTATCAGATAAAACTGAAAGAAGTACTCAGTAGCAGATCTTTGCTAGGAAAAAATGTTAAAGGAAAAAAAGAAAAAATGAGAAAACATAAAGCTATACTACATAGAAAATTAGATATACAAAAGGAAGGAAGAAAACCAGAAATGATAAATATAGAGATAAATATACTGATACAAGATATTTTTTTGTAATTAAGCAATATTTTTAAAAGAATAGATATCTGGGGATAAAACTGATAGTAACATACTGTAAAGCCTAAAAAATATATATGTAGAAATAAAGTTTATCATAAAAATAGGACAGAGGGAGAAAATAAAATATCCTGGGTTGTACTATAAACATTATTTGAGAGTGCAGTTAAAAATATATTTTATAATCCTATAGCATCCACTAAAACAAAACAAAACTAGCTAAACAACGTACCGATAAATATTCTAAACATGTTCAAAGCAATTATTTTATATTTGCACAAAAAGTTTCAATTAGATTTAATGAGTGCTTACTTTTTAAGTTCCAGAGACTAGAAAAGATCATATTCAAGAATCAAAACAAGTTCCACTTTCAGATCTGGCTTCGAGCTAGGAAGCAAAGTCAGTGAAAGGGGGCAAAGGATTTTGGAGCCTTCCCAAGCAAATATAAGATTTGTAAATATGGTATATAGTACTGTGTGTAGACTTTCATTAAGAAAAGTTCTCTCTTTTGTTCATTTCTATATCGTTGGTGCCTGACAAAGCTGGTATGCAATAGTATTTAGTGATTTATTGGACGTACCAGAACCCTTTGGAGAAATAAGCAGATTAAGCACTGGGAGTCAATCTTTGCATCTGGGTGAAAGAGAAGAGATTATTTAAAATTCTCTACCCCTTTCTGATAGATACCACTCTCAACTTACCTGTGATCCTAAATTAGAGTGCTTATTCAACAGTGTCTAGCTCTGACTTTGAGTGTGCTTATAATGCCACCCCACTCCAGTACTCTTGCCTGGAAAATCCCGTGGATGGAGGAGCTCGGTAGGTTGCAGTCCATGGGGTTGCTAAGAGTAGGACACGACTGAGCGACTTCACTTTCACTTTTCACTTTCATGCATTGGAGAAGGAAATGGCAGCCCACTCCAGTGTTCTTGCCTGGAGAATCCCAGGGAAGCCTGGGGGGCTGCCGTCTATGGGGTCGCACAGGGTCGGACATGACTGAAGCGACTTAGCAGCAGCAGCAGTCTTGGTTGAAAAGCAGAGACATTAATTTGCCAACAAAGGTCCGTCTAGTCAAGGCTATGGTTTTTCCTGTGGTCATGTATGGATGTGAGAGTTGGACTGTGAAGAAAGCTGAGCACTGAAGAATTGATGCTTTTGAACTGTGGTGTTAGAGAAGACTCTTGAGAGTCCCTTCGACTGCAAGGAGATCCAACCAGTCCATTCTGAAGGAGATCAGCCCTGGGATTTCTTTGGAAGGAATGATGCTAAAGCTGAAACTCCAGTACTTTGGCCACCTCATGCGAAGAGTTGACTCATTGGAAAAGACTCTGATGCTGGGAGGGATTGGGGGCAGGAGGAGAAGGGAACGACAGAGGATGAGATGGCTGGATGGCATCACTGACTCGATGGACCTGAGTCTGTGTGAACTCCAGGAGTTGGTGATGGACAGGCAGGCCTGGCGTGCTGCGATTCATGGGGTCACAAAGAGTCGGAAACGACTGAGCGATTGAACTGAACTGAACTGAACTGAGTCTTGGTTTAGCAAAACTAACCCTATCTTTCCTTGTATACCAACTGACCTTAACAATTGAAACCTTGTATTCTTATTCTTCAGAGAAGGCATTGGCAACCCACTCCAGTACTCTTGCCTGGAAAATCCCATGGATGGAGAGGCCTGATGGGCTGCAGTCCATGGGGTCGCTAGGAGTCAGACACGACTGAGCTACTTCACTTTCACTTTTCACTTTCATGCATTGGAGAAGGAAATGGCAACCCACTCCAGTGTTCTTGCCTGGAGAATCCCAGGGACGGGGGAGCCTTGTGGGCTGCCATCTGTGGGGTTACACAGAGTCAGACACGACTGAAGCGACTTAGCAGCAGCAGCATTCTTATTCTTGGGTTTCCCTCTGGCTTAGTCAGTAAAGAATCCGCCTGCAATGCAGGAGTCTGCCTGCAATGCAGGAGACCTGGATTCAATTCCTGGGATCCCCTGGAGAAGGAAATGACAACCTTCTCCAGTAATCTTGCCTGGAAAATCCCATGGACAGAGGAGCCTGGCAGTTTAATTTGGACTGTAAATATAAGCCTGATTCAAGATTATTCTTATAATAATCACGAAGAAGGCTGAGCACTGAAGAACTGATGCTTTCTCACTGTGGTGCTGGATAAGACACTTGAAAGTCCCTTGGACAGCAAAGAGATCAAACTATTCATTCCTAAAGGAAATCAACCCTGAATATTCATTGGAAGGACTGATGCTAAAGCTGAAGCTCCAATACTTTGGCCCCTTGATGTGAAGAGCCAACTCATGGGAAAAGACCCCAATTCTGGGAAAGAATGAAGGCAGGAAGAGAAGGGAGCAACAGAGGATGAGATGGTTGGATGGCATCATCAACTCAATGGACATGCATTTGAGGAAACTCCAGGAGATAGTGAAGGACAGGGAAGCCTAGTATGCTGCAGTCCACGGGAGTAACAAAGAGTCAGACATGACTGAGTGACTGAACAACTATTTAGCACCAGGAGCCTGTATTTTATGTTTACTATTTAGGGTGGTGAAATAGTTTTGCACTGAAATGGTTTTGCACTGTGGAACTTTGATGTTTGATATTGGAAAACATTATTAAATAAATGTAGTTATATATCATTTTAATGCACATTTCTTATTTTATGTTTTTTTTCTAATGACTCAGTACTTGTTTATTTTATGTCTATTTTAGACATAGGATGTTAGACAAAAAGCAAATTCAAGAAATTTTTTAATTCAAATTCAAAATGGGTCACAAAGCAGTGGGGACAATTCACAACATCAACAAACCATTTGGCCCAGGACTTGCTAACCAACATATAGTGCAGTGGTGGTTCAAGAAGTTTTGCAAAGGAGTCAAGAGCCTTGAAGATGAGGAGTGTTGTGACTGACCATCCAAGGTGAACAACAGCCAACTGAGAGCAATCATGGAAGCTGATCCTCTTAAAACTACATGAGAAGTTGCCAAAGAACTCAGCATTGACCATTCTATGGTCATTCAGCACTTGAAGTAAATTGGAAAGGTGGAAAAGCTTGATAGGTGGGAGCCTCATGAGCTGACCACAAACCAAAAAAATTGTCAATTTGAAGTGTTATCTTCTCTTATTTTGCACAAAAACAGGAACAACTTCTCAATCAGATTGTGACGTGTGACCAAAAGTGGATTTTATATGACAACCAGCTCAGTGGTTAGATGGCAAAGAAGCTCCAAAGCACTTTCCAAAGCCAAACTTGCACCACAAAAGTCACAGTCACTCTTTGGTGGTTTCCTGCCCATATCATCCACTACAGCTTTCTGAATCCCAGCAAAACCATTGCATCTGAGATGTATGCTCAGCAAACCGATGTGATGCACCTAAAACTGCAATGCCTGCAGCCAGCATTGGTCAACAGAATGGGTCCATTTCTTCTTCATGACAGCACCTGACTGCACGTAGCACAGCCAATGCTTCAAAATGAATGAATTGGGCTATGAAGTTTCGCCTCATCCATCATATTCACCTGAGTTCTTGCTGACCAGCTACAACTTCTTCAAATATCTTGACAAGTTTTTCTAGGGAAAATGCTTCCACAGCCAGCAGAAGGCAGAAAATGCTTTCCAAGAGTTTGTCAAATTCTGATTTTTATGCTACAGGAATAAACAAACATTTCTTTTTGGCAAAAATACGTTGATTGTAATGGTTCCTCTTTTGATTAATAAAGATGTATCTGAGCCTAGTTACAATGGATTTAAAATTCACTGTCTAAAACTGTAATTGATAAGTCACAGGCACCATGCCAAGCCAGGAAATAAGATGTGGAGTTCTTGTTATCAAGGAACTCAGGGTATAAAGAAGAGGCAAAGGCATAAGCAGTCAATTGTTACATATTGGGCTGCAAGTAACAAAGCAGATATGATGTTGGCAAAAGCACTAAAATATAAGCTTATTGTAAAACTTGACATACACAAAAATATCAATGTTTATATAAGTTTGGCATCTGTCATTCTACATTTCTTAGATCTCGTTCAACCCAATCCTTGCACCCACAGAAATGGTCCTGAGGGCATATCTCCATGTCTGTTGGTAATTTCCTCTAATGTTTAAAATGGAAGCTTCAATTCCCAAACTTCCATCATTTGCTCTTGTTTGCCAGCAGAGGAAAAAGAAATTATATCACATGATTGGACCAACTACTGAACTAGAAACCAACAATCATCTTATATAGAAATCGTCCAGTTCTATACAGATTTAAAATTAATCCAAATGAATCAAGTTAATAATGGAGTGTAAAAAAAAATCACAATTTATTGTATCACCATTGGAGCATCAGCCTCCAAGTGCACTCAACTATGTGTTACAGGTTCTAAATCATAGATGATTGTTAAGGAGTTGCAAGGAGAGGAAGGCACAAGGTGAAACAATCACATTTGACTGAAGCCAACATCAGTAGACCCATTCAGCATGGGTTTCTCAACTTTAGCACTGTTGGAATATTGAACTGGATGATTCTTCATTGATGTGTTGGGGAGGGAGTGGTCCAGTTCATTGCAGTATATTTAGCAGCATCCTGTCCTCTCCCCACTAGATGCCAGTAGCACCACCTACCATCAGTCATGAAAGCCAAAAAGAGACGCTATTAGATATTCCTTGGAAGGTAAATTATTCCCTGTTCAAGAACCACCTACGTAATAGCCTAATAGCATTCCTGTTACAACAGGTGTGTTTTAATTTCATTTCACAAAAATAAGTGAGGCTCCTTCTCATGACCCTTATCTGTTTAATTAAAAAGTTGAACTAAATAATTTCCATAAACATTCTTACTTTAACATTCTTTAAACTTCTGTTCCCTGAACTGTCTTCAGGTTTTACTCTTGCTCTCCCTTTAAAACTTTCTTCATGCATTCATTAATTCTACAAGTGTATTCTGTAGATCAAACCCTGGAAATATGTAATGAAATAAGGTAGGTTTCCTGCCCTGTGAACATGCACAGGGGAGAGACATCTAAGTGAAGGAAAACAGCTCATACACTTCAATAGGGTAACCACTGTAGAGGCCAGAGCCAAGGGTGTGATTGTATGCAGTTGGAGGTTGGGAAGGAGAGTGACAGAGGATAGAGTTGGGACTTCATTCATCACTTGAGTGACTGCACAATACACAGGAAAGGCAGAAGCTGATCTTCTGAGAAAGCTATTGAGTTTAGTTTTCTAATATCTGAGCAATGGTTTAACAGCCCACTACTGGTGTCATGGCAAAGACTCATCCTACCTCTGCTACAATAATACAGAGAAGATAAGGCTGTGCATACTATGTTGCTTCAGTCATGTTGACCTTTTGTGACCCTATGGACTGCAGCCTGCCAGGCTCCTCTGTCCACTGGTTTCTCCAGGAAACAATACTGGAGTGGGTTGCTGTGTTCTTCTCCAGGAGATCTTCCCAACCCAGGGATAGAACATTTCTCTTACATCTCCTGAATTGCAGGTAGATTCTTTACCTAAAAGATTTAGTTCTCTCCAGGTGGAGTCAGCCTGTCTTCCTGGCTTGATGCCCATAAAAGTAAACAAACGAAAAATAATTGCAGGCTAAAGCACACTCCTTCCTATTCACCCAAGGATCACTTTCAGATTGCCCGTAGCTTTCAAGTCATTAAGGGCATTTGCCAGAAGCCTACGTGAGCCTGTGTGTGACTTTTTAGGCTGGGGCCAGGACAGGACATGAGAACTGCAGGACAACAAATCAAGACTTTGCTTATCCCTTTGGACACATACAAAGCCCCTGTGTCACCCTCAATTTGCAGAAGGATTATTTCTCTAATTATATACTTAAGAACCTGAGTCAGTGAACCTTCTGCCTCCACAGAACTATCTCACTGTGTAAACAGAATTCCATTTCCCAATTTCTCAACCAAGGCCCTAAATGACAAATGGTGGAACACTGGGGTAAAGTGGTTTATATTGCTTTGCACATGTGTCTGAAGAGTACCATGTCCATCAGGACCCCGTCTGTCTCTTGGAGCAAACCCACCCTTCTGTCCCAGAAATAACATTAGACATGAAGTGCAGAAGAGCTCAGATACATGAGAGTAATTGTCATCTCTCCTTCACATCCTGAAGCTGCTTTTTGTTTTCTTACTTCTGATGCCAGTGATATAGCCAAAACTGACTGTGTTTTGTGACTTTAGATCTTGGACTCTTATCTGGATATCCTAACATACTCCAGTGTTTGCCTTTATGACTTATCCAAATCATACCCCTGCATCATCCAGTGAGCACACGTTTACCAGGGGCTGATGATGTGCTGGTATCCATCCATCACTGGCTGTTCAGAGATTAACCTGGCACAGTTCACACCTTAGAGAATCCCCTGCTTTAGCTGGGAAATGGTAAGCAATAGTTACAATGTGTATGTTGCAGGCAGTAACAGAAATACATTTATAGAATAGAAGAGGCACAAGAAGAAAAAATTTATGACTCCAAAGGAGGTGGGGTCAGAGGACTTTTCTCAAAAAGGGCACTATCTGAGCTGAGTTTCCAAGAATCAATAGAAACTGATCACCCAGGTAAGAGGTAGATCAGCTGAAGAATCTGTGCACACAGACACAGAAGGGAGCAGCAGCACAGATAGGCAGGGAACCCCAGCCCTGAAGGCTCTCCTGGAGAGCACCACAAATGGGAGGGGGCTGAAAGAGGATGGGGCAGGCTCCACAGCCTGACGAGGAAGAAGTCTGCTACTTGCAGTACTTCTCCTGCAAACAGTGAGACGTCACTGAAGGCTTTCAGATAAGGCAGCGCCATGGTCAGACTTGGGTCTTGGAAAGTTATTCTGTAAATAGTGGAGAAAATATCAAGAAAGGAAAACGAATCAACCAGAACTGATGGAGCTGAGCCATTATGAAACAAAGACCCACACAGACAACAGTTAGAGATAAGACTGTCATTCAGGAGGTCAAGATACAGAACTCAGTGACTGATGGAGTGATCAGTGAGGGAGAAGGAGGCATCAAGCTGATTGGTGGGCCTCCAGCTTGGAAGCTGGTTCTGCCAAGCTCCCACCTCCTGGCCTCTGTGTGGACAGATGGGACAACAGTGTCCACCCTGTGGAAGAGTATGAGCTGTCTTTCTTCACTTACATTCCTCTCTCCAGTGCACATTCTCAGGACAAAGTTCTTCCGCTAGTGCTTGCCCAGTATTTGGTCCACAGAATATGCTCAAGTATTACTTATAGAATTGACAAAGAAAACTTAAAGGGAGAGAGAATATAAAACCTGGAGACAGAGCAGGGACAAGGTTCAGATAATTAACATTGTTAAAGTAAGGATATTTGTGTTGGTTATTTCATCAACCCATTAATTACACAAATGAGGAAACAAAGGTCCAGAGAAATAAAAAGACAGGAAGACAGGGTGGTAGGCAAATCTAAGAAGGAGATAATGGATTTAGTTTGTATTTCATGACATTTGTAATGCCCATGGTAAATTCAGATTTTGATATCCAATGTGCTGTTGGAATGTGGAGCCCAGGAGAGGGATCAAACTGAAAGGTTGCGGCCTCGAGCTGTGTGCTCTGCTGGGACTCGACCTCCAGAGGAGAGGATTTCAATCCAGGGCCAGAAACGAGTCTTGACCACTTGGAACTTTTTGTGTAACAGAATTTTATTAAAGCATAAAAGAGAGAAATCTGACATAGACATCAGAAGGGGGCAGAAAGAATGCCCATTTGCCAGTTTTTAGCAAGGTGTTTTATGTCTGTTAGGAATCTGCTAATCAGATAAGAGAAACATCTCAAGGTTGAGGGTATTTCACCACGATATGCGTTTTTGATATAGAATAGCACAAAGTGTGTCATCCCTGGCCATAAAACAATTGACACGAATACTGGTTTGTTCAGCCATTATCAGCACAAGCTTGAGAAAAGGAAGAAAAGATTAATCTTAGGCAGAACTGATTTGAAGACATGCAGATTTCAAAACAAATACATAGTTTCATTAACACAGCTTAAGAAAAACATTTCCATACTAAAAGCACATTGGTTAGCTCAAGGTTTGAGAAAAGTTAAGCTCAGGCAGAAGCAGCTGTCTTCAACAGAGAAGGGAAAAAGTCTGCCACTTGCAGTTTATTTCCTCCTGCCGCTTGGGGACCTCTGGCCTCCCTGCTGAGGCTGTGCAGTTCAGTTAAGTTGCTCAGTCATGTCTGACTCTTTGCGACCCCACGGACTGCAGCACACCAGGCTTCCCTGTCCATCACCAACTCCTGAAGCTTGCTCAAATTCATGTCCACTGAGTCGGTGATGCCATCCAACCATCTCATCCTCTGTCATCCCCTTCTCCTCCTGTCTTCAATCTTGCCAGCATCAGAGTCTTTTCCAATAAGTCAGCTCTTCACATCAGGTGGCCAAAGCCTTCATACCGAGGGTGTTAACACTCTCAAAACCTAGACATATAGGTTTGGGATGCAGATCTTATGAAGACAAGGGCAGGCAATGCTATTACTATCTCATGAGAATAAGTGAAGTCAGGAGCCAGGAGAGCCAATGGGAGAGCGCTGGTGACCTTAGAGCTAGCATAGCATAGTAGGAAGTGGCAGAGCAAGTTATTTATTCTCCCTAGGCCTCACTCCCCCCAACTACATAATAGGGTTGTTATGACATTAAATGAATATTTTGTTAAGTCCTTGAAGACAATGCCTGGCAAGTACCGTAGTAAAGTCTATGCTAGGGTGAAAATTAATATATAAACACCAACATTTGATTGTGAGTAGAAGAAAATAGCTCTGAAAAATAAGTAATTAGGTATGATAAGAAAGCAGGAGGAAAGCAGGCAGCTGTGTGAACACCCAAACCTAAGGGAGAAAGAGTTTAAAGGAGGGAGGAATTATGTGGCAAATGCCAAAGAGAGACTAAAAACAGGATTGAAAAGGGCCTATTGGCTGTGGGAATTGAAAATTCATTGGTGATTTTAGAGCCTGATTTATGGGGGTTCAGAGAGAAGAAGGGGGCTCAGGAGTGAGTGGGTTGGTGGGCAGGAAGTAGGATGGATAATGCTGGCAGTTGGCTCAGAGCAAGGCTGGGCAGAGAAGTGGAGAAACCCTGATCTGGGCACAGTTAAACCAGATCCTAGTCAGGCTACATTAGAGCACAGGGTAAGCCCCTTCTCCATCACAGAGTCCTCATTTATAAAATGAAAGAGGACTTGATCTCTACATTTCTGCCGGTGATGGTGACCTCATCTTTTCTTTTTCTTGTACTAACATTTGGTGATGATTAAGTGATGATTCTTTTTGACTGAGAAATGGCACCTGAATTTGCTAATGATATCTTTTTTTGTTTTATTGTTTTAATTTACTTTTAATTGGAAGATAATTGCTTGCAATGTTGTGTTGGTTTCTGTCATACAACACTGTGAATCAGCCATGAGTGTACACATATCCCCTCTCTCTTGAGCCTCCTTTCCACTCCAATCCCCATCCCACCTTTCTAGGTCCTAACTGAGTGCTAGGCTAGGCTCCCTGTGTTATAGCAGCTTCCCACTAGCTATCTGTTTTGCACATGGTAATGTATATATGTCAGTGCTACTCTCCTAAAAGTGTCCCACCCTCTCTTTCCCCTGATTTGTCCATAAGTTTGTTCTCTACATCTGCATTTCTTTTCCTAAAGTTCATCCTTTTTAAAATGTTGCTTTGAGTTTATGGAGAGGGATGCTGTTAGGGGTTGATTTATGATTTATTTTTAATTTATAAAAATGCTTTCAATGTGCAATTTCACTTTTGATCTTTGGGAATGTGCTTTCAATTCAGTATTTTCACATTATCAGTGAAGCTAACTGCAAAGATAGAGTGACTTTAAAAAAAAAAAAAGAGTAACCTGAGATTTTAATTCAGGTTTGCTGCGAACAAATCTGATGCTTGACAGCTGATGATAATAACTGGGGTGGGTGGCAGGAAACTAGTTTAGAACTGGACCTCTACAGAACACAGTTTTTATTAATAAAAAGATATATTTCAGTGTAAAAGTTATATTTCTCAAAACAATGGATACTTCTGACACATTCTCTTCTCTCACAATAGGATGAAAGTGAGTGTTAGCTGCTCAGTCATGTCTGAATCTTTGCGACCCCATGGACTGTAGCCCAACAGGCTTCTCTGTCCATACAATTCTCCAGGTAGGCAAGAATATTGGGGTTGGTTACCATTTACTTCTCCAGGGCATCTTCCTGACCCAGGGATTGAACCTAGCATTATATATATATATATATATATATATATATATATATATTTTTTTTTAATTGGAGGCTGATTACTTTACAATATTGTATTTGTTTTGCCATACATTGACATGAATCCGCCATGGGTGTACATGTGTTCCCCATCCTGAACCCCTCTCTCACCTCCCTCCCCATCCCATCTCTCTGGGTCATCCCAGTGCACCAGCCCCGAGCACCCTGTCTCATGCATTGAATCTGGACTGGCGATTCATTTCACATATGATAATATACATGTTTCAATGCCATTCTCCCAAATCATCCCACCCTCGCCCTCTCCCACAGAGTCCAAAAGACTGTTCTATACATCTGTGTCTCTTTTGCTGTCTTGCATACAGGGTTTATCGTTACCATCTTTCTAAATTCCATATATATGCATTACTATATTGGATTGATGTTTTTTTTTTTCTGGCTTACTTCACTCTGTATAATAGGCTTCAGTTTCATCCACCTCATTAGAACTGATTCAAATGTATTCCTTTTAATGGCTGAGTAATACTCCATTGTGTATATGTATCACAGCTTTCTTATCCATTCATCTGCTGATGGGCATCTAGGTTGCTTCCATGTCCTGGCTATTATAAACAGTGCTGTGATGAACATTGGGGTACACGTGTCTCTTTCCCTTCTGGTTTCCTCAGTGTGTATGCCCAGCAGTGGGATTGCTGGGTCATATGGCAGTTCTATTTCTAGATTTTTAAGGAATCTCCACACTGTTCTCCATAGTGGCTGTACTAGTTTGCATTCCCTAGCATTTTAAAATTAATGGGAGGGAGTAAAGAACACTGTCTTTGGTAACAGGTTCAAACGCTGAACCTCCATTTTTTATATAACCTTGGGCGATCTTAGCTAACACCTTCACTAAAAGAATTTAAAATTTTCTTCCAATATATATTGTTGTGAACTTTATCAAATAACACATGCAAAGCACCTAGAAATGTGGCTAGCACATGGTAGGAAAATAAATGTTCGTTTATTTATATGTTAGATGAATCTTGGGCAATTGAAATTGCACAGCAATCCTACTCTATTCAGACTTCCCTGGTGGCTCAGACTGTAAAGAATCCACCTGCAGTGTGGGAGACATGGGTTTGATCCCTGGGTTGGGAAGATCCCCTGGAGGAGGGCATGGCAACCCACCCTAGTATTCTTTCCTGGAGAATCCACATAACAGAGGAGCCTGGCAGGCTACAGTCCATGGTATTGCAAAGAGTCAGACATGACTGAATGACGAAGCACAGCACAGCACAGCACCTATCCTATTCACTAAGGTGAGTGGATATCTTTTAAATTCTTGTGAATAAATACATAGAAATCATATGGTCAAGGTGGCTATGGGTGTGTTAGTCGCTCAGTTATGTCAGACTCTTTGTGACCCCAAGGACTGTATTCCACCAGGCTCCTCTGTCCATGGAATTCTTCAGGCAAGAATACTGGAGTGGGTGGCCAATGCCTTTGCCAGAGGATCCTCCCAACCCAGGGATCAAACCCAGGTCTCCTGCATTGTAGGTGGATTCTTTACTGTCTGAACCACCAGGGAAGCACCATGATCAAGGCACCATGATCTAAATGTTCTTACTGGATGGAAATACTGTTCAAATAGAATTCCATGATGGGAATATTATTTAACTGAAGCTCAATCAGTGTGGAATTTTACCATTGCTGGGTACAATGTCATGTGCATAAGTGAGCACTTAATGATAGAGGAAGACAATGACAACCAGTCAAAGCTTCTCTGTCCATGATCCCTGATGAGTAAGTGTCTTTCTGGGAGCAAGCCAGGCAAGGGGAATTAAACCATCCAAAGGCACCAGGTATTCCCTTAGGAAGTGCATGGACATTTGGGCCCCTTGTAGTCTTTGCTTTATTCTATCATGTTAATAGGTGATCACAAATATTGAGATGGATAGTCTGGCACAGAGAAACTGAAACCAAGTTGGCTTATGAAATTGACAGATGTCTTCATGTACCACTAAGTGTCCTCATGAGTTTGAGAATCCATTCTGTCTGTATCAGGATGGTTCTCTGCACTCCATTCCATTTCCCCAGTCCCTGTAGTGGTACTGGTATGGAATATATGGCCCAAAGAAAACTTCCACTGATAGTTTGGGATCCATGGATAGAAGAGATTAGAAACAGCATTTCACTCCTGTCAGACAAGAAATTCTGTCCATGAAGTTTTTATAATCTTCTTGAAGCCTGTGCCAAGGCTTATGAGTATACCTAAAACAAAAAACAAAAAACAAAAAAACTACATGGCTCTCATAGACTTCAGAGAGAAAAGAAACCATTAATGACTTTGTAGTTTCTGGGGTCATATTTCAACTTGGGAGGCTCAGCTCTTGTCCTTCTCTTTTGCATAAACAAGTGTCATTTTCAGGCCAAATCTCAAGTCTTCCCCTTCTGACCACTTGAATTCTCCTAAGCCAACCACCCTTGCCCTCAATGATTGCCTTAAGTGAAGAGGAACTAAAAAGCCTCTTGATGAAAGTGAAAGTGGAGAGTGAAAAGGTTGGCTTAAAGCTCAACATTCAGAAAATGAAGATCATGGCATCCAGTCCCACCACTTCATGGGAAATAGATGGGGAAACAGTGGAAACAGTGTCAGACTTTATTTTTCTGGGCTCCAAAATCACTATAGATGGTGACTGCAGCCATGAAATTAAAAGACACTCCTTGGAAGGAAAGTTAAGACCAACCTAGATAGCATATTCAAAAGCAGAGACATTACTTTGCCAACAAAGGTGCCTCTAGTCAAGGCTATGGTTTTTCCTGTGGTCATGTATGGATGTGAAAGTTGGACTGTGAAGAATGCTGAGTGCCGAGGAATTGATGCCTTTGAACTGTGGTGTTGGAGAAGACTCTTGAGAGTCCCTTGGACTGCAAGGAGATCCAACCAGTCCATTCTGAAGGAGATCAGCCCTGAGATTTCTTTAGAAGGAATGATACTAAAGCTGAAGCTCCAGTACTTTGGCCACCTCATGCGAAGAGTTGACTCATTGGAAAAGACTCTGATGATGGGAGGGACTGGGGGCAAGAGGAGAAGGGGACGACAGAGGATTAGATGGCTGGATGGCATCACTGACTCGATGGACGTGAGTCTGGGTGAACTCCGGGAGTCGGTGATGGACAGGGAGGCCTGGCCTGCTGCGATTCATGGGGTTGCAAAGAGTCAGACACGACTGAGTGACTGATCTGATCTGAACCATTGCTTGTCTGTATTTTGTATACTGTCTGAGTGTGATCTGTACACATGGAGTCTTGTGCTATAGGCTGTCTGTGGGCAAGGGCCAGACCTAACAGTCTATTTTACAGAATACATAAATCTCAGTAAATATTTTGGTATGGAGCAAATATTTACTTAAACATACACTGCAATTATCTAAACGTTCATTTGAAGTATCTGATCTCAAAAGATTGAATGTGGCTTTATTCTACTCCTGTTCAGTGTTAAAGTCATTATCCTTCTTCAAAATGGATAGTCTCTTAAAAGATGGCAAAAAAGAGTCTACAAAATATTCTAGTGCTTTACGTCTTTTTGAGATACAAGCATTAAAATTACTCTTTTCATCTTCAGAATGTCACTTAGGATATACTTGTGGTCTTAGTTTATGTGAAAATTCATTCTCTCAGTCGAGAAGCATTTAATCACCATCAGATAGGAGTACTTCGTTTTTGGGAGTGATGTTATTGATACCTTGATCCCATCTGACTAGCAACATCTCTGGCACATAGTAAGCATGCTGACATTTTTCATCAGTGAATTTCTACTTTGTTTTTATGCTTTCTACATTATGAAGGATTTTCTTTTAGCCTGCAGGATAATCAAATTATACCTGAATATTAAAACCAAGCACAGATTCAGTTCAGTTCAGTCGCTCAAAGAGTTGTGTCCAACTCTTTGCGACCCCATGAATCACAGCACGTCAGTCCTCCCTGTCCATCACCAACTCCCAGAGTTCACTCAAACTCACGTCCATCGAGTCAGTGATGCCATCCAGCCATCTCATCTTCTGTCGTCGCCTTCTTCTCCTGCCCCCAATCCCTCCCAGCATCAGAGTGTTTTCCAACGAGTCAACTCTTCACATGAGGTGGCCAAAGTACTGGAGTTTCAGCTTTAGCATCATTCCTTCCAAAGAACACCCAGGGCTGATCTCCAGATTAAGTGTCTGCAATAAGGAGCTTTCTTTGAATCTTTTCTTTAAATATTATATTCTTGTAAGTTGCCTCCCTAGGAGATTTTTCTCCTCCTTTGACCTGACTCCCTTAAGCCCATAAATCCTGCTTTTAGTAATTGCCTGCTGGGGAATGGCCCTACCTTTTCCCCAAAGCTTCTCTTCTCCAAACAATATCAGTTATCATGTTCTCAGAGAAGGGCAATATGTTCAGTCTTATGAAAAGAAATATATCATAAGGAAGGGTCTAGGGAATAACACAGCATGGTTCCATGAAAGTTATAGAGTAGGATTCCGGTGCTAAGCTTCTCCAAAGCTGATTAAAAGAATCTGAGAAAGAAACCCTAGAAAGAAAATGCATACCTGACTTTTCCCTGTTAGCAACATAGATGGGAGTTTTTAATTCCTGAATTATTAACCGGAATTGCTTTTTTGAAAAGATGTGACATTTCCCACATTTATAAAATTGTTATATATAGATTTTCCCACTTTTCTTTTTCAGGGCTCTCTAAATTCTCAAAACAACAACAACAACAACTGACTTCATTATGACCTTTAACCTAAATAAAATCTGGCTGGAATATGGAATTATTCTAAAAGAAAGAAATGAGTTAATAGTAACATTGACTGTAATTTTCCAGTCCTTTAATTTAAACTAGCTTGATTTTAATACTCCTCTGGTACAAGGTACCCAATAGTAGCAGAGAAACTATAAGAACTCATTCAGCAACATTCTCATACCTTTAAGCACATAGCTGACCCAGCAACTGGGGTTCTGTTGTTGGTATTACCACTGGATTACCACTGGATTTCATTGGATTAAGCCAATGAAAGCCAAAGTTAATTTTTCCAAAAGAAGTGAGGATACAAAATGATATAGAGATACTTGGTCATCAATGATATTCAAATAATCATCAAAGAAAAGAGATGAGAAGGTGTAGCCTGTGGCAAAAAAATGACCTATCAATATTCTTCACAGTACTACCATCTTCAAAAATGGCGGCTATTTCCACGAAATCTTCCACATTGGATTTGACCTTTACTCTTCCAGAAATCATGTGATTAGAAAGGTTGCCATGAATGCTCACTTAAGAGTTTAGAAATCTGTAAAACCAGGGAAAATGATTCGTATTAACATCTCACTTCCATTTATTTATTCACTTATCTACTTATTCATTCCAGCAAATTTTATTGGGTACTCTTTTTCTCCTTTCTGTTTCTATAAATGAGATGAAAATAATATTTAGGAAAGGTTAAGATTCCAGGATTATCCTTTTCCTTTTCTTCTATTGTTCCTTTATAAGGCTATGCTCATACTAAGAAGCAGTAAAAAGCCAGGAAAACAAAATTCTGGCCCTCCCCAGGGCAAAGTGCTATGTCTGGCATTCTACTCTTAAACATAGTTATCTACATTAGTGCAAGACACAGGCATAAATAAATATTGGAATATGAAGGTCCCATTCATATCTTTGATTTTGATTCTCAGGTCTGATCAAGCATTTATCACAATGACCTATTCCTCATTCTCTCTGTGATATAAAGTCTTAGTTTGAGCACACAGTCTTTGACAGGTGCTGAGAGCTTTAGTGGAATTTCACATGGTGGTGGTGATTGGGTATATACAGCAAAGCTTCATTTATTTAGCACTGTCACACAAACAGAATTCTGAGAAACTGAAATTTACACAGATGAGGAAATCCTTTTTCTTTTTACCTTTGATTCCTTTACTTTTTATTTTGTGTTTTGATGAAACTACTTTTTTAAAATTTATTATGCTCTTGTCTTATTTCTTAAACAATGCATAATGAGCATAACCATATCTTATTGCTAATTCTCATAATAAGCAACTTAATTACTGCTCAATGCCATAATGCACTTTTAATGTCTTCTCCCTATGCTACTCATTATTATAGCATCTGCAGTCAGCAGTATTTCCCTTCCCTTTTGCTGATTTGGCCTGACACATAAGACAGCTCATGGTTAGAATTATCTGTAAAATAAGGATAAATATATTCTGAGAGATTATCTTCAAGTCTGTCACTCTAGTGAAGCATAAAGACCATAAGGTATAGAAGTCTCTTTGGCATTTCTAGCTCTTATAATCACATCATTTGAGACATAAATGCACCTCTTTCTAAGGATTTAGATTTCAGTTTGCATGGTTGAATCTTAAATTTAATTATTCTCTTCCTGGGAGACAAGATGACAGAGCAAGAAGATGTGAGCTCACTTCTTCTCATGGAAACACCTAAATTACAACTACTGAAAAAACATAGACAAAAAACATGGGGACCTACCAAAAAAGATATCCTGCATGCAAAGACGAAGAAGAAGCCACAACAAGTTAGTAGGAAAGGTTAGATTGTGATTAAATCACATCCCATACTGAATGAGTGATCTACAATCTGAAAAATAATTATGCCACAGAAGTTCTCATACAGAATGAAAATTCTGAGTCTGGCAATGGGAGGAGGAGCCCTGAGAGAATCTATCTTTGAAGGCCACTAGAGTTTGACCATAGGAATTCCACAAGACTAGAGGAAACAAAAACTCTACTCTTAGAGGTCACACACAGGGTCTTGTGTGCACCAGGACGCAGGAAAAAAATCAGTGACCTCATAAAACACTGGACCAGACTTATCTGCTAGTATTTGAGGGTATCTTATGGAGATTGGGGGTGGGGGCTGGTAACTGTAGCTTACTGTAAGGACAAAAACACTCGTGGCAGTACTTCTGGGGAGTACTCACTGGCAAGAGCCCTCTTGGAGGTCACCATTTTATCACCTAGATAAATCACCTAGGCCCTACTCAATAGCCTGTAGGCTCCAATGCTGGGACACTTCAGGCCAAACAACCAATAAGGCAGGAACACAGTCCCCCCATCCCCCATCAGCAGATAAGCTTTTTAAGGTTTTCCTGAGCACAACTCTGCTCACTGGAGGGACAAGACATTGCTCCACCTACCAGCAGGCAAGAACTAGTCCCTTCAATGAGGAAGTGTGCACAATTCTTTTAGCCTCATCCACCAGGGGGCCAACAGAAGAACCAAGAACTACAACCTGTACCCTGCAGAATGGAAACCACAATCACAAAAAGTTAGACAAAATGACATAGCAGAGAAATATGTCCCAGATGAAGGAACAAGATAAAACCTCAGAAGAACAACTAAGTGATGTAGAGATAGGGAATCTACCTGAAACAGAATTCAGAGTAATAATAGTAAAGATGATCCAAGGCCTGTGAAAAAGAATGGAAGCACTGACTGAGAAGATGCAGAAATGTTAACAAAGAGCTAGAAGATATAAAGAACAGAGGTGAACAATACAATAACTGAAAAGAAAAATACATTATAGTCATCCAAGAAGGAAAAGAGAGAAAAGACCTGAGAAAATATTTGAAGGTAAAATAGCTGAAAACTTCCCTAACGTGGGAGAGGAAACAGTCACTCAATTCCAAGAAGCACAGAGAGTTCCAGGCAAGATTAACCCAAGGAAGAACACACTGAGACACATAGTAATCAAATTGACAAAAGTTAAACACAAAGAAAAATATTAAAAGCAACAAAGGAAAAGCAACAGATAGTATACAAAGGAATTCTCATAAAGTTATCGACCAATTTCTCAGCAGAAAATCTGTAGGCCAGAAGGGAGTGGCACAATATATTTAAGCGAAGAAAGGGAAGAACCTACAATCAAGAATATTTTCTCCAGCAGGGCTCACATTCAGATTTGATCAAGAAATTGGAAAAAACAAAAACAAAACAAAAAACTGTACAGACAAGCAAAGACTAAGAGAACTCAGCATCATCATACCAGCTTTGAAACAAATGCAAAAGGAATTTCTCAAGGTGGAAAAGAAAAGATCACAGTTAGAGATAAGAAAGTTATGAATGGAAACGCTGACTGGTAAAGGCAAGCATACATTAAAGGTAGGAAATCATCTGCACACAAATGATATCAGAACCAGCAATGGTGAGAAGAAGAGAGCACAAATGCAGGATATTGGAAATGTATTTGAAATCAAAAGACCAGCAACTTAAAACAATCTTATTTATATACACACTGTTATATCAAAACCTCACACTAATTGCAAACTGTTAAGTCTACAATAGATACACACACACAAAAAGAAAAGGGAATCTAAACACAGCACTAAAGTTGATCATGAAATCACAAGAGAACAAGGGTGAAGGGAAGAAAAACACCTACAAAAACAAATCCAAAACAATTAATAAAACAGCAATAAGAACATGCATATCAATAATCACCTTAAACATAAGTGAAATAAATGCTCCAATCAAAAGACATAGACTGGCTGAATGGATACAAAAACAATACCCCTATATACGCTGCCTACAAGAAATCCACCTCAGATCTAGGGACACATACAGACTGAAAGTTAAGGTATGGAAAAAAATGTATCCCATGCAGATGGTAATTAAAAGAAAGCTGAAGTAGCAATAGTCATATCGGACAAAAAAGACTTTAAAATAAAGACTGTTAAAAAAAAAATAATAAAGACTGTTATAAGAGACAAAGAAGGACATTACATAATGAACAGGATCAATCCAAGAAGATGTAACCACTGTAAATATATAAGGCAAACAACAACAGCCATAAATGGAAACATCAACAGTAAGACAATAATAATGGGGATCTTTAACACTCCACTTTCATCAATGGGCAAATCATCCAGACAGAAAATTGTCAGGGGACACTCAACTTTAAGGAATCCAATATGTTGCATTTTTTCTTCCTTTGTATGTCATTTCTCAAAGATTCTCTGTTTCTTATCAGTTCCTATTTCAGGAATGAGTAGAGCTGCACGCAGTTCTCAGGACTGAGATCATGGGAAAGGGTACCTGCTTGGATTCCCTTCAGTAATTCCCTTCAGTGACTCTTTTCAGCGTCAGTGACCTTGTATGTATTAGACTATGCATTTTGTTGCAACTGATGGAATTTCATTCTTTTAATGGCTGAGTAATCATTTTACTGAAGATATATAAACATGCATTTGTGCTAATAAAATACCCTTGCTCCACTAGAGACCTGGGTCCCCCGCATCCCTCTTTTTGTCTTCATTCTCTTTGGAGCATGGGAGCCTACCAAGCTCACATTCTTGCCTGGGCTTTCAAGACCTCCTTGAGAAGACGCCCTATTGCCGGGGTCCAGCCCCGGCTGATCCAGGGTATTCGAAGGAGAGACGGCATAGGCGACCTATTTATTTAAATATTTATCAAAGATATAAAGAGTAATAGGATGAGGATAGCTCAGTAGGAAAATTCAGTGGAGAAAAGAGGCTGAGTAGCTTGGTTTACGCGGGAGACCAATAAAACTTCAAGACAAGAAGTTTGCACCACTTACGTAGGCCACAGGCATCCTTCCATTCTCCCAAAGGAGAGGAGACACTGAGGCCTCCCCGGTCGGATCTTAGAAGCCCAGGCATAATTAGCAAGCATGGCGGGTTCCGCGCTCCAGTTGGAGACTCAGCCAGAATTTGGGAGAGAGAGCGACATGGGGAGACCAAGTTTCAGTGAACAAGGCCCGCACTTTATTTTCCAAAGTAGTTTTTATACCTTAAGTTGTGCATAGAGGATAATGGGGGAAGGGGTGGAGTCATGCAGGGACAGCAGTTCCTGGCCCTAATCGAAACCAGGCTTTCAAACTTATCATATGCAAAAGTTCAGGTGAATTACATCATCTTCTGGCCAGGAGGCCTGTTAACATTTTAAGAAACTTATCTTTCTCTAAAGGTGATTATTCCAAAGTCAGGCACCAGCCTCCAAAAAAGCACTGGACAAAGCTGCGTTCCTATAGGGCAAAGGTGAGGTGGGCTCAATCAAGAAAAGAATTAACTCAAGGGTCCAAGGTTACAAACATTGAGGCTACTACTTACATTTCTATACACCCATTATATCAATCAATACACTGCCAAGGACACAGTAGGTAAGGAGTATGGAGACTTAGCAGCAAACATTGGCCCAATAAGTGAAAAACCCTTCACCAATACAATTCCTAATCAATCTTTTAACTACTCAAAGGAATCTGTGTTTAGACAGTTTAGAACATCTCCTGCCTCTCACAGTTGGGAGGCTCTGAACAATCACATGTGGCCGGAAAAACCTATTCAGGCAGGCTAGAGGATTTCCAAAGGAGTTTGTAGGTTGAAACACTGTCACACCCAGGAATTATTAACTGGAGCTGTAAGCTGACTCATTTTTCAGAGAGAGGTAGTTGGGGACAGCCCCCATAAAGTCAGAGGTGTAGGTGAAAGCACAAAGCAGAAAGTAGGCAGACTCTGGTTTGGGGGGTAGATGCTCGAGAATTTCCAGGGGGACTCCTGAGGCTCGATCCCGCCTTTGCATATGCTGAGCCTCCTTCCTCATGACCTTTGCCATGGGAGGAGTTCTTCACGCTGGCTCCCGGCAGTGATAGAATTCCAGTTGAGCTATTCCAGATCCTGAAAGATGATGCTATGGAAAGTGCTGCACTCAATATGCAATATGCCGGCTCCCGGCACCCTATGCCTTCATGAGTGGTACAAGTCCTGTGCATGGGCTTCATTGGTTTTCCACGTAACCCGAGAGATACTGCTCTCTCTCTTTTTCTCTCTTTCTTTTCGTCAACTCCAGTCCCCATGTCCTGGTCTATAAAAGACCACAACAAGTGGCGCCTGAACAGGGACATGGTATTCACGGCATTTAGGACGGAGCGACTGGGACCTACTGAGGTCGTTAAGTACGGGGTTACGGGACAAATGGCTGGGAAGCCACACCATTTTTCTCTCCAAATGGTGGAAAACTATCTTGACTGTAATAATTGTAGTCATCTTATTCTTGCTGTTTGCTTTTTATATCTGTAACCATATAATGAGCTAACTATTACTCAGGGCCCCTAGATCAGAGACCCTCAATGTAAGGATAAAGAAAATATGCTGCCTCAACAATTTAGGGCCTATGTGCCTTCCCAGCGGGAAGAAATTACAGGAAAATTTCTCCACCCCTTTCCCTGACAGCCATATTCTCCTAAAAACAGGAGGAATTGAAAGAGTTAGAGCTTAGACAACAATCTAGGGCCCTATAAAGAGAAAGCAAATATTTTCACTCGTGCTTTCATTAAGCCTTGTGCAACAATGTATCTGGCCAAAGAACTGACCTTTCTTTAGGTCCAAAACTAATAATTCAGTTCAGTTCAGTTCAGTTCTTTTAATTTCATGGCTGCAATCACCATCTGCAGTGATTTTGGAGCCCAAAAATATAAAGTCTGACACTGTTTCCACTGTTTCCCCATCTATTTACCATGAAGTGATGGGACCAGATGCCATGATCTTTGTTTTCTGAATGTTGAGCTTTAAGCCAACCTTTTCACTCTCCTCTTTCACTTTCTTCAAGAGACTTTTTAGTTCCTCTAATTACACAACACAATGTTTTACTCATGGAAATGCTTTTCTTAGGCTCTATGTTAATGACTATAATTGTAACAATCTTGCCTGGGAACTTGTATCTCAAGACTTGTACCCCTGATTACACAGCAACAGTATATCTTGCCCAGAGACATTATCTGGAACCTGTTCTCCCTGGCTAATTTTGTGCCAAAGTTATCTCAAGATGTATGTCTTGGAAAAGGGCCTAATATAACTATTACAACATTGAGGTATTCTTTTTTATCTAGTCTCAGCAACTAGGAGAAAAATATAAGGTCCCACTTAAACCAATGAGACAAATGCTCTTTCTACTCCCCTTTGATATTTATGACAGAAGCTTTCTCTGTTCTGTCACTTTAAATAAAAATTTGCACACCAAGCTTTGAATGACTGAAACTTATCTTTGGTCCCAGAGTCAACTCTCCTTAAACCAGGAAAATATCTTCAATGATCTATGTGGCTCGGGATTATGCCAATTTTAATGCTAGAGCTGATACTCACCAGAACCAAATCACTTTTAAAATGTTAACTGGTACAAAACAATTTGAGGCAATAGAAGCTCGAATATAATGCCTTCTTTTATTACATGAACAATTAAAATAAATTGCCCTTGAAGCCTGGGATCAAATTACTCCTCAAGGAGAACCTAAAGGTAGTTACACTAAGATATTACAAGGACCTAATGAAGCCTATACTTATTTTCTAGCTAGACTAGAAACTTTTATTTCCCTTAGTGTAATTGGAGATGAAGCCAGATTACACCTAGAAAAACTGCTTGCATATGAAAATTCAAATCAAAAATGTTAAAGGGCTATCACTCCAATACATGAGATCGAGACTGTTATTGATTATTTGAAGGCTTGCCACAATCTAGGGGCTAAGACACAGAAAATGCAAGTGTTAGCTGAAACAATGGCTGTTGCTTTTAAAGAGTGAGATGAAGGATGTTTTGCATGTGGGGATAAGACCCATATAAAAAAAGATTGCCCTAAGAAACATGCAAAAAAATAATAATAATAATAATAAAAACTTTCAAAAAATCTTCCCTCGTTGCCATAAAGGGATATATTAGGCTAGAAAATGTCACCCTAAATATTATGTTGAGAGAGAGCCTGTTTCAGGAAACTCCAAGCTGGGGACTCCCCGGGTCCCCTTCAACAAAAACCAAGGGCAAACTCCATCTTTTCCCTCAAACCCTCAACATCCAGCAGTGCTGCCATCAATATATCAGCCCTAAATGATTTTCTCCTTTTCCCTAAAGCAATCCCTTCTAGAATACCTACTGGACTTTTTGGACCCCTACCTCCACAAACCTTTGGCCTTTTACTTGGCTGATCTAGCTTGACTTCTAGGGGAATTACTGTTCACCCTGGAATAATTGATTCAGATTATAAGGGAGAAATTCAAATTATGATGTCATCTCAGATACTATGGCAATTTTAAAAAGGGGACAAAATTGCCCAATTACTTGTTTTACCTTAAGTTCAGTTCAGTTCAGTCGCTCAGTCATGTCCGACTCTTTGTGACCCCATGAATTGCAGCACACCAGGCCTCCCTGTCCATCACCAACTCCCAGAGTTCACTCAAACTCACGTCCATCGAGTCGGTAATGCCATCCAGCCATCTTATCCTCTGTCATCCCCTTCTCCTCCTGCCTCCAATCCCTCCCAGCATCAGAGTCTTTTCCAAAGAGTCAACTCTTCGCATGAGGTGGCCAAAGTACTGGAGTTTCAGCTTTAGCATCATTCCTTCCAAAGAACACCCAGGACTGATCTCCTTTAGAATGGACTGGTTGGATCTCCTTGCAGTCGAAGGGACTCTCAAGAGTCTTCTCCAACACCACAGCTCAAAAGCATCAATTCTTTGGCACTCAGCTTTCTTTACAGTCCAACTCTCACATCCATACATGACCACTGGAAAAATCATAGCCTTGACTAGATGGACCTTTGTTGGTAAAGTAATGTCTCTGCTTTTGAATATGCTATCTAGGTTGGTCATAACTTTCCTTCCAAGGAGTAAGCGTCTTTTAAATTCATGACTGCAATCACCATCTGCAATGATTTTTGAGCACCCCCCCCCAAAAAAAATAAATTCTGACCCTGTTTCCACTATTTCCCCATCTATTTCCCATAAAGTGATGGGACCGGATGCCATAATCCTAGTTTTCTGAATGTTGAGCTTTAAGCCAACTTTTTCACTCTTCTCTTTCATTTTCATCAAGAGGCTCTTTAGTTCCTCTTCATTTTCTGCCATAAGGATGGTGTCATCTGCATATCTGAGGTTATTGATATTTCTCACGGCAATCTTGATTCCAGCTTGTGCTTCTTCCAGTCCAGCGTTTCTCATGATGTACTCTGCATGTAAGTTAAATAAGCAGGGTGACAATATACAACCTTACCTTACATTTCTGTTAATTCCTCTAATGATACACAGACAGATGGTGCAAAAAATACAGATCAAAAACAATCCTTATGGACAACATTGGTATCTGAATATGCCTGACCAAACATAAATATCAAAATTAATGGTAAAATTTTTTCTGGTCTCCTTGATACTATATCTGATATCACTATTATTTCCAAACACTAATGGCCCAAATCTTGGCCTATACAAAATATTTCTTGCCAAATTACATGAGTTTCTCAAACTAAAATACAAAAAGTTTATCAAAATATTCAAATTTATCTTTGTGAGAAAACAGAAGGCCAGCCTGCTACATTACAACCTTACATAATAGATACACCCCTTAATCTATAGAATGAGATTTACTTATACAATGGCAAACTCAGATATACATTCCACATTTTTCTTAGGGCCCACTGCTCATTTAACAAACAATACAATTATTAAAATAACTTAGAAATACGACGAGCCTATTTGGACAGACAATGGCCCCTTACAAAAGAGAAATTACAGGCTACTAAAGAACTTACAGATATACAATTAAAATTAAAACATATTGAAAAATCTTATTCCCCTTGGAACTCTCCATTTTTGTTATTAAAAAAAATCTGGCAAATGACATCTCTTAACAGATCTTAGAAAAGTTAATGCATCTGTGAAACCTATGGGTACATTGCAATAAAAAATCCCATCACCTACCATTATTCCTCAAAACTGGCATATTATTATTATTGATTTAAAGGATTGCTTTTTAAATATACCTTTACATCCTGTAGACCAAAAGAGATTTGCTTTCTCTCTTCCTTATCCTAATCACACTGGGCCTCATAAGCGATACCAATGGACTATATTTCCTCAAAAAAATGATGAATTCTCCCACCATGTGTCAATATTATGTAGCCAAAGCCCTGGAACCTATAAGAAAACAATTTCCTAACTTTCTTGTTATTCATTATATGGATGATATATTGTTTTCAGCTCCATCTGTTTTGGAAACTCAGCACATGTTTAATATAGCCCAAAAATGCTTGAAAAACTCTGGATTAATTATTGCCCCTGAAATAATTCAAACCTCTACACCTTATCATTACTTAGGATTTGTTATTAATAGACAATGTATTACTCCCCAACTGACACAGATTCATACTGACAAATTATCAACATTGAATGATTTTCAAAAACTTTTAAGAGATGTAAATTAGATCAGACCTTCTTTAGACATTGCTAATCATCAACTGACTAATTTATTTAATACTTTGAAAAGAGATTCCAATTTAAATAGCCCTAGTTCATTTTCATAAGAGGCACGAGAGCTCTATTTAATATAAAATAAATTGCAAAAGCAATTTCTTACACGTATTAGACTTGATTTACCTCTAAAATTATTTATATTCCCTTCTCTTCATTCCCCCACAGGACTTCTTGCCCAACTAGAACCCCCAATAGAATGGATCTATACCCATTTTAGAGGGACAAACTCATTTACACCCTCTCTTGATTTAATCACTCTAATCTTTATCAATGAAAGATATAAAACCAAGACGTTAATTGGCTCTGATTTTCATAAAATTGTAATACCTGTTAATAAGTCTCAATTGGAGAACACATTACAAACTTCTACTGATTTCCAAATAGCCTTTCTGAAATATTTTGGGAAATTTTCATTTCATTATCCTTCTAACAAGCTCTGAAATTTCTTCAAAAATACTAAATTTATGATCTCCCATGCCGTCAGCTCACAGCCTATACCTCAAGCTGATGTTTTCTATACAGATGGGACCAAAAATTCCAAAGCCTCATTCTGGTTTCTCAAAAAATATAAAATCTTTTATACTAAATTTCATTCTGCTCGACAAAACAAATTATATGTTCTCATTCAAGTTATTTACTTACTTACATAGTCTCTGATTCCTTATATTCAGTTTTTATATTAAAAATATAAAAACCTTCACTATAAACTCCAATCACCCTGTTATTCAACAACTTTTTTTCGAAATACAATCTATTATTAGAAAATGCATTTCCCCCATTTATATTACTCATATTGGAACACATTCCTGCCTTCCAAGCCCTATGACTCGTGGTAATGAACAAGCTAATAAACTTGTTTCTTTTGCTACTCCCAAAAAACAACATGCTTTATTACACAATAATGCTGGCTCCTTACACCAAATATAGAAAATTCCATACCGCCACTAAAGAAATCATTAATAATTGCTCTACTTATAAACCCTTACATCTTCAACCCATTACACAAGGTATCAATTTTCGAAGATTACAACCCAATAAATGATGGCAAATGGATATAACTCATTGCCCTGAACTCTCTCTATCTTCTTTCTTACATGTCTATATCAGCACAAACTCTTCTTTTACCTGGGCCACACCTCTTTGAGGTGAAATTACACAACACGTTATAACTCACCTATTAACTTGTTTTGCTATAATGAAAACTCCTAGTTCCATAAAAACAGACAATGGCCCTGCCTATATTTCTAAACACTTCAAACAATTTTTACAATCATTTTCTATTAAACACGTTACAGATATTCCTTATAATCCACAAACACAAGGTATAATCAAACAAACACATCACATGCTGAAACTACAAATAAAAAAATTAAGAAGGGGGAAATACACAGGAACACTACTATCTTCCTTATCTAAAACAGACTTTACTAGATTCCAATGCAAGCTATTCTCTAAACCTATAACTATTGTTAATACAGTTTTATTTTTTTTTTAATTTTTTAAACTTACTGCAAGGAGATATTTTGACAAAAACAAAAACAAAAAAAAAATTGTTTTTGAGAAATTGAAAGACACTTCTCTTCCTCTGCCCATTTGGTATCAAGATGGGCTGACTAAACAATGGAAATCTGGAAAATTCATATTATAGGAAAAAAGGTATGCTTACATTTTTCCAGATAGATCTAATTAAGTCAATTGGCTCCTTCTTCAAAAGATCCGCCCCCAGAGAACCACCAACATTCAAGACAGAGAGGAAAAAATGAAATCCCCAGGAAGAGGAGGTTCCAGTACAAGCCATGGCGGCTTTAGAGATTTCCAAAAAATGCCGCACTCAATGTTATCTACCTCATGATCTCCCTACTTGGGGACAGATAAAAACCCTTACTAATAAAGCTGAAAATCTGGTTTCTCAACAGGGAATGCCTCGGAATCCAGAAAATATTTTTGTTGCTATGCTTGCTTTGCTTGCTTTTGCTTCCCCTGCTCAAGCAGAGGTGATGAGTCATACTTACTGGGCCTATATACCCAACCCCCCCTTTACTACAGGTTGTAGAATGGACAAAAAGAGGACCGATCGTATCTGCCAATGACTCAATACATATGCCTCCTCCCTGGAGTCTGGAGGGACCCTCACACCCTGAGGAAGAAGGCAGACTAATTAATATTTCTTTAGGTTATGAAATCCTTCCTTTATGCGTGGGCGCAGCAGAATTATGCATAAACATTAGCCGACGAATTTGGGCTTTCGTCCTGCCTCCAAAAAAGGACTTTTGGACATTGCTTGGATTATTTACTGATCTTTCTTTTTATGAGAACCACGTCAACACTACTGAAACTCTAGGGAAAGGACAAAAATCATTACACAAAGGGTTTACTTATAAGAACTTTAAATATACTCCTGTTCATTGGGACAGGTGTCAAGCCAAATCAAGAAAATTAATGTTTGTGGCCAATTATACCATTGTTGATTGGAGACCCCATAGTATGTGGTTCTCTGACTGTTCAGATAATATTAACAGCACTATATGTAATTATGCTACTCAAGTATCATGGAAGATTACCAATACTATGATGGAACATTACCATGACAAAGGACTTCTTAGCTGGCTTGACAGTGGAATGGCACCCCCTCACCCTCGAATCATCCTCAATAAACGGATTGGACCTGAACAATGGGACATTTGGAAACTTGCCATGAGCACTGAAGAACTTGTAACTTGGACTGGATATTTCACAGAGACTAGTCATAGTTCTAGTCATTATTCCTTTCATGATAATCAGTCATATCTTATACAAGCTTGTGTTCCCCTTCCTTATGTTGTAGCTATAGAAAACTTACAATTTAATAAGACTTTAAGTTCTATAACTTGTACATATTGCAAACTATATACTTGTCTTAACTCCTCCATGTCTACAAAAAATGAATCCCTTCTGATTCTTCAATCTCGACGTAACCTATGGTTGCCAATAGATCCCTGAAAAGAAGGTCCCATGGCCAGACTTGCTTCCTGGTTACTTACTAAATTACTCCAATGATTTAATGATTCATTGGATGGCTAATTCTTGGCACATTGGGATTGATAGCCACTTGCACTACTGCTGCTGTTGCCAGCATTGTTTTACAAACCTCAATTCAAACACACAATTTTATCCAAAATTGGACTAAAGTTGCTCATACTATATGGACCACTCAGGCTCAGATAAATGAGGAAGTTCAAGATGAAATACAGGAAATAAAAATAGCCTTCCAATGGGTCGGAGATCAATTAATAGATTTACAAAAACAAGCTATACTGAAATGTGATTGGAATTCTACTCAATTTTGTATTACCCCTGTTCAGTTCAACTATAGTGCCCACAATTGGGAACAAATCAAATTTCATTTGCAAGACTTACATGATAATGCTTCCTTAAATGTACAATTATTTAAAAAAAAAAAAAAGTCTTTGAAGCCTTCTCTAAGAGTCTACCTTCTTCCAATAATCTAGAAACCTTATCTAAATAGCTAGCTGATCAATTATCCAGACTAGACTCTCAAAGATGGTTGCAAAACATTATACATAGTACTGGATCTGGAATTGTAATGCTAATAATTGTCCTAATGGTTATATGCATAGTATACTGATGCCTTTCAACTAAAATTGTTCAAACTAAGCAAACTCATTTGGTCAGGACCTTTTTCACTAAAGTATTTACAGTCACCCCCAATTATAAAAAAATAAAAAAGGGGGAATTGTCAGGGGATGTTCAACTTTAAGGAATCCAATATGTTGTTTTTCTTCCTTTGTGTGCCATTTCTCAAGGATTCTCTATTCCTTATCAATTCCTATTTTGGGAACGAGAGGAGCTGCACGCAGTTCTCAGGACTGAGATCATGGGAAAGGGTACCTGCTTGGATTCCTTTCAGTAACTCCCTTCAGTGACTCTTTCCAGCATCAGTGACCTTGTATGTGTTAGACTATCCATTTTGTTGCAACTTTTGGAGTTTCATTCTTTGTAATGACTGAGTAATCATTTTACTGAAGATATATAAACATGCATTTGTGCTAATAAAATACTCTTGCTCCACTAGAGACCTGGGTCTGTTTTCATTCTCTTTGGAGCATGGAAGCCTACCGAGCTCACATTCTTGCCTGGGCTTTCAAGACTTCCTTGAGAAGATGCCCTGTGCCTTCGTGAGTGGTAAAAGTCCTGTGCATGGGCTTTATTGGTTTTCCACTCTCTCTTTTTCTCTCTTTCTTTTCATCAACTCCAGTCCCCATGTCCCAGTCTGTAAAAGACCGCAACAGAAAATCAGTTAGGAAACACAGGCCTTAAATGACACATTAGACCAGATGGACTTAACTGATATTAATAGACCATTCCATCCAAAAGCAGCAAAATATACTTTCTTCTTGAGTTCATATGGAACTTCTCTAGAACTTATCAAAGCAAACTTCAGTAAATTTAAGAAAACTAAAATTGTGGCAAGCATCTTTTCTGACCACAACACTACAAGATTAGAAATCAACAATAAGGAAAAAACTGTAAAAATACAAACACAGGGAAGCTATACAGTATGCTACTCACCAACCAATGGAACACTGAAGAAATGAAGGAGAAAATAAAAAATACCTAGAGATGAATGAAAATGAAAGCATGATGATCCAAAACTTATGGGATACAACAAAATCAGTTCTAAGAGGAAAGCTTATAGCAATATAATTTTATACAAGCTTATAGCAATACAGAAAACAAGAAAAATCTCAAATAAACAGTCTAACTTTACACCTAAGGCAACTTGAGAAAAAAGAACAAACAAAACCCAAAGTTAATAAAAGAAAAGAAATCATAAATATCAGAGCAAAAATAAGTGAAACAGAGATGAAGAAAACAATAGAAAAAATCAATAAAACTGAAAGCTGATTCTTTGAAAAGGTAAATAAAATTGATAATCCTTTAGCCATAACTCACCAAGAAAAGGGGTTCCCAGGTGGTGCTAGTGGTAAAGAACCTTCCTGCCAATTCAAGAGATGTGAGAGACACAGGTTTAATCCCTGGATTGGGAAGGAGGACATGATAGCCCACCCCATTATTCTTGCCTAAAGAATCCCACGGTCAGAGGAGCCTGTCTGGCTACAGTCAATAGGGCCGAAAAGAGTCAGATACAACTGAAGCAACTTAGCATGCACATGCACCAAGAAAAAGAGGGAGAATTCTCAAATCTATATAATTAAAATGAAACAAGAGATGTTACAGTGGACACCGCAGAAATACAAAGAATCATAAGAGACTACTACAAGCAACTATATGCTAATAAAATGGACAACCTGGAAGAAATGGACAAATTCTTAGACAGATACAATCTCTCAAGACTGGAAGAAATAGAAAATATGAATAGACCAAACACAAGTCCTGAAATTGAACTATGATTTGTGTTGTGGTTCACTCTGTCATGTCTGACTCTTTGCAACCCATGGACTGCAGCATGCCAGGCTTCCTAGTCTTTCACCATTTCACAGAGTTTACTCAGGCTCATGTCCATCGAGTCAGTGATGCCATCCAACCATCTAATACTCTGTCATCCCCTTCTCCTCCTGTATTCCATCTTTCCCAGCATCAGGGTCTTTTCCAAAGATTTAAAAACTCTCAACAAACCAAAGTCTAGGACCAAATAGCCTCACAGGCTAATGCTATCAAAAGTTCAGAGAATAGTTAACACCTATATTCTGAAACTATTTCAAGAAATGGAAGAGGAAATAACACTTCCAAATTCTTTCTGTCTCCACCTGCCAAGCAGGAGACATGAGTTCAATCCCTGGATCAGAAGATTCCCTAGAGAAGGAAATGACAATCCACTCCAGCATTCTTGCTGGGGAAATGCCATGAACAGAGGAGCCTGGTGAGCGATAGTCCATGGGGTTGCAAAAGAGACTGACACAACTTAGTGCCTTAAAACACAACAAAATTGGAAAAGAAATAAAACTGTCACTGTTTGCAGATGACATGATACTACACATAGAAAATACTAAGGATGCTACCATAAAACTACTACAACTCATCAATAAATCTGATAAAGTTGCAGGATACAAAATAAATACACAGAAATCTGTTGCATTTCTATACCCTAAAATGAAAGATCAGAAAGAGAAATTAAAGAAAGAATCCCATTTACCATCATATCAAAAAGAATAAAACACTTAGGAATAAACCTATCTAAGGAGGCAAAGGACTTGTACTCCAAAAACTATAAGATATTGATGAAAGAAATTGAAGATGACCCAACCAGATGGAAAGATATACCATGTCCTCAGGTTGGAAGAATCAATATTGTCAAAATGACAGTACCTCCCAAGGCAATCTACAGATTAAACGCAATCCCTATCAATTTGCAAGTGGTGTGCATGCATGCTTAGTCACTAAATTGAGTTTGACTCTGCAATCCCATGGACTGTAGCCCACCAGCCTCCTCTGTCAGTGGGATTTCCCAGGCAAGAATGCTGGAGTGGGTTGCCATTTCCTTCTCCAGGGAATTTTCCCAACCCAGGTATCAATCCCATGTCTCCTGCATTGGCAGTCAGATTCTTTACCACTGAGTCACCCGGAGAGCCTTTACCAATGGCATTTTTCACAAAACTAGAACAAAAATTCTTAAAATTTGTATGGAGACACAAAAGACAGAACTAGAGCAGTCAGGTTCCCTGGCTTCAGACTATACTACAAAACAACAATCACCAAAACAGTATGGTATTGGCACCAAACTCAGTTCAATTTGTTGTTATTCACTAGCTAAATAGTGTCCAACTCTTTGAGACCCCATGGACTGCAGCAAGCCTAGCTTCCCTGTCCTTCACTATCTCCTGGAGTCTGTTCAAACTCATGTCCATTGAGTTGGTGATGTTATCCAACCATCTTATTCTCTGTCACCCCATTCTCCTATTGCCTTAATCTTCCCTAACATCAAGGTCTTTTCCAGTAAATCAATGTAACATGATAAAAAGGCCAGAAATAAACTCATGTACCTGTGGTTCATTAATCTATAACAAAGGTGGCAAGACTATACAATGGAGAAAAGACAGTCTCTCTAATAAGTGGTGTGGGGAAACTGGACAGCTACATGTGAAAAATGAAATTAGAACATTTTTTAACACCACACACAAAAATAAACTCAAAATGGATTTTAGGGTGGGATACTCTGAAACTCTTCAAGGAAAGACAGACAGATAGTCTTTGACATAAATTGCAGCAATATCTTTTTCAATCTGTCTCCTAGAGTAATGGAAATAAAAATAGAAATAATTTATTTTCTGCTCAATTCTTCAACATAAATGCCTCCATAGTCTACTTGATGATATTAAGTGAGTGAAAAGGACAGTGTCCATTGCAACACACTTCATCCCACACATGGTCCAATACCCAGGCTATCTGGTTCTCAGAACTTGGATAATAATGAGGGTGTTCAAACTGGAGTAGTCAAGCAGTTGTGGGTCAAGGCAAAGACATAGAAGCTTCTGACACCTTCAGTAAAAACGGAACCATATGATCTACTTCACCAAGTAAAGGATGCAAAAATTTAGAAACTATGCATAAGTTTCTCCCCTTCTCATCACTTCAATACCTACTACCTACTCTTGGGAGAGCCTCCTCACTCCTTTGGCAATCCTGCTGAAAATGGTGGCCTGTGAGTTGGCAGAAGGGCTGAAAAAGACAAATGCCTTCAACTATTCCCCAAACTTTAGTGTGTGTACTTCTTTATAAAAGGCCTTAGTAAACCAGGACTTTTCAGTCTTTGGATTGATGTAGTATATGTTTCCTGCTAATCTACAGGCTTCTCAGGATCAAGTGCTTTCATCCTTTACATGTCAAATTCCCCAGCAGAGCCTGTGTCCTCTGGGTGCCCTGAACTCTGCAAATTTCCAGCCCTGGAGTAGTACAAGCATTTTCTCAGCTGGAGCTCCCAAATCTTACATCTTGCAAAGGGCTAAGATCAACTTTCCTCTTTTTTTCTTCTCAATTCACCACCTTCTGATGTCAGCTATTTACTTTGGTGTGGATTAACCTTAAATATACACCTCAACATAAACAGATTGGGTGCTTCTTCTGTCAAACTAGTGGTCATTGCTTAAACACAAAAAATACAAACAGACACACTCACACAACTTGATTATTATGTTATTCTTAGGTTGAATGTGACAAATCCACTAACAAGGTGACTGAAATTTTAGTACGGGCTTTTTTTTTTTTTTTTTTCTTATTTTCTGCCTGCCTCTATACTAGCTGTTAATGTCTATGAACCTCAATTTTCTTGGCTGTAAAACAGAGTTAAACTAAATAATTTATTAAGCCATACCCAGTTCTAAAATGGTTTGATATCTTATCTAATACATGCCTTTACTTCATTTAATTGGTCCAAAGAACTACCATCAGAATTTAAGATATGAAATTTTATCATATTATTTTCTGACCCTTTTTCCTCTTAACATAGATAGTTTTTAAAGGGAAATATTTAAACATATAGAAAAGTAAATAGAATCATACAACAGACATTCAAATATCATGTATGATGATACATATGCACCTGGCACATGGTAGGTGATCAGTACTGTTGGAATGAATGAATGATCTGGACCATAGAGAAGACACTGCTGCCGCTGCTGCTAAGTCGCTTCAGTCATGTCTGACTCTGTGCGACTCCTGAGATGGCAGCCCACCAGGCTCCCCCGTCCCTGGGATTCTTCAGGCAAGAACACTGGAGTGGGTTGCCATTTCCTTCTCCAATGCATGAAAGTGAAAAGTGAAGGTGAAGTCGCTCAGTCGTCTCCGACTCTTCGCAACCCCATGGACTGCAGCCTACCAGGCTCTTCCATCCATGGGATTTTCCAGGCAAGAGTCCTGGAGTGGGGTGCCATTGCCTTCTCCACAGTTGCTTTAAAATAGGTGTTACTTTCTAAGAATGTCCAGCAGAGGGCTCGTTGGTTCAGGTGAGTTATTAATCCCTTGGTGCGTTAGCGCCCCTCAGTGTACGACTCAATTATTCTGCAATTACCTAACACATTTCCAACAACTGATACGCACCTGTGAAGAAGGCAATGGCAACCCACTCCAGTACTCTTGCCTGGAGAACACACTTAGCAGCAGCAGCAGCAGCAGCAACCATACTGACTCTTGAGAGTCCCTTGGACCAAGGAGACCCAACCAGTCCATTCTGAAGGAGATCAGCCCTGGGTTTTCTTTGGAAGGAATGATGCTAAAGCTGAAACTCCAGTACTTTGGCCACCTCATGCAAAGAGTTGACTCTTTGGAAAAGACTCTGATGCTGGGAGAGATTGGGGGCAGGAGGAGAAGGGGACGACAGAGGATGAGATGGCTGGATGGCATCACTGACTCGATGGACATAAGTCTGGGTGAACTCCGGGAGTTGGTGATGGACAGGGAGGCCTGGCGTGCTGTGATTCATGGGGTCGCAAAGAGTTAGACACGACTGAGCGACTGAACTGAACTGAACTGAACCATACTGAGCGACTTCACTTTCACTTTTCACTTTCATGAATTGGAGAAGGAAATGGCAACCCACTCCAGTGTTCTTGCCTGGAGAATCCCAGGGACGGGGGAGCCTGGTGGGCTGCCGTCTATGGGGTCGCACAGAGTCAGACACGACTGAAGCAACTTAGCAGCAGCAGCAGCAGCAACCGTACTAAATGGGCGCAACTATACATATGTAAAAATTGTTCACAGACCTCAAAGTGAGTGGTATATTAAATACCTATTTGGAAAATTTGTATTATTTAAATCATCTATCTAGATCATTCTATTAATATGATCCTCCCTCACTCCCTGCTCAATTCTTTTTTGCAGGTGTTGGAATATTTCTAAACCAGGCCAGTAAGGATGGCAAAGTGACAGACCGAATTAATTATCCCTGTTGCTGCCTAGTTTGCTTCACTATTATTTTACATACGCACCCCCCCCCCAAACACACACACACACTCCTTATCCCCTGAGAAAGCCATTATTAACAGTCTTTGCATCTTCCTGAAGTTGAATACACATGTGCGCCATAGTATTAAGTTTTTTTCCTAAAACTTCCATCACAAATGCACACCATCCTATAGTTTGTTTTTAATGAATATCTTTCTGATATCTGCACATGGTGGCACTAGTGGTAAAGAACCCATCTGCCAATATAGGAGATGTGAGAGATGTGGGTTTGATCCTTGGGTCAGGAGGATCCCCTGGAGGAGGGCATGGCAACCCACTCCAGTATTCTCCCTGGAGAATTCCATGGACAAAGAAGCCTGGTAGGCTACAGTCCATGGGGTCTCGAAGAGTTGGACATGACTGGAGCAATTATCACTCACTTAGCAGCAGCAGCATCCCCTGGGAACACTGTCAAAGGCAAATCTATGGGCCCCACTCCAAACACACTGAATCATAATCTCTGGGAGCTAGAACTAGTAATGTGCTTGAACAAAGTCTCTAGGCAATTCCTATTTTATCATAGTTTGAGATCCACTGATCTAAAAACTCCTCATTCATGGTTATTAGCTTCTGCTTAAACACCACCAGAATTGGGAAACTCACTACTTCACAAGGCAGATCACTTCATTTTAGGACCATTTCTTTTTGGTAATTTTCTTCTTTGGAGCTAAGTCTCCCACTGTAACTTTTGCCTGTCAAGTCTCTTTCTGCCCAACAAGAACACACACAGCATTGGCTCCATCTTTTATATGATGATCATATTATAGTCAAAGATGGTGTTCATGCTGCTGTTCTTCCCCCAACAAGCATTCTCCAGGCTAAACAGCTTCAATGGATTATGAACATTCATGCTGCATTTGCCTGACTGCTTATCATGCTGGTTGTTCTCCTTTAATTATCTTCACTTCAGTTGCCATTCTTCTTGGAGAGTATGCCAGAACAGAGCACAGCACTCCAGATGTGGCCTGGAAACATGGGTAAAATAGATGCCCCTCTTTTATTGAGATGTAAGTGCTATTGACTTGACCTCAGACATTCTGATGATAACATGCTTTTCCTTTATAAAACTTAAAAACTGACAGAGGTTAGGTTGTCTTCTAATTGTATTATTTGGATTAATTACTTATCATTTGCCATTATCAAAAGTTTTTTTTTCTTTTTTTTAAATTTTATTTTATTTTAAAAATTTACATAATTGTATTAGTTTTGCCAAATATCAAAACGAATCCACCACGGGTATACATGTGTTCCCCATCCTGTACCCTCCTCCCTCCTCCCTCCCCATACCATCCCTCTGGGTCGTCCCAGTGCACTAGCCCCAAGCATCCAGTATCGTGCATCGAACCTGGACTGGCATCTCGTTTCATACATGATATTTTACATGTTTCAATGCCATTCTCCCAAATCTTCCCACCCTCTCCCTCTCCCATAGAGTCCATAAGACTGTTCTATATATCAGTGTCTCTTTTGCTGTCTCATACACAGGGTTATTGTTACCATCTTTCTAAATTCCATATATATGCGTTATTATACTGTATTGGTGTTTTTCCTTCTGGCTTACTTCACTCTGTATAATAGGCTTCAGTTTCATCCACCTCATTAGAAATGATTCAAATGTTTTCTTTTTAATGGCTGAGTAATACTCCATTGTGTATACGTACCACTGCTTTCTTATCCATTCATCTGCTGATGGACATCTAGGTTGCTTCCATGTCCTGGCTATTATAAACAGTGCTGCGATGAACATTGGGGTACATGTGTCTTTTTCAGTTCTGGTTTCCTCAGTGTGTATGCCCAGCAGTGGGATTGCTGGATCATAAGGCAGTTCTATTTCCAGTTTTTTAAGGAATCTCCACACTGTTCTCCATAGTGGCTGTACTAGTTTGCATTCCCACCAACAGTGTAAGAGGGTTCCCTTTTCTCCACACCCTCTCCAGCATTTATTGCTTGTAGACTTTTGGATCGCAGCCATTCTGACTGGTGTGAAATGGTACCTCATAGTGGTTTTGATTTGCATTTCTCTGATAATGAGTGATGTTGAGCATCTTTTCATGTGTTTGTTAGCCATCTGTATGTCTTCTTTGGAGAAATGTCTATTTAGTTCTTTGGCCCATTTTTTGATTGGGTCGTTTATTTTTCTGGAGTTGAGTTGTAGGAGTTGCTTGTATATTTTTGAGATTAGTTGTTTGTCAGTTGCTTCATTTGCTATTATTTTCTCCCATTCTGAAGGCTGCCTTTTCACCTTGCTAATAGTTTCCTTTGATGTGCAGAAGCTTTTAAGGTTAATTAGGTCCCATTTGCTTATTTTTGCTTTTATTTCCAATATTCTGGGAGGTGGGTCATAGAGGATCCTGCTGTGATGTATGTCAGAGAGTGTTTTGCCTATGTTCTCCTCTAGGAGTTTTATAGTTTCTGGTCTTATGTTTAGATCTTTAATCCATTTTGAGTTTATTTTTGTGTATGGTGTTAGAAAGTGTTCTGGTTTCATTCTTTTACAAGTGGTTGACCAGATTTCCCAGCACCACTTGTTAAAGAGATTGTCTTTAATCCATTGTATATTCTTGCCTCCTTTGTCAAAGATAAGGTGTCCATATGTGCGTGGATTTATCTCTGGGCTTTCTATTTTGTTCCATTGATCTAAATTTCTGTCTTTGTGCCAGTACCATACTGTCTTGATAACTGTGGCTTTGTAGTAGAGCCTGAAGTCAGGTAGGTTGATTCCTCCAGTTCCATTTTTCTTTCTCAAGATCGCTTTGGCTATTTGAGGTTTTTTGTATTTCCATACAAATTGTGAAATTATTTGCTCTAGCTCTGTGAAGAATACTGTTGGTAGCTTGATAGGGATTGCATTGAATCTATAAATTGCTTTGGGTAGTATACTCATTTTCACTATATTGATTCTTCCAATAAAAGCTATATATGACAAACCCATAGCAAACATTATCCTCAATGGTGAAAAATTGAAAGCATTTCCTCTAAAGTCAGGAACAAGACAAGGGTGCCCACTTTCACCATTATTATTCAACATAGTTTTGGAAGTTTTGGGCACAGCAATCAGAACAGAAAAAGAAATAAAAGGAATCCAAATTGGAAAAGAAGAAGTAAAACTCTCACTATTTGCAGATGACGTGATCCTCTACATAGAAAACCCTAAAGACTCCACTAGAAAATTACTAGAACTAATCAATGAATATAGTAAAGTTGCAGGATATAAAATCAACACACAGAAATCCCTTGCATTCCTATACACTAGTAATGAGAAAACAGAAAGAGAAATTAAGGAAACAATTCCATTCACCATTGTAATGGAAAGAATAAAATACTTAGGAATATATCTACCTAAAGAAACTAAAGACCTATATATAGAAAACTATAAAACACTGGTGAAAGAAATCAAAGAGGACACTAATAGATGGAGAAATATCAAAAGATTTTTAAATCCACTCTACTTAACCAATAAGTAGACCATTCACCCTTAGGGTTCCTGGAAATGGGAAAGTTACATACCTGGGAAAACTGAAATGGTAAATGAGATCAGTGTGGTGGCCACTGTGGTCCATAATTGTCAGAAGTAGATGACTTTGCTTCCTCTCAGCTTCCACCACAACATCTCATTGGCCAGTAGAAGAAAAATCTTTTTCTTTTACTGAGAGGATGCTTTCTCATGCTGTACATCTTTGCCTGAGAACAAAAAAACAAATACAGGTGTTACTTGACCCTCTCCTTTCACCTCTTCCTGAAACCAGAGGACTGGAGTGGGACCTAATAGAGGTCACCCAGTTTATTTCCCAGATTCCAGAGAAAACTAATCCTGAATAACCATTTTCTTGAAGGTATTCCTATGGTTAAAAATCTTTAGTGAGATTTTACAATCTCATTTAGTTTCTTCTCATAGATTTGGAGCTCCAAGACTTGCCCAGCTGCGAGTTCCAGTCTCCTGTTCCAGGGTCATTTCCTGCTTTAGGGCTGCTCTTTCCACATCCAACCTGTGTGCCCACAGCACCTCCAGGACACCTGGCTCAGCCTAAGTAATCTCTGCCTTGTACCATAATGGTCTATATCCATGTCTTATTTCTTTGTCATAAACTTTGAAAGCCAGGAATTGTTCCTATTCATCTTTCTAACCCCCACAAGGAACACAGTTTCCAGCTCCCAGTAGATTCTTGTTTTGGTGAGTTCCAGGTTGGATGTGCACTGTGTTCCATCCCAAGAACATTGAGACTTACTTGGATTCTCCACAGTCAGTCCTCCAAGGTCACATTGTTCAAGCAGGGGGGCCCCAGTCCTTCATCCAAGCAGCAAGTTTATGAAGAGTCCCAATCAGTTGTTGATCCCTATGGCTCACTTAATTAATTTCTGTAATAAAATGTTAATTTGCTAAATTTTGATTTATATATATAACTATCTCTTCACTAGACTGTGATTCCCAGAGCAAAGGAGACTGGTTTGTTTTTCTTTAAACAAACTATGTCTCATGCCTCACCTTGCCTCCCATAGGGAGCCAATAAGTATGTGAAGAATGAATGAATGAATGAGCACATTACCAAAGACAGTTTACCTCAACAAATGGTACCAATATACTCAAAGCAAGAATAATGTGAAAAACTTACTACTTATCTAAAGTCCAATTCCCTCCCCTATCTTCATTAAAAGAATAGGTTAAGTAATTGGTATAGGCATATTGAATCTATTTCATGTCATCAAGTTTAATTGCAAGGCAGAATTGTTGAACCCTATTACACAATGGCCTTGTTTTTTTTTGTTTGTTTGTTTTGTTTTTTTTTAAAGAATACTAGTGCTAGCTGAGGCTTCCCTGGTGGCTCAGTGGTAAAGAATCTGCCTGCCAAGCCAGAGACCCGGGTTTGATCCCTGCATCTGGAAGATCCTCTGGAGGAGGGCATGGCAACTCATTCCAGTATGCTTGCCTGGGAAGTTCCATGGGCAGAGGAGCCTGGCAGGCTACAGTCCATGGGGACGCAAAGAGCTGGACACAACTGAGCAACTACACAACAGTGCTAACTCAGTTATAGCCATGCTGCCTGAAGCCTTCCCAGCGCTGAGCCCAGATGATCTGCTCTGAATCATGAGCCTCGCCTGCTACCATAACTGACTTTGCTTTCTGTAAATATAACCAACTTTCCAGGAAATGGCTGCAGGGATTTTTCCACTAAGGGTCAGAGGCATTGTAGAAGTGATCAGTTATCTAGGAAAAGGTAATTTTTTGATCAGAAAAGCATATGCATCAGCTCATTGAAATAAGCTTGTCAGACCCATAAAGAATTTTGCAAACCTACTGTTAAACACAGTTATTAGTAAAGTTATGTAAACTTACAACTAAGATAATATTATTAAAAACAAAGATAATAAAAAGTCAACCCTCATCACTTTCTACTCATTTTGCTACATTTGACTATTATCCATACTAGTGAGGTTTTTTCATATCTACTGTATTTGTACCATGCTACATAATTATGTACTGCTATGCATCTTTTTTCCAATTCCACATTCAACAGTATAATTTGGTAGCTTGAAACTGGTCTTGGTGGCATTATTTATACCTTCAGTTCAGTTCAGTTCAGTCGCTTAGTCATGTCTGACTCTTTGCAACCCCATGAATCACAGCACGCCAGGCCTCCCTGTCCATCACCAATTCCTGGAGTTCACTCAGACTCATGTCCATCAAGTCAGTGATGCCATCCAGCCATCTCATCCTCTGTCGTCCCCTTCTCCTCCTGCTCCCAGTCCCTCCCAGCATCAGAGTCTTTTCCAATGAGTCAACTCTTCACATGAGGTGGCCAAAGTACTGGAGTTTCAGCTTTAGCATCATTCCTTCCAAAGAAATCCCAGGGCTGATCTCCTTCAGAATGGACTGGTTGGATCTCCTTGCAGTCCAAGGGACTCTCAAGAGTCTTCTCCAACACCACAGTTCAAAAGCGTCAAATCTTCGGCGCTCAGCTTTCTTCACAGTCCAACTCTCACATCCATACCTGACCACTGGAAAAACCATAGCCTTGACTAGACGGACCTTTGTTGCCAAAGTAATGTCTCTGCTTTTCAATATGCTATCTAGGTTGATCATAACTTTTCTTCCAAGGAGTAAGCATCTTTTAATTTCATGGCTGCAGTCACCATCTGCAGTGATTTTGGGGGCCCCCCAAAAAAATAAAGTCTGACACTGTTTCTACTGTTTCCCCATCTATTTCCCATGAAGTGATGGGACCAGATGCCATGATCTTCGTTTTCTGAATGTTGAGCTTTAAGCCAAATTTTTCACTCTCCACTTTCACTTTCAGACATCAGTAAATGCTACAAATCAAGGCTATCCCCTGCCCCCCAGAAACAGTTGTTAACCATTTGCCAGAATACCACTTATGTGCACTGGAATACACTTTTTTATTGATATACTCACCTCACAGTGAGAATTAGACATTCAAATAAAGACAGTACTTTAGAATGCACATGGAGGATGCTACAAACATCTGCTTAACAATCTCTAATGCCTGAGAAGAAGAGTCCCATAGAATTGTTGGAACTGAAACTCCATGGCTTTATTTCTTGAAAGACACCAGGTGTGGACCTTCATTTTCCTTGGAAGCACTTCCTGGGAACCAAACATTAGAAAGAGACTGTGTCTCAATGACATTTTAGTATTCTGACTGCAAACCTATAATGAGAAAGGCAGAAAAAGTATATTAAAAGCCTCATATTGATCCATCAGGCTTTTTAAGATCACAGACATAGAAATGGAGTGGTAAAACAGAGGTTATTATCTTACTGTGATAACAGAGGACAAATAAACAGGAAAACATTTTTTTTTTTAAGTGTAGGTATGTGCTAAATAAGCAGACTGCAAAGAAGTCACCACTGTTGGGACTTTATATTCATCAAGGCAATAAAAGTCAGTGATTTCAAACAGTGGTGAAGTCTTTCAAATCAGGCACCACATATCAATACAGTTGTTAAAAGGCAGTCCTCTTGGAACAATTTGCATGTTTTGCATTCAAATTAAACCAAGAAATTACTGGTAGAATTTTGTGAGGTATAAGATTAATTTTTCACCCAAGGTTAGGTCTCAGTCTGATGAATGTATCAAGCCATAGATTTTTTTTCTGCATAGGAGACTAAATTGTGAGGATGCACATAATAGAAGACAGTAAATGCTTGATTTAAAACAAACCACGTTACAATAATGAAAATAAACATTCGTTTCAGGTACTATATTAAGTCTAATCATCGTCATTAGGTCAAACAGGTACACGTCTTGGCAGTAATTCTTTCCTCTGTTCACAACTTTCTCAGCTTTGGTGATTCTATAAATTCTCGAACTCAGAACACTTATTTCGACTCTGTGACACCCCAAAAAAGCAAACAGCTTTTGTGTATTTCTTTGCATATAGCAAATATTGTTTTCTTAAATCAGTTTACTTAATTTTTGCTAACTCAATTTTCCTTAAGCTATTACTGAAGTTGCTCACAAAATATTTATGAACAGATAACTTCACTAACTCAGGTTAAAAAATTAATTCTTTGAAGGAAAAACTGTGGCAAAAGAAACAAATTTTCTTAAGTTCAAAAGAAAATGTTTATCACTTTGTTCATCTTTGTGTTTAACTCCTTTTAAGGGCAACCTGGGGGAAAGTTTTTTGTGTGGGTTGGGGATCATTACTGAGTTAATCTGCTTGTTCAGTGAAACCAAGAAAGACATTTTCTATTTGGCCCTGTTAATATCATTTTGTCCTCATTTCTGAACAAGAGAGTGACTTATTTTCTTATTTCTACTTTGGAAAAACATTTGAATAGGAATTTGTCTTATTCAATGAATCCCAGTCTTACTGTGAATCTTCTATACTACATAGATTTCCACTGTTGAAATATTTCTAGAAAAATTAAAATATATTCCTTAGTAAACATATCTAGTCACAGACCCTTTACAACATGTTAAGTCAGTCTTTGACTCACTTGAATTTATATTTATAACATTTGTGAAGGAAAGAAAATACAGGATATAAAATACACATTCACACCTTTTGTACACTTAGGCAATTGTTTGCATTCTAATAAGTCACTTGCTTCCTATCTCTTTACATATATAGGCCGGAATTATCTTTGGAAAATTACAGTCCTCCCTTGGTATCTGGGGGGGTAGAGGGGAAGGGAGAGGTGGTGGGTTGGTTCTGGGATTCCCCATGGATAGCAAAACCCATGGATGCTCAAGCCACTTGTATAAAATGATGTAATACTTGTATATAACTTAGCCACATCCTCCCGTATGCTCTAAATCATGTCTAGATTACCTGTAATACCTAACACAATATAAATGCTATATAAAAAGCTGTAAATAGTCTGTAAATGCTATGTAAATAGTTGGAACAAATTCAAGTTTTATTTTTTGGAACTTTATGGAATTTTCCCCAAAATATTTTCCATCACCTTCAATTGGCTGAATCCACAGATGTAGAACCTGCTAATAAAAAGGCTAACTGTACTCATGTCAGTCCTGGCTCAAAAACTTTTGATGGAATTTCTGTGGGCTACAGATAAAGTTGAAATGTTTAATATGGCACTCAAGGCCCTCCAAGATTTGGTTCCAGCTTTCTGACTTTCCTTTCCCTACAATTATCCACAGGTGAATTGTAACACTCCTATGAATTAGGGCCTGTGTTAAGCCTTTCAACTTATATCTCATAAGAACCCTATGAAGTAGATGCTCTTATTATCAATATTTTACAGAAAAGTATACTGAGACTCAAAAAGATTAAATAACCTGTGGATGTCACCCAAGAAGACAATGATTGAGCCTGGCGGAGGGCTTCTCCCTGCGGTGTTCAGGCTCTGCCATGACTGCCCACTGCTCCTGTGTACCAGTGACTTGCTGATGCCCATCTGCCCTTGCCAGTCTCTTTGGTTTGGAGTGCCATTTTTCCTTCACCCTCCACCCATCCTTCAAGACCCAGTTCAAATGCTCCTGCCTCTCAGAAGTCTTCTAATCCCTACTCCTCTCACCTGCCTTTGGGATTTCCCTCCTTTACACTAAGGCATTTCACTCTTTTGCTCAAGAAACTTCTGTCACTTCTACAGTGCCTCGAGGGCAGGGCCTGTCTCCCTTTTGTGTGTATTTCCCACGAAGTCTTCCACAAAGCTTGTGATTAGTTGGTGTCCAGTAGATTTGGTTGAGCTTTATGGAACATGACCTCTCTTGGAATGGGTTTCCCTTGGAACTCAACTGGTAAAGAATCCACCTGCAATGCTGGAGACCTGGGTTTGATCCCTGAGTTGGGAAGATCCCCTGGAGAAGGGAAAGGCTACCCACTCCAGTATTCCGGTCTGGAGAATTTCATGGACTGTATAGTCCATGGGGTCGCAAAGAGTCAGACACGACTGAGCAACTTTCACTTTCACTTTACTTTTCTCTTGGAATAATCATTCAGAACTACAAATGATTACACTGAATGAACAGCAACGAACAGCAAATCCAGTGCCCCCCACCCCTCTCTGTGTGTGTGTGTGTGTGTATGCTGGTCTTGGGAGGCAGTGTAGTTTAATGCCCAGTGAATAGGACGGACAGAGGAGCCTGAAGGGCTACAGTCTATAGGGTTGCAAAGACCCAGACACCACTGAAGCAACTGAGCAGGCACTCACGCACGTGGTTTAATGAAAATCTTTCCGTCAGGCAATATGAGTTCTGATCCTGGCTTCTCCTCTTCTTACCTGAGTGGTCTCTCATGCTTTCCTTAATCTCAGCCTCAGTAAGGTCATTAATAAAATGTGGATGCTAAATAATGCCCCATGGGGGCATTCTAAGGACTATAGTTTATCATACACATGGTCATACTTTAGTTACATTACAGCCATTGTCATTAAGTACTCGTTTAGTCTCTTGAGCATGAGCATGTTTTTACCATATGTCTCTTATTTTCTCCTCCAACTTGCTCTTCATTGGTACCATCTTTTCTACCTCATTCAATAGCACCCTCATCCCCATAAGTACTTCACCCCAAACCAGAAGCCTTCCAGGATTCCTTTCATTCCCCCATAACCAATAAAATTGCAGATTATATTGAGGTTGCTTCTCAAAAGTATCTAGCCTCTGTCTATCTCTCTTTATCACTGCTGCCATCACCCTATCCCAAACAGTTTCTCTTGTCTGGCTCTCTAAAATGACCTCAAAACAGGTCTTCCTGTTTTTACCTGGGCCCCTTCAATACATTCTCCACACAGCATCTAGTGACTTTATTAAATGTAAATCTAATCACATCGCTTTTGGCTTGAAGTCATCAGTGGCTCCATACTCATCCTCAGAATAAAATCCAGCCTCTGCAGGATCCAGCCCCTGCTATCTTTCTGACCCTGATACCATTCCTCCCAGTTTTTTTTTTCCATCCCACTTGCTTTCTTATCTCTCCTCAAACATTCTGAGTTTGTGTCCAATTCTAAGAGCCCTAGCTCTCCTACGTCCCTTAAAGATGTTTCACATGAGTTGTTTTCAGTACCTAGAGTTTTTTGCCTTCTAGACTTTACATAGGCATCTCATCTATTCAGTCTTCAACTTAAATGTCAGTATCATATTTTATAAATATAATTTGTGTATATTATAGTGAAAAAGTGAAGTCTCTCAGTCCAATGATCACATGGGCACAAAGACCCCATGGTCTTTGTGACCCCATGGAGTGTAGCCTACCAGGCTCCTCACAAGAACAACTTTTTGTTTGCTTGTCAACTAAACTTTAAGTTTCATGAGAGCAGGAACCTTGTTTTTCTTGTTGAAAACTGTTTCCTAACAGGGTTAAATTATTAAGATGTGGCAAATAACATTTGAATAATTTAATGGTAATAAATTTGAATGATAAATAATAAATAATGAATATGAATAATAGGAATCTACATTAGCATAGAACAACTACAAAATAGTCACATTTATACATCCAGCAAATACTGATTAAATGCTTCTATGGAATTATGGTATCAAATGTGAGGCACAATGTCATCCCTCAAGGAGATTAGTCGCCTGATGTTTCATTTTCATTACAGTAATTAATTAATATTAAGACTTTTATAATAAGAAAGAATGTACTCTTCATGTTATTCTCCTATTTCTTCATCTTTCCAGTCTTTATCGCCTTATGTGACCTAGTGGGAGGGTGGGAAGTTTAACAGGATAAGGCAGCCTTTAGACTTTGACACACCTCTTCCCCCAGTCACCTGTCTGTATATAAGCAGCAGGTTATCTATAACCTATCTGGATCTTCTTTCTTCATCTATAAGAGAAGGAAGATAACAATGCCTCTCTGGCAGCATTCCTTTGATATTTAAATGAGTTAACATCTATGAAGCCCTTTCCCTAACTTTTTTATTTGGCTGATCATCAATCTGATCCCATGATATTCTCTGGATAAAAACCATAGTTGAAATATATTTGCGTCTTCTAAAATATCCTGTATTTGAGTGGTATAATAATATAATGATTAAGTGTATAGGACCCCAGAGCTGACCACCTCTGTTAGATTACCAGCTGGGTAAATATGAACAAGTTATTCAGTTTCTCTATGCTGCAATTTCCCTTCAGTGAAGGACAGCAATAGCTGTACCTACCTCACCAGATTGCTCTGAGGGTTAAACGAAGCCTTTAGAATAGTGTTAGGCACACAGCAAACATTGAGTAAAGGTTAGTTACCATTCTGGTTATTCACTGCTGTGTTAACAAACCACTTTACTTAATGATATAAAGCAAGAACCATTTTATTATGCTTCTGGATTCTGTGGATCAGGGACTTGAAATGTGTCATGTGGACAGCTTATCTCTACTACACAATATCTGAAGCCTTGGTTGGGAAGTGAAGGGTGACTCAGTAGCTGGAGGCTGGAATCATCTGAAGACCTCTTCACTCACAGGTCTGGCGGTTTATGCTGGGTATTGGCTGGGAACTCAGCAGGAGCTATTGGTCTGAACACCCACACAGGGCCTCTCTGAGTGGGTACTTGGTTTCTCCCAGCATGGTGGCTGGCTTTCATGACTCAGTATCCCAAAAGACAGGAATTGGAAATTGAGAGTTTCTGAAGATGTTGGCCCAGAAATTGGCACAGCATTACTTTCTTTGTCTTCTGGTCAAAGCAGTCACAAGTTCCTCCCAAATTCAAGGGAAAGGGACATAGACATCACCACCTAATATGAGGATATCAATGGCATGGTGTATAATGAGATCATGTGGGTGTGGTGTATGGTGGTAGCCATCTTTGGAAAATACAACCTAGCATAGTTATTATTATTACTAATGTTATACCCTAATAGTCATAAAAATATGTTAGCCCTGCTGGGCCCAAAAGGTGAGATAAGAGAAATGAGAAGAGAGAAAGGGAAGGTAAGCACTAGCCATCCACAGACCATCACATGGAGAAGGAAATGGCAACCCACTCCAGTACTCTTGCCTGAAAAATCCCATGGACAGAGGAGCTTGGTAGACTACAGTCCAAAGGGTTGCAAAGAGTCAGTCATGACTAAGCGACTAACACACACAGAGACAATCACAACTTAGAATAGTTCAGTGCCTTTACTGGGCAGATGATAAAAAATTACTAAAGAGATGAAGTGACTTTCCCCGAGCCATACAATTGGCAGAAGCACCAGCTTGTTTCTATTTCCAATTAACCACACACTTAGAAAAGTAACAGAAAAGCACTTGGAAGGTGAAGAAATAAAAAGATGGTGAAGAGAGGAAGAAAGAACTAGAAAGGAAATGAGAAGGAAAAACAAGGAGAGAGTTGCCAAACAACATTCTCTCTTTGAGACCCCACTCATTCTTTGGTTGCATTACACACAGTACAATGCTTCTGGGAAAATGTAAGCCCTGGAACAACATTGGCAAAATCCTTACCACTGGACAGCTTCCTTTATAGTTGGCTCAAATGTCAAATTAAACTAGTAGGAGTAATCCTCTTTCTCCTTTTAAAAAAAAAAAAATTATTTTTTTAACTTGGGTGTTTGGAATGATTTTCTTTCCTCCTAACCTTGAGGATAGACTCTGAGCTGGAGAAGTTAATTGCAAGTGGAAATTTACCAAGTTGTGACTGCAGCAGATGCCTCTTTCTTCCTATTATTCCCTGTTATCTTCTTTTCCTTGTTGCCAGGACCAAACTTCCAAGTCCCTGTCATCAAACTCCTGTAAATCTAGCCCCTACCTCACTCCTCCAAGTGGATTTCTTCCCATGCCTCCACTGTGTTTGTGGTTACATAGTGTGCATTTGATTTGGGAACCTATTTGGTCTGGTGTTTGGATTCAGATTAGGGCTTTAAGCTCTCAGGGACAGAGAGTCCATTCTGAAGTTTGGTTCTTTGCAGAGCCCAAGTATGTGAAGGCAATATCTACGGTGGAATCCCCAGGCTGGTCCTTCAGTCACCCAGCTCCCTTGCCTTCATGTTCCTCTGTTCCACCATGTAGAACTCTGCTCTAAAAGCAACCCAGAGAAGTTCACCTGCTTTTTAAACCTATGTCAACATGAAGGCACCAACTTTTCTACTGGAAGGCTTCTTTCATAGCTGGCTCAAATGTCAAATTAAATTAGTAGAAGTAATCTTTTTTCTCCTTTATATATACTCAATGATGCTAGAGACCAACAGCCATAAAAGCTAATGTAATAGAAATTCTTTTAACTAATTAAGCAGATCTTCCCTTCTTCTTCTCCAAAATAATTGTCCAAATTTCTTATTCTTGTTAGCTCATCAAGCTGTCACCAATATTAATATTTATGACATGCCAGGTTCATGGGAATACAAATATGATTACAGTAAAATCTGTGCTCAACTAGAGTTTATAGTATAGAGAAGAAATTATAAGCTTAGATACCATGGACTGGGATCAGGGTGTCTGTGAACTCCAAAAATTACATGTAAAACTTTGGTGGGGTGGGGGGTGTATGCGTACTTTTCAGAGTGCAGGGTAAATAACCTTTACCTGATTCTAATCACCAATGCACAAAAGATGAAAGCCCACTGAGACAGAGATAATAGTCACAAGCAAGTGTCACATGATCACAGACAAAAGAAGGGGAAGAGTAGGGTTTACTGTGTGTAGTCTCAATAGAGAAGAGGTCAATGTCTAATCCAAGAGGGACTGCGCAGGGGAGATGATGGTGAGTACCATCACCTGTTGGTGAGTACCTGATGTTGGAAAGACATATCCGACTACTGAGCTGGAGAAGGAAGCTGGTTGCCAACAGAGGTACAACTTTGAAAACTCTGCTCAAGGGCAGCCCTTTCATTGCTATTTAATCCACTTTTGTAACCTCTTTTTCATATTTTTAAGAGCTGTGTCATTTTCATTATTGTTCTCAGAACACATTTCAACTTGCCCATGTGCCTCTTCATTCATTAGCCTAGGACCAAACTGGTGAGTTACATAATGCAAACATAATACATGTATTACTGAAGGACACTTTACTCATGACTTCAGTCTGGCACAATTTGGCAAAAAGACTATAAATTAATTTTACAAATGATTTGCATAGCATTTTCACATTCAATTTAAGATCATTTTGCACTAAAAATGCTATTACTGTCTTTCAAAGTTTGTCATCCTTTGGAGTTTTTCCATTGCTGATATATGTACCATATACAAAATATATAATAAATGTGTATAAATGATATATACATATACATTATCATTTGTACAAGCTTTCTTTTTAGCAATTAAAAAATATAAAAAAATTAAAAATTTTGGAAAAAAGCAAAAGGTGAGCATTGAGGTAATCAACTTTGTGACATAAATTGTAGCTCACTGATAGTTTAGATAATAGGATTCTCTCACTTTATTGAGAATATCAAGGAGAGACCATGGCTGGATGAATAACAAGGTGGAATCAAGATTGCCCAGAGAAATATCAACAACCTCAGATAAGCAGATGATACCTTTCTGATGGCAGAAACTGAAAAGGAACCAAAGAGACTCTTGATGAGGATGAAAGAGGAGAATGAAAAAATTGGCTTAAAACACAACATTCAAAAAATTAAGATCATGGCATCCAGTCCCTTCACTTCATGACAAATATATGGGCGGGGGGGAGTGGAAACAGTGACAGATTTATTTTCTTGGGCTCCAAAATCACTGCAGACAGTGACAGGAGCCACAAAATTAAAAGACATTAGCACCTTGGAAGGAAAGCCATGAAAAACATAAACAGCATATTAAAAAGCAGAGACATCACTTTGCTGACAAGTTCAGTTCAGTTCAGTGACTCAGTCATACCCTACTCTTTGTGACCCCCATGGACTGGAGCATGCCAGGTTTCCCTGTCCATCACCAACTCCCAGAGACTACCCAAACTCATGTCCATTGCGTTGGTGATGCCATCCAACCATCTCATCTTCTGTCATTCCCGTCTCCTCCCACCTTCATTTTCCCCAGCATCAGAGTCTTTTCCAATGAGTTCTTTGCATCAGGTGTCCAAAGTATTCGAGTTTCAGCTTCAGCATCTGTCCTTCCAATGAATATTCAGGACTGATTTCCTTTGGGATGGACTGGTTGGATCTCCTTGCAGTCCAAGGGACTCTCAAGAGTCTTCTCCAACACCAAAGTTTAAAAGCATCTGTTCATCAGCGTTCAGCTTTCTTTATGGTCCAACTCTCACATACATACATGACTACTGGAAAAGCCATAGCTTTGACTAGACGAACCTTTATTGGCAAAATAACGTCTCTTCTCTTTAATATGCTGTCTAGGTTGGCCATAGCTTTTCTTCTTTTAATTTCATGGCTGCAGTTACCATCTGCAGTGATTTTGGAGCCCCTAAAAATAAAGTCTTTCACTGTTTCCATTGTTGCCCCATCTATTTCCCATGAAATGATGGGACCAGATGCCATGATCTTTGTTTTCTGAATGTTGAGTTTTAAGCCAACTTTTTCACTTTCCTCTTTCACTTTCATTAAGAGGCTCTTTAGTTCTTCTTCACTTTCTGCCATAAAGATGGTGTCATCTGCGTATCTGAGGTCTGAGGTTATTGATATTTCTCCTGGCTGACAAATGTCTGTATAATCAACACTATGTCTTTTTTAGTAGTCATGTACAGATGTGAGAGTTGGACTGTAAAGAAGGCTGAGCACTGAAGAATTGATGCTTTCAAATTGTGGTGCTGGAAAAGACTCTTGAGAGTCCCTTGGATTGCAAGGAGATCAAACCAATCAATCCTAAATTAGATCAACCCTGAATATTCATTGGAAAGACTGATGCTGAAGCTCCAATACTTTAGCCACCCAATCCCAAGAGATGACTCATTGGCAAAAGATCCCGATGCTGGGAAATATTGAAGGCAAAAGTAGAAGCAGGTGGCAGAGGATGAAATGGTTAGATAGCATCATCAACTAATGGATATAATTTGAGCAAGCTCCAGGAGATAGTTCATGATCTGAGTTCCAGTCAGGTTATTGCAAAATTCAGACTTTAATTGAAAAAAGTAGAAAAAACCACTAGGCCATTCAGGTATGACCTAAAACCAATCCCTTACAATTATACAGTGAAAGTGACAAGTAAATTCAAGTGATTAGTCTGATAGATAGAGTGCCTGAAGAAATATGGACGAAGGTTCTCAACATTGTATGGGAGGCAGTGATCAAAACTACGTCCAAGAACAAGAAACACAAAAAGGCAAAATAGTCATCTGAGGAGGTGTTACAAATAGCTGAAAAAAGAAGAGAAGTGAAAGGCAAAGGGAGAACAGGAAAGCTATACCCATCTGAATGCAGAGTTACAAAGAGGAGTAAAGAGAGATAAGAAAGCCTTCCTGGGTTTGATCCCTGGGTTGGGGAGATCTCCTGGAGAAGGGAAATGCTACCCACTCCAGTATTCTAGCCTGGATAATTCCATGGACTGTATAGTCCATGCGGTCGCAAAGAGATGGACACGACCAAGCGACTTTCACTTCATTCCTAAATGAACATTGCAAAGAAATAGAAGAAAACAATACAATGGGAAAGACTAGAGATCTCTTCAGGGAACACTTCATGCAAAGATGGTTGCAATAGAAGATAGAAATGGTATGGACCTAACAGAAGCAGAAGAATATTAAGAAGAGGTGCCAAGAATACACAGAAGGACTACATACATAAAAGATCTTAATGACCCAGATAATCACAATTGTGTGGTCTATCACCTACAACCAGAAATCCTGGAGTGAAAAGTCAAGTGGGCCTTAGGAAGCATCACTACAAACAAAGCTAGTGGAGATGATAGAATTCCAGCTGAGCTATTTCAATCCTCAAAGATGATGCTGTTAAAGTGCTGCACTCAATATGCCAGCAAATTTGGAAAACTCAGCAATGGCCACAGGACTGGAAAAAGTCAGTTTTCGTTCCAATCCCAAAGAAGGGTAATGCCAAAGAATATTCAAACTACCACACAATTGCACTCATTTCATATGCTAGCAAGGTAATCCTCAAAATTCTTCAAGCTAGGCTTCAACAATATGTGACTTGAGAACTTCCAGATATATAAGCTCAATTTAGAAAACTCAGAGGAACCAGAGATAAAACTGTCAACATCCACTGGATCATAGAAGAAGCAAGAGAATTCCAGAAAAATATCTGCTTCATTGATTATACTAAAACTTTTGACTGTGTAGCTAATTCTTAAAGAGATGGGAATACCAGACTACCTCACCTGCTTCCTGAGAAACCTATATGCAAATCAAGAAGCAAAAGTTAGAACCGAGCATGGAACAATGGACTGGTTCAAAATTGGGAAAGGACTACATTAAGGCTGTATATTGTCACCCTGCTTATTTAACTTCTATGCAGAGTACATCATGCAAAATACTGGGCTGGATGAAGCACAAGCTGGAATCAAGATTTCCAGGAGAAATATCAACAACCTCAGATATGCAGATGACACCACCCTTAGGGCAGAAGATGAAGAGTAACTAAAAAACCTCTTGATGAGGGTGAACGAAACGAGTGAAAAAGTTGGCTTAAAACTCAACATTCAGAAGACTAAGGTTATAACATCCAGTCCCATCACTTCGTGGCAAATAGATGGAGAAACAATGGAAACAGTGAGAGACTTTATTTTCTTTGACTTCAAAATCGCTGCAGTCATGAAATTAAAAGACAGTTGCTCCTTGGAAGAAAAGCTATGACAAACTTAGACAGTTATATTAAAAACCAGAGACATTCCTTTGTTGACAAAGGTCCATATAGTCAAAGCTATGGTTTCTCCAGTAGTCATGTATGGATGTGAGAGTTGGATCATAAAGAAGGCTGAGCACCAAAGAATTGGTGCTTTCAAACTGTAGTGTTGGAGAAGACTCTTGAGAATTCCTTGGTCTGCAAGGAGATCAAAGCAGTCATTTATAAAGAAATCAAACCTGAATATTCATTTGAAAGACTCGTGCTGAAGCTGAAGCTCCAAAACTTTGGCCACCTGATAGAAAGAGTCCACCCATTAGAAAAAGACCCCGATACTGGGAAAGATTGCAAGCAGGAGGAAAAGGGGACAACAGAGGATAACATGTTTGGATGGCATCACCGACTCAATGGACATGAGTTTGAGTAAACTCCAGGAGACAGTGAAGGACAGGGAAGCCTGACATGCTGCAGTCCGTGAAGTTTAAAGAGTCGGATATGATTGAGCAACTGAATAACAAGAAGACAACTCTATTATTGTGAGAGAACAAATCATGTTTTTTTTTTTTCTAATTTTATTTTATTTTTAAACTTTACATAATTGTATTAGTTTTGCCAAATATCAAAATGAATCCGCCACAGGTATACATGTGTTCCCCATCCCGAACCCTCCTCCCTCCTCCCTCCCCATACCATCCCTCTGGGCCGTCCCAGTGCACCAGCTCCAAGCATCTAGCATCGTGCATCGAACCTGGACTGGCAACTTGTTTCCTACATGATATTTTACATGTTTCAATGCCACTCTCCCAAATCTTCCCACCCTCTCCCTCTCCCACAGAGTCCATAAGACTGTTCTATACATCAGTGTCTCTTTTGCTGTCTCGTACACCGGGTTATTGTTACCATCTTTCTAAATTCCATATATATGCATTAGTATACTGTATTTATGTTTTTCCTTCTGGCTTACTTCACTCTGTATAATAGGCTCCAGTTTCATCCACCTCATTAGAACTGATTCAAATGTATTCTTTTTAATGGCTGAGTAATACAAACCAATAAGATCAAAGCAAAGCACAGCGATGGATGCAGGTTAGATCAAATTATTCTGCTTTTATCCAAAGGCTGCTGAAATAATCATCAAGTAAAGGGCAATGTGTGACATCTAGAATAAGAAGCAGATTACAGTGAATTCCTTTGCATGAATATATTGGATGTTTCAGAAGGAGTAACATTAAAGAAGGCATCTGATCAAACATACCATTCTGTCAATATGACAGCAGAATCTAAAAATAATTTTAGTTCTTGCTTCTTAAACATCTAGTTTTAATGTTTTCATAACCTATGTCACACACTTAGAAACTAAATTTATTAGAATGTACTTAAGTCATTAAACATTTACTTAACACATAATAATAGCAAGATGCTGTGCTAAGCTTTGCAGAGGATACAACTATGATTAAGAAAAGGTCCTTCCTTTAGGAAAGTTACAGAATATAGATAGAGCCATATATTTACAAACAGCTATAATTTAAGGCTGAAACTATCAAATGCATAGTAGTAAGAAACTCAAAATGTTAGGGAAGCCGAAATGAAGAAAAGAGCAGTTGGACTTGCAAAGCCTGAGAAAGGTCTCACAAAGAGGGCAGAATCTAAAGTTGGCCAGGAAGCTGTAAGATGACATCAAGCAAAGAAGGGGATGAAGTCACTTTAGGCCCAGTATGTAGCAAGGGGCAGAGAGAAAGGCATTATAAGACATGTGCTGGGAAAAGAAAAGGAACAGTTTGCTTAGAACAAGTATCCTGAGAAAGAATAGAAAGCAATACGTCTAGAAAATTATCTTAAAGCAGGAAATTTGAGTATTAAATACAGAGCAAGGAATTTAATCTTTTCCAATATGTATAGCATATGATTTGGGATTGGGGATGGGAGTTTTTGGACAAAAGTAATAGCATGCAAGTTTATAGAGACCATTAGGGAGGTTATTAGAATAGGCAAGTGAAAATTAGGCACTAGACAAAGATGAGACTGGACTGGGATTGCTGATGAAAGAAGGAGACATTGGCAAGATAATTGTCTCCAAAGAAAGCTAATTAGAACGAGCCTCAAAGGCTTTCTGGCATGAATCCCACTATACAGGGTAGAAAAAACTAGGCAGCATAGATGTTCCACTAGATCAGGAGCTCAGCAAATATAGATTCTCTGAAGCAGAGCGGTTCAGTGGCATTGCATTTAATCATGAAAGTCAGTTTGATGGGCAAAGAGAGTTCCACCAAAGCTTATCTAAAGTTGGGAAGGATAAGATTAATCAGGTAGATTATCCAGTGATTATATTTGATTAATCTACTCTTCATGGAAAATAATTGCATCTAAAAATGTTATCTGATTGGAGAGCATTTTAAGTAAACCCACTTGAAAAATTTGGTACTTGCTTGCACACTGTTTGAACACTTATGAATGCAAGAGATTACTATAATAGAGGTCAAAAACCCAGGCTCAAATCTTGCCTGTCCTCAGCTAAGTTTGTAATCCTGTACAGCTGCTTAAACAATAATTGTTACTTTCTTCATCTGTAATATGTTGACAGTAATACCTACTTAATCTGATTATTGGGCTTCCTAGATGACGCTAGTGGTAAAGAACCCACCTACCAATGCAGGAGACTTTAGACACAGGTTCGATTCCTGGGTTGGAAAGATCCCCTGGAAGAGGGCATGTCAACACACTTCAGTATTCTTGCCTGGGAGAATCTCAAGGACAGAGGAGCCTGGCGTGCTATAGTTCATAGAGTTGCAAAGAGTTGGACACAACTGAAGCAACTTAGCGTGCATGAAATCTGATTATTATGACAATAAGAGGAGACTGAGTGTAGAAATACCTGGAACAAAGAAAGGCCGTAATATTGTTGTTCTGCTTTTTTGTTTGTTTTCCTTTTAATGCACTTGCATTGAAGTGGCATAAGCCAATCAATCCAAGTCTATGCATGGGCATTTTGTAGTTTTGTTGGATTCTGAGATATCATTCTGGTCACATGATCAAGCTTTCCATTTTAAGTTGGTAAGTGTGCAAATTAGAATTTTATTTAGAAGGTTCTAAATAAGAATTTTTATTTGGCCTACCATTTCATCCACATCTCACTTGTTTATTCTCAATGTCAAAACATTTTAAATTCAGTGTGTCTAGCTATGCATCATGAGAGTTTTAAAATGGAGAGGCCAAAGCAGACTGTTGAGCAAGCTCCTTTGAGCATGGATGTAGTGAGGATATGGCAACCTTGAAGCATCAAAGGAAGGTATTTCAAACAGAATGAGACCCATCCAAGCCAGGAGGGGCAGGACACTTCTCACTTGGAAAGGCTGATCTACTTCTAATAATGGGAGAGACAGATTAAAAGAGAAGATTACTAGCAGATCTTCACTGGGGAAAGGAAAGAGACAGCAGGGTTAACATGTAAGTCTATTTTTCTTATTCTCCTGAAAATAAATTCAGAACTAGAGAATCAAGATGCCTATTCATGTGTCTTCCTGTCTGTGACTTCCCAGTTAGGCTGCTGTTGGAGTTATGCCAAGTCCAATCAGCCAACTCCACATCAGCTAACCAAAAGAAAGATATCATACCTGAAACTAAACTTACTTGGATAATCCTCATAGATGTTATAATAAAACTCTAAAAGAGGCAGTGTAACATGGAAGTTAAAAGTGAAGGTTCTACAACTAGCCTGCTGCTACTGCTGCTAAGTCACTTCAGTCGTGTCCAACTCTGTGCAACCCCATAGACAGCAGCCCACCAGTCTCCCCCCTCCCTGGGATTCTCCAGGCAAGAACACTGGAGTGGGTTGCCATTTCCTTCTCCAATGTATGAAAGTGAAAAGTGAAAGTGAAGTCGCTCAGTCGTATCCGACTCTTAGGGACCCCATGGACTGCAGCCCACCAGGCTCCTCCACCCACGGGATTTTCCAGGCAAGAGTACTGGAGTGGGGTGCCATTGCCTTCTCCACTACAACTAGCCTACTTGGATTCAAATCTGGGCTCCATCACTTACTATGTGACCCCTAGAGTTTAATCTTTTTGTACATTGGTTTCCTCATCTGTAAGACAGAGGTGATAATAATACTACATATACGTAATAGGATTTGTTGTGACAAAAGAGTTAGTATACATAAATTACTCATTGAATGGAATGTACTGCTGATGCAGGATAAAGAAGCATGGGTAATGATGATCTTCAAACTTTATTTTAGTATGATGTCTTGTTATTATACAAAATTTTAAACAGAACTTTAAGGAAGTAGCTAACCCTTTCATCTCCGGAGACAGCTGTTGAGCAAAAAGAGGGAAAAACAAGACTTGCAGAGGGGAGAAAAAAAACATAAATATGGTTTCTGGAAAATCCCAGGCGGCCTTGCCACCCTCTCTGGAGTTCTATGAATGACACTTACTATCATATATAAGAAGGGCAAGAGCATGATTAAAGAATAGACCCCAGACCACTTGCTTCACACTTTCTGCAGGGAAACACCATGGATATCTATCCAAGAGTAATTGACCTGCAGCCTTAGAGAAGTGAGCACCAGTTCCAGTTCAGTCATTATCTATAAATAATAAATTCAAAAACAAACAGTATCTTCCTAGATTGGGTATTTTGGCACAGGCTTTGTCTTAACCAAACAAGCCACCTGTAAACATGATAAATAATAAAAGGCAACCAGAAAGGTAGAAGGATATTTTGTACCATAAGACACAGAATCACCATCCACTGACCTACTGGCAACCCTGGCCATGGCCTGTGTGAAGGAGTGAAGGTGTATACGAAATGTTTTATAAACGTGCATCATTCATTCATTTCCTCAATACACATTTTTAAGTATTTATGATACACTGCACATGTTAGATTCTTATGTTGATCATTCCTGGCTGAGGAATTACACAGCTCAGCTAAGCAGAGCATAATACTGCATTCTGTGGGCAAACATAGAGATTTCACCTGGAAGTAGAAACTGTATAATTCTAGATAAATGACCAGCATAGACATATATGACTATAAAGTGGGAAAAGACAGCAATAGTTATCCATTCTTCCTGGACTAGTAGGATGAGTCATTTTCATAATTATTAAAAAAATACTTACAACTCAAAGAATATTTACAGATAAAATTTTCTTTATAACTTTCCCCAAAACTCTATGTATAGGCAGTACTTTTTCAGCCACATCTAAGACATTTTTATCCACTGGAGTCACAATGTTGAGGACTTTTAGCCTGATTTTGAAACTATGTTTACATTTGCTATTTAATTTAAATAAAGCTTAGAACCCTCCACACTCCTGTGGTGTTCTGTCAAAGACTTTGTGGAATATGATTTTGGTTCATCTCTGCCACAAAAAAGCCACCATAGTGAATTTTAGTCAAAGACTGAACTTGTGTTAAGACCAAGCCCTGTGCCCCCAACAAAAAGATCCTCAGATTTCTTCTGGAGTACCCCACTCCACCTCAACAGCCAAAAGCTTGACAAAAATTATATCTAAGAAGGATTTATCATGTTTTAAATTATGCAAGGAATATTGAAGATTAATCTATTTTTCAAGGCCAGCTCAAGTCAACTTTTGTTATTGCAAGTCCCAATCGACCCAGGTGTAACAACCATTCTCTTTATATGGTTAGTTAGCCCCCATTGGTGTCATTTCTCATTTGTGGTTTTATTTTCCTGACCATAAACGTAATTTAGAGACAGCATATAATAACAGTTCATGTCTCATGCTCTGATTTCAATCTAAATTAAAATTTAAATTTTAATTTAAATATGAAATTTAATTTAAAATATAATTTAAAATTATGTCACCTCTTACTTGTGGACTGTGGCAAGTTACCTGTTAACTTCAAATCATAGTGTTGATATGAGAATTAAATAGACAATGTATTTGTTGCCCTTGCACATGGTAGGCACTCATGTTGATGGTGATTATATAAATTGTGGAAAATATATAAAAGTCATTGAGTCATTTCCGACTCTTTGTAACCCCAAAGACTACACAGTCCATGGAATTCTCCAGGCCAGAATACTGGAGTTGGTAGCTATTCCTTTCTCCAGAGGATCTTCCCAACCCAGGGATTGAACCTAGGTCTCTCACATTGTAGCTGGATTCTTTACCAGCTGAGCCATCAGAGAAGCCCAAGAATACTGGAGTGGGTAGCCTATCCCTTCTCCAGGGGATCTTCTCGACCCAGGAATCAAACCAGGGTCTCCTTCATTGTAGGCAGATTCTTTACCATCTGAGCTACCAGGGAAGCCCCTATATAAACTGTGGAAAATATAGAAAAGACAAACTAAAATCACCCATAATCCAATCACCCTGGAGTTAAAGCACTATTGAGATTTCAGTGTATGCCTTTCCTTTATCAAAATGTACATATGAGTACAGATATTTTTTAAATGTTACCCAACACTAAGTATGGTTATATAAATTGTTTTTTAAGTTATGATATAATAGATTTTCTTCATAATATTTTACTTCATAAGGGCTTCCCTGGTGGCTCAGAGGGTAAAGTGTCTGCCTACAATGCAGGAGACCTGGGTTCAATCCCTGGGTCAGGAAGATCCCCTGGAGAAGGAAATGGCAACCCACTCCAGTATACTTGCCTGGAAAATCCGATGGACAGAGAAGTCTGGTAGGCTACAGTCCATGGGGTCGCAAAGAGTCAGACATGACTGAGCGACTTCACTCTCACTTTCATAATATTTACTTCATATTACAATATAATATTTACTTCCAACTCATGATTTTAAATGCTGAAAACTATTCTATCATACGTTTTACATAATTTAGTTCACCCTTCCCAGATTATCAGATGTTTTACTTCCATTCATCACTATAAATAATGTAGCAATGAATATCTTCATGTTTAACAACTTTTCTGTGGCTTTGAGGACAGAATGGGGTTCAAGTTCTGGCTCCATGACCCCCCAGCTGTTTGACCTTGAGCAAGTAACTTAACTTTTCTAAGCTTCAGTCACATTTGTTGTAAAATGGTGAAAAGAACGGTACTTTATCTTCATGACTTTTCATGGAAATGAATTGATAATCCATGTAACATGCTTAGCATTGGAATAAACACTCAAAACATATTAGCTACTATGACTATTTTTCATAAGGGGAATTACTGGGCCAAAGTTTGGAAGGGATTAGAGTAGCACACATAGGATGAGATCTTCATGGAAAATTGGGGGGTATTCTATATAAAAAGGTTACACTAGGCCTACAGGCTCCAGAATTCTGATTAGTGTTAATGTAAACAGTAACCTAAACTTAACTGTGGGCACCTATTGCCTTATCTGTCTTGTCTTATGATGTCACGAAATGAAAGTATACCCTGAGGGGAGCACAAGTGTTTGCAGGGTTACCTTGTTATTTTAATTATCCCATGGTGTGTTTATCTGGAGCAGCAAGTGGGAGGGTGTCTGTGGCGTTTCCAGAAACAGTGGTCACCCTGTGTTCCAAGAGGGGACACACTTGCTCTGCATAAACCCCACTTTAGAGGCTCTATAAATGAACAGCAGTGGTGGCTCCTTAATTCAGTAAAGGATCAAGTTCAGTAGTGGAAAGGCTGAAAAGAGATGCTTCCATGAGCAAAGCAGGTGGAACAAGGATTTCCCCCTGGAGTAGGGGTGGAGGCCGGGAAGCTGAAGACAAGGAGGTTATTATGCAAGATTTGGCCGGGATAATGATTAAAACATCAGGGCATCCTACCCCCACCCAACTCTGCTCTTCACCCTGTCTTTGCCATCTCACCAAAGTATACCATCTTTCACACAGCTGCTCAAACCCAAAGTTTCCATTTTCAATATATTAGAAATCCCTTCTGCTCTCTCTCCAAAATACATCTGGAACCCATATCTGTCTTCATCCTGTAGCCCTGATCCAAATCACCATCATCTCTCGCCTGGTTACTACTACAGCCTCCTAACAGGTCTCCCTGTTTCCACACAGGCCATGTCCCCCTCCCATGTCCATGTTCTATAGGGCTGTCATAATGATCTTTCCAATGCATAACTCAGATCCTGTTAAACTCTTACCTAAAATCTTCCTTCCAGTGACTTTCTCTGCAACTTGAATAACCTTCTATCTCCTAACCCTGGATTATAATTGTATGTTCTATCCCCAGCCTGCCTCTCTTGCCTTGCCTTAATCCCAACCCTGCAGTCCCATTGGTCTTGCTTCTTTTTCTTTTTTTTCCTTGCTTCTTTTTCTCTGGAAGGCCACCTCCTTCCTATTTTAGAACCTTTGCATTAACTGGCCCACACACTTATATTTTCTTCTTAATTGTATCGTGAATACTTTCCCCAAAGATGGAAAGTACTACCTGGCTATCTCAGGGAGTGGAGAGTTTTCTCTCAATGGAAAATCCCCATTGGGAAGAACAGTCATAAAGTAGGTTCCATAGTGTGAAGTGAGAGATCAAATTAAGCACCCTTAGCAATTTCTTCCAACTCTGAGGTCCTGCATTTTCTACCATGAATAGAATTACTTTCATAATCAGGTGCATGAAATCTTTTGCTCACTTGTTTTTCAGGGAAAATTCTGGAGTCAGGTGAAGGGTAGTTTGGTGAATGGTGTCACCATTTTCATGGAGACAAATCAGAGACTCTTGATAGCAGAGATATGAATATGAAGACCAGGTTTCAACTGTACAGTAGGAATTCAGGCACTCCAAGGTCAATCAATAGGAAGTTGGATGGATTTTCAGCCAATGCTCTTCTTGGGAATTAAATAAATTTAGTAGAAAGAAGATTGCTTCTTTTACAAAAGTAATGCTGTGGGCACATGCATAGTGTATGCATTTGGAGGTGTCACTTTATTGCCTGAACCCCTTGTAATTGGATATTGCATTTCCAAGATAGCTGTGGCTATCACTGGTACTCCAACCTTTGGCTGTAAACAGAGCCAGGCCAAGCATTCTTACAGAACCAGTTTTACAGCTTTGCCCCTGTTAGCATTATTCTCTGTTCAGCTAAGCTAAAAAATTGATTGCTGAGCTGAAGAATGATAAATGAGAAGAAGGCATGGATCCAGAATTAAACTCTACACAAGAAGTTCAACCTCTACCTTGCCACGGTGGGACCCCAGGCCAGTTTCTTGTCCCTGTGTGCTTCATTATCCATTTGTCAGCACAAAACATTTGCTGAGCCCTTCCTATACTAAAACTATGCTAGACAACCTCAGGTGTCATATAGGCAAGCAGATCGAAGATGCTGCTGATGAACAAAGACACACACACAAATTGATGTAGAAATAGTGTGGAATTCTACAGAATCTATTCCTAGGAAGTTAAAAAGAGAGAGAGAGTATGAGAGTGAGAACTCATTTTAATTCAACAAATGTTCACCAAACACCTACTAAAATCAACAAACAAGGCACCGTTGAGAATAGTAAGAAGAGTGAGGGATACACAAAGTTTAATAATACAGCAGTCTGCTCTCCGCAACTAGTAAAGGACATAATCATAGAAACAATTAATTCAAGGTAGTGCTATCACAGGGAATGACAGAGGATGAGATGGTTGGATGGCATCACTGACTCGATGGACATGATTTTGGGCAAGTTCTGGGAGCTGGTGATGGACAGGGAAGCCTGGAATGCTGCAGCATGCCAGTCCATGGGGTTGCAAAGAATCAGACATGGCTGAGCAACTGAACTGAGTGCTATCACACTAACTCATGTGTTATTCATTCTAACTATTGGGCTCATGGAGGAAGTAGCATTGGAGCCAAGCTTTGGAGAAGTATGAAGGAGCCATTGGAAAGGAGAGAGAGAGAGGCATGAGGTCAAGCACATCTACTTGGTATCAAATCATCTCCATTCTGAAGGATGAATATGGCTCTCCTTTTCTGTGTTAGGCAATGTGCTAGTCTAGGGATTGTTGCTGTTCAGTTGGATCCAACTCTCTGCAACCCCATGGAGTGCACCACACCAGGCTTCCCTGTCCTTCACTATCTCCTGGAGTTTGCTCAAACTCATGTCCATTGAGACAGTGATGCCAACCAAACATTCTCTGTTGCCCTCTTCCCCTCTTGCCCTCAATTTTTCCAAACACTGGGGTCTTTTCCAATCAGTCAGCTCTTTGAATCAGATGACCAAAATATTGGAGCTTCACTTTCAGCATCAGTCCTTCCAGTGAATTTTCAGGGTTGATTTCTTTTAGAATTGACTGGTTTGATCTTGCTGCCCAAGGGACTCTCAGGAGTCATTTCCAGCACCACAGTTCAAAAGCATCAGTTCTTCAGTGCTCAGCCCTCTTTATGGTTCAACTCTCACATCGATACATGACTACTGGGAAACCCCTAGCTTCGACTATATGGACCTTTGTCAGCAAAGTGATGTCTCTGTTTTTTAGTATGGTGTCTAGGTTTGTCATGGCTTTTCTTCCAAGGAGTGATGTGAGAAAAATACATCCAATTCCTCTCTTCATGTACCTCATCACTTAGCATTGAATATAGTATTGATAAAATAATTCTATTACTAACCACAAAGTGGGAACATGGATATCATACTTCTATTTCCCTTATCAGTAAGTCAGTTTCCCTCCCTGCCTTTTCCCTTATTTCCCAGAGAAAGAGAGAAAAACAAAGCCCTTTTGGAAAGAAGAGTGGGAAATTCTGCTAGACAGTAAAAGAAAGTGGAAATCCACTTTACCCATCCTAGTTGATTACTGAGAGGAGAGGAAGAGAGTGTGAACTGAGTAAACATGAATGTCCTAGTTTTCCCCACTCAGCATAGAACCCAAGAGGAGAAAATGTTATAGTAACCTTCTGGGTCCTGAAGGACCCAGGAACTTTAGGAAGCCTTAGGAGATAGTCTCCTCCTAGTGGGCTGCTGTCTCTGGGGTCACACAGAGTCGGACACGACTGAAGTGACTTAGCAGCAGCAGGAGATAGTCAGTGACATGCTTTCTTGAACTAGAAGTTCAAGAACTAGAAGATTCAAGTTCCACTGAGGTCATTTCCAGCATAGCCAAGAAAGACACAGTAATATTTGCAGAGATAAAACTTATGTTGACATTTTTACATTCCCAAATTTATATTTTATATAAAAGAGATATGAAGATGCTAAGAAATCTTAAAATCATTACTAAATTAATCAGCACAGGCTAGATTATTGTTTTGGACTAAACTGTTTTTCCCAAGATTCATGTGTTGAAGCCCAGATTGTATTTGGAAATGGAGATTTTGGAAGGTGATTTAGTATAGATGAATTCATGAAAATGAGGTCTTTATGATCAGATTAGTGTCCTTATAAGAGGAGATCAGAAATCCCTGCCCCTCCCTCTCTCTGAGGGCATAGAGGAAAGGATGCCACCTATGAGCTAAGAAGAGAGCTCTTACCAAAAACTGAATCAACCATCACCTTGATCTGGAACTTCCTGGTCTCCAGAACTGTGAGAGAATTCTCTCTTAAGATAATCAGAATATGATATTTTGTTATGGCAGTCTGAGTAGACTAATATGGTTATGCTGCTATAACAAACAACCCTCCATCCTCTAAAATAATCTCAGAGGATTAAAGCAACAAAGATGTATTTCCTGCTCATGCAGAGTACTGTGGTACCAGGCAATTCTACAGAACAGCTGCCCTCAGTGTGAACACTCAAAGTAGAAATAATTACAGATGTAGAAAACAGACTTATGGTTACCAGGGGTAAGGGTGGAGGGACAAATTGGGAGACTGCAATTGACATATACATATCTATCTATAAAATAGATATCTAATAAGGACCTACTGTATAGCACAGGGAACTCTACTCAATAGTCTGTAATGGCCTATATGAGCATGCTAAGTCTCTTTAGTCGTGTCCAACCCTTTGTGACCCCATGGACTGTAGCCCACCAGGCTCCTCTGTCCATTGGATTCTCCAGGCAAGAATCGTGGAGTGGGTCGCCATGCTCTCCTCCAGGAGATCTTCCGAACCCAGGGATCAAACCCACGTTTCCTGCATTGGCAGGCAGCTTCTTTACCACTAGCAACACCTGGGAAGCCCAGATTATATGCGAAAAGAATCTAAGAATGAACGGATATATATATATATATATATATATATATATATATATATATATGCAGAACTGATTCACTTGTCTGTACACCTGAAACTAATACAACATTGTAAATCAACTGCTACTGCTGCTAAGTCGCTCCAGTCGTGTCTGACTCTGTGCGAACCCATAGACGGCAGCCCACCAGGCTCCCCCGTCCCTGGAATTCTCCAGGCAAGAACACTGGAGTGGGTTGCTGTTTCCTTCTCCAATGCATGAAAGTGAAAAGTGAAAGTGAAGTCACTCAGTCATGTCTGACCCTCAGCAACTCCATGGGCTGCAGCCTTCCAGACTCCTCTGTCCATGGGATTTTCCAGGCAAGAGTACTGGAGTCGGGTGCCATTGCCTTGTTCGTGTAAATCAACTATCCTCCAACAAAGAAAAAAATTTTTTTGTGTGAGCACTTATTGATCCAGGGGACTTTTATCTGGTTACTCCACTATCTCAGCAAGAGAAGCTACTGAAAGATTCAATCATTTCTGAAGGCAGCTCCTATCAAAGGCTGTTCTGGAATGGATTTCAGTTGATCTAAGTCTTTGGAAACTCAAGTATAGTCTTAAATGGGTAAAATCCTTACAAGTCCTAATAACCAAAGTGAGCATCTATCTCTACAATGAGTTTTTGCTCCTGAGAGGCATATATGTAGAATATCCTGTCTCCTTTCTTATTAACTCTCCTGAAGCCAAAAGAAGTAGTCAAGCAGAGTCAGGTAAATATTCCTCCTTCTACTAGTGACCAAGTGGGTATGTATGTATTTAAAAAAAAATCAAAATCTCTTTTTAAGCTTTATATATTACCTACATACCTAATAATTGTTTCAGCTCTGCAAATTAAATCACAAAATAATTATAAACACCAAACGTGGTTTAAATTGCCTAAGAGTTTCAGGCGAGCAGAAAGATGGGATTGACTTGCTGCACTGTTACTCAGTGCATCTCTGGGGCATTAAAATAAATGTTACATCATGATAGCATGCAGTATTCTGAAACATAAGGGATTCATGGCCCTGGAAGTTTCAGAGACTATCATTTAGCAATTACATAACATAAGCCTCATTCTGAGTCTTCCCAATCATGGAGACCAGGAGGCCTGTGTTAATGAATGTTTAGGCTGTTTAGGGAAAAATACGATTATGAGAATATGGATTCCTAAATTTCAATTGTTATGTGGAAGTCTGTGCTCTCTAACAAGCAGAATTAAGGACAAAAGAAATATTTCCTTTCTCCTGGGACTATCCTGTTTAAAGATCAAAATTTCATATTGATGAATGACCTTGACTGTAAAAAGGGCAAAAAGATTAAGATTAGGATTTTCCAGTGTTCCCTTTCCCTTTTAGCCATAATCATTTTTTCTCCCTAAGAAGCGATGGAGGCAGAAATGATAGTGAAGGAGCAAGGGGCTGGTGGGACAAGCATCAACATATTAACAGTCTCTCTTCATTTGGTTAGAGCTTTCCAGTTTATAAATCACTTTCACATTCTCATGAAATTCTCAAAAAAATGTGAGGTAGGGTAGAAAAAGGTTGTTTTGTTTTTTTTTTCCAGAGAGGGAAAGCTAAGGTCTAATGGAGTGAAGATTGAAGATCACATTACTCATGAAAAGAAGACCCAGAACAAGACCTAGGCTTCCTGATGCCTAAGACATGCTCTTACCACTATATTGCCACTGTTATATCTTGTCTGGTAAATAATTCTGTTTACAATACTGGTTTTAAAATATTGGAATGAAAGACCAAGAAAATTTCCACTCATGGAATCAAACTCAAAACACCAAGTCTGGTTTTTTGTTTTTTTTTTAAATTCTCAGCTCTCCTGGCCTTTCATGGAAGAGAAACACAGAAGGCATGATGGATATCATAGGAATTCAGTGGTGGGATTGGGTGATTAAGCTTAAGATAAATGATAAGAGTGCTTTGGAAGAAATACTGCAGGTATGATAGTATGACAGCATTTGTGTGATATTTTTCCCAGTCAGATGCATTTGAGACAATGACTTTATATAGAAAAGGAACTTTCTATCATTTTCTTTTTCTTCTTTAACAAATATAATGTTGAGCTCTTCATTAGAAATATGCTCTAGTGAGTTAACCATTTTCAAAGTGAACTTTAGGGATTCTGATGGCTGCTCTTGTGAGAGCAAGGGAGATCATAGAGCCCACTAATAATACACTTTGTTCTGATTTTCACATAGAAGTAGCTGCCTCTAGGACCTGGTCTCAAAAAGAGGGCACTAGCCTATCATTTCCTGGCCTTATACTTGAATCCTAAAAAATGTGCTGGAAGTTTTCTTTGAGATACACTTTTTAGAAATAAATTTATGAGATGCTCAATATCCATGAAGATAACATAAATGAAAGTTCAGGTGATGCCCAGGCCAGTTCTGGATGCAGGAGGGAAATTGCAGAATCTCTGAGTTGATGCAAAGCCCCTCCAGAGGGGACTGAAACTCTTGTTTTCAAAAGGCTGACACTTTGACTTTGACCACTGGTAATTGCTGTCATATATGTGTCACTTTTTAAGTTGGAGAAACCAGGAATCTTGAAGATAGTGAGGAAGAACAGTAACCAGCCCTTGATGGAACAAAAGCTAAGATATATGACAGGTTTCTCACAAGAGGATGAAGACAATGATAAGAAGGGGAGAGAGAATTTACCACAGTAGAATGCTCTATAGAGTGCTTTCTCTAGGTACCTCTTCTCTCTCCAACTCACATCCAAGCCTAGTATCTTGGCTCATCAACATGCTGTCATCTTTAACATCATACACACGATCAAGCTTTAAAAAGTTGGTAAAAAATGAATTGCTGCTCTTAAGTCAGCTTTGTTAACACATTTGGGAAAGCCAGGGGAAAGCTTTTAGCCTGTTTGCATATGTCAATGATAGCTACCAAAATCAGCCCTTTGCTTAGTGCTCTATGGACTAGAGAAACCCGAGAAGGCCTGAGTAATTGGAACGAAGTTCAGTGACATCCAAAATCTTGCCTCTAAACTTTCTAATTCTCTTTTGTGGGATTTCCCCTGCCCCTGCCCCCACTCCCAGTATATCAACTTCTCAGATCTCTTCTTTTGGTGATGATGCTGAACATAATTCAGCTTCCACCTTGCTTCTACAAGGTGTGAACATCCTAGAAATAATGTATATTTTAACTGTTTATTAAAGCACAAATACATGCATAAAGGGGGCTAGGCACTTACCTAACATTGAGCAGTCACTGGCAGCAGTCTGACCTCATAGCAATCCTGGGAAAGTCTGGCCTCATGTTAATCAGCTGAAGGTAAGTCTTCAGGAGGGACTCAGGTGAAGGCTGTGGGCCACCAGCAACTCACTGATGACCCATCAGCAGGAGATCCAGCCTCAAAACTCCGTATTAGAATTTCTTGAACTTCCCCTGATACCAACGGGTTGGTTCCCTGAAAAGCAGGCTCTGTTACAGAGCTGAGGATACAGGGAAATACTCTTGGAATTAACACCTGTAAGTAAGTAAAGGAAGCACGATTGGGCAAAGAGACAAGTTGAACTGCAAAGCAGTTGCAACAAAGAGTTCAGTCAATCTTATAGGAGGCTCTGGAGTTGGATGGCCCTTCAAAATTATTCCCAGTTGAGGGAACAGTCTAAACCTTCATATCTTCATACCAACAAGCCATTGGATGAAGCCTGGACCCAGGATAGGGATTAAGTCTCAGGAAGTTCTTTTCATCTGAGAGCTGTTGACCAACAATGTGTCCCCTGGAGGGGTGGCCTGCGCAGATCACAATGACATCCATTAAAAATACCAATGCCTTTGACCTGAGATGCAATAAATCTGAAGAGTAAATTTTGCATTTGGAAGTTTTGAGGTGGTCTTGGGAAAAGCAGAATTCTGGAAGGGGGTTGGGCTTAGGTGAAAAAAATGCTTCGTTTCTATCACATTTCATCAATTATAATCATCAGGATGTCAATGATTATAATTTCAATTTTATTATTACTTTGTATACTACTAAATATAAATAAATAAAAACATAAATAAATAAAAATAAATAAATAAATATAAATAAATAAAAATATAAATAAAAAAGAAATAAAAATATCAGCAATTATGAAACACAATGTTAAATGTAAGAAGCATCTCAATCTCAGAGTTTGGAAAATGTGAAAAAAAAAAACCCTCTACATTTTAGAACTGATGTTATATGGTAAGCTTTGACATTCATCCTCTCCTAACACATATACACACAGTTTTTCTCATAGTTTTAGTGAGCACTGTCAAAATGGCAGTAAATATGGAAGGGTGGACTTACTGGCAACACCATCCTCAGTCAAGGTGGCCAGATAAAGCAGAAGTCACTGCACCTCGTACCCGGATGCATGCTGGGGAGGGAACCACATCCCATTCACAAGAAGGAAACCATCCAAGGAAAATGTCCAAGCCAGAAGGGATCCAGGCCCCTACTCAAGAACTCTGCTCAGCCCACAGGCAGATGTGCCTGTGCTCAGTCATTTTGCCTCTTCCATTCTTTAATCCTAGCATAGCAAGGAAGAGAAGGGGAGCCTTCAGTCTTCCGCCTACTACACTCTCAATTTCCTGTCACCTCTAAGGCCATGAGGGCCAGCACAGTAAAGAAGGTATTCAGGAAAGACTATGCTCGTGATTTAAAAGCAGGACACAGATCATTGTCTCAGCCCAGCCACACCTCAGGCTCTGCCTTCCCCAAATCCCACCCACTTCAGAGCAAAAGATTCTCTGTTCAGTCATCCAAGCAGCTTCTGAAATGTTGCCTCCTGTGTGTAACCTTTTATCTTGTCCTGAAACAGAAGCACTTCCCTTGGTCTCTTCCTTTCTAAACACCTAGGGAGTCATCCTCACTCATGTTTCCTACTTAAATGCAGTTACATCTTTACTAGACCAATGTCTGGACTTTGTTTAGTTGCAGCATTTGTCTGGAATTTGCCTGTCAGCATGTCCTTCATAGGCTGACTCATGATCATGGTGTCCCTCTCCCACATTGTCAACAACACAGCGAAAGGACTTGAGAGTACAAAGGCTATCATGGATAGAAAGGCTTTCATCTGCCATTGCAGTTGCTAATGGTGAAGAGTCCAGGAGCTTAGATGTACATTGAAGTCTCAAAATTAATCCGGAGAGGTCAACTCCAGCAGCCTGATTTTCCCAGCACCCATGAGCTGCTGATTTTCCTAGCACCAAGAGATTTCTGATTCTGGTGGCTCAGATTTTCTGGATGCGGAGAACTTGAAAACATCAACATTCAGCATACACTAGAGGGTGCCATAGCCTTGAGTAATTGAATCTATTTGAGAAGTGTTTGTCTCTAAGTCTCACCTTCAAGCCTCATGAAAGAGAAGCTCCAAAAGTCTAAAATCCCAGAGCAGGACTGGCCATTAGGACATAAGTTAGAGTGGATGTCTAGCATTATCAGATGGACTATTCCAAAATACTCAGTAGATCAGGATCCATGCCACTGCTAGAGATTTTCAAAGGCAATAGTGCAGAGATGGGTTTCTCTGGTGGCTCAATGGTAAAGAAATCACATGCTACTGGATATACAGGTTCAATCCCTGTGTTGGGAGATCCCCTGGAGAAAGGAATGGCAATCCACTCCAGTATTCTTGCCTGGGAAATTCCATGAGCAGAGGAGCCTGGCAGGTACAGTCCACAGGGTCACAGAAGAGTCAGACTTAGCAACTAAACAACAACAACCACGGTGACTTTTTTTAAACTATCTTTAACAATAATAATAACTACATATTTGCATATTATTTACTGTGTGCCAGGCACTGTTGTAAGTACTTTTATATGCATTAGCATATTTAATCCTCCCAACAACCCTAAAAGGCTATCTACAGTTTACAAATAAGGAAATTGAGGCAGAAAGGTTAAGAGATTTGCCCAAAATCACACAGCTACTAAAAGGAAGGGCCAGGATTCAAATCTAGCAGTCCATCATGGAGATCTAATGGATAGCATAGAAATTATAGTTAGCAAAACTATACTATAAACTTCAAAGTTGCTAAGAGACTAGATCTTAATTCTTCCTACGGCAAAAAATGACATAATAATTATGTGATATGATAGAAGTGTTAGCTAATGCTCTGGTGATGGTCATTTGCAAATATATAAATATCCAATCAATATTTTGTGTATCTTAAACTTACACAGTATTATATGTCAATTTTATCTCAATTTTTTTTAAAAAAAGAAAAAAAAAAAAAAGAATCTAGGAGTCCAGGTTCAGAGACTGCACCATTCTACCCCACTCACATGTCAACACAAGTGCCATGCATCCAGTTACCACATTTCTTGTCAGGAGTAACAGTAAGTTTCTCCCTGGTTAAACAACCACCATGCTCAACACTGCTTACTATCTAAAATTGCTTAGCACTCTCTTGAATCCAGTTCCCATCCTTGTGTCCATTCAAGTCTTTCTGACCATCCTGTGAAGATTTTACTAATAATGTCAGCCTCAACAATGGCTCTTGACTGCTGTAGATCCAAACACAACTCATGAAAGCTCTCTTGAATTTCGACAAGCTATTGGCTCACATTTCTTAACTCCTGTTCACAAACATGGTGAAAAGACTTAAGTGAAAGTGACAAATTACCTTCAATGACTTGAGGTTGCACTTAAACGAATTAACTTTACAAAACTCTCAGCTTACTTACATGGAATATTAGAGAAAGAAGTGTTTTAAATGGACTAAACCACCCACTGCTGCTGCTGCTGCTAAGTTGCTTCAGTCGTGTCTGACTCTGTGCGACCCCATAGACAGCACCCCACCAGGCTCCTCCGTCCCTGGGATTCTCCAGTAAGAACATTGGAGTGGGTTGCCATTGCCTTCTCCAATGCATGCATGCATGCTAAGTCACTTCAGTCATGTCTGACTCTGTGCGACCACATAAACAGCAGCCCACTAGGCTCCTCTGTCCACGGATTCTCTAGGCAAGAATACTGGAGTGGGTTGCCATTTCCCTCTCCAAAACAACCTAATATCCTAGACTTTTGTCTTTCCATGAAACAGCATATTTAAAGGTCTGCCTTCCTGTCTTATGCTGTTGGTGGATATTTATTAAATGCACCCAGAACTGAAGATAGGTTGAATCTTTCAAATTCACCAGCAATCCATGTGGGACCTCACCACAGAATTTCCTCTTTCTATGGAGAAAGAGAGCTTCTGTTTAAGACAGCTTTAGGGCAAAATTGTTGGTAAATTAGATTTTGGTGAATCTAATTACATTCTCAGTGCCTTTGGAGAGAATCGTCTATTGTCAGGAGTACTATGGTGATAAAATGAGGAAGATTTCTTTTTCTTATTGGCAAGTTCCAATTTAAACATTTGGGGTCCTCTCAAGATGTCTGGGCTAAGTAGATTCCCTGTCAACACTTTAACTAGAGAAAGCCCAGTAACTTTGAGACTTAGGTATATTGGCAAAGTATGAGGATTGCTATATCTAGAGCATGTGATAGTCAGAATGTTTGGATTCCAGGGACTTCCCTGGCAGTCTAGTGGTTAAGACTTTGTCTTCTAATGTAAGGGGTGCAGGTTCAATCCCTGATTGGGAAGCTAAGATTCCACATGACTTGAGGTCAAAAATACCCTGAAACATAGAAAAAGCAGTACTGTAATAAGTTCAATAAAGAAGTTAAAAATATTTAAAATAAAAAAGAATGCTCAGATTTCATTCTGACTCCAATCCTGGCTGTGAGAGCTTGGGTAAGTTACTGAACCTCACTATGCCTCAGTTTCTTCATCTACAAAATGGGTGTAACAATAATACCTACCTCATGGAAGTGGAATGGCTATAAAAACCAAGTGAGTTGGCACCTGTAAAACACCTGTGACAGCACTAACATTGAATTTGTGCTCAATAAATACATATACCATTAGTCAACTTGCTTTTATGGTGATAGCCACTGTTGTCATTCCCAACAGTACCTAATTGTCCTGGGTGGGCAGGCTGGGGGTTGGTGGGGAGAGAGGCGAGACTGTACAAAAGTTGTTGCTCTTAGAAGGTACAAACAGCATCTTGAATAAAAATAAAGCAGCTTCCTCAGAATCCCTGTGCATAACATCATCACAGCCAGGTATCCAGCTGTGACTCTGAACTCAAGTGAGGTCTGGTTCAGCAAAGCGAGAGAACATTATTCAGTAACAACAGCAGGTTTCAACTCTTGCTTCTGTGTGGTAAGGCAATTCCAGGGATACTTGAAAAGTAAATCCTGCTGGGGTGAACCTGAACATGATCTGGCAGCCAGGTTTCCATCCTGGGCCCGATTGTCAGGTGTGCCTGCACGAGAGCCCCCAAAACCTACATGGTGTAATTAAGTGGGCAGCAATATCTCCAGTCATGCTTAATAAGAACATTCCAAATTTCCAAGGAATGACAGTCATCCGTGGAAAAGACAGATTGGAACCTTACATGTCATCTTATCTCCTGTTTATAACACTTACTTGAACTAACAGCTGGGGCTATAAACAGAATTATAGGGTGCTGACTGGATGTTTCATGCAGCTCAAGAAATTGGCTACCTGATCTCAAGACTAGACAAAAAGGTTTCTTGTAAATATAGCCTACAAGGATAGCCAAAAACCTCTCTCAGGCTGATTGAGAGGGAGCCAAACTGTTTTTCTAACACAAACCAACAATACAGAACCTACCCACTTTTTAAAATCTAGTTTAAAACTCGGGGCATTGCAGAAAGAGATTGATGGAGTCACTGAAGTCTTAAGTCATAAGCCTGTGTTTTTGTGGGTGGTTTTCTCTACCCCAGACTATGCAGGAAGTCCCAAGGAAACCAATTGTTGAAATTATAGGTAACTGTAGAAAGGTAAAAATGGCATATTATCCCCAAATTGGACATCTTTGTAAGGGACAGATTTGCTGATTAGCAACTGAGACTATCTGAGCAGAAGACTGAGAGCGATGAATATGAAGTTAGGTCAAGTGATGGTAGAACAGCCTGTGCTGCCACCGTTGATTACAGCACGGATGCATGAATTTCCTGTGAGCCATACAGATGCTACAGAAAGTTTGAGCAAAGTTTGAGGCATCTTGTTTTTACCCCAACTAAGAAGGCTGAGCTGCAGGTAAGGTACCCCCTGCAACCAGAAATTGCAAAAGATTCTTGGAAGATATTAAGGTAGAGTTAACTGTTCCATATTGGAGAACTGTTCCATGTTGGAGTAGGGCCCCCCCCCCACCGCCATCCACCCTCCATCTCATGCAGGGACCCCAAAGGATGCCTTCAGGCCTGCCACACACAGGACTTTTGTCGACTGTCATTGTGAGCCAGAGGAGAAGCAGCAACTAAAAGAGGCCTCTGACAGGTGGCTGACAAGGGAAATTGGGTGCAGAGAAAAGATTATTCAGAGGTTTCTTTGACTTTGAAGTTAATATTCAATTTATTCAAAACTCCAGTTCTTTCTGAAGCTTTTAAGTTTAGGCTACAGATCTTATGTTCTATTTATAGTTGTAGCCATAATTAACAATTGCTTTTTAAGAAGCTATAGTTAACACATTTACAAACTTAGTTCAATTCCTTCAAATATTTTAAGTTGCATTTATACATTAAATTATTAAATATACTTTATTTCCCTAAGTTGCTCAGGTGTCTGATTCAACAAAACAAAACAAAAATACCTTTCCATGTACTTGAAAACTCTTACCGGTGAGGCGGTCCTAAGATGGCAGAGGAATAGGACGGGGAGACCACTTTCTCCCCAACAAATTCATCTAAAGAACATTTAAATGCTGAGTAAATTCCACAAAACAATTTCTGAATGCCGGCAGAGGACATCAGGCACCCAGAAAAGCAGCCCATTGTCTTCGAAAGGAGGTAGGAAAAAATATAAAAGACCAAAAAAAAAAAGAGAGAGAGAGAGAGAGACAAAAGAGGTAGGGACAGAGCTCTGTACCGGGAAGGGAGTCTTAAAAAGAGAGAAGTTTCCAAACACCAGGAAACACTCTCACTGCTGAGTATGTGGCGAACCTTGGAATTACAGAGGGCAACATAACAGGGAGGAAAAATAAATAAATAATTAAAACCCACAGATTATAAGCCCAACGGTAACTCCCCCAGTGGAGAAGCAGCACAGACGCCTGCACCTGCCACTAGCAAGTGGGGGCTAGGCAGGGAGGCGCAGGCTACATTGCTTAGAGTAAGGATCTGGCCTGAATGCCCTAGCGCAAACTGAGCTAACTAACTTGGGCTAGCAAACCAGACTGTGGGATAACTACCAAGCGAAAAGCCAGCCCTAACTTAAGACTGCCAGGCCCATGCACAAAACAAAGGACTGAACAGAGATAGCCGGCTGCAGACCATCCCCCTCTGGTGACAGGTAGCCAGAACCGGAAGGGGGCAATTGCAGTCCCAGAGAGACATTATCTACAAAACTGTAAGCAGGCTTCTTTGCTAACTAAGACTTCTTGGGATTCTGGATGGTCAACATCTGCCTGAGAAGGTGCGCTGGTTGTACACCCAGAAAACCGAGCGGCAGGGACGGGGGAGGTGAAAAGTCGCAACGACCACACTCGCCAAACACCTCATCACCTGAGCTGCTCGGACCTGGGAAGTGCACAAAATGCAGGCCCAACCGAGTCTGTGCCTCTGAGGCATACCCGAGTGCCTGAACTTGAGCGGCTTAGACCTGGGAGGTGCATGCAGCTGGGATGGTTCTCGATGGAGCAACCTAGAGCCTGAGCAGTGTGGGCAGGGAGGGTACACGTGCCATGAGCAGGGTCAGGCCAAGTGTGGCTGAGATACTGTGAGCACACGCCAGTGTTATTTGTTTGCAGCATCCCTCCCTCCCCACTGCGCAACTGAACAAGTGAGCCTAAAACAAAGTGTCCACCACCGCCCCTTTGTGTCAGGGAGGAAATCAGACACTGAAGAGACCAGCAAACAGAAGAAGCTAAAACAGACGGAACTGCCTTGGAAGTGACAGGTGCAATAGATTAAAACCCTGTCATTAGTACCAACTACCTAGGAAGGGATCTATAGATCTTGAGAAATATAAGCTGGACCAAGGAACTATCCAAAAATGAACTGACCCCACACTGCCCACAACACCACCAGAGAAAGTCCTAGATATATTTTTACTATTTTTACGATCATTCTTTTTTTTTTAATTTTTTTAATTTTTAAGTTTTCTATTACTCCTTTCATTTTCACTTTTTTTTATTTTTAATATTATTTTATTTTTAAACGTTACATAATTGTATTAGTTTTGCCAATTATCAAAATGAATCCGCCACATGTATACATGTGTTCCCCATCCTGAACCCTCCTCCCTCCTCCCTCCCCATACCATCCCTCTGGGTCGTCCCAGTGCACTAGCCCCAAGCATCCAGTACCCTGCATCGAACCTGGACTGGCAACTCGTTTCTTACATGATATTTTACATGTTTCAATGTCATTCTCCCAAATCTTCCCACCCTCTCCCTCTCCCACAGAGTCCATAAGACTGTTCTATACATCAGTGTCTCTTTTGCTGTCTTGTACATAGGGTTATTATTACCATCTTTCTAAATTCCATATATATGCGTTAGTATACTATATTTATGTTTTTCCTTCTGGCTTACTTCACTCTGTATAATAGGCTCCAGTTTCATCCACCTCATTAGAACTGATTCAAATGTATTCTTTTTAATGGCTGAGTAAAACTCCATTGTGTATATGTACCACAACTTTCTTATCCATTCATCTGCTGATGGGCATCTAGGTTGCTTCCATGTCCTGGCTATTATAAACAGTGCTGCGATGAACATTGGGGTACACGTGTCTCTTTCCCTTCTGGTTTCCTCAGTGTGTATGCCCAGCAGTGGGATTGCTGGATCATAAGGCAGTTCTATTTCCAGTTTTTTAAGGAATCTCCACACTGTTCTCCATAGGGGCTGTACTAGTTTGCATTCCCACCAACAGTGTAAGAGGGTTCCCTTTTCTCCACACCCTCTCCAGCATTTATTATTTGTAGACTTTTGGATCGCAGCCATTCTGACTGGTGTGAAATGGTACCTCAGAGTGGTTTTGATTTGCATTTCTCTGATAATGAGTGATGTTGAGCATCTTTTCATGTGTTTGTTAGCCATCTGTATGTCTTCTTTGGAGAAATGTCTATTTAGTTCTTTGGCCCATTTTTTGATTGGGTCGTTTATTTTTCTGGAGTTGAGCTGTAGGAGTTGCTTGTATATTTTTGAGATTAGTTGTTTGTCAGTTGCTTCATTTGCTATTATTTTCTCCCATTCTGAAGGCTGTCTTTTCACCTTGCTAATAGTTTCCTTTGATGTGCAGAAGCTTTTAAGGTTAATTAGGTCCCATTTGTTTACTTTTGCTTTTATTTCCAATATTCTGGGAGGTGGGTCATAGAGGATCATGCTGTGATGTATATCAGAGAGTGTTTTGCCTATGTTCTCCTCTAGGAGTTTTATAGTTTCTGGTCTTACGTTTAGATCTTTAATCCATTTTGAGTTTATTTTTGTGTATGGTGTTAGAAAGTATTCTAGTTTCATTCTTTTACAAGTGGTTGACCAGATTTCCCAGCACCACTTGTTAAAGAGATTGTCTTTAATCCATTGTATATTCTTGCCTCCTGTGTCAAAGATAAGGTGTCCATATGTGCGTGGATTTATCTCTGGGCTTTCTATTTTATTCCATTGATCTATATTTCTGTCTTTATGCCAGTACCATACTGTCTTGATAACTGTGGCTTTGTAGTAGAGCCTGAAGTCAGGTAAGTTGATTCCTCCAGTTCCATTCTTCTTTCTCAAGATTGCTTTGGCTATTCGAGGATTTTGTATTTCCATACAAATTGTGAAATTATTTGTTCTAGCTCTGTGAAGAATACTGTTGGTAGCTTGATAGGGATTGAGTTGAATCTATAAATTGCTTTGGGTAGTATACTCATTTTCACTATATTGATTCTTCCAATCCATGAACATGGTATATTTCTCCATCTATTAGTGTCCTCTTTGATTTCTTTCACCAGTGTTTTATAGTTTTCTATATATAAGTCTTTAGTTTCTTTAGGTAGATATATTCCTAAGTATTTTATTCTTTACGTTGCAATGGTGAATGGAATTGTTTCCTTAATTTCTCTTTCTGTTTTCTCATTATTAGTGTATAGGAATGCAAGGGATTTCTGCGTGTTTATTTTATATCCTGCAACTTTACTATAGTCATTGATTATTTCTAGTAATTTTCTGGTGGAGTCTTTAGGGTTTTCTATGTAGAGGATCATGTCATCTGCAAATAGTGAGAGTTTTACTTCTTTTCCAATTTGGATTCCTTTTATTTCTTTTTCTACTCTGATTGCTGTGGCCAAAACTTCCAAAACTATGTTGAATAGTAATGGTGAAAGTGGGCACCCTTGTCTTATTCTTGACTTTAGGGGAAATGCTTTCAATTTTTCACCATTGAGGATAATGTTTGCTGTGGGTTTGTCATATATAGCTTTTATTATGTTGAGGTATGTTCCTTCTATGCCTGCTTTCTGGAGAGTTTTTTCATAAATGGATGTTGAATTTTGTCAAAGGCTTTCTCTGCATCTATTGAGATAATCATATGGCTTTTATTTTTCAATTTGTTAATGTGGTGTATTACATTGATTGATTTGCGGATATTGAAGAATCCTTGCATCCCTGGGATAAAGCCCACTTGGTCATGGTGTATGATCTTTTTAATGTGTTGTTGGATTCTGATTGCTAGAATTTTGTTAAGGATTTTTGCATCTATTTTCATCAGTGATATTGGCCTGTAGTTTTCTTTTTTTGTGGCATCTTTGTCAGGTTTTGGTATTAGGGTGATGGTGGCCTCATAGAATGAGTTTGGAAGTTTACCTTCCTCTGCAATTTTTTGGAAGAGTTTGAGCAGGATAGGTGTTAGCTCTTCTCTGAATTTTTGGTAGAATTCAGCTGTGAAGCTGTCTGGACCGGGGCTTTTGTTTGCTGGAAGATTTTTGATTACAGTTTCAATTTCCGTGCTTGTGATGGGTCTGTTAAGATTTTCTGTTTCTTCCTGGTTGAGTTTTGGAAAGTTGTACTTTTCTAAGAATTTGTCCATTTCTTCCACGTTGTCCATTTTATTGGCATATAATTGTTGATAGTAGTCTCTTATGATCCTTTGTATTTCTGTGTTGTCTGTTGTGATCTCTCCATTTTCATTTCTAATTTTGTTGATTTGATTTTTCTCCCTTTGTTTCTTGATGAGTCTGGCTAATGGTTTGTCAATTTTATTTATCCTTTCAAAGAACCAGCTTTTGGTTTTGTTGATTTTTGCTATGGTCTCTTTTGTTTCTTTTGCATTTATTTCTGCTCTAATTTTTAAGATTTCTTTCCTTCTACTAACCCTGGGGTTCTTCATTTCTTCCTTTTCTAGTTGCTTTAGGTGTAGAGTTAGGTTATTTATTTGACTTTTTTCTTGTTTCTTGAGGTGTGCCTGTATTGCTATGAACTTTCCCCTTAGGACTGCTTTTACCATGTCCCACAGGTTTTGGGTTGTTGTGTTTTCATTTTCATTCGTTTCTATGCAAATTTTGATTTCTTTTTTGATTTCTTCTGTGATTTGTTGGTTATTCAGCAGCGTGTTGTTCAGCCTCCATATGTTGGAATTTTTAATAGTTTTTCTCCTGTAATTGAGATCTAATCTTACTGCATTGTGGTCAGAAAAAATGCTTGGAATCATTTCTATTTTTTTTTAATTTACCAAGGCTAGCTTTATGGCCCAGGATGTGATCTATCCTGGAGAAGGTTCCATGTGCGCTTGAGAAAAAGGTGAAATTCATTGTTTTGGGATGAAATGTCCTATAGATATCAATTAGGTCTAACCGGTCTATTGTATCATTTAATGTTTGTGTTTCCTTCTTAATTTTCTGTTTAGTTGATCTATCCATAGGTGTAAGTGGGGTATTAAAGTCTCCCACTATTATTGTGTTATTGTTAATTTCTCCTTTCATACTTGTTAGCATTTGTCTTACGTACTGTGGTGCTCCCGTGTTGGGTGCATATATATTTATAATTGTTATATCTTCTTCTTGGATTGATCCTTTGATCATTATGTAGTGACCTTCTTTGTCTCTTTTCACAGCCTTTGTTTTAAAGTCTATTTTATCTGATATGAGTATTGCTACTCCTGCTTTCTTTTGGTCTCTATTTGCATGGAAAATCTTTTTCCAGCCCTTCACTTTCAGTCTGTATGTGTCCCCTGTTTTGAGGTGGGTCTCTTGTAGACAACATATGTAGGGGTCTTGTTTTTGTATCCATTCAGCCAGTCTTTGTCTTTTGGTTGGGGCATTCAACCCATTTACGTTTAAGGTAATTACTGATAAGTATGATCCCGTTGCCACTTACTTTATTGTTTTGGGTTCGAGTTTATACACTGTTTTTGTGTTTCCTGTCTAGAGAATATCCTTCAGTATTTGTTGGAGAGCTGGTTTGGTGGTGCAGAATTCTCTCAGCTTTTGCTTGTCTGAAAAGCTTTTGATTTCTCCTTCATACTTGAATGAGATCCTTGCTGGGTACAGTAATCTGGGCTGTAGGTTATTTTCTTTCATCACTTTCAGTATGTCTTGCCATTCTCTCCTGGCTTGAAGAGTTTCTATTGAAAGATCAGCTGTTATCCTTATGGGAATTCCCTTGTGTGTTATTTGGAGGAGTAGCAATACTCATATCAGATAAAATAGACTTTAAAACAAAGGCTGTGAAAAGAGACAAAGAAGGACACTACATACTGATAAAAGGATCAATCCAAGAAGAAGATATAACAATTATAAATATATATGCACCCAACATGGGAGCACTGCAGTATGTAACACAATTGCTAACAAATATGAAAGGGGAAATTAACAATAACACAATAATAGTGGGAGACTTTAATACCCCACTCACACCTATCAATAGATCAACTAAACAGAAAATTAACAAGGAAACACAAACTTTAAATTATACAATAGACAGTTAGACCTAATTGATATCTATATAGGACATTTCACCACCAAAACAATGAATTTCACCTTTTTTTCAAGCTCACACGGAACCTTCTCCAGGATAGATCACATCCTGGGCCATAAAACTAGCCTTGGTAAACTCAAAAAAATGAAATCATTCCAAGCATTTTTTCTGACCACAATGCAGTAAGATTAGATCTCAATTACAGGAGAAAAACTATTAAAAATTCCAACATATGGAGGCTGAACAACACGCTGCTGAATAACCAACAAGTCACAGAAGAAATCAAAATATGCATAGAAATGAATCAAAATGAAAACACAACAACTCAAAACCTGTGGGACACTGTAAAAGCAGTCCTAAGGGGAAAGTTCATAGCAATACAGGCATACCTCAAGAAACAAGAAAAAAGTCAAATAAATAACAACTCTACACCTAACCCCAGGGTTGGTAGAAGGAAAGAAATCTTAAAATTAGGGCAGAAATAAATGCAAAAGAAACAAAAGAGACCATAGCAAAAATCAACAAAACCAAAAGCTGGTTCTTTGAAAGGATGAATAAAATTAACAAACCATTAGCCAGACTCATCAAGAAACAAAGGGAGAAAAATTAAATCAATAAAATTAGAAATGAAAATGGAGAGATCACAACAGACAACACAGAAATACAAAGGATCATAAGAGACTACTATCAGCAATTATATGCCAATAAAATGGACACAGTGGAAGAAATGGACAAATTATTAGAAAATTAGAACTTTCCAAAACTGAACCAGGAAGAAATAGAAAATCTTAACAGACCCATCACAAGCACAGAAATTGAAACTGTAATCAGAAATCTTCCAGCAAACAAAAGCCCAGGTCCAGACGGCTTCATAGCTGAATTCTACCAAATATTTAGAGAAGAGCTAACACCTATCCTACTCAAACTCTTCCAAAAAATTGCAGAGGGAGGTAAACCTCCAAACTCATTCTATGAGGCCACCATCACCCTCATACCAAAACCTGACAAAGATGCCACAAAAAAAGAAAACTACAGGCCAATATCACTGATGAACATAGATGCAAAAATCCTTAACAAAATTCTAGCAATCAGAATCCAACAACACATTAAAAAGACCATACACCATGACCAAGTGGGCTTTATCCCAGGGATGCAAGGATTCTTCAATATCTGCAAATCAATCAATGTAATACACCACATTAACAAATTGAAAAATAAAAACCATATGATTATCTCAATAGATGCAGAGAAAGCCTTTGAAAAAATTCAACATCCATTTATGAAAAAAACACTCCAGAAAGCAGGCATAGAAGGAACATACCTCAACATAATAAAAGCTATATATGACATACCCACAGCAAACATTATCCTCAATGGTGAAAAATTGAAAGCATTTCCCCTAAAGTCAGGAACAAGACAAGGGTGCCCACTCTCACCACTACTATTCAACATAGTTTTGGAAGTTTTGGCCACAGCAGTCAGAGCAGAAAAAGAAATAAAAGGAATCCAAATTGGAAAAGAAGAAGTAAAACTCTCACTATTTGCAGATGACATGATCCTCTACATAGAAAACCCTAAAGAGGAGAGGATGAGATGATTTTGGAGAATGGCATTGAAATATGTATAATATTATATATGAAACGAGTCACCAGGCCAGGTTCTATGCACGATGCTGGATGCTTGGGGCTGGTGCACTGGGACGACCTGGAGGGATGGTATGGGGAGGGAGGAGGGTGGAGGGTTCGGGATGGGGAACACATGTATGCCTGTGGCGGATTCATTTCGATATATGGCAGAACCAATACGATATTGCAAAGTTTAAAAATAAAATAAAATAAAATTTAAAAAAAAAAGAAAGAAAGAAAACCCTAAAGACTCCACCAGAAAATTACTAGGACTAATCAATGAATACAGTAAAGTGGCAGGATATAAAATCAACACACAGAAATCCCTTGTATTCCTATACACTAATAATGAGGAAATAGAAAGAGAAATTAAGGAAACAATTCTATTCACCATTGCAACGAAAAGAAGAAAATACTTAGGAATATATCTACCTAAAGAAACTAAAGACCTATATATAGAAAACTATAAAACACTGGTGAAAGAAATCAAAGAGGACACTAAGAGATGGAGAAATATACCATGTTCATGGATCGGAAGAATCAATATAGTGAAAATGAGTATACTACCCAAAGCAGTCTATATATTCAATGCAATCCCTATCAAGCTACAAACAGTATCTTTCACAGAGCTAGAACAAATAATTTCACAATTTGTATGGAAATACAAAAAACCTCGAATAGCCAAAGCAATCTTGAGAAAGAAGAATGGAACTGGAGGAATCAACCTACCTGACTTCAGGCTCTACTACAAAGCCACAGTCATCAAAACAGTATGGTACTGGCATAAAGACAGAAATATAGATCAATGGAGCAAAATAGAAAGCCCAGAGATAAATCCACGCACATATGGACACCTTACTTTGACAAAGGAGGCAAGAATACACAATGGAAAAAAAAACAATCTCTTTAACAAGTGGTGCTGGGAAAACTGGTCAACCACTTGTAAAAGAATGAAACTAGAACACTTTCTAACACCATACACAAAAATAAACTCAAAACGGATTAAAGATCTAAACGTAAGACCAGAAACTATAAACCTTCTAGGGGAGAACATAGGCAAAACACTCTCCAACATACATCACAGCAGGATCCTCTATGACCCACCTCCCAGAATATTGGAAAAAAGGCAAAAATAAACAAATGGGACCTAATTAAACTTAAAAGCTTCTGCACAACAAAGGAAACTCTAAGCAAGGTGAAAAGACAGTCTTCAGAATGGGAGAAAATAATAGCAAATGAAGCAACTGAAAAACAACTAATCTCAAAAATATACAACCAACTCCTGCAGCTCAACTCCATAAAAATAAACGACCCAGTCAAAAAATAGGCCAAAGTACTAAATAGACATTTCTCCAAAGAAGACATACAGATGACTAACAAACACATGAAAAGATGCTCAACATCACTCATTATCAGAGAAATGCAAATCAAAACCACAATGAAGTACCATTTCACGCCAGTCAGAATGACTGTGATCCAAAAGTCTACAAGTAATAAATGCTGGAAAGGGTGTGGAGAAAAGGGAACCCTCTTACACTGTTGGTGGGAATGCAAACTAGTACAGCCACTATGGAGAACAGTGTGGAGATTCCTTAAAAAACTGGAAATAGAACTGCTTTATAACCCAGCAATCCCACCGCTGGGCATACACACTGAGGAAACCAGAAGGGAAAGAGACACATGTACCCCAATGTTCATCACAGCACTGTTTATAATAGCCAGGACATGGAAGCAACCTAGATGCCCATCAGCAGATGAATGGATAAGAAAGCTGTGGTACATACATACAATGGAGTATTACTCAGCCACTAAAAAGAATACGTTTGAATCAGTTCTAATGAGGTAGATGAAACTGGAACCTATTATACAGAGTGAAGTAAGCCAGAAAGAAAAACACCAATACAGTATACTAACGCATATATATGGAATTTAGAAAGATGGTAACAATAACCCTGTATGTGAGATAGCAAAAGAGACACAGATGTATAGAACAGTCTTATGGACTCTGTGGGAGAGGGCGAGGGTGGGATGATTTGGGAGACTGGCATTGAAACATGTATAATATCATATATGAAACGAGTTGCCAGTCCAGATTCGATGCATGATACTGGATGCTTGGAGCTGGTGCACTGAGACGACTCAGAGGGATGGTACAGGGAAGGTGGTGGGGGGAGGTTCAGGATGGGGAACACATGTATACCTGTGGCCGATTCATGTTGATGTATGGCAAAACCAATACAATATTGTAAAGTAAAAAAAATAAAAATAAATCAATAAGAAACACACACACACACACACACACACACACACAGAGCCCTCAAAGACAAAAAAAGAAAAGAAAACTCTTACCAATTTAGTAAATTATACTTATAAAAAGGTAAATGTAAGACTTCTTAATAGTCCTAATGCAAATAGATAAACTTAGTAAGATTTTTACTTAAAGTTACAAGTTCAACGTTATTACTTAACTACCATTTTGAAATAAAATCACAAATAGACCAGATACTTTGATAGGTCAAATTCTCTTAAAATGCAAGTACCTTTGTATAAGTGTGTACAGATTCCTTATAAAATATTATACTATAAATTTAATTCTTTTAAACATTAGTGTGTATGTGTGCTAAGTCACTTCAGTTGTGTCCAACTCTTTGTGACCCTATGGACTGTAGCCTTCCAGGCTCCTCTTTCCATCAGATTTCCCAGACAAGAATACTGGAGTGCATTGTCATGCCCTCTTCCAGGGGGATCTTCCCAACCCAGGGATCGAACCCATGTCCCCTGTGTCTCCTGCATTGGCAGGTGAGTTCTTTATCACTAGTGCCACTTGGGAAACTCAAACATTAGTGTACAGAATTCTAAATCTTGGGGCTACAAAAGTACATTCACGTTACTAAAATTATTTGGTCATCCAACAACTTTGAAGGATACCTTCTCAATAGTTAAGACTGAAAGACAATCAGTTTAGGGACAAGGATACATAACCCACTGAGCCTATACCATCCAGGTACCAGGTCACTCATAGAAATCTGAAGCTTCCACCTACCTGCTCCTTCACTTAGCTAAATTTGTATTTACTTGGCCCTTAAAATATTTATATGCATTCCTGTGTGGTTTTTTCAATCTTTTAGGCCATAAAATTCTTATATTTGTAGAAGTTAATCAGATGGTTTAATTAATTGATCTTCAATTGAATCTGGATCTCTCCATGGCTTGATCTGTGCCTATACTCACTGACTCCAAGGTCATTCTATATACAATGTCCAACAACCTAGGATGACATTTGCCCTCTCTTTATTCCTGCTTCTCATTTCTCAATCCCAATTAAGCTGGAACTAGGACAGGAAGAGAGAATAAGACCCTTCTCCTCGAGGTTATTGGGGCCAAAGATCAAGCCTGAGTTGGAGAAAAGGAAAGAGAGGAGATGAGCATCTTAAATTAAACTGATCTGAGCTTTTTAATAACTGAAGATGTCTGGACAACTATGGGATTTGCTTAAGAGGTCAGTGCACTCACGTGTGCATGTGCCTGCTGTGTCCCGTCCTACTCTTTCTGACCCCATGGACTATAGCCCACCAGGCTCCTCTGTCCATGGAATTCTCCAGGCAAGAATACTGGAATGGGTTGCCATTTCCTACTCCAGGGGATCTTTCCAACCCAGGGCTCAAACCTGCTTCTCTTATATCTCCTGCATTGCCAGGAGGATTCTTTACCAAATGTGCCACCTAAGGGAGACTAAACAGTAGACTTGAAGATGATCAGAAAAACACTTGTTTGATGTTTATATGTTGTTGAGTTCAAATTGCTCAATAACATGTAATATTAGAGCAAGGACAAATATTAAGCCATTTACTAAGCCTTTTGTTAAGCCTTAAGAGGTGTATCGCTATAATTGTCTCCAACTCTTAGAATATATGGACACGATCTTCCACATCACCTTCTTTGAGTCCCAATTGCCAATTCTGGAACAAAAAGAAAAATCCACTTCTATATCCTACTAAGGTCATCTCCTGAGTAATAAATATTTTACTCCATTACAAATACCCATAGGAAAGTCTCTGTCCATAATTTTGTATTTTTTTTTCTTTTAAATTTTTATTGGAGTATAGTTGCTTTACAAGGTTGTGTTCGTTTCTGCTGTACAGCAACATGAATTTACACATACCCTCTCTTTTGGACGTCCTTCCCACTCAGGTCACCACAGTAAGTTAGAGTTTTTGGTGCTATACAGTATGCTGTCATCAGTCATCTGTTTTATTCATAGCATTCATAATGTACATGTATATTTCTTGGGTCATCTCCAGATCATTCGTGTGTCTTTATCTTGATTTCACTCTCATGACCCTGTTTTCATGTTTGGGGTCCCTGATGAGTCCAGCATATATCTGTTGAAGAAAAATTCATAAAGTATCCTGGATATAGGTCCCTTACCAGGGTCCCCAAGAAGACTGAAGCTCTCATCATGCCCTCCACTTTCTGAGAGCTTTCTTCTTCATTTTGTATTTAGCTGCCATTGGAGAGAGAAGGTGCCCTAATGAGAAAACCAATCAGTCAGAATCTGAACAAGCTGTACAAGCCCAGGCATGAAGGCTCCTTCTATGATCTATGCCCCAGGCTTCAAGGTCCTCTCCAGGGTCTATACCCAAGAGAAGCCCCTCACCTCACCACAGCTGTGCATCCAAAATAAGGGATAACTCCAGGTAGGGAACCAAAGTAAGGAGACCACAGAGGAAATTAAATCCTTTGATTGTAGTATATTAAGTCATTGCAGCACTCAAAGGAAGCCATTCATATCATCCAAGAAGCCCTGAATAAATGTTTCAGTAATGAGACTAGCAGAAAGGAGCTTGCCACCCTGTGGTAGTCTTTCTGCAAAGAATTTGATTTAAGTTTGGTATCAGAGCATGAACCATGTTAAAATACAATTACAAAAGAAACAGGAATTTCATTAGTGAATTGCAAGGAATAACCCCGAACTGAAGAGGCTGGTGAAAGATGATATGTGTCAGCAGGGAGAAAAAGGGAAGAAGAGGCAGTGTGTGAAAGGAGAAGCTGTCTGTCCCTCTGATGCCATCCTGGAAAGAAGATAGGGATGTCAACTTCAGGAATAAGGGGATAAGATGTCTTTCTCCTCTAGTTGGTATTCATGACCCTCTCAGGGGATCTGGAGCTTCTACCTCCTAAAAGAGTGACCAAGAGAATAACTGCAACACTGTACCACATCATCCCACCAACCGCCCATCCAACAAACTTGCCTCACTTCTCTGCTAATAGGACCTTAAGTGGCTTCAGAAAGTGTCATTTCTGAAATGCAGAACTTGGGTAAAAGAGAATTGGATGACTAGAGTTGAAGTCTCAACTCTATTATTTACTATCAATGTGATCATGCTTGTACCAGAAACTTATTAATAGCAAGTCACCTAATCCCTTTCTGAATCTGTTTCCTATCTGTGATAGAGAGGTGCCTGACATATAACAGGCACTCAGTAAACAACACAAGACTGGTTATCACTTGGTTCCAAATGGGTGGATTTTGTCAGTGGTCTCAAAGGTAGGGGATGCACAGAACCCAAATTTAAACCTCTCCTTGAAATAAATAAGAAAGCCATATGGCCCAAAGAATTGTTCATATCCAGTATCCCAGCCCTAATTATGCTAGTTATACCCTCTCTGTGTTCACTCAGGCTTGCTCTGGGCATCTCAGTCATTGCATTGAAATTTCTAGAGCTTGGGTCTATTCACACATCAGCCAGTCCCACCCAGCAGAACATGAACTCCTTTCTGGAAAGGTGTCTTACACATTTTTGTACGCCCAGCAGCCAGCACAGTGCATGTCATAGTGCTCAGCAAATATTTGTTAAATGAATGAAATAAGTCCCCCTAAATGAATGAAAAATGCCTCCAATAAGCACGGCTTCTAAACATTGTACCTCTGAGCACGTAGGCCTAGCATTTCCACATGATGTCATAAATGGATGAGGCTGCCTCAATAATTCTACAGGATAAACTGGCTGCCTCCTGGGCTTTTCTCTTAAATGAAGACTGCTATCAAGGCTGCTAATATTGTTTCCCTGGGTGTACCACAGAGGATGCCAAACTTTATTAGTCTAAGGTGTTTGCTTCATGTAGCAACTTGCTTCTTAATGAGCTTGTTTATCTCACCATCTTGGATGCTAATATTATTGAGAGGGAAGCATTCTGATTGACTGTTACCAAGAAAAGATGAAAATCTCCAGGGAGAGCATGAAATATAGTCTATGTGCTAATATTAGTCAATAACTAAGCTCTCTTTCAAAAAAAGAGAAAAGAATGGGAATAAAGAGAAAGGAATGGGTTTAAGATGAGCAATAAAATAGGAAGTTGGAAAGGTGCTTTTATTTTCTTCTCTAAACTTCTGGCAAGATCCATGAACTAAACTGATAATCTGAAATTCAGCCTTGCAAGTTGAGCCTAGGGACCTACTGGGCTACTGGCTTATCTCTTAGCCACACAATTGGCAGGAAAAATATACTCTGAACATAATAGCAAGGCTGAAAGTTGACCAGTTCATCCTTATCAATGTTTCCATTTGTAATTTGAGTTTTTGCTATAGTAGTCTACTTATCGAACTACAGCACTTCCCTCAGATAATAGTTTCTGTGCTGGTTATTCCGTTTGCTAACTGCCTGCCTCCCCAGGTCCATTCTTCACTCTCCTCTGCCCTGCTCTGTGACCCAGAGGCTGGTTCCTTTTTCTCAGGCTTCTGCTGAGGTAAGCAGCACAAGATGAGAGAGTGGGAAGTCCAGGTCCTCCTGTCCACCCTGCTGCAGCACCCAGTCACCTAGTAAGAACTGCCTGCTTCTAGGGCTACTGGTCCTTCCTGCTGACTCTCATTGAGCTCCAGTAACAGTTTTGTTCCTTTGCACCTGAGTCTTGGGGATGTAACAGCCTCCCACTGTGGGTAATCTCCAGGTGCCTCATTTTATCTTGTCTGTAGTTTTAGCCTTGCCCACACCTCCTTAAATAGCCCTTTCACTCAACTTTCTTACTTTAAGTCACCTGAGATGAATACCTCTATACTCTAACTGTCTCAAGTCAGAGGATATGGTCCCTCATTATGCTTTTTTCAATTCATCTCCCTTTATAATGTTTTCACAGTTTCCTGAGTATTTCCAATTCCAACACATCTCAGCCCCACAAGGACTCTGTGAGGTCATCTCAGCCCCACAAGGACTCTTTGAGGTAGGTGGGGTGGGTTTTTATCCCCATTTCTAATCCTCCATCAGGTAAGAAAGCTGAGACTCAGAGGCTAAGCCACTTATCCAGTCACATAGGCCTCTCCCAAATGGGGAAAGACCCTGATGCTGGGAAAGATTGAAGGCAGGAGGAGAAGAGGACGACAGAGAATGAGATGGTTGGATGGTATCGCCGACTTGATGGACATGAGTTTGAGCAAGCTCTGGGAGTTGGTGATGGACAGGAAAGTCTGGCGTGCTGCAGTCCATGGGGTCGCAAAGAGTTAAACACAACCGAGCAAGTGAACTGACTGACCGAAGTGGGGAAAGGCTTATTAGAAAAATAACACATCAATCTATACTGAAACTATAAAACTTAAATCATTCTCTATTCTTTTTTCTCTCAAAGTTCTTGAGAAGGTAATAGGAATGAGAACAAAGGAGAGATGGAAAGGAGAGATGAACCTAAGTAGAAGCAGGAGCACTACCTCCATTTCAACAAGCTGGATGCAGTGGTTTGAAAGATTTGGCTGAATGAGGACCTTGTTTTTCTCCAACTGTATCTGAAGAAAGATCATCAGGTAGGGAACAGTGACAGAGTTTGGAGGCAAAGAAGGAAAGTTTAAAATAGTCACATCAGCGAATGGGAAGGTAACTTTCTACATTTAGAAAAATACAAATGGATTGCTTAGCTAATGTATTCTTTTGAGATTTATGGTCATACATTTGAAGAAGTTCAGTAAGCAGAGTTGTATGCATACTTTCTTCTCCCTCTCTTTTCTCTCTCTCTCTCTGTATCTCTCTGCCTTTGTCTCTCTCTCTTCAATGCTCAGCTTCTCTGCTGTGGGCATAGAGTAAATAAATGGTTGATTTTAACCAGGTTGGAACTTTGCAAGTTGTTTACCATAAGGGGTGGGGAGAGAAATTAAAATATTTTGTAAAGCAGTGCTAGAATATGGAATCCTAGAGAAGAGGAAATGATGACATGATAAAGATAAGGACAATAGAAAAACTGGTAGTACCAACGGTTGGTGATCTTAATGGGGTAGAAGGTTGAGTAAATTAGTTGGAAGGATAGAACTTTGTACTTGAAATTGAGATTTGGATGACCTTGTTATCCCTAATGTCTTATTCTTGTTTTTAATCTTGGCATTCAGTGCAGTGCTTGGCATATAGCTGGCAGCACCAGAACGAAGTTTGCAAAAGTGAATGCATCGTCAGTCTCAGGAGAAAGCAAACTGTGGAAGGGGAAAGATAGCTTGCCTCTGGTGTTCATTTATTTACTGTGCATATTGCCAGTTAGCCCTTTCTCCTTCCTCTATCCCTGTCTTTTCTCACTCTCTCTCACACACATACACACAATACTCTATCTGTACTAAGTCACCTCAGTCATGTCCAACTCTTTGTGACTCTAAGGACTGTAGCCTACCAGGCTCCTCTATCCATGGGGATTTTCCAGGCAAGAATACTAGAGTGGGTTGCCATGCCCTCCTCCAGGAGATCTTCCTGACCCAGGGATTGAACCTGCATCTCTTATGTCTTCTGCGTTGGGATGTGGGTCCTTTACCTCTAGTGCAACCTGGGAAGCCATGTTTCTCTGGACTTCTAACTTTTAGTTTCTTATTTCAACCTGCCTACCTGAGCCTAACATGCCATTCTTTTTTTTTTTTTAATTAAATTTTATTTTATTTTTAAACTTTACAATATTGTATTAGTTTTGCCAAATATCGAAATGAATTCGCCACAGGTATACCTGTGTTCCCCATCCTGAACCCTCCTCCCTCCTCCCTCCCCATACCCTCCCTCTGGGTCGTCCCAGTACACCAGCCCCAAGCATCCAGTATCGTGCATCAAACCTGGACTGGCGACTCGTTTCATACATGATATTATACATGCTTCAGTGCCATTCTCCCAAATCTCCCCACCCTCTCCGTCTCCCACAGAGTCCATAAGACTGATCTATATATCAGTGTCTCTTTTGCTGTCTCGTACACAGGGTTATTGTTACCATCTTTCTAAATTCCATATATATGCGTTAGTATACTGTATTGGTGTTTTTCTTTCTGGCTTACTTCACTCTGTATAATAGGTTCCAGTTTCGTCCATCTCATTAGAACTGATTCAAATGTATTCTTTTTAATGGCTGAGTAATACTCCATTGTGTATATGTACCACAACTTTCTTATCCATTCATCTGCTGATGGGCATCTAGGTTGCTTCCATGTCCTGGCTATTATAAACAGTGCTGTGATGAACATTGGAGTACACGTGTCTCTTTCCCTTCTGGTTTCCTCAGTGTGTATGCCCAGCGGTGGGATTGCTGGATCATAAGGCAGTTCTATTTCCAGTTTTTTTAAGGAATCTCCACACTGTTCTCCATAGTGGCTGTACTAGTTTGCATTCCCACCAACAGTGTAAGAGGGTTCCCTTTTCTCCACACCCTCTCCAGCATTTATTGCTAGTAGACTTTTGGATCGCAGCCATTCTGACTGGCGTGAAATGGTACCTCACTAACATGCCATTCTTCTGCCCTCTGTTTCCTGTAATGGCCCCTATCATCTCCTCAGTGAGACTTTTCTGGAGTCCTGCAGTTGTGAGCAACCATGCCATATCATTGAAGCCATTGCTATGGCACTTGATTCATTTTGCCTTAATGATTGACTTTTAAATTTTGATTTATTTCTGTTTGATCTATGTGCATTTAATTTTTTAAATTAATTAATTAATTTTAATTGGAGGATAATTGCTTTACAATATTGTGATGGTTTTCACCATACATTGACATGAATCGCCTCAGGTACACATGTGTCCCCCCATCCTGACCTCCACTCCCACCTCCCTTCCCACCTCATCCCTCTGGGTTGTCCAAGAGCACCAGTTTTGAGTGCCCTGCTTCATACATCAAACTTGCACTGGTCATCTATTTTACATATGGTAATATACATGTTTCAATGCTATTCTCTCAAGTCATCCCACCCTCACCTTCTCCTACATAGTCCCATAGTCTGTTCTTTATATCTGTGTCTCTTTTGCTGCCTTTTTCCAAAGAAAGGCATTATGTAATCAAATGGTAAATCAACCAGGTTCTGGCTTAGGGCAAAGGAGACAATAGAAGTAATGAATAGTGAACTTTACTTGAGCTCAGAAAATAAATAAATACCTGTGTTTATCAGCAGAGAAGGAAATTAAAAGTACAGACTCTAAGAATTGAGCTATTAGGTTAACATTTCCTAAATGACAGAATAGAAATCCCTGCACTCTGCTCCTCTGTTTCTCTAGCTACTTTCTGAGCTCTAGCCACAACAAATCTACTAATTTATGCTCAACATATTAAAAATAATATCAACAGTAACCATAACATTTGTATAATTTTTAATTGTTTTTTCACACTTGTCCCACTTATTTCCTACATTCTATGATGTCTCATTTATAAACACCCATTTTTACTTGTAAAAACTCATTTTTATAGGCAAACAAACTAAGGCACTAAGAGATTATGGGATTTGTCTAAGGATATACAGCAGTAAGTAGGCAAACTAAAATCTCAATTCCAAATAATTTGAATCCAAATCTCAGTAGATGCTGAGAAAGCCTTTGACAAAACGCAACATCCATTTATGGTAAAAACTCTCCAGAAAGTAGGAATAGAAGGAACATACCTCAGCATAATAAAAGCTATATATGACAAACCCACAGCAAACATTATCCTCAATGGTGAAAAATTGAAAGCATTTCTCCTAAAGTCAGGAACAAGACAAGGGTGCCCATTTCACCACTACTATTCAACATAGTTTTGGAAGTTTTGGCCACAGCAATCAGAGCAGAAAAGGAAATAAAAGGAATCCAAATTGGAAAAGAAGAAGTAAAGCTCTCACTGTTTGCAGATGACATGATCCTCTACATAGAAAACCCTAAAGACTCCACCAGAAAATTACTAGAAATAATCAATGAATATAGTAAAGTTGCAGGACATAAAATAAACACTCAGAAATCCCTTGTATTCCTATACACTAATAATGAGAAAATAGAAAGAGAAATTAAGGAAACAATTCTATTCACCATTGCAACAAAAAGAATAAAATACTTAGGAATACTAAAGAAACTAAAGACCTATATATAGAAAACTATAAAACACTGCTGAAACAAATCAAAGAGGACACTAAAAGATGGAGAAATATACTATGTTCATGGATTGGAAGAATCAATATAGTGAAAATGAGTATACTACCCAAAGCAATTTATAGATTCAATGCAATCCCTACCAAGCTACAATGATATTCTTCACAGAGCTAGAACAAATAATTTCACAATTTGTATGGAAATACAAAAAACCTCGAATAGCCAAAGCAATCTTGAAAAAGAAGAATGGAACTGGAGGAATCAACCTGCCTGACTTTAGGCTCTACTACAAAGCCACAGTTATCAAATCTCATAAGCTTTTGACTTTTCAAATTATTTCTTAAAGAATTCCAGGATGCCACAAGGGTGTATATTGCTCTAAATTTCATATCAGAGGATTGAAAGATGGGGGCCCCAAGAAACTTGGTTGACACAAACCCAGAGAACCCAGGCCTCTTTTTCCTCAACCTAGAACATCTTCAGCCAAGACACAGCATTCCTCTGGGTAGTAAAAACATGGAAAATCTTTTCAACTTTTCATTCTGAATCCTCTATTCTTCATCAACAAGGGGACCCATATCTTGAATTCTAAGGTAATCCATTAAAAACAGGTGCATTTGGGGAACCATTGCTTCTGAGGAGAAAGTGGCTTCCATTCAAGGAAAATTGGTCACATGAAAGAGATCCTTGGAAGAGAGTCATTCTGAGGTCAGAGGTGAGGGGCTATTCAGTTTCCTGAGTCTGGAGGGTTATGGGGGTGGGAGCTTTAGCTATAGACTTAACATGGAGTACTAGCAAAGAAATTTAAAAAGAAAAAAAAAATGGAAGCAAAAGTAGATTCTTAAAAATCCTGCAGTGTTTTTCTTTTATTTAAAAAAACTGAGTATGATGAAAGGTTAGTGTGAAGCAGAAAAATAAAACAGACATAAAAATTAATTTGCTGGAGGCAGACATCTGCACATAAAGAATTAAGAGTAGGAAGTTCACTCAATTTTGTTTCAGTTTCCACATCTGTCAAGTGAGATAGAACTGGCTTGCCCTGCACAACTGAGGGATTATTTTTGGGATCCAGCAAGATCACAAGGTTTTCTCGATGTACTGAGGCAGCCAACGATTGCCTTGGGACCACTAGTAGACATCTTATGCCACGTGTGCCTTCAATTCATGTGACAATTTCTTTCAAACCAGAACCCAAGAGTATTCTCAACAGTGTAACTGATTCTATGAGAAGTTTTAAATTTTGTTTACATTTTGATACTAATCTAAAAAATAAATATTACTCTAAGTATTTTTTAAAAACCTTCTAAAGACAACCTCATGACCTAGTCCTGCCCCTTGATCTCTGTACCCACATGTAGGCTTGTATGTAATTACTTTGCTGGTTCATCCTCTTCTCCTTCAACTCTCAAAGATAGAATGTCCCCTACCCTTAATCTGTCAATGCCTCTGACTCTGCTCCTTGGTTATTTTCTCTTCTTCATATATTCTCATTCATTCAGTGATCTCATTCAATCACATGGTTTTAAGTATCACATATAATCTGACAACACCCAGAGGCACTGTATACCTCTGGCCCACATCTTTTGCCTGAACATCAGCTCAACTGATGTTCCACTTGGATATCCCAAAGAGTGATTTATATCTTCGGTTAACCAGAACAGTTCTGGACGATTCCTGTTGTTTCAGCATGATTATTGATAGTGTCTTCTTTGTTTAAAAAATGTCCTGGTTTGGACAGCAAATTATGATCACCCTGCCGACAGGCTTCCCAAACTTAACAGGTCCAAACTGAACACTGATATCCAAAAAATGGCCCCAGGCAGTTGTCTTCCCTATTCCAGTCAGTTCAATTCAGTTCAGTTCAGTCGCTCAATTGTGTCCGAGTCTTTGCAACCCCATGAATAGCAGCATGCCAGGCCTCCCTGTTCATCACCAACTTCCGGAGTTCACCCAAACTCATGTCCATCAAGTCGGTGATGCCATCCAGCCATCTCATCCTCTGATATGCCCATCTCCTACAGCCCCCAATCCATCCCAGCATCAGAGTCTTTTCCAATGAGTCAACTCTTCAAATGAGGTGGCCAAAGTACTGGAATTTCAGCTTCAGCATCAGTCCTTCCAATGGAAACCCAGGATTGATCTCCTTTAGGATGGACCAGTTGGATCTCCTTGCAGTCCAAGGGACTTTCAAAAGTCTTCTCCAATACCACAGTTCAAAAGCATCAATTCTTCAGCACTCAGCTTTCTTCGCAAACTCTCACATCCATACATGACCACTGGAAAAACCATAGCCTTGACTAGACAGACCTTTGTTGGCAAAGTAATGTCTCTGCTTTTCAATATGCTATCTAGGTTGGTCATAACTTCCCTTCCAAGGAGTAAGCATCTTTTAATTTCATAGCTGCAATCACCATCTAGAGTGATTTTGGAGCCCCCCAAAATAAAGTGTGACATTGTTTCCACTGTCTCCCCATCTATTTCCCATGAAGTGATGGGACCAGATGCCATGATCTTCATTTTCTGAATGTTGAGATTTAAGCCAACTTTTCCACTCTCCTCTTTCACTTTCATCAACAGGCTCTTTAATACTTCTTCACTTTCTGCTATAAGTGTGGTGTCATTGGCATATCTGAAGTTATTGAGATTTCTCCTGGCAATCTTGATTCCAGCTCGTGCTTCTTCCAGCCCAGCGTTTCTCATGATGTCCTCTGCATATAAGTTAAATAAGCAGGGTGACAATATACAGCCTTGACGCACTCCTTTTCCTCTTTGGAACCAGTCTGTTTTTCCATGTCCAGTTCTAACTGTTGCTTCCTGACCTGCATACAGATTTCTCAAGAGGCAGGTCAGGTGGTCTGGTATTCCCATCCTCTTTCAGAATTTTCCACAGTTTATTGTGATCCACACAGTCAAAGGTTTTGGCATAGTCAATAAAGCAGAAATAGATGTTTTCTGGAACTCACTTGCTTTTTCCATGATCTAGCAGATGTTGGCAATTTGATCTCTGGTTCCTCTGCCTTTTCTAAAACCAGCTTGAACATCTGGAAGTTCACAGTTCACGTATTGCTGAAGCCTGGCTTGGAGAATTTTGAGCATTATTTTACTAGTGTGTGAGATGAGTGCAATTGTGCAGTAGTTTGAGCATTCTTTGCCATTGCCTTTCTCTGGGATTGGAATGAAAACTGACCTTTTCCAGTCCTGTGGCCATTGCTGAGTTTTCCAAATTTGCTGGCATATTGAGTGCAGCACTTTCACAGCATCATCTTTCAGGATTTGAAAGAGCTCAACTGGAATTCCATCACCTCCACTAGCTTTGTTCGTAGTGATGCTTTCTAAGGCCCACTTGACTTCACATTTCAGGATGTCTGGCTCTAGGTAAGTGATCACAGCATCGTGATTATCTGGATTGTGAACATCTTTTTTGTACAGTTCTCCCATGTATTCTTGCTGCCTCTTCTGCTTCTGTTAGGTCCACACCATTTCTGTCCTTTATCGAACCCATCTTTGCATGAAATGTTCCCTTGGTATCTCTAATTTTCTTGAAGAGATCTCTAGTCTTTCCCATTCTGTTGTTTTCTTCTATTTCTTTGCATTGATCACTGAGGAAGGCTTTCTTATCTCTCCTTGCTATTCTTTGGAACTCTGCATTCAGATGCTTATATCTTTCCTTTGCTTTTCACTTCTCTTCTTTTCACAGCTATTTGTAAGGCCTCCCCAGACAGACATTTTGCTTTTTTGAATTTCCTTTCCATGGGGATGGTCTTGATCCCTGTCTCCTATACAATGATATGAACCTCCATCCATAATTCATCAGGCACTCTATCAGATATAGGCCCTTAAATCTATTTCTCACTTCCACTGTATAATCATAAGAGATTTGATTTAGGCCATACCTGAAGGGTCGAGTGGTTTTCCCTACTTTCTTCAATTTAAGTCTGAATTTGGCAATAAGGAGTTCATGATTTGAACCACAGTCAGCTCCTGGTCTTATTTTTTGCTGACTGTATAGAGCTTCTCCATCTTTGGCTGCAAAGAATATAATCAATCTGATTTATGTGTTGACCATCTGGTGATGTCCATGTGTAGAGTCTTCTTTTGTGTTGTTGGAAGAGGATGTTTGCTATGACCAGTGCGTTCTCTTGGCAAAACTCTACTAGCCTTTGCCCTGCTTCATTCCATACTCCATGGCCAAATGTGCCTATTACTCCAGGGGTATCTTGACTTCCTACTTTTACCTACTCCAGTCAAAGGCAGTTAAATCCATCCAGTTTCTCAGTCCAAAAACTCTTAGTCCCACCCTTTCTCTCTCTCCACATTCAAACCAAAGGGAAAATCCCTTGGTTCTTTACAACACGATGGAGACTGACCATTAGCACTACCTCAACTGCTACCATTCTGGCCTACACCACTGGTGTCTTTCTTACACCTCTTTGCAAAATCTTCTAATCCAGCCCCTTCTCCACAGTCTATTCTTAACACACAAGCCAAGGTGCTACCACTTAAAGGCAAGTTGGATATTTCATGTCTCAACTCACTCATAGTCCTCCAATGGGATCCATTCTTCACAGAGTAAAAGCCAGAGTGCTCACAATGGCTCATGTGAGTGCAGGATATTTTGCTCCCCTGTTACCTCTCTTACTAATTTCCCCCATTACTCACTCCCATCTGGCATGACCAGCCCCTTTGACAGGCACTTACAGCCTCAGTACTGTCTCTTCCCTCTCCCTGCAAGTTTTCTTCACCTCTTTCAAATCTTTGCTCAAGTTTAACTTTCTCAATGAGTCCAAATGGCACCAATCTGTTTAAAATTGCCCCACCTTCCCACTCCTGATCCTCAGTCCATGTACCTTGCTTATTTTTTTCTGTTCATACTACTTCTTAGCTTTTAACACAATATATTTTTCATATTTATTAATCTTTTTTGTTACTATCTCTCCCATTACAATGTAAGTTTCACAAGGGCAAAGCTATTTTTGTTTTGTTTTGTTTTATTCAGTGATGTAGTTTGAGCTCCTAGGATAGTCTCTGGAATATAGTAGTGGTAGTGGTGGTTCAGTTGCTAAGTCGTGTCTGACTCTTGCAACCCCCTGAACTGTAGCCTATAGATACTCAGTAAATAATTTTTAAATAATACAAAGAGGTTGGGCACAACTGAGGGACTAAACACACAGTTTATCTTCCCTAAGCCAAGAAGAAAATAATTTAGGAAAGAAGTATTACAAAGACCCTGATGCTGGGGTAGATTGAAGGCAGGAGGAGAAGGGGATGACAGAGGATGAGATGGTTGGATGGTATCACAAACTCAACAGACATGAGTTTGAGTCAACTCTGGAAATTGGTGATGGACAGGGAGGCCTGGCATGCTGCAGTCCAAGAGGTCAGAGTTGGACACGACTGAGTGACTGAACTGAACTGATTACAAAGATGATATTTGATGTCAGAGGGTAAATGTTTCTCACTGGTTCGAATTTTTTAAAATGACAGAAATGAATCATCAAATGGCAGATGAAAGCATAAGCATGAAAAACTCAGAAGAATTATGCCTTAGCATTCAGTACCTTATTCACATTTAGAGAGTCCAGTTAGTTTCACAAACCAACAACTATCACATAAAGTAATATCCATTTGAATTGTATTGCATTTTAGCTTCATTTAGATTTCACTTATGAAAATATTTTGGTTTTATGATTGTATAGAAATTAATAAGCATACAGAGTAGTTTCATATATAGTCATTATTTAAAACATGCACAAAATAATTTGTTAGTTCTCTGGATCATAAAAGGTTTTCTTCCTTTAAAAAAAGACCTGTCTGATAAAGTTTAGAAAAATGTTGATCTAGAGCATATTTTGGAGAAGGCAATGGCACCCCACTCCAGTACTCTTGCCTGGAAAATCCCATGGGCAAAGGAGCCTGTTAGGCTGCAGTCCATGGGGTCGCAAAGAGTCGGACACGACTGAGAGACTTCACTTTCCCTTTTCACTTTCATGCATTGGAGAAGGAAATGGCAACCCACTCCAGTGTTCTTGCCTGGAGAATCCCAGGGACGGGGGAGCCTGGTGGGCTGCCGTCTATGGGGTCGCACAGCATTGGACATGACTGAAGCGACCTAGCAGCAGGAGCAGCAGAGTATATTTGGCTTTTTAGGGCTGCACGTATCAGAGTGACCTCAACCTCGTCTCTCATCTGTCCAGATGTGAGGCAAATTTGACTCATTGGTAATTCTCTCTTCCAGGTCAGCCAAGCTCATTATCTCTCATCTCCTGCAGTTCAAAGATTTGCTTCATTAGTCCCTGAAGCATAGTTAAGTGCCCACCCTCTGCCAGGTGGTGACCCAGATGCTAGGCATGCAAACATGGGGATGGCAGGTGTCTGCTACCTTGAGCTGTTTTAACACCATCTTCCCCACAATCTAATACCTTATGTGTAAATAGCACTTGTAGTTCACAAAGTGCTTCAATGTACATTCACTCTTTGAGGCAGGAATGTGAGGTGTAAGAACTGACAATCCCAGAGATTGACTCGTTTAGGTCACATGGCTAAAGTCAGAAGCCAGAATGCAAGCCTGAATGTTTAACCCTGTACTCTAAGTGATAGTTTCTGCCTTCTGCATTCACAGTGTCTTTGTCTCTATGTCACTCCCTCTCCAACCTGCTTGATTTCCATCAAGTATTCCCAGGACTTCTGATGCCTTCCTGCTTCTCAGTGGGAGGACCACAAATGCTGTTATACATCGTGAGCCCCTTCCTTTCTCTCTGCACTGTGAGGCTGCAAGAGCAAATCTAAAGTCTACAGTGTGGCATGCTCCAGGGCCATTGGTAATAACATGATTTCAAGTCCAGTGAGTGGTTAGTGTGCCCAGGTCATGTAAATACACTCATACTTATGAGTTTGAGGAAAGTCACATTATGGATCACAGAGGATGAGTGCTGAGTTCCTTTCCTTCCAAGACTATATCCTTGCTGCCTGATCTGATCTGCAGCAGCATGCTCTGCTGTAAATGCTCATCTGCCATCTGGACACAGAGTGTCAAACAGCACCCTCAGGACATCCCACCAGATCTGTTTCTTCCTGGCTTTGGCTAATGCCAACCCTTGAGCCCAGGAAAGTCCTGTGACAGCTAGGGACAGGTTTCACCTGGACTTAATGTTTTCAGCATCTGCAGTTGTCACAAGTACCTCATCCCACCATCAGCTAAAGCCCTGTGCTGTCTCTACAGCTTAGGCCATTCAAAATGAGTGGATTGTTTCCCTCTTTGTGTTTTTCTCCTATCAGTGCACCTGCTCAAAAACGCTGTAAATGTACACTTCACACACATTGGTGTTAGATGGATTTTTTTTTTTCCTGAATAAATACTTTGTGTCCAGATAGCACTTTTCTCCCAGAACTTTCTCAGAGACATTGTTATTCTCATTCTCATTTACTAACTGGATGAGTGGGGAAGTTTTGTCTGATAATAATACACTGAGAAGGGGTAGAATTTCCCAAGAATTATGGTGTAAGCAAAGCATAAGTACAATCTTAGGACAGAGGGCACAGCATAGGGGGGCATGTGCCACTAGGTTTACAAAAATTAGTGAAAATGACATCTACTGGCCCACATGTGGTAAATGCCTAATAAACATTTGTTTATGAACGGTTGACGAAATGCCATCACACTCTCTTGCTGTGTCCTTGTTAACTGCACTGGGTGGTAAAGTGCAGTTTAAAGAACAGGTATAATTACTCCAAATTTATAGAGAAAACACCGAGGGGCTGCAAAGCTCTCAACCTTACACAGCTCAGGACATAACAAAGGTTTCTAACTATAAAATCATGCCTCTTAGTATTTGGAATCAGTTTAAAATCCTGATTCCATCACTTACCAACTGTATCATCTGGGCAGTATGTGGCAATAATAATAATACTCTTTTTGGAGTCCTGATGAAAATTAGAGTAATTTCCTAAAGGATCTAGCATAATGCCTGGCTCAAAATACAGGACTAATAAATGCCTTATTTTATACTAAACACCTCCAGATATGATCCTTATTATTTAGGAAAGAAAAAAAACTATTTTCAGGCGGCAGAACTGAATTGTACAGAGAGATGTAAATAAAATGTATCAAATAGAATACATAAAGGACATCACTAACCTATAGCAGAGGACCCCAGGGGTGATGGGAAGGTGGAGACTAGGATGCTGGTTCAGACAGCCTTGGACCAAATGAGGGCATCCTTGGAAAATTCCTATTTGGTTTTCCCTTCAACCAATATACAGAGAAGGCAACGGCACCCCACTCCAGTACTCTTGCCTGGAAAATCTCATGGATGGAGGAGCTTGGTAGGCTGCAGTCCATGGGGTCGCTAAGATTCAGACACTACTGAGCAACTTCACTGTCACTTTTCACTTAGCAGGAGCCAACCAATATCTATTCTCTCTTCAGTTCCTTCTGTGATACACAGACTTTTCAGTGGTCCACATGGCACTGAGTTTCCATTAACTCTTCCTAACTTTCTCAACCTTGCTGCTGCTAAGTCACTTCAGTCGTGTCCGACTCTGTGCAACCCCATAGACGGCAGCCCACCAGGCTCCCCCGTCCCTGGGATTCTCCAGGCAAGAACACTGGAGTGGGTTGCCATTTCCTTCTCCAATGCATGAAAATGAAAAGTGAAAGTGAAGTCGCTCAGTCGTGTCCGACCCTCAGGGACCCCATAGACGGCAGCCTTCCAGGCTCCTCTGTCCATGGGATTTTCCAAGCAAGAGTACTGGAGTGGGGTGCCATTGCCTTCTCCGTTGTCAACCTTACTCAACCATTAACAAGTGAGTCTCCTTCCTTGGTCTCAGTCTGGTTAACCACAAGGCTAACATCACAAGAGGCTGATGAAATTGGTGGTTCCAAGATCCTTCCTAGTGGGAAGGGATTCTGGAGTCATTCAGTGTTGAGCAGGAGCTGTACTGGTGTTGGGACCATGACACTGGTCATATGGTGGCGATATGGTGACCAGTCCTGATGTTCTCACAACTTTAGGTGGGGAAAAAGGCAAGCAAATCAATATTCAAGGATAACTTCTTACTGTAGATAGTTACAATCAATAAAGCTTTGTGAAGAGATGGTTTGGAACCACTCTTACTATCTACTGTTAACAGGTTCAGGTTCTGGTCTATATATTTTACAAAAGATATCTCATTTGATCCTGATAACAAACCTGGGATTATTAGTCCTATTTTAGAGTTGAAAAAATGGATTTGGGGAGGCTAAATAACATACCGAAGGTTTGATTAGCAGCAAAACAGAGTTAATCCGAGATCCATCCCATATCTTCCTATTATGCTATTCCTGGAAAGGTACAAAATGGCAGCAAGGAAAAGATAGATTGTCCTAGGCCTAAGAGGACAGTCTGGGAGGAGGGACTCTTAATCATCTTAATACTGAGCCCGGGGACTCCTTGTACATTTTCATCCATGCTTCTTTGCTCAGGTGTACCCCCCACTCTTCCTTACTGGGCACAGAGAACCTCTGCTCTCTGACCCTTTCCCATCATATCTCCTAAGAGTATTGACTCTGGGGTCAGACAGCATGGGCTCAGATCTCAGCTCCACCACTTACTGATGTGGAAAGTCCTTTGATGCCCATCATGCCTCAGTTTCCTCATGTATAAAATAGGAAGCAAAGCATTGCCCTTCTCACAGAGTTGCTGTGGAGATTCAGTGATTCCTTAATGTAAGACATGTAACTCAATGCCTGACAAGTGACAGATGCTCAGTAAACATGTGCACCTCATTGTCACTATCACTATTGCTACCATCTACAGGAACACTGGCTTTCTACCACACTCATCCTTTCACTATTCCCTAGACACACTTTGCCCTTTTCTATCCTCAGGTCTTTTGCTTAATCTTCTCTTCAGCTGAAATGCCCTTCATTCTTCCTCAAAGAGTTTTGTTCTATTCATCTAGACTTTTATTTGTTGTTATCATATGTCACAGTATCCTCCACATAATAAATCCCCCAAAGCTCTCTGTTTAATCAGTAATTAAGTATATGTTAATAATACTACTAAATTTATGGTACATTAGAGTTTATCTAAAATCCAATAACTGTATAAAAATCAAAATTTCTTGATGCAGGGAACCCAACCTAGAGGGGTGGGATGGGGTGGGGGGTGGGTTCAAAAGGGAGGGGACATAGGTATACCTCGATTCATGTTGATGTATGGCAAAAACCATCACAATATTGTAAAATAATTATCCTCTAAATTAAAAAATAAGATAAAAAAAGAAAAAATTTCTTATAGTGTCATGTTAGCTGATTGTGAGATGCTAAAGTACTGTCTGAATCAAAGAAAATTTAAATTATGTACCATATAGTAAGAATGTGTGTGGTGTTATATTCTAACACTTTGAACATTAGTAACCAATTTATAAAATGTATAGCTTTCATCCTTCATCTTCTGTGCAAAAAGGAACCTAACAGTAATTGGTACTGATAATATCAACTTGAGTTTGAATTTCTAGCAACAATGACAACATCCACATGTAGATGTAAGCTTTTCCAATCTCCTTTCATCCCTCAAACGTCTCAACAAAGAGCACAAATGACTTCAGGGCAGAGCCTAGCGGAGGCCAGTCAGTATCTTGGAATACCATCCACAACAAGCTATGAAACACCAGAAGGAAAAAGTTGAAAAATCTGGATCCCATCCCCCCTCCCAGAATAGATGGTATCTGTCTCAGTCTCTCCCACCAAAGGAGACAGCGCCTTCAGTGGAAAGAATAAGCATTCTTCTTGGCATTAACTTCTATTCCCTTAGAAGTCTCTAATATAACTGTGAAAATTGATATCTGATGCTACCACAAGTCAAGACAACTGCCTCCAGGTCAGCCACTGGCATAATGTGGCCCAGTCCTGCACTGTGTTAGAACTTTGAGAACTCATGTTTGGATGCTGAAGTGCTGCACCGTCCCCCTTCCGGTGGGCCATGTTGTTTCAGAACTCTTCACTATGACGCATCCCTCTTCAGTGGCCCTACGTGGCATGACTCATAGCTTCTCTGAATTACTCAAGTCCCTACACCACAAGGCTGTGATCCATGAAGCAGAGTCAGTTTTCATTCCAATCCCAAAGAAGGGCAATGCCAAAGAATGTTCAAACTACCATACTATTGTGCTCATTTCACATGCTAGCAAGGTTATGAAAAATCCTTCAAGTGAGGCTTCAGCAATGCATGCACCGAGAACTTCCAGTTGTAGAATCTGGGTTTCTAAGAGTCAGATGAAATCAAGATCAAATTGCCAACATTTGCTGGATTATGGAGAAAGCAAGGGCATTTCAGAAAAACATCTATTTCTGCTTCATTGACTATGTTAAAGCCTTTGACTGCATGGATCACAACAAACTGTGGGAAACTCTTAAAGAGATGGGAATATCAGACCACTTTCATTGTCTCCTGAGAAACGCACATGCAGGTCAAGATGCAACAGTTACAACTGAACATGGAACAATGGACTGATTCAAAATTGGGAAAGGAGTATGACAAGGCTGTATATTGTCACTCTGGTTATTTAACTTATATTCAGTGTACATCATGTGAAATGCCAGGTCGGATGAATCACAAGCTGGAATCAAAATTTCTAGGAGAAATATCAATTACAGATATGCAGATGATACCACCCTAAGGGGAGAAATCAAAGAGGAACTAAAGAGCTTATTTAACTTACATGCAGAGTACATCATGTGAAATGCTGGGCTGGATGAATCACAAGCTGGAATCAAGATTTCTATGAGAAATATGCAGAGATACCAGTCTAATAGCAGAAGTGAAGAGGAACTAAAGTGAAGAGGAACTAAAGTGAAGAGGAATTTAATCCCCCCAAGTGAAGAGGAACTAGAGTCTCTTGATGAGGTAAAAGAGGAGAGTAAAAAAGTGGACTTGAAACTCAACATTCAAAAATCATGATCATGCCATCACTTCCTGGCAAATAATAGAAGTGGAAAAAGTGGAAGCAGTGACAGAGTTTATTTTCTTGGGCTCTAAAATCACTGCAGATGGTGACTGTAGTCATGAAATTAAAAAATGCTTGCTCCTTGGAAGGAAAGCAATGACAAATCCAGTCAGCATTTTAAAAAGCAGAGACATTACCCTGCCAGCAAAGGTTCATATAGTCAAAGCTATGGCTTTTCCAGTAATCATGTACAGATGTGAGAAATGGACCATAAAGAAGACTGAGTGCCAAAGAATTGATGCTTTCAAATTGTGGTGTGGAGAAGATTCTTGAGAGTCCTTTGGACAGCAAGGAGATCAAATCAGTCAATCCTAAAGGAAGTCAATCCTGAATATTCATTGGAAGGACTGATGCTGAAGTTCCAATACTCTTACCACCTGATATGAAGAGCTGATTCTTTGGAAAAGACCCTGATGCTGGGAAAGATTGAGCATTGAAAGGAGAAGGAGGTGGCAGAAGATGAGATGGTTAGCATCATCAACTCAATGGACACGAGTTTGAGCAAACTCTGGGAGATAGTGTAGAACAGAGGAGCCTGGCATGCTGCAGTTCATGGGGTCGCAGAGTCAGACATGACTCAGCAACTGAACAACAACTGCTAAGTGCTGCTGACTAGGAAAGACTGATTTACTAACTCAACCAAAACAATTTAACATACCACCCAGAAGTCCCTTGATGAAGAATATAACAAAAGAAAACTGAAAAGTCAAGGAGGATAGGAAGAAACTTTTTGCATTCATGAAGGCAAGGAGGGAAAAACATATTTTAAACATTTCTAGAATAAGACTCTCTCCTTAAATCCAGTAATTTAACACTATTCTTAGTATATAGTATTTATTAATGAATTTAGTCATAAGCAACAAAAAGCTATAATACAAAAATAGTTCAAGGCTATGTTATATTCAGAGAAATTGTTTAAAAATCATACTTTGAATACAAAGAAAATTTACACTATTTTTATTTTAATAAAAACAGTAGCTGGTAATGAGAACTTGCCATGAACTACTGTTTGAAGCATTTTATATAAACTCCTTTAATTCTCACAGGAACAATTTGAGGTACTTATTATCTTTATTTTATAGTAGGAGGTTAATATGTCCAAGATTGCACAACTAGTAAATGAAAGAAGTGAAACAAGAACTCAGGTGGTCTGGCCCCAATATCCACGTAGTATCTTTCCACTAAACACATGGTCAACAAATACTTAAAATTGATCCATTGGATTAGGAGATTGGGATTAAAATATATATACTACTATATATAAAATAGATAACCAATAAGACCCTACTCTGGGGCTTCCTAGGTGGCACTAGTGATAAAGAATCTGTCAATGCAAGAGACATAAGAGACAAGGGTTCAATCCCTGGGTCCAGAAGATCCCTTGGACAAGGAAATGGCAATCCCCTCCAATATTCTTGCCTGGAAAATCCCATGGGCAGAGGAGTCTGGCAGGCTGCAGTCAATGGGGTCACATGACGGAGTGACTGAGAACACACACACACACAGGAATCTATGGTATAGCACAGGGAACTATACTCAGTATCTTGTAATAACCTATAATTGAAAAGAATTGGAAAAATCACTTTACTGTACACCTGAAACTAACTCAACATTGTAAATCAATTATACCTCAGTAAAGATTAGAAAAAAAATAAATGTCATCAGTTTGAAAGGGCATCACAGTATTAGTGCATGGATCAGTCATTTCTCCATGCTCTCATTGCTTGGGATATTCGGATGCTAAGGTAGGGCCAAGAGTTGCCCATGTTCCTAACTCATCCCAGAAACTGCGGGAAGCAGCAGACAAAAGGCACATGAGCCATAAGTCTTCAAGGGATAAATAACTTATCAGTTCAGTTCAGTTCAGTCGCTCAGTCGTGTCCGACTCTTTGCAACCGCGTGAATCACAGCATGCTAGGCCTCCCTGTCCATCACTAACTCCCGGAGTTCACTCAGACTCACGTCCATCAAGTCAGCGATGCCATCCAGCCATCTCATTCTCTGTCGTCCCCTTCTCCTCCTGTCCCCAATCCCTCCCAGCATCAGGGTCTTTTCCAATGAGTCACCTCTTCGCATGAGGTGGCCAAAGTACTGGAGTTTCAGTTTTAGCATCATTCCTTCCAAAGAAATCCCAGGGCTGATCTCTTTCAGAATGGACTGGTTGGATGTCCTTGCAGTCCAAGGGACTCTCAAGAGTCTTCTCCAACACCACAGTTGAAAAGCATCAATTCTTCGGTGCTCAGCTTTCTTCACAGTCCAACTCTCACATCCATACATGACCACTGGAAAAACCATAGCCTTGACTAGACGGACTTTTGTTGGCAAAGTAATGTCTCTGCTTTTGAATATGCTATCTAGGTTAAATCCTAACAAAAAGCCACCACTAGGGGGTAACAGAAATGAACCCTCTAGGAGAAGCACAGCCACTAGCATTGTGTCCCTTTCCTGGAGCACAAGAATCTCTAAATTGAATCTGTTAAGCTACTGAGGAGTTCACCAATTAAGGACCATCATAATGGGCCGGCAGCTACCAAAGTTTCTGCAGGAGCTCTGAGGCTGCTAGCTTAGGAAGGGACAGCGAGAGGGTGTCCCTTTTTGAATGTGCTTGTAGATACTTCAGCAGCACTGAGCTCAGAACTGCTCTCCTTCGCTTGCTCTCTCCCAGCAGCACAGGATTCTATCTCCACTTGAGAAAAAAGTTTATTATTCTTCTCAAGGTGTGAGAGGAAATCCATTGAAATGCCAAGTAAGACTGATTATTCATCTTTTAAAAAAGTTTTATTGGAGTAGAGTTGATTTACAATTTTGTGTTAGTTTCAGATATTCAGCAAAAGGAATCAATTATACATATTCATATACCCACTCTTTTTTTATTCTTTTCCCTTATAGGCCATTACAGAGTGTTGAGTAGAGCTCCCTGTGCTACAGGAGGTCCTTATTAGTTATCTATTTTATATATAATAGTATGTATATGTCAATCCCAATCTCCCAATTTATCTGTCCCCTGGTAACAATGTTGGTTTTCTGCATCTGTAACTATTTCTTTTTAGTAGATAAGCTCATTTGCACACTTTTTTCAAATTCCACATATAAGTGATATCATATGATATTTGTCTTTCTCCATCTGACTTAGCATAATTTGAAAAGATTCATGTTCCCCAATGTTCATTGCAGCCTTATTTACAATAGCCAGAACATGGAAGCTACCTAAATGTCCATCTGCAGCGGAATGGATAAAGATGTGGTATATGTATACAATGAAAGATTGCTCAACCATAAAACACAATGAAACAATGTCATTTGCAGCAACATGCATAGACCTAGAGACTGTTGGTTGTTACACTGAGTGATAACCCGTCTTTAATCTATTGGACTTAAGTTCCTCTGTGGCTTCAGCATGTAACAGAGCTAGTCTCCCTAAACAACATTTTCTTTCTCAGACCAGCTCCAGAAGGCTGGAAAACATGGCCTATCACCATGTTTGTTTGTGAGATAGTGCTGAGAAGGTCAGCATGAAGGGTGGGTCTGGCACGTGGCCTTGGTCCTGTTCTGAAAGTTGACAGAGGAGGGACAGCCACTCTGTAAAGGAGGTCTATGCCTTGCCTCCCCTTGGGTGGAAAGCATTTAGGGTGCATGAGTCAGCCAGGTATGACGCCCTTCCTCTTTGACCTTTAACTCCAAGAAACAGGAGTCAGCCCATGCTGTATTAAAGTTACCTTCAGGAAAAAGAATCTTAAATCTATTGGAACTGCCACAATCCTACAGTCTTTGGCCACATGCCTGTTCCTTTAAATATGTATATTTTAACCTGTGCTTTTTACAAATCAAACACTATTAAACTATAGGGTAGAGAAAGCGGAAGAGGTGATGCTTATTTTCTAATGAAGAAGATGGGACTGTGCACACATAAGGGAAAAATAAACAGAATAATAAGTGGAAATGGGGAGGTGTATAACTAACTGGCCAAACTCTAGGTCAATCAGATATCCATGTTGAAGGGTGAAGAAAACTGCTTAAAAAGAAACCCTACCTTCTCACCTCTCCAGACTGAGAGAAGGTTCTGGGTAAGGAGAAGAAACTGGGAATTACATAGACATTGTTAAATTCCTGGCTAGAGCCCAGGACACAGAAGGGTCTGGCTGGGACAATCTTCATCCTCATTGACTGGGGTCAGGAGCTCTTGGACCCATGGAAGAATGCATTTCGGATTTATTTCTGGTACAGGGTCTGTCTGATGGTGGGAAGTGAGGTGGGAAACCAATGCACCGTTTACCTTGTCTTCACTCCTGTTCCAGGAAGAGGGTATTGGGAAGTGAACCCATTGCTGGTGGTATCTCCCTTGGGAAATGCCCTGCAGGGTAGCCTTAGCAGAGAATATGGTCACAGAGAGCACTGGTCTGAAGTCCGACTTGTGGAATCTGTGCTCCCTGAGAGAGTTGCTTTGCTTATCCCATAGTGATGCCTCCTGACTTGCCTTCCAGACTAGGGCAAATGCCTGCCTACTTCTCTGGATGATATCTCTCAGGAGTCATGACAACCGGAAGGGTTCTTAGGGAGACAGAGGAAGATGAGACCAGCAACCTGCTGCCAGTTTGAGGTGAAAAAGGAAGATATATCATACTGAACAGTCTCTGAGCTTTCTGAGTACAAAAACTCTGGTAGCCTCTGATTGATCAGAGGCATCCCCAGAGACTCTAGCCACAGCTGAAACTCACTGTGTCAAAAGGATTTTATAGTGTTTGATGGAGCCACCATGGTTTTATGCACCATGCTTTCTGCTTGGTGCAACCTATTACAAAAACAGCTAAGTGTATCATTCTGCTAAATATGGGGCGTGATTGTAAGGAGCATTCAACTAATATGTTGATACATACCAGCTCCACAGTCTGTAAAGTGTGCTGCTGTTTAGCTGCACAGTTACTGCTCCAGGATCAATATTGGAGGCAAGGGGAATAGTATTCCCACTAGCAATTCCAAGAACCTTGCAAGAAGGGAAAATTTTAAAAGGCAAGCAAGATTCTCTGTCTCTGTTACAAAGTGCTAGTGACAATGTGCCCAGGTGGTAACCATTGCTTTTAAACATTTAAGAACTCCTTTACCCTACTGGAGAAAGTTTTGGTGACTTATTGGGCTAGACCTGGGGAAAGCAGAATTGGAGCAAGATTTTTTTTTATTTGCCCATTTTTTTTCTTTTTTCATTCAGTCAATAATTACTGAGTATTAAGAACCATTCTAGACATTGTGAACAAAAAGAAAATAAGACCAGACCTCTTCTTTTAGTATCAGCATCACTGTTTTAGGGGAGAGGATAGAGGAGCACAAAACCATTACAATAGCAAATTTAGAAGCTCATATGTGTGTGGAGATTTCCATGCTTTATTTCATTTAATATTCATAAGAGGTACACAAGGTAGATTGGAAAATTATTGTGTCAGAGCCCATCAGACAAAGACCAAAGGGAAAGCCCTTGTAGTGAATAAAGCTGGGTTTTTATCTGTTAGAGCAAGGATATTATATACCATGGGGGTCTGTGGAGTGTCTCAAAAGACAGGAAAGAAATCCTTTTACAGTTGGGGGAGCTTGAGTTAGCCATGAAATGGGCTTAGTAGGAATCAACTAGAAATTTACTGGAAGAGTCCATGGCTTTTTAGAACACATGGGTCCATTCAGAGTCACTGTTAAATCATTTTGTCTGTGGCCTTCTCTTGGACTCAAAGATTGGAATAAAGAGGTATTGAAAGAGTGGGAGCTTAGCTAGTTTGTGATGAATATCGTGGTTTTGATTTGATATAGCTTATCTATTTTGCCAAATATAGTACAGTCCATTATGGAAAATTGTGGCTTATTTTTCAATTAGTAGTACCCTCTCTCCACAGTCTAGCTGCCAGGGGGCAGCCTTTTCTCTTTATCAATCATTACTATTATTTCAATTTTACCAGTGAAGATATTAAGAAGCAGGATGCACCACAGTGTGTATCATCAAGAAGTTCCGCAGTGGCCCAGTCAAACCTAGGTCTCCTGACTTTTAAAAGAGGCACATAGCTACGCTACCTTGACCCAGGAAATCTGTTCAAATTGGAACTTCTCTCTTGCTCTAAACTTATTTACCTGCCTTTTCTCCTTATCTCCCCACATCTATGACTGGCAACTGGAATTACAAACATGTAGTATTGTGACTGAGTGTGGTCCTTGGGAGTAAACTGTCCAGCTTCAAAACCTGGGTCTATCTTTTACTGGGTGAGTGGCCTGAGGCAGGATACCAACGTCCCTGCACCCTGATATTCCCTCAACTTGAAAATGGGAATAATATGGGTATCTCCCTCATAGGGTTATTACAAGAATTAAAAGGAGATAATGTACCTGAAGTGCTCAGATAATATACCTGATGTACAGAAAGTGCCTGATTTAAAAGTTTTTACTATTGTTATCTTGTCATCTCCCTTTAATATCTAGTCCACCACCCTAACAATCTACAGCTACTCAAATTTTAGTGTGAAATCTGGAGGTCTTGTTAAAATGAAGATTCTAATTCTGCAAGTCCACAATGAGACCTGAGATTCTGTGAGATTTTGTATTTCTGGGGAGCTCCTGGGTGATGCCTGTTGGGACCACACTTTAAAGAGCAAGTAGTTGTTAGTGTGTGATTTCTTCTGCAACAGTGTTTCTTGAATCTTGAAAAATTACTAGAATGCAAATTCTTGGCCTGCCCTCACCAGACCTCTGTATCAAACAGTCTGGGACAGGACCAGCAGTCTGTGTTCGAATAAACCCTCCAGGGAGTCTGATGTTCACTACTACTGGAGAGTTACTAGCATGGAGGAGAGGGCAACACACCAGTCAAATTGCTTTCAGGATTTGCCATTTAACAGTTATGTGCCCTTAGAAAAGTCACTTAGTCTCTCTTAGCTTAGCATGAAACCCCTAAATAGTTCATTCTATGCCCAGAAGGTGACCAAAATGGCAGTGTTTCACCTCCTTAAACTCCCAAATCCATGCTTCTCTACTGCTTTTGTGAAAAGAAACAAATCAGAAGTACTCAGGTCAGAAAGGTGTATTGACTATAATAAGATGATGTAAAAACACTGGGAAGCTAGCATATAATACATAATTAACAAGAGCTCAAATATATTAATGAATCATTAAATGAAGATGTGAATTATTATATATATATAACATATCGTTGAAAAGCCCAAACCATTTCTTTACAAAAAAAAAAAAAATCATTTTTTATTAGGTATGCATCCAAGTCTCCTTACTAGCTATAGACTTTTTCCATCAGAAGTGGGTGTCTGATCATGACAGCTTAATGAAGAGCTAAGGTGTTTTATTTTAGCACTATTAGTAAATCAATGAGGACAGGAAGCACCCAGGTAAAATGGCCCATTCATTCCAAGATGCAAGTACCTTTTATATGAATATTTCCCCAGCTTTTAAATTCTGTTACACAGTTAGGAATTAGCTGAGACACCCAAAGTTGACTGAAGCAGCCATTCTTACCTTAACATCTGGCCCTTCCAACTACACTAGATGTTTACATGTGAGGCTTTTTATCTGGCTCTATCAATACACTCACCAGCTGGTACAGTCTATAATTAGTCAAACCTACTTATGAATATGACTCGGTCACTCCCACCTCAATCAAGAAATATTGAGAAGGATGATAAGAGTTTTATTTTCTTGTGTATGTTCACCAAATCTCAAAAAATAAATGCAGTAATTATTATTGAAAGCCTATTAAGTTCAAGATATAGTGGCAGTTGCCAAAACTTTCTATATATCTTGCTGTTGCCATGAAACTATCTATAAGGTCCAAAGTAGGTACCTCCCAGACAAATCGCACCTCTCACATTTGAGAATAATTTTCAAATATAGCCAACTCAGGTAACTTTAACTAACCAACACAAATCTACCAGTCCCTGCAGAAGCAGAATATGATGTGGAGATGACCTTGAATCAATCAACAGAAAGCCTGAGTTATCATCTCAAGTCTACTACTAACCAGCTCCATGATCTTGCTTCTGCCATTTGGCCTCCAAGCCTCATTTCAGTTTTTGGCAAAGTGTGAATTTTGAGATGACCTCCATTTCTGACATTCTCTTTGGTGCTCATATACACACTCAGGTGAATGTAGCTATGCATTGTTCCTATGTCACTTTTCCGTGTACTTGCTTACCTCTTCTTCTTTCCCATCACTTACCTAGATGTAAAAATCTTTAGGATGGATGGTACCACCCAGGCTGCTTTTGAAACATCCTCTACAGAACATGGCCTCAGGGAGCTTTCACTTTATATAGCTAGCACCTGGCCAACTGTCTCTTTCCATTTCTAAACAACACAAGAAAACAACATTTGCTCCTACAAACATTTTCTTTCTTTGCTTTATGGCTGATCTCACTAGTCTAATGGATCTGTATTATTGACTTGTTATGAGGTGAGAAATACTCAAAATTGTCCTGCCATCATTTTCAGAGAAAAGCTACAATCACACTGACAGACCTATCCTTCAGTGGGAAAGAAACTGGGAGGAAAACCTGCACTGAGCCCCATCTCAGAAAACATGCTCACTCCCTGTTGACAGAGCTGATTGTTGGAGAAATCACTCACGTCAAAATTAGTGCTCCTCTGTGGAATCCCAGCATGTCTGTCACGGAGATTCTTATGTAGCCTCCTTCCTCATAAGAAAACCAAAGCTTTGAGATAAGAAGAGGTATGCCTAGGGTTACCTATCTGGTTAGGGTCACGGCAATTAGGATCTATCCATCTCTCCCTTCCACTCCCAGTATTCTAGGAGTTTGAATTCCAAGCCCAGAGAAAAAAATGTGGAAATATTAGAGACTGCAGACAAGGACAGTTGTTTGAAGGGCTTTAGTCCAAGGTATCTGTACTATGAAGCTGGTGCGTTGTGTTACAAGGTTGACAGCCTAGAAAATTATCAGACACAAATGCTGAACTTTGATATGGACAGGTGCCATGGAGAATACTCAGGGAAAGCTGTCAAAATATAATATGCTGCAGAAATGTTAAGCACAATAAAATATTCTGACTCTTTATGTGCACATACAGCAGAGAAATATTATAGCCTTAGAGGTCTAGAAACTGAACATGAGTCAGCAGCACAGTGATCCTGTTTAATAAAGCAAGAATGGATTTCGGAAGCACAGGCATAGAACATTAAACTCAGCACATTTGCGGGCTCTCGCTCTCTTTTATTATCCTCTAATTGTATCTTGTAACTAAGTCTTGTCTCCCCAATGAGATTAAAGGCTCCCAAAGGACCTGATTCTTCCCTTGTATCTTTTCACCACTAGCAAGAAAATATATGTTGAGAAAGAGAATTTAAAATCTTAGGAGAGCACTGGTAGAATTCTGACTTTCTATAATTCCACAAGGAATTTGTTTAAATGACATGGATGTAGAAAAATGGAGCATGAACCCCAAATTAAAAAGGTTGGCCTAACATAAGACTACAAAAGAGATGATTGAGGTGACAGATAGTGACAGTGGTAACTGTCATTTGCTGAGTGTCTGTTAAGCCACAGGCATTGAATCTCACTTGACCCTGCAGGTTAGGTTTTAGTAACCCCATCTCATAGTTAAGAAAATTAAGACTCAGAGAACTTAAGTGACCTTGCTTACAATCATTAAGCTACTGAGTGACTGAGTTAGAACACAGAGCTGCCTGGCCCTGAATTTCAAGTCTTTTCCGTAGGCCTGTATGTCATTCAAAGCATGGAGAACATGTGTATCCTGTCTGTGCTAGGATAGAGAAAGAACCCTTAATACAACAAGAGTATTTTTGACCTTGTGGGAGTAATATCATTCTGGCTAGGAGGGTGGTCATAGAGAACCCCCACCAACCCAGCCTCACAAACATGGAGGTCGAGTTGTAGGCACATAGGGTTGGTGCAGAAAGACCCATGGCAGCTGGTGCTCAGACAGCTGTCTGAAGTCCTAGAGTCAAATAAAGATGCAAGGCCCAGTTGGTCTGGAGACTGGTCAATTCTGTCTCTATTTGTCCTCCTCCCATGTCCCTTTGGCTCATCCAGCTGCTCTCTGTGAAGAAACTCAATCACTATCCTTGTCACAATGAAATAAGGCATCTTGAAATACACTTCTCCACTACAAGTTGCAGAGAGAAACAAACAAGAAAGGATTCCTGTTATAGGAAAAGAGTGAAGAGAAATAGAACAAAATGTTAAGTATTGGACATAAAATTGTTTTTTACTTCCCCTATATCTTCCTAAATTTTCTAGATTTTCAAAATAAAAATGCTCTTTTTTGTAACTAGATAGAATATTACACACATTTACAATAAAAATTGAATAATAATACACAAATTTAGAAATAAGTAAATTAACCACAAGAGATTTCTTTGGAAAATGCAGACAATGATTGCTTCTGTTGAATTATCATCTTTTCTAGTATTTCCCAATGCTGAATAATCTTCATAATTTAATCCCATTCTTGAGATCACAAACATCTTTCTTCCACAACATAAATTATAACCACAAACATAAAATTAAACTTTCAAAAATTAAAATAAAAAATATATAAAGAATTTTTTTTTTAATGTCAACAAAATGTACAAACTGTAAAGTTGACTAACACAGCAGCAGCTTCGGAATACAGACACAGGCAGTAAACATACTGGTGGTGGTCACAGAGGTCACGCATCAGGCGAAGGTGCTTCCTGCCTGGAGAAATTTGAGCCATGCTAGCTAGAACCCTGGAATGTGCAGGAAAGCAGCTGAGGGTTCCATTTTACTATGGTGCTGGGAACTCCAGGGCAGAGATGTCTTACCTCTAAACTATCAACACGAAGAAGAGAATAACTCTCCAGGCAAGAAGACATGCATCGACAGCCACAGTAGAGAGTTTAGGCTTCCCTCATTTATCTCAGTGCAGCTGTGTGCGTCTGGTCTCAGAAATATCTTTTCAAGTAGAACCATTTTGTCATTCAAGTCAAGATGTCCTGGAAGATGTTCTAGAGATTTAATAGATGCCCCTCTGAACCAACAGACCTGAGGGAAGCCTGATGAGGCAACTCTGTAGTGGGTTCTCTGAGCTGGAGAGATAAGCAGTCATAAAATCACTATCTAGACTTGTCACTGAACAGTGCTTCAGAGTAGAATTTCTCAAACTTCGTGCTCATAGGAATCACTTGAAAATATTACAATACACATTCTGATTCTGTAGATGGGTTTCTGTGTTTCCATCAGCTTCTAAAAGATGCTGATGATCTGAGGACCACATTTTGAGGAGTTAGGCACTCATATGTTTCTCCTTTTTTTTCCTGTTTTTGGCTGCACTGCATGGCATGTCAGATCTTAGTTCCCTGACCAGGGATTGAACTTGTGCCCCCTGCAGTGGAAGCCTGGTGTCTTAATCATTGACTGCCAAGAAAGTCCCAAGTATATTTCCTCTTGAGTGTCTATTTTGGATTAAGATTGAATAATTGTAGAGGTGGAATCTGGTTTTGAGAAAGATTGTAAAGTATGTGAAGCAACTTCAAGATCAAGAAGAAAAGTTGTATAATCAGTTAATGTTGTCTGGTATGTGGAAGAAAGGGTAATATTTCGTTACCCTTGAGTTATTTCTGTGTTCTCATTCCTAGAATAATTGACTCAGACATCCTCTTGTAATAAGTATGGTTCGACCAGATATTTTCTGAAAGGCTAACTCATCTCACATGCTAGTAAAGTAATGCTCAAAATTCTCCAAGCCAGGCTTCAGCAGTACATGAACCGTGAACTTCCTGATGTTCAAGCTGGTTTTAGAAAAGGCAGAGGAACCAGAGATCAAATTGCCAACATCCGCTGGATCATGGAAAAAGCAAGAGAGCTCCAGAAAAACATCTATTTCTGCTTTATTGACTATGCCAAAGCCTTTGACTGTGTGGATCACAATAAACTGTGGAAAATTCTGAAAGAGATGGGAATACCAGA